>NC_059431.1:94500990-95955990 GCF_021028975.2 Sphaerodactylus townsendi | reverse complement strand
CCCCCACCCCCCCCCCCCCCCACCCCCCCCCCCCCCCACCCCCCCCCCCCCCCACCCCCCCCCCCCCCCACCCCCCCCCCCCCCCACCCCCCCCCCCCCCCACCCCCCCCCCCCCCCACCCCCCCCCCCCCCCACCCCCCCCCCCCCCCACCCCCCCCCCCCCCCACCCCCCCCCCCCCCCACCCCCCCCCCCCCCCACCCCCCCCCCCCCCCACCCCCCCCCCCCCCCACCCCCCCCCCCCCCCACCCCCCCCCCCCCCCACCCCCCCCCCCCCCCACCCCCCCCCCCCCCCACCCCCCCCCCCCCCCACCCCCCCCCCCCCCCACCCCCCCCCCCCCCCACCCCCCCCCCCCCCCACCCCCCCCCCCCCCCACCCCCCCCCCCCCCCACCCCCCCCCCCCCCCACCCCCCCCCCCCCCCACCCCCCCCCCCCCCCACCCCCCCCCCCCCCCACCCCCCCCCCCCCCCACCCCCCCCCCCCCCCACCCCCCCCCCCCCCCACCCCCCCCCCCCCCCACCCCCCCCCCCCCCCACCCCCCCCCCCCCCCACCCCCCCCCCCCCCCACCCCCCCCCCCCCCCACCCCCCCCCCCCCCCACCCCCCCCCCCCCCCACCCCCCCCCCCCCCCACCCCCCCCCCCCCCCACCCCCCCCCCCCCCCACCCCCCCCCCCCCCCACCCCCCCCCCCCCCCACCCCCCCCCCCCCCCACCCCCCCCCCCCCCCACCCCCCCCCCCCCCCACCCCCCCCCCCCCCCACCCCCCCCCCCCCCCACCCCCCCCCCCCCCCACCCCCCCCCCCCCCCACCCCCCCCCCCCCCCACCCCCCCCCCCCCCCACCCCCCCCCCCCCCCACCCCCCCCCCCCCCCACCCCCCCCCCCCCCCACCCCCCCCCCCCCCCACCCCCCCCCCCCCCCACCCCCCCCCCCCCCCACCCCCCCCCCCCCCCACCCCCCCCCCCCCCCACCCCCCCCCCCCCCCACCCCCCCCCCCCCCCACCCCCCCCCCCCCCCACCCCCCCCCCCCCCCACCCCCCCCCCCCCCCACCCCCCCCCCCCCCCACCCCCCCCCCCCCCCACCCCCCCCCCCCCCCACCCCCCCCCCCCCCCACCCCCCCCCCCCCCCACCCCCCCCCCCCCCCACCCCCCCCCCCCCCCACCCCCCCCCCCCCCCACCCCCCCCCCCCCCCACCCCCCCCCCCCCCCACCCCCCCCCCCCCCCACCCCCCCCCCCCCCCACCCCCCCCCCCCCCCACCCCCCCCCCCCCCCACCCCCCCCCCCCCCCACCCCCCCCCCCCCCCACCCCCCCCCCCCCCCACCCCCCCCCCCCCCCACCCCCCCCCCCCCCCACCCCCCCCCCCCCCCACCCCCCCCCCCCCCCACCCCCCCCCCCCCCCACCCCCCCCCCCCCCCACCCCCCCCCCCCCCCACCCCCCCCCCCCCCCACCCCCCCCCCCCCCCACCCCCCCCCCCCCCCACCCCCCCCCCCCCCCACCCCCCCCCCCCCCCACCCCCCCCCCCCCCCACCCCCCCCCCCCCCCACCCCCCCCCCCCCCCACCCCCCCCCCCCCCCACCCCCCCCCCCCCCCACCCCCCCCCCCCCCCACCCCCCCCCCCCCCCACCCCCCCCCCCCCCCACCCCCCCCCCCCCCCACCCCCCCCCCCCCCCACCCCCCCCCCCCCCCACCCCCCCCCCCCCCCACCCCCCCCCCCCCCCACCCCCCCCCCCCCCCACCCCCCCCCCCCCCCACCCCCCCCCCCCCCCACCCCCCCCCCCCCCCACCCCCCCCCCCCCCCACCCCCCCCCCCCCCCACCCCCCCCCCCCCCCACCCCCCCCCCCCCCCACCCCCCCCCCCCCCCACCCCCCCCCCCCCCCACCCCCCCCCCCCCCCACCCCCCCCCCCCCCCACCCCCCCCCCCCCCCACCCCCCCCCCCCCCCACCCCCCCCCCCCCCCACCCCCCCCCCCCCCCACCCCCCCCCCCCCCCACCCCCCCCCCCCCCCACCCCCCCCCCCCCCCACCCCCCCCCCCCCCCACCCCCCCCCCCCCCCACCCCCCCCCCCCCCCACCCCCCCCCCCCCCCACCCCCCCCCCCCCCCACCCCCCCCCCCCCCCACCCCCCCCCCCCCCCACCCCCCCCCCCCCCCACCCCCCCCCCCCCCCACCCCCCCCCCCCCCCACCCCCCCCCCCCCCCACCCCCCCCCCCCCCCACCCCCCCCCCCCCCCACCCCCCCCCCCCCCCACCCCCCCCCCCCCCCACCCCCCCCCCCCCCCACCCCCCCCCCCCCCCACCCCCCCCCCCCCCCACCCCCCCCCCCCCCCACCCCCCCCCCCCCCCACCCCCCCCCCCCCCCACCCCCCCCCCCCCCCACCCCCCCCCCCCCCCACCCCCCCCCCCCCCCACCCCCCCCCCCCCCCACCCCCCCCCCCCCCCACCCCCCCCCCCCCCCACCCCCCCCCCCCCCCACCCCCCCCCCCCCCCACCCCCCCCCCCCCCCACCCCCCCCCCCCCCCACCCCCCCCCCCCCCCACCCCCCCCCCCCCCCACCCCCCCCCCCCCCCACCCCCCCCCCCCCCCACCCCCCCCCCCCCCCACCCCCCCCCCCCCCCACCCCCCCCCCCCCCCACCCCCCCCCCCCCCCACCCCCCCCCCCCCCCACCCCCCCCCCCCCCCACCCCCCCCCCCCCCCACCCCCCCCCCCCCCCACCCCCCCCCCCCCCCACCCCCCCCCCCCCCCACCCCCCCCCCCCCCCACCCCCCCCCCCCCCCACCCCCCCCCCCCCCCACCCCCCCCCCCCCCCACCCCCCCCCCCCCCCACCCCCCCCCCCCCCCACCCCCCCCCCCCCCCACCCCCCCCCCCCCCCACCCCCCCCCCCCCCCACCCCCCCCCCCCCCCACCCCCCCCCCCCCCCACCCCCCCCCCCCCCCACCCCCCCCCCCCCCCACCCCCCCCCCCCCCCACCCCCCCCCCCCCCCACCCCCCCCCCCCCCCACCCCCCCCCCCCCCCACCCCCCCCCCCCCCCACCCCCCCCCCCCCCCACCCCCCCCCCCCCCCACCCCCCCCCCCCCCCACCCCCCCCCCCCCCCACCCCCCCCCCCCCCCACCCCCCCCCCCCCCCACCCCCCCCCCCCCCCACCCCCCCCCCCCCCCACCCCCCCCCCCCCCCACCCCCCCCCCCCCCCACCCCCCCCCCCCCCCACCCCCCCCCCCCCCCACCCCCCCCCCCCCCCACCCCCCCCCCCCCCCACCCCCCCCCCCCCCCACCCCCCCCCCCCCCCACCCCCCCCCCCCCCCACCCCCCCCCCCCCCCACCCCCCCCCCCCCCCACCCCCCCCCCCCCCCACCCCCCCCCCCCCCCACCCCCCCCCCCCCCCACCCCCCCCCCCCCCCACCCCCCCCCCCCCCCACCCCCCCCCCCCCCCACCCCCCCCCCCCCCCACCCCCCCCCCCCCCCACCCCCCCCCCCCCCCACCCCCCCCCCCCCCCACCCCCCCCCCCCCCCACCCCCCCCCCCCCCCACCCCCCCCCCCCCCCACCCCCCCCCCCCCCCACCCCCCCCCCCCCCCACCCCCCCCCCCCCCCACCCCCCCCCCCCCCCACCCCCCCCCCCCCCCACCCCCCCCCCCCCCCACCCCCCCCCCCCCCCACCCCCCCCCCCCCCCACCCCCCCCCCCCCCCACCCCCCCCCCCCCCCACCCCCCCCCCCCCCCACCCCCCCCCCCCCCCACCCCCCCCCCCCCCCACCCCCCCCCCCCCCCACCCCCCCCCCCCCCCACCCCCCCCCCCCCCCACCCCCCCCCCCCCCCACCCCCCCCCCCCCCCACCCCCCCCCCCCCCCACCCCCCCCCCCCCCCACCCCCCCCCCCCCCCACCCCCCCCCCCCCCCACCCCCCCCCCCCCCCACCCCCCCCCCCCCCCACCCCCCCCCCCCCCCACCCCCCCCCCCCCCCACCCCCCCCCCCCCCCACCCCCCCCCCCCCCCACCCCCCCCCCCCCCCACCCCCCCCCCCCCCCACCCCCCCCCCCCCCCACCCCCCCCCCCCCCCACCCCCCCCCCCCCCCACCCCCCCCCCCCCCCACCCCCCCCCCCCCCCACCCCCCCCCCCCCCCACCCCCCCCCCCCCCCACCCCCCCCCCCCCCCACCCCCCCCCCCCCCCACCCCCCCCCCCCCCCACCCCCCCCCCCCCCCACCCCCCCCCCCCCCCACCCCCCCCCCCCCCCACCCCCCCCCCCCCCCACCCCCCCCCCCCCCCACCCCCCCCCCCCCCCACCCCCCCCCCCCCCCACCCCCCCCCCCCCCCACCCCCCCCCCCCCCCACCCCCCCCCCCCCCCACCCCCCCCCCCCCCCACCCCCCCCCCCCCCCACCCCCCCCCCCCCCCACCCCCCCCCCCCCCCACCCCCCCCCCCCCCCACCCCCCCCCCCCCCCACCCCCCCCCCCCCCCACCCCCCCCCCCCCCCACCCCCCCCCCCCCCCACCCCCCCCCCCCCCCACCCCCCCCCCCCCCCACCCCCCCCCCCCCCCACCCCCCCCCCCCCCCACCCCCCCCCCCCCCCACCCCCCCCCCCCCCCACCCCCCCCCCCCCCCACCCCCCCCCCCCCCCACCCCCCCCCCCCCCCACCCCCCCCCCCCCCCACCCCCCCCCCCCCCCACCCCCCCCCCCCCCCACCCCCCCCCCCCCCCACCCCCCCCCCCCCCCACCCCCCCCCCCCCCCACCCCCCCCCCCCCCCACCCCCCCCCCCCCCCACCCCCCCCCCCCCCCACCCCCCCCCCCCCCCACCCCCCCCCCCCCCCACCCCCCCCCCCCCCCACCCCCCCCCCCCCCCACCCCCCCCCCCCCCCACCCCCCCCCCCCCCCACCCCCCCCCCCCCCCACCCCCCCCCCCCCCCACCCCCCCCCCCCCCCACCCCCCCCCCCCCCCACCCCCCCCCCCCCCCACCCCCCCCCCCCCCCACCCCCCCCCCCCCCCACCCCCCCCCCCCCCCACCCCCCCCCCCCCCCACCCCCCCCCCCCCCCACCCCCCCCCCCCCCCACCCCCCCCCCCCCCCACCCCCCCCCCCCCCCACCCCCCCCCCCCCCCACCCCCCCCCCCCCCCACCCCCCCCCCCCCCCACCCCCCCCCCCCCCCACCCCCCCCCCCCCCCACCCCCCCCCCCCCCCACCCCCCCCCCCCCCCACCCCCCCCCCCCCCCACCCCCCCCCCCCCCCACCCCCCCCCCCCCCCACCCCCCCCCCCCCCCACCCCCCCCCCCCCCCACCCCCCCCCCCCCCCACCCCCCCCCCCCCCCACCCCCCCCCCCCCCCACCCCCCCCCCCCCCCACCCCCCCCCCCCCCCACCCCCCCCCCCCCCCACCCCCCCCCCCCCCCACCCCCCCCCCCCCCCACCCCCCCCCCCCCCCACCCCCCCCCCCCCCCACCCCCCCCCCCCCCCACCCCCCCCCCCCCCCACCCCCCCCCCCCCCCACCCCCCCCCCCCCCCACCCCCCCCCCCCCCCACCCCCCCCCCCCCCCACCCCCCCCCCCCCCCACCCCCCCCCCCCCCCACCCCCCCCCCCCCCCACCCCCCCCCCCCCCCACCCCCCCCCCCCCCCACCCCCCCCCCCCCCCACCCCCCCCCCCCCCCACCCCCCCCCCCCCCCACCCCCCCCCCCCCCCACCCCCCCCCCCCCCCACCCCCCCCCCCCCCCACCCCCCCCCCCCCCCACCCCCCCCCCCCCCCACCCCCCCCCCCCCCCACCCCCCCCCCCCCCCACCCCCCCCCCCCCCCACCCCCCCCCCCCCCCACCCCCCCCCCCCCCCACCCCCCCCCCCCCCCACCCCCCCCCCCCCCCACCCCCCCCCCCCCCCACCCCCCCCCCCCCCCACCCCCCCCCCCCCCCACCCCCCCCCCCCCCCACCCCCCCCCCCCCCCACCCCCCCCCCCCCCCACCCCCCCCCCCCCCCACCCCCCCCCCCCCCCACCCCCCCCCCCCCCCACCCCCCCCCCCCCCCACCCCCCCCCCCCCCCACCCCCCCCCCCCCCCACCCCCCCCCCCCCCCACCCCCCCCCCCCCCCACCCCCCCCCCCCCCCACCCCCCCCCCCCCCCACCCCCCCCCCCCCCCACCCCCCCCCCCCCCCACCCCCCCCCCCCCCCACCCCCCCCCCCCCCCACCCCCCCCCCCCCCCACCCCCCCCCCCCCCCACCCCCCCCCCCCCCCACCCCCCCCCCCCCCCACCCCCCCCCCCCCCCACCCCCCCCCCCCCCCACCCCCCCCCCCCCCCACCCCCCCCCCCCCCCACCCCCCCCCCCCCCCACCCCCCCCCCCCCCCACCCCCCCCCCCCCCCACCCCCCCCCCCCCCCACCCCCCCCCCCCCCCACCCCCCCCCCCCCCCACCCCCCCCCCCCCCCACCCCCCCCCCCCCCCACCCCCCCCCCCCCCCACCCCCCCCCCCCCCCACCCCCCCCCCCCCCCACCCCCCCCCCCCCCCACCCCCCCCCCCCCCCACCCCCCCCCCCCCCCACCCCCCCCCCCCCCCACCCCCCCCCCCCCCCACCCCCCCCCCCCCCCACCCCCCCCCCCCCCCACCCCCCCCCCCCCCCACCCCCCCCCCCCCCCACCCCCCCCCCCCCCCACCCCCCCCCCCCCCCACCCCCCCCCCCCCCCACCCCCCCCCCCCCCCACCCCCCCCCCCCCCCACCCCCCCCCCCCCCCACCCCCCCCCCCCCCCACCCCCCCCCCCCCCCACCCCCCCCCCCCCCCACCCCCCCCCCCCCCCACCCCCCCCCCCCCCCACCCCCCCCCCCCCCCACCCCCCCCCCCCCCCACCCCCCCCCCCCCCCACCCCCCCCCCCCCCCACCCCCCCCCCCCCCCACCCCCCCCCCCCCCCACCCCCCCCCCCCCCCACCCCCCCCCCCCCCCACCCCCCCCCCCCCCCACCCCCCCCCCCCCCCACCCCCCCCCCCCCCCACCCCCCCCCCCCCCCACCCCCCCCCCCCCCCACCCCCCCCCCCCCCCACCCCCCCCCCCCCCCACCCCCCCCCCCCCCCACCCCCCCCCCCCCCCACCCCCCCCCCCCCCCACCCCCCCCCCCCCCCACCCCCCCCCCCCCCCACCCCCCCCCCCCCCCACCCCCCCCCCCCCCCACCCCCCCCCCCCCCCACCCCCCCCCCCCCCCACCCCCCCCCCCCCCCACCCCCCCCCCCCCCCACCCCCCCCCCCCCCCACCCCCCCCCCCCCCCACCCCCCCCCCCCCCCACCCCCCCCCCCCCCCACCCCCCCCCCCCCCCACCCCCCCCCCCCCCCACCCCCCCCCCCCCCCACCCCCCCCCCCCCCCACCCCCCCCCCCCCCCACCCCCCCCCCCCCCCACCCCCCCCCCCCCCCACCCCCCCCCCCCCCCACCCCCCCCCCCCCCCACCCCCCCCCCCCCCCACCCCCCCCCCCCCCCACCCCCCCCCCCCCCCACCCCCCCCCCCCCCCACCCCCCCCCCCCCCCACCCCCCCCCCCCCCCACCCCCCCCCCCCCCCACCCCCCCCCCCCCCCACCCCCCCCCCCCCCCACCCCCCCCCCCCCCCACCCCCCCCCCCCCCCACCCCCCCCCCCCCCCACCCCCCCCCCCCCCCACCCCCCCCCCCCCCCACCCCCCCCCCCCCCCACCCCCCCCCCCCCCCACCCCCCCCCCCCCCCACCCCCCCCCCCCCCCACCCCCCCCCCCCCCCACCCCCCCCCCCCCCCACCCCCCCCCCCCCCCACCCCCCCCCCCCCCCACCCCCCCCCCCCCCCACCCCCCCCCCCCCCCACCCCCCCCCCCCCCCACCCCCCCCCCCCCCCACCCCCCCCCCCCCCCACCCCCCCCCCCCCCCACCCCCCCCCCCCCCCACCCCCCCCCCCCCCCACCCCCCCCCCCCCCCACCCCCCCCCCCCCCCACCCCCCCCCCCCCCCACCCCCCCCCCCCCCCACCCCCCCCCCCCCCCACCCCCCCCCCCCCCCACCCCCCCCCCCCCCCACCCCCCCCCCCCCCCACCCCCCCCCCCCCCCACCCCCCCCCCCCCCCACCCCCCCCCCCCCCCACCCCCCCCCCCCCCCACCCCCCCCCCCCCCCACCCCCCCCCCCCCCCACCCCCCCCCCCCCCCACCCCCCCCCCCCCCCACCCCCCCCCCCCCCCACCCCCCCCCCCCCCCACCCCCCCCCCCCCCCACCCCCCCCCCCCCCCACCCCCCCCCCCCCCCACCCCCCCCCCCCCCCACCCCCCCCCCCCCCCACCCCCCCCCCCCCCCACCCCCCCCCCCCCCCACCCCCCCCCCCCCCCACCCCCCCCCCCCCCCACCCCCCCCCCCCCCCACCCCCCCCCCCCCCCACCCCCCCCCCCCCCCACCCCCCCCCCCCCCCACCCCCCCCCCCCCCCACCCCCCCCCCCCCCCACCCCCCCCCCCCCCCACCCCCCCCCCCCCCCACCCCCCCCCCCCCCCACCCCCCCCCCCCCCCACCCCCCCCCCCCCCCACCCCCCCCCCCCCCCACCCCCCCCCCCCCCCACCCCCCCCCCCCCCCACCCCCCCCCCCCCCCACCCCCCCCCCCCCCCACCCCCCCCCCCCCCCACCCCCCCCCCCCCCCACCCCCCCCCCCCCCCACCCCCCCCCCCCCCCACCCCCCCCCCCCCCCACCCCCCCCCCCCCCCACCCCCCCCCCCCCCCACCCCCCCCCCCCCCCACCCCCCCCCCCCCCCACCCCCCCCCCCCCCCACCCCCCCCCCCCCCCACCCCCCCCCCCCCCCACCCCCCCCCCCCCCCACCCCCCCCCCCCCCCACCCCCCCCCCCCCCCACCCCCCCCCCCCCCCACCCCCCCCCCCCCCCACCCCCCCCCCCCCCCACCCCCCCCCCCCCCCACCCCCCCCCCCCCCCACCCCCCCCCCCCCCCACCCCCCCCCCCCCCCACCCCCCCCCCCCCCCACCCCCCCCCCCCCCCACCCCCCCCCCCCCCCACCCCCCCCCCCCCCCACCCCCCCCCCCCCCCACCCCCCCCCCCCCCCACCCCCCCCCCCCCCCACCCCCCCCCCCCCCCACCCCCCCCCCCCCCCACCCCCCCCCCCCCCCACCCCCCCCCCCCCCCACCCCCCCCCCCCCCCACCCCCCCCCCCCCCCACCCCCCCCCCCCCCCACCCCCCCCCCCCCCCACCCCCCCCCCCCCCCACCCCCCCCCCCCCCCACCCCCCCCCCCCCCCACCCCCCCCCCCCCCCACCCCCCCCCCCCCCCACCCCCCCCCCCCCCCACCCCCCCCCCCCCCCACCCCCCCCCCCCCCCACCCCCCCCCCCCCCCACCCCCCCCCCCCCCCACCCCCCCCCCCCCCCACCCCCCCCCCCCCCCACCCCCCCCCCCCCCCACCCCCCCCCCCCCCCACCCCCCCCCCCCCCCACCCCCCCCCCCCCCCACCCCCCCCCCCCCCCACCCCCCCCCCCCCCCACCCCCCCCCCCCCCCACCCCCCCCCCCCCCCACCCCCCCCCCCCCCCACCCCCCCCCCCCCCCACCCCCCCCCCCCCCCACCCCCCCCCCCCCCCACCCCCCCCCCCCCCCACCCCCCCCCCCCCCCACCCCCCCCCCCCCCCACCCCCCCCCCCCCCCACCCCCCCCCCCCCCCACCCCCCCCCCCCCCCACCCCCCCCCCCCCCCACCCCCCCCCCCCCCCACCCCCCCCCCCCCCCACCCCCCCCCCCCCCCACCCCCCCCCCCCCCCACCCCCCCCCCCCCCCACCCCCCCCCCCCCCCACCCCCCCCCCCCCCCACCCCCCCCCCCCCCCACCCCCCCCCCCCCCCACCCCCCCCCCCCCCCACCCCCCCCCCCCCCCACCCCCCCCCCCCCCCACCCCCCCCCCCCCCCACCCCCCCCCCCCCCCACCCCCCCCCCCCCCCACCCCCCCCCCCCCCCACCCCCCCCCCCCCCCACCCCCCCCCCCCCCCACCCCCCCCCCCCCCCACCCCCCCCCCCCCCCACCCCCCCCCCCCCCCACCCCCCCCCCCCCCCACCCCCCCCCCCCCCCACCCCCCCCCCCCCCCACCCCCCCCCCCCCCCACCCCCCCCCCCCCCCACCCCCCCCCCCCCCCACCCCCCCCCCCCCCCACCCCCCCCCCCCCCCACCCCCCCCCCCCCCCACCCCCCCCCCCCCCCACCCCCCCCCCCCCCCACCCCCCCCCCCCCCCACCCCCCCCCCCCCCCACCCCCCCCCCCCCCCACCCCCCCCCCCCCCCACCCCCCCCCCCCCCCACCCCCCCCCCCCCCCACCCCCCCCCCCCCCCACCCCCCCCCCCCCCCACCCCCCCCCCCCCCCACCCCCCCCCCCCCCCACCCCCCCCCCCCCCCACCCCCCCCCCCCCCCACCCCCCCCCCCCCCCACCCCCCCCCCCCCCCACCCCCCCCCCCCCCCACCCCCCCCCCCCCCCACCCCCCCCCCCCCCCACCCCCCCCCCCCCCCACCCCCCCCCCCCCCCACCCCCCCCCCCCCCCACCCCCCCCCCCCCCCACCCCCCCCCCCCCCCACCCCCCCCCCCCCCCACCCCCCCCCCCCCCCACCCCCCCCCCCCCCCACCCCCCCCCCCCCCCACCCCCCCCCCCCCCCACCCCCCCCCCCCCCCACCCCCCCCCCCCCCCACCCCCCCCCCCCCCCACCCCCCCCCCCCCCCACCCCCCCCCCCCCCCACCCCCCCCCCCCCCCACCCCCCCCCCCCCCCACCCCCCCCCCCCCCCACCCCCCCCCCCCCCCACCCCCCCCCCCCCCCACCCCCCCCCCCCCCCACCCCCCCCCCCCCCCACCCCCCCCCCCCCCCACCCCCCCCCCCCCCCACCCCCCCCCCCCCCCACCCCCCCCCCCCCCCACCCCCCCCCCCCCCCACCCCCCCCCCCCCCCACCCCCCCCCCCCCCCACCCCCCCCCCCCCCCACCCCCCCCCCCCCCCACCCCCCCCCCCCCCCACCCCCCCCCCCCCCCACCCCCCCCCCCCCCCACCCCCCCCCCCCCCCACCCCCCCCCCCCCCCACCCCCCCCCCCCCCCACCCCCCCCCCCCCCCACCCCCCCCCCCCCCCACCCCCCCCCCCCCCCACCCCCCCCCCCCCCCACCCCCCCCCCCCCCCACCCCCCCCCCCCCCCACCCCCCCCCCCCCCCACCCCCCCCCCCCCCCACCCCCCCCCCCCCCCACCCCCCCCCCCCCCCACCCCCCCCCCCCCCCACCCCCCCCCCCCCCCACCCCCCCCCCCCCCCACCCCCCCCCCCCCCCACCCCCCCCCCCCCCCACCCCCCCCCCCCCCCACCCCCCCCCCCCCCCACCCCCCCCCCCCCCCACCCCCCCCCCCCCCCACCCCCCCCCCCCCCCACCCCCCCCCCCCCCCACCCCCCCCCCCCCCCACCCCCCCCCCCCCCCACCCCCCCCCCCCCCCACCCCCCCCCCCCCCCACCCCCCCCCCCCCCCACCCCCCCCCCCCCCCACCCCCCCCCCCCCCCACCCCCCCCCCCCCCCACCCCCCCCCCCCCCCACCCCCCCCCCCCCCCACCCCCCCCCCCCCCCACCCCCCCCCCCCCCCACCCCCCCCCCCCCCCACCCCCCCCCCCCCCCACCCCCCCCCCCCCCCACCCCCCCCCCCCCCCACCCCCCCCCCCCCCCACCCCCCCCCCCCCCCACCCCCCCCCCCCCCCACCCCCCCCCCCCCCCACCCCCCCCCCCCCCCACCCCCCCCCCCCCCCACCCCCCCCCCCCCCCACCCCCCCCCCCCCCCACCCCCCCCCCCCCCCACCCCCCCCCCCCCCCACCCCCCCCCCCCCCCACCCCCCCCCCCCCCCACCCCCCCCCCCCCCCACCCCCCCCCCCCCCCACCCCCCCCCCCCCCCACCCCCCCCCCCCCCCACCCCCCCCCCCCCCCACCCCCCCCCCCCCCCACCCCCCCCCCCCCCCACCCCCCCCCCCCCCCACCCCCCCCCCCCCCCACCCCCCCCCCCCCCCACCCCCCCCCCCCCCCACCCCCCCCCCCCCCCACCCCCCCCCCCCCCCACCCCCCCCCCCCCCCACCCCCCCCCCCCCCCACCCCCCCCCCCCCCCACCCCCCCCCCCCCCCACCCCCCCCCCCCCCCACCCCCCCCCCCCCCCACCCCCCCCCCCCCCCACCCCCCCCCCCCCCCACCCCCCCCCCCCCCCACCCCCCCCCCCCCCCACCCCCCCCCCCCCCCACCCCCCCCCCCCCCCACCCCCCCCCCCCCCCACCCCCCCCCCCCCCCACCCCCCCCCCCCCCCACCCCCCCCCCCCCCCACCCCCCCCCCCCCCCACCCCCCCCCCCCCCCACCCCCCCCCCCCCCCACCCCCCCCCCCCCCCACCCCCCCCCCCCCCCACCCCCCCCCCCCCCCACCCCCCCCCCCCCCCACCCCCCCCCCCCCCCACCCCCCCCCCCCCCCACCCCCCCCCCCCCCCACCCCCCCCCCCCCCCACCCCCCCCCCCCCCCACCCCCCCCCCCCCCCACCCCCCCCCCCCCCCACCCCCCCCCCCCCCCACCCCCCCCCCCCCCCACCCCCCCCCCCCCCCACCCCCCCCCCCCCCCACCCCCCCCCCCCCCCACCCCCCCCCCCCCCCACCCCCCCCCCCCCCCACCCCCCCCCCCCCCCACCCCCCCCCCCCCCCACCCCCCCCCCCCCCCACCCCCCCCCCCCCCCACCCCCCCCCCCCCCCACCCCCCCCCCCCCCCACCCCCCCCCCCCCCCACCCCCCCCCCCCCCCACCCCCCCCCCCCCCCACCCCCCCCCCCCCCCACCCCCCCCCCCCCCCACCCCCCCCCCCCCCCACCCCCCCCCCCCCCCACCCCCCCCCCCCCCCACCCCCCCCCCCCCCCACCCCCCCCCCCCCCCACCCCCCCCCCCCCCCACCCCCCCCCCCCCCCACCCCCCCCCCCCCCCACCCCCCCCCCCCCCCACCCCCCCCCCCCCCCACCCCCCCCCCCCCCCACCCCCCCCCCCCCCCACCCCCCCCCCCCCCCACCCCCCCCCCCCCCCACCCCCCCCCCCCCCCACCCCCCCCCCCCCCCACCCCCCCCCCCCCCCACCCCCCCCCCCCCCCACCCCCCCCCCCCCCCACCCCCCCCCCCCCCCACCCCCCCCCCCCCCCACCCCCCCCCCCCCCCACCCCCCCCCCCCCCCACCCCCCCCCCCCCCCACCCCCCCCCCCCCCCACCCCCCCCCCCCCCCACCCCCCCCCCCCCCCACCCCCCCCCCCCCCCACCCCCCCCCCCCCCCACCCCCCCCCCCCCCCACCCCCCCCCCCCCCCACCCCCCCCCCCCCCCACCCCCCCCCCCCCCCACCCCCCCCCCCCCCCACCCCCCCCCCCCCCCACCCCCCCCCCCCCCCACCCCCCCCCCCCCCCACCCCCCCCCCCCCCCACCCCCCCCCCCCCCCACCCCCCCCCCCCCCCACCCCCCCCCCCCCCCACCCCCCCCCCCCCCCACCCCCCCCCCCCCCCACCCCCCCCCCCCCCCACCCCCCCCCCCCCCCACCCCCCCCCCCCCCCACCCCCCCCCCCCCCCACCCCCCCCCCCCCCCACCCCCCCCCCCCCCCACCCCCCCCCCCCCCCACCCCCCCCCCCCCCCACCCCCCCCCCCCCCCACCCCCCCCCCCCCCCACCCCCCCCCCCCCCCACCCCCCCCCCCCCCCACCCCCCCCCCCCCCCACCCCCCCCCCCCCCCACCCCCCCCCCCCCCCACCCCCCCCCCCCCCCACCCCCCCCCCCCCCCACCCCCCCCCCCCCCCACCCCCCCCCCCCCCCACCCCCCCCCCCCCCCACCCCCCCCCCCCCCCACCCCCCCCCCCCCCCACCCCCCCCCCCCCCCACCCCCCCCCCCCCCCACCCCCCCCCCCCCCCACCCCCCCCCCCCCCCACCCCCCCCCCCCCCCACCCCCCCCCCCCCCCACCCCCCCCCCCCCCCACCCCCCCCCCCCCCCACCCCCCCCCCCCCCCACCCCCCCCCCCCCCCACCCCCCCCCCCCCCCACCCCCCCCCCCCCCCACCCCCCCCCCCCCCCACCCCCCCCCCCCCCCACCCCCCCCCCCCCCCACCCCCCCCCCCCCCCACCCCCCCCCCCCCCCACCCCCCCCCCCCCCCACCCCCCCCCCCCCCCACCCCCCCCCCCCCCCACCCCCCCCCCCCCCCACCCCCCCCCCCCCCCACCCCCCCCCCCCCCCACCCCCCCCCCCCCCCACCCCCCCCCCCCCCCACCCCCCCCCCCCCCCACCCCCCCCCCCCCCCACCCCCCCCCCCCCCCACCCCCCCCCCCCCCCACCCCCCCCCCCCCCCACCCCCCCCCCCCCCCACCCCCCCCCCCCCCCACCCCCCCCCCCCCCCACCCCCCCCCCCCCCCACCCCCCCCCCCCCCCACCCCCCCCCCCCCCCACCCCCCCCCCCCCCCACCCCCCCCCCCCCCCACCCCCCCCCCCCCCCACCCCCCCCCCCCCCCACCCCCCCCCCCCCCCACCCCCCCCCCCCCCCACCCCCCCCCCCCCCCACCCCCCCCCCCCCCCACCCCCCCCCCCCCCCACCCCCCCCCCCCCCCACCCCCCCCCCCCCCCACCCCCCCCCCCCCCCACCCCCCCCCCCCCCCACCCCCCCCCCCCCCCACCCCCCCCCCCCCCCACCCCCCCCCCCCCCCACCCCCCCCCCCCCCCACCCCCCCCCCCCCCCACCCCCCCCCCCCCCCACCCCCCCCCCCCCCCACCCCCCCCCCCCCCCACCCCCCCCCCCCCCCACCCCCCCCCCCCCCCACCCCCCCCCCCCCCCACCCCCCCCCCCCCCCACCCCCCCCCCCCCCCACCCCCCCCCCCCCCCACCCCCCCCCCCCCCCACCCCCCCCCCCCCCCACCCCCCCCCCCCCCCACCCCCCCCCCCCCCCACCCCCCCCCCCCCCCACCCCCCCCCCCCCCCACCCCCCCCCCCCCCCACCCCCCCCCCCCCCCACCCCCCCCCCCCCCCACCCCCCCCCCCCCCCACCCCCCCCCCCCCCCACCCCCCCCCCCCCCCACCCCCCCCCCCCCCCACCCCCCCCCCCCCCCACCCCCCCCCCCCCCCACCCCCCCCCCCCCCCACCCCCCCCCCCCCCCACCCCCCCCCCCCCCCACCCCCCCCCCCCCCCACCCCCCCCCCCCCCCACCCCCCCCCCCCCCCACCCCCCCCCCCCCCCACCCCCCCCCCCCCCCACCCCCCCCCCCCCCCACCCCCCCCCCCCCCCACCCCCCCCCCCCCCCACCCCCCCCCCCCCCCACCCCCCCCCCCCCCCACCCCCCCCCCCCCCCACCCCCCCCCCCCCCCACCCCCCCCCCCCCCCACCCCCCCCCCCCCCCACCCCCCCCCCCCCCCACCCCCCCCCCCCCCCACCCCCCCCCCCCCCCACCCCCCCCCCCCCCCACCCCCCCCCCCCCCCACCCCCCCCCCCCCCCACCCCCCCCCCCCCCCACCCCCCCCCCCCCCCACCCCCCCCCCCCCCCACCCCCCCCCCCCCCCACCCCCCCCCCCCCCCACCCCCCCCCCCCCCCACCCCCCCCCCCCCCCACCCCCCCCCCCCCCCACCCCCCCCCCCCCCCACCCCCCCCCCCCCCCACCCCCCCCCCCCCCCACCCCCCCCCCCCCCCACCCCCCCCCCCCCCCACCCCCCCCCCCCCCCACCCCCCCCCCCCCCCACCCCCCCCCCCCCCCACCCCCCCCCCCCCCCACCCCCCCCCCCCCCCACCCCCCCCCCCCCCCACCCCCCCCCCCCCCCACCCCCCCCCCCCCCCACCCCCCCCCCCCCCCACCCCCCCCCCCCCCCACCCCCCCCCCCCCCCACCCCCCCCCCCCCCCACCCCCCCCCCCCCCCACCCCCCCCCCCCCCCACCCCCCCCCCCCCCCACCCCCCCCCCCCCCCACCCCCCCCCCCCCCCACCCCCCCCCCCCCCCACCCCCCCCCCCCCCCACCCCCCCCCCCCCCCACCCCCCCCCCCCCCCACCCCCCCCCCCCCCCACCCCCCCCCCCCCCCACCCCCCCCCCCCCCCACCCCCCCCCCCCCCCACCCCCCCCCCCCCCCACCCCCCCCCCCCCCCACCCCCCCCCCCCCCCACCCCCCCCCCCCCCCACCCCCCCCCCCCCCCACCCCCCCCCCCCCCCACCCCCCCCCCCCCCCACCCCCCCCCCCCCCCACCCCCCCCCCCCCCCACCCCCCCCCCCCCCCACCCCCCCCCCCCCCCACCCCCCCCCCCCCCCACCCCCCCCCCCCCCCACCCCCCCCCCCCCCCACCCCCCCCCCCCCCCACCCCCCCCCCCCCCCACCCCCCCCCCCCCCCACCCCCCCCCCCCCCCACCCCCCCCCCCCCCCACCCCCCCCCCCCCCCACCCCCCCCCCCCCCCACCCCCCCCCCCCCCCACCCCCCCCCCCCCCCACCCCCCCCCCCCCCCACCCCCCCCCCCCCCCACCCCCCCCCCCCCCCACCCCCCCCCCCCCCCACCCCCCCCCCCCCCCACCCCCCCCCCCCCCCACCCCCCCCCCCCCCCACCCCCCCCCCCCCCCACCCCCCCCCCCCCCCACCCCCCCCCCCCCCCACCCCCCCCCCCCCCCACCCCCCCCCCCCCCCACCCCCCCCCCCCCCCACCCCCCCCCCCCCCCACCCCCCCCCCCCCCCACCCCCCCCCCCCCCCACCCCCCCCCCCCCCCACCCCCCCCCCCCCCCACCCCCCCCCCCCCCCACCCCCCCCCCCCCCCACCCCCCCCCCCCCCCACCCCCCCCCCCCCCCACCCCCCCCCCCCCCCACCCCCCCCCCCCCCCACCCCCCCCCCCCCCCACCCCCCCCCCCCCCCACCCCCCCCCCCCCCCACCCCCCCCCCCCCCCACCCCCCCCCCCCCCCACCCCCCCCCCCCCCCACCCCCCCCCCCCCCCACCCCCCCCCCCCCCCACCCCCCCCCCCCCCCACCCCCCCCCCCCCCCACCCCCCCCCCCCCCCACCCCCCCCCCCCCCCACCCCCCCCCCCCCCCACCCCCCCCCCCCCCCACCCCCCCCCCCCCCCACCCCCCCCCCCCCCCACCCCCCCCCCCCCCCACCCCCCCCCCCCCCCACCCCCCCCCCCCCCCACCCCCCCCCCCCCCCACCCCCCCCCCCCCCCACCCCCCCCCCCCCCCACCCCCCCCCCCCCCCACCCCCCCCCCCCCCCACCCCCCCCCCCCCCCACCCCCCCCCCCCCCCACCCCCCCCCCCCCCCACCCCCCCCCCCCCCCACCCCCCCCCCCCCCCACCCCCCCCCCCCCCCACCCCCCCCCCCCCCCACCCCCCCCCCCCCCCACCCCCCCCCCCCCCCACCCCCCCCCCCCCCCACCCCCCCCCCCCCCCACCCCCCCCCCCCCCCACCCCCCCCCCCCCCCACCCCCCCCCCCCCCCACCCCCCCCCCCCCCCACCCCCCCCCCCCCCCACCCCCCCCCCCCCCCACCCCCCCCCCCCCCCACCCCCCCCCCCCCCCACCCCCCCCCCCCCCCACCCCCCCCCCCCCCCACCCCCCCCCCCCCCCACCCCCCCCCCCCCCCACCCCCCCCCCCCCCCACCCCCCCCCCCCCCCACCCCCCCCCCCCCCCACCCCCCCCCCCCCCCACCCCCCCCCCCCCCCACCCCCCCCCCCCCCCACCCCCCCCCCCCCCCACCCCCCCCCCCCCCCACCCCCCCCCCCCCCCACCCCCCCCCCCCCCCACCCCCCCCCCCCCCCACCCCCCCCCCCCCCCACCCCCCCCCCCCCCCACCCCCCCCCCCCCCCACCCCCCCCCCCCCCCACCCCCCCCCCCCCCCACCCCCCCCCCCCCCCACCCCCCCCCCCCCCCACCCCCCCCCCCCCCCACCCCCCCCCCCCCCCACCCCCCCCCCCCCCCACCCCCCCCCCCCCCCACCCCCCCCCCCCCCCACCCCCCCCCCCCCCCACCCCCCCCCCCCCCCACCCCCCCCCCCCCCCACCCCCCCCCCCCCCCACCCCCCCCCCCCCCCACCCCCCCCCCCCCCCACCCCCCCCCCCCCCCACCCCCCCCCCCCCCCACCCCCCCCCCCCCCCACCCCCCCCCCCCCCCACCCCCCCCCCCCCCCACCCCCCCCCCCCCCCACCCCCCCCCCCCCCCACCCCCCCCCCCCCCCACCCCCCCCCCCCCCCACCCCCCCCCCCCCCCACCCCCCCCCCCCCCCACCCCCCCCCCCCCCCACCCCCCCCCCCCCCCACCCCCCCCCCCCCCCACCCCCCCCCCCCCCCACCCCCCCCCCCCCCCACCCCCCCCCCCCCCCACCCCCCCCCCCCCCCACCCCCCCCCCCCCCCACCCCCCCCCCCCCCCACCCCCCCCCCCCCCCACCCCCCCCCCCCCCCACCCCCCCCCCCCCCCACCCCCCCCCCCCCCCACCCCCCCCCCCCCCCACCCCCCCCCCCCCCCACCCCCCCCCCCCCCCACCCCCCCCCCCCCCCACCCCCCCCCCCCCCCACCCCCCCCCCCCCCCACCCCCCCCCCCCCCCACCCCCCCCCCCCCCCACCCCCCCCCCCCCCCACCCCCCCCCCCCCCCACCCCCCCCCCCCCCCACCCCCCCCCCCCCCCACCCCCCCCCCCCCCCACCCCCCCCCCCCCCCACCCCCCCCCCCCCCCACCCCCCCCCCCCCCCACCCCCCCCCCCCCCCACCCCCCCCCCCCCCCACCCCCCCCCCCCCCCACCCCCCCCCCCCCCCACCCCCCCCCCCCCCCACCCCCCCCCCCCCCCACCCCCCCCCCCCCCCACCCCCCCCCCCCCCCACCCCCCCCCCCCCCCACCCCCCCCCCCCCCCACCCCCCCCCCCCCCCACCCCCCCCCCCCCCCACCCCCCCCCCCCCCCACCCCCCCCCCCCCCCACCCCCCCCCCCCCCCACCCCCCCCCCCCCCCACCCCCCCCCCCCCCCACCCCCCCCCCCCCCCACCCCCCCCCCCCCCCACCCCCCCCCCCCCCCACCCCCCCCCCCCCCCACCCCCCCCCCCCCCCACCCCCCCCCCCCCCCACCCCCCCCCCCCCCCACCCCCCCCCCCCCCCACCCCCCCCCCCCCCCACCCCCCCCCCCCCCCACCCCCCCCCCCCCCCACCCCCCCCCCCCCCCACCCCCCCCCCCCCCCACCCCCCCCCCCCCCCACCCCCCCCCCCCCCCACCCCCCCCCCCCCCCACCCCCCCCCCCCCCCACCCCCCCCCCCCCCCACCCCCCCCCCCCCCCACCCCCCCCCCCCCCCACCCCCCCCCCCCCCCACCCCCCCCCCCCCCCACCCCCCCCCCCCCCCACCCCCCCCCCCCCCCACCCCCCCCCCCCCCCACCCCCCCCCCCCCCCACCCCCCCCCCCCCCCACCCCCCCCCCCCCCCACCCCCCCCCCCCCCCACCCCCCCCCCCCCCCACCCCCCCCCCCCCCCACCCCCCCCCCCCCCCACCCCCCCCCCCCCCCACCCCCCCCCCCCCCCACCCCCCCCCCCCCCCACCCCCCCCCCCCCCCACCCCCCCCCCCCCCCACCCCCCCCCCCCCCCACCCCCCCCCCCCCCCACCCCCCCCCCCCCCCACCCCCCCCCCCCCCCACCCCCCCCCCCCCCCACCCCCCCCCCCCCCCACCCCCCCCCCCCCCCACCCCCCCCCCCCCCCACCCCCCCCCCCCCCCACCCCCCCCCCCCCCCACCCCCCCCCCCCCCCACCCCCCCCCCCCCCCACCCCCCCCCCCCCCCACCCCCCCCCCCCCCCACCCCCCCCCCCCCCCACCCCCCCCCCCCCCCACCCCCCCCCCCCCCCACCCCCCCCCCCCCCCACCCCCCCCCCCCCCCACCCCCCCCCCCCCCCACCCCCCCCCCCCCCCACCCCCCCCCCCCCCCACCCCCCCCCCCCCCCACCCCCCCCCCCCCCCACCCCCCCCCCCCCCCACCCCCCCCCCCCCCCACCCCCCCCCCCCCCCACCCCCCCCCCCCCCCACCCCCCCCCCCCCCCACCCCCCCCCCCCCCCACCCCCCCCCCCCCCCACCCCCCCCCCCCCCCACCCCCCCCCCCCCCCACCCCCCCCCCCCCCCACCCCCCCCCCCCCCCACCCCCCCCCCCCCCCACCCCCCCCCCCCCCCACCCCCCCCCCCCCCCACCCCCCCCCCCCCCCACCCCCCCCCCCCCCCACCCCCCCCCCCCCCCACCCCCCCCCCCCCCCACCCCCCCCCCCCCCCACCCCCCCCCCCCCCCACCCCCCCCCCCCCCCACCCCCCCCCCCCCCCACCCCCCCCCCCCCCCACCCCCCCCCCCCCCCACCCCCCCCCCCCCCCACCCCCCCCCCCCCCCACCCCCCCCCCCCCCCACCCCCCCCCCCCCCCACCCCCCCCCCCCCCCACCCCCCCCCCCCCCCACCCCCCCCCCCCCCCACCCCCCCCCCCCCCCACCCCCCCCCCCCCCCACCCCCCCCCCCCCCCACCCCCCCCCCCCCCCACCCCCCCCCCCCCCCACCCCCCCCCCCCCCCACCCCCCCCCCCCCCCACCCCCCCCCCCCCCCACCCCCCCCCCCCCCCACCCCCCCCCCCCCCCACCCCCCCCCCCCCCCACCCCCCCCCCCCCCCACCCCCCCCCCCCCCCACCCCCCCCCCCCCCCACCCCCCCCCCCCCCCACCCCCCCCCCCCCCCACCCCCCCCCCCCCCCACCCCCCCCCCCCCCCACCCCCCCCCCCCCCCACCCCCCCCCCCCCCCACCCCCCCCCCCCCCCACCCCCCCCCCCCCCCACCCCCCCCCCCCCCCACCCCCCCCCCCCCCCACCCCCCCCCCCCCCCACCCCCCCCCCCCCCCACCCCCCCCCCCCCCCACCCCCCCCCCCCCCCACCCCCCCCCCCCCCCACCCCCCCCCCCCCCCACCCCCCCCCCCCCCCACCCCCCCCCCCCCCCACCCCCCCCCCCCCCCACCCCCCCCCCCCCCCACCCCCCCCCCCCCCCACCCCCCCCCCCCCCCACCCCCCCTCCCCCCCACGCCCCCTCCCCCCACCCCCCCCCCCCCCCACCCCCCCCCCCCCCCACCCCCCCCCCCCCACACCCCCCCCCCCCCCCACCCCCCCCCCCCCCCCCACCCCCCCCCCCCCCCCCCCCCCCCCCCACCCCCCCCCCCCCCCCCCCCACCCACACCCCCCCCCCCACCCACACCCACCCCCCCCCCCCACCCCCCCCCGACAGGGGCTGATGGGAATTGTAGTCCATAACATCTGGAGTGCCAAAGGTTCGCCACCATGGCGTGCTGTCCAGCAAACCAGGGCCTATTCCTATCCTGCTTCCAAAGAGTTCCTTTAAGGCAGATGGACTGGAAAGATGAACAAGGTACGCTTGTAATGAATTCTGAAGGAAAGGCAATGAAATGAAGTTTGCACCCCCTGACCAATCAGAAATTTGTCCACACATTTCTAGTGTTAGGCTTCCTTGCTGAAAGCAATAAAACCATTAGTCACTTGAGAGGTTAGTGTAGTCCAGCAGCCTGTCTCACACAGTGGCTAAGGAGTTACTCTGAAGGACAACAAACAGGGTAGGCCAAGGCCTCCCCCACCAGCATCACTCTGATGTTGCCTCCAGACTCTGGAATTCAGAGGTTTATTGCCTTGGATTGTGGTGATCACCATGGTTGGTAGCCTCTCATGGATCGCTCCTTCTTGAATTTGTCTAACTCACTAGATCCTCATGTTGAGTACAAAAAGTACATCTTTTCATCCATTGTTGAATCTAATACCCAATTTCACTGGGTGCCTGGGATCTCTAGTAGTTGGGTAAGGGAGAAAAAAGTTCTTCATCCATTCTCTCCAGCTGTTATGAAAAAAGCCATTGAGTGAAAAGGGCAATTTCTGTGGATTCTCCATTCCTGTGGCAGAAACTTGCCCAAAATCATGCCTCAGCATGCCCCAGCTCCCAGAGACACTATTTCACCATGATCAAAGGGTGAGACCGTGGGAGTGGTGAGACAGTTAAGTCCCATTATTCCACTGAAAAAGCCTGGATCCAACCAACTGTATATATTCATGCTAATAATCCCCAGTTAACAAGAGCAGGCCTTGATCTCAATGGCCCAGGGTAGCCTAATGTCAGAAACTAAACAGCGTCACCCTGGTAAGCAGTGGTGGGATCCAATAATTTTAGTAACAGGTTCCCATGGTGGTGGGATTCAAACTGTGGCGTAGCGCCAATGGGGCTGGGCAGGGCACAATGGGGGCGTGGCTGGGCATTCCAGGGTGGGGCATTCCTGGGTGGGGCTGTGGCAAGGACGCAGCCACTGCGCTGGTCCTTGGGCGGGAAACGAATGTACGCAGGCGCAGGCTGCCACGCACGTCGGTGCACCTCCAGCTAGACTGCTTCAAGTTCTGCGCGCTACTGCTGAGAGGAGGGGCGTAACTAAGGCAAAAATCACGTGGCAAAATCACCAATTAGTAACCCCCTCTCGGCACACACAAATGATTAGTAACCTACTCTCGGGAACCTGTGAGAACCTGCTGGATCCCACCTCTGCTGGTAAGTATTTGCATGGGAGACCTCCAAAAAATACCAAATTCATGTTGTGAAGGCAAACAAACCACCTCTGAATTTCTCTTGCTCTGAAAACCCCACTAGGTGTCACAAGTCAGATGTGACTTGACCAGTGACGTAGGTATAGGCAGGGGTTGGCAGGGGCGGGGATCCGCCCTGTGGGGGGGAGGGGGGCGCTCAAGCAAGCAAGACATGTAATGGGGGGGCCTGAACCCGTGGGGGAAAAAACCCCTTACCTACGTCCTTGGACTTCACAACAACAAGGGGAGGAGAGAGCTGATGTTATTGTAGCTCTTGTCCCCTACATATAAATGGCTGAATTTGCTAGGTGAAGGAAACAAGGAGAGAAGACCAAGTACTCTCATGCGAAGGCACAGCCCCCCACCCCTTTCAGTCACTGCAGCTGAAGATGAGATTATTATTACTGCCATGTAGCTGCACCCAAAATTCATGCTTGACCCTCTGTAAGTCAAGTTACAGTAGTAAGGACTACCATATACCAAGAAACTTGAGGGCCTTGAAACATACCTGGGGCAGCTGCTTGTGATAGGAAAACATGGATACTCTGCATTCACAACACTCCTTTACATCTGCAAGTATAGCCATAAAGTTGGGGCATGGGTCCGACCCGAAGTCTCTCACAACAGACCTTGGCATCTGCGCCCCCCCCCCCGATGGCTCCCCCAAAATGTTGTAGGGGCAACTTTGCTCCTCCAGAACAGAAAGGTAAACTTGAGTCTACAGTAGCAACTAAGCTGGCTAAAAAATTAATTAAAATTACCTTTACTGTAGGATCAAGCCAGGCCTGGGCACTGCTGTTGACTGGTATGGTACCCTCTCTCCCTATACCTTCTTGTGTGGATGACAGCTCTGTACACAATTTGAGTATGGCTGGTGTATCACACAGTGCTCTCAACCCCTACACACACCTAAACTGCTTTTCTTATTTGCAGTTGCAAGACAGTGACCCTTTCCCTTTCTGTACACACCATTTAAAAAATTTTCAGGCAAGAAATAAAACACTTCTTTGATGGAGTTCCACATTTTTTCCCCCTTTGGCTCCACAAACTTCACCAAGCAGGTTTTCCTCCATTTTTTTTTAAAAAAAACCCTTTAAACTTTTTTTTGTCTGAAGTGTTTTCCAGCCAGCTTCCCTCTCAGTGTGGTCATATTTATGTTTCATCTTTCCTACTGCCTTTTCCATACCTCTGTGCCATTCCCTGTCTACCCCCTTGGTGTCATTTTTTTGTGTCCCTGATCCCAGTTCTTTCCCCCCACCTCTCATTTGCATTATTTTGTGGGTTTATGGGGTTGTTGTTGTTTGCTGTTTTGGGTAAATCTACAAAGCTTCGATTAAACAGGGCTGCAGAGCATTGAAGCAGTAAATCAAAAAAGCATCATTTCAACAAAGAAGCAAAAATACATTTAAAAACACCTCATGGTAGCCAAGAAACATTTGGAGGTGGTGAGTGCAGACCAACATTGTGGTAAAGAAGGTGCTCGATAACATTCTGGAAACGTTGTAGGCGACTTGTGCAGAAAGGGCTGGTGAGCAGAACAGGAACACCATAACAGCACTTTGAACTGATGTTTCTAGGAGAAAAGTTCACACCTGGGCTCTTCTGTTCATGGGGGCAGGCCCAGAAGGTGAGCATCTGAGAGTACCTCAACAGAGGTGCAGTTAGGCAACTGTGGGGGGAAGGCTCTGAAAAAGCCATCCTCTTTAGATTGTCAGGCATATTAAATGCACAGCTATTGGCTGTCTGCGAAGTCATGGCGTATGGACCTTTTCCATCACGGCCCTCACCTTATGGAATGGCCTGTCCAAGGAGGTGAAGAAGGCTCCCCACCCTCCTGTATAAGTGTGGATGGGTCTGCTCTGCTACATATAGCTGACTTTAAGTAGTATCCTATTATGTATTTTTTTCACTGCATAATATGTCGTGTTAGTATTTATGCTTTGCTTCAGACCTGTTTTCAGACTGTTGGTTGGTTCTACAACCTTAACCCTATTGCATTGTTTACTGAAAATTCCATTCTGTTGATTATATCGACCCACTCTCCATAATTTGCCTTGAGTCCCATCAAGAAAGGCAGACCATAAATAACGTTAATAAAATTTCTTCCCCAAAACAAAAGTCAATATTTAACAGGCAGTATTCTGATCTGGGTTAATGCAAGGAGATCCCCAGTCTGTTACATGATATTTTACTGGAAGTGACGAGGAGGATGGATAATATTTCTGAGTGGAGGCTTTTTCAGCAAAGCTTCGCTACGTGAGGAAATTACCATTACCATGTAGCTGGTTATCTGGACATACTTTTATTTTGCTCACAATAAGGATTCCAGAGAATTTGGGGGGTGGTGTGGAAAAAGAAAGATAAGAAAAAATAAACAAATAAAAATTGCATCATATCAGTAAAATAAGTAAGAGCAGGAAACTGGACACAGGGGAGCTGAGCATAAGACAGAAGGTCAGAGGCGGCTCTGGATCCAATCACCTTAGGCCACCAAGCCCATGACTGCTGTTAGCCAGTCCTGGCTGTTCAAAGGCATCCTGTCCCCCACTTAATGGCCGTGGGTCCACGCCAACAACTGCCAGCCTTTGACACATTAAGTCCAAACTATAATAAAACAACACCAAGAAGCAGTGCTCGAATGCAGTCACTGGGCAATTCTGCTTACAACCTGTCAAGCAGCTGCCCAGCATTGGTGACAGTGACGAGACCACAGGCACAAATGCCAGGAGGTTGCTCTGTTCTTCAGCTGCAGCATAAGCATCTCCACTACAAGAAGTGCACACGAGGCAGACAGTGCGCACTTTTAAGGTGGTCTTCTCGCTCGCACCGATCATTTCAGTCTTGTTCCTTTTGCTGCGCTACCCGCCAGGATAAATACCCTTTCCCTCCAGCACTCGGACAGATGAGCCAGACTCAAGTAAGGTGACACACAAAAGTGTTTGTTAGCAGAGGTGGGTAGGAGTACATGAGGCGGGTTGTTATACATGCCGGAGGAAGAGTTACAGCTGCGTTCCTCACAAAAGACATAAAACCACACGCGCGTGAGAAAGCGGCTGAAGTCCTGTGCATAGAGAAAAAACAGTCCCTTGCTTGTCAGCGCAGAGGGCCCTAGGCGGGTGTAGTTTTTTGGCCCATGCATAAAAAGATGGAAGAGGTAGATGGGGGGCAGGGAGAAGAGGCTACATTTAACACCCATGAGAACAAACAAGAAACACAAGAAGGATTCTCTCTCTGGGGAGAAGAGAGACAGCGGCAGCAGCAGAGGGGACCAAAAATCTCATCCAAGAGAGAGCCTGTTATATTTTACTGTGCTTCCTCGAAATCCAAACCCAGCTTCTCGGTGGCTGCGGTACGTCTGCCTGCACAGCTCCACTGAGATTTGTCCAAAGACGTTGATAGCTTCGTCTCCTGGTCTTCTCCATCCTCCTCCCTCCCCTTCAAGGTGGAGAAAGAGATGGGGAATCGCAGGGCAATGGACTCGGCAAGTGAAATGCAGGCGCATGACAGCAAACATGCAAAAAAATCAGCACCTCTGACGCATGCTGTGAGAGGCTAGTCCAAGTAAACCTTGATTTAGAAATTTGGTGGGGCCATTAGACAACCACTCAAAGGCCCAGTTTGCCCATCTCTTCCATCTTGCCTCCATCAGAATCGTGTACCTCCCTGCATGCACAGAATTTTGTCTTTGGCTTCCTTCCCAAATACTGCTTGGAACTACCCTGAAATATCCACGTAGGGGAAGAGTTTGGATTTACACCCTGCCTTTCTCAACTGCAAAGAGTCTCAAGGGGGTTTACAAACTCCTTTCCCTTCCTCTCTCCACAACAGATACCTTGTGAGGTAGGTGCAACTAAGAGTTCTGAAAGAACTGTGACTAGCCCAAGGTCACTCAACAGGCTTTTTGAGGAGCAGTGGGGAAACAAATCCAGAGGAGAATCAAATCTGGTTATCCAGATGAGAGCCTACCACTCTTAACCACTACACCACACTGAAACTTAACAGCCCTTTCAAACCAGGCTTCATAGATGTACCTTGAACCAACATCCCTACTCAAGTGCTTTGACAAGCCAATCTTTGCTGATCTGTATTTTCTGCAGCATGGAGTCATGTAAATTCTCTACAACACACCAGGTAGCAAAACAGAAACTCACACATGCATGTTCACTGTCAGCATCTTCCCAGTGATAACCTGCAATGTGGAACTGCATCCTAAAAAGATGAGACGGGCATTTGTGGGAGCTCTGAACATTCTGCCTCTAGCCTGGACTCTAATCCAGCTGTGGAAGCCTTCAAAAAGCAAAGCTTATGAGGAGCCCTGCTTTCTCCTAGCCTGCAAAGGTCCTGGGATCTGCATGACTCCAGCAGTGGCTCCATTCACTCTTCACTTGTGTAGCGAGGCTTGCAGTTCTTGCTGTTTGAATGGCGTCCATAGAACAGCCAAAAGCAAGGAACATGCAGCCGAAGAAGGCAGGAGAGGCAGGATAAAATCCTGCCACTAGATTTCTACCAGGAACACACAGCTTGGTTCAGTTGCCCCAGCCATGGACCCCGGGGTGAACTGGGAAGAACAACAGCCATGGAAAATGCTTTCTCCCCTTCCAAGAATAGAGAGATAAGAGCCAGCACACAGTTTGGGTAAGAGCTTCCATTGCCATGCAGGGGGTGAGGGAGGGCATTGGCCTCACCCCATGGGCTAAGGAACACCTCTCACCTGAGACTGAGGTGACCCCCCAGCTCAGGGAGCAGACCCCCAGACAATCATCCCTCTTTGCCCAGTGGCCTTAACACATCCTTGCACAGACCTAGAATCAAACTCGTCCTCTGCTCCAGTCACGAGGTCAGCAGTAACAGAAGAGTCTCATAACATCAGATTTTGCATAGTCATCAGAAACCTAGAGCTCATAGGGCTAGAGAAAAGAACTGTTTTGCAGTCCCAAAACTGGGATCTGCCCCATAGGGAGAGCACTAGGCCTCTTCTCTCATCCTCTAACTCCTACATTGTTCTTTTAGCAGCAGCATCAAGGTGAGAACGAGCAAAATGCCTTGAAGCACCAGGGTATGAAGAAGCGGAGAGCCGAAACCTGCATACCTATATGGAAACCTGTATTAACAGAATGCAACAGCCTACCCACCCACCCCCATTCCTGCTCCACTAGGCCCACTGTTACTTTCCAAAAAGAAATATAAAAGGAGCTGGTCCTCTCGGGGGCTGCAACAGCAATGAAGAGGTTCAACTGAAATCCAGGGGGAGCTCATTGGTGTCTCTATGGAAGGCAAGCAAACATAACAGAGTATCGATGATGAAGCCGGAATGAAGGGGAGAAAGGAAGAAAAAGGGGGAGGGGGCTAGGACAGGGAGATGAGGAAGGTGGCCGCAGACTGGGGGAAGGGGGAACCACATTATCAGGTAAAAAAATAGACTGTGGACAGAAGGTGGAAAAGAAAGGAGAGAACAAGAGGGCACATTACACCAAGCATCCCACACCTCAGGCAGCTGAGCATCACACCAAGCATCCCACACGTCAGGAAGGTCCTCCCCTTCCCCTTCCTGCTGCCTCTCCTCCAGCAGAGAAAACACACCCAGTTAACCAAAAGGATATCATTGCCCTCCACAGATTCGCTGGCCAGGGCTGCCACCCAAGGAGAAAGCCAGCAGATATCGTTTCCCCTGCACCCAGAACTGGCAGGAAGGTGGATCCTGCTATCCAGCGCTCGCAGCTCACTAGTCTGGCTCCCCGGGGTACTTACGTGCGATTGCAATCACCACAATAGCACAGATCACTCCCAGCATGATCATCATCTGGAGAGAAGAGTTGCCAGATTAGAAGTAGCCATTTTTTACAGCACATCGCTCTCTAGGGTCAGGGGTCACTCGTCCTCAACTCCAAAGCCCCACTACCATAAGCAGACAGGACATTCTGAAGTATCCCAAGAGGAGACTCTTTCCCATAAGGCAACTCTAAGGGTAGAAGTAGTCCCCTGTGAAGTACTACTGACCCACAGAGTGACATCACATCATATTTACTAGGCAGGCTATGTTTATGCAGTGGTTTGCCATTACCTTCCCCAGTTGCCTACACTTTACCCCTAGCAAGCTGGGAACTCATTTTACCAATCTCAGAAGGATGGAAGGCTGAGCCCACCTTGAGCCAGCTACCTGAAACTGACTTGCGCTGTGAACAAAGCTTGGCCTGCAGTACTGCAACTTACCACTCTGTGCCACGGGGCTCATGGCATCACGTTTACTAGGCAGATCAAGTTTACAGTTGGTTTGCCACTGCTTTCCCCAGTTGTCTACACTTTACCCCCAGAAAGCTTGGAGGGATGGAAGGCTAAGCCAAAATCGAGGTGGCTACCTGAAACCGACTTCTGTCAGGTTCGAACTCAGGTCGTGACCAGAGCTTCGACCGTAGTACTGCAGCTTACCACTCTGTCCCACATGGCCTTACCCACGCATCTATCCGGTTCTTCCCTGCCTCCCAACAGTAATTCTCCAAGGCACACTATTTTGCAGACCAGCTCCACAAGGCCCTTTGCACCTTGTCCAACTCAGGCAAGGTGCCAGAATGTTATCTCAGCAGCCTTTTGACAGCTCACCTTACAATTCTTCCACCAGTACTTCCTCTTGAGAGCTGCTGCACTACTTTCGAACACCTGGGCCCCAGCTTGGAGGGCATCTGCTCGCTCATCAAGTTCCGATAGCTTCTGATCTCGCTCCAAGACTTTGTCCACATTTACACGCATTATATCTACCACCTGGAGAAAGAAAGAAATATTCTCTGTCTCTTGCAGCCCATCGGTGACCGGGGTGGAACAGCCAGAGATGTCAGCACATGAAGCTGCTTCACCCGATGGCTCCATCAAGGTCAGTGCCAGTCAAACTGGCAGCAGCTGCTTTTCCAGGGCTTGGGCAGAGGTCTTTCATATCGCCTACAGCAAGACTCTTTAACTGGAGATACCGGGAATTGAACCCAGCACCTTAAGCACGTCGAGCAAATGCCCTACCCCTGAGCCACAGCTCCTCCCCTCCCCTCTATCAACTCACTTCCTCTACTTGGGCTTGAGTCTGCTGCAGACGACGATTGCTGGTCAAGTTTGGAGGTGCCCCTGGGGGGCCCCCAGCCCCTTCACCACCTTCTCCTGCCCCAGGGGCAGGTTGCTGAGCTGGATCAGACCTGGGGAGACAAAAGAAGAAAGGCAGAGCCTATCCATCCTCAATATCCATAGACCGAGATGAGCAGTCACACTTCTACAGAAAGAGCCAGCCCCAGTTACTGCATAGCAAGCAGCATGAGGCAGCCAAGGATTTCGGAGAATCGCAAGCAGTACAGAAGACCAACAAGATGACAACAGAGCAATTCCTCCAAGGAGGAAAGGACTGCTAAAAGACGGTAGAGTAAGAATTCAGAGTACGGTATATTGTTGATGGAGGGTTCACCCTGACTGGGATGGCCCAGCCTAATCTGATTTCCTCAGAGTTTGGGGGTTAAGCAAGTCAGCCACGGTTAATACTTTGAGGGGTTGGGGGCAACCATCAAGGAAGTCCCGGGCTGCTGCACAAAGGCAGACAACGGCAAACCATGTATAAACACCTCTTGCATTGACAACCATACTGGGTCACCCTAAATCAGCTGCAACTTGACGGCACTTTTCACCAGCCAGTGGAGAGTTCAGGGGCCATACAATGAAATGGCCATACAAAGATTCCATATGAATTTCTTCAGGCCATGCATAGTTAACTAATGAAAGGCAGCAATGCAAGAAAAACTTAAGGCTGTCACAACTATTAGGCTGAATACTGATGGAGCCATAACCCACTGGAACACCCATGCTCAAAGGAATACTTTCAGTGGCCACCAAATGCTGAAACCCTGTCTGTCTCCAGAATCTTGGAGTGCTTCCTGGATCACTACTTTTGGCATCAGGATGCAGGACCTGATCTTCCTCCCAGTGGTCCACATCAGGACGGCTCCTTCAAACCCAAGAAGAAAGGCAGCAGGGACTTCAAGAGCACAAAACCAGCCAAGTGAGCTATCCAGACCCCTAAATACAGAAACCAAGGGGAAATGACCGCACTATGCCCGTTTCACAAAGAGCTTTGTTGGGTGCCGGTTTCTCTTTTACTTGGGAAATGCAGGTAGGGCAACACAGCTATGCCAAAGCAGCAGTAGAAACACAGGTCAGGTGGGCCACGAAGTCCAGGGGTGAGACAAGCTTGCCACTCTCCGAAGCTGATCCCTGCTGCATAATGGAAACAGCAGCATGGCCAGCAAACAGGGCCTTGCTGAGAATCATCAAGAGAAAGTACGGGAAGAACTCTGATACTTGAAAATGCACCCTGTACGCCTCCGGAATTTGTCAGCCGCAGCTCCCTGGTCAGAGCTAGTGCTGCCGCAAACAAGGTCACGGAGAAAAAGAGGGTGCTTCCTTTTTTATCATCATCCCAGGAAGCCAAGCAAGAGCTCAGGGCTGCTACCCTTCAGGCAGCCACACAAAGGAATTGCTGTGTCACACAACAGAAGAAGTCCTTAGCACCTGGGGGGTGGGGAGGGGGGGAAGCTGGCAGCACAACCCCCTGGCTTTCCTGCCACCCCATCCCACCCTGACAGAGGGAAGGAAGAGATCCAACAAGCCAAGAATGTGATTCTGAGCCCAGGGAAGCATTTCTAGTGAGGTGACAAGAAGAAAGGGCCGGGGGGGTCTCACCATTATGTGCCCTCGGGTGCTGGAATTGCTTTGCCTTCCAGATCAGTAGGGCAGCAGCAGTTAGGTCTGAGTTCAGCCCACAGATCGCCCCAATGCAAAAGGCAGCAACTCCCCTTCAAAAGCAGAAGAGTCTGTTGGGGCTTAGCCAGGCAAAGGAGTGCAAACTCTCACCCCCACTCCCTTCTTCCTCTGGGGGTATCCTTGCACGCACCAGCCTTTCAGTAGGGGTCAGCCCACACAGATGCACCATCTTCACACGAGCGCGCACACACAAGTACCTGGCGTGCCTTGCAGGGGAGGCTTCCTGGGGACAGCGCCCCTCTGCCCTTCACGGAGTAGGATTCACACCACCCCCTCCCCAGCCTCTGTTACTAGGCGGACCAGCCCCCTGCCCGCTCCCCCACCACCACGGTCATCCGCACAGAAAGTGCTTCTCCGAGGCATGTTTGAGCGTCACGTGTGAACACAAGCCTACTCCACCTTCGAAACTCCGGTTCATTTTTTCCGCGCTTTCCCCCCCCCCCCGCCCCCAAATAAAAAAATCTCCACGGGGCAGCCAAGCGCTCAAAAAGTCCCATCCCCTGCAGCCCTAAGGGCATAAGCCCGGCCAGGGGCTAAGCGAGAGCGGCGCGCGACCCGCTCCCCTCCGGACCGGACAGGGGCGGAGGATGAGGGGGGGGGCCGTGGTGCAATGCGCCACTCCGCGGGTGCCGCAATGGTGCCCAGGCAAGCGGCGGAACCTCTGCGGGGCCCTGGCTAGCTGCTTTACTCACATGGCCGGTCTCCCTTGCAGGCAGCTCCTTTGCAGCTCAGCAGGGCAGCTCGGGCTGGCGTCGGCCGGGGGGCTGCTGGAGTCCGCGCCAAAGCAAGAGCCACCCCCGCAGGCGACGGAAACTGCTGCAGCAGGAGCCGATGCGCCACCCCCACCTTTTATAGAAGGGGAGGGGCTGCCAGCCGCGCCTCCTCACGAGGTAAAGCAATAGGAGAGCAATCTCTCTACTCGGCCCCGCCCCGGCAGGTGGCAGCAGGCGAATGGGGTTCCGTTTCGTGCCCCCTTTTATCTTGGGAGCCAGGGAGAGCGTTTCCTCCAATCCCGGCTGCGGTCGCTATGAATAGCCCCGCCTCCTTCGTCGAACTTCCAAAGGGGACCCCCGCAGTGAAAGTGCTGAATCAGAATTCCTTGAGAAGTTTGACGGGGTCCTTGAACCCCGAACCCACGTTACGGGAAACGCGCGTCCACCCTCTATTTGTACACCGCTTTGACCATTCAAAGCGACGACGGATGCTTGGATAAATGCGGGGTGAAATCATGCCTTCAGCTACCCATTCCTTGATCCTATCCAGAAAAGGGTTCTTTTCAAAAGCCCAACAACAGCTTCAGTCAGCTGATCACCGGATCTTTCAGTTTTTGTTCGGCACCCCCAGACTATGCACCTTTGGGAAATATGTTCTTTGCACATAGTCACATCAGCAACGTAGAAAGTAATTCATGCTTCTGGCATTTCGAAGCTGCGTGCCTCTGGGAAATAGGTTCTTTACACATTTTCATATCAGCAGCATAGAAGTTCATGCATCAGGAATGGGGCATCCCAGAGCTGGGCTCCTTTGGAAAATATGCTCTATGCATATATTCACATCCGGAACACAGAAAATAATTAATTAATCAAGTATGTGTGGTCACCAGGCAGATGTGACAACTGTGGATCTTTATGTGTTTATGGTCATCGAGTCACTGCTTATTTATGGCAATCCCATAAGAGACGTTCATTGCCTCCCTTCGCACCACAATCCTGGCATTCCTTTGGAAGGATCTCCTCCAAATGCTAACCTGGACCAACCCTGCTTGGCTTCCTACATTTGATGAGATCTGACTAACCTAGGCTATCCAGATCAGGACAACAATTCTACTCAAAGAAATTGCACTGTACGCAGAATGTGCACATGTTCCCTGTAACTTGCATACAGGGCTATGATCCTCCCATACATACATACCCAAACAAAGGAACTGTGGTTCCTCAGTCATGGGAGAGGAGATATTTATTTATTTATTTATTTAGTTAGTTAGTTAGTTAGTTAGTTTTATATACCGCCCTCCCCCTGAGGGCTCAGGGCGGTTCACAACAGGTTAAAACATACATTAAAATATAATTTATATACCAATTACATAAAAACAGAACCCATTAAAAATGTGGATGGCGTCTGGCTACCCCCCTCCCCCCCTTGTGCCCATGGGAGGTCAGATGACACGGTAGATGTATTTTTAACCAGGCTGGTCAAACGCCTAGCAGAACGGTCCATCTTGCAGGCCCTGTGGAAACTCTGTAAGTCCCTTGGAGGGCCACAGTCTCCCTAGGGATCCTGTTCCCGCAGGTACCCAGGGGCCAGGGCTGAAAGGCCCTGCCCTCGTCGGGGAAGCCAGCCTGATCATTTTTGGGGGCCAGGGATCACGCAGTAGGTCCTCCCTCCGAGGTACGGAGAGAGAGCCTTCGAGGGCAATATGGGGAGAGGCTGACCCCTCAGGTGCATGCAGGTCGAGACCCATGAAGCGGCTGAAGGTCAAAACCAACACTTTAAACATAATCCGGAACTCAATCAGCAGCCAGTATAGGATCGGTGTAATGGTATAGGATCGGTGTAATTCAATCCCTGCTCAAACTGCCAGTAAGCAGCCTGGCTGCTGCATTCTGAATGAGTTTTAATTTCTGGATCATGGCTAAAGGCAAGCCCGCATAGAGCGAGTTACAGTAGTCTAACCTGGAGGTGACCGTTGCATGGATCACCGTTGCTAGATCAGAATGGGAGAGGTACGGGGCCAGTTGCCGTGCCTGCCGTAAAAAGCCGTCTGGAGTTGTATTTGCGTTAAGGTAAAAGGTATAGTTCTCTGTGCAAGCACCAGGCCATGGGGTGACATCACATCATGATGTTTTCTAGGCGGATTGTGGTGGATTCTGCACAGTAATTATATAACAGGTTGCATTAGTTATAAAGGAGCCTGTTTTCCTTTTTCCCATTCACATGCCTGCAGTGATTGGAGCCCATGGAAACAATCCGGGTTGTTTTCACGCCTTTGTATGGAGATGCTTCACTTTTAAAAAAAAAGCTGCACAGGCATACAGCAATGAACCCCCAAAGCCACGCCGATCGTCCCACAATACGATCAGCTGCACCTGTGTAGTTGAGCATGTGCAACATGCGAAAGAAAGAGAAAGGGACCTTCCTGCAATGGCAGGGCAGTAATAAACATATTGCTGTATCAGGCAGATTCCTCTGACTGTGTGTGGTGTGGTGCAAGGGTCTGCAACCTGTGGCTCTCCAGATGTTCATTGACTACAATTCCCATCAGCCAATTGGCCATGTTGGCAGTGACTGATGGGATTTGTAGTCCATGAACATCTGAAGAGCTGCAGGTTGCAGACTCCAGGTGGAAGGAAGAGAAATAAAGCACCTCCTGCCCAGCTGTTCACTCATGGTCAGGGGCAGCTCCAACCCAGAATTTTGTAAAAGTACCACTGGTTTAGCGATGTTCAAAAATCCCAGATTGAGGGAAATCATAGAATCATAGAGGTGGAAAAGACCCCAAGGGCCAACCCCCTGCAATGCAGGAACACATAATCAAAGCACACCTGAAAGATAGCCATCCAGCCTCTGTTTAAAAATCTCCAAAAAAGGAGACTCGGAGGCAGTGCATTCCACTGTCAAACAGCCCTTACAGTCAGGAGTTTTTTCCTGATGTTTAGGTGGAATCTCTTTTCCTTCACCTTGAACTAGTGGTGTAGCACCAAGGGGATGGGGGGGGGCGCACGATGCATGGGGTGCACACTGGTGCGGGGGCGTGGGGGGTGGCAGGGGTGTTCTGGGACAATCTGGGGCGGGCAGGAGCACAGGGTGCACACGTGGCCCAGGCACAGTTCCCCCGCGCTCCGGCCTTGCCTTGCACCCATTACTGCTGGTCCTAGTCTCAGGGCAAATAAAACAGAGGAAACTCATTTTGGGCATGGGACCTGTGCAAAGTGCTGCCCCCCCCCCCTTAAAAATGGTTTGTATTGGTTCTACACTCATTCTATTTGCCCTGTGTTTTCAGGGTTATTTGCCATTTTGCCTTCCCCAGTGTCAGGTCTATGATTCATTCAATGACAGGCTCTGGATTTTCTCAATCAAACGTCTGTGCCATCATAGGGTAGGTGTTTGTGTATAACACCTAAAAGGCTAATAAGATTTTATTCCTGTATACATTTTTCAGAAGCTGGAATCGAGTGCTGGAATAAATGTATTTGATTAATAAGTGGCTTTTTAAAAGGAGTTCAAGCCAGTGTACCTGGTTTTTCCCTCTTCCACGCTATTCTCATCCATCATCTCATCCCTCATTCTGTGAGGTAAGTTAGGCTGGGAGAGGATCATTGAGGTTCATGAGCCATTCTGTGCCTCTGAAAAAGTGAACTCTAGTCCACAGTTCTTTTAAAAATGCCAAGAAATAGTGGCTTAATTTTGCTGCAACCAACTAACTCTTCCTGGACCTAATTTTGGACTATATTTTGAAGAAGACAAAGGTTTGGATTTATACTCCTCCTTTGCCTCCTGTAAGGAGTCTTAAGGGGGCTTACAAACTCCTTTCCCTTCCTCTCTCCACAACAGACACCTTGTGAGGTGGGTGGGGCTGAAAGAATTCTGAGAGAACTGTGACTAGCCCAAGGTCAACTTGCAGGAATGCAGGAGTGGGGAAACAAATCTATTTCACCAGCTAAGAGTCCACCACCCCTCATATGGAGGAGTGGGAAATAAAACTTGGTTCTCTAGATTAGAGTCCACCTGTTTTAATCACTACACCATGTTGGCTCTGAGATATGTGATCTCCATAATTTTTTTAATGCCACTAATATGCCATTAAACATGCTGTTGGCATGCAAGCCCATAGCAAAACCGGGGAGGAGGTGGCATTTCTAAAGCCCTACCAGTTGAGTCATGGTATCATAGACAGCTCAAACTAAGATGGACACCAATCTTAATTCATGAACTCTAATACTAAGAGGAGATTTGCTGGACACATGCTTGCGCCCTCCTAACTCAAGTATGCATAGTGGTAAACAGTGCCTTCCCTGAAGGCTCAACCACTTGTATCCAGATAATAACTGCACAGCCTTGAGAAAGCATGCCTGTCTTCAACCTCACAAAGAACTTACAAATGCTCTGTCAAGAAAGACTCCATCTTTGAAAATCCTTTTTCTCTTCTAATAAGTTGCTAATGTTCAGACCTGCAGGTGCTACTCATTAAGAGAATGAGTCTCTGCTCAAGGTTACTGTGGGCCTTATTAGAAGGATGGTGTCATTCCTGCTAAGTGGTGCCAGATGTAACTGGTTATCCTGAGAAAGTTTCCTTTAGTACAGGAGGGGGAAACTTGCTCAAGTTTAATGAGGCCTTGAAAATTCTGATTGAAAGTGTGCCCTCCTTGGTCAGTCAAGGGTCACCTGTTGCAGTCAGCCAGAAGCATAAATCCATACTCAGTGTTCGCTAATCACCTTTCCTCTCTCTTGATTCTTTTCTTGTCCTCCACACATGGAATTTTGTACATGCACGCAAAGCATCTACTGCTTTTTTCCTGAGTCTGCTGTGGCATGTAGAAGCTAGTCTTTGTTATTTTCTATTTTGCACCTTGATGTGTTTCGGTATGATTTCAAGTTTGTAATTTGTAGTTTTACTATAATAAAGTTTTAAATAATGAACTTATAAATTATTTTTTGGCATCTTGGAGTTTCTTGTTTAGAGCTCACGATGCTCAGTATTGCTACCGTTCCAAGGGCTGGGTTAGTCCTTGGCATGCTCCACACCCTCCACCTGCTAGATCACCTGAATCCTTTCTCCCTAATGATAAGTTACTCTCAGCCCTCCTGTCTAACTATTAAAGAACCATCAGCAATTCAGAGTTCCTTTATTTCAACATCCCAGGCTCATCCAAACATAGAATGCCCCATGTCTTCATATCATCAATGTAGTCCACACCTTGTTAAGAGCTTGGCTCTCCCAGTTCCAAGCAAGTATTTTTTTCCATATGTGCAGGCTGGGCAGGGCTAGTGTGCTGCCTCAGCAACACACAGCACTGAAGAGGCTCAGAGCTGGGGCTCTGCAGTTTAGCAAGGAATAATTCAAGAGATACCCAGTCTGTGGGACTTCCAGAGCAATGTTCATCAGTCCAGGAGTAAAAAGTCAGGAATGTACACAGCAACAAGGAGAAGCCAAGAATCAAGGTCAAGAAAGCAGCCTGTGGTCAGTCAGGGTCTGGAGATAACAGTGGCATGCAGGCAAGATCAGGGAGAACATACTTTGCAACTACAACTGCAGTTTCTGCCTCAGAGCTGCTTGCCTGGGATTGCTCCTGCAAAGACTCTGGATAATGCCAAGCCTGTAATCTTGCTGAGCGACACCTATCCTTTAAGGCCAGCCACAATCTCTGTCTGCAACACTGATTTACATCTGGAGATCCAGAGCTGCTAGCATCTTCCTTGGTCTTGCTAATTAGCTCTGAGCCAGAAGCCTGAGTGAGTTCAGGCTCCACTGATTCAGCTGGTGTCTCTCTGCAAGGCTCAGTTAACCCTTCCTCAATGAGCTGTCAGTTGCAGCAGGGTGGGCTATGACACCATAACAGTGTTCCTGGGAACAGAACGCTGCTTTGTTTCAGGAAAATAGCCCTTCTTATCATAGCCAGAGGGTTAAGTTTTCATATAAATAGACCCCCTAAAATTCATGGCTCCCTATATATTTAGATGTCCTCCTTGTGCCCATGAGCAGTGCTGGCATTGCCCCTTGTTATCCTTGGATATCTTCTTGATCAGTAAATATTGCCCTTCCCTTAACACCCTCCTTTATTCTCCTCTATTAATCATCATTCCTTGTATCCTAGGTTCCTTGAAACTCTGTGTGCGTGTATTCACAGTTTGCATGTGTATATTTATTATTTTTCATCCTTAATAAAATTGTAAACCTCCTTAATTCTGGTTTTTGTGTGGATTTCTAAGGGGCAGAGGCGTAGCAAGGGGGAAAAGTGCCTCATACACTGGTGCGTCCTCCGCCCTCGTCCCACCTGGAATGACCCTGCCACACCCCTGGAACGCCCCCACCACAACCCCACAGGGGCATGCGCCCATTGTATCATACACACCCACCCCCTTGGAGCTACACCTCTGCTAAGTCACAGGTACAGACCCCACTGGGCCTCTCACATTGTAAGGTTTGTTCCCTGCAAATTCCCCAAAACTAAAAGGGAACAGACCAGACAAATTTGAGTAACAATCCCCTTCTTAACTGCAGGAATATGGACTCCAAGGAACAGTCTTAAATCTATTTTTTGTGTCAATGCTGGTAGGGGCTGATGGGAATTGTAGTTCCTGAACATCTGGAGAGCCGCAGGTTCCCTACCCCTGGACTAGGACCTGAAAAACCCAGGTTCAAGTCTTCACTTGAACCATAGAAACTTGGGCCAGTCATATCCTCTCAGCCTCAACCCTGGCTACTATTTGGATGGGAGACCTCCAAGGAATACCAAGGTTGTGACATGGAGGCGGGCAATGGCAGACCCATCTCCTAATGTTTTTTTTTCCTTGAAAACCCTGTGGGCTGCCATAAATCAGCTGTGGCTTGATGGCAAAAAAAAATCACAAACCAAGCTTTCTTCTCAGGCTTGTTACTTCCATTATTTTCTTCATATAGAAATCTTTACAACTGAGAATTTAGTGTCACTGACTCTGGACCCATAAAGTTGACTTTGCAATGCATTTGTTAGTCTTTGGCTTATTCTACTCATTCTACATCCCATTGTGAAGGTGTTTTTGAGAGAATTGTTTACTTTGAAATCTGCCTGCACTCCCCTCCTTGGAATGTTGTTTGTCCGGCTTCAACTTTCCCACCCCCGCCCCATTTTCCATGCATGCCCCACTGATTTGATGACCTGAAAAAGATGTCCCCCCTCCAAGAAAACTCGTGAAATAATAAAAACAGAGAGGAGAGTGCAGGACTGAGGTGTCATGATTCCCCAGTGCACGCTCACATAGATCTAGTTGCCACTGCCAAAGTTCAGTTCCAAAAGTCAAGCACAAAAATTCCAAAGCTCACAGCAGCAAGTCCAAGGGTAAACCAAAAGCACAAGTCCAGAGATTCAGGCTAAACCCAAACTCACAGTTCTGAGCAGGAGCCACATGATGCAGAAGGTATTGAGGACTCCTCTGATGAAGGGTCAGCAGGAAGCCCTGGCTCCTGCCCACAGCCAGTAGTAGAAGTAGAACAGGGAGAAGCAGCCCCTGTGGGGTCAGACATGAACCTTCAGCCAGACACCAGTGCAGTGACTACACAGCCCTCCAGCTCTGAACCAGCTGTGGAAAGCCAGATGCCAGCCTGCTCACCTCCCTCATCCCCAGGGTTTCAGGAGCAGAGCAGGAGGAGAACACGCAGGGCCCTTCAGGCAGAAGATGAAGTACCTGGCAATCCAGAACAGGGCCTGCATTGCCAGTGAGGAGGAGTATTTCTAGGAACAGGTCTGAGGCAGCCTGCAGGTACACAACAGTGCAGGCCCTCTGAGTAGCCTTGCCTTTATAAGCAACTGAAAAGGGTGTAGCCACATGGAAGCAACATGTCCAATTGCTGCTGACCTTGTGGCTCCTGCTTTGAACAGTCTGCTATGTCTTGACCTTGGCCTGAATCTCTGCACTTGTGTTTTTGGTTTACCCTTGGGCTTGAGTGTTGGAACTTTTGTGCTTGACTTCTGGAATACAACTTTGACTGTAGAAACTGGACTGTGTATGTATGTGTGTGAGCAGGTACTGGGGAATCACGACAGATAGATAGATTCATCCCCAGCACACACTTCTAGCTGCCAGTGACAGAGAAACGATGGCACAATAAACACATGGGCACATAAGACTGTCTTCTGCTGTGTTGGGCAATTAGTCTGTCCAGGTCAGTATTATCTGCTCTGACTTTCCAGGATCATAGATGGAGGTTCTTCACATCATCTATTGCTTGATAATTTTAAATGGAAACACCAGGGATTGAATCTGAGATCTTTTGCAGGCCAAGCAGACACTTGTACCACTTAGCCACAGCCTCTCCCCTGCCATATCATATCACACATCCTGTCCAGTTATATGTTCTGTAGAAGACAGTGGGAAATCCACTTCAAATCCCTCTTAATGTTTAGAATTTGTGCTCCGAGCCAAAGTGGAGAAGTTAGAAGGATGTTGATCTTCATTGTTTCAGAAGTCCTGTATGGTGATCCTCATCCCTGTGTTCAACAGCACATTAATTCATTCTGAAAATCTCAGGCTGGCAAGATTCTGCAAGTTCACAGATGTGGCTAATGTGATAACTTTGGCTACTTGGGGGGGGGGGGGGGGGGCAAGAAATCTGAGGCAACAAACTTTCACCCAGAGTAGGCTAGCCTATGTTCTGACCTGGATAGACCAGGTTAGCCTAATCCTATCAGATTTTGGTAGATAAGCAGGATCAGCCCTGGTCAGTATTTGGAAGGGGAACCACCAAAGAATACTAGGGTCATGGTGAGGAGGCAGGCAATGGCAAACCACCTATGAACGTCTCTTGTTAGGAAAGCACCACCAGAGGTTATCATAAGTCAGCTATGACCTGGCGGCAGAAAACTAAAAACATGAGCCTATGCCATTTTACCAAGAATTCCCCACCTAGTACATCTGTGCCCCTCCTGTTGACTATAGAATGGCATTCACGGTTCCTCCTTCCTCCATTTTGGTCTCGTAAAAAAACCCTGAAAGATAGGTTTGGTTGACAGAGAGCGACTACTAGCCCAAGGCCACCTGAGTGATTTCATGGTATAATGAGGATATGAACTTGGATCTTCCCCATCCTAACCAGCACTTGGGGTTGTGTAGAAATCCTTGAGTAATTTTTATTGATTGGCTGCCCTTCCCTTTATGGGCTCAGGGTGACTTACAATAATAAATACTATTAAAATACCAACAGTTTCAATTTCTGGCGTGACTGCCTGTGACAGTGAAATTAGTCTAGCTAAGGAGAAAGGGAGGAATACAGTAAAACAATGGACAGGGAGTAGCTCTGTTGGAAATACCATTGGTGCCCTCAACCTTAGGCCTGGTGGAGGAAGGAGCATTGGATTTCAATTCATGCAAAGGAGGAAGCATTTGAAACACATTTGACCTACCATGTATACCCATTCCAAATTGTGCCATTTGTGTTCTTTCTGCTTCACCAACCTCAAGAAAAGCCATGCTTTCATTTGATACTCAAGCAGTAGAGGCATACTCAAGGGATACAGAAGTGTTTATCAGAAAAGCTCAGGATGGTTGTTTCCCAGGACCAGTGAAGCTTATACCTATAGTTGTGTGCAAGAGAGCAGGTGGGCCGATGAGCATACGCTTGCTTAGAAGGCAGAGTGCCTGAGAGCTAGACACATTTTGGCCCATGCATAAAGAGCAGCAGAGAATGGAAAAGAACACACCCAAGAGAACCAGCAAGAAACAACAGAGCTGGCAGAAGATACGATCTTTATCCAGGAGAGATTCAGGGGCCCATGTATTGAAAAAGACTGTTGATCCCATCTTCATCTGGCCTTGGAGCTGGCTAATGTCCATCCCTCCAGTGAGCTGAGAGAAAATGGCCACTTCAAATTGAAGACAGCAGCTTCATTCCCAGCTCTCTCTGTTGTCCCTTGAAGTGGGGAAAGACAGGAAACTGCAAGGTGGCGGAATCTAAGCAAACAAAATGCTGGCTCATGGCAGGAAATGTGCATGACTCTTTATGCGGCAGGGGAAAGCAGAGACCCTTCCCAGCACAGCCACCAGTGGTATCCTCTTTCCCTCTCGGTCCTGGTATGTTTCTCTTTCTCCTTTCAGACCCTACTTGGCTTCATGGCAAGAAGTTTGTGCATCCAGCTGACATTTTCTCAGGCTACATCACTTAGCTCCCTTTTCCTGCCACTCAGCACAGCATGGAATGATGTGAGCAGCCCTGGCAGAACTACGGTGGCTGAGCTCTCCTTGCTCCAGACTGCCAGCAACTCCCCCAGGGCAGCGTCCCTCCAGGACTCTTCCCAGGACATTCAATGACCAGTCTTCCCCACCCCAGCTCCATTCTTCCAAGCGCACAGCCACACGCACAACCACACCCATGCTCCTTTCAGCTGGAAGCATTGGGCTGGATCCAACTGGCTTTTCCACTGGCAACGGAGGGAGAGCAGATCATTTAAAAGTCTACGTTAGGGATTGTGGGATAAAAAGCACATTGAGCGGGGAGGAGGAATCAGGAGAGACGTAGCAGAAAGGCTGGTAGGATCCAACCCATAGACTTTTTCATAGCCGGGCATTGCATAGGTAAGTTCACGCATGCTCATCATTGAACATTTTCAGAGGATGACCCACTTGGGAGAGCAATATCAGACCCAATGGAGCTTTGATATCCTCTGATGGCAATCAGGGTGGATCTTGCAAGTCCACTGCACCAACTCTGGTACTTTCCCCCAGAGCTCAGAGTCCTTGCCTAATTCAGGTCCTTGCCTAAATCCCCTAGCACTGGGGGGAAATGCCACCATTCATTGAACAGACCCATGTGATCCAATGCACTTGGATGGAGATCATTCAAGAATCCAACTCCAAGGTGCATAACAAGTGCTTGCAAAATTGTCCCTGGAAAGGCGTTCTTGAAAACCCAACTCTCCCACCTCTAACACTGCCTTATTCTTACTAAAACCAAAGCAGACTCAGATATTATTTTCTGCCCAGGATTGTATCCTAAGTGAGAGGGGGAAAGGGGCCATCAATTTCTAGTTTAAATAGAAAAATAACCGGACTGAACAAGGTGCATTTATTTGGGGTGTCCCGGTCTGTGGATTAATCTTTCAGAGAGACTCGATTCTTGCACGGCCGAGAGAACATCTCCCATTCAAAGAAACACAGAATCAGCATTTGGTCATTTGCTGCTTCCTGTATTCAAGAAATCAAGAGATGGGTCATGTTCTTATCTCTTCTTGGGACCAGTCCTGGGAATGCAAATGCCACCTGAACCAGTTAATTCACAGTCTGTGAGCTAGTTCATGGCACAAAGGCAGATTAAAACAAGGAGAAGAGGCCCAGATCCAGATGCAACTACTCAGGTAGCAGCATCTGTCTTTGCTCATTTGTTATCTAAGATCTACCCACTGTAATACAACCAAGCCACACTACCGAAGGGGGAGAAAATCTCCAGACCTGGTCTATCCCACAAGATGGAAGAACAGGGATGGAATCTCAGACTTCCCAGAAAAGAACAGTAACTCCCACATATCCCAGTGATCAAGTGTCAATAAGCCTCTAGGAGCAGACAAGCTCCAAACTCTTCCCACTCTACACACCCACACACTTGTAGGACCAACTGTTGCCACACAAATAGAGAGGCAAGGCAGAATGGTTACGCAGAGGAGAAAAATCCAACTTGGCACCCAATCCACTTGCCACATCTCAGGGAGAAGTGAGACAGTGAGCCCCACCATCAGTGTGCTTTGGTCCAAGTGCCGTTGGACTCAGCGCCCTCCCAGAACCACCCTCTGAAGAAGATTCCCTCTAGTCATCAAGGAAGTCAGAAAAGCTATCCAAGTGTTAATGACTAAATGCCCTCGCTTTTCTCTTCCCTCTTCCTTTTGTGTGGCGTGTAACATATTGTAGATGTCCTTTGGAACTGTACACTACCTTGAACAGTAGCATGTCAATGGATCAAATTAATTATTTTACAGCACATAATACTGGAGTCTTCTTTAGGGGCCACTGCTGGGATCCCGATTCGTTGCTTCAGCTACACCACAGATGGAAGCTCTCTGCACCAGTGAAACCTTCTTCCAGTTCCCTTACAAAAGGAACAGACAGCAATGGCCTAGCTGGCCAACCAATCCCCCAGTTACTATCCTTAAAGGCATGGACCCGATGCCAGTGTCCCCACTATTAAATCCAACACATCAACCCAGCTGAACGGATCCTGCCAGGGGCTGCCGTAGCTGATGAAAAGGTGAAAAGGAAGTTGGGGGGAGAGTGTGGGTAAAGTCACCTGTGGAAGGAAAACCAGATGATCAAGCCAGAATGAAAGTATGTTACGTGGGGGGAGATGTGGATGAAGAATAGGAGGATGGGAAGATGCAGATGGAAGAACAAGGATGGAATCTCAGGTAAAAAAGTAGACTGCGGGTAGAAGCAACAAAGACAAGGAGAAAAACAAGAGGTTATGTTACCTCAGGTTTCCCTAACGTAAGAAAAGAGACCTCAGACAGAGCTCTCTCACTCTGCCAGATCTCTGTCTCTCACCCAGCAGGCTAAATACCCCAAACCCCCAAAGGTTTGCCCCAGTGGCATATTTGCCAGTGGCACTCTGTCCCTGTGTGCCACTGATCTGGTCAAAATAGGGCCCCCAAGTGACCAGGAAGATGGCAAGCCTTGTTGTCTTCTGGTGCCCTGGAACAGATGTCTCCGGGCGCCATTTCCCCCCGGTACGCCTCTGGTTTGCCTGTCCTTGCTTCAAGAAGATGGACAGATGTTCTCATAACTCACAGGTGGATGGTACTCTTTATCCAGACCCTGTGACTCAGGGACAAGGCGATCCTAATTCACCATGGTACTTACCTGCAATTGCAATGACCGCAATAGCACAGATCACTCCCAAAATAATCATCATCTGGAGAAGGGGGAAAATGTAGCACATTAGACAGTCACATCTACTAGTCCAGACCTTCCACAGAAAATAGAATTTCTAGCACAGTTCTAGGGAATATCCCTTTACAAGCTCACCTTCATGTTCTGGCACCAGTATTTCCTCGCAAGAGCAGTCGTACTGTTTTCAAACATCTTGGCACTCTCATGGAGAGAGTCCGCTTTGTCATCCAAGCTGCTTATCATGACATCTCGTTCGATGACTTTGGTCATGTTATCATGCAAAATGTCCACCACCTGAGAAGGAGGAAGAGGAGAGAGAGGGCCCACCTCATTGATCAGCAGAAAAACAGGCACAAGTCCATTCTAAGGAGGCCAGAGGACGTTACAGACTCACTTGGTTCACTTCTGCTTGAGCATGGTTCAAGCGGCGGTTACTGGTCAAATCTGGGGGTTGTTCAGGAGGGCCTCCGGAAGATTCTGTTGCTTCTGGTCCTGCTCCGAGATCAGATGGCTGATCTGGATCAGACCTATGAAGATAACAAGTCAAGTACAAAAAGAAAATTTGGATATCTGTTACCAACAATTGGCCCTCACAAGTTGTGCAGATGTGAGCAACGAAGCAGACCCCATTCATAATAAACACTCCAGGGAGTTTCAGTCATTTCCCCTAGTTTTCTTATGAATTTATACCACGTTGCCTTGGCACAAAATCAATTTGAAAAGAGACAAAAAAGGCCATTAAAATATCTATCTATCTATCTATCTATCTATCTATCTATCTATCTATCTATCTATCTATCTATCTATCTATCTATCTATCTATCAATATGCCACCTCAAGCCCGGAAGGGAGGGGTAGCATATTAAATCCAATAAATAATAATCAAATAAGTTGTATATTACTACTCAGCTCAAAATTTCCTAACAGTGAATGGGGCTGAAGTTGCCCTGGATATTGTGCGATCCATATGCCAGCATCTGTGCCACTCCAACACATGCCAGCTGAGTGACCTTGGGCTAGTCACAGCTCTTTGGAGCTCTCTCAGCCTCACCCTCTTCAAGTTCACAGGGTGTTTGTTGGGGGTGGGGAAGGAGATTGTAAGTCCCTTTGAGTCTCCTTACAGGAGAGAAAGGAAGGGTATAAATCCAAACTCTTCTTGTTGTTGTAGTGTGCAAAGCAGTGCTGACGTTGGCACAGAGGCACTTGGGCTGGCACAGGAGAACCATCCAGAAGTGTGCCCCCATGCCACCGCTTCTGCACTGCTGAGGCCTTTGCCGGCAAGGAGGGGGTGTTCTCAAGGGGGACAACTTTAGACAGCTTCCAGATTTGGCCTAGGAACGGCAACTTTTTGCAGTGCAGACTTACGCAACCAAAGTGTGGCTCAAGTCATTCCTCACAAAAGGCTTCTGCGATAGAGAAAAGGATTTTCTCCTTCTTCCCCAGTGCTTATGCCACCAATAGCCTCTACCCTCCCCCCTAGCCACTGCTCTAGAGGCCCCCCCCCCTTTGGATTGGGCTGTAAGTGTTTCCCTATCAGGTTTCTTCAGGGAAATTTGTAACGTAATAGGAAAATACAGAACTGAGTTATCATAATTCTGTAGCAATGGTTATTTAGTCAAATTTATGTATATAAATCATTCTATTAAACATTAGAATTGTAAATTGTACAGTATAATGTTAGGAGACAAAAATAAGGCTGCACCAGGAGGCAAGCGAAGACAAAGAAGAATAAAGTACAAAGTTGAGAGTGGTTGTGGTGGATTTTCTGGGCTTTGTGGCCATGGTCTGGTAGATCTTGTTCGTAAGGTTTCACCTGCATCTGTGGCTGCCATCTTCAGAGGTGTATCTTCACTGGACACAGTGTGTAATAGATTTCCCTCTGTGATACACCTCTGAAGATGCCAGTCACAGATGCAGGCGAAACGTTTGGAACAAGATTCACCAGACCACGGCCACACAGCCCGGAAAACCCACCACAACCAGTTGAATCCGGCTGTGAAAGCCTTCGTCAATACATACAAAGTTGGGTGTTTATTTAGCTCTTCTAGATCCCAACATATTTTGCAATTTGCTTCACCAACAAATCTAATATAAAATCATAAGTTCAAAGAAAATGTGTAACATTATTCCTTTAGTGGCCACACTTTGCAGCTGTTGTTTATTAATCTGCAAGTGACAAAAACCAAGTTGTTCAGCCCAGTTCTCTGTGAGTTCTGTCACAAAAGTGCTACCAGAATTATTTCTGCTGCAAATATTTTGGCTAAAACAGGGAGAGAACTTTCTTTCGCTTTCTATCTTGCATTAAAAGTGGGATGATGCCCCCCCCCCAGACAACTATATACTGTTTCTATACTGTAGCTGTAAGTTACACCTCAAGAAGTTTGCTTTTTAAGAAATCCAAAATAGTACCTGGCCTGATCCACCGACCTACAGAGGTGAGGGAAGTTTCCAGCGAGAAAAAGCCAGTGGAGGAAACAAGAGTCCTTTCCCACTCCACACACACACCCACACTTCTCCACCTTGACAAAACAAAGCTGAAGCCCCATTTGTGAGGAACAGAGAGTTCAAAATAATTTTTGGCATCCCAACCAAGTAAGATGGCTAGATTTGAGTAGCAGACTGTGCCTCTGGGTTGAGCCGCCCTGAGCCCACCTTCCCTGCGACTGGTGGCTGTTGACTGGGACCCAGTCAGGGCCAATTGGCCAGGTGCAGGAGGGCATTTCTCAGTGGTGGGATCCAAAAATTTTAGTAACAGGTTCCCATGGTGGTGGGATTCAAACAGTGGCGTAGCACCAATGGGGCTGGGCGGGGCACGACGAGGGTGTGGCTGGGCATTCCAGGGGCGGGGCATTAATAATTTCTCTGTTACTGTAAAAAACTCTTGCTGTAAAAAAAAAAGTTCCTAATTTCCAGCTGGTATCTTTCTGTCCATAATTTAAACTCATTAAAGCAAGTCCTATTGTCTACTGCCAACAGAAACAACTACTTCTCCTCTAATTGACTGCCTGTCAAATACTTAATACTTTCAAATACTTAATTTTGTTTCTAGAAATCAAAAGAAGGATACTTTCCTTAAACAAGGAACTTTACCATATTTCTAAAACATGTTTTAAAACAGCCCAACAGGGAGAATTATCCCATTTTCTACCTTCGCTAACCAGCCACATAGGAAACAACAGGACTTTATGATTTTTGGACCTAATGGAATTTCTAATGGAAAAGCAGACCCAATTAGTAACCCCCTCTCAGCACACACAAATAATTAGTAACCCACTCTCGGGAACTGGTGAGAACCTGCTGGATCCCACCTCTGGCATTTCTGTCCACCGGACTGTGCCCCTGCACGATGGTTGAACCTGTCATAAGTCTACTAGCTGTGGATTGGGAAATTCCTGCAGATTTAGAGGTGGAGCTTTAGGGTAAGTGTGGTTTGGGGATGGAAGGGAGCTCTGCAGTAAATAAGCCACTACTGATAATTAGCTTTACGGATTTATTTACAATGTTAACTGGTACAATTGGTGGTTTATTTGTTTTTGGGGTTTTTTCATAATTCCTGTATCACACCTTGGTGAGTGCTTTGGCTTGATCACCCAATTGGAGGTTGGCAACCTTCCCTGGCTGCCATCCTCTCGAGCTGCCCCCTAGCGAAAAAGGCGGGGTTTAGTTCGGAAGAGACCTGCTTAGGATCGCGCTGCCTCCCGCCCACCCCCAGCCAGCGCCCTGCGGGTCTCCTTCTGCATGCCTCTAGCCCTCACTGCGCGTTCCTCCGCCCCCAGCGCCATCCGTCTGCGCAGCCGCAGAGCCAAGCGCCTGAAGGCTCATTCCCCATAGCGTTTTCTCCTTTCGGTTTGGCCACCGACCAAGGAGCGCGTGTTTTAGAGCGCACCGACCAAGGAGAGCCGACCAGCCCTCGGAGAGAATAAGAGACCCGGTCTGGACTCAGACAAGGCTCTTTATCGAGTCATTCCTCCCTCCTTTCCTCCAAAGAGCCCAGGACAGCAGCCTACACGAGTCTCTTCCTCCAGTGCCACACCAACCCTGTGAAGTAGGCCTGGCAGAGAGATTGCGACTGGCCTAAGGGTTACCTGGTGTTGTCAGCTCCAAGTCGAGAAATATCTAGGGATTTGGGGGAGGAGCCTGGAGATGCTGGAGTTTGGAAAGGGATCTCAGCAGAGTTTAATGCTACAGAAGCAACCGTCCGAGCAGCCGTTCTCTCCCAGGGGAACTGATGTCTGCCGTCTGGAGATGGAGATCTTCAGGCTCCCCCTGGAGATTGGCTACCCTGGGGCCACCCCATGAATTTTGTGACAAGATCTGAAACTAGCTCTCCAGTCCTTTCCCTTTTTCTCCCAAGCTCTCCCTCCATTTTGCCTCCTAACAATCTTATGAGGTAGGTTAGGGGGAGAGAGACCATCGGCCCAAGGTCACAGTGGAGATTTGAGCCCACCACCAAGCTCAGAGCATTCTTCGGTCAAGCTCCAGGGATGCCTGTGCGTATGTGTGTAGTGAATAAGCTTTCTCCCTCTTCACAGAGCTAACGTTCCAGCAAGAACCCCCCCCCCTCGCTTAGCACCTGTTGTCATTCTCTAAATGCAACAGATGAGCCCCACTGCATGGATGTAAAGGAAGCTGACAGGTCTCAGAGGATCTACTGAAGCTGGGTAGGAGATACCAGGTAGGTGGACCTGTCAGGGGAAAAACTATTGCAACGTATCACTCAGTGGGCACCACAGTCTGGGGAGGGGGCAGGAGTCAGACCCTCCTGTACTCACATGGCTGCTCTTGGTTCAGTCTCTGGAGATGGCTCGGCTTTGCGCTGGAACTTGCTGCAGACTGATACCTCCCAGAGGGGAGCGAGGGACCAAGCCTCAGAGGAATATGCCGTTGCCACACCTTCACAGCAATGACATCATCCAAAGCCCTTCCAGCCGCCTTGCTCCCCAGCCACGCCCAGTGAGTCACTCATCAGCACAGGACAGGCATCTGGCTCTGGCCCATGCCTGCGACATCTTCCCCCTTTCTGCTGTACCCAGCTATCAACTGGTGGGGGCACAACAGCTCTTTCCTTCCTATTCTATTAGCTCTCTGTCACACACACACACACACACAAATACACTTGCCAAAGGATTGGTCACTCCTTTGGAAATATGCCAATCTGCACATATCTCTTTGGAAGATCCTAATGTGATGATTCCTGTGGCAATGGATCTCAGGATCCAGTATTTACTCAAATGCACAACTTGGGTCTTGTCATCAAAAGACAAGAGGGAGATTGTCTTAGATGTGCATAAAAGTTGCAGTTATGCTCAATAATTAAAAGAAAGCTTTTTGTGTATAATTTTTGGGGGGGTCTTACATTTAGGGCCATCAAGTAACGAGGGTACTAATCAGTGCTAAAGAAAGATCTGTTTCCACGGGGTCACACTTGAAGCTGGCTTGTACCGAATCAGACCACTGGTCTGTCAAAGACAGTTTTGTCTGCTCAGGTGATGCCAAATATTGAATCAGAGACCTTCTCCAGGCAAAGCAGGTGCTCTAACACTGAGCCACAGCCCCACCCTAGAAGTATCAGTCTGCCTGCTGTTGGAAAATGGCTGATGAACCACATGGTCATTTGGTCTGCCTTCTTTGCTTCCCCCAACTATAAAAACACAGGAGGAGCCATGCTGGATTGGAATAGTGCCCTCTTTCCAATGAGGACCAGCCAGGTGCCCCAGATAAGCCACAGGTAGCATCTACTGTCAACCGGCTTCCCCCACTGACTGCTTCCCAGCTTGATTGTGACAGGCATTCCAAATCTGGACTTAGTATCGCAGTTAATAGCCCCCATAATAGATTTCTCCTCCCGTTCTGTCCAACCTCCTTTTAAAGCCTTCCAACTCCTTAAGCAAAGCTGTTAGTTACAGAATGTTCTGGAGACCAGATTTATTAATTCATAGGGCTACCAGAAGTTGGAAGCAATTCAGACAGCACATGACACAAGCAGCTCTTTGGCCATCACGCAAAATCTCGTGGCAGAGCGTTCCACAGATCAGCTGCCTGCTGGATGAAGCAGAACTTTTGTCCATTTCAGATTTGCTGCCTTTCAGTTTCATAAGGTAATTCTTCTAGTAGTATGAGAAAGGGAGGAAACTTTGTATTCTCCCTGTATGTGTGGAGGGCCGTCAAGTCACAGCCGACTTATGGCAACCATAAGTTGGGTTTTTGAGGTGAGAGACTTAAAGAGGTGGTTTGCTATTGCCTTCCTCTGCACAGTGTCCCTCATATGCCTTGGTGGTCTCCCATCCAAATACCTACCAGGGCCAACCCTGCTTACTTTTCAAGATCTAACAAGGACAGGCTAGCCCCAGTCACCCAGGTCAGGATGTATATTTTCCATTCCACATCCAATTTTGTATACCCCCTTTTATGTCAGCCCTTAGCAGCTTTGAATTGGGCTGTCCTCAAAAGCCCTTCTCTCATCAGGAAGGCATTCTAACTGCATTACCATTTTGGTTATCCTTCCTCCAGCTCTTACCTATGTGATGCAGCTTGCACTGGTGTCTTGTGCCATGTAACTTGTCAAAAAAAATTGCTAGCTGGCCTCTGCACTAGATAATTGTAGATGGACAGGAATAAGCAGAGGGAAGCCAGTCTTTCTGCCTGTGCTTATGAGGCCACACAGCTGAGACTAAGACAGTAGCCCCAACCGCAGGGGGATGGCTGGTCTGTTTGCAGGTGATCTGCAGTGGCAGGTGATCTGCAACTCTGTGGAGGCTACCAGCCTAGTCCAAACCAAGCATCCCAAGCCAAGATGGCTTCCAGAACTGCAGGGGCCACTTGGCCTGATTTGCTCCTGCATTTGTGCACCCCCACACAGCAGCGAAATGACCCTTTTGCAGTCCAAAAAGGCACACTGCCAGCATGCCATCCCCTCCAACCAGGCTACATTCATAGCTACCGTGCAGGGAATGTGCAGGTCTTAACACAATGACCTTTCATATTTACTCTTGAGACCTTTACACGAGATTCCAGGAAGCTTTGGAGTCAGCTCTTATCAATATGTTCATGACACTCACATCAGCAGTTCCCTAAGGCTCCAGATGATTAACAGAGTGAATAAACCAAAACAGAATCCAGACTAAGAGGCAGGGTTGGTTGGGAAAGGAGATGTTCTGGAGGCAGTAGGTCCACTTGACTCAGACAGGGTCCAATCCCATTTGAAAGAACAGTGACTAGTTTATGCTCACCCAGCAGGCTTCATGAGTAGGAGCAGGGAAACAAGATCAATTCACCAGTCTGCCACTCATGTGGAGGAGTGGGGAATCAAATACAGTTCTCCAGATCAGAGGCTATCTGCTCTTAACCACTACACTATGCTGGCTCTTAGGCATTTGGAACCATTTCTGACAAGCCAGCATCTATGGAGGGCACTTGGTTAAGTGCCACTGGTTCTGGCAAGCTGTGGTGTGTGTCTCCACTTCAGCTGACAACTTCAAACCTTACCTGGTCTATGTACTGATTTCAGAAGCTGCTTCAAGCACCATTAGAAGTAGGGTAGCTTTAAACAGAAGATATCCCAATACAGGATTTAATGTGGTGCATGTGTCCAGAGCCAGTGTATTTAACTTTGTCAGTATTTAATACTTGTGTTTTCCAAAGCAACACTGAAGCAATTCAAGGACCGTAATGGCTTTCTGCTAGTTACCCAAGACATTGCTTCCTGCCAGCCAAGGAGCTACACAGTAAGCATAGCCAGAAAAAGCTGGAGTCAAATGCACACAGAAAAAGGTCAAGCCAAGATGGTTCTCCCTCACCTGAGCAGAGGAACTGTTAACCCTTTTTTCTACACATCACGTAGGCAAGTTAGGCTGAGACTGGCTCAAGGTGACCCAGTGAGATATTATGGTATGATAGACAGGATAATGGCCACATTATCCAGATCATCTGTTCTTCCATAACCCTTTGCACAGTGCAGTCATTTGTAGTACACCACCACAGCAGTAAGAAAATAACATTTCTTTGATGCCAGAGCAAAAGAGCACCTAGGTAAATTGTACAAAAACAAGGATCTTGGGCGTGATTTCATCAAATAGCAACAAAAGCAACCCCTGCTTGAAAAAGACGGAGTAAAGGATGGGAGAAGAAGCCAAGCTAGTCTGAAAAACTGCAGCTGTAAATTTAACCACCAGATTTCATATAATAAATTCACAAAGGGATATTATGGCAGCCCATGGGTTGCATAGGAATACACTGGCAGATGAAACAGAAGATGAAGGACAACGAGGAAATCATCAGGAAATTAAAAGGTTAGTTTAATTGTAATACTTTCACAAATCCCTTATTCCTCGCAGGACATTCTTAGCGGTGCTTCCCGGTACGGTTGAAGCGTCTATACAAAAATCTTATCCTCTTGTTCAGGTTCTTGTAATCGTCATCGAACATCCGGTCACCCACCATTTTCTTCTTGCGAATGCATCTTTGCAGTTCATTGCCCCGCCAGCCACGTAACCATTGGGGGCCTCTGATCAGGTCCTTGGGGTGGCACTGGAAGTTTCCTAAGTGGAAGGGGATAAGGATGGCATCAAGCAGGTAAAAGAAAAGGTGGTCTTGGATTCCATCACTGTCATTAGTTTCTATTTAAAAACCCTAAATATAATACCAATGAAGACTAAAATAACATTTAGAAGTGTTGTATGAACAGGTTAATACATTACCAATATGTCAGCAGTTAAGACTATAAGAAATTGATAAGTTGATATATACCAGTGGATATTAACTAAATAATTAAATAGTAAATTAAAAAGATAGAAAGTTCTCTCTTAAAACTGTTTCATGTTTATGGAATATTAAGATCCATCCGTTGTTGTTTTGTTTATTATATGCTCTGTAATTTTTCATCTCTATAATTTTCTACTATGGTTTGTGCATGTATATAATAAAAATTAATTTTAAAAGTATACTTTAAACATTTCATTAGAGTTTACAAGTGGTAAACATCTGTGACTTTGATTCACCACAATCCCCTCCTTGTTTCCTAACCCAGTATGGGGCAATGGTTAAAGTACTGTACTAGGATCTGGGAGATCTATGTTCAGAACTTCACTCTGCCAGAACAGCTCGCTGGTTAACCTGAAAGCATTCCCATAATCTCAACCCAACCGCCCTCACAGGGTAGTGGTTGTAAGGATAAAAAGGAAGACGGGAGAATGACTTGAACCACTTTGGGTCCACATCAAGGAGAAAGGCAGAGAAGAAATTAAATAAATAAAAACCCTGCAAATAAAAGCCCTCCATTATGTTTCCTTCAGGCTGCTCTACCCATCCCTCAGGAATACCATGTCTAGTATACTGGTTACTGTCAGACAACAATCGGAGAGACCCCAATTTGAACCTCCACTCTGCCATGGAAGCAGGTTAAGTGACTTTAAAAGCCAGTCACTTTGTCTTACTCTAGGTTGTTGTTGTAAGTATAAAATGGAGAACAGGAAAATAGGGTTATAAGCTACTTTGGGTCTCCATTGGGGAGAAGACAGGGTACAACTGTCTAAATAAGTATTGATTGCATTTCCTTTACCCTAGAGTCCAAAAGTAGATCTTTTAGATCAGGTTTCCCAAAGTCCAGGATAATGAAGGTGGTCCCCTTCAGCCACCTCTAAGCACATGCTGGCATCATTGGAAAGGAGGACGGGAAAGGAAGCCAGACTAGGGGAAAGATATCTTATGACCTTTTCATGGGTGGGTCTGGAGAGGACTGATGGCTATTTGCACCTTGGCACAAACAGGATGCTTTTTTCTTCAGTATTCAACATTACAACAAAAATGACTGCAAATGTGTTTAGACTAGCTGAGGATATTTGGAGCAGGAAAAAGGAATATGGTACCAGCAACAGTAATTGAAAACCTCAGATCAAGAAAGATAAAAGTAAGTAAGTGAAGGAAAAATTAAAAAATCACAAGAAGTGTAATGTTAACAAAGTGATGAACAGGAAGATGAAATAAATGTGTGGAAATGAAAAATTGAAGCAGGAAGTTAGAAACAAGGACAAATATAGGGATGCAAGCAGCCAATCTAAAACTAGGGGCTGGGAAATGGAGCAATTGCCTTCAACTGCTTCTCTATGGTGCAAATTGGTCTGAAATTGTGTGCATCGAGGAATGCTGCTGTAAATTTCGTTGTGCGTGCACAATGACAATAAAATGCTTATGCTTATGAAAATGAGGTGGTTGGATGCAGCATAGCAGGCATGCAGATCTATTTGCCTGGGCTGACAGGGAGGCAGGGAAATGGGAAAAGACTGGCTAAGTGAATTGTAAAATGTCAGTGCTGTTACACCAAACTTATTAGTCAGTGCAAGCAGATACATCAAACAGTAGAGAAAGCAACACTGAAGTCTTCAGGTCTTTTGCTGCTTTTTGAGTTTGTTATTCCAGAAAAGATAAAAGAGAGGCAGTATGGTGAAACTAGAGTGCTAAACTAGGTTTGAAAGGTGAATGTGCCATCAAGTTGGAGCCAACTGATGGTAACCACATAGGGTTTTCAAGGCAAGAGACAAAACCCTCATTGCCTGTCTCTGTATAACAACCCCGGGCCTTTCTTGATGGTCTTGTCCAAGTACTAACCACAGCTGGCCCTGTTGAGTTTTCAGGATCTCATGAGATCAGGTTAACCTGGGCCGTTCAGGTCATGACAGGCATCAGACCAAGGTTCAAATCCCTGCTTGCAAAAAAAAAATCCATATGGGGTAACTTTGGATAAATAATTTTCCCTCAGCCTAACTAACCTTGCAGGGATGTTGTAATAATAAAATGCAGCATATCACCCTGTGCTATGTAAACAAAATATGTAGCAAGTAAAATTCACCTTGTCCAAATTAAAATGTTCCTGTCATCACCCACAACCTGGATGCCTAGCCTTCAGAATAACATCTTACTATAATATAATTTTAGTGGAAGCAGCAAAATTGTTTTCAGTTAACTTCATAAAATCTTAAACCTGTTGATCACATTTACTGCAACAAGTACAATTTCTTTCATCCATTCAAATTTTTTATCTAGCTCATACTTACCCAAAATTCCAATGTTGTCATAGACCCCAAACAGTGCTCTTTTTTCTGTCCATCGATCAACTGGTTTGGGTTTGTGAGGCTCCCTCACACGGAAGGGGTATGGATTACCTGGAGAAAAATATGAATTGGAAAATGTTTAATTTTAAAATTCCACATGTGAACGTCTTGCATTTAGTGGAAAAGAACTTCATACTTTAAAAGGCTTTATCTGAGAAACAATGTTCAGGTATCAAAAGATTTGCACTTGGATGTGGGGATCCAGTGTTTATGGTGATGTTTTCAGAAAATATTTAACAGTTGAGAACAAAGCTGATTAATATCAAACCCATGCTGATTTATGCAGAACCAGGTGAAGCTGAAACTTTACACACATTTACTTCAGAGTAAGGCCTACACAGACAATATTGGTTTGAAAATCTAAAACTGTAAAATACTACTACATGGAAACAAAAGTCCAGTGAAAATCATTATGTGCATAATTATTCTACTCTTCCTCAAGACACCCAGGATAGCACACATGGATTTCTTCATTCTAAAGAATCCCCAAGGTCACTTGAGCTATATGACATTTGAGAACTTGAACACAATTTAGGGTACAACAGGAACCATTTCTGTCAACAACAGATTTATCTCTTTAGTGCATGCTGGTACTATCTTATGTTCATCCAATCTCAGATTGGTCTTTCCCTAACAAAAACTCTGCAAAGAAGGTTATATTGAGAGGATTGGCCCAAGGTCAGCCAGAAAGCTTGCATGGCAAAGTGGGCGTTCAAAATGAGTCGCTCATATCCTATTTGGACATTTCGACCATTACAGCACAGTGGCTTTAAGTTGCGTTCATCAAACACGAAAGATTTGGGATTATGAAGGTGAAAGAAAAATATGCTTTTTCCCCCTCACCCCCAATTATCAGATAGCTGGAAACGAAACCAAGCCAGGGAATGGCCATGACATCATGACCACGCGACATCCTCCTAGCCATTCCTTTATCACTGCGCTGGGTGCAGCATCATAACTTACCGGTACTGGCCAGCCTACAAGCCTGGGGAGAGAAGAAGCTGCGTCCTAACAAGCCGCGTGTCACCGTCACGAACAACCATGATGCCATCGAGCCCGCAGTATCTCTCGCCCACAAGGAGCCACACGCTAACAACTAAACAGGTTCCACCATCTTGAATTTTTCCCACAATACACCCACTCTCAAGATTTGTGGTTTGTTATTTTCAGCTTTCCGTGTCGCTCTAGGCTGTTGTTTTTCTATGGTTAAAAACGTTAAAGGAAAAGAAGAGAAACCTGTTCAACTCTACACCGGAAGTGTCATTAAAGAGTTTAACCTATTTCTGAAGTTCAAAGTGGTGTCGATAAACCTTGACTCGCTTTTTTTTAATCGCCGTTTTTAATGAAAATTTAAACTCGGAGGTTATTGGCTAATAAGTTCTCAACTGGGAGACTGATTGGCTAAGCAGGCAGGATTCGAAATGGTCGCCCCGCCTTCTTCCTCACAGCGAGCGCCACCGAAAGAGACAAACAAGCCGCCTTGGCCAGTTTCGACCGTTCCACCCGTCTTGCCTGTCTTTCGAAAGGGCCAATCAAGAAAAGAGATGTTCGGAGGCTGATTGGCCGGCGTTGCGTTCCAAGAGCTGTGATAGGCTTGTGCCTTTACCGGGGTCTAAGGCGCGGGATGTTTGAGCTTCTGTCTGCTTCCGGTCGTGGAGGTGGCCATGGTTGCGCCGTCTTCGGTTGTCGCTCCCACTTGGGAGTTCCATTTGCCACTTTCTGCTGCCGATTTACTTCGCAGTGATGGGCCCTCGCAATACGCCGTGCAAGAGGTGTTGCCTGTCAAGGAACTCCGGGGACAACTGTCAGGTTGTTTGGAAATAGGGGGACCGGGAAAGGAGGCGGGGGTGGGGGTGGTACTTGTCGGGAAATCAAAGAGCCTGTTGGTACTGGAGAGGGGGAAAAACCACCCTAGAGAAGGTGTTTGCTGTGTGAGTGGCCGTGATCTGGTAATTGTTGCTACTAACATGCTTGCATCTGTGGCTGACTCCTTCAGAGGCATGTCCCGTTAAGGTGTGTTTCGTCGGTGTTTACAGCTTTCATCCTTCTCAGCACATCTTACTGTGACATGCTTCTAAAGATACCAGCTGAAGATGCAGGTGAAATATTCGGAACAGAAACTACCAGACCACGGCCACAAGGCCCAGAAAACCCACCTTACCCAGTTGATTCCAGCCATGAAAGCCTTCCACAATACATCTGGTGAAAATGGGAGAAAATGGCTGGGAGGGAAAAGAGGCTGGGACAGCAACTGGCTAGCTAGAGCAAATTGAAGAATACAAGTTGTTATGTTGGACCTTAAACGAAAGGCCTTATTTTTTTCTCCAACAGCAGCCAGTCAGTAGTCTGTGGACATACCATCCAGAGGTCTTGAAAGTGATTCTAATTCTCTCTCTATCAACTTTGCTATAATAATGTGACATGGTAGCATTTGTATGATGCTTCAGATGTCTTTAAGGCACTGTGTATATATGATCCTATGACAGGCCTCTAAGGCTCTGATTGTCAGTGTGGATTGTGAGTAGGATTTCAAACAGCCTGGAAAAGAATTTGACCTAGTCATAAGAACATAAGAACAAGCCAGCTGGATCAGACCAAAGTCCATCTAGTCCAGCTCTCTGCTACTCGCAGTGGCCCACCAGGTGCCTTTGGGAGCTCACATGTAGGATGTGAACGCAATGGCCTTCTGCGGCTGTTGCTCCCGATCACCTGGTCTGTTAAGGCATTGGCAATCTCAGATCAAGGAGGATCAAGATTGGTAGCCATAAATCGACTTCTCCTCCATAAATCTGTCCAAGCCCCTTTTAAAGCTATCCAGGTTAGTGGCCATCACCACCTCCTGTGGCAGCATATTCCAAACACTAAATCACACGCTATGTGAAAGAAGTGTTTCCTTTTATTAGTCCTAATTCTTCCCCCCAGCATTTTCAATGAATGCCCCCTGGTTCTAGTATTGTGAGAAAGAGAGAAAAATTTCTCTCTGTCAACATTTTCTACCCCACGCATAATTTTGTAGACTTCAACTATATCCCCCCTCAGTCAGCCTCCTCTCCAAACTAAAGAGTCCCAAACGCTGCAGCCTCTCCTCATAGGAAGGTGCTCCAGTCCCTCAATCATCCTTGTTGCCCTTCTCTGCACTTCTTTTTCTATCTCCTCAATATCCTTTTTGAGATGCTACCCAGAACTGGACACAGTACTCCAAGTATGGCCGCATCCACTGCTTCTTTATATAAGGGCATGATAATCTTGCAGTTTTATTCTCACCTTTCCTAATGATCCCCTGCATAGAGTTTATGCCTTTTTCACAGCTGCCATGCATTGAGTTGACATCATCTCTATGGAACTCTCAACTAAGATGCCTAAATCCCTTCTCCTTGGTCTGTGACTGATAGCACTCGACCCCGTAGCTGCAGTATGTGAAGTTTAAATTTTGTCCCCTATGTGCATCACTTCTGCATTTTGCTACATTGAACTGCATTTGCCATTTCTCTGGAGCCCACTCACCTAATTTATCAAGGTCCTTTGAGCTCTATCCTTTGTGGTTCTCACCACCCTACATAATTCTGGTATCATCTGCCAACCTGGCTACCACGCTACCCACCCTTTACTTCCAGGTCATTTTATGAATAGGTTGGAAGAGCACTGGTCCCAAAACGGATCCTTGGGGACACCACTCCCTAAGCATCTCCACAGAGAACTTCCCATTTACACCCACTCTTTGTTTCCTGTTTCTCAACCAGTTTTTAATCCATAGGAGGACTTCCCTCTTATTCCTCTTCATTGCTGAGTTTTCTCAACAGTCTCTGGTGAGGAACTTTTGTCAAAAGCCTTTTGGAAATCCAAGTGCAGACAATGTCCACTGGCTTCACCCCTTAGTCCACATGCCTGTTTACACCCTCAAAGAACTCTAGTAAGTTTGTAAGACATAGGATTTGCCTCTGCAAAAGCCATGCTGACTCTTTCTCAGCAGGTCTTGCTTTTCTACATGTTTTATAATTTTATCTTTAATGATAGATTCTACTAATTTACTCAGGAACAGATGTCAAACTGACTGGCCTGTAATTTCCTGGTCTCCCCTAGATCCTTTCTTAAAGATTGGTGTGACATTGGCCATCTTCCCAGTCTCTAGGGATGGAGCCTTGATTTCAGGGATAATTTGTATATTATAGAGAGAAGATGTGCACTTTCATGGTTGAGTTCTTTAAGAATACTTGGGTGAATGCAATCTGGGCCAGGGATTTGGTAACATTTAGTTTTATCAATGGCTGCCAGAAACTTCTTTCCTTCATACCACTATCTTCGCTTAGTTCCTCGATCTCACTTCCTAAGAAGCTTCTTGGTCTAGGTGCAGGAATGTTCCTCACCTCCTCTTGGGTGAAGACAGATGCAAAGAATTCATTCAGCTTCTCTGCAATCTCCCTGCCATCTTTTAGCACACCCTTTGTTCCTTTGTCATCTAACGGGCCTACCGCTTCCCTTGCTGGCTTCTTGCTTTTGATGTACTTGAAGAACTGTTTGTTGCTGGTCTTGATATTCGCAGCCATGCGTTCCTCATAATCCTTTTTTGCCTCCCTTACAGCTAACTTGCTTCTCTTTTGCCACCATTTGTGTTCCCTCTCATATTCTTCATCAGTCAAACTGGACTAAGTCCTTGAATATATATTCCATGTGTGTAATAGTAAATGCAGAGCTTTTCTTAGCATGCAGGTAAATAACATCTGGTAAATAATATAACATGACATCTGTATTAAAAGGTTAGGGCACTTTCCCCCAGGCCATTAGAATCCATATTCATGAAGTCCAGAAGGGGAGGACCAGGGTAAACAGAGATAATCTGCATAATCTGATTATATGCAACAAAAGCTGGCACATAGGAATTTATCAAATATTAGTGCGCCATGTTATTATGCTAGCTTATATGATGTTGTTGCTTTGTGTCCTACCTTAAGTTTTCAGTAGACCTATTTTGTGTTAATACAAGAACGTCTTGACTTGTAGGTGGAATTGCGTTCTGTAAGGTGATTGGCATCCCAATATATATCTCTTTCTCCCCTGGTAGGATTCCAGGCTGAATTCCGCACCCAAGGATCTCTTGCCATCCTGCAGCACTTTGATACCATTTACAGCATTCTGCAGTGAGTTACACCTACATGGTTAATATGATGAGAAGTTTCTGATATGAGGGGTCTAGGTTAGGTGGGCTCAGGTCTCTGACTTTTTCTAATGTTAGTGGAAGTAGAAATGCTTCGTAGAGGGCATGGAAAGATAGAATATGAGGCATTTTAGAATGCCTGGATACTGAGATCAAGCAGTGCTACAAAGATGCTGCTTCTTTGCAGTAGAAAGATGGTTTCATGTGTGCTTGTAGCCACTGTAAGACCCACAGCCTCCCCCTTCAGGGTGTTTCAAATGCAAACATTCAGTTTATTTGTAAGTTTATGTCCTGCGCTTTCTGCTCAAACATGGCGCACAAGAAAATAATAATACAAAATAATAATAATACAAACTGACCGCATATAATCAGCCACACTCCTGCAATGCTGTTGGAAGTTATTATTCATATCAATTTTGTATTACAATGTTCACTGATTTTTGAGAACAGTTATGAGCTTTTAAGCTACCTGCTCATCTCTTGGAAGCTAATAGATGGTCAAGGAAATTGGACCCTTTGTGCCCGTAAAGACTTGCAATTCAATTTTGGAGAGGTAAATGCCCATCTCTTGTAGATCTTTGGACTGAGGAGCATAGAATTTCCTCAATTTTGAATATATGCCACGTAGACAACAACAGCATATAGAATTATTTTTAGATATTTCAAAAACTTGTATAAAACATGTACCTCCTACCACTGTTATATATTTTATTTTTACCATACCTTTTCCCTTCCTTTGTATCAATTGCTGAATTTGAGCTTTTTTTTTCTCTTACATTTTTAATGAACTAATTTTAAAAAATTGGATCTGGATGGATGATTTTAACATTTCTTGTTTTTTGTTGTGTTTTATAAGCACACTAGGCAAACTTTCTGGCATAAAAAATTTATATATATAAAATCCTCTCAAACTTCATGTATCAGTTTACTAGATTTTTTTGAACGGCATCTCAGGAGCATGTAAGGGGTGCTGTAAAAAAAAACCACCACCTTTCTCCACATCCATTCATGTTGTGTTTAAAAACTGAGCCACTCTAACTGTTGAGCTGGGCCTCACCTGTTCCATGGATCTTTTCTTCTCTGCAGCCACTTCAGCAGTGTGGAAGCTGCTGTTAAGGAGGATACCCTGGAACTTATGCTGAAAGGTGAGTGAATCCTTTAAAGGTGTTAGCTTTTTCCTTTTATTTCTGGAGTCTTCATGATGATATCAAGGCAAATGTGATCCTACCAGCAGGCTGCTCCAGCAAACTGTTTCCTGTATTCTGGTCTGTAATCTTGGTGAACAACGCAAAGCAGTGCATGTTCACTGTAAGGGCAGACCGACAGCATATCCCATTCCTTCCCGCTTCCGCTCCAGAGGGGCTGTCCGCTTCTTTGCAAAGTAGGCCATCTGGCGGACCAGGGATATGGGTACAGGACAAGCCTAGTGTGTCCAGGTAACAGGTTGCTGTGTGTGGCCAAAATTGTAGCTGTTGGGACATTGTGAGCACAAGTCTTTGGTAATCTGAAAGCAATACAGAGATTGTCTTTGAAGGACTCCAAAAAGTTGCAGTAATATACTGTCTGATGGTATGTTGTCCCCTTCTCTTCTCCAGTGGTGTCCAATCACTCCAGCACCCTGACAACCATCTTGGACAGTGCTGACCTGGTGCCCTCGCTCCGGGCTGTTCACTGCAATGCTCTCAAGATGAACTGTTATGGGCTTGTGCGGCTTGCGGAGGCGTTTGAAACAGAGCCCAGCAAGAGCAACTTGGTGGGACTGGATCCCAAGAGGAAGGTAGAAAGCTGAAATCCGTAACTGAATTTGAGATGGCCTTCATCCACATCGAGTTGATGTCAATCTTTGGAACTGTATGAGAAAACTAACACTGTTTTATGCAGAGTTATAACCTTGCAAGCCCATTGACTGCTGTGCACTGTCCTGTAAGTAAAGCATGCTGCAGAGTACAGTGAAGACACAAAGACTTCTGGTTAGGGGAAGTGCTGTAGACCTGCTTACACTGTCTGATGAGCTTCCAGACACTGTCCACCCCCTGTACTGAAAGCGACGATGAGAAGGCCACTGGCCCATTGGTTAGCTTCCAGAGCCAACTGTGGCCATGGCTGCAATGACTGTCAGGGTGGGCTTTCTCATAGTCATATAATGCAGCTCTTCGGTCTGTGCCATAGTTATTGCCAGAATATCTTTGAGTCAGAAAAAGTGAATGTTTCCATCCCAAAAGGACTCAGAGAACCATGCGTCACGCTGCCGTCCACTCCCCAGCATTGGTGTAAGTGCCTCAGCGCTGCCATAAATGCCCTTATGCCAGAAGAAGTGGCATATACACTGGGATCACACCACCACCCAAGTGCTTTTAGCCCCACCCACCCCGCACACTTTGTATTGCACTGTTAATCTTTCTCCTTTTTCTCATTGTATTTTTTTTAATTACCCCTTTTCTGCCTTGCCGTTGAGCTTCTTCAGGGGGTGTGTTGGTTGATTGGCTCTGCCTCTCTCGGTGGCCATTTTGTGGTTGTTCCTTCCACCTTGTCCCAGAATTCCAAAGGTGCCCCCCAAAACGTTGGCTTCTCCTGCTCTAGAACCAGTGCACTGTATGCATGCAGGCCATTCTCCCTTTTGCATACATCCCTGCCCAAAGCAGATATCTCACTTGCCTTTCAGAGCAAGAAGAGCCAGGGCACCAGTTTCCTGTGGGAGGAGGAAAGGCAGCACGTCCTACAGCTGCTCACGCAGTTGCTGCAGCTGGACCTCCACCGCCTGTGGACCAGCTCAATAGTGGAGGAAGAGTTTGTTAGGTATGGATCCTATTGGGGAACTGAGCTTCATCTGGGCAAGGTTCTTGAAAGGGAGTGTTTGCACCGTGGAGGAAATCGACACAAATCTTGTGCTTGGGGGCGGGGTGCAGGGGGGTTGATCGGATCAACTGGATAAACATGAGCTGGGTTAGGAGGCTGGGGGTTGATTGATTGAGTGAGCTAACTGGCAGAGAGTGATGCAAGAGCTTTGGACTTCTGTGGCCTGACCTGAATGACCCAGGCTGATCCAATGTCATGAGATCTTGGAAGCTAAGCAGGGTCAGCCCTGGGTTGTTCTTGGATGGGAGACCGCTAAGAAAATCCAGGGTTGCTACACAGAGGCAGGCAGTGGCAAACCACTCCTGTTTCCCTCTTGCCCTGGAAACCCTACAAGGTTGTCCTTAATCAACCTTTCCAATGTCAGGCTTTGTAGTAGAGTCCTCAGATTGGCTCTGTTAAGTGGGAGCCACTGTTGTGGTAAACCAGTGTGGTATAGTGATTGTGAGTGTCAAACTAGTGTAACTGGGAGGCCCAGGTTCTGATCTCCAATTTTGCTGTGGAAGCTCGGTGGGTGAAGAGTTTGAAGGAGAGTTTGGATTGATAGCCTGCAAAGGGTCTCAAGACAGCTTACAAACTCCTTTCCTGTCCTCTCCCCACAATACACACCTTGTGAGGCAAGTGGGGCTGAGAGAGTTCCAAAGAACTGACTAGGGCAGGCCAGAGTCCCCCAGCAGGCATCATATGTAGGAGCAGGGGAACAAATCCAGTTCACAATGAAGAGTCTGCCACTCAAGTGGAGGAGTGGGGAATGATACATGGTTCTCCAGATTAGAATCCATCGCTGGCTGTCAAGTTGACCTGAGCCCGTCATGCTCTCTTTCAGCCTAACTTACCTCACAGGCTTGTTGTGAGGATAAAATGAAGGAAAAGAGAATAGTGTAAGCTGCCTTAGGGTCCCCACTGGGGAGTAAAGGCAGGGTGTAAATAAATGCATTTCTTCTTTCCCCCTTTCAGTCTAATGACTGGCTGCTGTTACCACATCCTGGAAAACCCTGGCATTGGCCACCAGAAGCATCGGCCCACCCGAGAGGCAGCAATTCATCTGCTAGGGGTGGCCCTCCGACGGTATGATCATATGCTCAGTAAGTCCTCTCTGAACGCCGCCACCCCCCCACCCCCCTAGTGTAACTGCTGATTCACATAAACCCCAGCCTGCTCTCAGCACAACTTTCTCTGATATTCCCCCTCTGGCAGGTGCCACTCTAAAGGTGACCCAGATGCTTCAGCACTTTGAGCATGTGGCGCCAGTGTTTGTGGAGGCGGTGAGCCTGTGGATCAAGGAATATGGCATGAGGAGCATTGTGGGGGAGCTGCTGAGGTGAGCTGCTGCTTCTTGCGCTGTTTCCGGCCGATCCTCCGCAGCTTCTGCCAGTGACTCCTTTGTTCCTCCTTCAGGGAGATTGGGCAGAAGTGCCCTCAGGAGCTGGCCCGGGACACTTCGGCGACAAAGGGCTATGCCTCCTTCCTCACAGAGCTGGCAGAGCAAGTGCCAGCCGTCGTGCTTGCCAACATGAGTGTCTTGTTGCATCACCTGGACGGAGAGGTACTCATGTCCCATGAAATATCAGTCTCACCTGTGTTGTTCATTTCTCATTTAGCCTCAGATTTTGAGCATGTATTAGAATTTGTGTCTGGACTGCGGGTCGGCCTTGTACTTACGCTGAATGAACTTTCCTTCCCTCACCCTTGTATGCATTTCATTATTTGCTCCACTGTTTTTCTGTTTCGAGCCCTTCGGGGGTGAGGCAGCCTATAAATCTAACAAATAAATAAAAATTTTGTTTGCGGCCATTCTTCCGAGGAATGACTCGCTCCCTGCCTGTCTTACCTGCTTTATCTTACCTTGGCACTTGAAGGCAGAACGCACAAGCTTGCCCTACCTTTTCTCACCTCTCTTCTTCCTCCCCAATAATGAAGTGTTCTTATTGAGAAAGAGAGCAGTGTGGTGCAGTGGTTAGAGTGTCGGAGACCCCAGCTGGAATCCCCACTCTGCTGTGGAAGCTCACGGGGTGCCTTGGGCCAGTTGCGCATTCTCAGCTTGACTTTCCTCGCAGAGCTGTGGAGGGAATAAAAGGGAGGAGAGACTATCATAAGGCGCTTTGGTTCCCTATTGGGGAGAAAGTCAGGGGATAAATGCAGTAAATAAACTATTAAAGATTTGGTGCTCTTGCTTCACCTCCTGCGTGGTTCAAAAGTAAACTCTCTGCAAGTCCTCTGTCTGAATAAAAGCCAGAATCCTCTATTTTCAGTCCTGCTTGTTCTTGCTTAAAACGAGAACAATTCTCTTCCAAGTAACTGACTAAAGATTGAAATGGGGGAAGGGGAAGTGTCCCAAGCTTACGCTGCAGGTGGCCTGCCAGGGGCTCACCACTGCCAACTGTGAAATGCTAATTCAAACAGTTTTGTAAGGGAGGGGGGGCTGTCTAATCCTCTTTGCCTCTCCAGTATGACTCATCAAGAAGTCCCAAGTATTCTGCCAAAGGACTGCATTTGGCTTGCTTGTTTCTCTGCAGTGTTTGGCAGGTCATGACTCATAGATTGGGTTTGGCCTGGCTCAGAGCTGTGGTGGGTGTCTGGCCCACGCTTGCGGCATGAATGATACCATTCAAACTCTCGCTGTGCTTTGAGCGTCCCAGGGGCATGCACAACTCTCCTGAGATTCTCTCGTGTGAGGTTCAACCTGCTGCCTTCCATTTCGAACAGTGCCTTCCTCCTTCCTTCAGAGTTACGGGATACGCAACGCCATCTTGGCCGCTATGGCGGAAATGCTGCTGCAGGTGCTGAACGGGGAGCAGCTGGAAGACGCCGCCCGCAGCACCCGAGATCAGTTCCTGGACACCCTGCAGGCACACACATGTGACGTCCACGGGCTTGTGCGCAGTCGCATGCTGCAGCTCTTCACCCGAATTGTGCAGCAAAAAGTGAGTGGGGGGAGGTCGGGAAGGGGTCGGCTTTTGTAAGCTGCAGCCTTCAACATTATACCTTGGCAGCTAGGACAGCTTCAGTTAAAGTAGTTCTCCTCCTCAACTTTGATTTTATTTATAGTATCCCCACTTTTCTCCTGATTGATTCATCTTAAAGCGGGTTGTGTCAAATCTAAAACAGGTACAATTTCAAATCATGAAAGTCCTGGTAAAAAGCAACCCACGGCCTCCCCTCTAACAAGTTACCAAGGGCACATCAGAAAAGTTCGGCTTTCCTTTGCCGGGGAGGGGCGGGGGGAGGTCTTCACTTCTTCTACAGCATAGAGATTGCCACAGAAAAAGCTGAGGGGAGGAGCTGTTAATAATCTCAGGTCTGGCTGTGTATATATCCTGGAGGCATTCTTACAAGCATGAGGTCCCAGGATACAAAAAAGGGCTCCAGAAACAAGCCTCAAGGGTCTGTATCAGTTTTGCCAGGCTTGATGTTTCGCATCTGGGACCTTCCAGTTTCTGCTCTCAATCTGCCCAGAATCATAAAGGGCAATAAATACAGGGACTTGAGTCCAAGGAAGATAAGGTACCATAGAAACGTTCTGAATAAATAAGACTCACCTTAGCAGAAGCCAAAAGTGTCCAGCTGTCCTTGACTAAAACTCTGGCTCCAACCAGGTGGCATGCTCTGGTCAATAGAATCAGTCCTCCTGAGTTCAGAAGGTGATTGAAAGCAACTATACTCTGTCTCAGTTAAAGATGTTACAGAGTCAGTTGAGGTGCAGTGGTTGAGATATTTGTATTAGAATATCCATTAGAATATAGTCCCAAATGAATATGAGAATTATCAATCATTTTTATGCACTGCTTTTGCCAAAGCCCATTATTTTGTGCATTATTGAACATGGTTCTTAGATACAAGAGCATTTATAGTTCATTGAACGACGATCAAACTTTCAAATGTGTGGGGGGTGGGAGCACAGCTCCATCCTCGGTGTGGTTTACTCCCAAGTAAGCCTGCAGGGGATTGCTGGACCCTGGTGCAGCATTCGACAACAAAGAAGGTCCGACATATTGAGTTCTGCAGCAGAAGAATATACAGACTACTAACATCTTTTTGTGAGACAGAGTACAGAGGCAGACACATTGACTAGCTTGCACTGTAGGCCTTAAGTTTACTGATCTGGCAGGCCTGTAAGAAATGCCATGCCTGTGCTAGACCACCTGCTTTTCTGCTTCCAGGGGTTGGAGGCTAACTTCATGGAGGGGGTCATTCCCATTGTTTCTTGAAAAGCACGTGTCCCACTTCCCTACTGCCGCTCAAGGCAGCAATAAAGATTCATGTTATTTAAACTGTGTTGGAAACTTGCTGCTTACTGTTTCCAATGCGATACCTGTTTGGGGATGCACATGCAGAAGTACGCACAATGCTAAGGCAGCTTGTCTCTCCTTCTCTCCCCTGCCGCCCGCTTTAGGCCCTGCCCCTGACTCGATTCCAGTCAGTCAGTCGTGTGCCTCGCTGTGAGCCGGCTACAGGACAAGTCCGTCACTGTGGTTAAGAATGCCATTCAGCTGCTGGCTGCCTTCCTTTCCAACAACCCTTTCTCTTGCAAGGTAAGCTTAGGGAGGGGTCGTGGGTCAGTGGAAGAGCATCATCTTGGCATTCAAGACAGATAGGTGCACCAGAGCCTGTTTTTTAGCATGTAGCCTATTCACATGCTCGAGGAAGAAATTTATTTCTCCCTGCTGGCAAAGAGTTACTGATGCACTTTTCGGTGAATTGAAATTTTTGCTTCTAGTGCAGGGGTAGGGAACCTGCGGCTCTCCAGATGTTCAGGAACTACAATTCCCATCAGCCTCTGTCAGCATGGCCAATTGGCCATGCTGGTAGGGGCTGATGGGAATTGTAGTTCCTGAACATCTGGAGAGCCGCAGGTTCCCTACCCCTGTTCTAGTGTAACCTTACAATTTGCAAATTCCTTTTCCAGGGTAATGGTAGATAGAGAACGAATGATATTTTTATCTCAGGGGATTTTGTTGTGATTCAGCTTGCGGTCTATGGACAGTTAGAGCTGTATCATTAAAGTAAAGGGTCAGGAAAGTTGTGATGTGAAAGACTTGGATGTGGAGGGCTGCTGTCAATCAAAATAGGCAAGAATGAACTTGATGGCCCAGAGGTCTGATTCAGTATAAGGCAGCTTCATGTGTGCAAAGGAATAAGCTCAAGAGAGTCCCCTGGCTCAAAGCTGGTGGCTTAATTTCCCCCAAAGCACATGAGGGGTGGGGTTGAGTGAATCGCTGACCTTTAGGACTCTTCTAGGTCACATTTAGAAACTCTCTTTTCACAAATGACTGGTAGAAGCTTGTGCAACATGGAAATGAGCCATCTGCCTTCACCAGCTCAGGGCTCACAAAATTAGGATATGAGATTTGTCGGATACTTTGGAGAATTTGATTGTAGAGGTGGGGGAGCAGACACTTGGCTCTGTTAAGCACGCCTTCTCCTTGTGTCCGTAGCTGAGTTGCACAGACTTAACTGAGCTGCTTCAGAAGGAAAGGAAGAAACTCCAGGAAATGAGGGACAAGTTCAGAATCACAGCTGGTAAATATGTGTCTCAGTTCTTGATGTTCAAAGAAATCTGGAGGTGGGCAGGGCAAAAATGGGGCTGATATTCAAGGGGCGGGGGGAGTGTTTCTGGGGCAGGGTACTCCAACTTATTGCCCATAGGCTCCATGGTGTCCACCGACACCTTTTCAGGAAGTGGGCAGGGCCAGGCAGGGCTTTTGCCCAGCAAAGATTCTGATGTGGTTGGCTATGCAGATTTTTAAAAATGCTGCTTTGGCAGCAGCTGCCACCACAGCACAAGGATCTGCACCACGTAACCACACGTATGCTGTAGCAATCGTTTTGTGGCTGGCTCCGCCTCCTGTGGCTGTGTGGCTGCCATTTTGTTGCTGCACCCCTATGCCCTGTCAGAATTCCAAATCTGCCCTCGGGCTCAAAAAGGCTTCCCATCTGTGGTTTAAAGTGATATCTGTGGCTACGTCAGAGGCCACCTAAAGGTTCTGGTTGTGCAGCCTATTTAAAACAATTGTTTAAAGTTTCCCCACTATTCAGGGGCCTTGAACTTGGCTTGTGGTCATTTATTTAGAAGATTTGTTAGCTTTTGGGGTGGGGGGTTAAAGAAAATACTTACAGCTTGTAACAAAATACCCAAAGAACAATAGTAACAGATGCAGGGTAGGAAATCCAAGCATGTTAATCCTCAGATCATTTGAGTCAAGCAGTTTGCTGGATTGCCTCTGACACAGCACCGTGGCCACAGTGAGACGTTGCAACAATCTGGGTGTTGTGAGTTTTCTGGGTTGTATGACCATGTTCTGGTAGCATTTTCTCCTGATGTTTCGCCTGCATCTGTGGCTGGCATCTTCAGAGGATCTGGAAAACCCACAACACCCTAGTGATTCCAGCCATGAAAGCCTTCAACGATCCTGGATTTGTTCAGAATTGGCATGAACACAGCTCACTGCTATGCCTGCACGGAGTAAATAATTATGCACTTGTTCAGTGTGGTCATGCCTGTGAAGGAAGGAGATAATGCCATGACTACCATATCTGGGGCAACTTGCCTAAAGGACTGCTTGCTCTCTTCTCAATTTACCCAACCATTGTCATCTTCCAAAACAGTGCTTTGAGTGTCTCTTAAGTGGCAGCCCAGGACATGAACTTCTTGGTCATGCCACCAAAACTCTGCCACTCTCTCCTCGGGGAGATGTGTCTGTCCCCCTCTGTTACCACCAGGAAGGGAAGACTTTTTGTCACATTTAGGGTTCCCTCAGTAATCTCTCCTTTCTGCCCTGTATTTTAATTACTGTTGTTTTATGTCCTCGTATGTAGTGTTAATTATTTTAATGATGCATTCTTCGTTGGTTTTTAATAGTTTAAGGTGTGAATCTGTAATGTGAGTTTTTAAAGGTTCACCTGGCTCAGTGGCCCTGATGAAGGCAAAAAGGTGGGATATTAACTTTGTAAATACCGTATATACTCGTGTACAAGTCGACCCACATATAAGTCGAGGCACCTAATTTTACCACAAAAAACTGGGAAAACTTATTGACTCGTGTATAAGTCGAACGTGGGAAATGCAGCAGCTACTGGTAAATTTCAAAAATAAAAATAGATACCAATATAATTACATTAATTGAGGCATCAGTAGGTTAAATGTTTTTTGAATATTTTTTTCAAAGAAAAACAGTACAACACACTACCAATCTAAATAAAACACAGTGGAGACCCACAAAAAACACCCAAAAGGGACACTCAGCAGCCATCTCTGTTCTGGGATTCAATGGGCCAGTTCATCAAGGCTCCAGGCTGCAAGCCATGGGCTTAAAGCCGGGAGCCGCAAGCCATCCAATTCTTTTCAACAGGCCTGCTGTACCAGCTATACCCAGCTTCTTAAGTGCCTGCAACTGAATGAGCACAAACAAGAGAAGCACCGCAGGGTAGTACTGGCCCAAAGGAAAAAGGACTGGGGGCTAGGCTAAAGAAAGCTTCTAATGTAATCAGCACTGTAGGTGATAGTTTAATGTGTAAATTGACCATTCAAAAAATAAAACTGAACATATATTATTTTCACTGTGTATTAACAATAACACTAATATACAACATCATGGACTTGATGGTCATATAGTCTTAGAGTGACTCTACAGCACAATTAAGCAATTATCAATATAATCAGTCATATCAATGTAATCAGTCCAAAAGGTAACAAGTCGTGAGTGCAGAGGTTGCAAAAAAAACAAACCCTCTGTATCAAGTGCGATATAGATTGCAAAAAATTGCAGATGAACAGTAGACTGTAAGGTATAGTAACAGGAATCTAAGTAGGCTTGTTTCAGTGACTCTTCATCAGTTTCCCAGTCTACAAAAATGCACCATGCAATCAACTATATGTTGTTTAAAATAAGATAATGCACACAAATCCAATACAAAACACACAGCACCCACAATACTAGCCCAGCTTCTGGTCTTTTTTCTTTTTGGTCATGGCAACAGGGTGGAAACAAAAATCTCAGTAGCAATCATTGGCCGCCATCTTCCCATAATTCTCCTTTCTTGCCTTAAATGTTAAGCCATCCAATAACATTGGCTTGGAATGCTCTTGTAAATTTTGAAAGTTGCTCTTTCCTGCCGAGCACAGTTTTGACCCCAAGGTTTCGTTGCTCAGCTGTTACCACGGCAGTGGGGGACGGTGTCCAATTCTGCCTTCTTTTTCACCCTCCAGCTGTGACGATCCCTCCAGAGGAAGAATGGGAAGCCATGCAGCCAGAACTGCAGGCAACCGTGAAGAACTGTCTTGGCTCCCAGCTGCAAGGAGAGGAGGCGGGCGACCTTGAGGTGGGAGACCCAGCACAGGTGTCTGACAGGATCATCCAGCTGTTGAGAAAATCCAGTTACAAGTGAGTATACCTGGGGAGCCGATGTGACTCCTGGTCACAATAAGAGGACTTTTCAGGGGATTCCGTGTCGTAGCCTTCAAGGATTTTCCTATGTCTCCTATCAGTGAAATCTGGTGAACGTATGAAGAAGAGTTGGTTTTTATATTCCACTTTTCTGTCCCTTTAGGGGGTTTCAAAACAGCTTACAATTGTCTTCCCTTTCCCAGCCCCCATAACTTGAAAGAGTTCTGAGAGAACTGTGACTTATCCAAAGTCACCCAGCATGCTTCATGTGGAGGAGCAGGGAAACAAATCCAGTTCACCAGACAGGAGCCCGTTATTCATGTGGATGAATAGGGAATCAAACCTCTCTCTCCAGATTAGAGTCCACTGCTCATAACCCCTAAGCCAGTGGTTGCGAACCTTTGGCACTCCAGATGTTATGGACTACAATTCCCATCAGCCCCTGCCAGTATGGCCAATTGGCCATGCTGGCAGGGGCTGATGGGAATTGTAGTCCATAACAACTGGAGTGCCAAAGGTTCGCCACCACGGCCTTAAGCCAAAGTGGCTCTGAGTGATTGAAGTAAAGGCTGGCCAGTTCAGATTTGCCCTTGTTTCCGTGCACGTGTCAATGCAGGGATGCTGTGTTACTGGTGCAAGGAGCCATTCACTGTTTTCAAGAGACGGAGCCATTTGTCAACTGCACAAGAACAGAGGAGGAGGACGAAGAAGACTTTCTCCTGCGCCTGTTGAGAACCCTCTATACGGGTAACCATTTACTGGGACTGTATTTAACTATACTGCTTTATGTGTCTCCATTCAAGCAAAGGATCCCTCTCCTAGGGTCAAACTAGGTGTGAACCTGGCAGCCGTGTTGATACAATTGCAAAACAGAGGGCTCTTATGTCTGGTTTGGTCCCAGCTCTCTTCGGTGCCAGATGTTTGCATGTAAACATATAGGAGGCATACTTTTTCATCCAATTTTTTTTTCAGTAGAACGGCGGTAGAAAATGCCATCATGATGCAGCCAACATATGGCAACCCAGTAGGGTTTTCAAAGCAAGAGATGAACAGAGGTGGTTTAGTGACTCCGAATTTCCTAGGTTATCTTCCTTCCAAGTACTAACCAGGGCTGACTCCGCTTAGCTGGCAAGGTTGCTTGCAAGGTCAGATGAAATCAGGCTAGCTGTGGCGGGAGCGGAGCCATGGTAGCCCAGTTACAACTTCATGTGGACATCTGGAACAGCACACACTTGTTCTTTCTGTTCTGCAGGTCCCCAGCCAAGAGGAGATGCCCAAGAACCCATAGTCGGGGCAGAGAACACAGAGGGCGAAGAGCATGGGGCGGAGGGGCAACCCTCAAGTGAACTGGCAAAACAAGAGATGCTGGTGCAATACCTACAAGATGCCTACAACTTTTCAGCAAAAATCACAGATGCTATGAGCCTAATCTCCCGCATGATGTATGAAAGCTCCATCTCTGGTAGGGGATGCGACTTTCTCTCTCCTCCCCCTTTCCAGCAAGGTAGTCCGAATCAAAGACATGCCATGTGTAGCTTTCATTTTGCAGTTTCCTTTTGGTTAACACAGCATGATAACAAACATGTCGATCTTACCTGAAATGAAGGAGAGAACAAATGGGGGAAAGGACATTTCTAACAAGCTGCTTTTGGACGGTGCCATAAAAACATAGACTGTTAAGTGTCCCATTTGGTATATCTTTGAGCCAGAGGTTGAAATTAGGGATGCTTTAAAGGTGACATCTAGCTTTGCCGTAGGATATTTTAAAAAATTCTAAGGCCAGAGGTTTGATGTTTGCGGAGCCTCCAGCACTCCACGGCCTCGTCATTGGGTTGGCTGGAAGCATTGACCCAAGCTGCAGTATCACACAACCCACTCCTTTCTCCTTCACTTGGGCTTCATCATCCAAGCTGCTATACTGGCAGGGGCTGATGGGAATCCTAGTCCAGGAACATCTGGAGGGCCAGAGTTGGGCACCCCTACCTTAGGTCCACCGATTGGTCCAAACTGCAGCCTCACACAACCCTACTCCTTTCTCTCTCCTTTTTCCAGTGGTGCAAGAAGCCATTGAGTTCTTTGTCATAGTCTCCCAGTTTGGCATCCCTCAAGCTGTCCTGGGAGTCCGTCGAATGCTTCCCCTCATATGGTCAAAGGAGCCAGGAATTAGGGAAGCTGTGCTGAATGCCTACCGGAGGCTGTACCTGAAGCCTAGTGGGGGCTCAGAAAGGTATGGTTGACTCCCCCACCCACCCATCCCTCCGCCAATCCACACTCTGTCTCAGAAAAAAATGTTGGTACAGTCCGTTGAGGTGCAACTGTCGAGAAAATTGTATGCTTCTGCATTAGAATATAGACCCCAACTAATATGAGAATTATCATTCATTTTTACAGGCTGTTTTTGTCAAAACCATTATTTTATGTATTATTAAACATGGTACTTGGATGTATTTTTATTTTCAAATGGAGAGGGGTGGGGTGGGAGCAGGGCTAGGTAGGCGTATTCTACAACAAAGTCTGGTATGTGGAGCCCTTAGCAGAGGAATATGCAACCCTACTAACATCTTTTTCCTGAGATAAACTATATCCTCTCTGATCTTCACCATGGAAATGCAGGGGAGAGAATACTCCAAAAGTGTGCCATCTTAAGCTGTTGGAAGCTAAAGTTCCAGTATCTGTTATTATTTAAAAACGCGTAATCACTCAGAGTTCAGGACAAAATTTACTTGCAAGTAGATTTATAGCTGTATAAGAAGCATGATTTCAAGTTCATTAAAAATAGTGATGAGTCGCCAGGCTATTTTGCTCGTTTCAGGGAAATTTTTCCACTTCTTCAGTCCAAATTGTCTTACTCACTGGTATATCCTGGTACATCTTTAAGATGATCTATACAGATATCTTTCGTATTCATTCATAATTGCCTTGAAATTATGCTTTTCTCTGTATAGATATATCTACTTGCATGTCAATTTTGACACAAACTGTGAATGATGATGTGTTATTAAATAATTGCGTATACTAGCATTCTTGTTGTATATGGTCGTTTTCTTTGGTCGTGTGACTTGCCACCTTTGCATTCGCTGTTTTTGTAAGTTGCTGCTTTTGGAGGCTAAGATTTTAACATCCTCTGTAGCAGGCCCCAGCACAGAGCCAAGGGAATAAGTGCTATGGCAACTAGAGATGATTCTTCTCACTTCTTTTCTCTGCAGGGCTCGAGCTCACAGCCTGCTACAATCTCTGTCCCTCCTCATGGTGGATGCATCACTAGCTACCATCCAATGCCTTGGAGAAATCGTGAGTTTGTTCCACTCCCAGACGTCTGTCATACGTGAATTTGTTGTTACCTATCTTGATAGTGTCATTTGCAAGTGGTTGCAAAGTGGAATATTTCAAAGTGTGCACAGTCCTAGTTGGGTAACCATGTTCCTTCTACCTTGAAATGTTTTTTTCTGCCAGCTTGTTAAAACTGATTGAACTTCATGTTCTGGAATCCTTGAAGTTTTGGAGATGGCTGTTTACTCCTTGAATCCAGAGCCTCTGCTAAAAACTCTTGGATCTTGCACCCACAGGCATTTTGGACTTAAATCAGCTTATTTCTGGCCTGGGGATCTTAATTTCAAAGGAGCCTTTTGTGTCAAGCAGATCCTTGGGATTTGATGCAAGCAACTGTGGAGCGTGTTAGACTTAACTGGTTAGGTGGTTGAAAAGGGTCCTGTTGTTTAGACTGGGTCTGTCCTGCTCTGTTTTGCCAAGGATCTGAACTAGTAAACCCACCAGAAATGAACCTACCGAAAGGAAGGTGGCCCTGTGGTCAATAAGGTTTTCTTTGTTTTGTTGATGTTTATACTGAAGAATAAATGCTGGATGCAGAAGGAATAATCAACTGGTTGGGCAAGTTATAAAAGAAATGGCAAATGATCCTAGCTTTGTATTGTCAAAGGCTTTCGCAGCTGGAATCCATTGGCTTTTGTGGGTTTTCTGGGCTGTTTGGCCATCATCTGGTAATTTTTGCTCCTAACATTTTGCCCACAACAGAACCATGCCATTGCTCTGAAAATGCCAGACATAGATGTGAATGAAATGTGAGGAGCAAAAACTACCAGGCCACAGCCACGCAGCCCAGAAAACCCACAACAGCCAGCCTCGCTTTGCTTCCCTTTGCTCATTCTCTTTGTGAAACCACCCGAGCGCTCTTATTTTGTCTGAAGGCTTTGCGGAGCCTTTGCCATCTGTTCCTGACCAGCCTTCATTTATTTCATAGATCTCCGAATTTGTGCAGAAAGATGAAATAAAACCCGCTGTGGTCCAGCTGCTGTGGGAACAGTTTACAGAAAAATCCGAGTGCTCGGCCTTGGAACGCCATGCAGCTATCATGCTCCTGGGGATGATGGCACGGTGAGTGGTTCACTGAAGGACTCCTTTGAGCTGAAAGCCAGCCGAGGGATCTTCACCACCATTAACCAGTGCATCAAGTGTCCTGAAGACACTTCAGAGGGTACCCCCTCTGTTCTCCTGTCTGAGGGTCCCTTCACATCTCTGGGACCCCCCCGTGCCCCCCCTCCTCTTTGTTAGGGGGATTTTTAAGTAAGGTTTTTGTGGGATGCTGTTTTTATGTGTTAATTGCTGTTTTAAATTAGTATTTTAAAGTCTATGGGGTTTTTCTTGCCCCTCTTCTTACTGGTATTTTAAAATAACTATGTTGTACACCGCACAGAGACCTCTGGGGATGGGGCGGTATACCGAAATCAAATAAATAATAATAAGAGTCTAGACTTTGCTGTTTCACAGGGAAGCTCAGAGAACTTGTTTACTTCTGTGTTTTATTTTTGAAGTTACATTATCTCTGTTCATTGTGCTGCTACTTATGACCTAGAAGCAGATAATAGGGAGAATGCTTTAAGGGCGGGGATGGCCAACCTATGGCGCTCCAGACGTTCATGGACTACAATTCCCATCAGCCCTTGCTAGCATGGCCAATTGGCCATGCTGGAAGAGGCTGATGGGAATTGTTGTCCATGAACGTCTGGAGCGCCATAGGTTGGCCACCCCTGCTTTAAGGGTTGTTATTGTAGCTGTTGTTGTTGATACTTACTTTATTTTCCTTTGTTTGTAGCCCTCTCTCAGTGAGACTCAAAACAGATTACCAAATATTTGATATTGGTCCCTTGGTAGGGGGAGACACGAGACAACAGTTAACGTTTTGGCTTCGTTTCAAATAGTTCCTGTCTAGAACTAGGGGATTGGATCCACCAGTATCACCATAATGATGACAGTATTACCCCTAGCATCAGTGCCAGATTTATATGAAGAGAAACCCTAGACTACTCCACTTTTGAGGGTCCTCCCAATTCCCCGTTCTCACAACTAGAGGAAGATGGAAGTGTTTAAAACAAAGTTGAGTAAAGCCAAGAATGATCCCACACTTCACAATTCCTCCTCTAAAGGGCATAAGATATTATTGTAAAATATTGTTGTGATTGGAAAAATGCATAAATGTTAAAGTGAACACTGTGAAAAACTTTTGCCATAACCAAACTTTGAGAACGTTTTCTGGAATAAGCAGGAATTTTTGGGAAAATGAAAGTTTTACAGTATTGTATTGTCGAATACAGTATTGTATTGTCGAACAGTATTGTACTGTTTTACAGTATTATTCTGGAATGGAGTCTAAGGAAAATTATTGAAAAGTTGTTTAGAGACTACTGTGAGTTATGACATCAGGTGTAAGAAAGGCCCATGACAGTGTCAAAAATATTATCCGCTTTGACTGAAGGCCCCTTAGATTTTGAGGCTCTTGGCTTCAGCCTGCCAAGCTCAGAGGTAAAACAGATACTGCTTAGCATGTGTTAGTTGGGGGGATTTTCACCCAGTTTCCCCCTCTTCCTGCCGAGCCCCATTCTGCCTTCTGTGCTGTTCCAGAGCAGTACTTGAGGAGGCTTGGGGGAAGGGAGGAAACTCACTTAACCACCTTCACTATGTTGGCTTTGCTTTTGAGTTCAACCCATTAGGTCAAGCTACCTACGTGTGTTTTGGTTCTTATAATCCTGAACCAGATAACAATGGGGAGCTAGTCCTGTGGTGAATTTTGACTGTTGGGTGGGTTGTGCTCCATCTCATCCACTGAGTCCCAAAGGCACTGCATTTTGAAGAAGATTTATACCCCACCTTTTTCTTCTGTAAGGAGACTCAAGGCGGCTTACACATTCCTTTCCCTTTCTCTGGGTCTTCAAAACCGGCAAGGCTAAATGCGTGTGGGAGAACATCCCGCATGTGGCTTAGCTTCTGGTTTGGAGAGCAGGAACAGCCAGCCTCGCAGCTTTGGCCCCGCACAGTCACCAGAAGCTTCTTGAGGCTGCCCATGATCTCACAACCTGTTTCTGCCTTGCCTTCGCTAGGGGGAAGCCTGAGATTGTTGGGAGCAATTTGGACATCTTGGTAACAGTGGGGCTGGATGACAGAGTGCACGAAAACTACCGCCTCGCCCAGGAAGTGTGTAACGCCATCTCCAAAATCACCAGTGGTCAGAAGGTCAGAGCTTGCAGTGTTTAGAAACTGACTTATTTTGGTTTTCTCTGGAATGCCTTGCAAGAACTGGATCGTTTTCTTGCAGGGCATGACTGTAGCCATGTTCACCGGCACTGAAAAACTGTTTTTTAATCTGTCCAGCCAATCAGAAGCCCCATCTCGACCCACTTCCTTTCTAAAAACACTTGTTGGGCACTAAGAGAAATGTCAGTGGGTGCCATGGCTACCCCAGAAGAAGAACAGTTTGGATTTATGCCCTACCTTTCCTATAGGGAGTCTCCATCTCATCCACTGAGTCCCAAAGGCACTGCATTTTGAAGATTTATACCCCACCTTTTTCTTCTGTAAGGAGACTCAAGGTGGCTTACAAACTCCTTTTCCCTTCCTCTCCCTACAGTAGACACTTTGTAAGGTAGGTGGGGCTGAGAGAGTTCTGAGAGAACAGACTAGCCCAAGGTCACCCAGCAGGCTTTGAGTGTAGAAGCAGGTAAACGAATACAGTTCACCTGATAAGAGTCTACCACTCATGTGGATGAGTAGGAGATCAAGCCTGGTTCTCCAGATTAGGGTCCGGCTGCTCATAACCGTTACACCATGCTAGAAATTATGTTGAGGACCCCCTGATCTAAATGCTGTGCTTTCTCAGCGTTTCCCCTGCATTAATAGTCCAGGTCTCTGGTACTAACCTGATATTTCTGTTGCAATTTCATGGTTTTTAGATGTTTGGGAAGAGATAGGAGGTTGGAATATAAATGTGTATGAAACAATATAGCCATCTAAAGAAGATTATAGTTTATATCTTCTCTATCCTATAGTTGGAAGTTTACCTGAAGCCACCCTGTGAAACAAAGTGTCATTTTGAACGTCCAGCCCCATAGCTCACACTGCCGATTGCTGATCTAGATCGGTCAAATGCAGGGGCTCTTGTGCCTTTTAAAGTCTAGTTTGCTAGAACAAATGCCACTACAACACTAAGAGGATGTGATCAGAAGAAGGGTGAAATTTGCTGTCAGTCAATTTTCTGTTCAAATTCTTGATTATTTCCTTTTTCATACACAACACAGACTGCTGTGTTTTCGCCTTGCCTACTATACAAATGCATACCGTGTTTCCCCGAAAATAAGACAGTGTCTTATATTAATTTTTGCTCCCAAAGATGCGCTATATCTTATTTTCAGGGGATGTCTTATATTTCTGTGTTCTGTTCATCAGGCATGCTTCCAAACAAAAACTTTGCTACGTCTTACTTTCGAGGGATGCCTTATATTTCGCACTTCAGCAAAACCTCTACTACGTCTTATTTTCAGGGGATGTCTTATATTCGGGGAAACAGGGTAGTAGAAGGAGAATAATTAGTTTTTATACCTCTTTTTTTTCAACCTTTAAGGAGTCTCAAAACTGCTTACAAACTCTTCCCTTCCTCTCCCTATAAAAGACTCCTTCTGAAGTAAGTGGGGCTGAGAGAGTTTGAAGAAAATTGTGACCAGCCCAACATGACCCAGCAGGTTTCTAATGGAGGTGATGGAAAAACCCAGTTCACCAGATTAGAGTCCGCTGCACTTCACCACCACACCACACTGGCTCTCTGAGTGATTCACATTTACCAAGGAGAAACTGCCTACTTCTAGAGCTTATTGCCATATAAAGTTACTAATAAGAGGGGGGCAGGGATAAATATTGCCCTTCATAAGTAAGCATTCTATTTTCCAGCCTGCCCTGGGGAAAAGCGGGACTCCCATCCGGCTCCCACAGTCGCACCTCCTCTTTGAGCGCCTGAGCAAGGCTGTAATCATGGGTGAGTAGCCGAAGCTGCAGTGCAGGGGTTGGGCCTGTATCTGATCCCCTAGCCTAGTGGTGGCGAACCAATTGGCCATGCTGGCAGGGGCTGATGGGAATTGTAGTCCATAACATCTGGAGTGCCAAAGGTTTGCCACCACGGCTCTAGCCTAATGTAAGGCGTGTCCTGCTTCCCCTTCAGGCTTTGTGGGATCCAGCCCACACTGGATCCCTTTCACAGAAACGGCCATCACACTCATCTACCAGTTGGCAGAAGAGCCCGAGGAAGTATGCACACGGATATTGCAGCATTGCAGCCAGCAAACCCTGGAGAAGCTGGGCGAAGTTGAAGGAACGGAGGCGGGTGAGTTTGGGCAGGGAGGATAAATCGGTTCTTCTGACAGAAGCAGGGGTGGGCTCGGTGCTGTGTTCGGAAAGAGACTTAACCGTCGGCCACTGAAAATTCAGGCTGTGGTTCGGCTAGAGTTCCGGCTCTGGAAAAGAAAGAGTCAAATGCTGTGTGGAAACCAGTTTTGGTTTTGCTCTTCAGAGCCAGGATCTTCTCCCACCGGAGGCGCAGGTGACTCCAGCCACGTCGATGCTCTGCTGCTGACCCACTTGGTCTCCCTCGCGGGGGATGTGGCCCTGCAGCAGCTTGTGCATCTGGAATTGGCAGTGAGCGCAGAGCTGCGCAGGCGCCGGATCCTTGGGGAAGAGCAGGAGATGAAGGAACGTACTGGCAGCAATGTGAAGGACGTGAGGATCAAGGTGAGGACTGGTGTGTGGGGCTTTTCACTCTCTCTCCATTCACCCCTTCCTGATTAGGTATCATAGCAGGAAAGCCTGTCATGTAGGGAATTGTGCCATGATTTTCTCTTCTGTTTGTGAGTATCCATCTCTTACCTTCGCTCAGGAGTTCTCAGATGTTCACGGTCAAAACTTTGGGCCCCACTGTCTAGCAGTCCAGGAACACTTTATCACCATCTCTATCTATTGCCTCTTCTCTACAGGATGGGGAAAGACAAGCTGCTTAGGGCATAGCTTTTCATCCCAGTTGTGCATTCAAATCAACTTTGCGGGACCTGCCCTAGAAACCTGGCAGGTTCTGTACTCTTTCCACTTTAATTGCTGTTTGTGCCATTCAGTTAGTTCATGTTTCATGCAAGCACTGTCAGCAGCAGCAGCCAACTCGTAGACATCTTGTGTGGCAAGTAAAAAGAGGAAACCTAGCGATCTTCCTAGGAATATCTTGTTTCACTTTAATTTCATCAAAGTACTTCCACTTCCCCATTATCTAGTGAGAGCCAGGAAGGAATGCAGGGAACTGGGTTTTTACCACAAACCTTATGCTATGTCTTTAAACCAGTCCTCCTGTCTGTCTAATCCAGGGGTCTTCAAACTATGGCCCTCCAGATGTTCATGGCCCTCCAGATGTTCATGGACTACAATTCCCATCAGCCCCAGCATGGCCAAGTGGTAGGGCTCATGGGAATTGTAGTCTATGAACATCTGGAGGGCCATAGTTTGAAGACCCCTGGTCTAATCTATTTCACAGGGCTGGTGAAAGGATAATCTTTAAAAACATATTGCCCTCTTTACTGCAGTAGGTTATGTTTTGCTAGCAATAAGTATCCAAAGACTTGAATCTTTTTTTTCTTCTCTTCAAAAAAAGAGGGAAACCTTCCGCTTCCCAAATTGATCCCCAGCATAAAAATGGAGCTGAGCATGCCACCGCTGCTTTCTCAACTGGATTGATGAGCTTTGTTAGAAGTGACTAACATCAAATAAACTTAGCTGCCTCTTCAGGAAACTTCTTGTTGTTATGTTATTATGCCTCTTCAGGAAACTTCTTGTTATTATGCACCATCAGGAAACTGATGGTGCATAATAAACAGATCTCAGATTAATCTGGCAACAATATTTTATTTATTTATCTGTTATTTGGATTTCTATACCGCCCTAGCCCCAAGGGGCTCTGGGCGGTGTACAACATAGAATCCCAACACAGTCAAACACAGAGCACAGATTTACTACATATAAATAAATTACAAATTACACTGGCTCGATCAACTTTAAATACAGTTTCTAAGAACCTTTTAAAACAGCGATGAAAACAATAGAAGGCACCTGATAAAACCCATTTTTAAATCATCCCCAGGAGGGCGGGACAGCGAGTCCCATTTAAACAGGAGGGACCCAGATGCAAAAGAGCAAAAAGGGGGGCACATCATTCAGCGGCTGGTCTCTCCAAAGGCCCGGCGGAACAACTCCGTCTTACAGGCCCTGCGGAACTCACCAAGGTCCCGCAGAGCCCGAACAGCTGGAGGAAGAGCATTCCGCCAGGGCCAGAGCCGTAAAGGCCCTGGCCCGCGTGGAGGCCAGCCGCATCATTGAGGGGCCAGCGAGTAGTATGGCTAAAATAAAAACCTAGCATAAAATAAAACGTTCAGTGGCAATTATCCAGTAAAGGCAGCTCAAGGGAAGAAAGGCACGCATAGCAGCATATAGCTGAAATCTTTAACAAAGCGTAAAACTACAGCTCAAAACAGCTCTGGTTGGTGCTGCCTTTGCCTCTGTAAGGGGGTGGCATGCAGAGCGGGGCCTGAGAGGTAGATCCTAACTGGCAGTCCAGATGACTGCGGGGGGAGGGGGCTGGTCCTAAGTCCCTTGGGGGGTTTTAAAAGGAGGACCCAGCCCTCTGAATTGTGCCCAGAAGCAAACTGGCTGCTATTGAAGTTATTTTGATCAGGGCATGGTGGTAATTTCTGTCAAACTGATCCCTGGCTGTCTGACCACAGCATTTTGAATCGGGCAGAGCTTCCAACCAGTCTTCTAAAACAGCCCCCCAAAAGTAAGTTACACTCCTGTGACTTAGATGTGGTCAGAGCATGGATTGCCCTCACCAATTCTCACTTCTCAGGGTTCGACCGCAGCCGTTGTACCTCTTGGAGCTGAAGAATGCTGCCTTGTTCTACAGAGGAAGTCGGAACCTTCCAGACCTAGATCTGGTTAGAACAGGGGGAGCCTGAGCCTCTTGCATTTAACTCTGGCCTGGTCTACCCATTGGGAAGGAGTCAATTTCTGGAGTGGGCCTGTTCCACTTGCAAGAACTGCAGGGGGTATTGCTCCTCCTCGCAGATAAAACAGCACTTCAGGAAGAGAGTGTTCGGCCTAGCCACAATCCGGGCCAGTTTTCCTTTCCCAGACATTGTTAGCATCAGGGGGAGGTTGTAAAATAAAGCAGTCTTTGCCTGCTGTCTGACAAGGCAGGGTCCGCTCGATCTGCTGCAGACACAAGCCCAGGCTGCAGACCTGGTTCAAAACTGGGCCTCCTCCAAGGCAAGAACCGGCATGACCTTCTGGCTTCCCCCTCTTGGTGTAGAGCACTGGGAACGAAACCACCATGGAAATGGAGCTCGGCTTGGTCGGGGCCTCTGCTGAAGACACGGAAGCGGAGCTCATCCGCAGCATTTGCGAGACGGAGCTGTTGGAAGGTGAGTGCAGCTGGCCGTAATGCGGCTAACCCAACATCTTCAAAAGCACAGTCATCAGTTCTGAGATGTTTCCATACTAGAAGCTCTGACGCAATGCAGTTGGAATATTGTATGTCTGGATTTGGACTATCGTGTTAGGACTGTGTATTTTTTAGAAAAGCAAATAGAGGAAACTATTTCCAACCCACAAAGAGATATTTCACTCTTCTACAGAGACTGCCATTTCCAAAACAAGTCTGTATTTCAGAAATGCCCAGTCTTGCTCTTTCTCTCCCTCTGCCCCCTCCCCCCATCCTACCATTTCTCTTTGGAGTTCCAGGTAGTATACATATTCCTTAGTTTTTAGTCCCACAACGGCCCTGCAAAGTAGGTGAGACTGAATGTGTGTGAGTGGCCCAAGGTCAGGCAATGGCAATGTGGGGATTTGAACCAAGTCCCCCAGATCCTAGTCTTCTGCTCAGACCAAAATGGTGTTTGTAGCCCCATACGTCGTTCAAGCCAAACCTAGTTCTAAATTGTGCAATAAATCCACCCTGCACCAATAATGCTCTCAGTGCTAACGTACCATACATATTCTTAAGTTTTGTATATGAGTGAACATCTGAACACCAACCAAAACATCTTATCAGAATTTCTTCATAATTTTCTAACTCTTTTGGCAAAACATGAAGACACTTGTCAGCAAATTCAGTTATCAGAATTCATAACAAAAAAAGAAAAGGTTTGGCTTCTCTGCAAATGCACAGCAGCGTGCCATTTAAACCAAATGTTTAATATATTTTCAAAGACTAACTTCATGACAGCGAAGCCATGAGCATCACAATTAAAGATACAAGGTAGTTACAGTGCAGTGACCTTTATTAGTCATCAAAAGAAATACACCAGATAAAATTAGACAAAATAAGAGAACTGGAAGGGATGTCGAAAGCTTACAAACATAATATATACTGAGAAAAAAGCCCAGAGGATTATTTCAGAGTGTTAATCAAGAAATTGGCCACCATTTCCAATAGCATGGGATCCTGATTATTCAGGAGATAATTCAGTTTGGAGTTAGGAGGGCAAGGGCCTGCTAAAATTGGAGCCTTAAGAAAGAAACTGGGTCTAAATTCCATAAATTTTGGGCAGACAAAATGTGCTCTAGCGACCCTTCAGCGATTAGACAATACGCACAAACATGCTTCTGGTGTAGAGATGTCGTAAATCTCTCTGGAGATAGTGTAAGAGGAAATGTGTTGGTTCTTGCTCTGGTAACCACCCATCTCAGCTTGGGGTCAAACAATATGTTCAAATAGCCGACTAACCTACATTTCCCGGGTATAATATCAAAATAAAGGGGGGAACACAGACTCCTTGCTTTGCCAGTTAAAAGTTGATATTCCTGATCAAATAACTGCTCCTTAATGCGATGGAGGTTCTTGTTGGAGGAGAGCAGGTGGGGCTGGTCCCAAGTAAAACCCAGGGGAAAAATCTTGGATTCAATAAGGACCCACCAGGCAGACAGCTGAAGTTCAGGAAGGGCAAAGTAAATGAGACTGAGTCATGAAAGAAGCATAGCTGGACCCAAAATTTAAGAGTAGTCCACCATGCCCTATACAAGGTAGTTATTTGCGGGGAAATCAACCTCCAGTTTGGTTGCATTTTCAAAAAATTTTAACTTGCCCAAATATCTGTATTTAAAAAACAAATGCATTTAAAATGATTGGAACACTCATTTTAGGCAACCCAATTAAATAATCTCTTTAAGCTTCCACTTTACTCATTTGCTGTCTTAATGTTCAAAGCTTAAGAATATACATGGTATTTTAGTACGGAGAGTGGTATTGGTGCGGAGTGAGTTTACTGCATAACTTATAGGTGCACTTCTGCCCAGAGTAGCTGTGGTGGAAACCAGTTCTGAGGTGGCTTGGACCAATCTCTCCCATTTTGATCTTGCAGGCAAGCAGCTGCTCTCCACCTTCGTTCCCCTGGTGCTCAAAATATGCAACAACCCAGGCCACTACAGTGATCCGGCACTCTCAGCCGCTGCCGCGTTGGCCCTTGGAAAGTTCTGCATGGTCAGGTATTGCTCTCTCACCTCGAGTGCAGCCTCCTTTCCCCAGGCACCCAGAGCACCTCTTGCTGCATTCCCCGGTGGACTTCCTCCAGGACTTGTCCCCATGGAAGTTTTAAGCCCCGCCTTCTGTTCCCACACAGTGCAGAATTCTGCGATGCTCACTTGCGGCTCTTGTTCACCATGATGGAAAAATCCGCCCTCCCCAGCGTGCGAGCCAACCTCATGATTGTTGCTGGAGACTTGGCCATTCGTTTCCCAAACCAGGTGGAGCCTTGGACTCCTCACCTGTATGCCAGGTAAAAGCTTTATGTGAGGGAGGCAGTGCCTGGATCTTTTTATCCTCCCTTTCTCCAAGGAGCCCGGAGAATATGGATCTTTGCTGCTCCATTTTATCCTGGTAGCAACCCTGTAAGGAAGGCTGTGTCAGAAGTGAGCAACTGGCCAGAGGGCACCCAACCTACTTCAGGGCAAGCAGGGACTTGATGCTGGGTCCCCCTCTAAACACTATCCCCCCTTCCTCCACTACACAGTTGAGATCTACAAGAATGAGATCTTGTCTGATGGGGACCCAAATGGTCCAGCCTGGCTGCTTGATACTTCCCTTTATGAGTTGTCTCTGTTGCTCAGGCTGCGGGACCCTTGCCATCAGGTGAGGCGGACAGCTGCCTTGGTGATGACTCACCTGATCCTGAAAGACATGGTGAAGGTAAAGGGCCAAGTGAGTGAAATGGCCGCTCTTCTCATCGATCCCGAGGAGGAGATTGTGGCATTGGCTCGGAACTTCTTCGCCGAGCTCTCTGGCAAGGTGAGGCAAAGTATGTAATTGGCGGGGGAGCAGGGAGACGGTATGCAAAGTGGGTGTGTCTCTCGAGGCAGCCATGTTGAGTTTGGGCTTGTCACCCTGGGTCAGAATTCTGAGAAGGTGGAAAGGACTTCAGCAGTATCAGCGTTTGCCCTCACTGGCTTTATTTTCTCAGCCAAGAAGGAAACGGGGAAAGTCAGCCAAGATCTCCCCCTGATGTGGTAAACCTAACCCACGATAAAATTTATCCTTCAGTTAGTAGGTTGGAAACTCACACTTCAAAACATTCTGCCATAGGAAGGACAAAGGATTTCTAATTATCACATTTGGAGACAAGGCTAGGTTTTTAGCACCCTTCTTCTGAACATCTGTAGAGCTTTCTTGGTTCCTCCGCTGGATCAGAAATTCTAACTGTACCCACAAGCTCAGAAAGGTTGAGGGACCCCTGTGGATCCCAGGCATGATTTACCAGTTTAGATTCTCTGGTCGGATCCTCCTTGAAAAGAAGAGCAGTATTCGTGTCCCCACATGTTTTTGTTTCTCCTACTGAAGGAAGGCTACCTCCCCACCCATTTTCTTCCCACATTCACATTTCTGATGTCAGTGAAAGTGCCAGGACCAGGGTAGCCAGTTTTTATGCCTCTGGCTGTTCACTATTCCTCAAATATATTCGGCATGATCAATAAAGTGATTGATTTGAGACTGATCTACGAATTGCTAGAGCAGCATTTTTTCTTTGCCTTGCAACTGGACTATTCACCTGAATTTCGATCAGCCTGAGGATTGCTTGTAGGCTGGACTTCCTTAGCATGCTTTCTGATTGTTACTCTTCTACTGAGAATCTCCCTTCTGCAGTCCTAGCGGGGATGGGGAGAAATGCCACAGTCTCTTTGGTAGGTGGGTATCCTGGTTTGACTGTTTCTTAGCCAAGAATTCCCAACACTTCATGGTCTCTGCCCCATCTGACTGGCCCCACCGCATCCCCAGAAGTGTAAGCCTATCCAAAGGACTCCCCAAGTGCTGCTGTTTTCCTACACAGGACAATGCTGTGTACAACTTGCTTCCGGACATCATCAGTCGTCTCTCAGATCCCGACTCAGGCATCGAGGAGCAGCCGTTCCGCACCATCATGAGGTAGCTATGGTTTTCTTGGGATTGCACACCGTAGGGCATTGAGTTTCCTGCTTAGCTGAATGGGCAAAAGAAAGTGGTCTGTTTTGTTTTTTAAACTGGGCCGGGATTACTGACGTTGCCTGCCTTGAAACTCTTGGTAAATTAAAAAGCAGTTCCAACAGTATTGAGATTTAATGCAAGAGACATGGGTTCAAAGGCCCTCTTGCTGTAGCAAATGGCAAAACCTCACTGCAGGCTACATTTCCAAATTTCTCAGGCTTGTAGCAGGAGTGAAAATGACTCCTCCCTCCCCAGTCTTGTGCATAGGTATTTTTCCTGCCTTATCTTGTAGAATGCAAGAAGCAGTCCATTGGCTGTCACAGTGTCTGGCTAATAAGTCCAGCCAAAACGTGTAGACCCAAAATCAGAAACCTTTAATGGCATTTCTTGATATAAAAAGGGATCGCTTCTGATCACCTTACATCTAAAATTTTACAACAGTCTCACAATTCGGAGAGCGGTTGACTGGACAGTTGGACTACATGTTACTATTGGTCGTTTGTTCTTTCCAAAGTGTTCCCAGTGGGATCTTTCCCTCAGGATAGTAGCCAAAAAAAGGGGGCCATTATTACAGTGACCTCCTCATTCTTGTCGGCTGGGAGGAATTGTATAAATTACTTGTCTGTATTGTACTTCATTTTAGCAATTAGGGGGCTAAGAATCTGAGCACAGGCTTCTTGATGTAAAGACCAGTATAAAACGATAAGCGGTATTGTGTCAGGTAGCATAGAGCCATGAGGGCAGATCGGATCCGAGAGTGGAATGTGGTAGAATCTTCCACTCATCACTGCTGAAGGAAAGGAATTCAGCCTGACTGCTCAGCAGCGCAACAGAACGGTTAATGTGGACAGATAAGTTGTTGAAGTACAGATAACGCTATGAATGCATATGTGACGTCCTTGTGAAAAATGACATTTTGAAGATTAGTCCTACAGAGGTGGTGTCAGAATCCTGGCTTGAACAGCAGTGTTCTTGAGCAGGACTAAGCATTTCTGAACCTAATGGATCCCCCTCCTTTTGTCCCTACAAGTTACCTGTGACTTCTGTTGATACAGAAGCAGCAACCACAGAGAAGGCAAGAATAATAGAAAATGGAGGTGATTTACCGTGGAATTGTTCTTTGTTTCCCCTGTGCAGGCAGCTCTTCTCCTATGTCACAAAAGACAGGCAGACTGAGAGCTTGGTGGAAAAGCTTTGCCAGCGGTTCCGGACTGCCCGGTGAGTTACACAGTGAAACACAGCAGGGGGAAGCAAGGCTTGCAGGCCCTGTCAGTCCTCTGGGTTCTGGAACAGGAAGCTGTGACCTCAAGAGGAGGAACGTGGAAATTGAGAAAGTCACCTAGGAAAGGTGGGCTTGCTTGACTGAAGCATGTGGACATAAGACAGTGAGTCATGAACAGTGAGAGAAAGTTCTGCAGCTGCTGTCTCTGATAGGGCGGCAAAGCAGGAGCTGAGAGCATCTTTGCCATTTCCAGTGTTACAAACAGGGCAGTCTGTGGCCCAATCTCTGGCCAGTGGACCAGAAACTGTTGAGAGTCTCTGTCCACATCCACTGGGCAAGACTTAAATGACAGGTGGCATGCATTTCCTCCCCTGGAGAGCAAAAAAAAAATCCCATACACTGTTCAGGATAAAGATGACAGGAGATGTGTCAATTCATCCACCACCATCTGTTGTTCTCGATTGTTCCTCTTGGGTCCTAGTGCCCACTTAATTCTGTCCCCAAGGCATTAGGACCCAAGAGGAGCATTCTAGAACAAAGACGGTCCAGGAAATGGTGGATAAATTCACAAATCTCTTATTCAGAATTCAGAAATCTCTTATTGTCTGAGGCTGCTACAAAAGGCCTGTGGTATTTTTGAGGGAGCATACTCTTCTCCCACCAAGTCCCTCAGTGCAGAAAATAGTGTTGGATAGAAAGTTGTTCCTAGAACCTTTTCACCCATGTTTTCAACACGACGTCAAAATACCAGAAGTATTCTCTTGAGTGAGATTCCCTAGCTGTAGTATGAAGTGGAGGCAGCCCATATGTAGAATTATCACTTCAGTGGCAACTAGTTATTAGTTTCTCTTCTGTGATGTAACACTCAATGTGTTATTCATATGGACAAATATCTTGCAATTATCCCTGGACTCTCTTTCCGTCTCCTTGTTTGGAGCTTTGAATTACCTTCAAAGGGGCTGGAGAGGGAAAGATACCTGTTATAGGGCATGTGACAGTTGCCCATTCCAATTTCTCCAGTTCAGGTGGGTTGTTGGTTTTTCAACTGAGCCCAGAATCCCAAAATCAAGGGGATTTTGCCTGTGCATTCAGGCAGCTTTCGGTTCTGGCCAGCCTAGAATCGGCTGACATGCTTCATTTCATATTGATAAGGCATGGCCTCGGGCCTTTCCACTGTCAGCCTCAGGCCTACATATTGCCAAACTGAGCCAGCAGCCACATGGGCAACATTTCCAGGAGTCCAAAATCAGTGCCACTTGCTCAGGGGCATATTGGCCATGAAGACCCCAGGTGGGCTGATGACCCTGGCCTCTCTGGCTCCAAGGGGAGGGTGGGCACATTCCACTGCTATCACAAGCTAATGGCCTTTGTTAGATGACATGTCAGTCTCCCAGAGAGGTGGCACTGGGGCAGAGTGGGAACAGGTCCTTTTCTAGTGCCACTTGGTATTCCTGGTCCACCCTTGCACACGCTGCTCAGATTACATCCCGCTTTGCTCATCCTTGCTTTTTGAAATGGCTTGAACATCTCTCTTTTTCCTGTACCTCTCAGCTTAGCGATAGTAGAAGTGCCTTCACAGTGCTCCTTCGGGGAACCAAGTCTCTCGCAAGCGTTAATGGCACACCTTTTCCATTCAGCTGAAATAGCACGGCCTTCTTTCTGAGCATGGCAAGTGTTTACAGCTGTTTAAGGTGGTCTGTTCCCTTCACAGAACAGAACGTCAGCACCGTGACCTGGGTTTCTGCCTTACCTTGCTCCCACTCACAGACAGAGGGCTCCGTAAGATGCAAGACAACTTCGAGTGCTTTGGTGACAAGCTCCAGGACGCGGCCGTCTACAGCTGCTTTCAGACTGCCCTGGGCCGCCTCCGGCGGTTGAGCACAAAACCTGAGATGAAGGTGAGGCCCCCGTGTTGCAGGGCAAAGGGCAGAAGCTATTTTATCTGGGGATAAAGATGCATCAAGGGAAGGGAGTCTTTGGAGCGGGAGCCCAAGCTTGCAATTTATTTTTGGATGCCAAGTCACAAATGACTTGTGGTAACCCTGTAGGGTTTTCAAGGCAAGAGGTGTTCAGAGGTGGGTTGCCATTTTCTCCACAACGTGACCTTGGTATTCCTTGGAGGTCTCCCATCAAAATACTTGCCAGGGTCAGCCTTGCTTAGCTTCTGAGATCTGACAGGTCAAGGCAAGCTTAAGATTAAAATATGTCACCTGTGCATGCATTTTGTTCATAGACTCTTGTTGAAGAATTTGAGCAGAAGCTGCAGAAATGTCACAACAGGGGTCTGGATTCTATCGCTGAATCTCCCACGGAGTCCAGATGCCCAGGAAGCAACAGTAGGCCTGCGCCCCAGACAGCAAAGAGAACAGCCACAAGTACGTGTCCGTGGTTTCAAATTCCATACTAAACTCTTTGCTTTTTTTTCTAGCAGGAAAATTAAAGCATTTATATCCCACCTTTACGAGGTGGTTAAAATAGTTACAGAGTTTCTCCTCCTACTTTTGGGGTCAGTTCCAAAGATAGCGTTGGGGGACTGGTTCTCGTAATCCTGGGAGCTCTCTCGTGGGATTCCCCACAGCTCAATCCAGTTCCCTATGCAATTTAACTTCTACATGAAGCTGCTGAGTGAGGTCATCAGGGGATTTGGAGTCAAGTATCAAAGTGCTGTATCTCTCCATTTCATCACAGTCAAGAGAAGGCACTCCATGTGCCTGGAGGCAGTTATGGGCTGGGCGAGGGCCAATAAACTGAGACTGAATCCAGACAAGATGGAGGTTCTCTGTATCCCAGGCTTTTGAGTTCACAAGATCACAGGGCACCCAGTTCTCGATGGGATTGTATTGCCAGGTGCGAGATCTGATGGGTGATCCTGGATTAATTGCTGTCCTTTAAGGCTCAGGTGTCAGTGGTGGCCACAAGGACTTTCCAGCGGCTCCTTCTGGTTTGTCAGCTCCTCCCATTTTTGGACAAAGGGGACCTGGCCAAAGTGTTAGATGCTCTGGTAACTTCTCAATTGGACTACTGCAATGCGCTCTGCATGGGGCTGCCCTTGAAGATGATCTGGAAGCTGGAGCTAGTGCAGTTGGCACAGCATGTGGCAGCTAGGCTGTTAGCCAGTACATCTGGCTGAACACACATCATGCCAGTCCTTAAGGAACTGCTCTGGCTCCCAGTTCACTCGTGGGCCCAATTTATGGTGTTGACATTGAGGTACAAAGCCCTAAATGGCTTGGGCCCTGTCTACCTGAACAAACTCCTGCACATGTATATGTTGCTCAGGTACCTCTCCCCAAGGAGGAACGGGGGTGGGGGCACACCAGAGGGCTTTCTCTGTGATTGCCCCCAGGCTCTGGGATAGTCAGACATTTGCCATGTGCCTGCACTTCATGGGTTTAGGCAATTGGTGAAGATCTTCCTCTTCAACCCAGCATTTGACTAGCCTCCCTGGAAATTCCCTCTGGGAGGTGGAGATTAATACTATTTTTATTGTTGTTTTAATTGTTATATATTATTTATGCTGTTTTTATTGTGGTTTTCTAATTGTTTTTAACATGGTAAGCCACCTAGAGATGCTTGTATATGGTGGGGTATAAATATTTATAAGTAAAAGAGCAAACCCCAAATCTTTCCCCCTCCCTTTCATAAAAGATGTCTGCCATTCAATTCCCCCCCCCCCCCCAAAAAAAAGAGCTGGCAAAAAGGCAGGACTTCAGCACCTCCAGAACATCTCAAAGGACAGGGCCTCCCTCACCTCTTCAGGAAACCTGGGCTCTGGTCAAGTCAAATGGGCTACTCTCATTGGGGGAATGGCTTTCTGGGAACCATTGTTGACACATCATCATATAGCAGGAGTTGGTGCTTTTAAGTCCATTGAAAGTTAACATAACTTTGTTCTGACCAGCGAGGGATTCTTTTCCAAGTTTTGGAATGCTCCCTAACTCGTTAGAACAACGAGGAATTTATCCCAGGCAACTCTGTGAAGCAATAGATGCGGAGATGGGCACAGGGCCCCGGGGATATTATGCAGAGCGCAAAGGACTCCTCCCAGTTGCTGAAAGCAGGACTTGACATATCTGCCCCCTGATCTGTAGGTCTGTCATAAGGGGGGGGGGTCATTTTGTTGCCTAGTTTTCCTTTGAAGCAATCAGAACTTTCTAAAATTAAAGTTGGAAAATCTCAGGGCTCTAGAACTTTCAGTGGTGTTACAGTAGAACAAGTTGAACATATTTCTCCATAGTTATGGTGTTTCTGGAAAGCCTTCCACTCTGTCGCAGTTATGCTCATCTAATGTGCTTTACTATGCTGGGAAACTTGTAGTAAGGACTTCACTCTGTTTCAGAAAAAGATGTTAGTCTGGTCAGTTGAGGTGCAGCAGTTGAGAAAATTGTGTGCCTCCACATTAAAATGTAGTCCCAAGTGAATACGAGAATTACCATTCAGTTTGTCAGTTTGCATTTGTCAAAACCATTATTTTGTGCATTACTGAACAAGAGCATTTATCGTTTATTGAATTACTATCACCAATGCTTGCCTTAGTGGGGAGGGCAGGACTAGGTAGGCACTAGGACCTGTGCAGAGCATTCTACAAATAAGAAGGTCCGGCATGTTGAGTTCTGTGGTGGAGGAATATACAATCCTACTTGCATCTTTTTGTGTGATGGACTATAAGAAACTGTTGGCAGGTTTTGCCAAAGCTGAGGCTAATTATATTCCTGCTTGAGAGCTGAAGAGCACCTCAGAATTTTTCACTATTAAATTGGTGAGAGCCAGTGTGTTGTAGCGGTAAGTGTGTCGGACTAACAGCCGGGAGGACCCAGGTTTGAACTCCTACTCTGCCACCAAAGCTCGCTGGCTGACCTTGGGCCTGTCAGGCACATGCTGACCCACCTTGTTCTCTTTCAGGCTCCCGTCGCCAGCGAAAGCCAGACTCTTCCTTCATCACCCCCCAGCCCCGCGTTTCCAGAGCCCACCGGAAGATTTCCAAGCAGGTTTACGTTGTCTTCTCTAGTGATGAGGGAAACAGCCCGGAAGAAGGTGAGAACTCTGTGGACCCATTTTAGGAAGGCACAAAGGGAACACGGCAGAGGTGGTTTTAGACCACCATGGCTGCTGCTTTTGTCCTCTGCCGAGGCGAGATTGGTCCTTGAAAGTGCCTCCCCCACCACCCTGCTCTGTCTTCCCCAAGTGCTGCCTTCCCACAGGCCCCCTGATGTGGCTTTCTTTTTCAGCTGAACTGTCAGAGGATGAAACGCCGAGCAAAACGACTCCCATTTCCCGCGCGTCATCCCGCCGTGTCCAGTGATGGCACACCCTTCCCCTTTTGCACACTTGGTTCTTTAGTAACAGGGAATAAAGTTTTTTGGATTTTCAAAAGTCTTGGCTCCTTCTGTATATGTTAAAGTAACCTGAAAGGAGTTCATTTGGGCAGTCCTGCGGTGCGTTTAGGGATCACTTAGCGCATCCAGTGGTGGGCTTCGGGCAGAGATGCCGCTTGCTTGTGTTGCTGTGGCATATAAGAAGCAAAAAAGGGCATTAAATGTCATTCCAGTGGTGGGAGGAGGATGCATTTAAGCAGATCCTGAGTCTTTAAATGGGTTGGCCCTGGAATATTTCCCATGGGTCATGTAACCAGATGACTCAGGGAGGGGAATGTTGCTGCTCAAAGACATGAGTAAACTATGCTGCTGTCTTTACGGTGGGCAAAAAATTGTGTGCAAGCATCTAGACTCTGCTAGCCTTCCTCTCATTCAATAGACCTGGATTCCTGAGTGGGGCAGTTTGGGGAGATCCGCTTTCATTCCATCCCAAACTTCTGGAATTCTCATAGAAATCTCCGCACATGGATTCTGTGCCTTTCAGTTCTCTCTGTCTCTGCATCATTCATGCTCTTCTGAAGCTTTTAAAACCTTATCTCCTCATAAGAGCCAACCCCCACCCCCTCGCAGCTATTTACGTTTTTTAATGTGGATTATTTGTTTCTTTAAAGAATTTGTACAATCAAGGCAGCTTACAGCTTTAAAAAAACACTACCAAACAAGCCACACAATTCTCCATCTCTCTGATAATTCAGTGCTTTATTTGGAATATCTGTTGCCAACTTCTGTAGAACCAAGGCTGCTTGAGACGGCTTGCAACAACACCAGGCATCAATTGTTAACAAAATCACTAGCAGCAGTAAAAATGCATAAAAACTATAAAGCAATTTTGACCAGGGCTAATAAAGTACAATTGGTCAACTGCTGTAAAAATGCCACAAAGATAGCCTGGAGAAGTAATGAACAGCCTACCAGATCAGTACCAAGCTGACCTCCAGGGAACAGTATTCTGTAGGGAAGGCGGCAACATCACCTAAGAAGCCCCACCTCCAGTTGTTAATCCACCTCCTTCTGAAGGGAGAGCGGGTGGCACACAGCAGGATTTGGGCTGAAACTCTTGGCTGGCAGAAAATTGTCCAGTACCCTTCTCTTAGGCTGTTTCAGACACTCAAGGCAAGAATTGTGCTCAGAAGCTAATAAGCAGGCCAGTGTAGACCTTATAGAGCAGTGGTGGCGAACCTTTGGCACTCCAGATGTTATGGACTACAATTCCCATCAGCCCCTGCCAGCATGGCCAATTGGCCATGCTGGCAGGGGCTGATGGGAATTGTAGTCCATAACATCTGGAGTGCCAAAGGTTCGCCACCACGGTTATAGAGGGATGGTTTCTTGTTTCCAGCCTCTGATAGCAACCTGGCCACAGTCTTTGTGTACCAATGGAAGCTTTTGTATAGTCTTCAAGGGCAGATCCTTGGAGAGTGCACTGTAATACTCTATAGTCTGGATGTGCTCGGAGCATGAGCCAAATCTGTAATGACCGTGATTGGCACGCCAGCCAAAGTTAACAAGTACATGCTGTCTGTACCAGGCAAGAAACAGGATCTTCCAGCTGTACTCAGATGAAGCAGCACAAGTACCCCCTTTCTTCACAAACTGCATTGTGGATCTAACTGATTAATATTGGCTGATTTACCTTTTCAGTCCCATGTTCCGCACCAACAATTTCCTTTCTCCCCTGCCACTCTACTGAATTGCTTCAGCCTTTCAGTTATGGATGCCAAATCATCAAGTTATGTTGTCTACTTGGTGATGTAATCTCATGTCCCTGTTTCCCTGTCATCTTTTCTTCTGCCCAGTGACACTGTTTTGTGTTCTTAACGCCTGCTTGATGGCCAAACAGTGGCTTCACTACTTTACATGACTGGGAAAGAGAACTTTACCTGTAAAATGGGAAAAGACCTGATGGAAAAGCCAGTGCAGCTGAAAATATAGGAGGTACGACGGTGGGCCCATTCTGCCTGCCCAGAGACTAGGACAGTGGTGGCGAACCTATGGCACGGGTGCCAGAAGTGGCACTCAGAGCCCTCTCTGTGGGCATGTGCAAACAGAGTTGCCCCCCCCCCCCCCCCACACACACACACACATCTAGGCTGGCCTGGGCCTCTGTGCTTGATTATTAGCATCAAACTTAAGACCTAGTTTTGGGGAAGCAGTGTAGGTGACCCTGATAAGCCCTGTTAAACCTCACTAATTTTCATGCGAACAACTAAAGCACCATCCTTTACCTGGGAGCAAGCTTGGTTGCTGGCAATGGGGCTTGCTTCTGAGTAAACCCTCCTAGGGTAGTGATTCACCCATTGGAAGAGTTGCATGGTTGCTTCAAAGCAAAGCAACTGACTACCACGAAGCTTACTCCCAAGTAACGCACGCCTCGGAGCCAGCTGTTATTTTCTAAACTAAAACCTCAGTATTCAGGTTAAATTGCCGTGTCGGCACTTTGTGACAAACAAGTGGGTTTTGGGTTGCAATTTGGGCACTCGGTCTCAAAAAGGTTTGCCATCACTGGACTAGGAAAAGGGGAACGCAGCTTCTAAACTTTCTGTTATTCTGGAAACAAAACACACAGGTATGTAAATTACCAAGAGTGGAGGACTTGGCAGGATTGGTCAAGGAAAAAATACGTGAAATCTGTACAGAAGGGCAGGCTATTCATCTTCTTTTCCCACTATTATGTATATGACAGTAATATGCCTGAAAGAATTTGCTAAGTGCTTGCTTTCCATTCGGTCTCAAAGCTACATCCAACACAGCACAGTTAGTGTTGTAGATTAGGAGTTGGGAAAAATGGGTCGAATCCCCACTCAGCCTTGAAGTTCAGTGTGATCTTGGGCCATTTTGCCCTGTTTTGATCTAAACCAGGGGTAGGGAACCTTTAACACTCAAAGAGCCATTTGGACCCGTTTTCCATGGGAAAAGAAAACACTTGGAGCCGCAAATAATTTTTGACATTTAAAATAAAGATAACACTGTATATATTGGGTTTTTTACCTTTTACTCCACTCATTCTGAGAAGCGCATGGATGCACCCACCCTGCTGCCTGCAGGGCGGGCAAGGATGGGGCCAGCGGCTCGGCCTCGCCGGCCGCCGGGAAAACACCCGCCCCGCTCCAATGGGGCAGGTGAGAAGCCCGCAGCGCGGCCCAGCCGGCTGCGGGCAGTTGGTGCGTCCGCCCTGCTGCCTGCAGGGTGGACAAGGATGGGGCCAGCGGCTCAGCTCGTGGAGCCGCAGTGCATGGGCAGAAGAGCCGCATGCGGCTCTCGAGCCACAGGTTCCCTACCCCTGATCTAAACTATCTCACAGGGTTGTTGTCAGGGTAAAAATATGGGAAGAAAACTGTCCTAGCTCCTTGAAGAAATTTGTTTTTAGAATTAAATTCTGCTTCCTTTCAAATACATCAAGGAAAAAGTTCTTGGCTCTTTGGAGAGAGATGCTCCTGTCCAGACTACATTGGAAACGCTAATCCTGAATGCAGAGTTGGCCCAATGAAAAATTATGGTATACTTGCATACAGGCACCAGTTATTTTGATGATAATTTTAATAAGATTTATTTAGCTGTGTTCGAAGGAACAAAATGTAATTGCATTAAATCTCACCCCAATATCTGGAGGTTCTTGACTTCTGCCAATGTTTTTTTTGGAGGGGGGGGTTGCTTTTAAGGTGGTTTTTTCTCTTGACTTCCCCACACACATACTCTAAGCTCCCCATCAATTCTGCAACAATTCTCCTAGGGTTCTGTTAAACAGGTCACCAGAGCCCAGTTTCCTTTTAAAAGCTCAATTGGGGATGTGGGGGAGTTTGGAAATAATATCATTTCAGGGGGGAAATCCACTTTCTCCATAGTTGTTCTTCATTAGAGGGAGATTAGCCAGGAAGAGTGGGTTTTTCCCACTTGCTTCAGAGGAGATGCTTGGGAAATAACTTGGCTCTCGAGTTGCGTAAGCTGGTTTGCTGCTGTTCGGGTTATGTCTGCCATTTTAATGTGGGGTGATTCTCGAACATTTCTATAAACTTCCCAGTTTAAAGTGGTTGAGTTGGAAGCCCCACCCGCAGCTGGCGTCTGGACTTGCAGCCCCTATAAGCTTGCAGGAGTTGCGTGTTTGCCGTCTTTGAACGTTGAGCCCTATATCCCGCCTCAAGGTGTTTCTGAAACATTCCTTTCCGCATGCAGCAGTAAAAGCTGCTGTCTGAAAATAAAAGTTGGAGGCAGCTGTGGTGCTCTTGAGCAAAATCCAAAAAAGCAAAAAGCCGCATCCTGCCCTTAATTAAGACCAAACAGAAATATGCTGCAGTTTGCACATTTTTGAGCTTTTCAGGTAACTTCATCAGGTGGATGGCTAAATTTAAAAAGGATAAGAGATCACAAAGTCTTTAATGGGCTCCAGGTGGGTGTGGTTACCCAGTGGCATCCTTGCCCACTACAAATGGCACAGGCTGAGTAACCTGGTTGCAACCTTAACATGGGAATTAGAAGAAAAAAATCCCGTCCACCCCATTGCCCACTGAAAGTGCAAATTCCGTTAGCTGGTTGAAGATCTGGCATCAAATACAGCATAAGTCTCTTTCAAAAGGCTAGGAAAAAAGCAAAACTGTACATATGCATATCTATTAAAATTAATCTGCGTGAAAAGTCGAAGACTAAATTGTAGTTATGTTGCCTGTCTTCCTAAAGACTTTGCTAAAGTTCTGTTGCAGTGTCCTTTTCCTGGAATGCTAGATCCCAATGTTCAGATAGCAGGCCAATCTCCTCAGCTCAGAGAAGCTACACAGAGTCAACCCTGGTTAGTACTTGAACGGGAGACCACCAAGGAAGTCCAGGGTTGTGACCAAAGGCAGGCACTGGCAAACCATCTCTGTCCATCTCTTACTTTGAAAATCCTACAGGGTCCAAATGAGCAAAAAGTGGGAAAGGGTTTTCAACCCACAACAAACCTGGTAACCAAAGAGGTTGAAAAAACCCTACGGGGTTGCCATAAGTGCCTTGATAGCCCTTTCTACCACCATAGGTTTTCATAAGCGCCTTGATAGAACTTTCTACCACCATAGGTATTGAGAATAGGAAAGTAAAAACGATGAGTGTAGGAACTCAAATCAGAACCTTGGAAGATGAATCACAAAACTGGCAATGAGTTAAAAGCTCAGAGCACCAGTCAGCTTCGAGCGCCTCAACATCATTCTAATTTCTTCCATTTTACCCTGACAACACTGCAAGATAGATTAGCTTGCGAGGGGTCCGGGATCACATGGTGAGCGTTCATGGCAAAAGTGCATATCCAAACCTGGGTCTCCCAGATCCTACTACAATGCTCTAACCTGTGTACCGCACTGATAGCAGTGTAGGCAAGTAATCCTTCCATATGCTGAAGTATCAAGTTCATATAACCACCACAGTTGCATGGAAAAGCTCTTCTGAATATGAGATTGTGGACGTTTTCTGTGTTGGAGGGAAGGCTTACTCCCAACTAAGCACACAAGCAGCAGTGTCTTAGCTACATTTGCACATTTTTCAGTCCATGCACAATTTGAAATCATCACCATTACCCAGTGTGTTCTTCCCTCAGGACTGGTGGATTTTCATGCCAGAACTACAAAGAACAGCTCGAAATTGTGGCATCTTATCAGGAAGTTTGGCTTCTGGTGACTTAGAAATGTGGACTGTGTCATGGCCACTAGATGGCAGTAGCAGCACCATATTGCCAAGGCTAGCAATGCGCCTCAACAGGGACTTGGCTTCTGTTTCATTTTCTGACCTTTTCCTGCTTCAGGGGGTTAAGAAAGGAAATTTTTCCAGCACTGCAGAAGTCCAAGCGGCCAAGGAAGCATTCCCTACTGTGACTGAGATCACCTAGCCTTGCTGGTGTGCCATAACTATGGAAACTGTGGCAGAGAATCTCACAGAAACACTTCCCCTCTTGTGTTCATCCTGGTATCTACTCACCAGTTTGTTATGTCAGAGTTGGCCTAGTAGTCCCTGTTCTTTATTTTGCCATTTTTCAGACTCTCCAAAGCCTCGGCTTTGTTTCGAAACAAGCAAGCATGCAGGCAATCACGTTTCTTTGTCCAATTAGTAATGGCCTGCTGGAAATTCCTGTGTGGGCAGGTTGCCACATGCTAACTTGAGTGTGTGAGAGAAGCTGTCATGGTGTAGGCCCCGCTACATGTTGAGGCAGAGCTATCCCAAGCCATTTTTTTTCTTAATATGGACATTTATAGCTCACTTTTCTCCCCAGCAGAACCCAAGGTGGCTTAAAAAGTGTTCACTTCCATTTTATCTTCACAACAATCCTAGGAGGTAGGTTAATCTGAGAGAAAGTGATTGGCCCAAGGTCAACCAGTCAACTTCCATGGTAAAGTGGGGATTTGAATCAAGATTTCCCATACCCTCTCCCCCCAAATCACTGTAACCATTTTGAAAAAGCTGGCTCCCTTTGTGCCTCACAGAAATAATTGTTAACATATTCTTGTTCTTAGCCAGTGGACTAAAAATTTTCAGACTTGGGTTCAAATCTCCCTGTGGTTGTATCTCACTGAGTAACCTTGGGCATTAGCATTCTCTCGCCTAGCCTACCTCACAGGGTGGTCATGAAGGTAAAAATGAGACGAAAGAACCACATGTCCTACTCTGTGCTCCTTGAAGGAAGGGACGGATAAAAATATAGCAGATAGTAAAAGACAGTGGATAAAGTGTTGCCCTTTAACATGGCTCTAGAATCTGCTGTCTAAAGGCCTCACCTTTCCTAGTTGGACGGCAGCCAGAGTGTCTCAGCCACAGAAGAGTATGTCAAAACCCTTCAAAGGGCAGCATGCCAACCCTCCACTGCTGCACTTTCTCTCTGCAATTCCACACCTAACCTTTGCTCCCAACCCCCCTTTCCCCCTCTTGTCCCAGCCCTTCAGCATAGCAAAGGACTGGCCCTCAAACGTCAGACCCTAGTTATATTCCAATCCTGACCACTCCCATCCCAAAGTACTACGGTGAATGTCCTGCCTGCAGATTGAATATCAACACTGGAAGCACTGACAGTTTGACGTCCCTCCCTCAGTTTCTCTCTGCCCCCTGCTCAGAGTCCTTGCAAGCAGTTGTTTGCTTATCAAACAGATGTGCAAATGCTGAAACTGTCCCAAATTCCTCCCCGAGTCTCTTTGTCCTGCAGGTTCAAACGATGAGCCACCAAGCAGGCCGTGATGCTCAAGCCCTGTAAAGTTGCTTTTCTTCCTATCTCCAGTGACAAAAAAAGTGTGGCTGTGAAACCCTGGAAGTACAGCCAGTAGGCTACAATGAACTTGGCACCTCACAGGTCAAAAAGGCCTGCCTGTAACAAAAAAGGACTGCCAAATCTGGCCCAGAAAATTCCTGGAGATTTGGAGGCAGTGTCTGTGGAGGTCAGAATCTGAGGAAAGGTTTCACCTCAGATCTATGATAACACCATGAAGTCTTCCCTCTTAAAGGGGCCATTTTCTCCAGAAAAAACTGACCTCTGTAGGCTAGAGATCAGCTGTAATTGTGGGGGGCCTCCAAGTTCTACCCAGAGAGTAATAGCCTTAAACAAGATCCAGGGCTGGAGTCATTGGGGATGACCTTTGGTTGAGGCAGCTATCGTTTTTCCTTCCAATCCTTAACATTCACACACACACACCCCCACACACACCTTCCCAGATATGGAGGAGATTATAAATGGGGAGGAAGAAGAAGAAGAAGAAGAGTTTGGATTTATATCCCCCCCTTTCTCTCCTGCAGGAGACTCAAAGGGGCTGACAATCTCCTTGCCCTTCCCCCCTCACAACAAACACCCTGTGAGGTAGGTGGGGCTGAGAGAGCTCCGAGAAGAACTGTGACTAGCCCAAGGTCACCCAGCTGGCGTGTGTGGGAGTGCGCAGGCTAATCTGAATTCCCCAGATAAGCCTCCGCAGCTCAGGCGGCAGAGCTGGGAATCAAACCCCGTTCCTCCAGATTAGATACACGAGCTCTTAAACCTCCTACGCCACTGCTGAAATCATTGTTGTTTTAGCTAAACCATGGCCCTTCGTTGGAACCTGTTGGGATTTCAAATAAGTTAAACCGCTGTCATTGGATATAATCTTAATATTTGATATCTTGGTGTTTTGTCATCCTTGAATTGTATATAGTACTGTTTATATTTTAACCATTGGTGTAAGCTGCTCTGAGCCCAGCCCTAGGGCTGGGAAGAGCAGGATGGTAAATTTAATAAAATAAATAGCAAGAAGGTCTTGACTTGAGCATCTTCTGGAATCCTTTGAGTGTGGAGTTATAAACCATCCCTCTGGCCTTTTGATAAAGGTCATAACCTCCACAAGAGCTAAACTTAGCGCCTCAGTCCTTCACTTGGAGGTGAGGATAGCCATTGGGTGGTCAGAATCAGATTACAGGCCCAGCCAAATTAACTTTCTTGGGAGTTCCTCGGCATCTGAATCTGCTCTGCTCTCTGCATGCAGGTTTCGTTTCTCCTCATTTAATTCCTCAAAATATATTTTTTTGGCCAGTCCCATGCAGCTTTTACAGGATTCAGTATTGCTATAACCTGCAGAAGAAAATATTCATCTTTCCAGTCATGGGCTATCTGGGATCCTACATGCAATCACATGAGCACTCTTTAAAACTCTGACATGTTGAGAAATGGGAGAGTGATGCACACACTACAGTCCATTTTCTAACTTTTTTTGTACAATCAAGAGTGATTTTTTAAAAATAACTTTATACATTGCTGACAAACCTGAGTTATTTTACTTTTAACCACAAATTTGGACTTCTCATAGTCAAAACAGAGAGATGTGTTTGACATGTGTTATCATGCTTTTCTTCTCTCTTTCACTTTAAAATTTTTCACAACATACTTCAGTCCCAGTCAGCCAAAGGTAGTTGCATACCTCAGTTGCAAAATGAGAGGTTAGAATATAGCAAGAGAATAGCAACATTTCAGCAGATTCACCAGATTAAGCAAGAATTAGCTAACCTACAATGCTGGTTACATCTACAGTTACAGTGCTGAATGTAACTTTTTACAAAGGCTGAAAGACCACTTGCCGAATACAGATCTAAATATTTCAGGGGATCTGTTTTTCTACACAGATATGAGGGATTTCATATTGTTCACATATAGGCTCGAACCAGGATCTAGGAGAACCAGGTTCAAATCCCCACCCTGACTCAATTTACCTCACAGGACTTTTCTGTGAGGATTAAATGCGAATGGAGAGAATGATATTGCAAGATGCTTTGGGTCCCCAGGGGGGAGTAAATATATCTAAGTAAATATAATCCTTACAACAGATACACTGTTATTACCCTCATGTTGGGGAGAGTGGCAGGGATTGGTTAAAATCACTTTGTGAGCAGGGTTGAGGTCCGAAGTAAAGCTCCATAGAGACCCACCATGGTGTAGTGGTTAGAGTGCCAGACTAGGATCTAGGAGAGCCAGGTTTGAATCCCCACTCTGCCACAGAAGCTTGTTGGGGGACTTTGGGAATAACGTACCTCACAGAAGAAGTAGAGTTTGGATTTATATCCTGCTTTTCTCAACCATAAGGAGTCTCAAAGTGATTTACAAACTCCTTCCCTTCCTCTCCCCACCACAGACACCTTGTGAGGGGGAGGGGGGCTGAGAGAATTCTGAGAGGACTGTGACTGGCCCAAGGTCATCCAGCAGGCTACATAGAGGAGTAGGGAAACAAAATCAGCCCACTAGGTAAGAGTTCACTGCTCATGTGGAGGAATGGGGAATAAAACCTGATTCTCCAGATTAAATTCTGCTGCTCTTAACTACTACACCATGCTGACTCTTGTTGCGAAGTTGTTGTGGGGATAAAATGGAGAAGGCAACTGTGTAAGCCCCTTTGCTTCCCTGCTCCTCCACATGAGCAGTGAACTCAAATCTGGAGAACCAGGTTTGATTCCCCACTCCTCCACATAAGCAGCAGACTCTAATCTGGTGAACCAGGTTTTTCTCCCTGCTCCTTTGCATGATGTCTGCTTGGGCCAGTCAGAGTTCTCTCAGAACTCTCTTAGCCCCACCTGCCTCACAAGGTGTCTGATGTGGGGAGGGGAAAGGAAGGAATTGGTAAGCCACTTTGATTTGATTTTGATTTGATATAAGCAGGGTATAAATCCAAACTCTTCTTCTCCTTCTTTTAACAAGTGCTATACAGCACTTACAAATGACTGAGACCCGCCCAAGTGAGGATGCTGACTCATGGTACCAGGATGATCCAGTTGTTGGTCTAAGGAGGCTTCTGCTGGGTAGATAAAGGGAAGGACCAGAGTCCTTGTCCTATGGAGAGAAGTTCAATGTGGGATTTTTTTCCCAAAACAAACACAACAAAAAGGCTTGCCCCTGATCCAAATCCAGAAAGAGCATCTAAAAATGCTGCAATGGGAAGGCCATTAATAAAAGAAGGAATCAGCAAGCCAGCCCTCCAAAACTATGGCACGTGTAGAACTTTCACCTGGATTTGACTCTACCATCAGTTTAGAGATCAGCAAGATTTTTTAAAGTATGAGCTTTCGAGAGTCAAAACCCGAAAATCTTGTTGGTCTCTAAGATGCTACTGGATCCAAATCTAGCTGTCTAACCACAGACCAACGTGGCTGCTCTCTTGCAACAATACACGTCTGATTGCTGTACCCATGGTGTCCAGCAGTGGCACGTATGAAAGGTTGCTGTGAGTGTGACATGAAGGGGAGAAAACATTCCATGTTCCATCTGCCAGATCTGCTGTTCACCCTGACAAGTCAACAAGCCATGGGCGCTGCACAGAGGAAACCAGCCCTGAAGGCCCTCCACCATCTTGGACATCTAGTTTGTCACAAGTTTAGCATGATATTCTTCCCTTTCCCCTTCCTCCCAATTAGTGAATCGGATCCCCTTTTCTTCCTGTCTTCTTGTAAACCATACCTCAGTCACAATGGTGGAGAGGAGGGGGGAACCTGACCCTGCAAGGCAGACCCTAGAACAGAGCACCCCAGATGTTCATGGACTGCAATTCCCATCAGTACCTGCCAGCATGGCCAATTGGGGCACCAGAGTTGGACACCCCTGCCCTAGAATGAGGCGCCAATGAAGCTACATTTCCTTCCCACCCTGCTCTGCAAAGGGTCTTCAGAGTTGCTCTAGAGTTTCCTAAACAACTGGGGGGGAGGGGCTGCCCTCTTCTGCTTCCACCTTTATCACATGGTAACCTTTTTTTAAAAAAAAAGAAAGTAAACAACATTTGGGATATTTCTGATTTCCTGCCATGCTGTTCAGAAAAGGAACAACTTGCTCATACAGATCTTGTTTCCAGTCCCATAAATTTTGTAACAGCAAAGTAAATTGAAACTGAAATGGAATGGAATGGCACCTTAAACCCTAGCCACATATACTGAAGTACAGGTGGTTGGTGAATCAGGTGCATTTGATTAAGAGAGCAGGGACTAAATGTCAATCTTTAAAGTGCTACAAGACTCCTGTTTAATGTTGACTCTGAGGAAAGCATGATTAAGAGGGCCTAGCTAGCATTTCAAGGACCTTGTGTCAATCTAGAGAAATTTACTCTGCAAGAAACTGGGCTGGCCTGGAACTTGGCAAATGCTTCCCAGGAAGTAAATCGGCTAATAGTTTCAGAATCATAGCCATCTAAACTGATTGAATGCAGTGTAGATTGAGGAGGAGACAGAGCCTGGGAAAGGCAGCCATGAAGGAACTAGAAAAGATTCTTTAATGTAAGGACTTGCCACTTGCAACCAAAATCAAGTTAATCCATATGTAGTATTCCCTGTTACAGCAGTCCAGTTAATTCATGCCATAGTACTTCCTGTTACTCAAAAAGCTGGATAATGGAGAAAGCTGGCAGGAAGAAAGTAGATTCCTTTGAAAGGTGGTTTTGGAAGACAGTGTTACGGATACTGTGGATGGCCAGAAAGGTAAAACAAATAAGCGGGTTCTAGATCAAATCAAGCCTCAGATGTTCCTAGAAGCTAAATGACGAAACTGAGGCTGTCGTACTTTGGTCACATAGTTACTGGAAACGATAATGCTAGAAAAAGTTGAAGGTAGCAGGAAATGAGGAAGGTCCAGCATGAGGATTGACGGCCCTCCGCAGCCCTCAGTTTGCAAGCCTTGAACAAGGCTGTTAACATTTTGGAGGGCATAGGGTCGCAATGAGTCGAAAGCGATTTAAAATAGCCTAAGTGCGTTTAGGATTGCACCCGGAACGGAGCCCTCCTGTCCAGATCTTGGTTTTCGCAGCCACGAAATCTGCATCTCCGCTGTGTTTCTTCCTGTTGTAAACGCGACAAAGAACCTCCTTTTGCAAAGAGGCCTCACTCCTCTTTGCCTAACAAAGGATCCGGCGACCGCGGGATTGCCCGGCAACCACCCCTCCTCCAGCGCAGCGGGAGCCCCATTTCCCTCCGGCAAGACGAGCCCTCCTCCGGAGCTCCTACTCGCGGGACGTGACTGCGGAAATCCCGCCTCCCCCTTGGGCCGGGCGGCCCCCAGCATGGCCACTGGTTGCAGCCCGGAGCACCATTCAGATTGACCTGGGCCCTAACGGTGCAGCAACGCGTTGCAACGCGAGACACGTTAGAGGCTGAACGGGGCAGAGGGCTTTTTGCAGCCGCGGCAATGGGAAAACGCGCTGACCGCCCGTAATAGAGATTTTCCCGGGAAGCGGATGTCACGAACGTAGTGGGATGCGCAGATCTCCAGCAGGTGCTCCCCAAATAGAGAACCACGCAGTGTTGGGGCGGGAGAGTGCGAGACAGACAAACTGAACGCTTCCTGACTAGGAAAAAAAAGACAGATTGGGGGGAGACCCCACACGGTTGTGAAACTGAAGCAAAGGATTCTGAATTACTTTCCGGCTGTCCTCATATTTTCGAAGAGGCTTACCCAGAATTGCTTAGCACAAAGTTTGATGCACCTCCAGAAGGTAGCTGGTACCATTTTCAAGATGAAATTTTTAAAATGCAGTACATTCATGAGCCTACAAAAGCTTAACGCTGGAATAAAATCATCTTAGTTTTCAAGGTGCTACTAGATGCCTATTAATTTTTTTTATCACAGATTAGTTATGCCTCAGTATTTAAAATGTGCAGAGCTGCTCCAAACAACCAAGGGCTCGTTTTGGGGTTAACACTGCATGGGATTGCTGCACCTTTAAGAAACCTTTCTCCTCTGCCTTGACTTTGTAGGTTTAAAAGGCCTTAGTGAAAAAATGAGGGAGGTTCTAGGATTTTTTTTTTTCTTAAAGAGATCATGCAGTACTGAATCAGTTTCATTTTGGGTTGCAAAGTTCCTTCTTCAAAGTATCATGAGGCATGGGATAAAACAGGCATTAAAATGGCTGTGTAGATGAGATGAAGCGGAAATACTGACAGACCTGTTGTGGGTTTTCTGGGCTGTGTGACTCTGGTCTGGTAATTTTAGCTTGCATCTGTGGGTCGCGTCTTCAGAAGCATGTCACAGGAGGATGTGTTTCTCCGGGTGGTACAGCGTTGAGAGAGACTGACATTTAACAGAGACCGACTTGCCTACCAGTGGGCACTGGGAATACGCTGCATTTGGGAGCCCTCAGCCCAGGCCCTGCAAATCCATCCTTTGATTCAGCCCAAACGATGAAGGCTTGCCTGTAATTTGTCTTTGTACTTTGTACTTTGGAATTCAAAATGGTCGCTCAGCATCCCTTTCAGAGACAACCTCCCTGCAGGGTCTTTGTGCTTTGGGCTACAATGACTGCAGGTCAGGTACGATTTCTTGTTCACTGAACCCAGAGTAATGTTGGAGGGTGTTTTAACACAGCCAGACCCAATAAGGAACGAGGCAGACAGGGAGGCCGCTCTCTGCATGGGGCTGTTGTGGGACCAGGTCTGTGGGTGAAATGTTAGGAGCTAAAACTACCAGCCCACAGCCTAGAAAAACCACAAGAGCTAGTTGATCCTGGCTGTGAAAGCCTTCCACAACAAATTGCCAGTGATGGATTTTCTTGCAGGGACCTTTTCTAATAGGATAGGTCTTCTGTGTTCCCTGCAGGCTGCTGTGTTGTGGAATTGAGCGGCCTCTTCCTTGTGAGCATCATTAAGAGCAAAAGGACATTTTATTGTTACCTCAGACAAAGAGCAGCCTGCCCGTTCTGCCATTATTTCCAGCATCAGGGTTGGGCAGGAGCACACGGCGGCCTTTAATTGTCATTGTGAAGAGGATCTGAGCCTGCTGAACTGCAACAGCATCCTTCTGTTAGTGTGCTCAGATGAAACACACAGGAGCCTGGCAGCACCTTTCAAATGAACCAGTTTAGAAAGCTAGTTTTCAGGGGATTAAGTATGTTGGTCTGTGGCAGGGGGGCGTGGTTCATCAGAGACCCACAAGAGTTCCAGAGTATGAGCTTTCAAGGTCCCTTAATCAGGTTTGGAAAACACCTTTAGGAGCAGCAGCTGAGATCGAGACATTCAAATGCAACTAGGCCACAAAAGCTTATAATCCACAAACCCACTGCTCTTCAGTGGTGGAAAGTGCTGCCAATTTAAAGTGGTTCCGTAAGGTTTTCATGGCAACTGATGTTCAGAGATAGTTTGGAATTGCCTGCCTTTATGAAAAGTCCCTGGACTTCTTTTGTGGTCACCCATCCAAGTACTAACTAATGCCGATCCTACTTAGCTTCCAAAATCCACTGAGATCAGGCTAGCCACCCAAATCAGAACTCTTAGATGCTTAGGGTGCCATAAAATAAACAGGAGGCTGCCAGCACTGATTAGGCCCAGGATAACCTCTTGAGGGCCAAAGTGAGTCCATGTGGCTGGATGCATTTCATAAAAGTGGCCTGCACAGTCCAGGACACTGAGAAGAGGTGCTAGTTTTTATATTCTGCTTTTCACAAGCATAAGGAGTCTCCAAGAGGTTTACAAACTCCTTCCTCTCCCCACACACATACCCTGTGAAGTAGGTGGGGCTGAGAGAGTTCTGAGAAAACTGTGATTAGCCCAAGGTCACCCAGCAGGCTTCCTGTGGAGGAACAGGAAACAAATCTGGTTCACCAGATTAGAGTCTGTTGCTCATGTGGAGGAGTGGGGAATCAAACCCCAGTTCTCCAGATTAGAGTCCACTTGTTCTTCACCACGCCAGCTCCCCTTATCAGTATTTGAGGTGCCCCAAGATTCCTGCTTATGTTTGCTTCCGCCGGAATGAACGCGTGTGTGCACGTGAATAGAACGCTAGCCCGCTGGAAGAGAAAAGCTGAGCGTCCAGACGTGTCCGGAAGGGCATAAGGAAAGAGGGGTCCGGGCCGGTGATGCCGCGCCGTCCCCAGGTAGCGAGACTCACAGCCTCCGAGGGGGCGGAGGTTCCCTTTAGCTCCTGTGGCGGACGCGGGCCCTTCACGGAGCTCCCCAACGCAGGCCGGACTGTCTTCCCGGGACTGGCGGCGGGCTCTCCGGCCCTGTTCTGAGGGGCAGTCTCCAAGACTCCCCGAGTTAGCTGGGACCGGCCGTGCGGAAAAAACTCCGCCTGCGCTGCAAGTTGCGCCTCCGCGTGGCCCCGGGGCGGAATTGGGGCTTGGCCCAGGGGCGGCGCGGAGCCTCTCGCGGAGCCCTGATTCGGCGCCTGTCTGGGGGGCCGGCCCGTCCCATTAGCACGGGGGAGGTATAAAGGGCGAGGCTGGCAGGCCCGGTCTTCCCACCTCCTCGCTGCGCCACGGAGCTGAGTCAGGTCAGGGAGCCCCAGGTGAGTGGCAGCTGCTGCAGCCGCCGCGAAGTGGGGCGCACGGGGAGGCTGGGCGTCTGCGGGTCTGGTGGCTCTGAGGGGACCCTTACTTGCGCTCAGTCCTTCAGCCTCCTCTACGCCCGTCGAGCCCCGACGGAGACCAGGAGGGCTCGTCGGTGGGGCGCGTTCCCGTGAACTGGGTTGCAGAGGCCGCGTGCCCCGGGAGTGGGGGAGCTTCTTTCCGGGGGGCGGCCTGGCAGGACGAAGCTTTCGGTGCCGCCTTGCGGGAGGGGTGGTCGCTGGGGGCTGCGCTCCCTGAGACCAACTTTTCCCTTTCTTTTCCCTGCGGGCTGGAACTTTCTCAGGCGCGGGTGGGGCACCTCTTCCTCCCGGTCGCGGGTGGGTGGGGCGGCTCCTCTCGCTTCCGTGAAGCCAGCTGCGCCTTTTTGTGGCTGGGGGGGGGGGGCTCGCTGGGGCCCCAATTGCAAGGGGGAGACTCGGGGCGCCCGCGTGGGAGCGGGTTTTCGTACAAAAAGGGGACTTCTACTTTCTTTGGCGAGCCAGCGATTAACTGGGTCGTCCTTAATCTCTCTCCCCGCCCCCTCCACAGGAACGCTTTTCGTAAAGCCAAGATGGTGAAAATCGGAGTCAACGGGTGAGTGGCCGGGGGGGGGGTGTTGGGGGACGTGCCGCGCGTCTGCCCGGGAATGGTGGAAGGGGGAGCCCCGGCGGGGAGGAGACACTTGGGGGGCTGCCCCTCCTTCTCTCCGTCCCTGTTTCTGCAGTTCGTGAGAAACTTTCTAGCCAATGGGAGCGCTCGGCCTCCAGAGTTGCTCTGGCCCTTTCGGCCTGTTGCAATTGCGGGGGGCGTAGAGGAAGAGAAGAAGTTCCGCTGACAACCAGGGATGACCCAACCTGAGCTTCTCCCAAGGACGTCTGAAGGTCACCCTGGCCCTCTTGCCTTCTCCCAGCAAATGTCCCTGCCACAATACCTGCTTGTGTCCTGCCTGTTGCAGCTGCTCCTTTGGGACACAAACACCCACAGGTGGGATCCAACCAGTTCTCACCACTTCTCTAGAAGTGGTTACTAATTTTTTCTGAGTGCCGAGAAGGGGTTACTAAAGCAACCTCCCTGCCCAATGGGGACTGGAGGTGCGTGTGTGCTGCGGCGCCACTGTTTGAATCCCACCACCATCAGAACCTGTTATTAAAATTTTTGGATCCCACCACTGCAAACACCCCTTTGGATGGCGGGAGTCTTCCTGCGCTGCAGGATAAAGCACATGGAGGAAACCCGGCTGGCCAGGATGTAGGCGGCTGATTCATTTCCCCAGCTTTGCCTCAGCTGAGTCACTGCCAACAGGAAACAGTTAGTTGCATGTGGAGCTGTCCCTTCTTCTCTGCCCCACTTTGTTTCTTGCCTCCTCACGGCCGCCCCCAAAAGCTAAGGTGTCACGGGCAGGGCCTGGCTTAGGGGCCCCACCGGGAATGTGACCTTCTGCTGGTCCCACTCAGAGGCAGAGAGCTGTAACAAGATAACTCTGCTCCTTGGTGTCTGGGAGAGAGCCGGCTCTAAAGTTAGTGCCTGACCTTTCTGTGTCCGGATTTGGGGGGAGTTTGAACGCCAAAAAGGAGCAGAGGGAGAAGTTTATCAGCTGGATTGCCAAGAAAGGGGAAAACCAGGCAGCCTGCTCTAGATGCAACTTGAGAGAACCCGGCGTGCTTTGCGGCCAATTACAAAGCAGCTTCCCGTTAAGAATTCCTGCTTTGCATGTGAAAGGTCTTGGCTCAGATTTCTGGCAACTTCAGGATCTCTGGTCAGAGAACTGGGGAAGAGCCCTGCCTGGGACCTCAGGAGACTGATGCCTTGTGGATGCACAGTAACAGGCCTATGCCTGGGGCAGCTTCCTGGGTTAAAAAAAAAGCGCAGGTCTTTGCACAGAGTGTATGCCACCAGGGCACTGGCAGCTGCTTAAGCACTTGGCGTTCATTTTGCCTTGCCCGATCCAGACTTCTAACTCCTGTCTCGCATGCCATCACCCTTGTATGAACTGGGGAGGAAGGGGTTAAAGGAGAGCAGCTGAGAGAAATCTGTTCAGCTCTAAGCAAAGAAGTCCTTTGTTTTAAACACAACGACTGTCTCATGTGTCCCTAAAGGCACCTGTTGGGATTTCTCAAACTGGCTACTCCAGAAGGTCAAAAAACAACAACAGTGGAGCAGTTTCATCTTGGCTCTGAGTTTCTGGATAGCTACTACTATTCATTCCCATTTGTTCCTTTTCCAACCAACCCCTCTTCACAGCCTTGTTAGTTCTTGGCATCTGAGGCAGGTTCCTTTATTCGCTCTGCTTTCTTTTTTCTGTATCCCCCGTTAGTCAGTAGAGTAAATGGGCTCTGCTGCTTCGTAGGAAACCCAGGAAATTGTTCCCCTTTTGGTAGGGAGATCAAGTTTGGATTGCCACACTGCAAAGGGTGTGTAGAGCCTGCGAACTGTATTAAATGGTGGTGACCCAGGTAAAGTAATCCAGGCAGTATATCGAAGGGGCAAATGATGCCTTCATAAGAGCAGTCTTTCTTTCATAGCATTATATGTATGTTAAAAAAACAATTATTGAAAAGATTTTTAAAGATAGTGTGGTAAAGATAAATAAGTGAGAAATTAGTCCCGTTTTCTTGGGAGTAAATTGCTGGGAGTAAATCACAGACACTGAGTTAAAACAACTTTTTAAAGGTAAAGTATCAATGGGAGCAGCAGTGGCGTAGGAGGTTAAGAGCTCATGTATCTAATCTGGAGGAACCGGGTTTGATTCCCAGCTCTGCCGCCTGAGCTGTGGAGGCTTATCTGGGGAATTCAGATTAGCCTGTGCACTCCCACACACACCAGCTGGGTGACCTTGGGCTAGTCACAGCTTTTCGGAGCTCTCAGCCCCACCCACCTCACAGGGTGTTTGTTGTGAGGGGGGAAGGGCAAGGAGATTGTAAACCCCTTTGAGTCTCCTTACAGAGAGAGCGGGGGATATAAATCTAAACTCTTCTTCAAATCATCCATAAATCTTGGTGCAGCAGATGGCATACACAGTATTATGGTAGGATTGGTAGAGGTCAGTTGCTGCTAGCCTGAAGGTCCATCCCTTGATTCAGAAAATGCTTTCCTATAAGAGAATTGCCCCTACCCTGGGGAACTTGTATGCTTATGCCCTTTGACTGCTTAAGATTTTTGACTGACTTCATTTTAAACCTGCTTTTGGGGGACATAACTTGCTTTTGTTCCATGTGACCTTTTGTCCATCCCAAAACAGTTTCAGCTGCTTGCACTACAAAATGGTTCCCCACCTCATGAGAGCAGTTCCAACCGTCAGTGGCCTTGCACTCTACTATGGGCAGATCTTTGTCTCGTAAAAGTAGGGAATAACCTAGAAATGTTTTCTTGCTTGTCCACCCTGACAGCAGCATCTGCTCTCATTTTCTGTCTCTAGATTTGGCCGTATTGGCCGCCTGGTCACAAGAGCAGCCATCTGCTCAGGAAAAGTCCAGGTTGTGGCTATCAATGACCCTTTCATTGACCTCAACTACATGGTGAGTGGGAGTAGGGGGTGGGGGAGCTTGGTGCCTCTGGCTTCCCCTTCTGCGTCTTGATCCTTCCTGTCACACGGGGTGGTTTCTTGGTTGGGCAGGCTTCTGTGGGAGGGGGTGGATGCTCGTTTGTAGGTTTTAAGGCAGAGGCTAGATGGCCATCTGCCAGCAAGGCTGATCCTGTGACTCACTATGAATTTAAGCATATCCAGAGAGGGAAGACTGCAGTTGGTTTTTGTGACCCATTCTTATATTTGTAGTGTACTGACAGTCACTGCTTTGGGGTCAGGAAGGAATTTTCTTCCAGGCCAGATTAGCCCAGGGGTCCTGGAACTTTTTTGCCTTCCTCTGGGCATAGAGCAGGGGTCACTGGATGCATGGAGGGGGAGCGATGGGAGGTGTGTTTCCTGTTTTGTACAGGGGGATTGGAGCAGATGAGCCTTCAGATACCTTCCAGCTATATGTCTCTGAAATGGGCCACGCCCCACTTGCAGGCATTCTTGTATCCCTAAATTCTGTTAAGAAGAACTGAAAGCTAAATTCAGCATCTGAGGGGCAGAGAGAAAGTCCACTGGTTGAAGGCCAGGCTTGGGTCAAGCAATTTGGTTTTGGAATACTCCTCTTGTCCCTGTGTCGAAGAGACTGTCTTCTTTATTAAGTCCCCGGTTTCATGTTTCAAAAAGCCAAGTCGCATTCCTATTTGCCTGTAGTTTGTCATAGCAATTGTTAATTCATGCATGTCTAGGTGAAATGGAATAAGACAGGTGAAGGAAGTGGCATTGGAATTCATTTCTTCACACAAGGCTTCATTCCTGCAGTTGTGCCTTGGCTTGGGAGTGGGGTGAGAGAAATGGGGGGCTGGGGGTGAGTGAAGCAGGAATTTGGTCAGGAGTGCAGCTGACCCAAGCATCTCTCCTCAGGTCTACATGTTCCAATATGACTCCACTCATGGCCGTTTCCATGGCACTGTCAAGGCTGAGAATGGGAAACTTGTGGTCAATGGGAATGCCATCACAGTCTTCCAAGAGTAAGTGGCTGTAACTTCCACTGTAACTTCCTTGCTGACTGGGGAACGAGCTGATCCTAAACTGTCTTTTGTTTACTTCTTTATTTTTGGCAGGCGTGACCCTGCCAACATCAAATGGGGCGAGGCTGGTGCAGAGTACGTTGTGGAATCCACTGGAGTTTTCACCACCACAGAGAAGGCCAGCGTAAGTGGAGGAGGGATGGAGGGGGAACAGAAAGCAGCATCTTTGGGAAAGATTGCTGGGATGGACAAGGGGATTACTTCAGCCTGCATTCTATAATTCTGTCACCCAGCAAGCTTTGTAACTTTGGGCCAGGCACACAGACTGGACTTAACCTATCTTACAGGGTTGTTGAGAGAATAAGATAAGGAAATGAGAACCATATATCAAATTCCATCTGTTCTTTTTCCGAAGAGTCCAGTTATCAGGGTTGATAGACATAAAACTGAGCAAAGTGCAACGCTTCCGTTATTGTTGTTGACTTTTAAATTCCGGAGTTGGCCCTATCCCATTAAATAAGCTATAGTTGCTGGCACATCTGTCCTTTGAATATCTGGTCTGTACATTCTAATCAGTAATATATTTGAGGCTCCTTATGTGAGTATAATGGAGCAGGTATCCTTTGCTGAGTTTCCATGTGAGTTTATTAATATTTAGGAATTGGAATCATGTTGGCAGAGCCATTCACACATAGTTATGTGTGAGCAATAACATAAATATGGGCTCTTCATAGTATGTTTTTGTTTGCTGCCACATTGTTTCCATATAATTCAGTAACCCTTGAAAGTAAGGTTTTTTGCATTCTCTTGCCTCTCTTCCAGGCTCACTTGAAGGGTGGTGCCAAACGCGTTGTCATCTCTGCCCCCTCTGCTGACGCTCCCATGTTTGTGATGGGTGTCAATCACGACAAATATGAAAATTCTTTGAAAGTTGTCAGGTGAGCTGGTGGGGATTTGTCTGGGTTGCTGTAACTGGATATGAAGCCGGTTACAGCTCTGCCCCACTGACATGAGGATGGAGAGTCACCCAAAAGGGGTTGGGCAGAAGAAACATCCTCCTAACTCCTTTTGATATAATTTCCTCTTAGTAATGCATCCTGTACCACCAATTGCCTGGCTCCCTTGGCAAAAGTCATCAACGACAACTACGGCATCGTTGAAGGCCTCATGGTAGGTGAAGGACACGCTCCCCATTGTTTGCACTTTGCACTAGCTGGGTGCTGGTTTTGTGAAGATCTGGATGTAAAACTGGCTCTCCTTAATGGAAATGTCAAATCTATGAATTTATTAGAATGTACAGCATATCCTATGATGGTTACTTCAGCACAGCACATCAAAACCTTTATTAGGCATAAGTTAAAATCTTTACAAACAATAATTCTGTACATAAGTACAAAAATAGTCTAATATCCCGGTTGTAATAAAATATTATATACACAGAACATTGAATATATGATATATTGTTTAGCGTCAGACAATTAAAATCCATTTACATTAGGGAACGGCTCACGATTGTCATTTTATTAAATCACATGTAAGCCCGTGTATTTGTAATTTATATAACTACCTAAGCTCAGGTTTTTGGTAACATTTGTTGTTTATTACTTCTGCTAAGAAAGTTGCAACCTTAAGAGTTATTTCAGGGGACCGATAATTTAGTAAATAAGATACTATGTATGTTGCAGGTAGGCTAGGTTTTGTTTTAAGAAGCGGAGTAATATAAATACTACGTAGAGAAGAGTAGAACTGACAGTTTAGAAGAATATGCTGGATTGAATCCACAGGAGCAGCAGTGGCGTAGGAGGTTAAGAGCTTGTGTATCTAATCTGGAGGAACTGGGTTTGATTCCCAGCTCTGCCGCCTGAGCTGTGGAGGCTTATCTGGGGAATTCAGATTAGCCTGTGCACTCCCACACACACGCCAGCTGGGTGACCTTGGGCTAGTCACAGCTTCTCGAAGCTCTCTCAGCCCCACCCACCTCACAGGGTGTTTGTTGTGAGGGGGGAAGGGAAAGGAGATTGTAAGCCCCTTTGAGTCTCCTGCAGGAGAGAAAGGGGGGATATAAATCCAAACTCTTCTTCTTCATCTTCATTTAATGGGCATGGAGGTTACTTCAGAATATATGGGAAAGATTAAAATCTGCTGCTGAGGAAGTAGGATAATTTTATCATGAAATGGATAACAGCGGCAAGCTCATTCCATGTTTGGATTCTTTGAACTATAGTGGACTCCATAACTTAAACATTTTGGTTGATAAGATGTTCTGTTATCTGTTGACATTTCTACACTTAACTGTATTAAATCTTGCACATTTAGGGTTGTATGTAGTCTAGGTATAGTATTTTATTTTTCTTAGGTATCATATTTCTGTGTTGGCTTTCTCAAGTCATGTCTCACTTCAACCTTCCTTGGTCAAGCGGGTGGTCTATCTAGTCCACCATCCTGTCTCACTCAGTGGCCAGACAGTTTGTCTAGTGGACCACCAAAAGGGTGTGAAGTCGAAGCCTTCATAAAAATGTCAGAAGAGCACTATTTAATCAGACCAGCAAGGGTCTACTAGTCCAGCATTCTGTGCCGTACAGTAGCCAAGCAGTTTGACTAGAGATCCACCAACAGAGCACAGAGGCTTCCTCAGTTATGTGGAAGGATAATCAAAAAGGCAGTTCTTCTTATAGCAAAGATAACAACATGGAAGGGGTTGAAACTTGTAATCTTCCCAGTTCGACTATCCCTTCACATACCTGAGTGAGCCGTGACTCACAAAAGCTCATACAGAAACAAACCAATGTGATCTTTGAGGTGCTGCCGCAAGTGGTCCAGAGGATGAGGTTATGAAGTGTTTCCTGGGATAGAAATGGCCTTTTCTGCTCTTTCCCCAGACCACAGTCCATGCCATCACAGCCACACAGAAGACTGTGGACGGTCCTTCCGGAAAACTGTGGAGAGATGGCCGGGGAGCCTCTCAGAACATCATCCCTGCATCCACAGGTGCAGCTAAGGCTGTTGGCAAGGTTATCCCTGAGCTGAATGGGTGAGCATCTCTGTTCTTGGTCAGGGGGTGCCCAACTGAAGCCATGGGTCAAGGCGACTGTTGAAGCGGCAGGTACATTCATGCTGACTGTGTGTCTTCGTTCACCTGCAGAAAACTCACAGGGATGGCTTTCCGCGTTCCAACTCCAAACGTTTCTGTTGTGGACTTAACATGCCGCTTGTCAAAACCCGTGAGTATCTCTGAATCTCCTTTACTCCAGTATTGTCTGGGGTGTTTTCCTTTTATTCCTTTCGAATTTTACTGCTTGGTGAACTTGCTGGTGCAGAAATGTCATGCACAGCAATGTGGATGTGTGCACACCCACCACAGTGTTAGGACAATATTGGAAACGTGTGGCATGTTCATAGGAATTGAGGAAGAGTTTGGATTTATATCCCCCCCTTTCTCTCCTGTAGGAGACTCAAAGGAGCTAACAATCTCTTTGCCCTTCCCCCCTCACAACAAACACCCTGTGAGGTAGGGGGAGCTGAGATTGCTCCGAAAAGCTGTGACTAGCCCAAGGTCACCCTGCTGGCGTGTGTGGGAGTGCGCAGGCTAATCTGAATTCCTCGGATAAACCTCCACAGCTCAGGCGGCAGAGCAGGGAATCAAACCCGGTTCCTCCAGAGTAGAATGCACCTGTTCCTCCAGAGTAGAATGCACCCGAGTAGCAGAGAGCTGGACTAGATGGACTTTGGTCTGATCCAGCTGGCTTGTTCTTATGTTCTTAACCACTACACCACTGTTGCTCCATAGAGGATAGGGCTGCAGGAATTGTGTGCATTTCAAAGAATTCTGGATTGGTGAGTGAGGACTTGGCTGCCTGTCTTTGAGAGAGCTTCAAGCCATCTTAGAAAGAGGTCTAAGAAGGATACCTTGGCTGTAACAACAGCTCTGCTTACCAATCCTCTCCCATCTCTTTCTAAGGCATAGCTGTGCTTGTCCAATTGGTTGTTTGACCTCAAGTCTTGAAACATTTCTCCCCCTTTCCTTTCTCTCAGGCCAAGTACGATGACATCAAGAAAGCTGTGAAGGCAGCATCTGAAGGGCCAATGAAGGGTATTCTGGGATATACAGAGGACCAGGTAGGCTGCAAACATGGACTTTCAAACACCCTGTTCCCATTTGGGGAGGGGGGCAGCTTTGCACAAGTAGCTTCAAACTGCTCCATACCTGCATCACAATGCTGCTAGGGGTCTAGACGCAGCTCACAGCAGTATCTGCTCTTGAGCGGTGACTGTATTAAAATACTTTTGCAGTTTTATGGAAATAGTTGCATTAGCCTATCCAGGGTAAAAGAAGTGTTCTTATAGCCTTAAAATGATGAGAACACCATCTATTGTTTTGCTCACAGTGTAGTTAAAATATTCAGTCCTGCCTTGCAGGGAACTGGGAGGTGTTGGCACTTTTTAATGCCCTGACTCCACTGCATTTTAAGCATCCTTGGAGGATTTTAAGCTTCCTTCTTTCTCTCTCTTCCTTCTTCCTTAGGTTGTCTCTTGCGACTTCAATGGTGATGCTCATTCCTCCATCTTTGATGCTGCTGCTGGTATTGCCCTCAATGATAACTTTGTCAAGCTGGTGTCCTGGTAAGATTTTTGGGAGGCGAGCTGGGTGAAACTAGTGGTGGGTAGGAAACAGAGGCCTACTTCTAGCTATTGCAACCATATCTGTAGGAGTAGTGATGGTATAATCCTAACTGAAACCTCCTTTGCTGCTGCTGTTTTTGGCCAGACACTTCAGAATAGAAAGCCTATTTGCTTATAGGGGTTTTATAGGGGTTTGTTTGTAATTCTTGGTATGTTTCCGCCCTTTAGGTATGACAATGAGTATGGCTACAGCAACCGCGTGGTTGACTTGCTGGTTCACATGGCATCGAAGGAGTAAAGATAGAACAGCTGAACCCTGCCTGAAGGGGGGGACGGTAATGCCTCACTTGAAGCACCCCCTCCCATCACCTTGGTTTCTTCTTGCAACTCAGCTCTGTATCCTGCAGTTAGAGGCATTCACTATTCCATCTGCCTCTGAGGAAGTGGAGAGGCCAGAAGAAACTTGACTGTTTCAGTAACACCTCCTGCCCTCTCAATAAAAGTCATCACTTATCTTGCATACTTGTACTTTTTTTGATTGGTGGTGGGGATGGGGCATGAGAGAAAAATCCTCTTTGAACAAAGTCTGAAAGGTTTCCGTAAGTGGAATGATGGTTTGGGGGAAATCTCTAAAGGCGTGAGAAGGTGGGTCGGCCTATCTTTAAGTAATTTCTCATTGCTAGTTGGTGGTATCTTATTTTCTCCACATTGCATGTTGATCGCAGCAAGGGGCATGATGAAGAAAACTAGTTGCTATCAGGAAGGGCTTTGATCTCTTTGGGAACCAACACCCCCCTTTCCCCTCCTTTTATGCACACTGTTCCTGGAGTAAAGGAAATATTCAAAGTGGACTTGAAGCCTGGTTTTTATTTCGGATACCTAGGCAAACAAGCTTCAGTCACAGCAAAACGTTCACCATTTGCCCCCCAGGTGTTTTGGGTAGCCAGGATAGGAAAGAAGGGCACCAGTAATTAAACAAGACCATAAAATTTGGGTTATAAAAAATTGATCAAGAACGATTTAAGGTGGAAAAGCTATGCAGATGATGTAGTCCTAACACCAAGCCTGTAACTATCAATCAAGCATTTGATGGACCAGATAGAGCTATATGGATCAGTTTCAGGTTATAAAATCAATAAAAGAAAAGCAGATTATCTTAAGCAAGAATTGATGGAGATTGGTGGACTCACAAACTGATGTCCATTCTAAACTTGGATGGATGTAATGAAATGCTATTTTTTTAAAAAAACTACTTGGCTACTTGGAAAAAGGGTGTGTGTTTGGTACCATGGATAGCAACTAAGGCTGTAGGTTCTATGAGAATATAACATTTGCAAACTATATTAAATGCTTGGATTTAGTTGTATCCCACTGTAGCCTCTAAATGCACTTAAATGTGTTTTACTTTAGGGGAGAATGCTGAACCCTGTGCTTTGGCTTAAACACTGAAATTGCCCATTATACGCTGTCCCTTAATTTTTCTTAGTCTAAACTACAGACACATGAGGACTTGTATTGGAGGTCTCACAACCTGGTCTGTGAGTCATTTTGTCTTAGGCAACTGTTAAAAGATGAATGAAAGCATCTGTTAACATCCCGCCTAAGAAAATGATACAAACCAGCTGCTGTTCAGAGCGTGAAATATGCTCTTTCCATATGAAACATGTCACATGCAGTAGCTTACTGATGTCTGCACTTGGAACATTAGACTAGGTATGTCCTGCTCCACATAAAGATGATAGTAGGTTGTATATTCCTCCACCACAGAACAAAGCCTGCTGGACTTTCTTTGTTAGAATGCTCTGCCTGGGTCCTGGTGCCCCTGCCCCCCATCTGTTTGCAGATTTGAAAGTAAAAACACATTTGTATCAAAGTTCCATGTTCAGTAATGCATAAAATAATGGTTTTGACAAAGGCAGTGCATAAAAATCAATTACTAGTAATGTGTAAGCATACAACTTTCTCAGCTGCTGCACTTCAACTGATTGAACTGACATTTTTATGTGAAATAGTATAGCAAATTTTGGCGAACCAGTAAAGATTTTAAACCAGCTCTGACATAAAGGAAAACTTTGTAGGGTAGGATCATTATATAATAAAAAGCTTTTTAAAAAGATACTCCAAAAGGGATACAAATTGGCCCAATCCAGCCAAGACACTTAGTTAGAAATCACAGTAGCTTTCTTGTTATCAACAAAAGAGACTTAAGTTTTCAGGATCTGATGGCAGCTGCTTCACTCCTGAGGCACTTTTAAGTATTTGAGGCTCAGATGTTGACCTTGACTCTACTGTTTTCCAGACTGGTGGTAGCATACAATTTTGCTCTTTTGTTAAAAGCAGATGGATGGGGTGCTGTGTGGTTTCCGGGCTGTATGGCCGTGTTCTAGCAGCATTCTCTCCTGACTTTTCGCCTGCATCTGTGGCTGGCATCTTCAGAGGATCCTCTGAAGATGCCAGCCACAGATGCAGGCGAAACGTCAGGAGAGAATGCTGCTAGAACACGGCCATACAGCCCGGAAACCACACAGCACCCCAGTGATTCCGGCTGTGAAAGCCTTCGACAGTACAGCAGATGGATGGTTCAGCCAAACATCCTGGAAAGGACCTACCTGCAGAATGTCAAGAAATTAAGGCACACCCTCCAATAGACAGGATATTCCATTATGTGCATCTGCTCAAATCCCATTGAAGGCCCAGAGCAGGGATTATTGCAGAGACACAATATGATCTGCTCAGTCCCTTTGCTGCAGAGAACACGGGATGGACTTATAAATGATAAGCTGTTTTAATGCACTTCAGCTATGCAAAAGGGGCAAGGGTCTCTGCCATATTGATAGTTACACATCTACATAGCTTTTCAGATTTAAGATCAAGGGTAACTCTCCCAGTACTTGGAGCTGGCTTTGCTTTCTTAGATGAGAAAATTTCTTGGTTGTTAAGAGGTGCAAAAACACTGAGTTACTGTAAATAGGTGGCCAAGTATTTGGCCTTCGTAGTAGCAGCGGATAGCTAAAGACCCATGTGCCTGGTTTGTTTCACCTAATTGTGTGCCTGATAATGACAGTGGTTGAAGGAACAAGGACTAAGTGTTGTGGGTTTTCTGGACTTTGTGGCAATGGTCTAGTAGTATTTTTGCTCCTAGCATTTTGCCCAAATCTATGGCTGGCAACTTGAAAGAGAAACACATCTTACCATGACATGCCTCTGGAAGATGCCAGACATAGATGTGGGCAAAATGCTAGGACCAAAGACTACCAGAGCGCAACCACACAGCCTCAAAAACCCACAAGGCCCAGTTGATTCTGGCCATGAAAGCCTTCAACAATACATTGAACAGGGATTGGATTGGGCATCTACAGAGCCTGTGGGGCCGAGCATACTGCTAGTACATAAACTTGGTTCTTGGAGCCTCATCAAACCTTTTACACTGCCTTTAAACTCATTGGCTGTCCCTGGCCCAGGCACACACACGGTCCAAACTACCCTGTAGTTTTGAAGAGGACAAAGCTGGGAACAATTATTACACACTGGATTTCTTGGAAGGATGCTCTAGCCGTAAGGAATGTGTACTATGAAACTTTGGGAGTTGGAAGAATTCACGTTTTGGGGTGCGTAGCAAGGTGTCACCCTGGCCTGGATGGCCCAGGTTAGCCCAATAAGCATAAGCATAAGCATAAGCATTTTATTGTTATTGTGCACGCACAACGAAATTTACAGCAGCATTCCTCGATGCACACAATTTCAGACTCATACATCATACTCATACAATTTCATACAATACATCATACTCATACAATTTCAGACTCATACATCATCCTCACTTTCCCCTTCCTCCACCCATCCCTACACAGCCCCAAACACATCAACGTGAAGCCGCGGAGTTTAGCATAGCCACAGCTCTAGAGTAGAAGCTGTCTCTAAGCCTCTTTGTCCTAGTTTTGATAGACCTGTATCGTCTACCAGATAGTAACAGTTCAAAAAGAGAGTGTGCTGGATGAGATGGGTCCCTCAGAATATTTTGGGCTTTTTTTAGGCTTCGGGAATTATAGAGTTCTTCCAACGAGGAGAGAGGGCAGCCGATAATCCTTTGTGCAGTATTGATCACCCTTTGGAGCGCCTTCCTATCTGCCACTGTGCAACTGGAGAACTATACACAGATGCAGTAGGTTAAGACACTCTCTATAGCACAGCGGTAAAAGGACACCAGGAGTTTTCCATCCAGTTGTTGCTTCCTTAAAAGTCTCAGATAGTACAGTCTTTGCTGGGCCTTCTTAACCACCGCGGCAGTCTGTACGCCCCAGGTCAAGTCCTCTTTAATCATAACGCCCAGAGATTTTAATCAATTTTAACGCCCAGAATTTTAATCATAACGCCCAATCTCATCAGATCCTGAAAACTAAGTAACAGCAGCCCTTCTCAGTATTTGGAGAAGAGCGAGGATTTCTGTACGGACAATGGCAAACCACCATTTATAAAAACCAGCAGGGTCACTGGGCTGTTCCACCAGGCTTTTCCATCTGGCCAGCCAGGATGAACCATCAGGGTACATCTAAGCCTCTCGTGGGTCTGCGTAAAGAATTTGCCATCTTTGTTACTGGGTTTTACTGTTTGAATTGTTGATTACGATCCATTTGTTTTAATTGTATCTATTTATTGTTTTACTGATTGTACACCACCCTGAGCCCTTTTTGGGAATGGGCAGCCAAGAAATCCTAAATAGATAAATAAATAAAATAAAAATACGTCAGCTGCTATTGTGCCATTTTTTTAAATATACATGCATACACCAAGCATTCTTGCACATCTTGATCTATATCTCAGGATGAATCTCTTTTTGCTTTTGGCACCTTTTATTCCTGTTGACTCTTCAGTTTGTTGTACTGCCAAGCCACATATTAGCAGTTACTGCTACAATTATAGTTTCCTACTTTGAATGAGGGAGTTTTGACTCTTGAAAGCTCATACCCAGAAATTCCTGTTGGTCTCTAAGGTGCTATGGGCCTTGAATCTAACTGCTGCAATTATAGTGGCTGTACTTCATGTAATTCACCACATCCAGCCACAAGGCATAGCCATGGTCTGTCTTCCTCTCACAGTCACCCAGGGAATGAGGACTGCTTGAATGCTCCAGTAGACCAATGTGGCAGCATTGTTTCATATAGAACAGTGTCTGGCTTAGGACTTACATTGGGTGTGCTTTTCTGGGTCACCAAAGAAATTTCACATGCTCTTGTGAGTACATGCTGGAATGCAAACCCACAGGTGTGACGAATGCCCTTATACGGCATTCAGTTTCCAGGGTGAGAGTCTACCCTGAAGGAGTTAAGCCCTGGCCAGCCCTGATTGGCTGGAGGGAAGTTGCAGGAATATAAATAGAGTCAGCCAGAGTGCTGAGGGTTCTTTGTCTTTTGGCTTTTGTGCCTTAGGGTACGTTTTAGCAGAGTGAGGAGATTAAGCCAAGATCTCTCACTGCTGTTGGTCTGACAGGAGTCAGACAGTTTACTCTATAAGCTGAGGAAGCTTACTAGAGACATCAGGAAACCCTGAGTCTGGTGGAGAGTCACCTGCCACTCAGGTGTTTGAGGGAAAACCTCTGACCAGACTAAAGTCTGTCCTCCACAGTATAACACCAGTCTTGGGAGGCCCAGTCCAGTGGCAGTGAGGCCAGTTTGGATTGTGGGAGAGGGAGGCTTGTGTGCCAGAATCCCACAGGGCAGAGACTGGGGTGTGTTGTTTAGTGGTTAGGTACAGAAGGACTAGAGTCTGCCAAAAGAGGGAGTGTGAAACCTCTAAAGTAAATATTTTCTAAAGCAATCTTTTTCTGAAGAAACATCTTACTAAAGTGACACCTGCGTGTGTCTAGTAATGTTTGAAACTGAAGTGAAGTGCCATTAACATCTCTGCAACCGTTAAGCTCTGAAACATTAAGCTCTGAAACCAACAAGTTTTAATTCCTCTCAAGTTACCTGAGAAACCTACTTTTAAGCCAGAAATAAATGTTTCAAGTTTTGTTCAGTTAAATCCGTTCCAGTCTCTATTTTTGTCTGTGTGTGTGTCCCCAGAAAGGGTGGTGTCCATTAAATCAGTTTGTGGGCTATAGTATAGTACAGATTGGTGGCAGCGAAAAAAAACAAATTTATTATTAGGGAGGTTCTGGAAACCAGCTGAAGCTAACAACTTCCCGTCCCGTTACAACAGGTCTTGATTTGGATCAGAACTGCAGCATGTGAACAGGAGTTAGCCCCCACCCCTCCCCATGTCATTTTACTCAACCTGAAACTGTCTGGGATTGCATTGTCATAGGCTCCATAGAGTACACACAGATTTCCCCAGCAGAGCAAACAACTGGCATAAAATCACAGAGTTGGAAGAGACCACAAGAGCCATCCAGTCCAATCCCCCACCATGTGGGAACACACAAAGTACTCCCAGCAGATGGCCACTCAGCCTCTGTTTAAAAACCGCCAATGAAGGAGATTCCACCACCCTCTGAAGCAGCATATTCCACTTCAAACAGTCTTACTGTCAGGAGGTTCTTCCTAATGTTTAGGTGGAATCTCTTTCCCCATAATTTGAATCTTTTACCCTGTGTCCTAGCCTCTGGAGCAGAAAAAAACAAGCTTGCTTACTTTTTGAACATGACATCCCTTCAAATATTTAAGCACAGCTACCATGTCACCTCTTAACCTTTGTTTCTCTCCAGACAAAACATATGCATACAGCATGGATTTCAGGTCTTTTACCATTTTGGTCACCCTCCTCTGGGCCTGCTCCAGCTTGTTGATATCCTTCCAGAATTGTGGTGCTCTGCACTGGACACAGCATTCCAGACCAACGCAGGCAGAATAGAGTGGCATTCCAGACCAACGAAGAATAGAGTGGTACAGTTACTTCCCTTGAGACACTGTACTCCTATAGATGCAGCTTAGAATTGCATTGGCTTTCTTAGCTACCACATCACACTGTTGATTTATGTTCAGCTTGTAGTCAACTAAGACTGAGTCCCAGATCCTTTTCACATATATTGTTGTCAAGTCAGTCCTAACAAAAAATATTGTTAAAAATATTCCAAAAGAGATACAAACTGGCCCAACCCACACCAGACACTAACTTACAAATGTCTGTATCCTCAGAACATGAAAATGACACAGGGGAGGGAGGTTGAATATCCCGCTCCCCATGGGTCACCTGAATTAATCCTTCATGTACCTGTGTGATAGAACAATGAAGAAGGGGCCCAGAAATTGAGCACAGTGCTCCAGGAACATACCTTGTCACCTGGACCCAGGGAAAACATAACGTGTTGTTGGACCTGCTTTTTTAATACCTGAACACCCAAAAGAGGGGAACAAACTTAACCCTACAAAACTAGAATTAAGTACATAGAAGGTCATGAAACTGTCAAAGTAATCATTAAATATAAAACTATTAAATATCAAAAACACATATGTATTTATTACAAATTAAAATCATCTGCACTTCTAAAAGGCCCATAATAACCTACCTTATACATACAATATCACAATTACAATTCACAGATAAGTGTAGATTATTTTAATTTGTGTTTTTGATATTTATTGGTTTTATATTTAGTGACCCCTTTAACAATTTCTTAACCTTTTAGGTACTTAATTCTAGTTATTAACACCTGCTCCAAGAGATTTTTGGTCAAGATCCCACCGTCCCTCAGAGAGACTCCTCGAAAACAAAAAGCCCAGACCAAAACTGTAGAAAATACCCATTTATTGGTTCCTCAGACATAGCACATCACAGACAATGTTTGTGTCACGGACACAGAACCAAGCAAAATGCAAAGGACGGAGCTGGGGAGGCAGCGGGAGGAGGCAGCAAAAGCCCAGTCTTCATCCCCAAAAGGAGAGGCTCTCGCTAGCTTGTACAATTCGGGGACTAAAGATGCGTTCCGTGAGCGAGGAGAGCCACACAGAGAGTCCAGCCGGCACCAAGAGAAGGTTCATTTTTTTGGCCTGGTGCTATTTCTTGGCACATGAGGACAGTCATGTATATTAAAAGGAGGTAAAGGAGGGAGGGGCTTTACTAGACCCCAGGAGGTTCTCAACTGCAGTTAAGGCAGATGTCTCCCCCCTAAAGCCCACAAGAGGCAAGGGATGGGAGGGGGAGAGAACGGAAAGGAGGTGATCAGATAGGAGAAGAATCGTGACACTGGACGCCTTGAGGGCATCTATCTAGCTTCACCTCCAGGCGTGGAGGGACAATGACAGAACTTTATGTGTTGGGAAGGCTCCTTGTCCCTTTCGGTCCCTCACAGCCATGGCCGGGACATGGCCCCCCACCACCACAACCTCCTGGGCCAGGAGGGGGGCTATGCAGAAGGGGGGCAGAGTCCTCCCCCCATTATCTTATGGAAGCATCACTCGGGAGGTCACGATCGGACTCCTCCATCTCCTCGTTTGGGGCTGATTCATTGTTCGGTACCGGAGTGAAAGCAGGAGACTTTCTGAAAGAAAAAAATGGCGGGGTCACATGGGCACAGGGGGCTGCGGGAAGGTAGGGAGGGATTGGCAAGCACCAGTTACAAGGTGAACTGGGAAAGGCAGCAAAATGGACACCGGCATACAAGACAAGGGGGCCTAAGAATGTGCTTGTAAATGATGAACTGCATTGGAATGGCAGGCTTACTTGATCGAGCAATTTCAAAGGGCACAGGAAAACACCAGGTGGGCCAGAGGGTTTCCAGGGGGAAAGGATCTTGCAAGCCCATGTTTGCATGAGGACAGGGGGCTGTGTGAACACTCTCCCCCAAGCTCAGCACTGCACTGAATTCACAGTCCCATAAAGCTAGGGTACAAAAGCCCAGCTGGTCGGCGACGTCTCTTTTGTCCGGTGGAGGTTCTCTTGAGACAGCGATTGCATCTGTCAAAACCGCCATCACCTTCTAGACACACATGGCACGAAATACAACGCCTGCCAGTCTGCAAGGGGGGGGGGGGGTGACAGCCAATCACTCAGAATCCAGCCCAACTGAGTCACCACCTCCCCCAACACACACACTCCCCTCCCACAACAGGAAGAGACTCCCCTCCTCCAGCCGCCGTTGCACCAACCCACTGCTAGTGAGAGAACCTGGTGGGTCTGAAATCCACAACCTCCCTCCTAGGATACAGAGTTAGGAGCCGTCTGCAGGTCCTGGAGCTCACCTGTCCCCAGATTGGGTGATGAGTCGGCGACAGGTCTCCATCTGCACATCCAGCCCACGCTTCATGCTGCACATCTCCATGTACTCATGAAGATGCCGGTTCATGTCATTCTTGGCCGTTGCCAGTTCCAGCTTCATCAAAAGGAAGAGATAGGTGGAGTCACCTTGCTGGTTGGGTAAGGATCATCTTGCCCACAACACATCCTTCTCTGTCAGAGAGAATAATGGCTGGACCACTGCTCTAAGCAAGAGTTATGCTCCACTCCAAAACTCCACTGAATGCAAGGGACAGGTCAGAACTACTATAAGGGGTTTCTGCAGAGCCTGCCCCAGGAGGCTGCAGCTGATTCCCAGTTGGTTGTTTGCAAAAACCAGCTGCAAATATTGAGGGTGCTTAAAAAGATCAGAACCCCAAAATAAGCATTGGACTTCCTCAAAGTTTGGTGAAGAGAAGATTAAGAGGTGACATGATAGCCATGTTTTGGGGGGCTAGTGACATAAAAATTTGTATTCCACTTTGTATTCCACCACCTTAGGTATGACCGACTGGGCCCTCAAGAGTGATGCTTCCCTTCCTAGAGCAACCCAGCTCCTGGTACCTCATTGGCTGCCAATGCTAACTGCTAACTTTTTGCATCACCAGCCCCAGCCAGTGGTGGGATTCTGCAGGTTTGCACCACTTCAGCAAAGCCTGTTGTTAAAATGGTGTTTGTAAACAACCAGTTGTTAAATTATTTGAATCCCACCACCAGAACCGGTTGTTAAATTATTTGAGTCCCTCCTCTGGCCCCAACTCTTCTTTGCCCTGGCAGCCCCCCTCCCCCTTTTATTCAGTGAACTGGCTAAATTTATCCCAGGCTTGATTAAAGCAGGGACAGCGTTAGGCTTGCCTTATCTTTTTTATCGTCAGTCTACAGACATGATTCCTACAAGGCCCAAATATAGCATTCAAAGAGGGAGGAGGTCAGGCATTAGGTTTCCCTAGGAATGTGTACACACAGGCGTCTGTAAAGAGAGGGAAGTTATGTATCCTCTTCCTTCTAGCAAGGACAGTCTCTGTAACCTTCTCCCTCCCCCAATAATGCCCTGCCCCTTCATTAAAAGAATTCCAGACATCAGCCTCAAAACATAACTTTCCCCTCCTATATTTTCTTTAAATAGTGTCACTTGAGGAAGAGTTCTCAGTGACTCTGGAGTCTGCTTTCAGCATCCTGAACCCAAAAAGGCCCAGCTCCCCCCCCCCCACCTATCTTCATTTCTTCCTCTCTCACCTCTATTTGGTCGATGGTTTCCTGATATTCTTTCTCCCTGCTCTTGAAGAGTGATTCTGTGTCTTTGATCACTTTCTCCAAACTGTCATCTGGTTGCTGGCAAGGGGAAAAGAAAATAGCAGTTGGCATCGTCCATTGGAAATAGGGAACAAAAAGCTACATAACTGACAAGCAGGATCACTTGCACAGAATACTGCATTTATAAAACTTAATTCATGGTTGGGTGTGATCATCTGATACAGACCCTTTCTGCACAAACATGCACAAACATACATGATTCTGCACAAACATACATGATACAGACCCTTTCTGCACAAACCTTTTAAAACGTGTTAAGGCAAGAAATAAAACGTTTCCTCCATGGACTTCCACATTGCTTTTATCCCAAAACATTTTATTTCCAGCCCCACAGTGTTTTAAATGAATCCCCTTTTAAAATGATTCTCTGGCTGAAACATTTTCAAAACGTCTTCAGTTGCCGTGCGATCTACTGACTATGATTCCCACACTTCTCTGCTTCCCTGAACTTCCTCCTTGGTGCCATCTTCTGAGCTCTCTCAGTGCCCCCTCGCCTGTTTATTTGCAGTGTTTCTCTGTTTGTCCTTTTATTGGGGGGGGGTAAACCTTTGAAGCATCGAATATACAAGCAGTATAGAGAACAGCAGCACAAGACTGTGAAACATTGATTCAACACAAAACTTTAAAAAAGGGGGGGGAATCACATAATGGAGCCCAGGAATAATTTCGAGGGATGAGTGTAGACATACATCACTGTAAAGGATGTATGTCCTCTATTATCCATTCCCCTATGGCCATAGTGGCGAACCTATGGAACTCCAGATGTTCATGGACTACAATTTCCACCAGCCCCTGATGGGAATTGTAGTTCATGAACATCTGGAGTGCCAAAGGTTCACCACCACTGCCTATGGGATCTTACACTGGCCGAATCCCCACTGAAAAATAAATACAGATACAACCAGGTTTCAAAAGAAACGGAACCTTTTAATCGAGGTTTCCCTCTCCCCACCACAGTGTGTGTGTGATGAGGACATCCATCTCAATCACGCTTTCAAACAGTGCAGCAATCCCCACTACCGCGCAATCAAACACGCAAACTGGTCAGCGGCTCTTCCTTCCTCTCCCTAATTGGCTGTCGTGCCGTGTTGGGGCGGGAACTTGGGGGTTTTTTGTGCAAAAAACCTGTGCTAACATTAAAGTGAGTACAGTTCTTTTGTGCACATGTTTAAGCAAGTAACATTCTCTCGTGCACACTTTTAAAGGAGTAATGTTCTCTCGTGCACATGTTACAATATGATAGACTCACTCAGCGCGAAACAAAAAAAAGACGCAAACACATTGAGCGCAGTCCGGCGCATTCTGATTGGCTGGAAGGCATTTGCGTCACTCTCTACGGCAGGAAATTTGAAACCACATTAGACCTCTGAACCTCCCGCCCGATCTAGATTGGAGACGTGTTTTTCTAAAAGGTTCACATTCAAGTGGGTTCGGGAAAAACACAGGATAAGGGGGGGGGGAACGCTAGAACCGCAATGAATCTGTGTTCGGCGGTTCAGCTGTGGGGATTCACGAAACCTGGATATTTCAGGTGAGTATCCCGAGATTAATCGGCAGTGGGGATTCGGCCACTATTACTTTAAGCTAAACAAAACTGTGATCACCTGTAGTTGACCTTCTTTTCTATGGCAGGAAAGAAGTTTGCAGCTTTGACTTTATACTGCTTATACTGACGCTATTTTTGGATGAAAAAATATCATCTTCATTTCTGACCCACCCTTTCTCACTGAGATTCAAGGTGGATTATAAAATATAAGCAATTCATCCAGATAGCAGACACCTCCAATAAACAAGGTCACTGGACTAAGGTTACAATGCAGAAAATGAACGCAAACAAAAAAAAACCCATCTGAGGTAGACAACAGCCCTTTCTGTACAAGTCAGTGAAGATGTTTTGCAACACTTGAAACTATTCCTGGCCATTTTGTGGTCATTCTAGTTTTTTAAAATAGCTGTGGATCCAATGCTAAAAATCTCAAAGCCTCTTGCTGCAATTCTCTAGGGGTCATGTCTTTGAGGTTACAAAGATATGACCCCCCCCCTCCCATTTAAAAAAAACTGACAAAGGTACAGCATGAGGTGGCCAGCATGAGCTCAGAAAATGGCGCCAACAAGGAAGTCTGGGAGGCATGAAAAATGTCTAAAAGAGCTCTGCACAGCACATGAAAACATTTTCAAAACTTTTCAGAAAAAGAATAGCAACCGAGCAGGATGCAAATAAATTGTTTGGAGGCTGGAAATCCAATGTTTTGGACTCAAAAACATGTGGATCTCCTCAAAGGAAATGTTTTATTTCCTGCCTCAAGACATTTTATTTGGGTTGTGCAGCAAGGGTCAACGCTGCAGTAAGAAGGAAGAAACTGGCAATGGAGTGTATTGTCCATATCAACGTTGAGGCCACTCACAACATAACATCCCAGAATACAGGCACCGTTTTGAGGCAGGAAATAAAACATTTCCTTTGAGGAGTTTCGCATTGTTTTTATCACCAAACATTTTATTTCCACCCTCAAAACATTTCAAGTGAATCCCCTTTAAAAATTATTCTTTGACTCAAATGTATTCAAAATGTCTTCAGTTGCTGTGTGATCTATTGACTTCTTTTCCCACACTTCTCTGCTTGCCTGAATTTCCTCCTCAATGCCATTTTCTACTCAGTTTCCCCCTCACCTGTTTATTTGCAGCATTTCTCTGTTTGTCCTTTTATTGGGGGGGGGGGCAGCATCATGCTGGCAGGGGATGATGGGAACTGTAGTCCATAACATCTGGAGGGGCACGAGTTTGACACCTGTGATCTAGTATATGAGGAGTATAGGATGCAGCACAAGGCTGTGAAACATTGAAGCATCTTTTCAACACAGAAAAAAAGGGGTGGGGAATCATGTAATGGTGGCCAGGAATTGTTTTGAGGGAGGGAGTGCAGACATATATTGTTGCAAAGGAGTGGGGGAATTGAAACGATTTAGAATGTTTTAGGGGATTTGTGCAGAAAGGTTCAGGGTCTTAGAGAACGCAGCAAGAGAGCCCTAGAAAACAAAGGGGTCACCAGTTACCTCTCCCTGGGCCTCTGCAGCAGCAATGGCATAGCCAGAGAAGTCTTCCCAGAGCAGCAGTGTCTCTTCCGTCTCCTCCCAGGTAAGGCTATCGCAGTCGTCTTCAAAATCGTATTCCCGCCTGGGGGTGAAGGAACAGGTGATCAGCTGTGGACAGACAAGGGCAACAGGAACCCTCTGGAAAGGGTGGGAGTAATGGTTTGAAGGCGCTCCTGTGCCTGCTTCATACTGGGACAGGCCAGACTGTAGGGAGAAGCTTCCAACCACTTTAATTTTTGTCTCTGTTGCAGAGGCGTTCCTCCCATTGGGCAAAGTGGGCCGCTGCTCGGGGCACCCCCTTGTGGGGGGCGCAAAAACTGCAGGTTCATTTGTGGGATTTTTTGTATTTTCAGCGTTTTTCCATTTTTGGCCTGAAGAGGGCGCAGCTTTTAGGCTAACAGCACCAAAATTTCAGAGATTTTTCGGGAGACTCTCCTGATGATATCAGCCAGGTTTGGTGAGGTTTGGTTTAGGGAGTCCAAAGTTATGGACTGGCAAAGGGAGTGCCCCAGCCCCCATTGTTTCCAATGGGAGTTAATAGAAGATGGGGGCTATACCTTTGAGGGTCCATAACTTTGGACCCCCTGAACCAAACTTCACCAAACCTGGGTGGTATTATCAGTAGGGTCTCACGAAGATACTCTGAAATTCTGGTGCTGTTAGCCTAAAAGCTGCGCCCTCTTCAGGCCAAAAATGGAAAAACGCTGAAAATACAAAAAATGCTATCTTAATAATTGTACCCCTGGCAGCAGGCACACCTAAATTTCCCCAGATTTTCCTTTTAAATCCACCCCTTCCTGCCAATGCTTGTTTTCTTTCTTTCTTTTATTCTCTCAATGCCTAATAAAGGTTAAGGTTGTTGTTGTTGTTAAATCCACCCCCTTCGGCATGGATTTAAAGGGAGAATCTGAGGCCCCCAGTTTAAACATTGAAAGTGATGCGGTTTCAGGGTGGGGGATAATCCACCGCAAACTTTATTAACTGTGCAGATTTTTAAAAATATCATTTTGTAGCAGCTGCCACCACAGCACAAGGATTTTCACTGAATGACTGAAGGTAAGCTGCAGCAGCCATTTTGGCTCTGCCTCCTACAGCAGTTGTTTTGTGGCTGCACTATCAGTTCTACATCATGAGCCCAAAGGTGCCTACAAGCTAAAAAAAGATTGGGGACCCCGGGCTGATCTAATAAAACTGGCTTTGCCGAACAGGGAAGGCTTCATGGATGTGGGACTTGGCTGGTATGTGCATATATTTGAAAGGCAAGAAAGCCACTTGCTTCCTGAAAGGACCTATCTGAAGGCAGACTGACATGAGAACCAGCATGGTGTAGTGGTTAAGAGCAGGTGGACTCTAATCTGGAGAACTGGGTTTGATTCCCCACTCCTTCACATGAGTGGTGGACTCTTATCTGGTGAACCAGATTTGTTTTCACACTCCTACATTCCTGTTGGGTGACCTTGGGCTCGTGGCAGTTTTCTCAGAACCCTCTCAGCTGCACCTACCTCACAAGGTGTCTGTTGTGGTGAGAGGAAGGGAAAGGAGTTTGTAAGCCCCTTTGAGTCTCCTTACAGGAGAGAAAGGTGCAATATGAATACAAACTCTTCTTCTTCCTTTGCTTTTGCATCATCTGCTGGCGTTCGACAAATTGACATACAGGATTGTTCCTTTTGTTAGCTACAGTTTATCACAAATGGCTCCAAATTCGAGGGAGAGGGCAGCTGAGGTTTCCTTTTTGGAGACCAGGTTGGGATTATGGTACGTTTGGCAACTGTGTGTTGGGAAATTCCTGGAGATTTGGTTGTGGATCCTGGAAAGGTTTGGTGGCAACGGAGAGACTTCAGCAGGATAGAATGCCATAGAGATCCCCCTCTAAAGATGCCATTTTCATAAAGGGAGAACTGATCTCTGTTGTCTGGAGATCAGTCACAATTCCACTTCATGAGGCCCCATGCAGAGGTTGGTACCCTAGCCTCAGGAAGGGTATCCCAACCAAGTACGAGTCAATGGGGCCACTGTTCTCCACAAGCAACACAAGGCAGGCGAGACTCACAGCTGGTTCAGCATCCTCTGCATCTCTTCATTGATGCTCATGGCTGTGGTCTCATCTTCTTCCTCCTCCTCTAGCTTTTTAGAAGCCTCACTCTCTGACAGGGAAGTGTCTTCGTCACTGACCAGCTTTCGGTCCCGCTTCCGGCCCATCGTAGCTGGGACCTTAATGGGAGATAAGTGCAGAGACTACAGACCGAGGTTGGGTTGGAGGTTAGAGGTAGGTGGGTGGGTGGGTGGGTGGGTGGGTGAGAAGAGATGGGAGGGGGAATGGGATGGCATGGATTGAGAGGAAGATTGAGATAGAAGTAGGGAGAGGAAAGAGAGAGAGAGACGGGCTTATTATGTCCAGGTTACAGATGGTGCGGTGGCTCAAATGCAATTTTAGAAACGTCGATTTTTAAAATTAAAAAAAGCTAAGCAACTGAAAATGGACTCTGATGAAGGTTCACAGTTAAAGGAACTCAAATCACACCCCAGAGAGAGATGGAGGCAAGAGAGGCCAGAGCGAGACAGAGGTTTAAAAGTTAAGGGAGAAAAAGATTGCCAGGATTAACAGATAAAAAACTTTATTTTACAGAAAGCTTCTAGCTCGCGCAAGTTTTTTTCCAGCTCAATGACAAAAAACTAACCAACTGCTTCTGTAGGGGAAGCAAGAGAAAGAAGAGTGAGTGAGAAAGAGAGGCCGTGAGGAGAAGTTGAGTGAGTGAATCAGACAGAGAGAGAGAGAAAAGGGGATGGGGGGAGAAGAGAGAGACGGTGTTAGAAAGACACACATACTAGGGCACCGTCTCCCTCTCCATCAGCTGTTCCCTTGACAGGACCCTTCAACTCAAACTGAAGTTACACTCTTGGGGGTCCCCCAAGCCCCCCTGAGACTGCAGAGAGGCCTGCCCTCAAACTGCCTGCCACTTTCTCCTGTGTGACAGAGGTGAATTCATGAAATGAGGGTTAGAATGACAAGGGTACATTTTTCGCAGAAGCGGCACACGTTCCCTTTGGCATTTCCCTTCAATAAAGGCTGCAAGGGAGTTGGGGCCTCTCACCTGAAACATTTTGATCATGTCCTCGCAGTTACGCTGCTGGGCCACGTCACACAGTTTTGCTGTGATGTCTATGCGTCGACAGATGTCCATGTCTACCTTCATGGCCTTTTCCTGAATCTTGGTATCTAGCTCAGTAAGGTTCTGGAACAGTACAAAGAAAAGATAACCACGGAGCGATAAGGCCCTTGGAAGATCCTGGTACAAATGATACCAACTTATTGGGTATGCTGGTATCCTCTCTCCTCAAATACCTGGTCAGCTAACAAAGAAGAGATGAGAAGGGAGAGCCAGCATGATGTAGCAGCTTGTGTCAGACCACAATCTAGGAGCCTAGGAATTGAGTCTCACATCTGACCATGAAACATTTTTTCATTGGTTCTGACCCCATAAAGGCATTTTTGTGCCTTTAGTTTTTGCTTCAGGTTTTTCTGTCCCCCACTTTCCCCCCGTCCTTTCAAAAAATACCTTTAATTTAATAAAAGCCAAGTCTTTTCCTTGTGGAAATATGTCTTTTTCCTTAAGTCTCCAAAAGGAAACAGAATAGAGACTTAATTTGTTACAGAAAAAGCTGGGAATTCAGACAACCCACTCAATCTATCACAGGGGTAGGGAACCTTTAACACTCAAAGAGCCATTTGGACCCGTTTTCCATGGGAAAAGAAAACACTTGGAGCCGCAAATAATTTTTGACATTTAAAATAAAGATAACACTATATATATAGGGGTTTTTTTTACCTTTTACTCCGCTCATTCTGAGAAGCGCATGGATGCGCCCGCCCTGCTGCCTGCAGGGCGGGCAAGGATGAAGCCGGCGGCTCGGCCTTGCCGGCCGCCGGGAAAGCGCCCAACCTGCTCCAACGAGAGGGGAAGCCCGTGGCACGGCCCAGCTGACCATGGGCAGTTGGTGCGCCCGCCCTGCTTCCTGCAGGGCAGGCAAGGATGGGGCCGGCGGCTCGGCTCATGGAGCCACAGTGCAAGGGCAGACAGACAGATGCGTCTCTCGAGCCGCGAGGTTCCGCATCTGATCTATCACATAAGCTATTATATATCAAAGAACCATAAAACAATATTTACAGTGCAATCTTAAGGAGAGTTACTCCAGTCTAAGCACATTAATTTAAATGGACTTACACTGAAGTAACTCTCCTTAGGACTGCATTGTTAGTGTTTTAAAAAATACAGCCATGATATTGATATAACGATATATGCACGCACCAAAAAGGGTGTGTTTGTCAGAGGCATATGGCCTATAGGGACATGGGGTCACCCATAGGTCACTCACGTCCTCAGGTGCATGCCTTTTGGTTATGTGGGGGATCCCAGGCGCCCTCCACATGATCAAAAGTCATGTGCCCCAGCCGCACGCCACCGAGCCCCGCCTCCCTGCAGGCTGGAGGCAGGGGGAGGGCAGGGTTTGGAGGTGGGTGGCTGCGGTGCCTGCCTGGGCTGCCCAGTCATGCCCCCAGCCTCTGTGCAGGCCTTCCCAGGACACTTATATCCAGTCAGACACAACAGGATTTTCTGTGCGTTGGGCTCATCTTCTGCTGTTCTTTTGCTCTCTTTCCAGCCCTGAAATATTGGGGTGATTAAATTCCTGTTCACATGCATGAATAGGCATTGATGCCTGCATAGTGAAAGTATGGGAGCCTGTACTTGCATACACCTGTTTGTAAGGAAACATGTGGTTTCAATCACCTGTTTCACTGTCACTGCAATAACTGTAACATGAGAAACACAGAGTTCATACAAAGAACAATCAAGTGTACAGTGTATACAGACTGAATGTACATGCATGGTAACTTGTCAACAGGGCTTAAAGGTGTACGTGTTGAGGCCAACATATACACTTTACCTAGTACTCCCTGTAATATTTATCTCCAGTACTGTTGATACAGGGACTGCTGCCACATGGTGAGCCAGCATAGTGTAATGGTTAAGAGCAGGTAGACTCTCATCTGGGAAACTGGGTTTGATTCCCCGCTGCTCCACATGAACGGTGGACTCTTAACTGGTGAACTGGATTTGTTTACCCCATTCCTACACACGAAGTTGCTTGGGCTAGTCACAGTTTGTTCAGAACTCTCTCAGCCCCACCTACCTCACAAGGTGACTGTCGTGGGGAGAGGAAGGGTTTATGAGTTTATGAGCCCCTTTGAGTCTCCTTACAGGACAGAAAGGGAGGGGGATATAAATCCAAAACTATATTTTTCTTTCCACTGTCTCAGCCTTTTGAGGGATCTGTGTCCGGTCTCATGACAAAGAAACATTTGATCAACTGACTCTCATAAAAGAGTTTTTGTTTGTGGATGCGTTGACTCACATTACTCATCAGCCCCTTGAAGACCACCAGCTCTGCCTTAAGCTGCTCCACCTTCATGGCCAGCTCCTCTTGGCATGCTTCAGCCTCTTGGGCTTCCTGTCAGAGAGGGAAACACCCCAATGAGACCTTCAAGTTCTTCTGTGAGAGGAGAGGACCAGGGGACAAGGAAACAGAAGAAATGGAAGTCTCACCTCATTAAGCTCAGTGATCTGATCTTGCAGCTGAACACGCAACGTGTACTCCTCTTCCCACCTGTCGAGACAAAACAAACAAGAATGTGCTTGAACTGAATCAGACCCTTGGTCCCTCGAGGTCAGTACTGTCTCATCAGACAGACAGTGCCCCTCCAGGTTCTCAGGCTGAGTTCCTTCACATCACTTATTACCAGATCCTCTTAAAGGAAGAGGCCAGGGATTGAACCTGGAACATCCTGCCAACCAAGCAGATACTCTACCACTGAGCCACAGCTCCTCAACTATAGTCTGTTTCAGAAAAAATATATTAGTAGGGTTGTATATTCCTCCACCACAGAACTCAATATGCCAGACCTTCTTTGTTGTGGAAAGCTCCGCCTGGGTCCTAGTGCCTACCTAAACCTACCCACCCACCCATCCGTTTTAAAGTAAAAATACATTTTGGCATTCAGTTTAATTATACAACATAATGGTTTTGACAAAGGCAGCACATAAAAATGAATGTTAATTCTCATATTCATTTGAGACTATATTCTAATGCAGAAGCACACAATCTTCTCAACCGCTTCTCAACCTCAACTGACCGTATTAACATATTTTTCTGAGACAACAATATAATAAAGATGAGCAAAATGTTTCAGCATCTGACAGACTCAAGGAGGAGGATCCTTTCTCTTTCACTGATTTTTAGGCCTGGCACAAAAAAACTTTCCTTGGGATTTTGGAGTGTGTAAGGAATTGGTTGTGGGACAGACACACCCTCTGGAATACGTAACAAGCACCACCAGGGAGTCTTTGCCTTTTCCTGAACTGAATTCACTGTCTATGTGAGGCAGCTTGTCAGGGGCAGACCCAGGAAATTCACCACAAACTATGTTTAATAAAAGCAACACATCTCAGCCTTTGGTACCTTGTGAATCAAACCATTACACTGGACAGATGATCTCCCACCGCCATGTCTCCCCTTGCCAATTTGGACTGGGCCAGAGCTTTGTAATCCCCTCCCTCCACACATCTATGGCCTTCAGCACTCAGCTGTCCCAGGTCTATGGACTAGCATTTTACTCCTGGGGATAACTAGGTAAACGCAGAGATCTATTCTCTGTAGGGTTCTAAGCAGCTAGGACAGGTAGTGAATTGTCGGCATTGCAGTACCTCCACTGCCTTGCAATGCCATGGAATGCATCACTGTGGGACACCCTGGATGCAGGCTTGGAAGCAACATTAGAAAATAATGGAAGTCAAATGTACAATAGTAATAACAACCTACATTTTAAAGTTAGCCTGATGTGTTGGGATCCCCCTAAGCAAAGAAATTCAAAACCAGAATTACTCTTTCCCCTTCTATTACCATTAATATTCAAGGGTAGTTAGAGAAATTGGAAGTGAATGCAGATTCCAGCATCTGGGGAATCTCACAGTGATTGCATGTAGACGGAGGGAGGGAAGGAGGGAGGGGGGTGTGTGAAGGAGAAAGGGGGGCTTGCAGTGAGCAGTCGAATTTAAAACACATACAACATATATGACAGAGGAAACAGTAGCAAAACAAACCATTCAAAACAAACACATGTAAGTGTCAGGTTTTGTTGTGTCACCTGCAATAACCAGACTCTTGGGTGCAGAAATCGATTTATTGCAGTGATGGCGAACCTTCGAGACCGAGTGCCCAAATTGCAACCCAAAACCCCAGTGGCGTAGCTAGGGAACATGGAGCCCGGGACAAAATCTGAGTTTTGCACACACACACCCCCGCATATGGGCATCGTCTTTCCCCCACCACGACCAAACACCATCACATTATAGAACATGCCCCAACACACAAATCTGTACACACCCAGGGCTCCCTAGTTTAAGCAACATTGAAAGTGATGCTATTTTTTGAAGGGGGGAATCCACCCTGAAACAGCATCACTTTTAATGTTGTTTAAACTAGAGAGCCCAGATTCTCCTTTTAAATTCACCTTAAAGAGAGACTCTGGGCTCTCTAGTTTAAACAATATTGAAAGTGATGCTGTTCCGTGGGTAGATCCTCCTCCCACTCCATCCGAACCCCAAACAGTATCATCATTGTTAATGTTGGTTGTTGTTGGTTTTCTGCTGGCGTATTGTCGTCTTGTAGGTCTTTAATCTCCTAATGAAGCTTTCATTTCTCCTTGTGCATTCTGTGGCTGGTGCATCTCTTCAGAGGTGTATCACAAGGAGAGAAGTCTGTTATACACCTCGTGTCCAGACTTCTCTTAATTAACAGGACTCTCCTCTGTGTGATACAATTCTGAAGCATGCCAGTTTTCACAGGATGCAGGTGAAACGCTAGGAAACAAGATCCACTCAGGACTTCAACGCCAACACAGCGTGCAAAACCCACAACAAGCAGTCATTGAATCCTTGGGTTGTGGAAAAAAGCCTTCTCAACAATACTTCTCTTAATGTTTTTTTTTACTCTCTAGGGGAGTCTCAGATTCTCCCTTTAAATCCACTCCAAAGGGGGAGGATTTAAAGAGAGAACCTGGGGATCTTCTAACTTTAGAAGAAATCCACTCCAAAGGGGGAGGATTTAAATCCACTCCTCCCAAAGGGGGAGGATTTAAAGAGAGAACCTGGGGAAAATTTGAGGGTGCCTGTCAGGAGAGCAATGTTTAAGCTAACAGTACCAAAATTTTAGGCTATCTCATAGGAGACTATCCTGATTATACCACCCGGGTTTAGTGAAGTTTGGTTCAGGGGGTCCAAAGTTATGGACCTTCAAAAGGGTAGCCCCATCTACCATTAGCTCCCATTGGAAACAATGGGGGATGAAGCACCCCTTTTGGGGGTCCATAACTTTGGACCCCCTGAACCAACCTTCACCAAACCTGGGTGGTATCAGCAGGAGACTATCCTTATGATACCACCTAGATTTAGTGTAGTTTGATTCAGAGGGTCCAAAGTTATGGACCCTCAAAATGATAGCCTCATCTACTATTAGGTCCCATTGGAAACAATGGAGGATGGGGTCACCCCCTTTGGGAGTCCATAACTTTGGACCCCCTGAACCAAACTTCACCAAACTTGGCTGGTATCTTCAGGAGAGTCACCTGACGATAGCCTGAAATTTTGGTGCCACTAGCCTAAAAACTGCACCCCTTCAGGCCAAAATTGGAAAAAACAGTTAAAAATACAGAAAGCCACAAACAAAATTTGAAAGGTAGGTTAGGCTGAGAAAGAGTATGCGTGACTGGCATGAGATCACCCAGCAAGCTTCACAGAAAAGGAAATCTGAGCCTGAATCTCCTATGTCCTAGTCTGATACCCTAACCACTATGCCACATGGTTTAAAAAGAGACGCATGCAATAGATTACAAAGCACTGTGAACTGCTATCAGGCTGGAAATCTGCTCTGTTAAGCAACACCGTCCAAACGAGATTCAGAAAAGACGCAAGAAAATAGTTCTTCACACACCACAGCATAACCTCATGGAACAAGCTGCTTTGAGATGTGGCCACGGCCACTAACTTTAAAAGAGAACTCAACAAATTCAAGGAGGAAACTGTTTGCAGTTATGAACAGAATGGAACCTCCATGTTCAGGAGCAGTGCAGCATGGAATGCAGGTTGATTGCTGAGGGGAGGGTTTGGTCTCAGAACCTCTGCTGCGATCCTTCTGGTCAGTCACTGTGCAAAATAGGACGCTGGAGACAGTGATCAGATCCAGATATCCTCAAGTTCTTAGCCCAGATGCTTGACTTAGCGGCTGCAGCAATGACATAGCTGTTCCCAGACTGCCATAATACCAGTGTGTTTCTCATCCTTCTGAATGCCCAGCAGGTAAAACCAACTACAGCTGGGCCGATTTATTCCTATTATCTGCTATGTTCAATCCTTCCAGGGTGGTGTAGTGATTAAGAGCAGTAGACCTGGTTTGATTCCCCACTCTTCCACATGAGTGGCGGGTTCTTATCTGCTGAACCAGATTTGTTTTCCCACTCCTTCATTTCTGCTGAGTGACCTTGGGTTAGCCAGAACTTTCTCAGCTCCACCTGGTGTCTCTTGCAGGGAGCGGAAGGAAAAAGGAGTTTGTCAGCCCTTTTGAGTCTCCTTAAAGGAGAGAAAGGCAGGGTATAAATCTAAACTCTTCTTCTTCTCCTCTTCCTCCTCCCAGTAGCTGTCAGGGAGCTGCAGAGGTGCGCAAGAATCCACTCCCGCAGGAGACCTAACCAAGAATTTCAAGATAAATGGAAAATATATTTTGTCTATTAACTTTCAAATGAAAAAAAATACTTATGAAATGAGATGCATATGGGTGAAGTGTTATATTCAAATCATCAATAATTTGTTAAGGCTTTAATATTCTGTTGTGTCCAAAAGGGGGGGGGGGAGTTAAAATGGAATGGAAATTTATATTAAATAAGGTGTTTATAATTTCACATTAAAACTTGTATACTGTTATTTTAGAAAACAATTATAGTAGTTACTTATTAATGCTTTTTCTTACTATTTTCTTTCTAACAGACGCTATTTTGAAAATGTGCATGTGTTTTTATGCTAAAAACTGTTTGTAAAATACACTGAATATTTCATGATTTTATAGAGAATTATTTGGTACAATTATATTAATTCTCTCGGTGCCCAGAACTATAACTAAGATATGATCTGTTTTTCTACTTTTTGTTTGTATTTCTGTACTTTTTGTTTGTATTGTCTGTTTACTTCTTTTCAGTTACTACTAAAAAATAAAAATATACTTTAAAAAAAAGAAAATCTATTGCTGCCTTTTGCCCTGAGCAGGAACACCAAGAGGTATCGCACATATGCCCAGAGGCTTCACTAGACTTGCAATAACTATTTTTTTCCATCAGCAAATGTTATTACCCTGATCTCCTAGCACAAGCTTTTAGAATTTTCCTTGGGTTCAGAAGGAGTTTGCTTGACTGAGAAACACCGGACCAAAGAGGTAACGTTGGGCAGAAAATTTTCCCATGTAGAAAATTTTACAACCAACTTATGTAAACAGAGTCTGCTCACCTATAGTTGTTGTGTTGCAGATCAGTCATGAGAGACAGAACGTAAATATGGGATATGAAATATGGAAATACCTCCCTTGATTGTACAAGTGTATTTGACTCCTCTGCTGGGGTGTACTGGTTAACAGCAGGTGAATCTGGACAGCCAGGTTTGATTCCCACTCCTCCACATGAGTGGCAGATTCTTAATCTGGTGAATTTATTTGTTTCCCTGCTCCTGCACATGAAGCCTGCTGGGTGACCTTGGGCTAGTCACACTTCTCTCAGAACTCTCTCATCCCCATCTACCTCTCAGGGTGCCTCTTGTGGGGAGAAAAAGGGAAGGTGTTCATCAGGTGCTTTGAGACTCCTTATGGTTAAGAAAAGTGAAGTATAAATCCAAACTACTACTCCTCTTCTTGTTATTTAAATTTGAATTGGATTTTTCAAAAAATCAAATTTACCCACAAAGGGCACAATTCCACTTCAAAGGCCCCTTGGGTGTCTGGAATCTGTTGTGTAGCTCTTGATACCGAAAACACTGACTGCAAATTCTTTGTTCCTTGGCCTGCCCATAAGAGTCTAAAACGAAGGATTTCCACAGCTTTTCCTAACACTCTAGCTATGATGAATGCAGAAGCAAAGCTGGATTTGGATCTGCACCAAAATACAACCCCATCTGTGTCCCACCTGTGTGCACCTTTTTAAAGTGAACATATACCTCCCCCCAGAGAAGTATGGAAGGGTCTGGTAGTTATGTGCAGCTAGGGTCATGTCTGATCTTTAGAATCTCTCTGGTGGACATTTGCTCTGTCCTCTAGCGTTATCTTTTGGTCATGGAAACAGCCATCAAGTTGCATCTGACTTACGGTGGCCCCTTACAGTTTTCAAGGCAAGAGAGAAATAGAGATGGTTTGCCATTGCCTGTCTCTGTATAGCGACTTTAGAATTCCTTGTTGGTCTCCTCTCCAAGTACTAACCAGAGCTGACTCCATTTCCTTTCTGAGATCTGGTGAGATTAGGCCAGCTTGGACCATCCAGGTCAGGGCAAATCTATCTTTAACCACTGCATAAAATAAACACTGGGATGTGGAATGGTGTAGGATAGCCTAATCTCATTAGATCTTGGAAGTTAAGCTTGGACAGAAGGCCTCCAAGGAAGGCTCTGCAGAGGCAGGCAATGGTAAACCACTTCTGTTTAACCACTTGCCCTAAAACCCCAGCAGGGGTCACTATATGCTGTGACACTTAACACACACACACACAATAAATACCACTTTATAACAGTTCCCTTTTTATCCTGCACAGCTGAACTACCATTTTGCCTTGGCTAAAATAAGTGGATACTTTTTTCCTCTAGCAAAGCCCATGCCAAACAGTCTCAATGCCAAAGGGCCAACCCTGCAGGAGACGAACAAACTGGCTGTTACTCATTGCTTCTTGGGGGAGAAAGAGCAGAAAACCAGGCAGAATTCAAGCAAGAAAGAATGATTCAAACAAGAAAGCTGCACAGGGAGGCAAACTGAAAGCTCAAATTTTTTCCTTCAAAATAAGTCTAACATTGCCTCCTATGGGGGGAATAGGAAAAAAATCAGTGATTTTTTTTGTACCAAACTTCCTGCTTTTAAAACTTTTTAAAATGAAATCTCAATTTTTAAAACGAAATCTCAATTTATTATAATTATGCTCAAAAAAATGTTTGTTATGAACTTTTAAAGCTGGCTCTATGGCCAACTATCAAAACATATCTTAATTAATTACTTAATGGTAGTCCACAGTCATATTTATAATGCACGATCAAATGTACTGTTCTGTATCATGCATTATAAATATTACATTAAAAGACTGTGGACTACCATTATTGACTTAATACTAGGTAAGGTTGCCAACGGGATTTCCAGCTATAACAACTGATCTCCAGATAACCAAGACCAGTTCCCCTGATGAAAATGACTGTTTTGAAGGGTGGATTCTGTGGCATTTTACCCTGCTGAGGTCACTTCCTTCCCCAAACTCTGCCATCCCCTGGCTTCACCCCCAGAATCTCCAGGCACCCCTCCCCCCAACCCAGAGGGGGCAACCCTAATATTAGAACAGAGGGACCAGAAGTCACTAAAGGTAGCAGGATCTGATCTCTGGCTCCACCTATAACTGAGTCTCCTATAGTGATGTTGCTTCTATTCGAAATCCTCTAACCACCTAAACGTTACAGCTTGCTCAGTTTATAAATCAGAAAGCTTTATGGCCTTGCTTCCATCTTTATGGAAAGCCCTACTAGGTCCTATGAAGCCCTTGCTATTCAAAAATTCTGGGCATCTGTTTTCCCAGGAAACAGAATCATTTACATACTCAGAAAAACAAACATTCAGTCATGTTGCAGAAAGAAAATGAATGCTATATGTTCATACGTGCACATGAACATATGCACAACTAACTACTTATTTTGCATCCAAAGGCAGCTTGGCATGAATCCTACACCAAGAGTTATCAGGCAAGATTACCTAAAATGGCAAGTCTGTTATTAAATACTTGAGAAGCTGTGCAACAAGAGCCTCCTGAGTAACATAAAAACTTTATTAAACTCTGAATCAACATTTTTCAACAATTAAATCCAGAAGTTGCCTGGCACCAAACCTTGTTGAGTTTAGCCAGCTGAGTAGGGAAAGAGAAGGGAAATTTCATTCCCTTTGGCAAATCCCATCTTCCACTCTCCCATCCCAGTGCCCCAGACAGAACCAATTATGGTTTCCCAAACTTGCCCTGTTTCCCCAAACGGAACCTCCACTGCAGACTGTGAGGAGAAAATAGGGACGATTCCCTCAGGAAGCGAAGATGGGCCAGTGTGGTATAGTGGTAAAGAGTGGTAGACTCTAATCTGGTGAAGCAGGTTTGTTTCCCCAGCTCCTGCACACAAAGCCTGCTGGGTGACCTTGGGCTAGTCACAATTCTCTCAGAAATCTCTTAGCCCCACCTACCGCCCAAGGTGTCTGTTGTGGGGAGAGGAAGGGAAACACTTTGTAAGATGCTTTGAGACTCCTTCAGGAGCTAAAAGCGGGCTATAAAAACCAATTCTTCTTCCTATCCATTAATGGTGGCCATACTCACTCCTTCATAGAAGGGATGAGGGGATGCTCCTGTGGTAATGCCATTTCTAAGTATGACCCTCTTCTTTCCTCCTTGGGAATGAGCAACAGCCATGCACTTAAACAGCAGAGAGCCAGGGTGAGAACTTCAGGACTAATCCTGCCCCTAGAAATCACAGTGCCCAGGGTGGGGAAACAGTCTTGCCCCTTTCTCAGCTCTGGCCCTCCCTGCAGCCCTGACATGGTGACACAACCCAGTTTGTATCCTTCTACTCTATCAAACCAGTTTGGAAGACTTCCTCCATCCTATGGAGCCTCTCACAAACAGAAGAAACAGAGGACACAGTGTGTAACAGACTTCCCTCTGTGATACACCTCTGAAGATGCCAGCCCCAGATGCAGGCGAAACGTTAGGAACAAGATCCACCAGGCCACGGCCACACAACCCACCAGAACCAAACAGAGGAATGCTTTCCCATTTGTCTGAGTAGGGTGGTAGCATGCATACAAACAGCCCAAGTCTTATTTATTTACTTCATTTATATCCCTTTCTCCCCAAAGGGATTCAAAGTAGCTTACATTGTTTACCTCACCACCATTTTACCCTTACAATAACACCGTGGGTGGGTTAGGTTGAATGTGTGTGACTGTCCCAAGGTCACACAGTAAGCTTCCAAGGGAGAGTGGGGATTTGAACTCAGGTCTCCCAGATTGGACACTTTAATTGCCCCACCCTACTGGCTCTCCAGTCTTTTCCTTTCTCAGAACAGCTCAGCTAATACCAGACTGAGAGAATGCTTAGGAGTGGCTTAAACATATTATGCACACAACGCCCCAACCATCAATATGCGCAAAACTGCACATCATTATGACAGGAGAAGGAGAGTGCAAGAGAGAAGACAGCAGAGCCCCCGACTCAATGCACATAAACAGAAGAAAATGAATGGGAGGACTCAGAAATGCCGGCGGAATCCTGGGGGAGTCCCAACATTTACGATCTGACCAGGGTTACCTCAGAGAGATTACAGCACAGTTCCATCCTTCCTTCCTTTTCTTGATCTTCATGGAACAGAATATCAGGAACTGGCTTTTCCACAGACAGAAATAGGGTTGGAGTCTTGCCCCTTACTCAATCCTCTCCCCTCCAGCCCAACAGCCCTCTCCTTCAAATTCAGCCTTCACTTTCTTGCCTCGCCAGCTGCTGAAAACACTAACAAGGGAGCTGAACAGCTGCAGACTGCAAGAATTAGACTCCTTCTCCTTCTCTTTGCTTGGCCTCCTTTCTTCTCTTGACCCGGCTTCTCAAACTCATCTGCAATGCACCATTCCCTGCTAAAAGCCTCACCACAACAGGCTTTCCCCTCCCTCACAGGCCAGACAACCAAACAGAATCCAGCAGGCACAGTTTCCTCGCATGACCCTTGCTGCCTCCCCAAGCTCACGCCTTGGCCACAACCAAGGAAGCAGCTTCATCTACAGGCTCCAGGACTGCCAACCCCCCCCCCCCCCCACACACACACAAGGCATCCGAGGATACAGCAAAACAAACCCCCGAAGAATCCAAGAAGCTGGCTCTGCCTCAGGAGAATGGTAACTCTCCAGTCATCATTCTCAGCTGCAGTGAACCATCAGGGCTTCAAGAATGCAGACCCTACTGGGAGGCAATGTTCCCCCACCCCACCCCGTAGCACTCCCCCAGGCCCCATTTGAGTGACCAGATGGGATCACCATTATGGGAGGGGGAAGGGTCAAGGGGCCACCCTCTGAATGACAAGGAAAACTATGAAGCCAGAAAAGCTGACTGAGTCTCATCTGGGGGGGTCTTGTCTGAACACCAGGGTGCAAAGGACAGTATCAATCTTCACCCTACAGGTTTCATGAATGATTCACAGGTTTTATTTACTTTATTTTTAGCCCACCTTTCTCACAGAAACCCAAAGTGGATCAATCAAAGTAATCTACCAGAGGGGACAACCCATAAGCAATTGCTGTTTTATTGTTTTATCATATTAAACCAGTGGTTCCCAACCTGGGGTACACCAGAGCATTGGGAGGTACGTGAAAAAGATCAAATATAGGGTTTGCTAATATGGGGGTACAATTTTAGGGAAATGATTTGCCAAGGAGTAGGTGAGTGAAAAAAGGTTAGGAACCACTGTGTTAAAGGTTGCAAACTACTCTGAGCCTGTAGAAGATGAGAAGTTTAGAAATGTAATAAACACAAACATTGTAATGGGATTAGGATGGCAAAAACCTGAAGCAAAGTTGGAGCAAAGTGTAAGTATTAATGTGACATGTTAAACATTGCAGAAATCATACAATAGGATAATACACAGAGAAGCAAATAGCATGTGCTACACATAGCAGTACAGTTCACAGTGCCTTTCCCTTTGTTTAAGCACCTTCCTGAACGATTCTACCAATTCCCTCCATTTTAGAGGAGTAGTTTTTAAGGTCAGCTACAACAGTGGTCTCATAAATGTATACATATCTGCTGATGTTTCCTAGCACAACAGTTATTCAGAGTATTAGCATGCATGCACATGAGCACACACACAAAATATAGACGAATGCACTTCCCAGATGTTAGTGAGGAACAGGATGCAAGAATTTCTTTGCTGGACCCCATTCTGTTATCAAGCGGATGCCTCAGGGAAGCTATTTGGTATTTTAACATGTTTGCACCCAGCTCCTCTAAGAGGGGACACACACTAAAGGAAAAAGTATGTCTACTTTATAGGTTTAAGTTGGCTTCTGGGTTCTAGGTCTCCAGGGAATGATGGCAACTGTACTTCTTGAGGAGGTACAGTTATCTCCAAAAGAACTCTCTGCACCTTCAAATTATAGTTCTCAGGGTTTACAGACTGAAGCCATAATGTTCCCCCGTTGGTTTTAAAGCAATGTCAATTCACATCCAGTATCCCCTCACTGTTTTTGAAGTACTAGGTATTAAGTACCCATAAGGCCAAGCTTTCAAAACTGAAAAAGATAAAACTTTTGTCACAGACAATTTTCCCAGATTTGGCACAGTTTAAGGCAGAGGTGTGAGGCAGCAGATTTTCCAGTGCTTTGTTTTTCCTCTGAAAGTTTTCCGTTTCTAAAGCTTGATCGTTTCATAAAACAAACAATGAAAGTGTGCCATGGCTAATACAGTATTAGGCACACTATGCGGTTTCAAGATGGTAATTAAGTTTTTTTTTCAGATGACTATCCTTAGGAATTATATGAGAGAGTGAGTGCAGGTTTTATTGATTTGCAAATGGGAGTGGTGGTAAAAATCACAAAGTTATCATAATCCATTTTTTTAAAGATCAAGTTACAAAGGCACCTGATTAGTTTTGATTCAAAGCTAAAAAATTTATATATGTGCCTCCTCTCACATATCACCTGAGGGACAGGTGATCGCTAACACCAATCTTACAGAGAAGTAACAAGCAATGCAGCTAGTGAAGTGTCCCACTGACTTCCATGGACAAGATTTTAGATTAATGGACAACCTTACACAGGTTTTTTTTGTATGCACCACTAAGTCACAGCTCAGTTATGGTGACCCCATAGGCCTTCCAGGGCAAGAGATGTTCAGAGGTGGTTTGCCATTGCATGCCTCTACATGAGCACAGTTATTTGGGTGTGCTAACTTAACTTGGTGCATTAACTGTACTTTGTGCATTTGAGGTTTTTCCCCTTAAACAATGTAAGGGAAAAACATGCTATAGTTAAGTCCATAGAATTATTATATCAATAAAAAATAATTCCCACATAAAGCTTTGAATTTGTTTCAATATAACATTTTGACTATGCATGATTTATTTTCCCCTCATCAGATACTTCCATTCAAGTATTTGTTGCTATGGGGATAAGAAATTAGAATTGGGTTACTTTTAAAATATGTTAACTTAGATGTAAGTCAGGATCAACATGCTAAATCAAATCCTGCTGTATTTAGGGCACAGGATAATTTTCCAAAAGATGTTCCAATCCTATTTTTTTCCAGCAAACCAGAAAGCATGAGGAGGTGGAGCTGTTGTCTTGTTCAAATCTATTCCAGCCCTCAGACTTGTGGCACTGAAGAAATCGGCAGCATTTCCTTCTCTCTGCTTCCTCCACTTTGCCAAGCTTTCAGTTTTGAAAACTGGAAAACTCTCTGGAATTTTTCAAACTTCACATTACTCATTGGGCATGTGGACTCCATTTTCTTTCAGAACAGCATAGCTGAGGGATTCATGAGAAGAAAGAAACGAAAACAAGTAAAGGAGAAAGACAGTAATTCAGCTAGAGAGGCAAATTTCTTTCTGACTGGGTAACTATTCTTTCCCTGAAATTGTGATGAGGAAACAGCCAAGAGAGGTGCTAAATAAAGTCCTTCAGCTATGTCCTTTCACAGGTTACAAGTTGGATTCACATAGAAAAGTTGAGGAACATGTGTCTAGAATGTCCACACACCCTGTTTACCTCAGAGTTTTCAGTATGTTTATTAACCCATGTGATTTTAAGAAGAGACTTGCACAGAGAAACAAAGCAGCTGACAATTTATGTGTTTCTTTTTCTCTGTACAAGCAAAAGCTATACCCGCTAAATTTCCAGATGTCAGGCTGTAATTAACAGCATGGGAGGAAGCCACAACACATGTAATACCTTTATTAGAAGTGATCAACACAATTCAAAAATGTGTGAGAAGTGTTCACCCGAACTTTTCATCAGGCTGAATGTTATAAAACAAATTGGGAAAGGAGGGGGGAAAGATTTTTTGTAATCCATTACATCAATGCCTTTTCTCACAAGCTTAATACTGATGGGCAGGCAGATATTAAAATGGCACCACTGGTGTCAGGTTACACCTAATTCCTGTCAGCAAGAAAAAAAATGATGTGCCTCCACTGAAATCACAAAGTGCAGCAGTTTTGCTTGTCTCTGACACTAAGCAAGATTCACAGAAATTCATTTGCAGTAATTGTATTAACTATTCTAGAGATAAGTCTGCACAAGGTTTAAAGTCAGAAAAGCCAAACTGGGTAGTTTCACTTCATGTAGTGGGTAATTCTCCATTTGCACAAAGGCTAGAGTAAAAATACCCCCCCCTCGCCAAAAAAAAAAAGGATATGCCTTGTAGGTTCTGTTGTGCAAAACATCTTCTCACTAGATGTTCATTTGCAGGCGACATGTTGATTCCCTTCCTCGTGTACCAAAAAATCTTGAATTGCCCTACTTGGAGCAATGTGTGTCAAAAGTCCCACTGAGAAGAAGAGCTAAATACAAGTTAAAAGCACAGCATCAAATGATGGGAGAATGTGGAAAGCCAAGAAGCAACAAAAACATCATGGGGCAGGGATTCGAACAGAAGTCTGGAATTTGGGAGGTTCATGTCCTTCTTCTTCCCCAAAGATCACAGAGTGACCTTGAACCATCCACCTTCTCTCAGACTAACCTACTTCACAGGGTTGTTGTGAGGATAAAACGGGGGAAGGAGATGCTTGTGTGCTGCTGTGAAGGAATATGGGTGGGATTAAAATGCACTGGGGTGGGGGACTTGATCCATTCCCAGCCCATCTCTTTCCAGTCATCCCTCCACCATGGTTATACATGCTTGGAAGGGTAAACACATTTGGAGTGGCTTTTCAGAACAGGGAAAAAAGATAAGTACCCTCCAGCATGGTAACAGCCAGAGTGGTGTAGCAGTTAAGAGCGGGTGGACTCTAACCTGGAGAACCGGGTTTGATTCCCCACTCCTCCATTTGAGTGATGGAGCCTTATCTGGTGAACCAGATTTGTCTCCCCACTCCTACATTCCTGATGGGTGACCTTGGGCTAGTCACAGTTTTTTCAGAACTCTCTCAGCCCCACCAACCTCAGAAGGTGTCTGTTGTGCGGAGAGGAAGGGAAAGGAGTTTGTAAGCCCATTTGAGTCCCCTTACAGGAGAGAATGGGGGGTATAAAGTCAAACTCTTCTTCTTCCTCCACATCTGCTGGGTTTCCTCCTCAAAGTCCTTTCTCATGGATACACACAAAGCCAAAATTTTCCTCAAGTTAGGCCACACCAATGGATTAAGGTCAGTCCAGTCTCCTCTGATATGCAGCAGCTCTCCAGAGTCCGGGAAAGAGGTTTTTTTCCACATAACCTGCTAACTAGAGATTCCTTCCCGTCAGCAGCTGTTCCCTGTCGGTTTGTTTCTCCCATCAAAAGATGCTCCATTCTACAGACCTTTTGCTTATGATCACAAAACCAAATTAGCCTCTTGAAGTGCTCTGAAGTGCATCCTTTTTAAGACCCCTTTTCAAGGGTTCAAATCTGCATCACAGTATACCCCATTAGCATGGAAAATAGCAATAGGGACAGAACCTGCCCCAACAGCATTTAGAAGAGTGCATCCATCTGGACCAAGACTCCATCCCAATTCTCCAAAATGCATCCATCACCCTGGTAAGTTTAAACTGCCTGGAATTTTGCAAATGATGCAGATCTTCCCACTTCACCCCTATGTTGGTGTTCTTCTCAAAGCCTGGGACCTACAGGCATGCAATTGTATGTGAGGGGGGCTGTATTTAAACTACATGTCACCTTCCCCCCCAACCCCCTCCCAAAAAAGGTAATGGCAGTTTATGCAGCCTAAGCCCACCAAATGTGGCCACTGGCAAAGCTCTTCAGATGAAGTCAAGGCATCTCAGTGGGCGGGGCTTGGCTGAGCCCCAAAAAAGCACTTGGGTTTATTTTGCTATGCCAGGAATGGTCATCCAATCTATCCTTCACTTATCTTCTCTGAGAAAAGCGGGGTGAGGAGAGAGGGAGAAGAGCTTTATTGTCTTTCTCAGCAATGGGAAACAGGCTGCTATTCTAACAGACGGGAAGATTAAATATTAACGCCAATCGATGAAGCATGATCAGATTCAGAACTCTGATTCTACAAACATGGATCAATGGGATCATGCTTGGAACTTCCAGTTTCTAGGTTTGTAATCTGCTGGGGTATTTGTATGCATGTCTGTGTGGAGGAGTGGTTCTTGTTCAGAGCTGTACATCCTTGGCACCTTTTTGTTTGTTTTAAGTTCTGCACTCAGAAGCAAGACCACTTGCATCTATGTCAATTAAGAACATTTGCATCTGTTTTCCTGATGTTTGCAGTTTATGCTGCTTCCACTAATACAAGAGCCCTGGTGGATCAGCCTCACCTAGCCCAGCATCTGGTTTTCAGCAATGGACAGCTACGTGCTTCTGGGAAGCCATAACCTGTAAGAACGTGGAACACCTTCCTTCTAAAGCCACCTAAAGTGATAGCAAATTCTATTATTAATTAGTTGTCACTTAAAGAACTGCTTTCTTTGTCTGTTCTTGAATTCACTCCACCAACCTTAATTCTGTTGACTTACCCAGAAATAGAGCATCATAAGAAACTTTTCTTCATACCATGAACCATTTTATAGATTTCCAGCATGCTTTCTCCTTAGCACTCTTTCTTCTTAAACTAAGATCTCACAATTTGCTTTGGTGTTTTATGGTTTGGTTTTCCCTTACTGCAAATTTCCTAGGTCCAGGTTACTCTCTCTCACACACACATACACCATTCACTTCCAAGAAAAGTCTGCCAGAATTATATGCCTGATGTCAAGTTTCCTGTTTGCATGTAGTGGGAGAACGCACACAATCTTCCATTTTTTCACATATATACACTTGTTGCTGTGTATAATTTCTGTGGAATTACTAGACTTCATTTTCAGAGTGGCATCAGCTGTGGTAGGAAAGGAACTACAATTGAAGAGAAACCCAAACAAGAGCAACCCAAACAAACCAAAGCAGTCCTCCAAAACTTTCCAGTTTTATGTTCCTTGGATTGTTTTTATGGAAGTGCTTTTTGGCTCTGCATCAGATCATCATGGTTCCCTGTAACCCATCAGCAATGGATCTGTAGGCAGTTTTGTATATCTACTTACTGTACCTTCCAAACACAGGCAAAGCAAGTGGGAACAGGTACGATAACACAGGTGAGCATTACACACAACCCCTGCACTCCCTCAGGTATATTCCTTGCCTGTCACACAAAGTGACGATGTTGATGCTCAGATCTTTGCTTGTAAAGGCCTCTTCAGCCTTCAAGTCAGGAGCTGTCCTCTGCTGGCTCCATCAAAAGATGCTCCACTCTACAGGATTCTGTTCGCTTTATGGATCTCTGTGACTCCGCATCAGCTTCTTCTCAAATCCCCTCTGTCTGAACGGTCAGGGAGTTTGCAAACCCAAGTGTCTCCAGATGTTCATGAACTACAAATCCCATCAGCCCCTGCCAGCAGACCCCTGTTGTTAGAGCCCTTTGCCAAGGTTCAAATGTGCTATTATTATAAGGTGGAAAATAGCAATTGGCACAGGACCAGTCCCGGCAGAATTCAGAAGAGAGCACCCATTCGAACCAAGGTCCCTCCCCCCACATTCTGCAAGATGCATCGATGGCCCTGTTATGTTTCACCAGCCTGGAATTTCACAATCACAACCGATCTTCCTACCAATCGATCTTCCTACCCCATTTCAATGTTCTTCCCCAATCCGTTCTCTCCCATGAAGAATTTGCCTGACTCTTTCTAGCCATTTTTTCCTACTCAAAATTGCCCTCCCAAACTACACAGAGGTGTAGGAGGACTGATGACACACATACCTGTATCTCCCCTCCTTGCTCTAGCAAAAAAGCAGCACGGAGGAGGATTTTAGAGGAAAGAGCTAAGCGACTATTTTTGCAATGTTGACATGCCTTGTTTCTGAGCCAGTGTGGTGTAGTGGTTATGAGCAAGGGGACTCTAATCTGGAAAAAATGGGTTTGATTCCCCACTCCTCCACATGAGCAGCAGGCTCTTATCTGGTGAACTAGATTTGTTTCCCCCACTCCTACATTCCTGTTGGGTGACCTTGGGCTAGTCGCAGTTCCTTCAGAGCCCCACCTACCTCACAAGGTGTCTGTTGTGAGGAGAGGAAGGGAAAGGAGTTTGTGAGCTGCCCTTGAGTCTTCTTTCAGGAGAGAAAGGTGGGATATAAATCCAAACTCTTCTTCTTTTTCTTCGTGATGATGAAGAACACATAAGGGAACACAGACTTGGGGCTTCATACATCGCATAGGCTGACCCCTGTGCCTTTGTTCTCAGGCAGAAACAATACACATAATTGTGTTTGTGTTGGAAAGTACCTCAAGCTACAACTGACTTAGGGTCACCCTGTGGGGCTTATGAAGCAAGAGCAGAGGTGATTTTCTCTTGCCTGCCTCCGCACAGTGACCCTAGACATCCTTGGTGGTCTCCCATCCAGATATCAACTAAGGTTGAATCTGTTTGGCTTCCGAGATCAGGCTAGCCTGGGTTGTCCAGGTCAGGGTACTGACAAGCTGGAACAGGTCCAGAGGAGGGCTACCAAAATGGTGAAAGGTCTGGAATCCACGCCCTACAAGGAGAAACTTAAGGAGCTGGGTATGTTTAGTTTGGTGAAAAGAAGGTTAAGAGGTGACATGATAGCCATGTTTAGATATCTGAAGGGGTGTCGTGTTGGTGAGGGAGCAAGCTTGTTTTCTGTGGCTCCAGAGACTTGTACCAGGAGTAATAGGTTCAAGGTGAAGGAGAAGAGATTCCACCTAAACATCAGGAAAAACTTCCTGACAGTAAGGGCTGTTTGACAGTGGAGTGCACTACCTCGGAGTGTGGTGGATTCTCTTTCTTTGGAGGTTTTTAAACAGAGACACGATGGCCATCTGTCATGAGTGCTTTGATTGTGTCTTCCTGCATTGCAGATGGTTGCACTTGATGGCCCTTGGGGTCTCTTCCAACTCTATGATTCTAGGTCTAACTGCTTTTGCCCATCTTTATTTGTTTCTCTTTCTCCCTCCTTTTCTTCCTGTTTGGCTTGTGACTCTCCTGTCTCCCCGCAACTGTCTAAATTTAGACTGGGCAGGGCCCCGGCTTTTGCCAATGCAGAAAAGCAAAGCCGTTGGAAGGGCCATATAAAGAATCCCTCACCACAGCTTGTGATAAATATAAGGCAAAACAGATGCCACTCTGGCATCTCAGCACCTTCCCAAGCTCAATCAGCACCTGCCACAAAACTCATTTGCTGCGGCCCCAGGCAAGAACATGGCAAAGGCAGTCCGGTGCTATCTGGAACAGTCAAGTAGTTTTAGGCTGGCACCTTAAATGGGGAGGCAGCAAATAGGCGTGTGGGATCAGTTCTTGGCCAGGCTACTGGTCCCGCTGGAGGGCATTTTGCTAATATGCAATTTTATTCCTCCATTCCCTCCTCCCCAGTTTGCATAAAGAGGAGGATGACTTTGCCTTGCACAGTATCTGGAGATTTATAGATTTAAGGAGCAGTCTGGAAAGCACAACCAGAACTCCAAGGGGATGATGGAGGGGGGAAAAGAGAGTGATCTAATTCCACGTCTGGGAGAGAGCAGATGAGTGTTTTAGATGCATGTCTGAATCACTTCCAGAGTCTTCCACTCTGAAAGAGGACAGCATCTTGCACCAGACCAGGCTGGACCTGATGCCAGAACAAGACGACACAGGCGTACCATAGGCGGTTAACTCTTTGTGGGCATTAAGGTGCCACATCAGCAGCTACACCAAGAGCCCATTTCCCCCTCTTTCTCCAAAAGGTCAACCCACAGAGGACAGTAATGAGCTACCTCTGAAAAAGCTGGCTTGGGGGAGGGAGGAGATATGGATCCAGGGCACTGAGGAAGAGCAAGTTAATTCTTGAGAGACTCAAAACACACCAGCAGTCAGTGCGCCATTGTGGGGGGGACGGGACGGGATGGGGGCGTGGAGCCCCGACCTGAGAAACCAGCTGAGTTTATGGCTGGCATCATCCCTCCCCGCGTCCGCGTCCGGTCAGGTGGGGCCTCCTCACCTGCGCTTATACTCGTCCCGCTCCCTCTTCACCTTGGCCAGGACGTTGTAGAGGGCGCGGATCTCGGGCGTGATGGTGTCGATCTGGACGCCCACGCCGTCGGGGTGGACCCAGGAGACGCCGGGCCCTTGCACCAGGGTGGTCTCCGGGCCGGGCCCCAGGCGGCGCGCCTGCGAGAAGGACCAGATGGTGCCGGGCAAGAAGCGCGGCGAGGCCGAGAAGGAGCCGCCGGGCAAGGAGGCGGCGGAGGCCGAGGTGGGCGTCAGCGGGGCCCCCGGCGGGTGGCCCCCGGGCGAGCTCAGCCCCCTCGACGGCGCGCCCAGCCCCGCCGTGCCCAGGGAGAGCCCGAGCGGCCGGATGGGGCTGACGAAGCCGGTCTGCACGGCCTGGTCGCGCCGGGGGGCGCCGCACCGCCGGGCCGCCCCCTCGTCCAGGGCCTGCTGGAGCTGCTTCTCCAGCTGCCGGTTGCGGCGCTCCAGCTCGTGCACCTTGGCCAGGAAGCAGCGGAAGCGCAGGTTGAGGGTCTTCAGCACGTTGATGTTGGAGCCCAGGTCGTTGCGCAGCGCCATGGCGGGCGGGGGGGGCGCCGCCGCGAAGGGGCCCCCGCCGACGCCGACGCCCAGGGAGCCCAGCGGGGCCAGAGGATCCCCGTCCCACGAGTCGCCGGGGAAGAGGAAGGGCGGCTGCGGAGGCTGCTCGGCCGCGCCCAGGCCCGCCTGCTCCTGCGGCAGGAGGAAGAGGTTGGGGCCGAATAGCGGGTTCATGGCTGGCGCCGCCGCCGCCGCCGCGGCCGGCCGGGGGAAGCGGCCGAGGGTGGGTGGGCTGAGGCGGCGCGCCGCCGAGCCAATCGCGCCCGGGGGCTGCAGCCCGGCCGGCGGAGCAGGGGCGGGCTCCGGGTGGCGAGGGGCCGGCCGCCCCTCCCTCCCTCCCTGCCTGCCTCCCTCCCGATGGCTCCGCGGCGCTGCAGAGAGAGGGGAGGCGCCTCGGCCGGCGGGGGGGGCGGGCGGGGAGGCTGCGGCGTCTGCCCGGGCGGGCGGCGGAGAGGTGTGCGCCGCACGTCCAGGGGGGATCCGAGGACGCGCGGCAGGTGCCAAAACGGCGCCCCCGAAGCCTCCCTGGGCGAGATCAGCCGCCCTGGACGCTTCCCTCGCAAGGAGGGCGACTGGGCGGTGGGGGGAGGGGGGAGGATCTGGACTGCCAGGAAGGAGAACAACAGCGAGGTTACGTGGCCCCTAACCGGCCTGAGCCTCGACTCCTTCCTCGCTTTCTTTGCTGCCGCCCCTTCCCACGACGCACACACGTGTCTATCTGCACAGTTCTCAACGCCGCCAGCGCGCCTTGGTTTGCCTGAATGCGAGGCGCGAAGGGGACTCGGAGGGGAGGACGGTGCGCGCAGACGGGTTGGTGCGTTCACGGTGACGGTGGCGGTCCCAGGGCTGACGCTCGCTCCGCATTTCCTCGGCCTTCAGGCGCAGTCACTGCGCACTTCTTTCAAGAAAAGCTTGCAAGCACCACATTGCCTTCCCTCGCCCCCCCTCCCCAAGTGCGCATTGCAAAATTTGATGTTTTTCTCTGCACTAGTCCTCTGGAAATTGAATGCTGCAGGTTAGCCCGATCTCATCAGCACTTTGGAAGTAGCAGGGGCTCGGGTTGCCAACTTTGCCTTGGGAAATACCCAGGGCAGGCTCTACAGCTTTTTTGGGAGGTGGGGAAAATCCAAAATGATCCTCCCCATATATAATATATACATATTTTCTATCTATACGCATGTTTGTAATATAATCAACAACTTTTTAAAACGATACAATAAATCATGTTCATTTCTATTAACTGTTAAATGAATAATGACACCTTTACGTTATTTTACCTACCTGTCAAGTTTCAATATTCCCTCAGCCCCCCTGCAAACGTCAAAACCCAACCCAAGGAGAAAGTTTTTCAACTTAGCATTTTCCCGGACTTTTTTTTAAAAATACAGCCCCTATAATTTTGAGTTGGGAAACAACAAACCCACGTCACGCTCCTTCTCAGCCTGATAAAGTACAGCCCAAGAAAAGCTTTATCTGGTAATTATGCTGCTGGAAGCTACAATGACTAAAGTGAAGCTTCTGTACTTTAGTCACTGGGAAATACACGGAATGCTGGGAAATGTTGAAGATGGCAGGAAAAGAGGAAGACCCGCCATGACATGGATTGACTCAATGAAGGGAGCCCCCGTGGCTCTCAGTTTGCATGACTTGAGCAAGGCTGCCGATTAGAGAGGATGTTTGGGAGGTCATAGATTCTTAAGTCAGAGGTGACTTGATGGCTCATAATGCAGGAGGAGGAGGAGGAGGAGGAGTTTGGATTTATACCCCCCTCCCTTTCTCTCCTGTAAGGAGACTCAAAGGGGCTTACAATCTCCTTTCCCTTCCCCCACCCCCAACAAACACCCGGTGAGGTGGGTAGGGCTGAGAGAGCTCAGAACTGTGACTAGCCCAAGGTCACCCAGCTGGCGTGTGTTGGAGTGCACAAACTAATCTGGTTTACCAGATAAGCCGCCATAGCTCAAGTGGCAGAGCATGGAATCAAACCTGGTTCTCCAGATTAGAGTGCACCTGCTCTTAACCACTACACCATGCTGGCTCTCAGGCCTCTTGCCCCCTCACTCCACCTTTCCCAAGGTGTAAAATCAGGCTCTTTGAGGAAGGCCAAGCCTATCAAATTAGGGGAAAGGTCTATTCATACTTTGGCAAACCAAGGCATAACACAGTTCCCTGTTTTAAAGCAATGTGTGGGGGTGGGGTAAAAGGACCCATCCTCTTCCCCTCCATCCTCTTGGACTCCAGGCTGCTCTAGGGCGGAGAGAGAAGGGCATCGGGCATTCTAAATCTTTAATGGTCACCAGATCCCGGAAGCCTTCTCCCCCTGTGTTTTCTCCCCACCCCCTGAAGTGATAGAGCCCAAAGTGTACAATGGCCACTACCAACGTGCAGTCGTTGAAGGGATGGGACAGAAATGGGAAAGTCCTGCAGATGGAAGAGTGGAGGGTGCCTTGGCCAGCAGAAGGGAGATTAGTGAGGCCAAGGAAGGTTACTTGGGGGCCTGTGTCTCCCGTTGCATATAGCTTGTGACATCTTTGAACTTCTCAGGTGCCTTTTCCTCTCCTTCACTCGCCACAGTTTCACCTGATCAACAGCCACAGCTTCTGCCTTATCTAGGGCTGTGACTCCCCTCTGAGGCCCAGGGTCAGCCTCTCCTTTCCTCTCCACCTCCTAGAAGCAGCCTAATTGTGGGATGGGGCGCATGCTGCAGAACCAGCCCCCTCCCCCCACCTCCTAGCGGCTGCCTAATTGCACTGCAGAATAAGCCATTCCTTTCAGGCAATGGAACCCCCTGGCCCCCTCTCTGCCCACCACCCAGGGCACCTGCCCCCTCCCCCTCCCTAGATCCAGTCCTGAAAATACCTGGAGATTTTGAGGGTGGAGCCTGAGGAGGGTGGGATTTGGGAAGGGGAGAGACTTCAATGCCATACAGTCTACCTTCCAAAGCAGCCATTTTCTCCAGGTGGACTAATCTCTGCCACCTGAAGATGACCAGCAGTGGCATATCTGCCTAGGGACAAGGGGTACCCGGGCGCCACTCTTCTGGTCACGTGGGGGGTGCAAAATCGCCCCCCCACGTGACCGGGAAGTCCTGCTGTCTCGTCGTTTTTGCGTGCCTTGACCCCGTCCGAGGCACGCAAAAACGACAAGACAGCAGGACTTCCTGCTGCCTCCAAGCACCCTCAACGCCACCATGGACTCCCCCCTCCCCGAAGGCCTCCCAGCCAGCAGCCTGCAGTCTCTTCTGACCTCCCTTCAGGGCAGGCCAAAAGAGACTGCAGTCCCGGCCTCGGAGATCATTTTTTATAAGCACTGAGGCCGGGGCTTGATGAGCAGGAAGTCTCACCCCTTCCTTCTCTTCAAGCCCCACTCCCGGCCTCAGTGCTTATAAAAGAAGGTCTCCGAGGCCGGGGCCGGAGGGGAGGTCAGAAGAGACTGCAGGCTGCTGGCTGTGAGCCCAGCAAGCAGGGGAGTCTGGGGGGAAGTAGGCACCCTAGACCTTGCCCATGTCCATGGTGACATGGACGGGGTTGAGGGCAGTGGGGGGTGGAACCTGGGGGCATCAGGGGGCGGAGCCAGGGGGCAGAGCCTGGCGGGCGTCCTGGAGACAATTTGTCTCCGGGTGCCATTTACCCCTGGTTCCCCTCTGATGACCAGTCATCACCCGACCACCGTGGAAGTCTAAGGGCCAGAAGTGGCAGGCAATGGCAAACCACTTCTGTACGTCTCTTGCCCTGACCTGGATAGCACATCCTGGTCTGATTTCATCAGATTTCGGAGGCTAAGTTGGGTCAGCCCTGAGAGACTGTGAAGGCAGTCTGGGGTTACCACACAATGGCAGGTAAGAGCAAACAACCGGTTTGACTCCTGCCTTGGAAACCCCATTAGGGGTCACTGTGAATCAGGTGCAACCTGACAGCACTTTCCACCACCTTGGCATTAGTATTGTCAAATGCCTTCATCAGAGACTTTCTCTTTATCCATAACAGTAAATGCCATTTATTAAGCTCAGTTACAGTAACAAAATCACTGACAAATCTTGGCAGTCCCCAGAATTCAAATGAAGTAAAAACAAATAGGTGTAGTGGAAAAATAAACAAATACACCCCCCCCCCAACCTACTACCCTTCAGCTACAAACGAAAATATACATCAATCTAATAGTGTGCTTATTTAATCAGTCTTGTGTAACATAGTAAAATAGAACCACAGGCAAACTACAATAGCATGTGCAAGAATCCACACCCCATGTACAAATTAAACTATTGCATGTGACATCAAAAACATGGGCCAGACTCCACTGTCAAAACACATCCAACTCAAGTCCATGTAACATCAAAGGCAGGTTTCCCATTTCGTGGTGCCCTACCCACTGTTCATGCTTGCCCCTTATTGGGTTCACTATTTCCAGACATCTAGCATGGAATAAAAAATAAACAACAGAAATAGGAAAAATATATAGCATTTGTAATCTGTTTCATAATATAATACAATAAATACCATATAAATGCATCAAAAATAAATCTGTGCTAATATTGTACAAAAATATATAATTATTCACCATCAGATTGGATTTTCCAAAATGAGACCTTTCCCCACCTCTGACCTGACAATGTGTTTTGGGGCTCTCTAGAACTTACCCGCTCTATTGCATTACTTTTACATTACCACAACTTTTGTTCTGAGATTTTCTCTGTTCCAATTAATTTGTTTTCCTTCTCTATGTAGGCTAATAAGCCTTGTGGAATGTGATCAATTGGAGGTGGAGGAGTGATGTAGTGGCCAAGAGTGGTGGACTCTAATCTGGAGATCCGGGTTTGTTTCCCCACTCCTCCACATGAGCAGCAGATTCTAATCTGGTAATCCAGGTTTGTTTCCCCACTCCTACACATGAAGCCTGCTGGGTGACTTGAGCCAGTCACAGTTCTCTCAGAACCCTATCTCACAGGATGGCTATTGTTTGAAAGTTAAGAGAAGGAGTTTGTAAGCTGCTTTGAGACTCCTTTTGGTTGAGAAATTTATTTATTTATTTATTATTGCATTTATAAACCGCCCTATCCCCTAAGGGCTCTAAGTGGTGTATAAATAAAGTGGTGTATAAATATTTTTTTTCTGTATACCAAGGAAAGGCACATGTGTCACAAACAGCACAATCTATGTTCCCAAGTTGGTCACATATCCTCTGTGGAGTTCCCAATTTTCTTTCTAAAAAGCCTTGGATAAACACTCTGTTCAAGAAACAAACCCCCTAAGTAACCTTCAGGGCCATGCAGACTTGAACCACAATCACTACTCCAAGGCCGCCTTATACCAGGCTTTATTTGTTCCCTGGTTGAGAGTTCAATCTTCCAGGGTAGTTGCCTTTAAAAACCATGACAGTAAAAGGAACGGGGAGTTTTTGAATCACCTTTCAAATATTTATTTTGCTTCATATTCAGCTCCAAATCTTTCCATATAGCATTCCCCTGCTTACACAGCAGTAAGCACCAATGAATTCTGAGGAAACTGCTTTGCCTTTGTAACATAGAGGAAAGTAGTTATTCTTCCGATCCACATATTTCTGTGGAAAGACTTTGGTCAGCAAGATGGGACATGTGCCCAAGTATGCCTGCATGGGTGTGCAGTCTTAATTCAGCAGTCCAGGGAGTGTCTAAACACTCTGGGTTGGCACAGGGCCACGTCCAGCTGTCAAAATGACACATCTGAGGGACAAATGGTCAGCTGTTCCAAGCTAACACACACCCAAACAACCCCTTTCTTTGGAGATGGAGACAGCAGTGACAGTGGTATGTGACTGGCCCTTTCATGCTTCTGTAGCAGAGTGGGAATTGAACCTGGGTCTCTCAGTTTCTAGTCCCACATTCTAACCACTACATCATATTGATATCCCAAATGGGCACTATGTGGAGAAGAAGCACATCACAATAATGGGTACAAGGAAAAGGGTTGGTTTTGATACTCTGCGTTTCTCTACTGAAAGAAGTCTCAAAAGTAGCTTACAAGCTCCTTCCCTTCCCCTCCCCACAACAGACACCTTGTGAGGTAGGTGGAACCAAGGGAGTTCTGAGAGAACTGTGACAAGCCCAAGGTCACCTAGCAGGCTTCATGTGGAGGAGGAAGAAGGAAAACAAACCCACTTCACCAGATTAGAGTCTGCTGCTCATGTGGAGGAATGGAGAAACATACCCGGTTCTTCAGATAAGAGTCTGCCACTTTTAACCACTACATCACGCTGGCTCTTGTTCTGTAGCCACAACCCTGGTTATAAACAATGCCTGTTTGGAAGGGCAGAGTGGGGGTTTAGCCCGTGCCCATATGCCTGGCATTGAGATTAGACACAGATAAGCCATTCCTTCCTGCTTAAAGACTGGCTGGATCAGATTTCGCTTCTCCTAATCCTGAATTCTCTGCCAAAATCCCAGCAAGAAGGGGGAGGTCAGCATGTAAGGCCATCATGAAATACCAATGTGAGCAACCACAGACCATGCGCAAGGGGCATGTGGGGAAACAGCAGCCTCAGCATTCCATCCCACTCCTCGACCGCCTGGCTGCAGGAGGTTCCATCACAGCCACAGAAAACTGTTCACATTTCTATACTTCAAACAGCCTGATTTACTGCAGGGAGTTGGTATGAATGCAAAAAGTTTTTTTTTTAATCTGCAAAGCGCTTTGGGAAAGTCTAACGCCGATGGCAAAAGTTCTCTTCTCCTCACCAGTCACGGTCACATACCTATCTTCTGACAACATGCCTAGAAACTGCTTGGTTCAGAAACATGTTATAAAAATGTACAAGCATTTTTATCCCACCCTTTCTCAAAGGAATTCAGGGCAGAAGGCACGATTCTCTTTTCTCCGTGTTATCCTCACAACACCCCTATGTGGTAGGTTGTGAGGCCCATGCTTTAACGGAAATTCGAACCCAACCTTCCCACATCCTACTCTGTTGCTAACTGCTACAACCCACCAGCTGAGATTCTCAAATTTCTAAATTTGTCGTAGCTCTTCAGAAAGGGCCTTTTGAAGATCCCAACTCTTATGTTTACCATTAGCATCACACTGAAGCGGTGGTTATTCTTTCTTATGCTATACAGGTCCTTATATCATTAGAGCTAAAACTAAGTCAAATACAAATACTGCCTTCTCTAATAGCTTTTAAACCATCCTTCAGTTAACACAACACACTAAAGAGCCCAGTAAAGTTCCTTCTTGAGCACACTGGCAGTCTGGAATGTAAACTACTTGCAGCTGATTAATGAACAACGTAGCCTGAGGTAATACACTTTGCACACTCAAAATAATCTTACAGCAAAAAAAAAAAAAAAGGTCCATGTATCGCAGAGCTGTGTTGCAAGTTCTGTGTGTGCCGAGTGCTGTCAAGTTGCTTCTGACCCATGGCGACCCTGTGAATCGATGTCCTCCAAAACATCCAATCGCAACGGCCTCGCTCAGGTCTTGCAAACAAGAGTCAATCTGTCTCATGTTGGGTCTTCCTCTTTTCAAGCTGCCTTCAACCTTTCTTAGTGTTATTGTCTTTTCCAGTGACTCTGGTCTTCTCATTACGCAACCAAACTATGACAATCTCAGTTTGGTTATTTTAGTGTAATAATAGGTGTCAAACTTGCGGCCCTCCAGATGTTATGGACTACAGTTCCCATCATCCCCTGCCAGCATGATGCTGGCAGGGGATGATGGGAACTGTAGTCCATAACATCTGGAGGGCCGCAAGTTTGATACCCGTGGTATCTCACCTCCCAGAATCTCCTTTTCCAGGATTCTTATCAGAATTTAAGGATTTGAGTAGGCAAGTACCCTCCCCACATTTCTTTAGCCAACACAGAGATGCTCTCGACATTGTCTCTTTTTCAAGCATATTGACACCTCATCAGGCCAAGAGAATAGTCTCCTTCCCTTAAATTTGCTGCATAACTAGGATATCCCCTGAATATGTAGGAAACCCCTCCCTTGTCTGCGGGTGGCCCCACTATATGCCGATTCCATTGTCCACATGGCAGCCAGCCAGTTCACTAGTGATGTGAGAATAACGGGACTACAGTTGTGAGTTACAGGAGGGACCAAGCATCTAATTCACATAATTTATTCTGCTTCTATCAAGCAGCAGAAAGAGCAGAGCACCACAGCTTTATTCTCTGGCCCCTAGAAACCTTGTTCTGCATTCTTCTGGCTCCCCAGAGTGTGCTGGGTAGAGCATGACACCCTTTTAAAGCAGATCTTGGCAAACTGCAGGAGCCAAGATTTCTGGAAAAAAGTGCTTCACTAAGTGATGGCCACCATCAAGAGTAAACATTGCAATTTAGAACAAAATTATGGAGGAGGGAACTTGAAACACTCCAGGGCAGCTGACCTCATTCAGGCTCAGGAATGCATGCAATAGATTTTAGAAATGTCTGGGATAGCATTTTTTACAAGAAATTAAAACAGTAGCATAATGCAATAGCTCAAAACATAACCTATAAGGGATAATACTGTCACCCATGTTTATTGTATGTGCCCTCCCCACTTCCTTGATGCAATGTTAGCTGGGTGTAGTGGTTAAAAGCAGAGGATTCTAATGTTTATTTTCCAGGTTTATTTTCCCTGCTCCTCCTCCTGAAACCTGCTGGGTGACCTTGGGCAAGTCCCAGTTCTTTCAGAACTCTCTCAGTCCCACCTACCTCACAGGGTGTTTGCTGTGGGGAAAGGAAGGAAAGAGTTTGTAAGCAGCTCTGGAGCTCCTTTCAGTTGAAAAAAGTGGGGTATAAATCCAAACTCCTCTTCTACCTTTGTAAACATCCTTGCTTTATGATGCTACATCATAGCTTAGATTAGAACATTTGCATTGTTTTTCCAACTATACTGCTTACTGCTCTCTGATACAAACGTTCTTTCAAATTTTGTAACTTGCCTTGAGCCTCAGTGAGGCTATTAATTAAAGTAGTAATAACCACCACCACCACCACCATCAAAAGTTGATCAGGAAAGGGCTCTTAGGAAACTAAATCCAGTGGCTAATGCTATACTCTGTATCTCTGGCCTTCCCAAGCTAAGCCACCTGTTTAAAGTTCAGAGTTTTAGAAACACACTGTATTTCCAGGTTTCCTCTCCCCTTTTTAAGGGCATACATTCTTTTCCCCGCTGCTGCTTCACCCACACAGGCCACAATCACATTGCACGGTATCGGCATTTCATTTTGCCCCCATGAGTCACTCACATGGAAACCAAGGCTAGTCTGAGGGCACCGCAGGTAAACTTCAGTACCCTCTCCTGTAGAACAGACATATGCACACATAAAGAAGCATCAGTCAGTTCATTCCAAGAGTGGCAATCCTAAGCATATTTACCAGGGAGTAAATCCCACTGAACATATGGGATTTACTTCTGTGTCAGCATGGTAGACAGGCATAGTAGGAACTCTGGTTCAGCTCTCTCCCTGCTTTTGATGCTCAATTTTTTGGCATTACCAAGTTCTGATGCCCTGGGTAATCTTCTAGCTTTGCCTAGCAGATGAGCCGGCCTTGGTACGAACTGCAACGGTTTCTTGAAAATGTATGGGTACCCTTTCAAGGTGGTTCATCTATCTGACTGTCTCTCTAGACCAGGTGTCTGCAACCTGTGGCTCTCCAGATGTTCATGGACTACAATTCCCATCAGCCCCTGCCAGGGGAATTGTAGTCCATGAACATCTGGAGAGCCACAGGTTGCAGACCCCTGCTCTAGACAAAGCTGCATCGCAACCCTCAACTGTTCTCACAATACTCAACCTTCCAGACATGCATGCAAGTTCCACAGATGCCTCTACAAAGCATGCTCTGACCCTCTAAAGATTTTAATAAATCTATTAGCCTTTAAAATGTCCCAGGACCCCTTTCAGTTTGTACATTCACACTATCGTGATGGGTATTTTTGCTAGTGGGCAAAACAAGTCTGAAATTTAGACTATGGCATAACAGAAGAAGAGTTGGCTTTTATACACCACTTTTCTCTACTGAAAGGAGTATTAAAGTCGCTTACAAACTCCTTCCCTTCCTCTCCCCACAAAAGTGAGGCAGATGGGGCTGAGAGAGTTCTGACAGAACTGTGACTAGCCTAAAGTCGCCCAGCAAACTTCATGTGTAGGAGCGTGGAAACTAATCCGGTTTACCAGATAAGAGCCTGCCGCTCATGTAGAGGATTGGGAAACCAAACTTGGTTCTCCAGATTAGAGTCCACTACTCTTAACCTCTTCAATATGCTTGCTAAAAGAAGACCTGAATTGAAAGGAGTAAGCTAAACCAGAACAGACGCTCTGAGGCAAGAATCTGAGAAACTTTTCTTCAGATGAGACTGCTCTGGGTTTGTCTGAAGGCTGGCTCATCCGCAGTGCAAGTCAGCCTGACTTTTAACCCAATTGTTTACACACACACACACACACACACTCGCTTCTTCCACCAAACCTCTGATCAACTCCTACACATCAAACACCTGCCAAGGATGGAGGCAATTAATATTCATGCTCAGGGGACTGCTAAGCAGACAGCACAGGACTGTTGCTCTCCAGATCAGACAGACTATTAAATGAACCTCCCCAGGCAGATTCAAAAGACATCACAAGGAGGAAAGCCAAGGATTTCAACAGGGAAAGGCAGACACCTGTCAAAAACCCTTCCCCGCTTGGGAGTAACTAACGGCAAAGGCACCAGGTCAGGAAACTGCAGGAGCAGAAACAAAGCTCTCTGCCAGATGGCCATACATATATGTTGCAACCAAGTAGAAAATCTTTAATGACAGACAAATCTCAATCAGACAGCGTGACCAAAGAGCTAAATTAAATAACAGAAACTGGGCCCCAAACCCACCAAGGAGAGCATCCAAGGGCCAATCTAGCACAAAACTGCACCAGAACATGTGCCTTGGACAGGGGACCCACTTTCCCTCAGTCTTACTGGCACCAGACAAGTGCTTGTCAATGACAGACCCCCCCTATGGGCGGCTCCGGGGCATCCTGCGTTTCTTGCCGGGGGCTGGCTGGGCCCTTGGACCTCCAGGAGAGGGCCGGGCAGCCTTTGAGGGTCTGGGCCGCTTCTGGAAGGAGCTTCTTTGTGCAGCCAGGGCCCATTTCTTCCGCTTGTTCGCTTTCAACTCTCTTTGAGGTGGGGTATTGGCAGCTGTCGATGCTGAAAATGCCTGTTTTGCAGTCTGCTCCTTAACGCCTTTTGGACCCTTTGGTTTCTTCCCTGCTGGCAGAGGAACAGCAGCCGCAACTGGGGCAGATTCCTCCTTTGTGGACGGCAGACCTGGCTCCTCAGTAGGTTCCTTATCTGGAAGCAGAATGAACAGAGTATGGAGGTGAGGCTGGAAGAGATGCCGAACAGGGTCCCAGAGAAAAGCCATTCCCATCCTTAAAGGGCCTTTTGCTCACTACCCCCCAAAGGAACAACAAACTCACAACTCCTGCTTTCCAAGATGGCATTCCAGGCACATAAGATTCTGGCCCATTTGTGCTAAAATGACCCTGGGCTGTTCACCAATATAACAATTTTCAGTTGATTAACCTGAATAATATTTCACTATTTTTTTTGTCACCAAATCACTGCTGACTTATGGTAATCCCTGGTGAAGTTTTCAGAGAAACAGTCATTCAGAGGTGGTTTGCCTTTACCAACTCCACATCACACCCTTTGGTATTTCTTGGAGGTCTCTCAACCAAATGGTTGCCAGGGTCAAGGCTGAGAGTGTATCACTGGCCCAGGGTCACCCAGCAAGTGGTCATGGCACAAGAGGGGATTAGAACCTGGGTTTCCCAGGACCTACTCAGACACCTTAACCACTAACCATGCTGGTTCTCGTTGAAGTAAATAAGTACCCTCATTGCAAGAAAAGTCATGTTTACAATTTTCTTCTCAATTATAGGGCTTATTACAGTATCTCAGAAAAGTTGTGCATTTTCTGTATAGTATAGTAAAATTGTATATTCCTCTGCCACAGAACTCAACATGCCGGACCTTTGTTGTAGAATGCTCCATCTGGGCCCTAGTGCCTACTTAGCCCCGACCCCACATCTGTTTGAAAGTTTGGTGATAATCATTCAATTAACTATAAATGCTCTTGTATCAAAGTACTATGTTCAATAATGCACAAAATAATAGTTTTGGCAGCCCATAAAAATGAATAATTCTCATATTCATTCGGGACTACATTCCAATGTGGAAGCATACAATTTTCTCAACCGTTGCACCTCAACTGACCGTACTAACATCCTTTTCTGAGACAGAGTATAGAACCAAAACAGCCTAAAAAGGAATACAAGTGTAATTCATAGTCACACACACTGAAGCATGCAGCCCTCTGGATTATTTGACTCACTGTCAAGTTTGAACCATGGAGTACTGGTAAACAGAGTGGGTCAACTCCTCCTAAAAATGAGGAAATGGCTTCATTTAGGTCACACTTGCCAAGTAGCAAAGTGTGGTTCACTGTAATGCAAAAAAGGGCCTTCCTACTGAGCTAAAGCTAAATCCTGGGATATAAGTAAAATTCAGAACTGGCTCTTTGAGTCTGACGCTACTTCGTGGTATCAGTTAAACCTGTCAGTCAGAATCTTCCACATGGTTTACTTCTGTCAAGAAAAAGAAGTGATTCTCTTGTTATTTAAGTGCTCTTAGTATTACATCTTTCAGAGATGTATTCACAAGGAAATGTTTCCAGACCACGACTTTTGCCTATCTTTTTGTCAAGATTTCATAAATTTGGAACAAAGGCTTTGCTCTGCAGCTACGATCAAGTCAAAGACATTAAGCATTAAGTTTTATGTTGTCTTTATGGAAATTTAAGAAATTAACTGCTGTGTCTGTTATTAATTTTTCAAGTTCTGATGAGCAATGCATTACATTTTTACTGACAGATGCACTCTCTTACATTACTTTTGAAATGGCTACATTTATGGTTTATCTATTAAAATCAGGAAGAAGTTTGTATCCTCTACTTAATAGATAAGGATTTTTACCCTAACTGTAGCCTTAAGTGTTAGCTTTGTTGTGTACTGGGAATATTTCAAATAGTGACTGGATGGGATTTATAGTTCATACCTGTATTCTGACACATTCTAATGTTGTTTACTTAACAGTATATTCTTGTGTTTGCATTTTTATCTGATATTTATGTTACATCTTGACATGATCTATGGTTACAACATTAAATTCAATTTGATTTGACAATACTGAACCCAATCTAGAATGAAGAAGTTCAAGCACCACACGGTTCTGCAAACTCTGCTGGTTGTCAGCTTTAGAATTTATTCTGCTGGGGAAATTAATTTCCTAATTCAAGAACTGGAATGTGGTGTGTGGGAGAGAAGGGGTCAGTCAAAAATGAGGTCCTGATGACTTCCGTTACCTTGTGGAGCCTTAGGAATTGTGTTGGAGAATTTCTTGAGCTTGGCAACGAAAAAGCCATCCATGTTGTGTGTGTGAGGATAGAAACGGCGTGCGGACTTCAAAGACGGGTGGAAACGACGCTCCTTAAACCTAGAAGTTGCAATTAAAAGATGGAAAGGGTCACAACCTTCCCAGGGCAAACTTAATGGAACCACCATCTGTTCTTCCACTTCAGTTTCTAACCAGCAGAATCCTTTGCAGAGTCACTCCAGTCTAATCCCATGGAAATCAACAGGCTAGGTGTCAAGCTCGCGGTCCTCCAGATCTTATGGACTACAGTTCCCATCATCCCCTGCCAGTATCATGATGGCAGGGGATGATGGGAACTGTAGTCCATAACATCTGGGGGGCCACGAGTTTGACACCTGTGTGCTGGTGTAACTCCACAGAGGATGGCATGCTGGAGATTCTGGACACTCACCTGACAAACCCTTCTTTGCCAAAGTCCAGTCCGGTTGGCACCAAACGGACATTGCGCTTCTTCAGGGCATAATCCACCACCCACTCATTCTCCTCCACCTGAAAACACAGAAGAACAACAATCAGATTGTCCCGAGTCTGGCAGACCACTGGACTCTCTTCCTTGTTTGAGCTGGGATTGGGTAGGGGGGGGGGGGGGAAGAGCCTCACCATGACCGAACAGGTGCAATAAACTATGTAGCCCCCAGTCTCTGAGGCAGCATTGACTGAGTCGATGGCACTGAGGATCAGCTCCTTCTGCAGGTGAGCGCATCGCAAAATGTCCTTCTCGTCCTGGAAGAGAAGGGGTGAGAGAGCTTCAGTACCAAAAAAGCTTCCGCTGGAGTAAAAGTTCTGTGCATCTTTTTGGGTGCTTCAAGATCTCTGTTTATTTCTTATGTAGTCAACACACTCTGAGTATTTCACATATGCGGTCATGCAATCCTGGGTAAAACAGAATAGTCTCTTTTAAAAATAGATTCTCCCCCACCCTCCCCCTTCTGTCAAATAAACTTCCAACAGCTTACAAACAGATTCAATATAAAATCCCAGAGTCTACTAAGCAGTTCCAAAATGCTGTGCAGAACATTGAGCCTTCCAAGAGACCTCCCCTTGCTAGGCGGCCAATATGGCTGTTGTGTGGATATGCACACGCGCAGCTTACAGGGAATGTTGAGAATAGCCTTTTCTCTAAATAAGCTTTTCTCGCTCCTTCCAATGCTCCCACCTATACGATGGTTTCCAAAATATGCAAGTTCAGTTATTGAATTGATTTACTGGTTTAAAAAGCAGAACATTAAATCTGTCAACACTACTGGCAAAAATTTTTAAAAGCAGGAAGCAGACAGAAGTTCTGAACTCCGCTTTCTCCCATCCCCTGAATGCAAAGTCAGGTTCCCCAAGGATCAATACGGACTTGGCTCACCTTATTGGTCTTAACTGAGGGGTCCTTGGAAATCACACCTGTGCCGCTGCATGGAGCATCAAGCAAGACTCTGTCAAATCCCCCCAGGACCTTGAGACAAAGGGAGAAACACCCAGAGAAACAGTTAGGCTGTGGCTCAGTGTTAAGAGTATTTGCTTTGCATGCACAACGTCACAGGTTCAATCCCTGGAATTGCCCGTTCAACAGATTCAAGCAATAGGTGAGGTAAAGAACCTGTGCTTGAGACCCCACAGTTGCTGCCAGTCAGAGCAGACAATACTAACCTTGATTCAGTAGAAAGCAGCAGCAAGTGACATATCACCCATGGCATTTCCACTCCCCATGTAAGGTTTCCCACCTCTCCCTTCTCACCTTTGGTACACCAGGTTGTGATGCAGGCTGGAAGCCAGAACATCCTACTAATTCCTCTCATATGTGCTCCATCTTACCACCCCACCCCACCCCGCAACCCAACTCCAGATGAGGAATGAAGAAAAATACTAGACTAGACAGGAGTAGCAATGACCAACTACCATTGTGATATAGTGGTTAGTGTGTTTGACCCAGGTTCAAAGCCCCACTCTGCCATGGAACCTCCTCTCAGGCTAAACTACCTCACGGGGTTGTTGTGAAGATAAAAAGGGGGAGTAGGCGGTAACCTGTTTTGGGTTCCCTGTTGGGGGAAAAGTTGAGGTATAAATCTACATATGTAAAAATAATAAATGATGTTCTACTACATCAGGAGATTTTTTTAAAGGCTGCAACACAATCACCAATTGTGGAGCGGCTACCCTAGCCCTCTTCCCCACACAATGGGATGTGCTGCTGCAACATTCACCACTAACATGTTTCCCCGAAAATAAAACAGGGTCTTATATTAATTTTTGCACCAAAGGATGCATTAGGGCTTACTTTCAGGGTAGGGCTTATTTTAGGGGAAATATGGTACCTTCACAATTCATTAAGGTGTGATGCAAGCTGCATCCTCATTGGCAGGGAGCACCCTGCTGGATCACACCATCCTGATCTGTAACTACCAGTAGGGCTTATTTTTGGAGTAGGGCTTATATTTTAAGCCTCCTCCAAAAATCCTGAAAAATCATGATAGGGCTTATTTTCGGGGAAGCATGGTATGTTCCCACTAATGTACCTTGGGGAACTGGCGTCCGTCGCAGTGGCTCACAACCGTGTTTGTGACTCCCAGCCGGTGCAGATTCCCCACCACGCTGTGCAATCTCTCCGCATTGCTGTCGTTGGCCAGGATTTCGCCTGTGTTCTTCATCAGCTGAGCTGCAAAGGTAGCAGGAAGGGGGAGTTCAAAAGGCTGCCAGGTGGCCAACTGGCTACTGCTAAAACAGTCACTCCCAACCTTAGCTACTTCCCTCTTCTCCCACCCCTTTAGCCCAGTCACACAAATCAGAGAATCTCCCCTTGTCCAGCCCAGCCTGTCCCTTCTAATCCAGTTGCTCCCCATACAAATCAGAGAATCCCCTCTACCCTGCCCAATCCAGCCCATCCCCTCACTGGTACCTATGTAGCTGGTCTTGCCTCCTGGGGCACAGCACATGTCCAGAATGCGCTCATTCTCCTGAGGAGCAAGAGCCATGACTGGGAGCAGGCTGGAAGCTCCTTGCAGCATGTAGTGCCCGGCTAAGTACTCAGGGGTGGCGCCTGGTAGCAAAATCACAGACAAAACAGTAATAAATCAGCTGTTGAGAGGAAAACGAGCTAGGAGGAGGGAACAGAAGCAACACTCAGCCTGGTTCTCACTCACCAATGGGCACGGAGGAATCATAGACGACAAGTCCCGTTTTGGACCACTTCCCCAAGGGATCAAGATTCACCCCACGATTAATCAACGCCTGTAGGATCAAGAAGGGAAAGGTTGAGGGCTGTGACCAAGGCAAAGGAGGCAGAGGAAGGAAGGGAGGAAGAGAAGACACACAGCAGCTGTGCTCACCTGTGCCAGGTCGCGCCGGCGTGTTTTGAGAGTGTTGGTTCGGAGAGTCACTGGCCGGGAAACCTCATTGGACTCCAAGAAGTCAACCAGCTGGATGGGAAGATGAAAGGACTGAACAAAAGGGCAAGACCCTCCTATATTGTGGAGAAGGAACTGAGTGGGGGGTAAGAATTCAGCAGAGAATCAGGCTTTAAATAAAGGGGGGGGGCATGATTCAATAGTGGTACATCTACTTGGCATGCAGAAGGTTCCATGTTCAAGCCCTGGCATCTTCAGTTGAAAGGACTAAGTAGTAGGTGACATAAAAGAGTTCGACCTGAGACCCTGCCAACCTAAGTGGAAAAGGACTGACCATGAAAGACCAATAGCTTGACTCAGCAGGCAGCTTTGTGTGCTCACACATGAACACATATTTTGGTGCCTTCTACTGAATCTGATCTTCATCCATCAAGGCCAAGATTGTCTGCTCAGACGGACAGCAGCTCTCCAAGGTTTTAGGTAGAGTTCTTTTATATCCCCTCCTTCCTGGTCCTTTCGACTGGACTTGGCACGGACTGAACCTGGAGGAGGACCATCAGTGGCAGTCAGTCAGCATGATCAGCCCTTCCCATGTGATTCAGTTTGATGAGACAGAATCTCAGATGGTTTGGGACTATTTCAGGGCTCTCCCCATGTGGGGGATTGAACCAGGGGGTTGTCTTTCTCTCGACTATGCCCCTCTCTCCAGTCTCCTCTGCCCTGATCTATAGCGCTGGTATGGGTATCAGGGCTGCTGGGGGCTTTCTAATGCCATCAAACACCTTCATCAGGGCTACCCATCTATCAATCCAGGCTATAGCCTCTGCATAGTAGCCACTGAGCTTTGCATCCATTGCCTGTGCATGCATGCATGTGTATATACACACACACACCCATGAATGAATGAATGAATGAATGAATGAATGAATGAATGAATGAATGAATGAATGAATGAATGAATGAATGAATGAATGAATGAATCAATGAAGGGGGCTCTAGCCCACAAAACCTTAAATAATTGAGCTGGCCTTTACAGTGCCACAACATCCCTTTCTTTTGCTCGCTGCAACAGGCAGACACAGCTGTTCCCCCTTGTAACCACAGAGATGGGAGTGAATTTATGAAGCAGAGAAGCTGGTAAACAACAGATGCCTCTCTGAGCCAGGGATTCCCCTTTATACTTTGGAGAGTCCTGGGTTCTAGACAATGGTTACTACAAATAATTCAGCAGGGCAATTCCATTCTTCCTTTGGCTTCTTCTCCAATCCCAAAGGAGACTTCCAAGACCTTTTTCCAATCACATCCTGGCCAGGGGAGATTTTGGTACTGCTTGCAAGCAAGGGAGAGTGGGCAGGCGTCATCTTTTCTCCCAGAAAATGTGGCCTGATACTTGAAGTGTTTTCAAAACCATACACGAAGGCTTGCAATTGCAGCCCCCAGATCCATACTTGAATTCTGTTACCTTAACGCCCCTTGCTCCAATCTGCCTGGCAAACAAACACTGAGGACAAGGCAAATCACCCAATAAGGAATTGCCTCCTCCTGACAACCTACCTCAGAAAGTGGGAAGAGCTCCATCATTTTCCCGATCAGAAAGTCGCTGTAAGAGTAATAAGAGGCCAGGTCCTGGCGAAGGAGCATCAGGTACTCTTGCCGGGAGTGGCCGACTTCTCGCTTCGTGCTGAAATTCTGAAGCACCTCAATGTTGTCCTTAATGCGCTGGTGAATGAGCATCAGGTTGGCTGGCTGAGCGGGTGGGAAGGCGGTTAAGGAGTGACATCAGGTATGAAAGCTGCAAGACCACAACGGTCTTTGGCGTATAGTTTGGGGACTTCCAGAGGGTCGTAGAGCCCCCTCTTCTGGGTTGCAGTACCCCCTCCTCTCCAAAGAGAGGAGTCCTTGCTAAGGACTTGCTCGAAGAGCACATGTATCAACAGCATGAATCCTGCCACTCTTTGCATATCTGAGAGCAGCCATAAGACATAGAAATTAAGTTGTTCACCAAGGGAGAGAACTCTTCCACAGCTTTCGCCAGGATGGACTGGGGGCAAAACAACCCAATTTCTACCCCGCCCTGGAAAAAAAACCCACCCTCCAGGCCATTGGTCCATAAGGAATTTCCCCAACAGCCTTCACAGCCAATCGACCACTACCTCTCACCCACGGATCGTTCTTCACTATGGTTCGCCCCCAGGTGCTTAGCCTCTGCTTGCATTCTTTACCTATCTTGGTTGGCTGCCTGCAGCCCTAGCCTCAAGGCTGGAAAAGTCAGAACTCTGGCTTTTCCAACTTCCTGGCACATGACTCTGATGTCACAGTACTGCACTTCCCCCTGCCCCAGCAGTTCAGTGGGTCCCAATTCTGCAAAGGATGACAACTACAGCCCAAATTCTGAATCAGCCATGATTCATCCTGTATAGCAGGGTGATGTCTTTGGCTGGCTACTCCTCTGGCTGGGAGAGGCCTGTGCTTACCTAGGATTTTCTGGAGACTGAACTGGCCCACTGAGCAACACCCCTCTCCCATAAGCAAAACAAAGACCCCAACATGTACAGCGCAAGGTCATGATGTACCATAGCACAAGGGGTTGTGTGCCAAATTACATTTTGCACAGCGAACACACATGACCAGTTACACCAGGTGCTCCCAATCTTTTACAGTTGGTGGGCACCTCTGGAATCCTGACAGTCTGGTTAGCAGAGTGACAAAATGGTTACCACAAAATGCAGAAGGAGACAACCACAAACTGGCTACCTTATCTTACCTTCAGTCACACAGTGAAAATCCTTGTGCTGTGGAGGCAGCCACAGATCTTCAAAGGCCAATCAGAAGGCTTGCTGCATTAAAGCCCCATATACTTTCTAAAAGCACTTGGCAGACACCAGGCGGTTGGTGAGCACCACATTGGAGACCTCTGTGTTACGCTCAAACACAATCTAATCACCACCAAGCAGCTTGTTTTCAGTCACACTTCTCCAGTTCCCCCCCCCCCCTTACTACAGTCCCAGGCCCCCAAAGCTTTGGTCCATACAGGGGTGGGAAGCGCATGCACCCCAGACATCCATAACATCAGTCATTCTTAAAACTGCCATGTAAGACAAGCAGTTTCAATTATTCTGACATTAATGCAGGGAGTAGACTCGGCAGGGCAGTCACACTGGTCTTCAGCAGAAATGTTAGTCTTGGAGCCCAGTTGCACCTGGGAGACAAACAAGATTGCCGAGATATAAGCTTTCACGAGTCTGATTTTTGAAAGCTTATACCTCAACAATCTTGTTGGTCTCTCAGGTGCAACTGGGCTCCAATCTAGTTCTTCTGTGGGGAAGTTCACGTTCAAGACAGATAAATTGTCTGCACCCTCTCCCCCCTCCAAGTTTGAGGCTGAAGACAACACTAAACTGGAAAGTTGCTAAGGATGCATCAGGCTGCTCCAACACTTCAACTTGCCACCAGGGGGCATAAGAGGAAAAAAATGAAGCGTCGTCCAAGGCTGAGGGGCTGGGGGAGGGAAGAGTCCAGTCTGGCCACAAATATACCCTTTGTCCATGGAAGCACAGCCCCCATGCCATGTTAACAGATACTGAAAGGAAGGATATTTTCTTTCTCTATTTCCTGACCGCTGGGTAGCACAAAGCGCTCATCTGTTTCCACATTGAGCTGCAGGTCTGTTTCCTGGGTTTCTTCCTGTGAGGGCTGGGATTCTTCTTCTTCCTCCTCCTCCTCCTCATCTTCATCCTCATTGAGATCCTGTCTGCATCCAAAGAAGATAAGCCTTTAAGAGGGAGTTCCTTGCTGATTAGGATTCTGAAGGAGGAAGAGGGCACAAGGGGGAAACCTGATAACCCTCTCATCAGAGACCCTGATTCAGTACTAGCAGCCTCCTGAAATACTCACCCCTTCTGCTTTCGGGCAGCTTGCTCAATAGGCAGGAGCTGAAGAAATGAAACAAACTCTTACTTCTAACATGAAGCTGTTCAGGCACAGATCAACACACAAAAAAGCACGCATGTGCATGCAAAAGTAACACACAGCCCACACTGTGATCTAGGGTATTTTCGTTTTCCCAAATCAATATGCAGCAGTCATATTTATATCTCAAACAAATGAAGCAGTCAAGGATAACCCAGAAGAAAACAAATGAAGGAGAGGGGACCCAACCTTGAAGTGAGTCTGGTAGACTGAGCTGTTGAGCAAAACCAACCCAAAATGAACCAAAATGAACATGAACCAATGTATTGTCGAAGGCTTTCACGGCTGGATTCAACTGGTTGTTGTGGGTTTTCCTGGCTGTGCGGCCGTGGTCTGGTGGATCTTGTTCCTAACGTTTCGCCTGCATCTGTGGCTGGCATCTTCAGAGGTGTATCACAGAGGGAAGTCTGTTACATAAGTCTGTGCGTAACAGACTTTTCTCTGCGATACACCTCTGAAGACGCCAGCCACAGACGCAGGCGAAATGTTAGACCATGGCCACACAGCCAGGAAAACCAACAACAACCAACATGAACCAAGATTCATACTGAAAATAAATTTTTAAAAACGACAACAATTTCAGTAGAACACACAGCAATAAAATCAAGCTCAATTTAATGGGCTCTATGAGGCAGTGGAGCTTAGAACCAGCCTGTGAGACCCCTGGACAATTGCTGTTTAAGACACAGAAGAAGGCTGGTAGTCTTGAGATTCTGCTAAAGCCTGAGCTTGTCCTTCCGAGGGATCCTAGCTCTGATCCGGGTGTTCCAGGTGAGATTTGTCCCTTAAGGCCGCCTCCTCCTTATGATGCTTGATGTGGCCAAGCAGAGAAAGATTCCTTTGAGGATTTTTCTTTATCCACAATAAGTATCAGAACTCTCTTGCCTTTATAGTTATAATTAGTGGAGCTAGGAAACGAGCAAGCTGTCCAAACGGCAGGGCTATGCAGACTGGAGAGGGACAACCCCCTACAGTCCAGGCGAGTGTGCAAAAAATGTACATACCTCTGCCTGAACAGTTGGAGGTGTGACCTAACCAGCTTGGATGACTGACTCCACTGTCTTTTTTCTTCCTGTCCACATATTTTCTTCAATTCTTAGCCGCTCATTTTCCTGTGTGAGCCCAAACCCTCCTTCTTTGCTCCACCACCCATTTCTAACAGCAGCAAGTAAAATGGGAGGCCAAGATGTCTTACTTCCTCATCACCAGAAGACGACGCTCCATAGTCATCCACCATCCCATCATCACTTCCGTCCTCTTTGTCGCTGTCACAGAGCCCTTCCCATTCGTCGCTGCCACTGAAGGCCTCTTCCTCACCCTTCTCAGGCCTGGGCCTTTTTTTCATGGAGCTGGGAGTCAGCCAGGCTGCGTTTTCATCACTGAAGCCATCCAGGCGGCCATCTTGTGAGGCTGGTCGTTTCTTGGCCCCCTTCAGCAACAACTCGCCTGGAGCTGTAAAGCCAGGCAAAGGAGTGATTTAGAGTGAGCTTCTTGAGGATTACTTTGTACTCCAGGTTCCCAAGGAAAATACAAGCATTGGAGACACCTGCTCAACTTAGATATTAAGAAACTTGGAACTGCACACACACACACAACTGGGACATTCCTTTCATACACATCAAATAAATGTATAGCCCTCGTACACACCAGTGGTTCTCAACCTGGAGATCGCGACCCCTTTGGGGGTCGAACAGCCCTTTCACAGGGGATGCCAAGACCACCTTTGACCAGGAAATTCCCATCACCCTCTCAGCCGCAGCCACGCCGTAATGGCGGATCGGGCGCAGACTTTTTCGCCTCCACCTGAGACCTTCCATAGGGCTTCAGCTGAGAGGACCCGAGCAGCAACCCGCCAAGGGGAAAAAGACCCCAACAAGATGCGGGAGGACGCCCGGGAGAAGGTAGCAGCAGCCGCTTCTACTGCCGCTGCTGCGATAACAAAGAAAACGACCCGGGCCAAGAGGGGTGCAGCTCCTCTGTCACAGCAGAGGCTCCTGGCACCTGGCAATCGGCCATGCCGCAATTCTGGCTGCTATAGGGCCGATTAAGGAGCGAGGCTGCAAGGCGGGACCAGCAAGGAGTTTCCCACCATCACGGAGAATGATCCGCCCCTTCCAGCTGGAGCTGATGGCGGATCCAGGCAAGATCGGGGTGTGGGGGGCCAGGAAGGCGAGTCGTCCAGTGGGGAGGGCAGAGGACCCCCCCCCCCCCTGAGCAGCCCAATCCCCAGAGAGTAGAGCAGACCCCAGCTGGGTGGGCAGGGCTACCTACCACATTCTTTCCACCAATTCGAACAGCCAGGAAAGCAGAGCCTTTAGAGCAGGCTCATGGAGGAACGCTTCCCCAGATGAACTCATGAACAGTTTAGAGAGGCCATGGGGGTCACCACAACATAAGGAACTATATTAAAGGGTCACAGCTTTAGGAAGGCGGAGAACCACTGCTATACACCTCTTTGGGAAATATCTAGCATGAATACTGGTGTAGTGGTTAAGGTATCGGACTAGAATCTGGGAAACCCAGGTTCAAATCTCTGTTTGTACCATGGAAACTTGCTGGGTGACCTTGGACTAGTCACACAAACTCAGCTCTGATCCTGGCTAGTATTTGGATGGGAGATCTCCAAGGAATTCTAGGGGAATGATGCAGAGGCAGGCAATGGCAAACTACTTTTGAAACGTTTCTTACCTTGAAAGCCCCATTGGGTTGCCTTAATCAACTGTGACTTGATAGCAAACATAAAATTGAATAAAAATTTAAATGCACAGCACAGAGACCTGGAACATCTACCTTAATCTGTGCTAAAGTTTTGCAATCTGCCAATATAATATTTTGGTAGGTCTGCCACCTGTCCTAGCTTCTGCCATGGAGACAAATATCAATCCTCAGCATTCCCCATCTTGCCGCCTCCTGCAAAAACCTGAAAAAATCAAGCCCATCTGCCAATCTCAAAAGTCACGCCCTGAACAATTCTTGACCAATGGGGCTTCTAAGTCACAGCGCTGTCTTTCTTTTACCTCTGCCTTCCTCCTATGACCTGGATCCCACAGAGATCAACAGGGTGGCAATTTCCCACATTATGTGAGCTAAAGAGGTGCTGGTGAATTGGGTGGTGGGGGTGAATTCTCATTCTGAAGGCTGGCAGTTATGGGCTTAAAAATTGGATTTTCTTCCAACATTTTCCTTCAGTTGCACTGCATGGAATCAGGAAGAAATTCTTTCCCCTCTTTCTCCAGAAAGCAGATATTCAGACAGTGAAGGAAAGAATGCCACTGGAGACAAAGGGAAGTTTTTTCCCCTAAAGATGAGAAATAGTCCTAAAAAGCACGTCTTTCTATATCTCAAATAACAGACCTTTCACCTCCTTTTCATGTTTTGTTTATTTATTTTTTCTTTCATTTTCCCTCTCCCCCTTTCACGTCTCTATAGAGGATAGAGAAGAGGGTGGATTTATGAGGAGAGGTCATTTGATAGTGTTTCATACTGTATTTTTTAGAAAAAAAAATACATTTAAATAAGAACAGTTGGATGCAGATATGAGGCATTTCTTACAATGCCCCTGAGTTTCACTGTATCCCTTTTATTTCACATTCTTGTCTTATGCTTGGCACATAAACAAAGAGAATGCCATTCAATCTTTACTCTGTAAGATATAACTGGATTGTTCTGTTACTTGGATGTACTGTTTTGTTCATGAGAAACATTTTACTTGAGTATGGATTTTGTTTTTATCCATGGGTAAAGGGAGCAGTGGGAGGGAAGGTGGCATGTCAGATCTTGGAAGCTAAGCAATGTGGGTAAATGGATGGGATATCACTCAGAAAGATACAAATAAGTTCTTCATCAAAACATTCTGATATGAGAAACCAGCCATTTGGGGCACCAATTTTCTTCCCACATTTTCAAAAACCCCATCACGTGATGAAATTCCTACCAAAGTGAACTTCATCAGAGAGAATTTAATAGTACCGTGGCAGGAACGTAATGTTTGATTCTCCTACATCACATTAAATCAGATACTTTTACTCCTCACATCTGCTAATCTTCAAAGATGTCTCCTTTGTTATTTTTACTAATATAGACACATACTGCTCTGCCTTGGGATTACATTTTGCCTGCAGAACTGAACTGCCATGAGCAGCAGAGTTGATATTATGCCAGCAGCAGTCGAGCATATCGCCAAAATCAACAACCAAGTGGAACAAACCAGTGATAGGCTGTTGGGGGTAGGAGAGCTCTCCAAGAAAGAAAGGTGGCCAAGGAAATGAATTTGAACTGAGAATTTCTGTGAATTAGTTCTGGGTAGGAGCATCTCACATCCTGAACTGAATGTCTCAGAGTAGCCCAGCCTTGTCAGAGCTTGGAAGCCAAGCAGGGTCAGCCACAGCTAGTATTTGGATGGAACCGATGAAATTTAAGGTTGCTACATAGAAGCACGCAATGGCAAACCACCTGTATTCATTTCCTGCCTTGAAAACCACATGAGGGATCGCCATAAGTCAGCTGTGACTTGATAATACTTTCTACTATGGAATCTTACGGTGCTTTTCTGCATGCTCAATGAACACTTTCTGGTAACATCTGCAATGTAACCTCCCTTTAGGTCTATTGACACAACAGGGGAAAAAAATCAGGAAGTCATTCTGCTGTATCAGGTACAGCCAGCAGTGCATTGCTGCAATGGGAGTTTAACCCCTTTGGAACAACTAACAGAAACAAGGTCCAAGCCTGGTTGGCTACCTCCTCACCTGTTGATTCCTGGAGAGCACAAACAGTCTTGCCAGATGGTGGCTTGGCAGATTTGAATCGCCGTTTTGCAGCTCTAAAATAAAAAAAAAAAATCAGAAGCAGTAGCAAACAAGTGGAGCTGAGACGGTCAAAATAAGCATGTTGACCAGCTCCAAATTTGTTAAACTCCATCAAAGTCACCGTCTGATTCTCAACATAGGACAAGACCGGTGACCACCAGCCTCCTTTGTTTTAAACAGAATTTGTCCTAGCATGTCATCATTATAGGAAACAGGGAACAAATACATGATTGGAGTTTTTGAGAAACAGCGACCAACGCATTTCAGAAGATATTTTTGAAACACAACTAATAATAGTGGCTATAAAGCCCAGGAAAATGGACTGGCCTAGAAGAGCAAATAATTACTGAAGCAAGACAAATTATTAGCATATTTAACTTACGCTGGAAGATGTCAACCAACTCTCGAGTCTTGATAATCAGCCAATAATTATGTACCAAGTGCCATTTCTAAATCTAATTTGGATTACTGGAGTTTATTCCGAAAACTGCTTTCTTTGTTACTTTTTGATTTTATTAGGTTACTTTTATGATGTTTTATTAGGCAAGAATAATGAAAAAGATCAAAATTTCTTAAATCTGCCACTTTGCCAGTAAGATCATGACAGAGGCATAGCTATAAGGGGACAGGGGTGGTATGCGCTGTGCACCAAGCACACACCTGGGGGGCAGAAAATCGCCCCGACCTCTTCCCTGCGCCCCCCCCTTAGTTCAGGCTGAAAAAGCATCCTGGTGGAAACTACACTTCCCAGGAGGCCATGTGAGCCCAAAGGTCTCCTGGGAAGTGTAGTTCCCACCCGGGTGTTTTTTCAGCCTGAACTGAACAGGCCACTTTTTCAGCCTGAACTAAGGTAGGTGAAGGGGGGCGGGGGGAGAAGCCAATGGGGGGTGGAAAACATAAGAGTCCACCCCGCGCGCAGTTTGGCCCAGCTACACCTTTGGATAATGATCCATCTAACTCAGGGGTCTGCAACCTGCGGCTCTCCAGATGTTAAGGGACTACAAATCCCATCAGCCCCTGCCAGCATGGCCAATTGGCCATGCTAGCAGGGACTGATGGGAATTTGTAGTCCATGAACATCTGGAGAGCCGCAGGTTGCAGACCCCTGATCTAACTCCCTATGCTCCCTATGACAGTGGCTTCAGATCTTTTTCTTCTTCAAACCAAGTTAAAAGTCAACCCAAACTTTTTTAGATGCCTCTGCCTCCTCTCCCACTACTGGGAAAAACACAGCAGGATTTGAACCCATATTCCTACTACAGCGGTCTTAAATCAATGAACCACAATATCATCAGCAATTATACATGGCTTACAAAGAACAGCCAGGCTTTGCTCATTACAGCAATGTTTAACTTATTTTAGAATCGACCAGTAAGGTAGGTTAAGTTGAGAATATGTGATTGGCAGGTCATTCAGCAAGAAAAGCGAGAGCTAGAGCGGTGTAGCGGTTAAGAGCAGGTGGACTCTAATCTGGAAGCTGTATTTGTTTCCCCGCTTCTCCACATGAAGCCTGCTGGGTGAGCTTGGGCTAGTCATGGTTCTCTCTGAAGCCTCTCAGCTCCACCTACATTACGAGTCTGATGTTGGGAGAGGAAGGGAAGTTGTAAGCTTCTTTAAGTCTTCCTTTAAGAGAGAAAGGGGTGTATAAATCCAAACTCCTCTTCTCTTGTGGCAGAGCAGGGATTTGAACAAGGTCTTCCCAGATCCTCTTCTGACACTCTAACACAAGGTAAGTACACAATGCTTTGCGATGCAAAAGATCAACCCTGGCAACCTCCATCATAAGATCTCCAGAAGCAGATGCTGGGAAAGGTGTTTCTCTGTCTGAGACCTTGGAGAGCTGCGGCCTTCTAAGAGGGACTGACTGTCTGGGGCTGTAAAAGCACCCTTAGGGCTTTGGCAGAAGAAGAAGAGTTTGGATTTATACTCCACCTTTTTCTCCTGTAAGGAGACTCAAGTTGGCTTACAAACTCCTTCCCTTCCTCTCCCCACAACAGACACCTTGTGAGGTAGGTGGGGCTGAGAGAGTTCCGAAGAACTGCGACTAGCCCAAGGTCACCCAGCAGGAATGTAGGAGTGCGGAAACACATTTAGTTCACCAGTAAGCCTCTGCCACTCAGGTGGAGAAGTGGGGAATCAAGCTCGGTTCTCCAGATTAGAATCCACCTGCTCTTAACCGCTACACCACATTGGCTGAGAGAGATGAAACAAAATCTGCATCTGGTGGGAAACCCTACTGAAAAAAGAGGTGGGGGAGAGAGAGAGGAAAAGTTGTGTTTTGAACAAACAGGGACCACCACCATGTTAACAAACTCACCTTCTCCGCGCGTGGTTGGACAGCTTCTTTGTGCCATCTTCGGGATCTAGGCAGAAGGGAACCCAGTAAATCCGTTGGTGCTGAAGTTAGCATGACAACATTAGGAACTTCTGGCGTCTATGTTCAGGAGACAAGTGAAAGAGCCTCCAAGCGGAGCCAACACCCATTCTAGAAAATGGAACTACCCAAGCCACACTTCTGCTGGGAACAAGCCTGTGTGTTATACTCACTGACCATAAGCCCACCCCTTCATCTGAGTGCTCTGACTGCTAAGAATTCGTTTAAGTGGTGCTACAAACTTGCAGGGAGGGAAAGGAGGCTGTAATACTGGAGATGCGACCTTAAATGTCGGACAATTAGATGAAAACATCGACTCAGCATGTGGTAGTGGTGAAAAAGGTGAATTCTGTGATGGGAATTATCAGGAGAGGGATTAAAAATAAGTTGGGTAGTATTGCGATGCCTGTAGAGCATTGGTGTGACCCCATTTCGACATCTTTGTGCAACTGCAGCTGCTATATTTCAAAACAAATATTACAAAGTTGGGGAAAAATGAAGAGAACTATCAAGATGGTTACAAGGTTTAGAGCACCTTTCATACAAGCAGTAACAATAGGGACGGCACATTTCACGCATGCGCGTGCCCAACCCACTCATCACGTTTAAGAACCTGAAGGAACCTGAAAGATGACTAAAGGATGACATGAAGGATGCTTATGAAATAACTACCAGTAAAGCCTCTTGTACAAACAAATACAACGGGCTCTAGAAAACTATTGGTGGGTTAAAGGCACCCACCAAGGAGGCCTTTTCTCCCCACTCTTGCCTTTTCTCCCCACTCAGCCCCATGTCACCAGCTCCCTCCTCCTTCCTCTGCTGTTCCCAGATGCCTGCTACTCTTCCCGGACGCCTGTACATCATGCAAAAGTTAACACTGCAGTTGTGGTTGCCAGCAGTTGTGACCCTACCATGGGAAGTGGCTGACGCCTGTGCCTGCTCTTCAGGCAGATGCAGATGACACAGTGACAATAACTATTCAGCAGTGGGGAGAAGGGTGAGTGAGCACAAGAGAGTGAATTTCTGCTGTTTTTGTTTATGGTTTTTAAACCCATTCTGTGTGTGAGCGTCAATTGGCTGGAAGTGAATCATCACTGCCATGGCTAGCCTTTTATATAATAGGGTGCCTATGCAAGGACAGCTTTTTCTCCCTCTCCCGTAACACAACAACTCAAGGGCACCTACATAAAAATGTCAGGTAAGAGATTCAGGACAGACAAAAGGACTCCGTGAGTAATTAAAATGTGGAATTTAGACATGTGGAATAAAGACATGGATGTAGATGCCTTTAAAACAGGGGTTGTGAGATGCATGGAGGACAGGTTCATAAAAGGCTACTACTATGGTGGCTGAAGAAAGCTTCCATATTCAGAGGCAGCAAACCTCTGAATCTCAGTGCCAGGAGGCAACATCAGGAGAAATGGAAATGGGCAGGGCCAGGTAAGGCTCTTGCCAGCAAGACTATTGATTGGCTGTGCAGATTTGTATAAATGTTGCTCTGCCAGCAGCTGCCACCACAAGGATCTATACTGGGTTAGTAAAATTAAGCTGTGGCAATCATTTTATGGCTGGCTCTGCCTCCTATTACAGGCTGAAGACTACCTGGTAGATGCACAACAGAGACTAGCCTCTAACAAAATTGCTTAGAAAAATTATTAGGGACTGTGGTCCATGTTATTATGCATAGCTTGCTGAAACTAGGATGCTTCTATGGAATTTTGCATCATTTAATGTATCGTGTAACACTCACCGTCTGGTTCAATTTTTAGACTTCTGTTTTTACAACCCTAAACTTCTGAGTAAAATGCCATCAAATCACAACTGACTTATGGCAACCCAGCAGAGTTTTCAACACAATATTCTAATAGTGCTTTCCTCTTCATGAGGACCCTGGTATTCCCTGGAGGTCTCTCATCCAAATCCTATCCAGGGCTGAACCTGCTTAGCATTTGAGTTTGGGCAAGATCAGGCTAGCCTGAGCTAGCCCTAATCCTATTACTTTATCAATTATCCCACTGTTGATTGAGCTCAACCTCTGCGGTTCTTTGCACTCTTGACTTAAACATTTAGGGTGGGTTGTGCGGGATTCTATTTGAGACATTACAGAGAAGAAAATGAGGGAAGAGTTTGGACTTATACCCCACTTCAACCGTAAGAAGTCTCAAAGTGGCTTACAAACTTCTTTCCCTTCCTCTCCCCACAACAGACACCTTGTGAGCTAGGTGGGGCTGAGAGAGTTCTAAGGGAACTGTGACTGGCCTAAGGTCACCCAGCAGGCTTCATGTGGAGGAGTGGGGAAACAAATCTGGCTCTTCAGATTGGAGTCCGTCGCTCATGTAGAGGAGTGGAGAAACAAACCCGATTTACCACATTAGAGCTCGCCGCCTTAACCACAACACCACGTCGGATCTCTTTACATGCCAAAGTTCTCGCTTACATACTGATAAAGGGGGAAGGCAGGCGCAGCCAGAGGAAAACCCCAGCCAGCCCCCATTGCCCGCTCCGAGCGCGGGCTGGACCAGAAATCCAGGGGGACTCACCAGGCGGCAGGAACCGACGCAGCTCCTGCTCGGCGCCGCGCTGCTTGCGAGCCTTGCGCCCCGGGCCCCGCTTCACCTTCTGGGTCGGGTCCAACTTACGCCCCATGTCGGCGCCCTTCTCTCCAAACCACGGGGCGAATTCTTTGCACGTGGGAGATTTCCTGCGGTAGGGTTCCTTCCGCTTCCGGCAGGCCTGATTGGTAGGATTTTTTGCATCCTGCCCCTTTAGTCCCAGTGACTGCCTGGAAAGCTTCCCCTCCTCGCAAATAGTTCAACCTTTTCCGGCCATTACAACCAATCCCTCGGTAGAAAGCGCTCCTCTCCAATGAGAGTCCATTTTTAACGTCATTCAGTTGCTCGCTTGGCGACGCCTTTTTAGTGGTGGAGTCCTCGGGAAATGGGATATCGCCCTCCACCCCAGAGCCTGCCTTTCCCCTGTTTTCAAGCGACTTTCCGTTGCAACTCACGTCTACCTGTGGTAGCGTTCGGTCCCAAGTGGATCTTGCGTCTAAGGCCAGAACACGTGCTGCTGCTTTGCGTTGACATTGATACCCAGGCAGGCCCTGTGGACAACTTTTTTAAAAAATGCACATCCAGACAAAACGTGCAATTTCAAGTAAAGTGTGCAACTCTCAAAGCACTTCCGTGCAAACCAAAAATTCCTGCAGCAGGTACCCGTCATTGTTTACCAATCAACTAGGAAGCATCACACACACCACTGCACCAACTCACCTGCATCAAAGAGAAAGGAGATCATCCAGGGACATTTTAAAATTACTTATTATTCTCTCACCCCCTTAATTTATTTTCCTGGTTCTTTTGGCTGGGACATTCCATTTTGCTGCAAACACCACTCTAGCTGCTGTCCTCTGATATTTGAACAGTTCTTCCCAAACACTTGAGCTGCTCTTTAGTAATGCCTGGTAGCGTTCTTTGCATCCATAACAAATATGGTTTATACGATTTTTTGTATTTCTGGGTATGTCTTTCCAGTATTCCCCCCCCCCCCCCCCCAAACTTCTCTACGTGACCACCCCATAGGATTGGAGTGGCCAACCTAAGGCACTCCGGATGTTCATGGACTACAATTCCCATTAGCCTCTGCAGGGCCTGATGGGGATTGTAGTCCATGAACATCTGGAGCGCCATAGGTTGGCCGCCCCTGCCATAGGATAAAAGGAACCATCTGTTTCTTGACATTTCCAGCATTTTCCTAATTCTTATTCATTTTTTCAAGAACATACAAAGACATCAGTGTTGAAAGAGGACAGATGTAGACAACCAAGATGCAAGTTTGTTATAGTGGTGCATGTGACACACACCAATTACTGTCACACTCTCCAGTGCAATGTTACATTCTTTTTTGTTAAAGCCCTGCGGTTGCACCTTATTTGTACTTGTCGCATAATGGGAACACTTCTACAAAATAATAATAATCTGGAAGTGGATTCTATCATTGTACTGTACTGAATGTTGCTCTGGTTAGACCAACAGCTAGGTTGCTCTATATATATAATTAATTTATGGTAATACTTGACAATTTGTCTTTTCTAATCCCACTGATTTTTGGTGGGGTGACAGGAGCTCTACCTCTGCTTGCTCTATTAGTCCAGCTGTTAGTAAAGTTGAGGAATCTTTTTTATATGTGGGGAAGCCCAGTCTGGGGGTGGGGCAAAGCAGCTCCTGGAACTGGTGCAGAGCTGGCCAGCACATTACCCATATCCCTCACCCAATCTGGAAAAGCCATGCGGACATGCATCTAGACACCAGCACAGGCTGGGGGTCAGGCTTGGGGTATTCCTGGGAGTGAAGCTGACTTTAGTTGGCTTCCACCGGGCTTTCACGCCAGAAACATCACTAGCACAGTCCTCTGCCTTATGCCACTCAAAAAGGTGGCATAAGTCCACACTGCCCTATGGAGGGCTTTCAGTGGGCTGGGGATTTTCTGGTGTTTGCTGCCTTCCTACACTGCCTGGAAGCATTCCAAAGGCAGTGCAGAAGTGACGCTGTTCCCAGCCACCAGAGTCCTTGGGATTGGGCTGTAAGAAAACAACAAAAATTTAGGAATGTGGACAGCAAGTGTGGGTGCTTCTATACACTTGAGCTACTAGATGTTGTTTCAAAAGCCGCAGAAACGCATGATAGTGGCTGCACATTTTCCATTGGAGAATCACATTTTTGCCCAGTGGCTACTTTTCAGCAACTCCCATCCAGGCAGAACAAAATGTGTGTCATTCCTTCATCTCATCAGTATATGCCAAATTCCTGAAAGCTGATCATATAAACACGTTCTTAAAGGCACCATGTGCCAATTTCTTCACAGAAACAATTGCAGAGGAATACTTACGTTAGTCTGGCGCAACAAACTGGAGTTAGTGGCACTTTGAAGAGCAGTGTTGGGAGGCCTACATAAGAATCCAGTGGCACCTTCAAGTTTCCTTCATGAGATTTTAGCTATCCCCTTGCCTCTGAACAACCTGATAGCAACGCATGCACTTCTCTTCCCGCTGTAGGCCAAGGTTTTTTTTTTACACAAGCTTGTTCATCTTCCCAAAAACTGATGGGGGGTTGGTATGAAAGACCCTCTCAAACAATGGCAGCACAAACTCCTGCTCGCAGCTTTAAAATGTAATTTCTGCAGAACTTCTGCTGGCCAGAGCCTGTTGCTTCTCTGACATAGCAGATACCGACTAAAGGAGGAATAGATGCAATAAAAACAGATAAAAATGAAGCCAAGTATTCAGCACTGACAGCTTCAAAGACAAGACTTAAAATCAAAAGTATTGATACTGCATGACCTGCCAGTGCTGGTACTGAATCAACACACACACACACGCACGCACGCACGCACACAGAGAAAGCAGAAATTTCTAGGTCAGTTTTGCCAACAGATCAAAAGGGAAGCTCCAGCTTTTAACTTCTGAACAGTTTACCTCTTACTGTGGCAGATGAAAATCTAACTCTTACACAAATTAACCTGACTGCATGAAATTCAGAGTTGATGCTGCTCACATCAATAAACTGATGGGGGTGCTAATGTAACCTCAAGCAGGGGTCCCCCACCTTTTAAAACCTGTGGGCACTTGTGGAATTCTGACATGGCACGGTGGGTGCAGCAACAAAATGGCTGCCACAGGAGGCAGAGTCAGCCACAAATTGATTACCACAGTCTAACTTCAGTTAAGAGTGTTGACCCTTGTGGTGTGGTAGCAGCTGCTGCTAAAGCAATGTTTAAAAATTTTTGCAGAGAAAATCCAATCGAAGCCATGCCCATCAAAAGCTCGAACTGGTCCCACCCATTTCCTAAAAACACCTGGCAGGCATCAGAAGAGCCAGCTGGAACCACATGGGAGCCTCGCCTTTGGACAAACTATGCCATGGACTAAGCAGCTCCATACAAAGAACGGAATACCAAGAAGCACACTCTGCAAACTGTGTGGGTCACTTGTAATCCCCCTGCAGATCCCACTGAGATCTACTTAAAACGTGCACAAAAGCACACACACCTGATTCATACGTAGGCCGAAAAGTGTCCTGAAAGAGAAACCTCTGGCCCCCAAATACTTTTGATAGAGCCAAATAAAATACAAGGAAACCTTTATTTTCAACTTTATCAAGATTTTTTTGTCTTTTTTTCCAGCTGTTTCAGAGGACAAGTCCAGTCAGGTTTCTTTTCTTTTTTTCTTTTTGTATTAAAAGGATCTTGATGGAGGTAGCTGTGTCTGTCCTGACGTTTGCTTGCGCTCATCTCGGTAAACAAACTCAAAATAAAATTAAAATCTAGGAAGAGTGGGCCAAGGTGGTGAGAGCGTTGCAGCCAGGTCTCTGCGTGGCGCTGCAGCCTCCAGTCACTATATACAGAGTCCATCCGATGCTTCCCCCGCCCCTCGCCCAAAGGCAATCCGAGTGCCTCTGGCGACTTAGGGCAAGGGGGGAGAAGTGCACGTCCTCCTTTCCCCAGCCACGCCCACCCCCCCATGCAGAGAGGGCCTTGTCTGGTCAGGAGTGCCAGGCAAGAGGGGAAGGGAGGGGGGGCAGAATTCAAAACAAGGGCGTGGCGCCTGTCACTTGAGCTGAATCACGGGGTAGGCAGCACGGTGCACGTTTCTCATTGCTGCTGAGCCACCTGGGCACACAGAAAAGGGTAGATGGGGAGAAGGAGAAGAGCAGAGAAAGCAGACAAGTTAACACAGAAGCAGAACACAGTCCCTGCAAAGCCCACCCAAGAGGGGACTGTTTTTGCCATGGGTCCCCTTCCCTCCAGTTTATGGGTGGGGTTGAGGATGGGAGAGGGAGAGAAGGCAGGGCCAGCCGGCCGACCAACTGCTTACCTGCTGGGGAGGCGGTGGCGGAGGAGGCTCACTGCTACGGTTTGCCAAGCGGCTGAGGATGTTGCGCTCCGACATCTGGAGGCGCACAGCCACTGGGGGAATGCGAGCAATTGTGGCAGGCAGCCGTGTCACATCGGCCTTCATGTCGCTCAGCAACTCTTCCAGCTGCTTCAGCACTGGAAGAGAAAAGGAAACTCTGGGCTTACATGTGGCTTTCTGTTCTCCTGGTTGGGGGGTGGAAGGGGAGAAGGCAGATACTGTGGGAGCAGGCCCTCTCTTATGTGACTGGGAAGACAGGGCCCTCATTTTGAACTATGTAGAGTGGGGCTCTACCTTTGGCTGCCTGGATACCAAAGCTAAGAACATGCCCATCCCCAAATAAGCAGACCCAAAATATCTACAATCAATGGCTGAAACCAGCTGAAGATAAATTGCAGATGTGGTAAAAATGTGGTAAAAAACAACTTGCTTACTTGGCTTAGTAAATCAGATTATCACCTGGACAGCCTTCCACAGGTAACACTGGAATGCAAGCCACTGATGGGTTGTTGCTCGCTCAGTGGGCTGGAACTTTGAACTGTGGGGCTGCCCAAACTCTCAACAACCCTCCCACGAGTCAAGTCCACATCCCCTGTGTAGCTGAGTCCTCTCTCTGAATTTACTCTGTAGGTTATATGGACAAACAGATGGAAACCAGAGACTAGAAAGCTAACAGATGGGTGAGAGGCCGCCCCCTTGGGCAAGCTCCCTTTCTGCCTTTGCCTGTCTCCAGCCGGGGTCACTACGCAAAGGCACGGGCATAGCAGGAGGGGTAAGTGGTTGCCCCCTACATCCATGATGCCAAGAGAGGCTCAGGAGGGCAGGTTGGGGAAGGCTGAAGGGGCTGGATTGCATAAGGGGGGAAGCCAAGGCCAGGAACAGATGGCTGCTACAACCAGACCTCACTGTGTTGGATGTGAAGAACCTGATCCCTTTGACCCAACTCTTGTCCCTGTAACCACTGTGCCATCTCTAGAAGACGGAGCCCCCTCCCCCAACGGAGCAGCGGGAAAGGAGAACAATTCCAGCAAAGTCCTGGCAGATAGCAGGCCCAGGCTAATGGCCATGTCCATCCGTCCACCTTGCCTGTGGAGTCACCCAGGAGGCTGGTCTGGCTAGCCAGTGTGGGAAGGGCACTGGGCCAGGGCCTCGGGGCAGGAGCCAGTCTGCAGCTCGGGTGAGGAGAGGCTGCCTATGAGCGCCTAGTAGATGTTTCCACAGAAGCACGTCCCCCGTCCCCCCCACCCCCGTCAACGTAGCTCTCCTTTCTGGGTCTCTTGATGGCTATACAACAGTGAAGGTCTCTCCCTGAGAGAGTTAGCTATCACAATTGTTGCCCCCCCCCCCCATCTTCTCCTCAACCCTTTCAGAGGTCAGGGGTTGGGAACACATCTCTGCCTACTTCTGCCCCTCCCAGTCCCTGGTCTGACTTTGCCATTCCTCTGCCACCCTGATGGATGGAAGCTGTCCTGCCCGTCGAGGCTTCTGCTCTACTCCCTCCATGCCAATGCTGCTGTGTGCTGTTCCAGATCCACAGACTGGCTTTTGCTCTGCCATTCTGGAGCTGGCTGCAGCACACTTAGGAGGTGGTTCACTTGTGCTGTTCTTGGCTACAGTGTAGCTGCCCCTCCTCACCCCCAGGACTGCGCTGTAGGAAATGATGAGCACCTACTGGCTGCATAAGCACCAGGACAATTGTTCCAGTCTAGGTCCAACTCAGGGGGCTTTTCAGCTGCTGTTGCTGACAACTGTCATGACCCTCTTGTGGTGGGTCTCCTTGATGGGTCGTCTCCAGATCACATGACAGAATGAAAACACCCCCTCTCAAGGGCCCAACAAACTTTTCCCAGAACCAACAATCAACAATTTGAAAGTCTGGAAGCAAAGTCTGCAGCGATTTGCTCATTGGGAGAGAAACAATTATTCCTAGGAGCTTCAGCCAGTAATAGCATCCATGACCTGGGAGAATGATGGAGCTACACTTCCAGAAAGCTATCAGAGATATCTGCTTGATAGTCCAAATGACAGAGTTCTTCAGAACCATTCTATATGGATCCAGTGAGCTTTTTTTCCTTTCAATTTAATTAGAAACGCTTCTGTTGTATGAAGGTTATAAGAGGTCATGAGTCTCTGGCATCGTTCCCAGGACCAAGGATGAACACATCATTTTCCTTCTTTACCCCTGTGGACATCGAATCTTGGTGAAGATTCTGAAGACTAAGAGGAATTGCAAGCAACTGGCCTCATGACATTTAGCTGAAGCCAAAGGAGTCACCATACCTATTATTTCACCGGGTGAAAATAAATCCAGGTTAGGTCTAAATCTTCCATCAGACAAATCTCCCTGTGAATTTGACCAGCAACTAGTTGGATCCAAGGTAGCTCATTTCTTCAGGTGTGCAAAGAAACATCAGCCTCCTGGCTCAATGGGCTAATCTGCAGTGATGAAGGGTCAAATTTGAAGAGCTAGTGGTTTAGACAGCTAGTTTAGGTGGATTGCAGCATGGTAGGAGACATCATCTCTGCATTTTGATTAATTCTGAAGCACAGATTCTGGAATGCAAGTCCTGTGTCAATAGGTGGTGTTCTTCTAGTAGAATGTGTGGTTCGGTTTTTAGTGACACAATAAGAGGCATGGATGTCTTATTTCTGCTATCATTGCTACAGGACAAAGGGGAAGAAGAGTTTGGATTTAGAGCCTGCTTTTCTCAACTGTAAGGTGTCTTCTTTTCTTCCTCTCACAACAGACATATTTTGAAGCAAACAGGACTGAGAGGATTCCGAGAAAACTAAAGCTAGCCCAAGATCACACAGACGACTTCACATATAGGAGCATGGAAACAAATCCAGTTCACCAGATGAGTCTACTGCTCATATGGAGGAGTGAAGAATCAAATGCAGCTTTCCAGATTAAGAGTCCACTGCTCTTGACTACTACACCACGCTGGATCTAAATCAGCCTAAACTAGGGAAGGTGTTTTTGTGATCAGAAGCTATGATGGATAAGGGTTTGAATATCCTTTGTGGATAAAGAGCTTATCACAGGAGAACGTTCCTATGCCTTTAGAGCAGTGGTGGCGTACCTATGGCACTCCAGATGTTCATGGACTACAACTCCCATCAGCCCCTGCCAACATGGCCAATTGGCCATGCTGGTAGGGGCTGATGGGAGTTGTAGTCCATGAACATCTGGAGTGCCATAGGTTCGCCACCACTGCTTTAGAGTGATCTTTATCTTCAAGATGTATATGTGAAGGGGGTGGGTATTACAAATGCCAAGTATTATGGGTGCTCCACAATAACTTGCAATCTCCAACAGGATCACAAAGATGAGACATTACCCCATCTGCAATATGGGGATAAGGCTGAGAGAACTGTGGCTTGCTTAAAGCCAGTAACATGGTGGCAGAGATTCAGATCTTTGGCCTGTGTGGGACCTCAGCAACTACACTCTTGGCGGGGGTGGGGTGGGGGCACAAGGCAGACCCATTTGCCAGCACATCAATGGCCAAATGCCTGACCGTGATGCTTACGAAGGCTGAGTACTAGACTTACACCTATCTGGGAAGGGGGACTTCTGCCCCAGAAAAGCTGCGAGAAAAATTAAGACTTCCCAGTCATAGGAGAAAGCCTTCCTGCTCTGAAAAACTCAGGCAGGCAGGATGAGACGGACGGTTAAGGAGGTAAGTGGAAAGTCACCATGAGGCCTTGAAGAGAGATGTAGAAGAGATACTCTCCTCGCTGACCACCAGGAGGGGCAGTAGAGCCCTTTCCCTGAGATGGATGTTCTAATCCAGACATTCTCAAACTTTTTAAGTTGCAGAGTACTTTTCAGGAGAGAAATTCGTCATGGAGCACTATTGTCATGCATTCTTGGCTGTTTTTATCTAACTGCCAATATTTTCACATTTATTCCAATCTCTTTGTGGAGCACTTGAAGACGTTTCACGGAGCACTGTTTGACAACCACTGTACTCTGAAAGATGATTGTACAATCAGTTGAGGTGCAGTGGTCGAGAAATTGTAGGCTTCTGTATTAGAATACACTCCCAAATGAACATGAGAATTATCATTCATTTTTACACGCTGTCTTTGCCAAAACCATTATTTTGTGCATTACTGAGCATGGTACTTCAATACAAGAGCATTTATAGTTCACTGAACGACTTTCAAACGGATGGGGGGGGAGCAGAGCTAGGTAGGCAGTAGGACCCAGGCGGAGCATTCTACAACAAAGGTCCTGTATGCTTTGTTCTGTGACAGAGGAATATACAACCGTATTATCTTTCTGTGGAACAGGGTACAGAGGCATCTCCTTCACTGGCAAGGTGTGCTCTAAGCATAGGACGCCCTAGAGACGTTACCTGGATTTCCGGAGGATGTTTTCGAACTGAGTGGGAGGTCATGATTGGGTTGATTTCCACAGACTCCCCCCTGACAGAGCTCAGCCGCTCCAGTGGGGGGTCTGTCCAGCGGCGAAGCTTCAGTGCGTTCTTCGGTCACGCCTACTGAGCCAGTATTAGATCGGTCCCGCTGCCAGACCTCTCTGCTCCAAGTTCGTTTGCTGCCTAGAGTTTCGTTTGGATTTTTGCTTAGTGAACTCTCTCAAATACCAGCCCTACCTGAGACTGCCTCCCCCAATAAAAGCAGGAAGTAATCTGAGGAGCTGAGGGGAGAAGCCCCTCCTCCTGCTCCTCCAGTTTAAAAGGGGAGCCTGCCTTCCCAGCCCTGGAGGAGGGACTTGCCCCCACTGCTAGCTGCCTTCTCCCTTTGCAGGAAGAGAGAGGGGTGAAAGAGAAAGGGTATGCGTTTTGAGGGACATGGACAGTAAGTGAAGGATGGAGGGGAAGGGGCCAGTGGCACACCATGCGCGCCCACCCCTTGCGCATGACCTCTTGCTGCCTCCTCACCTTTGTGAAGCACCGCATTGGCCGGCTTGTTCCCAGCCATCGACTCCTTGGACAGGTGCTGGTGACTCTCAGCCAGGCATTCGACCTCGGCGAAGCGCGTGTTCAGGGCCATGGAAGGGTGGGATGGATCTTCGGACATGTTCAGGTAGGCGGCCCTTCGGAGCTGCTCTTCGATTACCAGTGCCTGTTCCAGCAGCTGTGAAAGTCAAAGCATCACAGTTACCACCATCATGCTCCTGGGCCAAATCTGGGGTGTGGCCCCCTTTCAACCCGGTTAGTCCATAGTCAAAACAGGCTGCTCAAGTCCTTCAGCACGATCTATGCATGCTGGTCAAAACTGCTGATGCATCAGCTCACGTCCCATCATACCTACACAGTAACTGGTGGCGGGGAGTGGGGTTATACTGATGAAGAAGACACCATGTGCAGGATTTTAGTTCCTCTTCCCCATATCTCTGTTGCAAGTGCTTGATAATTGGACCCTCGCAAATAATACACGTCTGAAAAATTGGATCTTGCTGTTGAAGGAGAGCAGCCTTACTATGCAGAGCGCTCTCATTTTATCCAGATTCTACAAAACCCGTATCCAGATGCTATTCTGTCTTTTACCATGCACCTACATGCGAGCATCCAGGTGCAAGTCAAAGCATCCCAGCCTCAGCTCCCGTCATCCTGTTCCTGGGCCAAAGCTGGGGTGTGACTCCCTTCCAACCCAGTTAGTCCGCTGATAAAGCAGGCTGCTCAACTTCCTTGGCAAGATCTATGCATTAGCTGCTGATGCATCAACTCCTGCCCTAACATACTTACATAGTAACTGGCATGGGGAGGGGGGCTTTACTGATGAGGATATCGTGTGTGGCATTTTAGTTCCTCTTGCTAATTTCTCTACTTAAACAGCCCCCCCCTTTAAAATAAAATTTAAAAATACATGAAGAATCGGGTTGAACGAGAGCAGTCTTATTATGTACAGCGCTCTTGCCAACCAATGTTTTCTACAAAACCCATAACCTGGTGCTGTTCCATGCACTATGATGCACATCCACAGAATACTGCAGCAGCAGCATCAACAGGTCCCCCGCTCCCAAGAGGGGAGGAGCTTGCAAAAGTGGCTTCATATATTTTACTCCATTTTCACAGGAAAAGTTTACTTATTTCAGGCCCAGATCTTGAATGCTCTTCATACATCTACTGGACAACTGGCTAGGTCCCCAAGACCAGTTCCTTAAGTAGAGGGGCTGCCCTTTGGTAGGAAGAGCCCTCCCACTCTTGGGTATCATCTGGCACCAAGCAAAAAGCCAACAGAATGAACCTTCAAGATCCAACCCCATGCTCCCCCACTCCCTCCCAAGCTACAAAATGCCATGAAATATTGATAGCCTGCCCCAGATCTGAAGCCGCTCTGAATGTGGCCCACGTGATAAATCCACACACTCAGCTCTTCAAACAGAACATGACTCAGTAGCCAATATCACTCATAAGGGGCAGTCCCTACCACTGATGCCACAAGCAGAGCAGGTTTGTTCCAGTAAGATCCGAAAAGTAGAGCAAACTCAACACTATCTATGCAGCTTGACCAAGAACATCTTGTGACGCACACAAAACCCCACTGGGTTGTGGACTCCATAAGCTGCTTTGCTTTCTGAAAACCACTCCTGGATCTGTAGGACATTAGTACCAAAGTCTGGCTCCATGTTTGACCAATTGGCAATGGAATGGCTACCTAGCCTCATGCCAAGACTTTAAAAAACAAAACTGCCAATCCTCAGCACAACATAACCCAGCATGTTTGGCAAGTTGAAAAGCTGATTTTTTACAGACCTCTGCGCACGTGAGCCTCTCCATAATAAGACAAGCAGAAGGGGTATTTATATGGTTTCTCTCCTCTTTAAATGCCATGTCTTTGTAAACGTCATTCTAATTTACTACAAATTGTTTTACAGAATGGACTCTTTTTCATGCAACCACAGGAAGAAAACAAGCCAGAGAAACTGGATCTACTCAGAAGCTCACCGTCACACAGCAGAGTTAGCAGACCAATAATGAAGAAAAGAAGTTCTCACCTTAAATCTCCTGGCTAAGAATTTGTTCTTGATCTCCAGAAAGTTACCCCTGTTCATTTCACCCTTGAAAGGTTCGTTGAGAATGGCATAACGGGGGTCGTTCTGGATGTCTTGCCAGCGAGCGTAACCATGGCTGAAGTTGGCTGAGTTCAGGAGAAATAATTTGGGGGAAACCACAGATCCAGTAACCAGTGTAGTACCCTCTGTACTTCTGGGTCTTTGTGATGGGACTAGACTGCATTCAAGAGGAATGGCACTGGTACAGTTTCCTAAGGGGAAAGGATGCCTCCAAGTTGTATCCTAACAACAGACACATCTCCCCCCCCTCAACCCACAAAAGATGCAAGTCATGCTCCAGAGCCCAAAATTAGTTCAAAGAGTTGCCAGCCTTGGCCGTTTACTTTCCTGGCTCATCTTTCATCCTTTAACTGCCAAACCGCTGCTGCAAAATGTGCTGGATCATAGCCTTTCTGCACCAGACAGAATGCGCTTGTCTGGAGGTGGCTCACATGATGGGTGACTAGAGCATGCCAGAATAAGAGAACTTGGGGGAAAAAAAGGGAAAGCATCCTAGCGTCACTTGCTGTGGAGAATGCAAAAGTACAGAACCAGTGGCAGCCACAGGAGGAGGAATGGTGGTCGGGGGATGTGAAAAATCACCCAGAAATTCACAGGCAAAAGGCCCAAGGATCTTGCTCGTGTTAGGGGAAAACGGCACATGTTGAAGGCTTTCACGGCCGGATTCAACTGGTTGTGGTGGGTTTTCCGGGCTTTGTGGCCGTGGTCTCATAGATCTTGTTCCTAATGCTTCGCCTGCATCTGTGGCTGGCATCTTCAGAGGTGTATCACAGAGGGAAGTCTGTTACACTGTGTCCAATGAGAAGGGAAGTGGGGAACTTGCTATGCAAAGGTATGGTTGATAGTACAGTATTGCGGGTGGGGTTATCAGCCCATTTACATTTGTAGTTGCCGCTGCAGGGAATGCAAATGAGACTACAAATGTAAATGGACTGATAACCCCACCTACAATACTATATATCAACCACACCTTTGCATAGCAAGTTCCACCCAAACACTTACTGATTGGTTCCCCACCCTGGGACATGGACAACATATACCCCACTAAACATTCCTTTCTGACTAGACACAGTGAGTAACAGACTTCTGTCTGTGATATACCTCTGAAGATGCCAGCCACAGATGCAGGCAAAACGTTAGGAACAAGGTCTACCAGACCAGTGGTGGCGAACCTATGGCACTCCAGATGTTCATGGATTACAATTCCCATCAGCCCCTGCCAGCAATTGGCCATGCTGGCAGGGGCTGATGGGAATTGTAGTCCATGAACATCTGGAGTGCCATAGGTTCGCCACCATGGTACCAGACCACGGCTACACAACCCGGAAAACCCACCACAACCAGGCACATATTATGTTTGCAGTACATACCACAGAATGGCTAGATTTGAATCTAGTAGCACCTTAGAGACCCATAAGATTTTCAGAGTATTTGTTTCTAGAAACTCCAAAACTCTTTTGTCAGGTCTCCAAAGAAAATCTTGTTGGTCTCCAAAAAGAGCTAATGGACTTAAATCTAGCGATTCTGCAGCAGACCAACAGAATGTATTCATGCTAGAATGTTGTGTTTGGATATGGGCAGTGCTGGGTTCAGATCCCAGCCAGCAACTACACTGGAACATTGGGAACATTAAACCTTTGCTCGTCAAACTGTTGCAAGGATTTCTTTATTTATTTCATTTCTCCCCACCATTCACCCAGATGGGGATCGCGAAGCAGCTTACACTGCTCTCCTGTTCTATCTTCACAACAGAATTACAAGGTAGGCTAGGCTGAAGTGAGCTAGCCTCGTGTATCGTCCTCTCAAACATCCAGGGAAAGGATGGGGGATAGCACTAACAATAAACATGTGCTGCACATGTAAAGCACATACACACAGAGAGGAGGAGCTGCAGAGATAAAATGAGTCCCCTTCCCCCTGCGAGCATAGGGCACACATAAAATCTGGCTAGTCCTGCAGAAAAAAAGGATACTTTATGATCCCTGCCAGGAGCCAGTAGTCATGACGCCGGTGCCAGATCTCATAGGTCTTCTTGGTAACAGTAGCTGCTCGCTCTTCGTTTTGCCACAAGGAGTGCAACTCTGCAACAGAGGAAAAGAAACATCAGACAATATTCTCCCTGGAATCTCGGCAGGCAGCGATGACGTTCTTAGCCAGCCGGTACCTGTGAAGCCTCCATCTGCAATGTTGAACATGAACCGTTGCTTCAGAGCTTTCTTGTGCCGGTCCTCAGGGGGGTCTTTCAGTGTCTCCCCATTCTGCAGCATCACCACATCCTTCTTCTCGTCCTCCTTCTTCTCTTCTGCAGAGGGAAAAAACCTCACTGGGGGGCAGCTCACTCACACCATCCAAACTAAATCCACTTCAGAGGACACCTGGGTACTCCTGCCAGGCGTTTACAGCATGTTTACCTTTCTCATCTAGATTGATGGTTGGGGGCTCACTGGGAGGCTCTGCAGGGGCCTTCTCTTCCACCTTTTCTATATCAGCTGTAAAAGAGGACATAATTAAAACAAACTTGAGTGCCCGGTCTGTTGAGCTGGAGAAAGCAAAGTTTCAACCCAAGTTCATCTGGACCTTTACAAACTCCACATACAGGAAATCAAGAGGACTCAGAAATTTCCCAGCATCCTCAAGGCACAATGTGGCTATGATCATACCTTTGTTATCTGTTTCCATTGGCTCCTCCTTCACCACTGGTTCATCTGGCTTCTTATCTTCTGTATCCACAGCATTCACAGGGGATTTAACCTCGGGCGCGTGTGTCTCTGTTGGAGGAGGGTCCTGCTGTAGGTGTAGGGATAGGGGAGAAATGCCAGAGGGCACAAGAGCAGTATACATCAAAGGTGTTCTCAACAAAATGTTCAAGGGGTAATTGTGATTATAAGTTTTGAAAATGTTTAAATAAGAATTATTTAGCAGAAGAAAAAAAACACAAAATGTTCAAGCAGCAGAGAAGTCATCTAAATGCTGAGATTGCAGAAAGGTTTTTCTCGTGTGTCTGGGTCCAGGGTCTGCAACCTGCGGCTCTCCAGATGTTCATGGACTACAAATCCCATCAGCCCCAGCCAGCTGGAGAATTGAAGGTTGCAGACCCCTGGTTGGGGTTACCATACTTAGGAAGATTCATGCAAAGAAATTACATAAATGCCTGATTTGTCTTAATAAATATATTCCACCATAAAAGAGAGAGTCTTCTAGCTGTCTTGCATGCTTAAGTAAGAAGCTGTATCAATTGTATCACTGATAAATATAAAAAGCTGCCACGTGCTTATATTTTAATGTACTGTTTTAACATTTTAATGTTCATTGCCTTGGAAATCCTATTTGGGTGGAAAGGCGGCATAAATGATTTAATTTTTAAAAAAATGCAGCTCATAAGAAAGTTAAAACCTTCCCACATCTCCATTTACAGACAAGCTTCTCAGGGATGGCTGCAGTTAAGAACGGGGACTATACTAGATGGACCCTAGAAACACTGAAGGTGGTAAAGGTAAATGTCCGCAATGAAACACAAGGTCACTCAGAACATGGATCTATTTTGACATACTGACATTTTACATTTATAGTGTCTATAACTTTCTGTGAAGATTACATGCCCCTTCGTAAGAAGATCCATCTGATGTCCTCTCTGCACCCTTTCAAAATACCTTTATGTGCTCTGTTTTGCCAACAGGCATGCTGCAATTTTTACTGTTTGCACGCACAAATTAAAAGACTGGAAGATCTCAATAAGAAAAATATTGCTTTAACACTTGGATAAATGTTGGGTGCTGCACAAACCTTAAAATGATCTATGGAGCTCTACTCAAAGAAGAACAGTTGTTTTTTATACCCTATTTTTATCTAACTTTCAGGTGTGTCAGAGTGCCCCCCGCAAACAGGTACCTTGTGAAGTAGAGTGCCCCCCCAGCAAAGATAGGTCAGACAACACGGCAAGGAAACAATGGCCCTTGAAACCCATCTCCAAGCACTAACAAAAGGCTGACAGGCCAAGGGAAGAAACTGGACCGCCTCCAGCCAACCCTGGCACATGCTCACCTCCATGGGGACTTCATTTTCAGCTGCAGGAGCAGCCGCCACAGTGGCAGGAGGGCTGACCTCCTTCTCTGGCTCCGTAGGTTCCCCCTGCTCCTTGGCGCTAGCGCCTTCTTCCACTTTCACTCCCTCTTCTGTACCCCACATGTAAAACAGGCATGGGAAAGAGAAGCGTTCAGCAAGAAATCTTGTTTTTCCTCATATCTTATCTCTAAGCCTCCCTCTGCTCACAAGAGACACCACTACTCTGGCGTGCCCCCGCTCCTGTACAACAGACACCCTGACCTGGATGGCCAGGCTGGCCTGATCTTGGAGCTAATCAGGGGTGGCTTTGGTTGGTACTTGGATGAGAGACCACTAGTGAAGTCCAGGGTAGCTATGCAGAGGCAGGCAATGGCAAACCACCTTCTGTTCACCCCTTGTCTTGAAAATCCTACAGGGTTGCCTTAAGTTGGCTATGACTTGACAGCACTGTCAGCCACCACATACACAAGCATTCCACACAGATGTCCTCTTGAGCCTTTGAAGGCTTCACCACGCTCCACAGAAGCCCTCCTAAATGAAGAGGAATTTCATCTACGTCCGCCCCCAAGCTCCGAGGCCACAGTCTGGGCAGGAGGAGCAGCAGCTGGAAGCTGGACGGGGCGGGTTAAAGATTACACTCCAGTTTCAGACTCACCAAGGGGAGGCACAGGGGCTGGGGTATTCGGTTGCGTGTCTCCGGGCGTGGAGGGAGTTGGGGTTTTGGGGGAAGGCGAACTAGGCTGCAAAAGCTTCTTGTTCTCTTCTATCTCCGCCAATTCCGGCATACTCCAGCGGCCATTCACGTGTTCAAACTCTTGCACCTAATTGGTGGGAAAGACACAGCAAAGCTTCAGAATCAGAGCTAATCAAAGTATGAGCAGTCTGGATCTAGCAGATCTCTTCTGCTAAGAAATCAGCTGTTGCCTAAACAGCAGCCAGGATCTACATAGGGATCAGATAGTGTTGAGGAGGCAGGTGGGAAGTTTTTATATTCACCTTCTTGCGTATGAGAGACATGACCCCTATTCGCGTGAGGACATGTTGCCGGGACAGGCCCTCGCGAGGGACCCCATCCGCAAAGGTTTCTGCACCATCAGCTCCAGGCTCACATAAGTGGCGCATGAAGAGAGAGACATAGGCCCTGCGGAAGAGAAAGGGGGATCAGATATATGAACAGGACTGGACTTCGGTGGCTTGGCTCAGCCCCAGCAGTTGCCTTTGGGAGGCGTCTCCAACTGGGAGCAAAATAAATTATTCACTTTTGTCCCCACCGTTGCTGAGGGCAGCAGGAAGATGGAAAAGGGAATTCATATTTTTGAGTGTTTGGGTAAGATGGGCTCAAGGCAGCATTGAGGAAGCCTGTCCAGCACAGTGTTGGAACAGGATCTGGGAGACACAGCTTTTAATCCCCACTCTGTCTTGGACACTTGCTGGGTGACCTTGGGCCAGTCACTCTCAGCCTGGCCCACCTCACAGGATTGTTGGGAAGATAAAATGGAGAACAGGAAAATTATATAAGCAGCTTTGGGTCCCCATTGGGGAGAAAAGGTGGAATATAAATGAATTATAACATACATAAATTAAATTAAATGTAGCAGGCCAGGGATTCAGCTCTTTTGGAGGACAGAAACCTTTGTAAAAATGTGCATGTTCCCTAAGGAGGAGGTGCTGTCTCCTACAAAGACTCCTTCACCCATGGATGGAGAAGTTACTCCCACCCTCCCCTTCAGCCCTGCTCAGAAGACTCACTTGAACTCCTTTTCTGACTTTCCACGGAGGTCCCGCACCAGCCACTGGGTGGTAAAGGCATCCTGAGGGGGCATCCCATAGCGCATGATGGCATTAAGGAAGGCCTTCCGCTGGCGAGCATTGAAGCCGAGGACCTGAGAAAAGAAAGCGGGCTTAGAAAGATTAAGGGGCAGCCCATAGTACACAGGCACCAATGATCCAATACAAGTTGCCACTCACCTCAATGTTCCCTCCCACACGAGCAAGCAGTGGAGGGAGCGGTTTGTCTTTGTCGTTCCTGAGGCCTTTGCGGCTGGGACGGCGAGCAGCTGGAGGGGCAATAAGGTAGGTGAGAGCAGAAGAGATTAATAAGGGAGAGTGAATAAGTCATGTTAAGTCACAGGAGGAAAAGCGCTAAAAAAAGAAGCCATCCACTCTCACATAGCCCTCCCCAGTGGTTCCGGGCACAAATTTCCACAGTCCTACAAAACCCACCTTCCGACCTCTCGTCAAAGTCTTCGTCTCCTTCCTCAGAGGCCACAGAGTAATCTGATTGATTATCCGATTGGTCATCCTGCCAGTCTTGAAAAAACCCAAAGAAAGAATTATTATTAATGTATTTAAATCGCAGGATCTGATCTAAGGTGAACACACAAGACTCCCCAGACCTGCTCAGCATCAATAAGCGTTCTGTACACTCACATGTCTCCGTGTCAAGGATTGCCCAAATAAGCTATTTGAATCCCCACACACACCCCTTGCCTTTTGAGGTCCACTTCCTTATTGTCTCTTTCTCTCACTGTGCATGCCCGAAAATACGCACATACACCCTACCTCTGTCCTCCTGGGAGCCGTCGTTGTAGTTGACTTGCTTGCGGATGCGCTTGCCCTTCCCCAGGTTCCTGGCTAGGTCTTCCTGCTGCTGTTCATAATGGTGACGGAGAAGCTTCTCCCAATAGTCTGGATCCACCGACTCTTCTTGTTTGATGATTTCCCGCTCAACCTCCTCTTCCTCCTGCCACAGGAACGAAACAGTCTAAGTCTCCAGCCTCCCCCCCCCCTTCCGATGGGCCCCTTCTGGCCTCTGCTCTCAATAGCTTTGTGGCAGGAAATGGCAGAATCAAGATACACAAGGCGGACAGCACATACTTACACCCATCTCCTCTTCGCGCACAACATACTGGGCCACCTTGAAGGAACTCAGATACTCGTTCATGCCCTGAAGCTCAGCATCCTCTGTCTCGTCTTGGTTCCTGTCCAGCAGGCGTTCAATGGCTTTGTCATCGTAATGGATGACACTGATGTCCTCACCATCCTTGTTATCACCTGGGGGAGAGAGATTTGCTGTATCTGGGAAACTAGGGCCACAGCTGAATTGACCATGGGAGAATCAGCCCTGTTACTCACTTTGTATTGCGTTGCGCAGATTTTTACCACTCTCAGTGGCTTCATCTTTGAAAAGCTCTTCAGTGCCAAACTTGAGGATGTCGTCCAGTTCTTGTTTGGACATCGACCCTGTCTTGGAACCCAACCCTGGCCTCACAACCAGATGTGTCAGCATCATTTTTTTCTTGGCCACTTGTGTGATGCGCTCTTCCACAGAGGCTCGAGTCACAAAGCGGTAGATCATCACCTTCCTGTTTTGCCCAATTCGATGAGCCCGGCTGAAGGCCTGATCAAGGGGAGGGGGGATGAGCGGGAAAGCAGTTGGGAAACAAACAAAATAAAATCAGCAGTGAGTCATCAGTTCTCTTTCTTGGAGTTCTTCAGCTTCTCCATCTACCATGGCTCACATGTTTATGCCAATTTATTCCCCCTGCTTCTTTTCTGCCTGCCAGTTCAGACTCACCTGGATGTCATTATGTGGATTCCAGTCAGAGTCATAGATGATCACAGTGTCTGCTGTGGCAAGGTTGATGCCGAGACCCCCTGCTCGAGTGGAGAGCAGAAAACAGAACTGCGGAGCTCCAGGTGCTGAGAAGAAAGAAAAAAATAGTAATCTATTACTGCTTTGGAACACCCAGCACCCACTTTTCCTCTGGAGAACATACTGAACAGGGTCACTATGTCAAGCAATCAACCCCACCAAAGCTGGGGAGGAGCCAGGATAACAAATGTGCCCTTCTCCATACCGTTAAAACGGTCAATGGCTTCCTGGCGCATATTTCCAGTGATCCCGCCATCGATTCTTTCGTATTTGTAGCCTTCATGCTCCAGGAAGTCCTCCAACAGGTCCAACATCTTAGTCATCTGTGGCCCAAGATGTAAATTTCAGTTATGGCCTAGAAATCCACCCACCCACCCGCACGTACACCCACTGCAGAGCCATATTCTCCAACAGACCCAGCCGCAGAAAGGACCTGTTGCTCTTGGGTACCTGGGAAAAGATCAGCACTCTGTGGCCACCCTCCTTGAGGTTCCTCAACATCTTCTGAAGCAGAAGCAGCTTTCCAGAGGCCCGGATCAGTGTACTCCCATCGTACATCCCATTGGGCATCTTTGGCGCTTCCTGGGTGTTTAAAAAAAAGGAACGCATAGAAGAATGTGCATCATTTGCTACCTGCTCCTTTTAACTGGATGTCCAGGACTGAACCTCAGACCTTCTGAATGCCAAGCAAAAAATCTACATCTAAGTCATCACTCTTCCCCTGTATCCAAATGTAAGAGAGCCTAGTTTATCCTGGAGGTACTTTTATTTGTTCTGTGCCTCTGTCATGTATTAGTAAAAGCTTAGGGAAAGTCATCTCACCCCTATGCTGTTGCCCACAGAAAAAAGCAGCTGACTCCATCAAAGAGAGCACAGTGAGAAACAAAAGGCCTATTAGAGACACTAGTTTGAAGATGTGACCATCATGTGATAAAACTGCCACTCTGCTGACTGCATTCAAGCTTAACTTTCGCTAAGTTTCACCCAACCAAGCTTTTAAGCAATAGCTGCAGTTAGTTGCTCATAACCATAATAATCAGAATTGGCTGACAGACCAGAAGAAACCAACCTGCATAACAGGGGAACAAACCCAAAGGTCCACTGCAATACACACACACTGTGAACTGAAAGCACGGAAGAAGATACTAAGGGAAAACTGAAACATACCATGGCAGCCACAGGGAAGAGATAGGGGTGATTGCAGCATTTCTTAAGGTCCATGACCACGTTGAGAAGAGACACTTGGTTACCACCACCCCGGGCATTCAGCGCCTCAAAGTTTCTTGTCAGGATGTATTTGTAGTACTTTCTGTGAAAACAGCGGACAATGCATTTTTTAACCTTCCACAAGAGATATGCTTCTAGCATACTTGGCATCAGTATTACCCTCCCCTCCCTATTTCCATGGTCCACCTCACGCATGCATTCAGGTCAGAAGGGACAGCAGAAACTGGGTACATCAGAAATTAGTTCCAATCAGCACCCAGAAACAACCAGCACAGGAAGGACACAATTGGCTCTGCCTTCTTAGCATCAATATGCTCAACAAAGAAAGCTGCTCGGGATGGAGCGTTCCCACCACACTCACTTCTGCATAGGGCTCAGTTCCACTCTGACAATCAGCTCAGTCTTGGAAGGCATGTTCTTGAAGACGTCAGCCTTGAGGCGCCTCAACATGTGCGGACCCAGCATGTCGTGAAGCTTCTTGATCTGATCCTCCTTGGCGATGTCTGCAAACTCCTCCAGGAAGCCCTCCAAGTTGCTATAAGAAAATTCAGAGGAACATTCGGGGAGTGCAGAAGACAGGAAAAAGTGCCAGCCAAAAGCTGCAGCTGGCACCATCTGCCCAGAAGTGCACTGAAGGACCTGGGCTGGCCCAAAAGGGACTGGTGATCCAGGCAACCACAAGGGAGGTAGGCTGGGATGGTGTACCTGCTGCAGGTGTGCTACCAACCCAACAGATGAAGCCATATAAAAACAGAAAGAACAAGAGTGAACATTCTAAGGCTGTGTCCTATTTCCTACTGGTTCACCCCATTATTTTTAATCTGTACATTTTAGTTATTCTTTAAAAAGATTTCCAGGTTAGAAGAAACCAGTTTTGTCTCTGTACGCAGGGTATAAATACATTTCAGGACCTTGCTTGAACATGCATACTTTTATGTGCATCGCAAGCAGGAAAGGGAAGTTACAGATTCAATAAGGTATTTAAAAGCTAGACAAATGGAAGGGACTAGGACAAAGTTACTCCTTGGCTGGGGAGCCATTTAATCAACAGCCGGATACATGCACGACTTACTGAAATCTTTCTGGCGTCAGAAAGTTAAGCAAGTGGAAGAGTTCCTCCAGGTTGTTCTGCAAAGGAGTCCCCGTGAGCAGCAACTTGTGCTGAAGAGAGTAGCCATTCAGAACCCGGAAAAACTGAGAAGAGCATGGGAAGAATGGGGCAGGGGAGAAAGGAGAGGTGGTCAAGAATCATCCAATTCATTATTGTACACCTGACATTAAGCAAGTAGCAACCCAGGACCTTCTTGATAGTGGCACTTAATCTCTGGAACTCTTTCCCCAGGAAGATTCACCTGCCCCCTTTTGTTGCAATCTTCTGCCAGCGGGTGAAGGCTTCTTTGTTTCGTTTGGTGTTCCCCCAGTAATCCTTCCTTCTCCCCCGAAGTTTTAATTATTTCAGTGTTTTGTATTATTTTAGCTCTGGTTTTGTTTTAGTGATATTTGTGTTTGTTGGCTGTAATGTCTTTTGAGACAGTATTTTAACATTCATATTCTAATTTGATAGCTAGGGTAAAAAAATTTGGAAAACAAATTGTTCTTTTCACTCTTCAGGCAAGTGTTCTGCTTGGAACATGGACTGATTCCACATGTGCAGCATTACAGCGTCCGAAGACAACACAGAGGAAACAAAAAAGATGGCAGTTTGTTGTTTTCGTTAAATCAAAGCTTTCAGATAAACTCAGTTTTTTAAGTATTCCATCTCATTGGTAAAAATACCCATGCAATGTTCCAGCAAAGCTTTAATAATGCACAAAAGTTTGCACAGCAACTCAATGCAGAGTGGGGGGAAAGCAAAGCTTCTAGAGTAAACGGGAGATAAACACACATACAGAGATGGTGTAAGTAGTTACAAAGGACTGTTTGGTTAAATGACATCAGTTCAAGAAGAAATTTCTGATCTGGGCAAGTCCCCGAGGGAAAAACTACAGGAAGTGCAGACTCTGTCCCTACCTTGGACTGATTATTCTTGAGTCTGTGCGCTTCATCCACTATGAGGCAGGCCCAGTCAATGGAGCCCAGAATGGCCATATCAATAGTGACCAACTCATAAGAAGTCAGCAACACATGGAATTTCACAGACGCCTCTTTCTGCAGAGACCAGAAAAATGAATCAAACATAAAGAATGAGCTACAACACAACCCAAGCGGGCCACAATAGCTTTCCATTATTTACTGAAACCTCTAGGACCTTGTCTTATTTATTTATTTATGCCCGGCCTTTCTCCCCATCACTTCTCCTCTCTACTTTATCTTCACAACAAGCTTGTAAGGGAGATTAAGCAGAGTCTGTGTGACCAGCCTAAGATCACCCTGTGAGCTTTTGTAGCTGGGTGGAGATCTGAACCAGGGTTTCCTGGATCCCAGATTGATATTCTTAACCACTCAGAAGCATGCAAAAATGGGAATTGACCCACATCAATTAGCCATCTATACCTTCATCCTGGAAGCCTTCTTTCCCCCACGGATAGCGTTGTCCTCAAAGGAAAACTCGTTCTCCCGGATAATGGCTCGGCTGTCTTTGTCCCCGACGTAAGTAACCACATACATGTCTGGGGCCCACATCTCAAATTCTCTTTCCCAGTTGATGATGGTGGACAGGGGTGCACTAACTAGGAATGGTCCTTTAGAGTGTCCCTGTGGGCAGATACAGCAACATTAAGATTGAGGGAAGAACACATTCGGAAGGTGGTTCAAGGCACACTTCAAGCTGCAACAGCAACTCACCTCTTTGTACAGCGAATACAGGAACACAGCTGTCTGTACCGTCTTGCCCAAACCCATTTCATCAGCCAGAATGGTGTCAGTGCCCTGGGCCCAGGAGAACCGCAGCCAGTTCAGACCCTCCAGCTGATATGGATGCAGGGTCCCTCCAGTCACATCCAGGTAATCAGGCTGTCTGTCATATTTCACGGTTGGCTGCAAAAGTGGGAAAGAGAAGTCTTGTCTCATGGCTGCTCCTCCAAGCAGGGACAACGGCCAGAGCTTGCTCTGCCGGCTCAACGTGCGAAGTCCCCATTCAAGGACTCAACAAAACAAACTCACATCCCAAGCAATATTAACTGAAAGGAGCTTATATCCCAAGCCAGCCACAGTCAATTTCAATATCCTTTTTGTGTGTAATGGGATAACGGTCAATAGCTCCCTGATCTAAGAACCATGACACCTGGAGCAGTTAGGGGGGAAAATTATCCATGCAGGGTTCAATGTGTTCAGCATCCTGATTTTTAAATATATAAAGTTCACATACCAGTCTTCTATAATTTTGAGCCACACAACCTCATCATTACACTGCTGTGTATACAGATATCAGAAATTCATTTCTACACAACACCAAGCACATCTGACAGCACCTAGCTTTGATTTTTGGAAGGATATGTGTAGCATCCAAATTATCCAGGGCCTGGGCCTCCCATTTGTGACATGCAACTGGGGCATGACCAGAATCACAGGGAACATATTTTCATGTCATTTCTTTTACCCTGACTTTCCACCAAGGAGTTTAGGGTTGAATACACATCTCCCCTTCACCCAAGGCCAGCAAATTAGAGATGCTGCACTCGACTCTTTCCCCATAATCTTTAGTGTCATAGAAGGCATCACAACCAATTCTCTCTGCATCCTCCTGACTGAGCTTGCTTGGGAGAGACATTGGGAGAGAAGCAGGCCCAGAGCCGAGCGATCTCCCTGCACTCCAGGCTGAGCCAAGGCTGAGCCTCTGTGGCTACCTGGCAACAACAAAACTGGCTGGGGGCCAAATGTCCACAGGATGCACTCTTTCGCAGGCTTGCCATGATGGCACAGATCTCCCTTCAGCGTGAAAGAGCATCTGGACGCACCATGCAGTTCCCCCACCCTGAAGCCACAAACCGCACAGCAAATCTATGTCCACTTTCCTTCTTGCACCTCCGCCACCTCATAAGGGAAAACTTACATCTACGGTTGGTGTTTCTGGAGGTCTCTCCAGTTTCCGCAACTTCACCTTCTTTATCTTCTTGCCTGGTCTTCCCTCTTCACCCCTCATTAATTCCCTGTGCAAAAAAAAAAAAGCCACACACAGGCTGAACAAACTCTGATCAGTAATAACACCTGAAGATAACATAAAAAGAGTATGTCTATGGAAAAGGAAAAAGTTGGTTTTATTACCTGCTTTTCTGTACCTTGAGTCTCAAAGTGACTTATAATATCTCCCCCACCTCAATAGACACCTTGTGACGTAGGTGGGGCAGAGAGAATTCTGAGAACTATGACTATCCAAGGGTACCCAGCAGGCTTCATGTGTAGGAGCAGGAAAACAACCCGATTCACCAGATTTGAGTCTGCCACTCATGTGGAGGAGTGGAGAATCAAACCCAGTTCTCTAGATTAAGAGTCCACTGCTCTTAACCATTACACCATGCTGGCTCCATGTGAAAGGTAAATAATCACTAATCCTTTCAGAGAAAGAGACAGACAGACAGATGGGAGAAGAGCAATAGTCTTTATTCACACTAACAATCATAAGACTCTCTCATCCCTTCCACATTCTTACCTGTGGTTCCAATACCCCTGCTTGTAGATGTCATAATCCTGAATTTCGGCCTCCTCATTTTCCCAAGAGGCCTGGTCATAGGGCAGATCCCTCCATTTGATAAGGTAGTGAACATTCCCCTTCTTATCCACGCTGGATGGAAAACAGAGACAGAGAGCATGAGATGCAAGAGATGAGCCTGGTCTTATTCCCATTCTCCCCAAAAAGGTGACTCAGCAACTGGCGGAAACGTAGTGAGGAAATATCTGGCTCTTCAGCCTTCAAATGAACAAGAGCACCGAAGGAACGCAGTTTTGACTCCTCCCACCAGACAATGTAAGCATCAGTACAAAGTGGGGATATCAGGCCACAAGGAACAGCGCCTCCTGCTGTAATGTGTCCTGCCCACATACTTCGTAATGGTCCCAAGACTAGGAACTTTGCTCCACAAGGAGATGTCTCCTGGAAGGGGCATTAATCACACACACATACATCTGTTCACACACACTCTTATTCCAGAAATAGATGTGATTCTTGTCATTTGCTGCATGTTGTGTATTAGTGGTACTGACTGTGTGTTTGTGCCTCAGATACCTTGACATGGAGAAGGACAGCACACCTTGCTCCACCATCCCCACCCTAACAAGCACTTCAGGCCTCTCTTTTCCGAAAGCACTTCCACATCGAACATAATCATGTATTAAAGGTTCCAAGAGGCTGAGGCCAACTCTTCCTGACCTGTGATTGAGAATTCGATGGATCATCATCCACTCTGGCTTGATCCCGTAGCGGTAAAAGCGCTCTTCCATCTCTGCAAAGGTCGGGTCCTTGTTCTTGCGCTTGCGGCTCTTCTCTTCCTCTCCCCCGAAATCACCTGCAGGGGGCTCGTCCATATCGTTCTTGCGTTGGTAATTGCGAAACATGACCTGGCAATGTAACTCCAGCTGAGGCACAAACAGAAACGGTTACACGTTAGAGAAGAAATGTCAGACTGAGTCAGCGTCTTTGCTTTGACCGGGGGGGAGGGGGGGGGAAGGAGACACACCCTTTGCATACCTGTAGCTCAGACACCCACGAACAATGCCAGTACGACATGCCCTGCCATTTGACAAAGAACTGCCGCTCTGGTCTTCCCTCCAACGGCTTTGGAGAAGGAGCATTTGGGTCTGCATCAGCCGGTCGTGGCACAGGTGTGGGTAGAGGGGGCTGCCCCCACTTCCAAGTCAAGATCTTCTGCACCTTGCCCTTCATAGGTGGGCACTGAAGAGAGACAGAGGTGTCAGAAACACTCCTCACGTTCCCTCGCCTCCATTCTCACTATTTGCTGGAGGTGCCATATGCTTTTGTTGCAGGTACAGCATCCAGCAAGATTGCTGATGATCTCCAATCACTCTAGTTTTTGGAGTTCAATTTTATATTCCCTTCCACGATCCCATCGACAGGTGCAAACTCTTAGCACCTTGAAGCCTTATTCACAGATTCATTCAGTAGATAAAGAGCTACTGTGCTTCCCTTCAGACTTCCACAATGTAATATGTTACACTTCTATCTCAGACAATAACAATGGGTAAAAAAACAACCCTGCAAGTTTTATTTTAAATTCCGGCTATGTAATCGGCTGTCCTGGTTTAGTGCAAACAATGGTTGCATCTGTCTCATACGCCAGAAAGAGCCATCCAGGACTGCCTTCTATTCCACAACTCAATTAAATCTTGCACCAAGAAAACACTCATATTTTGTTCAAATGTTTAGAGTCCAAGGCTCCGACTGCCTTTTTGCCACAGCTTGCAATGATGCTGTAGTTTGCACCCTGGAGAGAACAGTTTTACTTTTTAAAAAAAAAACCCAATTATTTGCAACAAGTGGGTGCCGAAGAGCAGTCAGGGAGTACAAAAATCTAATCTGCATATGAATAACAAGTTTCAGGTGGGTAGCCATGTTGGTCTGCAGACTTAAGGATGTCACTTTGGCACGTTACAGACTCGGTCCATCTCCTCCTATTCTCCAATTTCCCTTGGCTGAAGTTATAATAATTCCTTTTGTTTAGCAAATTATCTTAAGAATTTGATGGCTCCCCACTACTGAAAGCTTTTCACTAAGGGCAGATTCAACATGTTTCCCTCAGAGGAGCTCTATGATAAATTTGTGGGCACTCCCTCTTCTGTTCATGTACTGGCACCAAGGTGGAATTCACTGACACACATTTTGCTATTCTGTAAATTCTATCTTAGAATACAATAGTTGAGGATAATGCCATTGGTAGTTAGGTGGGAAAGCCAACCACCCTCAATACTAATTAAGATCCTCTTAGACGATAAGAGTGACAGAACTAACTTGGTTGAAGCTAAGTTTCTTTCAGAAGAAGTAAGGATCAGACACTTTTATCTAGCTCATGGCCAATTGGCCATGCTGACAGAGGCTGATGGGAATTGTAGTTCCTGAACATCTGGAGAGCCGCAGGTTCCCTACCCCTGAACTAGCTTGTATAAACGATGCTGATTATAAAGTATAAATTTTGACATTGTTCTGCATGCTTTTATCTTATCAGTATTGTTTGTTTAATGTTGGTTTTATATGTAATTGGGTCAATAGACCACAATAAATTAATTGACTGACTGAAGTCACCTGAAAGACCAACAAGATTTCCACAGCTTTCTCCTGACTCTCAAAAGCTTATGCCCTGGAAATCTGGTTGTTTTTCAAGGTATTTCTAGACTCAAGTCCAGCTGATCCAGAAGCATCATCCGACATTTGTAATGTAGACAGTGAACGTGAGAGGCCTGGGTTCCAATACACTTTTCTTCAAGTAGCTCCCAAGGCCACCATTTATGAAAGAGCACAAGGACTCACAGTACAGCGTGGGCAAAGCCATTCTCCATTGGGAATCTCTGGCAGGGGAGGATTCAGGCAGTGGATATGGTAGGAAGAAGGGCAGGCGTCACAGCAAAGGAGCTCCCCTCCATCTTTGCAGACCCGGCAGAATTCCATGTGGTGATCGTCCTCCTCCTCCGCGTCCCCTACAACATCCTCCATGGCCTCCTCGCCCTCAGAGTTGTCGTCCTTCGCTTCCCATTGGATGCCCTCTTTTTCCTGAAGCCGAACGGAAACAGTCAGAACAAAGTGCTAGGAACCCGAGCCGGCGCTCTCTGCCTACCACTGCTGGCGACGCAGAACTGAGAACTCACACAGTGTGGGCAGCTCCACTTGCCCTCTGGCGCTTTCTCCATATCTGGATCCAGACAAACCATATGGTAGGCACGAGGGCAAGTGTCACACAGGATGATCTCTCCCCCCTGTTGGCACACCTCACAGTAGTCCTGGTGGTCGGTTTCATAGCCATCAACAGTGGCAGCAGAATCCTCTTCTCCTAGAAGGGGAGCAGAAGCAGGTAAGGCATGAAGCAGTTACCCGAGCAATGAGTCCTTCATGCAATGAGAAGATCAAAACTGAGTTCTCCACAGCAGGAGCAAGACCCCCCCCCCTTCAAAATTCAGACAGTTACAGCTGCAGGGATGGAAGTCCAGATTGCGGGATTAGATCCAGAGCAGCAGCAAACCAGCTGTTGTAAATGACAGATAAAGGCCAAGAGACCTTTTAAGATCTTCTCACAATGTCTGTAACACAAGCATCCCTTGAAAGGCCCTCCAAGTGTTCTGACTTACATAATCCGAGCTCTTCCCGAGGTTACAAGTTACACATTGGTCTTCAATGCCACAAGTAACCACGAAACTCACCTCCCCCCCCCCCGCACGCCTACACTCAAATTCATATACGTGCCCATATCAAGCTGAGCAGAGCTGCTTACCTTTCTTTTTTTTCTTCCCTGCTCTCATTTTCTTGCGGCTGCGGCTGCTGCGACTGGTGGACCCATCAGACACAGAGTAGCTGTTGATGCTGGCGTCATCAAAGTCAGACTCCACATCCAGGTCATCCTCCTCGCTCTGAACCACAGAGAGATGAACAGGTCACAGGAGCGTGGTGCCCCTTGGCCACCCAACCACCACAAACTCCAGGAGGCCCAGGGCCAGAAGCAAGCTCCCAACTCTTACTATGAGAAAAATAAACTCACAGAGGATCTTTTGCGCTTGGAGCCAAATCCTCCCAGCTTGATCTTCAAGGGTGCCACCTTCTTGGTTTTGGGCTTTTTGATTTCCGGAACACGAGGACTGGGCTTGGGTTTCTTCCGGGCATTGGGACCTAAGAGACAGGGCACCAGCACTCCATCATTAAGTGCCACCTGGAGGAAGTGGCACAGGCCACTATAAAGTGGGAAAGGGCAAAAGAGGCCTTGCAAGAGATGACCAGCAAGGTCTTGAAGCACTCGCTATACCACCATTGAACCAGATTGTCAGGACCAGAGATGAGCACAGAATTGGACACCTTTGCCTGTCCTGACAGCATGTACTGCTCTCACCTTTGCCCTCCTTAGTCTTGGCCTTCCGGAGAGGCACTTCAACAGGGGGCTGAGGCAAGACTGTATCCACACTAGCCACCATGCTCTCCACCACAGCTACCGCGGCTGCAGCCGCTGCCGCCACTGATGCTCCAGAACTCCCTTTGAATGGGTTGTTGGTGCTGAACTCCCGCCACTTCGCTCCCAGGACCATCATCATTTTTGAGACTGCAATTTTGGGATTTTTAGCAGCAATGAGCGGTCTGGGGAAGGGAAGGAAAAAAGGAGAGTATGACTAGATGCTGCTGACAACTCAAGGAGCTTTATCCAAGTTAAGACCCCATTCTCAAGAAAACTAGCTACTTCACTCCCATAAGTAACTGCAAGCAAGTTCACATATGGAACAGATTTTGGTTTATGAGTTCTAAAGTGGTTTTGTTTATTTATACTTTTTGGCCCCAAAAATTTGCTTTTCAAACAATTTAAAGAAATCAGTAGCAATAAGAATGTCATTTAAAATGAAAAATTCTTATAGATTCTTCAGGTTCTTAAAGATTATTCAGCTTTATAGTAAACGGTAGATTTATGGCAATCAAATGCTTCGTTGGGTGTATTTCAGTCTTTCCCTCTTCTGTTAACAACCACCTTAGTGAGTTCACTACATTTAAAGCACAAGGATTTCATAACTTTTAAATCTATCCATTTCCCAAAAAACCTTAAGTACTTCATACACATTATATTAATGTTTCTCCACAATAGTACTGTAAAGTAGGCCAGTACCATTACACATACACACGAGACCCATTTTGCAGATGAGTAGACAAAGGTCAAATGCTTGCTTAGAGAAACCTGACAAATGCACAACAGAGCAAAGAACTGAAGAAGGATTTCTGTCTCATAGCTCAAACTGTTTTCTCTTCATGCTCTGCCAGCTCCTGGATCATTCACTCTAGAGATCTAAATGCCGGTCAAACACACCTGACAAACTGGCTGAAGGCTTTGTAGTTGGTGAGAGTGCGATAATCCTCCTCTGTGAAAACATGATCAATATCCTCCATGCCCCAGTCCTCCAGAAGCTGAGCCGAAGACTTGGGCTCCTGTTGAGGTAGACAGAACAAGTAGCAAGAGTGTGTGTAACCTTCATAGAGAGGGCTTTCCCGGTTACAAGCAGCGCACTTGACAAGAAACGACAGGGTGGGGAAAGGAGCTCCAGGGCAGAAGAGGAGGAATATGAGCTGCTCGACATTTTTCAAACCAGAACCAGGACCGCTCCAGAAAGGAACACAGCACCCACTGTCGGTGTCACCTTTCATTTCGGAACCTGCCCCCACCCCAGCCCTCTGCAACCAGTATCCATTAGGTGAGCAAGGGGGAAGGCAGAACCTCAGAAGGCGAAAATCATTTGTGAAAACATTTCACAGGGTATAAAAACATGTCCTCTCTCACCTTGGAATCATCTTCTTCTTCCTCTTCCTCCTCCTCCTCCTTGCGCTTTACTTTGCTCTTCTTCTCCTTCTTAGGCCCCAGCTTCTTCTTCTTCTTCTTGCCAGGGGTGTAGTCGCTCCCCTCGCTGTCCGAGCGCAGCAGCACCTCCTCCTCTTCCTCCACAAACTCATTCCCTTCACCAGAACTGTCACCAAGCTGGGAAAGGAAGGGGCGGAAGGGAGAAGGGGGATATCAGAGTAGGCTGATGGCACCCCTCCCCCATCGATCTGGCATTCACACCCACCCACAGAATGACCCCTCCTGACCCTCCGTAGTCCTGCTCTACTCCCTCACCTCTTTTTTCTGACGCTTACTGAGCTTGGGGACTTTAGGTTCCTTCAGTTTCTTCGGCTTCTTCTTCTTCTTAATTTTTGGCATCTCTGCCTCAGATAACAGCTCTTCCTCTGGCTCTTCTTCAGGTTCTGGGGAGGGGGTTAATAAGTAAAAGAAATTGGGGGATGTGAAAATGAAGAAGAGTTGTTTTTAGACTCTACTTTTCTCTACTGTAAGAAGTCTCACAGTGATTTACAATCACTTTTCCCCTTCTGCCCCAACAGGCACCTTGTGAGATAGTTGGGGCTAAGAGAGTTCTGAGAGAACTGTTGACTAGCCCAAGGTCACCCAGCAGGCTTCATGAGTAGTGGAGAATCAAACTAGGTTCTCTCCGCTGCTCTTTGCCACTACATCATGCTGGCTCTCGTTATAAGATGCAGCCAACAAAAATCAGTACATACAATCTTTCATTGGAAGAAGAGTTTTTAAACTCTGCTTTCTTTACCTTTAAACTGCCTTCTCTCTCTTTAAGGAGTCTCAAAATGGCTTGCAATCGCCCATCCCCCATAACAGGCACCTTGTGAAACAGGTGGGGCTAAGACAGTTCTAATAAAACTGTGACTAGCCCAAGGTCATCTAAGCAGGCTAAGTGTGGAGGAATGGGGAATCAAGTCTGGTCATCCAGATCAGAGTCTACAGGTCATGTGGAGGGGCGAGGAATTAAGACAATTATTCCAGATTACAGTCCACCACTCTTAACCACTACATCATGCTGGCTCTAGTCTCACAACTAATTTTCCAAAGCCTACATGATACATCAAACCTCACGAACTAGCCATTGAGTTGGACCACGTGCTGATTGTGTTGTCCAAATTCCACCTCTTCAGTCTGCCAAACCCTATCACGTGGCAGTGTTCCTCAAATTTTTTTTAACTCATCTTCACCTTTCTTCACTTTTATCTTCTGCAATGGACACAAGTGACACTGGTCATCTATTCCAAAGTGATAAAGATCCTCACACACAGCCTCCTCCTGCTGCATGACTTTGTAAATTATACTGGCAGTGTTCCTCAAATTTTTTTTAACTCATCTTCACCTTTCTTCACTTTTATCTTCTGCAATGGACACAAGTGACACTGGTCATCTATTCCAAAGTGATAAAGATCCTCACTCACAGCCTCCTCCTGCTGCATGACTTTGTAAATTATACTACTAGCCCAACACTGTTAGAGGAGTGGAAAGCAACTGCTCTAACACTTTTCTAAAGGGTCTCAACTCAAGGGACTTCCCTTAAAAGAAAGCAGCAGATCTGCCTGCATTTGCTTCTTCCCAACCAGACTAGGACGACAAAACAATGGGGGCAACGCAATCTCTAGAAATCTGAGGTGAATTATCAAGTATCCTTTGCCCAGAGATCCTCAGCCCACCCAGATCTTTGCAGAAGGAAGAAGCTCCACTTGACTTCAGATCATATCTCTATTTGTTCAGGTATCCTGCATTCCATGAGGAGAGCAAATGCCATAAAGTTCAAAGGCTTGATTGTTCCCCTAAGAACGTAAGAGCCCTGCTGGATCAGACCAGTGATCCATCTAGTCTGGCATCTTGTCTCTCACAGGGACCAACCAATTCTTCTGGAGGTCCAATAACAGGGCATAGAAGCTTGAGGCCTTCCTATGATGTCGTCTCCCTGCACTGGGATTCAGGGGTTTACGCCTTTGAATGTGGGGGTTCCCATCAGTCACCACAGCTAGTAGCCACTGACAGATCTCTCCTTCCTGAATCAGTCGAATCCCCATTTGGGAAAAAACCAAAAGAGGAATGGTTTTCTAGACCAGGCACCAGATCAAGAACAGGCCAAAGTAATGACATTCAACACCAAGCCTCTGCCACTTTCAAATGAAAAGTATCCAAGCGAATGAAGTGGGGGGAGAGCAGTAAAGGGGTTCAAGCTCTCGCCCCCTCTCAGCAAACTCCGCAAGCAGCTGCCCATCTTCCCAAGACAGTTGCCGATCAGAACCTCCATTTCAACCGCCAGGTGCTTTCTCAGGTGCCAGCCACAGCAATTGCCTCCTCTTTATGCAAATGCAATCTTCAAACTCGGTTGCCTCTCAACACCCCCCCCCCCACACACACACACACCGCACACATCTCTCCTCACCCCCACAGGCCACACTCCCATCTGTTCTTCCCCCCAGCCCCACAACCCCCCCCCCACCTCCGCAAGCACAGCCAGCCGGCGGCTTCCTTTGTGACAGGATCCACAGTAGCCAGCCATTCTCCCTCTCCTCTCCCCTCCCCCCATCAGCCAGCCACCCCCGCCCATTACACGCAGCCAGAGTCACTAGCTCTCCCTCCAAGAGAAAATGGCCTCCCAACCACAGGCACTGGGCAGGATGGGGGAAAGCCACAGGTCACAGTAGTTTTCTGCAACCAGAAAGGCAAGAAGAAGAGGGGAAACTAGGCCGGGTGGACGCCCGCATTCCAAAACCAGAAAATATATCCTGTGCCAGAAGTGTTTCCCTTGCATTTCCTCCCCCAGCATGGCTTTCCCATCCTTGGCCCTCCCAGATTGCCGGCACAGACGCAAACCCAAGAACCCTCCCCGCCCCTTCTAATATCCAGCAGCAGTAGGAACCACAGCCTCTGAGTAGAGGAACACTTTTTGGTCTATGAGACAGGCTACCCTAACAATTCACATCTGTAACCTCAAGGGTAAAGGGGGAGGAGGAGAAATTTTTAAAAATCACTGTATCATCAGTAGTACAAGAAGCGCTTCAAAAGCAAGACTCCACTGCCCTCAGTCTCATTCAGAAGAAGAGCAGCTCCATCCAACAACCGATCTGAAACACTGCTGAAGATGGTCAAAGCCAAAAGAGGTGGGGCAAAAGATATTCCCCCACCTCACCACATTGGACAGGTCACCCTTAATACAAAGACAGGACTGTGGTGGGGCCAGATCCACAAGAAACAGATCTGGGTGTGGTTGAAGAGGAAAAAGTGGGTCATGTAGTAGCCCAGGGCACAGATCTTTTTGGACAGAGAACATCCGAGCATTGGGCAAGAGAGAAGAAAGCCACACTCCGTCTTTTACCTCATGCTCCCTACAGCAGCCTTAACTTTGGGCTCCCCGTCCACAATCGTCCCCTCCTCTCCATCACAACACTGGCTATGTTCCCACCCCCACCAAAAACCCACAAAGTCCAAGAAATGAACTTCACATTTTAGAAAATGGGACGGAAGTGAGAAGAAAAATGCTTTCTGCAGCATGCACGTGAGTTCCTAGTAAACAGAACTTTCCCTTGTGCAGTGCCTTTCTGCATCCACTAGTCATACTGAAGCAAAACGCACAGCGAGAACGGCAAGCTGTCTGTTCAGAATGATTGGGAAGAAAAGTCTTTCCAGGTGTGGAAAAGAGAAGCTGAAGCAGGAAGCGACAGGAATAGACAAGGCAGGTGGTAGCTAAGCATGCAAGCAACAGTAGGCAGCAATTCACTAGAACCCCCCAAGTGAAAAGTTCCAAACTCTTCTCATTTCACAACCCCAGGTCCGAACTTTGGGTTGTTTTACCATATCTGAAAGCACCACAAACCCAGAGCCTTCAGGTCAAGGCACATGATCCCGCTGACACCCCCTAGTTCAAACAGGCACCAAAATAAAAGACCTCTTTTTGTTCCTTGCTTTAGTGATAAGCCACTGTAAAGTCCTCCCCCAAATAAGTTTGAGAAGTCACGGGAGTCTCACCCTGTGGTGTACCTTGATGCTGGTGGATGCTGTTGTTCATGAGAATCTCCATTTCCTCCTCATCACTGCCGGCAGAGCACGGCGATGGCGATCCAATCCCCGAAGCCATGGCCTGCGATTCAGAGGCTCAAGCAGCGCCCGCTACCCTTGGCACCTTCTTATTGCTAATGCCTGTGATGTGCTGGGGGGGCGGCGGAAAAGTCGAGTTAGAAGCAGCAGCCCAGAGGGAGCCAGCAGGCAAGGAGTTTGATCCCCCCCACCAGTCAATTACTCAATTCCCTCCTTCTGTCAATTACCCCCATTGCTAAATAAAAGGATGGGAAGTCTGGCCCAGGGACTTCCAGTCCTAAGTAACCTGTAGTGGGATAAAAGCCTTGCAAAAAAGGAAAATTAAATATATTGGGGGGAGCCCTTAACCAAAATAACTTTAATAAGTGGAGAAAGGCTAAACTTGCCACTTTAGGGTTTCCCTTCCTGCCTATGTCATTATTGTAAACGTACTACCTATTTACTTGTGCATGAGAGTTCCCCTTTCATATTTTAAGCCAGTCATGGGCGGGGGGGGGGGGGGAGTTCTGGCAGGATATTTCCAAAGGAGACCGGTTTGAACAGCTGACCCCCCCCCCCCTTAAAAAGCAAAGGCAGCCAGGGGAAAAAAGGCCCCTTCGCCTCCTTTGGCTGGAGACAGGGCAGATTCGGGGGGGGGGGGGGGGAGGGGCGATTGCAACTGAGGTGGAGAAGTTTTGGGGGGAATTGTAATTATTTCTGCATGGGGGCAGGCATAGCAAAAAGGACAAGGAAACTCGTGGGGGAGAGTTCTCTTTCTCTCCGGAGATGTGGGGAGGGAAGAGGGGGCAGACGGGGGGGTCAGGTGAGACAGCCCCCCTACACGTGTCTCTTAGAGGGGTTAGCGGTTGGGGGCCCTGTGGGGGCGCCTCAGTGTCCCCCCCCCAGAAATTGGGGCCGGGGCTGCCGGAGTGGGGGGCTGGGCCTCCCCGGGCGCCGGTTGGGGTTCCCGGCCTCCTCTCCCCCTCCCCCTCCCCGGGGCCCTCCGCCGCCCTCACCCGACTCGGGGCGCCCCGGCTTCTGGTGTCTCGACGCCGCTGAAGGGAAAATGGCTCCGGCTCCGGCGCCGCCTCTTAAAGGGGAAAAAAAAGCCCCAGCCAGGCCCCGCCCCTTCTCCCCCTACACAGACACACTCCCGCCACCATCCCATAATACGCCCGGCGCCATGGCGACGGGTCCCACCCCCGGCACCTCAGCAAACTCCCCCCGCGCCACCTTCAACTGAGGCATCCCATAATACTTCTTTCAGCACCCCCCCCACAGAACTCACAGCCCGGAGTCCCGCATCCCATAATAATCGCCTTCCAAAACATCCCATAATAATCCTCACTAGTGACTGTCCAGTAGTGCATTCTCTTTCTTCCCCCTCTCTCTCTCCCCCCTCCCTCACGGATATATCCCATAATAACCCGCCCTTACTCATACATACCACAATAGTCACCCTCCCCCCACACTCCAGGCATCCCATAATAATCACACTCCCTCTTCTTCCCCCTCCCCCTCCTCCCACGGGCACCGGTCTTACTGCCCTGAGCATCCCATAATAATCACCTTACACCCCTCCTTCTCTTCCAGCCAGCCCCCCATCACTCACTCAGATATCCCATAATAACCACACACTCCCTCTCGGGTGCCAAGTCTGGCATCCCATAACAAGCATTCCTCCCTTCCCAATCTCTTTGAAATATTCCATAAGAGGCCCCCACATGTTATCCCATAATAGTCACACCCAAAGCATCCCATAATATTACTCTTTCCACTTCTTCCATCCTCAGAGAGGCATCCCATAATAGTCCCCCAGCCAGTGAGACATCCCATAATACCTCCAGCAACTCTTAGCCTCTGCCTACCATGCATCTCCTCCCTCGCCTGTCCCCCACCCATCTCACAGCCCATAATAATCCCTGGCACACGGCTTCTCCCTCGGCCAGCCAAGCCAGCATGGGAAGAGGACCCGGCTGAACAGTCCACAAGACCCAACAATCCCAAAGTCTCCCCCTAAGAAACCCCCACAAGGCATAGGATAATCCCATCCCGTCCCCCTCTCCACACACGGCCCATAATAACCCCTGGAGGCACAGGGCCAATGGGCACATCCCATCATACTGTGGCACAGCTTGCCAGGAGCCTTTATTCTTTTCTCCAGAAGATGCAGAGCCAGGGCATCCCATAATCTTTCGTGCACTTCAACAAGGCATTGAGAGAGCCAGACCTTTATAGGCCTCTGGGGCAGACATTACCTCTCCACACATGCACAGGATAACCCTATGCCCCTCTACACATGCACACAACCCTGTGCCCCTCCACGCGTGCACACGACAACCTAGGCTATGCCCCTCCCTCCACACATGCACATGACAACCCTATGCCCCCTCCAGATGTGCACACAACAACCCTATATACCCCTCCCCCCATTCATGCAACAACCCTATGCCCCTCCCTCCACGCATGCACACAGCAACCCTGTGCCCATTCACACACAGCATGGGGATATGGCATCCCAGAATACCCCAGTGGGAGGCATCCCAGTGAGTAACCAGGATTCCCAAAGAGTCTCCTTCAATTTTAGTGATTCTCACACACATCAGTGGCTCTTCTAAGGGACACTGGATTCTACTTCCATCAAAAACACAACACCAGTGTTTTAAAACTTCACATAAGCATTTCATCATCAATATATGCACACATGGCACATCCCATGATACTACTAGCAAGATACAAAAATACCATTTTATAACCGCTATTTCTCATATATTTAGATCACCAATTTTAAAAAAGACAGAACTTATAGTATTTGCATTCTATAAAGCTATCCTAACTACAATGATACATGCGCGTATCATGTAACCTTAAATCTGTGGAGACATACAAATAACCAGCTTGGGAGTCAACTGGGTTGACATTGCAGGGTGCCAATCCCTTAGATAAATAAATAATACATTAAAAAGAGTACCCCATTAGCCAAAAAGACAGCCTACAATATTCAGCCATAATATACCATACTGTGTTGTTTTATACACACATAACTTACAAGGAATCAAGGATGCGCCACTGGATAGACTGCATCTCTGAAGAGGACATGGGTCTGTTTCTTAATTTAAAGCACAGTTCTCCCTTTGTTATAATCGACTTCTTTTATCAAATATATGTATTATCCACAAAATCAAATCAATAAAAATATGGATATATTGTACGTACCCGTGTTTCCCTGAAAATAAGACAGGGTCTTATATTAATTTTTGCTCCAAAAGATGCGTTAGGGCTTATTTTCAGGGGATGTCTTATTTTCTTACATGATTTTGCGCCCGCCACTTCACCAGATCAGGGGAATCTGTAACTAGGGCTTATTTTTGGTGTAGGGCTTATATTTCAAGTATCCTCCAACAATCCCAAAAAATCATGCTACGGCTTATTTTCGGAGTAGGTCTTATATCAGTGGTGGCGAACCTATGGCACGGGTGCCAGAGGTGGCACTCAGAGCCTTCTCTGTGGGCACGCGCAAACACAGTCCCCCTCACACACAGATCTAGGCTGGCCTGGGTCGCTGGGCTCGATTATTAGCATTAAACCTAAGACCTAGTTTTGGGGAAGCAGTGTAGGTAACCCTGTTAAACACTGTTAAGCCTCACTGATTTTCATGCAAAGAACTAAAGCGTGATCCTTTACCTGGGAGTAAGCTCAGTTGCTGGCAATGGGGCTTGCTTCTGAGTAAATCCTCCTAGGGTCGTGATTCACCCGTTGGAAGAGTTGCACAGTTGCTTCAAAGCAAAGCCACCGACTACCACCAAGCTTACTCCCGAGTAATACATGCCTTGGAGCCAACCGTTTTTCCAAAACTAAAACCTCAGTATTCAGGTTAAATTGCCGTGTTGGCACTTTGCAATAAATCAGTGGGTTTTGGGTTGCAGTTTGGGCACTCGGTCTCAAAAAGGTTCGCCATCACTGTCTTATATCTTAGAAACAGCAGGATTCAATTTGTTACATTAGGCTGAGTGTAGTTAACATGGCTACATTTCAAACCCAGACTATATTGGAAGTTATGGGAAAATATTTCAAACCCAGACTATATTGGGAAATTATGGGGAAAGGGCAGAGGAAGGCCTTTTCCACACACAGCACTTACCCCATTTTGAAGGTGTTTTCAGTCCCATTGAAGTAATGTCCCATTGTTTACTTCAGTCCCATTTTTTACTTCCACATTCCCCTCCTTGAAATGTTTTCTGGTCACCATAATTTTTTTTCACTTTTTCCACACATGTGCTGCAATGATGGTTATGTGCCCTTGCTGATTTGATAATCTGTAAAAATGGGGTGGGGGGAGGAAGCATATGAAAAAGGGAAAAATTAAGAGGAAGTGGGAGAGGAGTGAGGTTGAGGACCAAAAAATGTTGGAGCAAGCACCAAAGGGAAGGTTTGGCGATTGCACATGGGGTGTGGTGGGAAAGAAAGAGTGTTTCAATACAATTGCACTGTGAGGGAAGCCAGCACGGAAACATTTCAGCCAAAAATATTGCTGTAAGTGTTTTCAAAAACGTGGGGGAAAGGTGGCTGAAAAGGTTTCCACAACCAAACCAGGGGTGGGGGGGGAACAGTGCGGAACTCCACAGAGGAAATATTTCATTATTATCTTGGAAATGTTGTAAATGACTTGTGCGGAAACGGCCGAATTCAAGTATCAGAATTGAGGCCAGCCTGGTGCAACAGTTTGCAAGTGCAGATCTACAGATCAAAATTTCTAGATAATTATAGCCACAAATTTGAAATAATTTAGCTTGTGAATCCTGTTAATTCCAGTGCAGTTTATGAGTTCACAACTGGTTTCCCATTCTGGCTTTATACTTATAACCATCTACCGTAGTACCCATCATACATGAGATCTAAACTTCATCCACCACGTGCTGGGCCATCTGTGTTCTAGAATGCCCCGCTTGGGTCCTAGTGCCTACTGAGTTTTGTTAGGTAGGAAGCAAGATCCAAGAGGAGCATTCTGAAACAAAGACGTGCCAGTATGTGGCAGAAGAAGTTACAATTCTGCTTAGATCTTTTGGTGGAAAAAAAAGTATAGACAGAAGCTAAAACCTCCATTCTTCCAGGCCCCCTGAGATCTCTCAAGTTTTAAATTTTAATTAACGTAATGAAATAGCTGAATTTTATTATTTTAAGCGGCTAGTCTGTGCTTAAATTTGGGAGTGTAATTTTAGACATAGTTTATTGTTTTATTACATGTAAACTGCTTTAAGGCTTATGGGGGGAAAGTGACTTAGAAATTTAACTATATATTTAAACATACATTAACTCACTGGGAAAAGGACAATAATGCTAGCTGAATATAGCAGGCAAAGAGAAAGACCCAACATTTGATGAATGTATTCAATAAAGAAAGCCAAAGCCCTCCCTCTTTGCAAGACCTAAATAAGGCTATCAATTGTATGGCATTTTGGAGATAATAAATTCATACAGTCGCCTAATATCAGAAGTGACTTAATGACACATAACACACACAACGTAACTGTCCACTCTGTGGTTGCTTCCACACAGAGGTTTTGCTCCAATCTGACATCCAAACTGTAACATTTTTATTTATTCATTCTGAGAGAGCATTCACACTATGCCAGTCTGTTTTCAGAGGGCACCTGGGCTGGTCTGCAGTAAAACAGTTAGATTCAAGTCCAGTAAAACCTAAAGACCAACACAATTTCAGGGTATGAGCTTATGGAATTTCACACCTTAAAAACCTTGTTGTCTCTAAGGACTCAAAACTGACAATGTCAGCCTGTAATCGTCCACTTTGTCAGTTTTTCTCTACTTTGATCTTCCAGAAACCTGATCTGAGACCATTTTTATTTTTTTATTTATTGGATTTATATCCCGTCCTATCCCCACAGGGCTCCACAATTGCAATCTGATATGTTTGCACACCACGTGCGCAGGAAGGTATGCACGTTTTAAAAATTTGCTCCATTTCTCTTGCATTAGTTCCTACAGCTGCCATGCACCCATGGCACCAAGAGAGCTTTCGCAGGCTTTAAAAAATGCCTAATTGCAATAGCAATACAGTAACTACAGATTTCGAAAAACAACTCCCCAATTGCCTTCCAGTGTTATATGGAGGAGAATGGCTAAAGAGGAGATGAGTCAAGGAAAATGTGTAGAAAAACTGCCATGAGGATGATCTGTTACTCCGACATTCACAGTCGCAATGAGACCAATGTGGGAAATCGTTACTGTCGAAGAAGCCCCAGTCAGCTACCACATTTATGGCTGTATGTCTCTTTTGCAGTGTTACTCCTTACACCTTGCCAACACCCCACAGAACAAGCAGGGTCAAGCCCACAATTCTGGCACACTGGTTTTCACTCTCATCTTTTAGAACTTGAGATGCACCGATCCAAATACAGAGCCACAACCTCTCTTCCTCTCTAATGGAATGCTTCTTAAAAGGACCAGACAGGCACACACCAAGAGTACCACAGTCAGAGCTCCCAGCTTTTAAAAAATGCAACCGTAAGATGCACAGAGTCCCAATTCTGATCAGACCTATGGCACATTAGGTAGAAAGGGGTTTAACCTGTCCCGCCACACAATTTTCCCTATCTGGGACAGCTGCTATTTGCCCCACGAGGCTAACTTAAAGGCATCCCCGGGACTGTTTCAGGTTGTAAAAACAGCACAAACTTAGCCCTCCACCCCCGAGATGCCATGGACTCAATCGGAACTGGAACACTACACACTGATTTTCTAAAGAGCTTGGGGATCTAATCACAGAACTCCCAGATCGTCTCTGGTTTGGTCCTGCAAGATATGACATACGCATTCATCCTACACAAAGAAAGTATGTTCTGTTCTTTTCCACAATTATTCTTTTTACTGATGCATATAGGTGAATCTGCTCTTGCAATAGATCAATTATGATTTATCTCATTGGACAACAGTCCTGCTTTCTGTTTTGCTTAATGGAGTGCAAATACAACCAGCAAGCTGAAGATTTCAGATGTTTCCATTTGCATATTTTCTCCCCTTCTACCTGCCACTGCTGTCACCTCTGATAGTGGAACAAAAATTTTAGTTTGAGATTTTTTAACTGAGATTTACTACTTAGTATCTCTGTGTGCCTTTGATGTCTGCCAACGAATCCAGCGAACCTTGCTATTAGTTCTCAAATAGTGCCAAAAGCAGACAATGCAATCTGGCTAACGTTGGTTGGTTAAAGAAGCTATACAGTTGTGTCAGCACAAAAAGAGGACCAATGCAAGCAATTCATGTTTTACAGAAGTCAGCCAGTTAAATGGCCTCAGCTACCGTGACCTTGAGGATATCCTCTTTTCTCCAGTAGATTCAGTCACCAAGAAACTGCTGTGCAGCGGCAAAACTGTTGACCACAGTACTCTACATCGGACCAAATTTAATCAGGATGTTGCCTTGTAAATATTTGAGAGATTTCAACCAAGGTATGTCCATGGTAGGCTTACCGTTTCCCCGCTGTCAGTGGGATCTTGTTTTCCCTTTCTTTCAGCTCCCATTCCTCAAGCTGGTTCAGTGGCACAGCATTTGCTTGTCATGGAGAGGGCGGTCCAAGATTCAATCTCTGGCATCTTCAGTTTAAAAAGAAAAGGCAGTAAGTAATGTGAAAGACCTTAACCTGAGACCCTGGAAAGATGCTGCCAGTCTGAGTAGACAATATCGAACTTGATGGACCAAGAGCCTGGCTCAGTATAGGGCAGCTTCACTTCTATCTGAGAAGGAGAAAAGGTCCGGGGTGGGGGGGTGGAAATGGAGTGCCCACATCCTACATGTGAGCTCCCAAAGGCACCTGGTGGGCCACTGCGAGTAGCAGAGAGCTGGACTAGATGGACTTTGGTCTGATCCAGCTGGCTTGTTCTTATGTTCTTATGTTCTTAAATGACATCATGTGACTCCAGGGCAATGTATAGTGATTCACAGTGCCCTAGTCTAGGGCTGAAAGGTGGGGGGGAGTCACCTTCCCATGTAGACAACATCATAATGCACCTGAACTTCACTTTTCCTCAAAAGATCTCATAGTGAAGCAGGTTTGGAAAAGAGCATACTGAGGATGCAGAAAGGACAATTTGAGAATAATGTCATGAGGATCCTTTTAAAAATGCTTCAATTTGGATGCCAAACTGGAAAAAATAAGGCACAGCCAAATGTTGTTGTTGTAAACTTATGATCTGGTTACTGCACACTGTTCAGAAGCCTGTGGAAGTCTGTAAATGAATATAATGTAGACAAGAATTTTCAGCAACAGAGCGGAGGAAGAGAGGGAAAAGATGAAGTCAGACAATGGTCCTCGGTGTGTGAGTTGGAATGTTATGAGCATATAAGCTTGTTCAAAATATTTCTTGATCTGCACAACAAGGAGGTTTGGAGGGCACTAAAGCTTCGTCATGTTGTTCTGTAAATATATAGCTTAACCTCTGAATTATTTTACTTCTATAAGGCAAGAGGAATAGAATCAAATTCAGCAAGGGTACTTGCCAATTTACTTTACGGCATTATAAATATCTGTCTTTATTTCTTCAGTGCCAAAGGTTGCCCAAATTACTCGTTGTGAGTTATGCTTGCAAACTGTTTTCAAAAGGCAATGTTACAAAATCTCTATCTTTACCAGGAAAGTAGCTTTGTTGTTATCACATTCTCCGTTTTAAATGTATGGGCTACAGTGCAGGAGAGAAGAAACACAAACTTTTAAGGAGTTAAAATTAATCTAATTAGAAATTTTAGCAGGTAGAAATGCATGTTAAGGGCACACGGATTTATCTTATGCAGGCTATTTTGATTCGTGAGTTACAGTACCAGTGAATGAAACAGAAAATATTAACCATGTCCTTTCCTTGTAGCAATGAAAGTCAGTTTTTGCTTATTAAAACAAGCTCTCTTGTGCTTATTTTCAATACATCAACATGGCATCCATACAGGAAGTTTGATAATATTCAGATTCATTTAAATTTAACTAAACAATCTGGTAAAAAGGAGATGATTACTAAAAATCAATCAGTTGACAAATCACACATGGTCAGACTGCTCAGCACTCCTAAAATATTAGCTTTTTGGAGAGAGAGATAGTCCAGAGGCAAGGGATGTGGTGCCACATTATAGTTTGGTAACAAATAATAATAATACCAGTAATAATAAAATAATTTTCAAAATACAGTTTGGTAATTAAATAACAGAGACCCGGGGAAAACTTGTATCATTCAAGTTGCCTTTTGAAAGATACAAGCGGGTGAACACAGGAAAGCTATTTCCACTATATGTGAACATTCACCCCTCTTTCACCTTTTAGTTCTAGGTTGCAGATTCCTCCTTTCTGGACACATCTAACACATTTTATTGCCCTAAATGGGCTCCTCCCAGAGTCCAAGTTGGGAAGCACCTACATAAACGTATTTGTGGACAGGCATGCAAGGATCCAGCCTATCCATTAGGCACACCAAGGCCATCTCCTTGGGCACCAGAGGTGAAAGGGCATCCAAATGAGACCTGCTGCCACCACATCTCCCTGACGTGCCAGGGTCTGAAGCAGCAAGAGGCAGCCTCCTCTCTTGACTCTGCGCCTCAGGGGGGGGGGGTCAATGGAGTGCCCACTCCTTCTCTCCCTCCATTGTGAGCCCCTCTTCTTTTGTCTCCTGAACCAACCCTGCTGAGAGATGTGGTTATGGTTGCCAACCTCCAAGTAGTCCACCATGACCATGTCCAATAGGTTAAGCCAATACCACTCTGCTGGGAGTTCTTTCAAACCCAATGTGTTTAAGAATGGATTTCTAAATAGCTCATATAACCTGTAACAATTACCCCTTTATTTCTCTATACTCATCAGTGAAAATCCAAAAAGACTATTGGTACTGAATACATTTATTTACATGAGTAGAATTTCTCCAACACACTGAGAGAACCTCCAACGACTGATGTAGAGTGGTATTAACTTAACCTCCAGGAAGTCCCTGGAGATCTCCAGCTGTTACTACTGACCTCCAGATGACCAAGATCAGTTCCCCTGGAGAACACGGCTGCTTTGCAAGGTAAATGTTATGGCATTGTACCCCACTGAAGTCTCTCCTCTCCCTAAACCTCGCCCTCTCCAGGCTCCACTGCCAAAACCTTCAGATATTTCTCCAGATATTTGGCAAACCTAGAAGTTGCACCATAGCGAGCCACACCCTTGGCTTCAGTGAAGGTGGTGTGAGTGGAGGTGGCTTCCCTGTGATGTGGGGGAAGGGGAAGAGGGCAGCACTGTCTTTCCTGTAGTGTGGGAGGAGGCAGGAAGCGTGTGGTGGCAGCTTCCCCTGCACATACCTCCTTCTGCACTACTGCTTGGCTCCAAGACCCAGCTGTGACCCAGGTGAAAGGAATGGAGGTGACAGCAGGCCCAAGCCCTGCCCATCACTTCTTCCCATCTGCCAGTTTGGCTCCTCATGGCCTGGGGCCCCTTCCGCACATGCAGAATAATGCGCTTTCAAACCACTTTCACAATTGTTTTCAAGTGGGTTTTGCTATTTCGCACAGTAAAATCCAACTGCAAAGTACATTGAAAGTGGATTTAAAGTATATTATTCTGCATGTGCGGAAGGGGCCTTTTGGAGAACCAGCCTTGTCTCCTTTCCAGATATGGAGCAAATCTCTCTTGTTAAAACAACCTCCATCCAGGTAACCAAGTGAATCCCACCACAGTAAGGCAAAGATATTGTCTTCTTGGTACACTGGGTGATTATCAATTCTAAGTAGTTCAAGAACTGCCGTTAAAGAGACAATCACCCTGAAAAAATAGGGGTCTTATTGTAGACACCAAGTATTAGACCATCCATCCTATAGGACTGTGAAAGAGTTAATTAAGAAGTGGGGATTGGGGATGGGGAACTTGTACTGGGATAATTTGTGTGCGTAGCTGACTCATGCCCAGAGATGGACAGAGGGAATGTGACGCCCCTTCCGCACATGCAGAATAATGCACTTTCAATCCACTTTCACAATTGTTTGCAGGAGGATTCTGCTATTTCACACAGTAAAATCCAGCTACAAATTTCATTGAAAGTGCATTATTCTGCATGTGCAGAAGGAGCCTTGGATGATTTTCAGCTTTCAATTCTACACATCATGATATCCTTCTGGAGCACCTATCTGGATGGGGATTGGGAGGCATCCATTCTGCAGCAGTTCTGGTCCTAGCAGTAGAGTTGTTTTCGGAACATGGTGCTGAGGATCTACTGCTCAGACCCTTCGCCGTTGGTAGTGGCCAGGAGTGCCTTTTATCAGCTTCAAATGCTTAGCCAGCTGCAACCGTTCCTAAGCAAAAAGATCTGAGCACTGCGGTGCATGCCCTGGTTAGATTGAGCTTAGATTACTGCAATGGACTGCCCTTGAAAAAGTGTTCAGAAACGTCAGGTGGCACAAAATGATGCAGCCCAGATGTTGACTGGAGTGGGTTATAGGCACCATATCATTCCAGTCCTGACCTATCAACACTGGCTCCCAATTTGTTTTTGGCCACAATTCAAAGTACTGGTCTTGATCTTCAAAGCCCTTTACAGTTTGGGACCAACATGTCCAATTACTTATGAAGCTTCCTGACCACTGTAGTCATCTTCAGAGGTGCTGCTTCAGGTGTCCTGACTTCTGAACAAAGGTAGGTGGCAACCCAAGAAGGGACTTCTCAGTCATGGCTCTAGAACTCTAGAACTCTCTTCCCAGGGAAATTTATCTATTTCCTTCTGTTGCCATCTTCCACCAGCAACTGAAGGCTTCTTTGTTTCATTTGACATTCCTTCAATGATTCATCCTTCCTAATCAATGTTTTTATGTTTTGTGTGTATTTTAACTCTTTTTTATGTTTTTAGAATTCTCGTTGGTATTTTTAATGGCTTTAATCATGGGTGTTTGGGAGGATGGTGATTTTAATGGTTTTTAAAATGTGGTTTTTATGTTTTACATTTTTAACTGCCTCAGTGGGACCCTGTTAGGGCAGAAAGACGGGATACAAATTTTGTAAATAAATACAACTTAAGCACATTCTCTAGGTATTTTTGAATTCCTGTGTAGGACATTGTATTCTGGACACCAGTATCCTTAACGTGGCCCAGCCTAAGTGAAGCACCAGATTTAAAGGTTGCCATTTTTACTCCTTTGTAAACTACCAAGAGAAACTTGAAATCTTTTCTCGGTAACAATGAGAAACAATAACTTGGTCATGCTCGAACAGCAGCTGAGAAATCCAGCCAACGAATCCTTTCCCTCCCCTATTTCCAGACCAGGAAAACCTTCACCTGCTTTAATTGTGCAACACATTCTATTGTTAAAGTTGGGCCTGCAGATCTCCCGAAATGACAACTGATCTCCAGACTACAGTGATCAGTTCATCTGAAGAAAATGGCCACTTGAAAGGGTGGACTATATGGCATTATTATACCCCACTGAGGAGCCTCTTTTCTCTAAACACTGCCCTCCCCTGGCTCCACCCCCATATCCCCAGGAATTTCCTAACCTGGAGTTGGCAACTGTGTGTTAAAGCCGCAAGAACAGAGCTACACAAAACAGTCACCCTCTGTCTATGTCGTGTGTATACATTTGGTCTGATGGGAGTGTGTCAGTGGTTTGAAATGAGGGGCCACTGGAAAGAAGCTGTCTGCATATATTTACAGGCGCCTCCTCCTCTCTTCCTCCAGCACTTTCCTCCTCCTTCTCTGCAAGAGGGACATGCTGTGAAGGTCTCTGAACAAACCTCCTGGGCAGACACACCCAGCAAAACTGGGCACATCCCATAATATCTCCCAGAGGAGACATTCCCTAGCAACTGTCCCCACCCCCACCCTGCACAGCAGCCATCCCATAATAGCATGCCTGCTTTACTGGTTCTAAGAGTTGAATCGGGGAGGGGGGCCAGGCTGGGCTGGTGGCAAGAACAGGCGGCTGGAGAGGCAGGGAGGGGAGCAGATTGGTGCTGGAGGGGGGGGCAGCTGCTTGGCCACCGTCCCAGCAGACACAGCCAGACACACTGTCTGTGCCGGCATCCCATAATATTTCCCCTCCCCTCCCTCTTGTCCACAGCATCCCATAGCAATTCAGAGAGCCGGCCACATCCCATAATGATCTCCCCCAAGTCACGTGAGTGCCGGCAGAACTGCTGAGACATCCCATAATATTTCAAACACTCAGGCTTGCAACACGCACACACACACACCCTCTGCCTGCCTTGCCATCCCATAATAGCCACGGCCTCTCATGGGGCACCATCCCATAATACTCCGACCAGCTGCAGCAGCCACTACATCCCATAGTATTCTCTACTACCACCCACCTTTCCTCTCCCCTCCCCGCCAAAAAACAAGAAAGAAAGAAACCTCTGGCCACAGAAGGCCTTGCTGCTGTTCCATCCCATAATACCCCCTTCCCTTTCCTGCCCTGTCACTGAAAGCTTCGACAGCCCATGATAGAGCCAGAGGCCTGACCCTCAGGCCAAACCCCAGCCAGCTAAGCCAGCTAGTTCAGCAGGAGGCTGGCACTCCCGCACATGTCGCAGTTTTGCACGGGGAACAGATTGGTTTCAAGGAGATGCCACGCAAGGGCCAAGGCCCCCAAAGGAGTGCCTGGGCTTCGGCCAGGACCATGTTCAAAAACCGAGCTGTGTGGTGTGCATCTTTCCTGTGGCTGGGCCTGTGCACGCCAGGAGCATGAAGCCTCCGAGACTGGCTGGGAATCTCTTGTCCTACTCGCTGTTTCCCCCATTCTTTCACGTCTCTTCTTGTACACTTCCCTTTCCAGTCTAGAGATGCCAGACTACAGAAATGAATTTCCCTGGAGAAAAGGGATGCTTTGGAAGATGAACTCTATTGCACTGTGCTCCACTGTCCTCCCCCGGTTCCACCCACCCCCAAATCCAAATCTCCAGGAATTTCCCAACCTGGATCTGGCAACCCTAGCCCCCGGCCCCATCCCAGTTGCTGCTGGCGGGGCTGGCTTCCCTATTCCAGTCTCTTACTGTCATGTTCAGTGCCCTTCACCTGTCTCTTTCCCTCTCTTTTAAGCAACTGAATTAAAATATATATACACACACACTTAGGACTACCAACTCTGCCACAGAGTCCACCCTCCAAAGCAGCCATTTCCTCCAGGAGATCAATTGTAACTCTGGAAGATCTACAGGCTCCATATGGAGGTTGGCAACAGCTTAGGAAATTCCTGCAGATATAGTGGAAATATGTAGCAGCAGTGGTGTAGAGAGCAGCAGTGGTGTAGTGGTTAAGAGCAGGTGTTCTCTTATCTAGAGGAACTGGGTTAGATTCCCCGCTCTGCTGCTTGAGCTGTGGAGCCTTATCTGGGGAATTCAGATTAGCCTGTACACTCCAATGCACGGCAGCTGGGTGACCTTGGGCTAGTCACAGTTCTTCTGCACTCTCTCAGCCCCACCTACCTCACAGGGTGTTTGTTGTGAGGGGGGAAGGGAAAGGAGTTTGTAAGCCCCTTTGAGTCTCCTTACAGGAGGGAAAGGGGGGATATAAATCCAACTCTCCTCCTCCTCCTCTTCTTCTTGGGAGGGCAGAATTTGGGGAGGGAGCCCAGATGTCACTCTAGGACTTAATTTTTTTTTCTTACTCTATGGCGGACCACAGAGTCAGCCCTCCAAAGCTGCCGTTTCCTCCAGGGAAATTATTGATCTCTGTAGTTTTGGAGATCAGTTGCAATTGAGGGAGAATTTCAGGCTTTATCTGGAGTTGGTAACTCTAACGCACACGGTTGGTATATGAAATCTTAACCTTATTAGGTCTTTCCCCCACCATGATATATGATAAAAATGCTGAGTTCCAGCTTTAGTGATGTGTTTGGAAGTCATAATGTGTTATCCAACAAGCTCAACTGGTGCACCCTAACTCTGGAAGCTCCTATTCTTTGTCTGATTTCAAGCCTACTGTGCCTTTATGGTCCAGAAGCTACAGTTATGGGAAAGGGCTGCCTTAGATCAGGATCCCCCAGCTGTGGCACATGTGAGACAACTTGCTTCCTGATGCAGCCATACCGCAAACAGCATATTAAACCATTGTGCCAGCAGGGGCTTGTTGCCTATATTCTTCTTGGCTTCATTTCATGGTTCAAATTTCAACTTGTCAAATGAATACCACCAGGAATGGCCTTCTCTACAGCAGGCCAGGACTTGCCCCCTCAAATGGTCCAACTGTGCACCACATCTGCAACACAAACTGCTCCACAACCGTGCTACTTCCTTAAACGCTTCAAAATCAGAAGAAAGTGTGGGAGGAGGGTGTCTCTTGGGCCTCCCCCAATTAGTTATTTTGTAGGTTCCACAGAATGATCCAAGTCACCTGGAAAAAGGGATACAGGGTGCTCCGTATGTGGAGTACACCTGTCACTGTTTCTGTTCTTCATCTTCCCCATGTGAGAAAGTTTTATCCCTCTACATGTACCTCAACTCAGCACTGATTCTGATGGGACGATGTTCTTCTTCAAAAATCATATTTGCGGTCTTCAGAAGTTTTAGGACTCAAGGTATCTCCTAGATGTCAATAGAAGGTGGCCCGGAGTGTCTTTTATCAACTTTGGCTCATAAGACAGTAGCGCCCTCTGGTGGAAAACTTGGACTATTGTCATTCATTCCTTTGTCACTCTAAAAAATCCAAGTACAGTGTTAGAGACCAACTAGATTCCCAGGCTATACGCTTTTGAGAGTTGGACTCTAGACTATTGTCATGAGTTCTACATGGGGCTACCTAAATGGTTCAGAAGCTACAACTGGTGTAAAATGCCACTGTCAAACTAACTTCAGGTTCAAATAATCAGAATCATATCATGCCTGTATTAAAGTAACAAGACTTCTCAGTCAAATCCCCACGGGGAAATTCTATCTAGATCAAACCAAGTTTGAAAATAAACTGCACCTTTTCATTGAGGTTTCAACCTCCTCACCGCAGCATATTTCCACTGAAGACATCTAGGCCTATCTTGCATTCAGGAAATGTGACAATCCCCATTCCTGCGTGATCGCCATGACTGGTCTCTCCTGATTGGCTGGAGTGCCGTAAAATGGGATAACTTCATGATGTAAGCACATCAGACTGTCCACCCCCTGTCCTGCTTTCTGGTTGGTTAACGTTTTCTCATGATCTTGTGATGTCATGTTCTCGTGAGATCGGCGCCACACATTACCATTAACGCCTAGATTTTTAAAAAAAATTCTGTAAGGCTAGGGACAGACTGCTTATCTCTGCCTAGGCGCTGTGAAATTAACGGTTAAAGTTTAATCAGGTCACTGTCCTCCCATTTGAACAGTTCACCAGCTCACGTTCCCTCCGACCCCAAAAGCGAAATTGAAACCAAGAGGAGGCTGCGCGTGCATCGAGCCAGCCCACCGCACACTGATTGGCTAGAAGACATTTGCGTCACGCTCAACGGTAGGAATTCGGAAACCAGATTAGTCCCCCGATCCTCCCCATCAAACAGGTTCGGAGACATGATTTTTAAAAAGTTGTACTTGCAACCAGGTACTGAAAAGACGCGGGAGAAGGGGGAGAATGAGCGACAGAACCTGGAAGAAGCCTTGTTAGTCACTCAGGCAGTGGGGAGTTTGTCCAGAATCCGTGATATTTCACATGAGTATCACACGATTAATTGACCGTGGGGAATTGACCTTCTACTACATTTCCAGGTCTAATTTAAAGTGCTGTCCTAGAAAGTCCCTGCCCCCATATGAACGAACTAACGAACTAACTAGCTAACTAGCTAACTTCCATTTATAGTCCACCCTTCCCCTTACTGGTTCAGGGTGGCTTCCAACATAAAATGATACAGCAAAATCAATATAATTCATATACAGTTTATAGTAGTCTCCGATGATTCAATCTGGATGAATTATCAGAAATTTACACAACTAACAAATTTACACAACCAATTCTCTATTATACAATCATATTAATGTAAGGGAAGGAAATAACAAAAAAGAAGGGGAAGGAGAAGGAGAAGGAGAAGGAGAAGGAGAAGGAGAAGGAGAAGGAGAAGAGGGAGGCCGGCTAAGTGGAATACCATTGCTGCCTCAGTAGGTTTGGTGGAACAGCTCCATATTACAGGCCCTGAGAAAATGTATCAAGTCCCACAGGGCTCCGTCTCCTCCAACAGAAAGTTCTACCAGGCTGCTGCCAGGGCTGAAAAAGCTGTGGAGTTCTTGCTGCCACTGACGTATAAGAAGCAGGGCCTTCTAGGTAGCAGCCCCAGAGCTCTGGAATACCTACTTCCACAGGTTTTCTGTATAGTTCCCACAATACTGATATTTCAGAAACAAGCAAAAATTTGGTTCTTTTCCCCAATTAGCTTTTGGAAGTTAGTCATTATATTATTGCCCATTTTGTTGTTGTTAATGATGATGTACTTTTTCAGTGTTTTTTGCAATTTTTTGCTTTTAATTTTTAAAATTTTATTTATTTAATACCTCACTTTTTCTGTCTGAAGCTGGCTTGGAGCAGTTCACAGTATATTTCTATGATACAATTTCTAAAAATTATACAATACAATTAAAATACAATAAGCAAAATGCAGATGGTGCTAAAAAGTTAATCAAGGGCAGAACAACTTACCACCCCTGTTTCCAATTTAATAGAAGGAAAAAGGAGAAGGGACAAAGGGAGGCCAGCTAAAATGGACCTACTATTCCCCATTGCTGCCCTCAACTATAGGCCTGGTGGAATAGCTCTGTCTTGCAGACCCTGTGGAATTGAGACAAGTCCCACAGTTGGGATCGTTATTATATGTTTATGCTACTTCAGTGCTGGTATATTCTGCTTTGAAATTTGTCAGTGGTTAAATGAACCATGAAATAAGCTATCCTGAGAGGAAGGAGCTTAATCCCAGGGCAGTTTGAAATCTGAAAGGTTTTGGAGACAACCCCCACATCTCATGGCTTAGGTTTCCACTCAGATGTTTCCTTTTCTTGTTTGTGTGTTCAAAATCCTGCCCGTGTAGAGCTGGGCCAGCCAGCTCACCAACAAGGCTCCTGAATATAGACAGGCTGGATGGCTTTGCTCGCTCTCTTCCCAAGGAGGAGGGAAGAGAGGAGAACAGACGGTGTCAGTCAGGAGTAACCTGCCAGTGTTGCTTTTCTAATTAAAGCCCTGTTTCCAAGTTACAGTAGTCATATGTACAATCTGTGTACAGTGTACACTTGATTGTCCTTTGTATGCACATTGAGCAATTCTTATATCACAATCAGTATTTGTAAAGCTGAAAGTGTGACTGAACATTTATCAAGGTTCAGGTTCATGGTTTTATTTGAAACGTGAACATGCGGAAGCTGTTTCTTATAAGCAGATGTGCATATGTACAACTTGCCTGTACGTGCCTTCACCATTACATGTGAAAGGGCTTTTGTTTAATGACATATGGGGACCAGAACTGCACACAGTATTCCAAATGAAGCTGTACCATAGATCTATACAAGGGCACCACTCAACCAGCCATTGAGTATTCAATACCTTTTATATTAATCTCCAGCACACAGTTCACCTTTTTCACCAAGGAACATTTTCATCATCCTGCTCCCAACCCCAAGATCTCTTTCCTTCTCAATCTCCGCCAGTTCAACCTCCCAACAGCATATATTTGAAGTGAGGATTTTGAGTTCCAATACACATCACTTTGAGCTTCATTTGCCACATTGTTACTCACCTTGTTCAGAGAAATCCTCCTGGAGCTTTTCACAGAAGAAGAAGTTGGTTTTTATACTGTGCTTTCTCAACATTATGAGTCCCAGGCCCATTATGTGTGGAACGCTTATCTCAGGACTCTATGCAGTGGGCTTGCAGAGGGCTCTCCTCCCAGTTTTTCTGTTTATATGCGAGGAGGTACTCTCCCCTCTCCCCGAAGTATTTCTGCAGAGAGCTCTCCAGGCCTGGTTCTCTTAACATTGTCCATCAAGTGATTCTTAAAGGCACAGATCTCATTACACCCAGTAGTCAAGACTGCTTGCTTAGTCCTTTATGCTGCACATGTCAATATTACTGTTCCAAAAGTAATCCTCCCCACCCCTTTCCCAATTAAAGAGGCAAAACAATTTCCTGGACCACAAGCTCTTAAAGAAGGGGACCATGCTAGAGCAGATATCCTCTCCCTTTTCCCTCCCCTCCACACAATATTTCCTCTTCCTGCTGCTGCTGCAGGACAGAGGCTTGTAATTTCCAAGCTCCCTTTCTATCCATATCTCAAAATATCAAGAGAATTAGAGGTCAGTCATGTGATGGAGCTTCTTTTCTGTTAGTTGAAGTAGCTGGCAACATGGAACGAGGGATGTGCAGGGGGAGATGGGAGGCTGGCTGCGGGCAGAGGGAAGATCTCTGAGGCAAAGTTGTGTTTACTGGCAAATCTGTCCTGCTCTAGCTGCAAAGCCAATAAGTTGTGTTAAAAGTGGCCTTGCTTGTTGCGGAGAGAATGGAAAGTGAAAACGGGGCTTCAGGAAGCAGGTTCATAAAAGAAACCTTGCTGCAATGGACATTCACCCCCCTATCACATGGCAAGCACACTGTGTGTAATCAGCCCCAAAGTGGCTTACATTTCCTTCCCCTCCCCACAGCTGACGCTTTATGAGAGAGGTGAGACTGAGAGAATTTTGAGAGAATTGTGACTACCTGCAATGTCACCCAGAAGGTTCAAATCCTCAGTCTGCCTGGGAAACTTGCTGGGTGACCTGGGGCCCGTCGCACACTCTCAGCCTAGCCTATCTCACAGTGCTGTTGAGAGGATAAAATTGAGTGAATAAAATGGGGAGGGAAGTATAAAATGGAGAAGAGCGCTGAAAGCCACTTTGGCTCCCCCAACAAGGAGAAAAGCAGATACCAATGAAGTCAACAAACAATAATCAAAATGGCTTCCTTCCACTTTTTATTTAAAAAATAACATTTGGGAAGGCAACAAAATGGCTCCACCAATAACTAGCTAGCGAGAGTTTCAATACACTCATAACTAAAAAAAAAAAAAACCAAAAACCTTCGCTCAGAAATCGCCAATCGCTACTTTTTGCAGAATCCTTGCAAATTCAGGCACCAGGGGGCAGCAGAGGAACAAACCAGAACGGTTCAGTGGCCGTGCCTTCCCCTTTACTACCTGCAGAGGTCGCCGCTGCCCTGTACTCTGCTATGAAACACGTGTGTCACCTAGTGGCGGTAAGAAAAATGCGAGGCTCTCGAACCGATGAGTGGTGTTCGGTGAACTCAGAGCTGGGATTCTCACGAATTCAAGGAAAATCGTAGCGTGTGAAAGAAACATTATGTAGAAATGCAAGGAAGGAACCCCAGGCAACCCCAGGCAAACGCCAGCTTCCAAAATCAATACACTCAGATGCTTTCAGGAGCAGGAAGGGGAGATAATTTCGATCATGGATTTAGCACAGGGCGATGGTTTAACTCAGTGATCTTACGGAGCTGCCAGACATCAGAACAATAGGGGAAAACGTACGTCATTGAATGCTGTTATTCTGTATAATATAAACAAATAAGGCTTTGAATCTTCCCTTTATTTGTCAAAAAATGAATAAAATGATATAATGTAAGGCAGCAAGTTATTATTTGATGAAACCAGAGATAGAATGTAGTCATTTTGTGGCCTATTTAGTTACGAATTTTACGAATTTTTGTACCAGTTGCGAAAAGTTGTGTTTTCTGTGAGTATCCAGACTTACATTGACTTGACAGTTATTCTGGGAGAATTTTGGAAATTGTAGCTCCCAGAGATGGGGTAATAATAGGCACGTTCCTAACAGAATTTTCAGCACCCCCACTAATCACAATAAACAGCCAAGCCTGGGGATGGCCAAGTATGTGAATATATGGTGTTGACACTCTAGACTGCCTCCTCATGTCTCTATGATCTTTACCATAGAGATTGCATTTGCTTGGATTCAGCCATTCCCACTTACTTTGACCTGTTGTATCTTCCTTTCTCCCTATTATGAAACTTTACAACAAACATCAGCTGGTTCCCAATTCCCCCCCCCCCCCTTTTTCTTCTTCCATTATAAAACCTACCTACGTTGTGTAAAGGATTATAACACATGGAATTACTTCTTGGCCAGATACATATAGAGACAGATGCCAAATGTTTCAAAAAAGTGGCCAGCTGCTTAGCATGAAGCATGTGCTCTATTAACCTCAGTCCATGAGCAGTTTTGTATAATGGTGTTAGACAGTTAGAGCATCAAAGTATGCTTTGTGAGAGCCAAGTCCAAATCCACGGTCTGCCAGGGAAGCTCATTGGCTCTCTTAGCCTAACGTAGCTTACATGCTGTGAAGATAATATGGAGAAAAGAGTAGCAGCTGTGGCTCAGAGGAAGGGCTTCAGTTTGGCTCACAGAAGGTTCTAGGTCAGTGATGGGCAACCTTTTGAATTTGGTGTGTCAACGCCAAAAAACTGAGCATAACATGGGTGGTGTGTCACTTCAAGAAAAAAACATAATTTTGTGATATTTATAGTTTAAATAACAAAAATGTATAATTGTAACATATAACTGTATTTAATAAACCAAAAACTAATTATTTAACTTACCTGCTTAGTGACTTCTTTGTTCATCTGTCAGTCGGTTTCTTTTGTTGGTCTTGATATTATTTAACAGTTCTAAAAGATTTCCCCTGGCTTCTGATGTGCAGGGTGAGAGATTCTCGACAAAGCCTGACACACCTTGCAGCCAAAAGAACGCAGCGAGTCTCCTTCTCGTGTATCAATCTGCTTGTCAATTATCATCATCATCCAAGGCTAGATGGGCCAGGCTTGGAAAGGGATGCTGAGGTTTGGGAACTCCTTCTCCACAGAGGATCTCCTGGCACTTGAAGTCGCTGGCCCTTTAAGTGCCAGGCAAAGAGGTGCATTTACCCAATTGTGAGATTTTATTGGTTTCCAAGTTTCTGGCTCCAGCAGTACTGTGTCTTGGCCATCCAATGCCTTGGTGATTTGCTTTGGGGCTATGTTTCCTGCGCAGGGCTAGTGACTGCCCTCAGGAAAGTGGGGCCAAAAACTTGGACGATGGTTGCTGTGGTTATGTGGTTGCTGGTAATGGCGATCACAGGGCCCACAGAGATGCGTCCCCTGCGTCATTCCGCTGCACCCTGCTCCGCTGGCCGGAAGTGAGGTCAAAGATCCTGCCTCGGGCCTGCATCCTTGTGCTATTGGGGGAGCTCACTTCTCTCCCCCCTCTGCCCACCCTCCCAATACCTCGCCGGGTGCCACCTGCGGGGGGACCCACAAGCGTCCCTTGAGCGTCCCTTCCTCTCCTCCCGCCCGCCTTTCCCCTTCCCACACGCCCGCACGCCACAGCCTCCTGCTCTCCTGCCTCATCCCTCTTGCAGCCTCCCTGCCCTCTTCCCCCTTATGCCCTTTTATCCCCTCCCCCTGCGCCCTCCCCCGGCCCCTGGGCAGCTGGCGCGCCCAGCCCCTGCAGCTCCAGCTGAGCGGCGCCACGCTAATCAGCGGGGCCGCTGGAGCACTCCTCGGCTCGCCTGGGGCTTTCCCCGCACCTTCTGGGTTCGCGGGGACTCCTTTGGGTAGGGTGTCAGCCCACACCGAGGCTCCCCTTTTTGAGGGGGGAAGCCCTGTCACCATGGGGAACCCTTGGGGCCGCCGCTGGCAGCAGTCCAGGCGCTGGCAGCAGTTCGGGCTGGGCTGAGCCTCGACAGCATGCGGCCCCATACTTCTCTGCATGCGGCCACATGCGGCCACGTGTCAGTGAAAATGGCTACGTGTGTCAGTGCTGCCATGTGTGTCATAGGTTCGCCATCACTGTTCTAGGTTCAAGCCCCGGCATCTTCAGATAAAAGAACCAGGTAGGAGATATGAAAGACCTCTGTCTGAGACCTCAGACTACTGATCTGAGTAGACCATAGTGATCTTATACTGTGTTGTTCACAGACATTTTCATACCTGAAGCAGTGTAGTGTAGTAGTTAGAGCATCAGAGTATAATATAAGATTCATGCAGTGTCGAAGGGAGGGAAAACTGCGCCTGGGACATGAACTGCTCACATGCCCCCTCCCGCCCTGACATGCCCTGGCCCCCCCTGACATGTGACTGCAATGGCGGCGCCTGAGGCGATTCGCCCCAAATGTTCCCATTGCAGCTCCGCCTCTAGATTCATATGTTCATGCATATATTACCATTCTCATCAGTTTTAGAGAGAAAGTGTGATATCGTGGTTAAAGTGTCAGATTGGATCTGGGAGACCCAGGTTTGAATCCCCACCCTGTCGTGGAAGCTTGCTAAGAGACCTTGGGCCAATCAGGGTAAGGAAAAGAGACATGTGATGTAAGTCACTTTGGATCCCCTTTGGGAAGAAGCGCAGGATAAAAATTGATACAGAATAAATAAAAGGAGAACAATATTGCAAATTGCTTTGGGGCTCCGTTGAGGGTTATAAAAGTCTAAATAAATAAAACGTTAGGACTCAGGGAGTTTCTCACCAGCCATTTTGTATTCCACGCTGCTTCCCTCAAAAGCATCACCTTGGCTTACAGGAATTGAGCCAGTTGTATTCCTTCACCTGGGGACAGGAAAGAGAGCTGCTGAGCCCACCATGGGTTTAATGCCCCAGAACCTGTGGTTTACATCTGTGCTGCTGCTGTGGACTTCTAGAGGGGTGGCCCAGATAATCTACTGCAGCAAAACTAAGTGGGAGTCTTGGAGAACCTTAAAAGGTAACCTTTGAGTCCCTCAGCAGCTTTTGTAGACTGGACTGGAGCTCTAGTACACAAAGATTTCTTTTTCCTTTCAAGTCACAACTGACTTATGGGAACCTTGAAGGGTTTCTAGGTGGGAAACTGACAGAGCTGGTTTGCCATCATGATATAGCGGTGAAAAGCAGCGACTCTAATCGGGATAACCAGGTTTGATTCCCTACTCCTCTACATGAACAGCAGATTCTAATCCGGTGAACCAGGTTTGTTTTCCCACTCCTCCACATAAAGCCTGCTGGGTGACCTTGGGTCAATCACAGTTCTCTCAGAACTTTCTCAGCCCCACCTACCTCACAAGGTATCTGTTGTGGGGAGGGGAAGGAAGGGCAATTATAAGCCACTTTGAGAAAAGTGGGGGTGTAAATCTATCACCTCCTTCTGCCTCTGCATAGCAGCCCTGGACTATCTTGGTGATCCAAATCCAAATACTGACCAGGGCCTACCCTGTTTAACTTCCAAGATCTGATCCAGTTCAAGGCTCAAAAGCTTCTACAGGAATAAAATGCTGCAGGGCTTAAAGATGCCACCAGACTCCTGTTTATTTTAGCAGCAAGCTCTTAACAACTAACAAATCAGAGTGGAGAGATGATTAATTCGGAAAGCAGACAACTTTTCCTTCCTCAATCAGCAGTCAGCCTAAGCATTCCTCTTTTCACCAGAAGTCTCCGTGTATTTATTTACTTCATTTCTACCCCACCCTTCTCCCCAATGGGGACCTAAAATGCCTTTCTTTCAACCACTTTATCCTCCCAACAAGGTAAGATCAGTTAAGTTGGGAGTTTGTGACTGGCCCAAGGTCACCCAGCAAACTGCTAAGGCTGAGTGGCAATTTGAACCTGGGTCTTTCTGATTCTAGCCTGGCACTTTAACCTCTAAGCCACACTGACTAGGCCCATGGTGGCGAACTACAATTCCCATCAGCCCCTGATGGGAATTGTAGTCCATGAACATCTGGAGCGCCATAGGTTCGCCACCACTGGACTAGGCCTTCAGAGAGAGTGTGTTACCTCAGTAGGTCATCCAATGAACATGAATGAGCTCCTCTCAGAGTTTTTGTATTTTTAAAGAACACTCATATTTGTTGAAATGCATAGCTACATGAACACGCCAGTGTTGAGGTGCTCTGGTATGGCCTACCTTTTAAAAAATTACAAGAAGCCCATGGTTCACCAGTGCATTTTAAATTGACAAAAGAAGAACACAGAATCTCAGGAACTGTTAAAGGCTAGCCAGTCTACATCAAGTGAGTCAACTCCTGCTCAACAACCCGAGGAGCACATTACAAAATATTGGACGTCCACCTCTTTGCAAGAGGTCGAGCAACCAGTGGTTATTAGATGGTCCATCAGAATTGGGCACTAGGCCTCAATTTACCTTTCATTATAGCTGCCATCCTCCAGAATTGTCCCAGAATTACAGATGATTTTCAGATGACAAAGAGTAGGGGCTGTATAGCATTATGTTCTTTTGAGGTCCATATCCTCCCCAAATTCCATTCTCCAGATCTCCAAGAATTTCCCAGCCCAGAGCCGGCAGCCCTATCTTTTGAGCCATGATGGTTAGCTTGTGGATTCTGCATTTTTGTGCTTACCTGCTTTTCTAGACAACACTTGGCCAGGTTTTCTTCCGATCCTTGTTCTTTCCTCTTTAAATAACCTCTCTCTAGCCCCAAATAGCTGCAGTTCCTGACCTGCAGGTGAGACTCCTCATTAGTTCCTCTTTGGCTGGAGAGGAAAGAAGGGCAAGAGGCAGGTGATGTATTGGTTAAAATAGGAACTGGGATTCTGGCATTCAAATCTCCAGCTTGCTTGCTGAGGAACATTGAACAGTCACTCACTCTCAGTTTGTCCTACCTTGCACCAGGGGCGTAACAAGGCAGCCCTGGGCAAAACCTGAGTTGGATGCCCACGCCCTATGGGCAGCCACTCCACCACGACCAATTTTTTTTGCACCAGGACATTGGTGCCTGCAGGGGGCGCAGTTTTAGACATATCAGCACCACAATTTCAGCATATCATCAGGAGACTGTCCTTATGCTACCCTCCAAGTTTGGTGAGGTTTGGTTCAAGGAGTCCAAAGTTATGGACTCCCAAAGGGGGTGCCCCATCCCCCATTGTTTCCAATGGGAGCTAATAGGAGATGGGAGCTACAGTTTTGAGGGTCCATAACTTTTGGCCCCCTGAACCAAACTGCACCAAACTGCACCAAACCTGGGGGGTATCATCAGGTCAGTCTCCTGATGAGACCCTGAACGTTTTGAGACTGTGCCTTCAGAAATGTCGTCCCAGCCTGCAACCCCCATGGACAGCAATACAGAAAACTCAATGCAGAACAAAGATTCTTGGGCAAATTTCTGGGATGTTCCTGCAGGGGGCGCATTTTTGGATGTATCAGCACCAAAATTTCAGGGTATCATCTGGAAACTGTCCTTATGGTACCCCCCATGTTTGGTGCAGTTTGGTTCAGGGGGTCCAAAGTTATGGACCCTCAAGGGGGGTGCCCCATCCCCCATTGTTTGCTAAGGAGATGGGGGCTACCCTTTGAGGGTCCATAACTTTGGACCCCCTGAACCAAACTGTACCAAACTTGGGGGGTGCCATAAACTCCAGATGATACCCTGAAATGTTGGTGCCAATACATCCAAAAACGCAGGAACATCCTAGAAATTTGCCCAAGAATCTTTGTTCTGCATTGAGTTTTCTGCATTGCTGTCAATGGGGGTTGCAGGCTGTGGGGGGCACATTTCTAAAGGCACAGTCTCAAAACTTTCAGGACCTCATCAAGATACTGCCCTAATGATACCCCCCTAAGTTTGGTGCAGTTTGGTTTAGGGGGGCCAAAGTTATGGACTCTCAAAACTGTAGCTCCCATCTCCTATTAGCTCCCATTGGAAACAATGTGGGATGGGGCACCCCCTTTGGGAGTACATAACTTTGGACTCCCTGAACCAAACATCACCAAACTTGGAGGGTAGCATAAGGACAGTCTCTTGATGATACGCTGAAATTTTGGTGCTGCTAGCCTAAAAACTGCGCCCCCTGCAGGCCAAAAATGGAAAACTACTAAAATACCCCAAAACAAGCCCAGCATTTTGATGCCCCCCCACAAGGTGATGCCCTGGGCAGCTGCCCACCTTGTCCAATGGGCATTACGCCAGTGCCTTGCACAGTTGGTGTTGAGGATGAAAGTGGAGAAATCTGCATAAAGTAGGGACATGAGAGTTTTTAGGTTGTCGCTTTTATTTTTGTTTTAAGTGAAGCGGTTTGAAAGAGTGACTACTGCTTACCAACTTAGGTAAACAGATTTTTGGACTGTTCCACACTTTTACAAAGTCTGTTTGGGATGAGCAGAAAAAATGTTTGTGGATGCCCTGGAAAGCAAGGGCAGTCTCTAAGTGCTTTCTTTTCTCTCAGAACTGGAAGTTGTTTGAGTGAGGTGCCCATTCCCCTGAAGTTCTCTTTTTCTACTCTGTGTCGCCTCTGGTCAAATGAATTCCAGAACAATACCACACTCTCCAAATCTGTCTCTGTTTGACAGCCAGCATGGTAGTGGTTAAGAGCAATGGACTCCAATCTGGTGAACCAGGTGTGTTTTCCCTTGCTTACACATGAAACCTGCTTGGTGACCTTGGGCTAGTCACTATTCTCTCAGAACTCTCTCAACTCCACTATCTTACAAGGTTGTGGGGAGAGGAAGAGAAGGAGTTTGTAAGACTTCTTACAGGCTCATTCCGCACATGCAGAATAATGCACTTTCAAACTGCTTTCAGTGCTCTTTTAAGCTGTGCGGAATGGCAAAATCCACTTGCAAACAGTTGTGAAAGTGGTTTGAAAATGCATTATTTTGCGTGTGCGGAAGGGGCCACAGTTAAGGAAAGTGGAGTATAAATCCAAACTATTCTTTCTGGCAGCTAAAAAGAGGGAATGGTATCAAGAACCTTCAATATGGGATAACTGAAGGTAAGTGTTTTACTTCATGATCACTGAGAAGTCATGGAATGAATAGCTGTCAGGCTTCCATGGTGGGTTTGCCTCCCTTTGGGAAACTAATCGTCCTGCTTAAGTAATTTTTAATCATCTACAGCTATTCAAAATCCAGGAACACATTTAAACCCACAAGCGGATGATACAAAAGTTCTGTGCTGCCTCTGCAGGGGTTGCGCTTATTTTTAGTCATAGTGAATGCATTTATCAGACAGACTGTTAAGGCTAACCAAAATAGTATTCACCCTTTTAGACAGAGCATGATGAGAGTTGTGGTCTGTAGCTTTTTGGGTCATATGTCTTTCCGTTAGTTGACACGATAATTACCTTCCTGAGAAGGGTTGTATAAAACTAGTGTAAGTTTATTTCCTTTTGTAACTCTTGCAATGGAGGGATGTGCTGATTTATTTTCACAGAATTGTATACATTTCTCAGCTCAGTATTAACTGTGACCACATCCCAGTGGAAATGTACCAGTAAGTTCTTGAAAATTTGCATGGAGGCTACGTCAATTTTTACTGAATAGATATGAACCGAAGATTTGTGTAACATTTCTGTTGAACACTTATCCCAAAGAGAGACGTTCCTCCAGGGCTGGAATAACACCCATTCACATGTATGAAAGAAAGATTCAATGCATGTTCACTTTACAAATGACAATGGTGAGCTGGGTAAATGTGGGGTTTCAGTCACATGGTTAGTTATACGCATGTTGAATATAACATAAGAACTATTGAAGACACATATAATGAAAAATCAGGTGTACACTGTACATGGGCTGTACATGCATTCACTGTAATGTGTGAACAGGGTGAAAGCATGTTTCAACTACAGGTTTTCTGGGCTCTGTTGCCACTCAAGTGCCCAGCTTTGAACTGGCACCTCATGTCCTGTTCAGAAAGGCTCAAGTGACCGAGGGCTTGATTTTAGCAAAAAGCTGACTGTAAAAGGATATGCATAAAAACATGTAACACACAAACAGAGAAAAAGTGTTCTCCTCCCTAATATTAGAACTTATCGAATGATAGGTGGCAGATTCAGGGCAGAATCTGTCTGGGCAAGACCCTCAACCCCCTAATTGGAATGCACAGCAGCCGGCTACACCTTTCCTAATGCTTCCGTACTGAAAACATTTTGCGAACATTTTCAAAATATTTTCAAAAAAACCCCATTTGTTCACACTCACTCCCTTGAAAACAGTTACTGGCTGCCATTTTGTGGTTGTTACATTTTTTCCCCTTTACTTCTTAGATTCGTACCTACAAAGGTTCAAAGCTTTGTGTTGCAATCCTTTAGGGGTTGTGTTGCAATTCCCCAGGGGTAGCTACGTAGACACGACCCTCCCCCTGAAATTAAAAACTGATGCAAACACAGAACAAGACAGCAGGTGTGAGCTCAGAAAATGGCACCAACAAAAAAGTCCAGGGATTGCAGAGTGGCTTGGTAAATACAGCAAGGGAAAATGCTTCCACAAAAGTATTGCTTTCAGAAAACCGTTTTCACAAAAGAATCTCTAGGGAACAGCCTCTGCTGTGGAATTGGGAGCCAGCAGTGATCACCCCACCTTGTTTTCCTCCCACCCCTTGGCATCTGTTAGCAGAATTCCAGATGTGACACATGAGGGTGGGGACAGGAAGCTGGAAGAGACTGGTGAGAAAAATAAGTGTGAGCTTCCACTTGTTTTCATTGGCAGTTTTAAGGAGAGAGAGTGAATGAATTTGCTGTAGCAATCCATACATACAGGTGTGAACCAGCCCAAACTTGGCAGCTTCAAACATATAGGTGTTCCTGCAGATGTAGGTATACCGCACACTGCTTACAGATGTCAGCTTTATTTATGAACATAGCAGGGAGAAAAATTATTTCCCCCATTGACTTTGTGGGCAGTTCAAACACTCCCCCCCCCCCCCGCAATGTTCATTTAATACATTTTTATCCTTCCTTTCTTCCAAGGAGCTCAGGCAGCGTACATCATCCTCCCTCCTTCCCTTTATCCTCACAACAACCCTGTGAGGTAGGTTAGGTAGGCGGAGACAAAAAGAGAGAGTGATGGCTAGCTGGCCAAAGTTCACATGGTAGAGTAAGAATCTGATGTACTGGTCCTGTTAGATCTGCCATGAATATAATATGGGCAAATTACCTTTTTCTTAAATATTTACATTAGTGCAACCATGGAGCTACCATGTTTCCCCGAATATAAGACAGTGTCTTATATTAATTTTTGCTCCCAAAGATGCGCTATGTCTTATTTTCAGGAGATGTCTTATTTTTCTGTGTTCTGTTCGTTGGGCATGCTTCCAAACAAAAACTTTGCTATGTCTTACTTTCGGGGGATGCCTTATATTTCACACTTCAGCAAAACCTCTACCACGTCTTATTTTCAGGGGATGTCTTATATCAGGGGAAACAGGGTATTTGGCTTGAATGTGGCTGGTCTGGTGTGGGTCAAAAAGGAGGTTACCAGTCACTCCTGTGCCTCTGAAGGCTGGGAGACAGCCAAGGGATGCCAACTTCCAGTTGTGAAATTCCTGGAGGTTTGAGGCTGGGGTTTCAGGAATCTGGGGAGGGACCTCAGCATGGTATAAATGCCACAGAATTATCTTTCCAAAGCAGCCATTTCCTCTGGGGAAACTGTTCTCTTTTGGCTGGAGATGAGTTGTAATTCCCAAGAGACCTCCAGCCACCGTCTGGCAACTGGCATCCTATCAGTGCCAATGGCATCCTAGTACCCTGAGCAGATCCTGGATAGTGCTATAACAAAGCTATGCTGACATCTGTACTTTGAGAGTCAATTCACACATTACAAAGCAGTCTACAGGTGTATGCTCAGAGTTCCTAGCTGGGTGCATGGCTCCCTGGTGTGCATTGGCCTGATTTAGATCAGGATTATTTATTTGGTTGCTTCATTTATACCCTGTCTTTTCCCCAGTGAGTGGCTTCCATTATTCTCCAGCCCTCCATTTTATCCTCATAACTACCCTGTGAAATTGGTTTAAGCTGAGATAGTGGCAGATCCAAAGTCACCTAAATTTTCAGTGTGTATAAAGGGAAGCTGAAAATCCATGTGTTGACCCTTTCAGATAGCACAGTGTGACTATATATATCAAGAGGATCTCCACATGATTAATGACTTCCAGTTACTGGTTGTAGGGTTTCTAGGCTATTCCTGGCAAAGGGTGGGACAGTTGAGGGTGAGGACATAGAATCATAAAGTTGGAAGAGACCCCAAAGGCCATCAGGTCCAACCCCCTGCAATGCAGGAACACACAATCAAAGCACTCCTGTCAGATGGCCATCCAGCCTCTCTTTAAAAACCTCCAAAGAAGGACACTCCGCCACATTCCGAGGTAGTGCATGGGAGGCACTACATCTTCTGCATAGATGTCACTTCCAGGGAAAACCTGGAAGTGACATACAGCAGCTTTAGGGATCACTAGAATTACTGGTAAACCATAGAGTGATTGGTGATTCCTAGAGCTACCTAAATCACTTTCAATTTTCCCTTGTAAGTGACATAGCAGTTAGTAAAAAAAAACCTCCTGTTGCCTCTTGGACAGGTGGTGAGCAACTATGGGGAGGCTTGGTAGCCGTAGTAATGTCTGAAGAGCCCTAAGGTTGACATATGTTCCCACTCTTGGAATCAGCATATTCAATGTAAGATGTGAGCCAGATGCTTGTACACAAACGCTATTTGAATGGTCGTCATGAAGGCACTTTTAGAAATGTATGGGAAAATTCACATAAATATCTGCATCCAAGAGCCAACAATTCCCACATCATGCACCTGCCCTATGCATAACTTGGACAACTGCATGAAAAGGTTATATATTTTATTACCAAAATAATGTTAATCTATATGTTTTATTTTCAGTGCAGAATCATTAAGTGGATTCTCAAGACTATGGATGAAAAACTAGATGACAGAACTTGCTCAGAGGCTTAGTCAAGGCAATGGTCGGACTTGTCCAGCCTTCGTTGGGCCCCTGGCAGCAGCCAAATGGCAGTCATTGGATAATATTGATGGGGGAGGCGGATACTAGAAACATCTGATACAGGATTGGAGAGAAGCTGCTAGCAGTTTTTTCACACAGTTATGTCCAGGTGAAGTCTACCTGAACAAGGAGAACTTTGAATTTCAGCAGCTGTGTCCACAGTGGTCATTTTTAATAGCCTTTGGTGCTGGTTTCTATAGAGAAATGTGGCATAAAATTGGATTCTGCCCTAGATATAAAATCCGAGCAACAACATTTCCATCCTATATAGCAATGACATTTGTCTTGTATACAGCACTTGTGTGAACAGACCGCATCCGGGAATGGAGACAAAAGTCTAAAAGAAATGTCAGAAACTAGCTGGAGAAATCTGAAGTTACCTTGGTTTCGTTTTGTCTAATTGTCTGCCCTCTCCCTCTTAATATTCAAGTTTCATAACTGTTTTTTACCCTGTTCTGAAATTCCCAAAGTCGCCAGCATGATAATCCACCCATTATTATATTTCAGAGTCTTCAATGGGGCTGTTTAGAAATATCTTCGGAGGAGAAAACGGCACATCCTTATGCGTGAGGATCAAGTGCCGCACTGGGAATGATTTGACCTCTGCCTTTGCGTTAGCCTGGTAAGGTTTGCTTTGCATCACCCGAGTCTGAAGCGTTCCTGTCTCGGAGTCCCACGCTTGCCCTCTCCTCAGCCTCTTTAAAGTGTTCCGGAAGCCTTCTGTACTGAAGTAATACACCAAGGGGTCCAGGGTACAGTTCATACTGGCCAAGAGCACCGTGACAACCAGGGCCCGGCGCACAGAATCCTTTGTCAGTTGATCCGTCGGGAACACACGGGCCTTGATCATCCCGTAAGCCGCCAGGATGATATTATAAGGGACAAAGCAGATAATAAAGATGACCAAGTTGACCACAAGCAGGCGGATTGTCTTTTGCTGGCGCAGGCTCCGGTCCCGGCCAGGCTTACACAGATTCCTAAAGATTTGGATCGAGCAGTAAGTCACAGAAGTGAGCGGCAGGAGAAAGCCAAGGATCTCTGCCAGAACAACCAAGGGAAAGAGTCTTTTCTGCCACAGATCATTGCTGAAGCTTTCGAAACACAGCATGATGGTCTGGTTTTCTTTCTGGCATGAGGTGGTTTTGTGAAACCAGGCCACTGGCACCGAGCCCATCAGGATAAGCACCCACACCACCAGGCAGAACAGCCGTGCCACCTTAGGGCGCCGGAGATGGCGCCAGCGGAGTGGGTAGACAATGGCAACAAAGCGGTCCAAATTGATGCACATGAGGAAGAGGCAGCTGCCGTACATGTTGATCTGGAAGATGGAGCCAGAGACCTGGCAAAGGAAAGGCCAGAAGGGCCATTCCCCCACGGCATAATAGTAGATACGGAATGGCAAAGATACTGTGAAAAGGAGGTCACTCACAACCAAGTTCAGCATATAGATGCTCACCACAGACTTGATACGTAGATAGTACAGGAAGATCCAGAGGGCCGCAAGGTTGAGAAGCAAGCCGGCTGTGAAAATCAGACTGTATCCAATCAGGTGAAGTTGGTGGCTGGTGCTGCGGTCCTTGCACAGTTCCAAAGACTGGTTGACAGATGACATCCCTGGGGCCACCAAAGGACTCCAGAAGATCGGTTCAGACCACTGAAGGGCTTCAGAAGGACCTCCTAGGATGCAGGGAGAAACCAAGGAAGCAAGAGAACACCTTCCTCAAATAAGAGGGGGTCATGGAAAGCCTGCAGGGCCTCAGTTGGAGCACATTTCTTTGCTTGACAACCCAAGTGTTGCTGGATGGTTTCTGTGACATTGTTGCTTGGAGGTCTAGGCCCCAGACTCTTTCAGAGATCCCGATCGGGAGGCCTTGGGGCCATTCTGGTTCATGAAATGATGAGCCTGAAAGAAAATTAGAAGAGCAAATTTGAAGTAGGAGACTATTCCCAACGAAAAGCAAGGAACGGAATGGAGGTGGGAGGAAACCTGTTAATCAGGAAAGGAAAGAGAAAGCATCACAGAGTATCACAGATGTCAAGAGAGTGATAATACAAAGATTATTAAAACTTTACAGGCGGAAAAGGAAGTTTACTAGGCTTTTGCTGTAGTTCTGGACTGATTATTACTTAGATGTTAATATTAGCAGCTAACTATGCATCAGATGCATATAGCTGTAATTACTTTTTTCTAAAGCTTCAGGTATGGGGATTCTGTGCAGTGAGGCAAAAAGACCTATTTCTGCATCTTGGTTCTATGTTTCACACTATCCCTCAAGCACCTTCTTCCTCAGCAGAGTTGCAAACGCTGTAAACATGCACTTCTAAATCTGAGTTTCTAAGGGAAGGAGGACATGGGGGGCAATTTTTGGACTGCAGAACCGGCAGGTGGAAAAAAGATGGCGGCCTCATTTTGCCTGCTGCTTCTGTGCTCCAAACCACCCACTGCTGAAATTATTTAATTTTTTAAAACTGCAAAATGCCATGCATTTCTCATTGGAGACCTTCGCGTCTGAGTGAATCTCTTTGTATGGTAGCAGTTAATCTCAGTAAATCTTTTTTGAAACCATTTTGGACTTGTTTGTGAGTAAATCTGCCCAAGAGAAGGTTGTAAGAGGGATACTCAGACCAGAATCCTAGGGTAGCCAACCTCCAGATAAGATGGAAGATCCCCTGGAATTACAACTTATTTGTAGTCGACTAGAGGCATATCTAGCATGATGCCCTGGGCGCCACTTAAAGGGGGGTGCCCTCAGTTGCCTGGCTCCCTCCCCACCAAAAACTCCACTTTGCACCTGACAGATTCAGATTTAAATTGGGGGCTCTACCTCCAAAATCCATGTGGACTTCAGAAGCAGAGCCCACAGTTCAATGCTTGTGCAGCTGGCTCCGGCTCCTTAGTCCACTTGACTTTGGATCTGGAGCTTCAAGTACAGAGCCAACCATATAAACCTGGCCCCAGCCAGGCTGAGCCTGGCATCAAATTGCCAATGTGGCCTGGCCAGTCCAGCTTTATACTCTTGGCTCCATCCCCAGAGTTCCATCTCCAAAGTTAGGTGGACCTCTGAGACAAAGTCAGTAGTATAAATCTAAACCAGGCCAGGCTGAGCCTGCAGTTCGGTGCTGGGCTCGGCCTGGCTGGGTCCAGGTTTACACTGCTGGCTCTGCCTCCGAAGTCCATGTGGAGAGTGAAGAGGGAGGGAGAATAATGCTGTAAGCTGCTTTGAGCAGAGGCGTAGTAAGGGAGAAATGCGCCTGGTGCACCAGTGCGTCCTCCGCCCCCGGAATGCCCCACCACACCCCCATTCCACCCTGGAACGCCCTTGCCACGCCCCCACAGGGGCATATGCCAGGTGTTTCATGCCCCCTGTCCCCTTGGAGCTACGCCTCTGGCTTTGGGTAATCCTTGGGGAGAAAAATAGGGTATAGATGTCAAATAAATAAATGAGAAAAATCCCAGTATTAAGTGACAGCAAGCCACTTTTCTCCAGATATAGGATTTGTTCTAAGAAGGCAACACCGTTCCCTACAACCTTGAGTGAGCATGGATGTACCACACCAAGTGTTTTATTTCAAATCGCTGTCATTGTGAATTCACAGTTATGAATTAATTATTCAGTTGGGACAGCATTTGACTGATTTAATTTTTTATTTATTGGCAGTCCTAGTTGGAGTTTTAAAATTGTGACTGTTTATGTGTGTTTTTATCATTATTGTTTTATTTATATCATTTTTATTGTGTTTAAAAATAATTATTTATGTATATTGTAAGCCACGTTTGAGCTGCGCAAGGAGGAAAGGAGGCTAATAAATGTTGTAAATAAATGAAATAAATTCAGATTTAGTGGAAAATCTAGATGAAGTTGTCAGAGTCCAATTGCATTCCAATGTTTTCTGTCTTTCTTTGTCTAACCCTGGCTGCCTGCTGCTGATTTTTAACTTTGTAAAAGGCAGCTGCAGTACCAATTAGTTTTATGTGCCCAGTCTGGGTTCTGTTGAGATTTTCAAGGCTCCTATGCATTTAAAATGTTCCTCCCTTTCATCTCTTTGCAGTTTAATAAATGACTTAATGCTTCTCTGAAGGTGGGATTTCTCTCAGCATCCCTGGATCAATAATAAATTATCAGTTCCCTTGGTAGCACTTGTGGTGGGAGGATTGTTTTTCACTTTATAGCCAGTCAAGTTCACTTCTTGTTTATTTTATTTTTATTATTCTTTAATAATCACAGTATTTTGATTAAAACCAATAAAAAGGCCCAGAGACCTTGCCTGGCTACAAGAGTTAAAATATTGTAAGAAAACTGGCCAATTGCAAAATAACAAGAACAATTCTCTCAACTTCCATTTCTAGGTCTTGGTATTTTGACATCTTTTGCTGTTCTTTTTCTTCAACCCCGTTGTCATCAAGTGTTGATTACCCACACTTTTTTTGTTTTCAACCACTGGTATGTCTGAAAAGTAAAAAGGTCAAAATACCATGGTACTTCCAGATACAAACAGATAACGTATTGACGCATAACACACCAGATGTAACAGTGGTTGAGAAGAAAAAAGTGTGGGTGATTGATGTAGTAACACCTGGTGACAAGAACAAGAACTGGAAAAGATGACAAAAGATCTGGAAATGAAACTCAAGAGATTATGGCACAAACCAGCAGTTGTCGTCTCAACGATTATCAGCGCACTGGGTGCCCTACTGAAAAACTTTGGTCAGCACTTGAACTGTCTACATATTGACAAAATCTCAATCTATCAATTACAGAAGGCCACATTGCTTGGATCTGCAAGTATACCACACCAAAACATTACAATATCCTAGGTTCTTGGGTAAAACCCAAAGCTTACCAGCTGAAGATCGGGCAGCTGCAATTTCATACAAATAGTAATAACAACAATAAGGATAATAAAAGAAGTCTGAAAACAAAGCAAATTTGCAGGGAGAAGAAGAACCTTTGCAGGGAGAAGAAGAACCATGTATAGACATAATAGGGTCTTGCCAGTAGGGATTTTTTAAAGGCAGAATGGCACTGTATTTAAAGTGCCTTGTGGATTCGCTGTTCCAACTCTGCTTGCTGATTAACGCAGAAAAGAAACCCCACAACAGCTGGGGGAAAAAACCCCAGTCATAGTATAGAACAGTGGTGGTGAACCTATGGCACGGGCGCACAGAGTTCATCATGTGGGGGGGAAATGCCCCCCCCCCCACATCTAGGCTGGCCTGGGCCCCTGAACTTGATGTGTGTGCACCTCAGCAAGCAGGGAGGACTTGGCTGGCGGGCCTGGTGCCTGTGCTACAGGTGACTGGTGCCCGGGGGGGGGGGGGGCAGAGGCAGCAGAGATGCTAGAGAGGCGTAAAGCGGCGCATGTGGGACTTGCTGGAGGCTATCCCTGCTCAGGTTAAATTGCCATGGTGTCACTTTGTGATAAATAAGCGGGTTTTGGGTTGCAATTTGGGCACTTGGTCTCGAAAAGGTTTGCCATCACTGGTATAGAACGAATCCTGTACCTACACAAACTCTACGTAATTGAACAATCATGAATAGGGAACACAGAAGAGCTGGGAATGGTTAACCAAGGGGTTTCAGACTGCAACACAGTTCTGAATGATCTGGGACCATCACACCTGTGAAATTGTCTCTTCCAGTACATCCCCCAAAGGGCATTAAGCTAGGCTGGTTATAACTTGCTGGTGGTTCCTACTCCAAGTAGCATCCAGCTGTCCTCAACCTGAGTGAGAGCTTTTTCAGCTCCGGGCTCAGACAGGTGGAGCTCTCTATTGAGTGAGACTCAGAGCCTGTGAAATTTGGCTCAGTTCTGCAGGGCCTGTAAAAATGAGATATTCCACCAGTCCGATGGTTAAGGCGGCAATAGTTACACCCATCACAACCCTTGTTTTCATTTTCACAGTTGCTTTTTCTCCACGCACCCACCCCCCTCCTGACCAGTTACCATGTTACCAATTGGGCGCCGACTGGAATTTTAAAATTAGAATGTTAAAGTTAATAAGATTTTAAATCACAGCATTTTAAATGGATTGCATCAGTCTGATGTAAGCAGCCCTGGGCCTAGTCAGGAAAGGGTGGGATATAACTCTAATAAAATAAATGAATTGCCCAACTGCAAAGTTTGCAAGCCATGCCAAACCAAGTTTGCGTCATAGAAATGTGAGGTTAGATCGATGCTTCTAATCCATTGTGGCCACAACTTGTTTTCAGTTCAGCACCAGAAGGAGAAGAGATGTATCGCCCAAGCTACTTTCTATGGTCTGTAGGCTGGATCCCATAACTCCCTTCTATTAAGTCTTCACTGGAGGAAGATTTAGCTGAAGGGTCACTTTAGAAGGTGGACTTTATGGCATTATATTCTGCTGAAGCCCCTCCCCTCCTCTCCCCCAACCCTGCGTTCCTCGGGTTCTACTCCTAAAATCTCCAGGTATTTACCAAGCCAGAGGTGGCAACCCTAGCACATGCCCATTTCACTCATACCAGGCCCACTGGGTTCTGCAGCAGGCTTGAAATTTGACATTATACAAAGGAGCCCCCTTGTGCATGACCCTACACCAGGGGTAGGGAACCTGCGGCTCTCCAGATGTTCAGGAACTACAATTCCCATCAGCCGCTACCAGCATGGCCAATTGGCCATGCTGACAGAGGCTGATGGGAATTGTAGTTCCTGAACATCTGGAGAGCCGCAGGTTCCCTACCCCTGCCCTACACTCTACCATCACACATCTAGGATTGCCCACTGAGACAGAGATCTGTCCCCTCCATAGCAGCTGGTTCTATAGATAGCTGCAACTGATAGTGTGCATCTCTATGATGGAAGACCTTCACTTTTCATTCACTACAGATCATGCTCCAATTAAAGAACAGGTGACCCCAGCCTCAAACAGTCAGAGAAATCCTATTAGAGTCCAAAGTTTTTAGTAGTGACCTCTTATCCGCGGCGGCGTCCAAGCCCTCCTCCCTTCCATTGGCTGTGTTTTTACCTCCTCCGATGAGAAGCTTGGCCCGGGGATGTTCTGGCCTTCTGAACTCCCTTAGATACGTCTCCCCTTGGGCTCTCCTGCCAAACTCAGCAGCAGATAAGAGATGGCAAAGCACCAGCAGCAAGGCAGGAAAATTCCCAGCCCTGTGGACTTCCCTGGGGCTGTCCAACTTCACTGTTCTCTGACTCAGATGTTTTTTCTTTGTAGGTGTTTGCAGGTACTTCTTCCCTCCCACTTTTTTCCATCCTGTTTCTGTAGTGGAATTCACCATCAGTCAAAACACGTGACCGTGGCTTTTAAAACTGATGCTGTACTCTGGTCTTGACAGAAAAGCAGAAAGGGTTGATCGAGAAGAGAGGCATCGTTTCCTGGCAGATGTGGTTCTTCTTTTGGAACGTGTCAGAGGAGGAAGTGGTTAAGGGGTGTTCTTTGCTTGGTTTTTTTTGTGCTCCCCTCCAACTTCCTGATTTCTGTCATCTTCACGTTGACAGTAGAGAAGAGACGCGAGACCAAGGAATTAATGATTAGCCAGTGCTTGCCATATCAGGGATCAGACATGCAGGGAGAAGAATCGGATCATGCTGAGGTGGTGGTTTGTCAGGCACAATTCAAGGAGTGGGACTGACCTTTGACCCATAAACCCCTGAGCCTTAAATCCATCTGAGACATTTTATCTCCTACTTTCTCCAAGGAGCACCAAGCAGCTCTTCCTCCCCCATTTCACCCTCACAACAGCCCTGGAGGTAGGCTAGGCCAAGAGTGGGTGTGGGGGCAATGATCACCCAATGAGTTTCACAACAAGAATTTGAGCCTGAGTGTCCCATATTCTAGCCTGGCACATTGTTACGCCACTCTGTCTGTGCTGTCTTATTTGTAACATTATAATATTTAAGATCCATGAGAATTATAGCAAGGTGCCCAAGGCAAGAAATCCACGGCCCATGGTGGAAACAATGAGAGGGAGGGAGCATACTATAGTAGTTGGTCTTAGACCAGAGAGGCCCGAGTTCAAATCTCTGCTCACTGGGGACCTTGGACAGATCACAGTATTGAATACCATAGATCTCTTCTACTAACAAAGGCTTCTTTCAAATTGGAAGAAAGAACCTTTTTTCATGAATCTGACAACCTCCAAACCTAAATCATCTAACAATGTAACAGTGGTAGGATAACTTATGCCATTCTAACAAAAACATAAATGCCAATCCACTTTCCTTTACCTTATGGTTGCCAATTCCAGGTTGGGATGTACCTGGGGATTTCAGGGCTGGAGCCGGAGTAGGATGAGGTTTGGGGAAGGGAGGGACCAGTGGTGGGATCCAAAAATTTTAGTAACAGGTTCCCATGGTGGTGGGATTCAAACTGTGGCGTAGCGCCAATGGGGCTGGGTGGGGCACAATGGGGGCGTGGCCGGGCATTCCGGGGGCGGGGCATTCCTGGGAAGGGCTGTGGCAAGGACGCAGCCACTGCACCAGTCCTTGGGCAGGAAACAAATGCATGCAGGCTGCCACGCACGCTGGTGCACCTCCTGCTAGACTGCTTCAAGTTCTGCGCGCTACTGCTGAGAGGAGGGGCGTAACTAAGGTAAAAATCACATGGCAAAATCACCAATTAGTAACCCCCTCTCAGCACACACAAATAATTAGTAACCTACTCTCGGGAACCTGTGAGAACCTGCTGGATCCCACCTCTGGGAGGGACCTCAAAAGAGTATAATGCCACAGAGTCCACCTTCCACAAGTGCCATTTTCTTCTAGTGAACTGATCTCTGTTGCCAGAAGATCACTGTAATCCCAGGAGATCTCCAGCTACTGGAGGTTGACAACCCAACTTGAACCCAATAGCTGCTGTCTAAGGCAGGTTGGCCTGCTGGCCCCATGCTTGTCATTCAAACAACCAGGCTACTTAGAGACATGTTTTTGGCTTTTGTCCCATCAGCAAGCCAGTGGTCAAAGATGGCAGAGTGGATCTTACCATTTCATACTGCAGGCAAGGGACATCATTTCTGAACATGTTCCCAGAGCCGCATTAAAGTTTTCATAAGCCCTTCTAGACAATCTTGTATTTGACTCCCCGCCTCACCCCAGCGTACCTCTGGGACAGACAGACAGACAGACAGACAGACAGACAGACAGACAGACAGACAGACAGACAGACAGACAGACAGACATCATTCCAAAAACTGTCCTATTGACCTCTATGGACCTCAGAGTGTGCATATCTGTTAAAAACCAGAAGTTGAATTTTTTTCCCATTCCTCAGCCCTTGCGCATCCTTCTCTCCTCTTATTTTAATATGGGATGTGATAAGGTGGGGAAGGGCTCAAGGCAAGCAAGGAAAGAAAGATGTATTGTAGTTGAGAAAAATAAATATCTTGGTTTTGTTAATTTCTGTTTTTCCCCAATTCCTGTAATTATTTTTTGTTAATCTTGTTTTTTGCTAAGCCCTGAAATTTTCGTAGGTCTTAGACACTGTGCCTAAAGTTCCTCATAGATAAGGCGGCCCTGCATTTCCCTACAGCAATCCTCCCCGCAAGTAGGTTGCCAACCTGCAGGTGATGGCTGGAACTCTCCAGAATTACCACTGACTTCCAGAATACAGAGATCTATTGCCCTGGAGGAGATGGCTGAAAGGTGAACTCTATGGCATTATACCCAAGTTGAGGTCCTTATTCTCCCCAGGCTCCATCACAAACCACCAGGATCTGGCAGCCCTACCCCCCCTTCCATCCCCACCAGCGGATGGGGGGGATCTGGCAACCCAACAGGGCACCGATTCAACTTACTCTCCCTCCAGCAGCTGAAACTTGAATTTCACTTGGGGAAGATCTAGTCTCCCCAAAAGGTCAATTAGGATTTCCCTTAAGTAACCTGAGCTTATCAGTGCAGGGAGGGGCACTCCATCGGATCTTTGACTTTCTCTTGGCAGCCTCTGCCTGTTCCAGTCGACTCTTGTTTGCCTTTCTCACTGTTTATGGACATTGCCCCTTCATTCAAAGGGTGACACTCCCGGGAATATATATGTCCCGGCCACCCATAAATCCTGGAGGGAGACAAAAGCATCCCAGCCACTGACCTCATCCCCTCTGATTTTAATGCCTGTCCCTTTCTCAGCTAAGCCTCTTCCTGGGCTTCCTTGTTGCTGGGATCTTTGTTCCTTCGACCTTCAATGCCTTTTCAAGAATCCAGGCTCCTAAAAAGTCCTTTCAAGGGGAAAGGCTGCTCAAACCTCTTCTGTGGGAGCTAACAGGAGAATAGTAATGGCCCCAAGCAAGCATGCCAGGTCAGCTGCGCAGGGCACAGAAAGGAGCTGCAAAATAATAACACATTGGTATCTGCAGAGCTCATTTCAAAGAGGTCAGCCCATGTCAAACCAATGTCCTTCTAGACCAGAAAATCCACAAGCAAAGCTTTATTCCCAGAATCTAGCTTACTACCCCTAAGCATGGAGGTTCCATTTAGCTTTCCTGGGTCATGAAAATGTCTGACTTTGTCCAATCCCCTTTTAAATCCACTAATGCCAATTGGTTGAGTTCAGTGACTGACCAGCAGAAGGCACAGGGGGATGCTTTTTCTTCCCCATAGCAGCCTTGTTTCTATCTCTGGGAAAGTTGACCCCCAGGTGAGTGGGGTTTGCCATGAGGTTCATGCAGGGCCATCTTGACAGTATGATAGGTCCCAACAGTGGTGAGATTCAGCAGGTTCGCACCACTTCGGCAGAATCGGTTTTTAAAATGGTGCTTGTAAACAACCAGTTGTCAAATTATTCAAATCCTACCTCCGGAACCAGTTGTTAAATTATTTGAATCTCACCACTGGGCCCCAGGCAGAGCAGTGTGTGAGATATGTACACATACTTGCCCATGTGGTTGCAGAGGTCACTGTGATATTAAAATCAGAGGAGAATGCCAGTATCCTGTTGTTATCATAAAAATTAACATTAATATTGTTCATTATCTTTAGTAAAACACAAGCGCATTTTCCAATAAATGTGCATTTTCCAATAAAATATTTATAGTTTAGTATAGTATTTATGTATTTATTGACAGCAAGTCACAGCATGCATAAATTAGCATAGGGCCCCTATGCTAGTGTGGGCCCTGAGCAACTACCCAGTATGCCCATGTGTTAAGATGGCCCTGGGTTCATGTGCCTTGATAGATGCACAGAGGACTAGGAAACTGGTGAAATCACCTTTCTCGTCTCTTCTTCTGCAAGTGGAACTATTACTCCAGGCCAGAAATTACTTCTGAGGGAAGGAGAAACCTGGAAAGATCTATAGTCCTTGCACAAAGATCAGAAATACTTACACAGGGGATGGCTGGATCCAACCCAGTAGCTACCAATACAATTTTGGGTTGATAATTCTACATGTAAACCACACATCTCTTGTGTGAAAAGTACCGTCTTTAGTCCACCCTGAACCAGCTGCCAAAATATTTCATGTCCGTACTTCAAGGCATTAATGAAGAGGGGAAATGTCTGCATCTCTGCATTATTCATAATATTAAAACCCTTCTGTTTCCCGTAGACTTATAATGCTGTCCAATTTGGAGTTCTTTTCAGATTTCTGGTTGGTTCCAGACTTCTGCAATCCAAACTCTTTTGCACTGTCTATTGGATGCCCTGTCCTGTTGATTGTATTTGACTCACACTGTATAATGCACCTTGAGTTTCAGACACAAAGGCAGACTATACAAAACTTAAATAACATGAACATGATTTTTTATTGATGCATTATAAAAATCACTTCTTAAAGGTCATAATTACATTTTTTAAAGTCTTAAATCCTTTTCAGATGTTATAACCATGTATATGAAGAGGCCACCAATAACAGACCATAGGACCCACAACGCCCCCAATGCATGTGGTCCCCATTTCATGTATACAAGGCAAAGCATATGTACTGATGCTTTATACACATCAAAAATCTGGACATTCCCTGTTCACACAAAATGGCAATGGTGTATTAGATGCATCGTGGGTAACGCATGATCCCAATTAGTGGGTTCCTGGTACATATTGCTATAACATTTTAAAAGAACTTATATATGTCACATATCCTTCACACACAACCCAAAATGTATTTAATTAATACAATGAAATAAAGTTAACCCATATTATTATTGTTAACATGTTTGAGACCTACAAAGAATCGAACGCATGGTATGAATTACCAGGAAATAGCCCCCTGCCCCGACCCCAACTGAAGCTCAAATCTTCCCTTCCAATATACTTTGAGGGAGGCTTGGAAACATTTAGAGATTGTGGGGGCGGAGCCTGAAGAGGACAGGGTTTGGGGAGGGGAAGGACTTCAGTGGGGTATAATGCCACAGAGTCCACCTTCTAAAGCAGCCATTTTCTTCAGGTGAACTAATCCCTGTCACCTGAAGATCAGTTGTAATAGCGGCAGATCTCCAGCCACATCCTACAGGTTGGCAACTCTGCTCTGAGGCAGGTGACCCCCAACGTGGTGCCGGCTATGGCATCTGCTGACACCTTTCCTGAGGTTCACAAAGTGTTTTTGGAAAGTGGGCAGAGCCAGATGGAGCTTTTGCCCAGTAAGGCTTCCAACTAGCCAATACGGAGTTGAGTGATTGTGCAGATTTTTTAAAAAAACATTGTTTCACAGCAGCTGCCACCACAGAACAAAGATCTTCACTGTATGACTGAAGGTAGCTTACTGCCTCTCACCAATCAAAGAGCAATGAATATTCTCATTCCTTGGATAGCCAACAACTTGTGGGGGGAAAAAATCTCACCCCTTCAACAGAGGCTCGGCAGGAGGTTATTTACAAGGCGATGTTATTGACCTCCATATGATGAAACGCTTCAAGTGCCCATTTCCACGCATCAGACCTCTCCTGACAGGGCAAGACATCCTTTTTCTTCAGATCTGTTGGCAAGCCTACTCAGTTCTCATCAGGTTGTTACAGTGTGTGTCTGTTGTTATCCCCAGCCCCCCTAACAGATATTTTCCTGCAAAGGGAATGGTATCGCATAGCCCGATCTTATCAGACTTCGTAAGCTAAGCAGGGCCAATACTTGGATGGGAGACCAAGGAAGACTCTGAATGGGCAGGCAATGGCAAACCAGCTCAGATTAATCATTTGCCATGAAAACCCTACTAGGCAACCATAAATTGGCTGCAACTTGATGGCACTTTACACAGAGACACGTTTTCCTGCACTCCTAGATAAGCAGAAACCCTACTTTGCCTTTGGTTGGGCCCATTTCACTGTCTGCCTGAGATTCCAGGGAAACAAACTAGAAACTATTGGGAACAAATGGAAATATCCACCTGCAACAGCTCCCCTTCCAGGATTTTCTCTTCTCTCGGGATCCAGAGCACACTGATTTTCTCTTCTTCCCTTTCTCCAACTCTCAGCTGTCCTAATGCTCTATCCTCCTGGAATGCATGCAGTGTCCTTCATTTGGGTTGTCTGTTTACTTTTTACTTTGGAGTAGCTTACAAATCATATTACTGTGCAAACCAAGCATGTACAGCCTCCTACTTTATCTATGGGTAGTTCTGCCATCTGTACAACTTATGGACTGCTGAACTGAATGGCCAAACTGAACTTCTATGCAATTTTTAATCCTGAATTTTAATGGTAAGTTTTAATTATTTATAGTTTATTTATTATGTATTGTTTTATTGAAGTTGGAAGCTGCCCTGAGCCTGAATAAGGGATGGGTGGTATAAAAACCTCAGAATAAATAAATAAATAAAGCTAGGGTGGAGTGGGCCATGGATGAAAGAATCATACCTTGCTTCCAGTCGTATTGTGAGTTTATGGCTACGGCAAGATTTGAACTTGGAACATCTTTGCTTGCAACACACATTCTTAACAACTATGTTACACCTAGTCTGCAAAGAGACTGCAGATAGAGGGTTTAACCACAAGGTATTGTGAAAGGAAACAGTGAAAAAAATGCACTGCAAAATATTAGGCGCAGGTTAAGACCTAGTTTTTGAGGTGAACCCGTCAAGACCTAGTTTTGAGGCAAACCCTTTATACCAATGTAAGAGAGATACTCAAAAACCAGTTTCTTTTTCTTTTGCTCTGAGTCCTACCAAACTGAGAGCTTCCCAAGCCCTTTAAGCTGGTAACGTTGAGAAATTCCTGCATGCTCCTTATGGCTGTGAATCTAGATTCAAGCTTGCTTACCTTGAGCAGAACAGTTTGCAGTGGGGAACAGAAGCTGACAGGGAGCAGTGTTGTCCAACCTCCACTCCTCTAGGAAATGTGGCTGCAGTGCCTGTGTTCTTGCATCCTCTTGCCTGAGCTGGCAGCAGGTAAAACCAGACTTCTGGGGTGTGTCGGGGTGTGTTGAAAAATGCAGATCCCAACATGTCTCTGGGACTCGGAGTTTACAATCTCAGAAAAGAATAATAATAGTCAGCTACAAAAACCAAGCCAAGATGAGGACCAGAATAATGATCTGGAAGGCTTAGAGTGTCTCTATCCCCACATCAGAAATGTCTTTTCTTATCTGGAAAACAGACTTGTATGTTGCCAGGGACATGTGTTTGCCTCTAGTGGGCCTGTAAACCCACACCAGCACACATGAAGCTGCCAGATACTGAATCAGACCCCTGGCCCTTTCCACACCAATCTCCAAAAACGTTTCCCCCTGTAACGGAAGAGCTTGCTTCCGGCCACTCCTTCATAAGAAACGTGGGTTGGGATTTTGTTAATAAGCGTGCAAAAAAATCACTGAAAACAAAACGGTTCTTAGAAAAATATATTTTGATGTTTATTGAGTTCTGCACCTGCTCAATAAACTGAGAATGCAAAAGTAAAAGTTAAAACAATAACTTAAAATTTCCGGTAGCGCAGCTTTGTTACAACAAAATGCAAGCAGAGACTAAACACTTAACTATAACTAAAAATATCCACTGGCAGAGATTAACGACCTAAAACATAGATAAATAACAGGCAGAGTTTACAAACAGAGCAACAGCAAGAAGATAGAAAGGTAGGCTAATGAAAAGCTGAAAGGCAAATTATACAGAAATTATCTGTCAGCTGATGTAAACGGACCAATAATTCTTTCCTGATGATTAGCTGAGTCAGCTTGGCAAAAGTCAAAAGTTGCTAACAGGTGTTAATCATTTGAGTCCTAACTAAAAGGAACATGCTCTACAGCTGGGGCTCTACACTTAGCCAAAAAAGCTACAAAATAGAGAAATTTAAAATGATAGACTCAATTTCTCCACACACACCCTTTACCATGATTTATGTCTGCACTTATAGGTGGGGGTGGGCTGAGATAGTTCAGAGATACTAGCCCAAGGTGGAGAATCGGGGAATCAAACCTGGATGGTTCTCCAGATTAGAGTCCATTGTGCCAGGCTGGTTCTGCTTTTCATGTAGAAGGTTCTAGGCTTAATACCTGCCATGTCCAGGTAAAAGGATGAGGTCCTAGCTGATGTAAAAGATGCTGAGACTCTGGAGAGTTGCTGCCACTCAGAGGAGACAGTGTTGACCTTGACATAACCACATTTTGATTCATTTTAAAGCAGCTTCATATATTCATGCAGCTAACAAACAGCAGTCACTATCTCCTTTCTCTGTCCCCTTCTGCCTCAAAAAACAAAACTCACCTTCCTTTTCACAGAAACACTGATCTGCTCTCTCCTTCATCACCTTTTTCAAACCCTCTTGAAAAACAGCCACTTTCTGACACCCAAGTCCCTTCAAAGAAACACTGGCCGATGACGCATGGCAAGGTTCCATTGACTTCAAAAAGAATTGGCTTAGTTTCAGGGCATGTTCAGCATTATTACCTACTGCCCTGTTTGCAGCAGGGGAAGGCATTACCCATCATCTCACTTTTTGCTTGCATCCCAGAGCTAAACTAATCTGTGAAAAAATCTGGAAGCAGTATTTAAAACTTGATCATTTTAAGGTGAGCCATGCTCAAGCCTCTTGGAATCAAGGAAGGTTCTCTTGTGATTTAGAAAACGCTGGGATTGGGAACAGCCACAAAACCAAACTGAAAGGTTGTGTCCTATTTGTGGATGAAGCAAACAGTGCCAGGACCATTCAAGGGTTAAACTTCCCTTCTGTGCCTCAGAAGGAGGGTGGCTGTTACCCAGGGGAAATAATTTCCCTCAAGATGCATCCACTACCACCAGCCCTTCATGAGTTTAAATTCTCCCTGTTTCAGGAGCGTTCCCAGAACAAATGGACCCAGCCAGAAAGAGGCGTAATCAGAAAAGGCTTTAGCCAAAGCGTCACCTTTTATGTCTGCATCCAAATCTAGTATTCGAGGAGGGGCTGAAGAGAGTCCAGAAGGATAAGAAGGAAGAGACCCAGAAGGCGGCAGTCTGAGCTGTTGTTTGCTGTCACCATGAAGGTGTAGGCTAGGAAGAAGGCATCTGTCAGACACAGTAGGCAGGCGAGAGAATCCCCAGAGGGGTTAGACTCAGCAGCCGCAGCCTTTCGGCATTCTGCTCTTCTTTCCTGAGGGCCGGCCTCAAAGGGGAAAAGGTGGAAGGATGAACTGACTGAAAGGAAGAATGAACTTCCCAGCTGGGTCTCTGAGTGCCAGTGGATTGGAGTTAGCAAAATGGTGGAATACTGAAGCACAGTGCCCCACTCTGACACACTTCTTTTTATTGATTTGCAGGTGATTGGCATGAACCTTCAAGAACAAGCAGAAAAGAGGAGCATGTGAGAGAAAACGGGAAACATCAATCTGACTCGTGGACTCTTGGCTTTTAAATCCAGATTTACCTCGGTAGAATGGATACGACGACGATGAACGCCTCCCAAATCTGCAAAGAAAACATCAGCTTGGGTGTCTTTCAGGTGCCCACTTGGAGTGATACCTTTCCCCAAGGATGGAACATATGTTGACAGGAATTCAGAGGCACCTCATTCTTGCCAAAACTTCCTTCTAAACAAGTTCATTGGTCTCAGCCTCCGACTAGACCTTTGGTTGAGTTGTGGAGAAAAGGCAAAGCAAGTCTGGCGGCATGACGGCTACCCTCCTCCTGTGCTCCATGCTGCTTTTGATGCGCCACAGTTTTGCGGTGACCTGGCTGTAAGTATACACCCTCCTCTCAACTTCTTAGCCCATCAAGGCTGCGGCCACACAGAGGTTTTTCTCCACTTCAGGATCAAACCCTCCAGCCTTTTTTTGTTTTGGAGCATCCACATGATGCAATGTGCAAATCGAGCACTAGTTGTCCTTCCCTGGCACTCAGTATGTTCTTCACTAAACTTGTGTTGTGTCTATCTTTTTAGACCACAAGCACTTAAACATTTGGGAAGCTGAGACAGATGGTTCAGATGGTAGTTACTTGGGACTCTAATCTCTTGCAAGAACCTTATTGAAATAAACGGGAGCTGTGTGTGTAAAGTGCTGTCAACTTGTGGTAACCTTGTAGGCCCTAATGCATGCAGTACCTATTCTGAGGCTGTTTGCTTTGCAATGGGGTCTCCCTGCATTTCTCTGTTTACATGTGTGGAGGTGCCCCACTGAGCCCAGCTGCCAGTTGGAAGGTTGTTTGACACCTGCTTTTTAAAAAAAATATATTTTAACTATCAATCATTGAAAGTATTTTTAAAAATTAAAAAGAATCCCCATCAATCCCCCTAGAAATTCCAGCCAAGGAGTGGGTGGAACTGTTCCTCTGTGTATGTGTATGTGTGTGGGAAGCAGGGATGAGTGGAAAATCCAAAGCAGGCAAAATAGACATTGCTTCCACTTCGCTTTCCCTGCTGACAGACAGGGGAAAAGTCACACTTTGCCTAAGGCTTTCACAGTTGGATTCAGCTGGTTGTGGTGGATTTTCCGGGCTGTGTGGCCGTGGTCTGGTGGATTTTATTCCTAACGTTTCGCCTGCATCTGTGGCTGGCATCTTCAGAGGTGTATCACAGAGGGAAATCTGTATCACAGAGGTGTATCACAGAGGGAAGTCTGTTACACAGAGGTGTATCACAGAGGGAAGCCAGTCACAGATGCAACATGCCAGCCACACATGCAAGATGCCAGCCACACTTCTGAAGATGCCAGCCACAGACACAGGCGAAACGTTAGGAACAAGATCCACCAGACCACGGCCACACAGCCCGGAAAACCCACCACAAACACTTTGCCTACTTTCACAAGCCACGGGGCTTCTCTGATCTACAGCACGGTGAGTTTGGAGGGGGGGAAATTGCATGCAACCAGAAATCTGATCCAAAGGATATGTAGACAATGCATAAATGACCACATGGTTTTCAAGGCATGAGACAGAGTTGGTATGCCATTGCCTGCTTCTGTGTAGCAACTCTGGATTTCCTTGGTGGTCTCCCATCCAAGTAACAACTGGGGTCAACCCTGCTTAGCTTCTGATTTGACAAGATCAGGCTAGCTTGGGCCCTTCAGATCAGGGCTTCTTTCTCCAAAACTCTCTGGCCTCGGCCCCCTTTGCTGCTCACTTTTGCACAGAATCATCAGCCCAGCAGCCACCTCACCGAGGGCTACAGGTGGAGACTCCCCTGGGCCTCTCGCGAGAAAGTCCTACAAAGGGAGGGCTTGGCGGAGGAGCAGGTGAGAATGTGCCACCGCCAGGTGGAAGTCATGGACATAGTGAAGCGTGCTGCCGAACTGGCCCTCGAGGAGTGCCAGCATCAATTCCGCAACCGCCGCTGGAACTGCTCAACCTTGCAAGGACTGCCGGTTTTTGGGAAAGTCATTCTGCAAGGTCAGACATGGGGAATAAGGGAGAAAACTCAACACTTGTAAATTCAGTGCAGCTTCATACTTCAACCACAACCCTAATTTAGTGTAGAGCCCAAATGTCACAGCAGAACTTCATAGTTTCAGATGTCTGGTAATAGGACTTCATACCTATGTTCACTATGCTGGTGTGGTCTAGCTGTTAAGATAGTGGGCTGTGGGCTTGTTAATCTCTGGTTGAAGTCCTGAGTTAAAAGTCTCTCTTGAACTTGTGGACCTCAGCAAGTGGGCAGAAGAAGAAGTTTCCTTCTCTCTTCTTCAATCTGCTGACAAACTTCAGCATCTCTCCCAAAGAGCCTCACAGAAAGGCTAGAGAAGTAAGGGGTTCGGAGTACATAGCAAACGATTTAAGTTCACCCTTTATTTGCATCCTGTCTGCCCGTCTTTTGAATTTCTTAATACATACTTGTGAAACTGCCTCATATGACTTTCTATTTAAGGCCTCCTTCTCCCCATCTTTTATTGTTCTGGGTTTACTGATTTGGGACTTAATTTCTGAATTTTTAGCTTATTTTAAGATTTCATTTATGCTTTAATGTATTTACGTAATTGTATTTAATGTATTTAGCATTTGTTTTGAAGTTTTATATGTTGGAAGCCGCCTTGAGCCTGTAAGAAGAAGGGTGGCACGTAAATTGAATTATTAGTTAATTCTGTTTAGTATAACAGCGGCTAGTTCTTTAGCTGGTTATTGCGTTTCATTACAATTCAAGCCTCACCCAGAGGCCTAGGACTTTTTAATGCATTGACATAGTATTTGTGCCGAGCTAAGCAGGATTGCTTTTTTAATCTGACAGATGTTGATTTTGTCAATTTGAAGATGCTGTTGTTGTTGTTGTTACTGATAATAATACCAATACTGAATCAGGCCAATACACAGTCTGGCCACACACAGCAGACAAATCTTTCACATTACCTTCTTGGCTAATCCTTTGAAATGGAGATGCTGGGACTGAACTTGTGACTCTCTGCATGCAAAGCAAATCTTCTGCCACTAAGCTACAGTCCCTTAAACTTGTCCAGCTGTCTCAGTGTATTCAGTGGCTCAGGGAATGGATGAAATGGCCGGGAGGAAGGGGGGATAATTTCCTTTCATAAAGCACAAACAAAATACTCCATATGATAAACAAAATACTCCATATGTCCAGTACATCAGAATACAACACATCTTGTACTCTATAGGGTGGGGAGATACAAACATACATATGTATTCATGCATGTATCTCCCTACCCTACAAAATCCCCATAAGTGATTAAGGGGCCACACTATGTTGAGCGCAGGGTTGCTAACTCTGGGTTCGGAAATATCTGGAGATTTTGGAGGTGGAGCCTGAGGAGTTACCTCAGAGGGGTATAATGCCACAGAGTCCAAAGTGGCCATTTTCTCTAGGAGAACTGATCTCTGCTACCTGGAGATCTCTAGCTACCTCCTGGAGTTTGGCAACCCTACTTGGAGGAGCAAAGCTGTTTTTTTCCTAGCCAGCGCAGCACTTTCCTATTTCCTTACAGAAATGAACAGTGCTATGAGGTGCTGTCTGATCAATGGGCTTGGCCTACAGGGACTGGGGCTGTTCCGGCAAAAGATTTGAATGGTGTGAGTCCCCAGCTTGTACATTTGCAAATAAAGCAAATGTAGCAAAATACCACAAGACTCCATTACTTTGTACCCCCGTTCACTCATGTTTTTAGCATTCCCACATTGCATAACAGGAGAATGTTCTGCTCACATTCTTCGTAGTATGTACAGTCACCATTTTGTGTAAATAGGACAACAGAAATTTTTAAGCTTCAACTTGCACAGACACATAGACATAATAAATCAAGAGTTTCCGGTCGTGCATATCAAAGCAGGGAAGATTTGTCCCTTGGCTTAGTCACACAAAATAGTGATAACACATACTAAGAGGACTGTGCAGACTGCATTCTCATAGTATGCAAAGCAGGTGCATCAAAAATGTAATGACTAAAGAGGACTTCTCTCCTCCACTGTGAGTCAATGTGGACAGCGCTACCCCTGGCATTTCTTACTGCTGGGAGACGTGTGGTGTTACAAAGATAATCATGCACTTTTAGGAAAAGCGTTGAAGGGGCATCACTGGGGGGAGAGGGATAAAGCTACCCCTTGCTCCAGTGACCCCAGAATAAGACTCAAGGGTGGCCATTCATAGGGCCTTTCCTCACTTACCTTAAGCCCCGCGCTACTTGAGGAGAGTAGCGCGGGGTCCCCCGGCACTCCCCACGAGAGGGGCGGCGACAGCGCAGCCGCCCTGACGCTGTCGCACCCCCTCAGCACACGGCATCCCTGGCGCTCTTGTAAAGGGCGCCATCCCGGGTGCGCACCAGGGATGCCGCGCGGCATGGGGGGGGTCATGCTGAGTGGGGAAAGCAGCGCGCGGCATGGGGGGATCATGCTGAGTGGGAAACGCCCATAGTTCTGTCAGGGATTCCACATCTTGATCAGGCCTGGATAATAGAATTTATGTATTTTTTTGCTTTGTTTATAATGCATCCCACTTCCTAGTGGAGACTTGAACTGCAGCTTGGCAAGATCTTGGAGACTTAGAGGCAGTACTTGGGGAGGGCAGAGTTTAGGGACAGAAGGAGATCAATAGGGATGGAATTCCACTGTATCTTAAGCCTATTCCCCGTATCTTAGCTTCGCGTCGGATAGAGCGCCTTCATAGCAGATATGGGAATCACAATTAACATAGAGAGCATATGATTATTTAGCATAGGTATATAAAAGATGGCTATTAGTTACACGCAAGGAAGACTTCACAAACTGATGAAGTGGGAGACGGGTTAAACCATGGAACTATTTTTGGCCTACTCATGTGTAAAGAGTTGCTTTTGTTGCGAACCTGATGGTTATAGATAGGATGTTACAATAAAAAGTATATGCCTATAATTGGCATTCATGAGTCTTTGAACAGAGATTGTGGCCTAGGTATAGAATTTCATTTTGGTTGTTGGTTATTTATATTATAACTGCTATTTTGATTTTGTTATATTACCTGAAGCTGCCATTTCCTCCAGGGGAATAGATCCCTATAGTCTGGAGAGCAGTTAGAGATCTAGCTGAATCGCAGCCCCCATCTGGAGGTGATTTCATTATAAACGATGAGCAAATTATCATTTCTTGTTTTTTCCATTTTACAACAACCCTGTGAGGTAGATTGGACTGAGAAGCCCAAGGTCGCCCACTAAGTTACCATGGCAAAGTGGGGATTGAAACCTGAGTCAACCAGAGCCTAGTCCAAGCCCCTACACCACGGTGGCCAGGAACCGTTTTTATAACTCCCTGTTTTCCTGCAGGCACACGAGAGTCCGCCTTTGTCCACGCTGTCTCCTCAGCGGGGCTTGCTTTTGCTGTGACTCGGGCCTGCAGCCGGGGTGAGCTGGAAAAGTGTGGATGTGACCGCAAGATCAGAGGAATCAGCCCTGAAGGTATCCCAGAATAAAATTAGAGAGAACTAGCCAGCCTGTACTGAGGAGGAGAGCCAGGGCAATATGACAGGCAGAAAAAACTGAGGGAACAGTTTCTAGTGTACAGTATACAGTATGAGAGGGGAAATTTCCCTGTGTTTTCACAATGCTCAAGTGTGTGTGTACAGGGAGGGGTTTCACAGTGGGTATGTAGGTGGGTTAGAGAATAACCCCTTCCCTCGTGCCATTTTCCTGATCTCAGAAATTCCATTGGAGCTGCTATTGGCCTTGTGAGGGAAAGCATAAATTCATTATATTTTTGTGCTGTTTTTTTCTTCAAAGGGACTCACTCAAAGCACTTCAGACTTATCCTAGGCAGAGGTGTCCAACTCTAGTGCTTCAGATGTTCATGGATTACAATTCCCATCAGCCCCTGCTGATGGCAATGGCTGATGGGAATTGTAGTCCATGAACATCTGAAGCACTAGAGTTGGACACCCCTGTCCTAGAGCAATGCATTGGCACAATGATGTCACCATCAGTTTCTTACTGGAAGTGACATTGTAATGTTGGCTCAGAGCCCATTCACACACAAACACCCCCTAAGCCTCCCACTGGTTGCCAGAACTGGGTTGGCAACTCTACTAATTTACAGATAATTCAAAAACATTAAGCAACCCATTGAAACATTACAGTTTAAATAAACTTGATCTGCTTTTGGGAAACAAACACATTCCCAGGTGGGTCCTGATTCACCCAGATAACTAAGGTCAGTCACAAGCCATGGATTATGAGCCAATGACCAAGAAGACTTTGGCTTGTGCCCAAAGGCCCATTCCTGTTGCTATATAGCAGGCTAAGTACCTTTAATCTGAGGTAAAAATAGCCCAGAAGATAGGAGTGCGCAAAAAAAAATCTGTATTTTTTGGCTTCGGGTTTAACAGACCTGGACATTTTCGAAAAACCCGAAAAACGCCGATATTCCACCAGAGGTAGAGCTTTGGGGACGGATCCACTCGAAGCTTGCAGTTTAAAGCTTAACCCGACCAGGCCAAGTCTAGTGTTGGACTGCACCCCTCCACATGGAGTTTGCAGGCAGGACGTGCAGCTTAACGCTGGACCTGGCCAGGCTGAGGTGACAGGTGACAGAAGAGAGCGGAAAGTTTTTTTTTAAAGGTGACAAGCCAATGCGGCCTGAAAAGAGCCAAAATAATTCAGCATTTTTTGGGATCCACTTATTCAACTCCTCTTTAATACCACCTTTTCCTCAAGATAATCCCCTCCCCAATACTGACAAGGGGCCTTTCCCCACTCCCTTCCACCCCCCTATGCCGTGCGCCTGGGCGTCCCCACGACCCGCGCTCTGTGTGGGGTCATCAAAAGGCGCCCGTAAGAAGAGCGCCTGGGATGCCCCGCGCTGAGGGGGTGTGACAGCGGCAGCGTCGGGGCGGCTGCGCTGTCGCCGCCCCTGTCGTGGGGAGTGCCAGGGGACCCCACGCTACTCTCCTCAAGTAGCGTGGGGCTTAAGGTAAGTGGGGAAAGGCCCAAGGTATTTTTCAAGGGTAGCTCTTACTGGATTATTCAAATGCCCACCCCTACTAGAGGATATTCATGTAGCTAGCAGGTTTTCCCCCATTTCTTCCTCTGCTGCCATCAGATACCTGCATGTTTTCCCTCTGAAGGACAAAGAACACAAGACATTTGAAGACAGGAAATGGAGGCAGGGAGCAGAAGAGAAGGGAAAACCTACCATTCCTTCACTGGATTTGGCTTTGTTGTAGAATGCTGGCGGTGTTTTCTTTAAGCATGGCATTCACACAGCTCTGCTTCTGGGCTTCCTCCCGCAGGGTTCCAGTGGTCAGGCTGCTCCGACAACCTGTCCTACGGCATCGCCTTCTCCCAGGCCTTTGTGGACACCCCAGAGCGGAGCCGTGGAGCCTCCTTTAGCCGGGTGCTCATGAATTTGCACAATAACGAAGCTGGGAGAAAGGTAAGAAGGCTAGGGGCAGTTTTGGAGCAGAGGGTTCTTCACAGAAGATGAAAGCAGCTTTGAAAAATTCGCTGGCTGGCTTGGAGCAAACTGAACATATGAATGCCTTTCATTCACAGTTGGTTTCTTCAGGTGTCAAGCGTACATTTTATTCACATTCGATTTTCAATTGCTTGACCATTTCCCCCTCTTTGGAAGTGACCCCACTTTGACTTCTGGGATTCCCCACATTTTCCAGTTCTTTAGCCCCAACTTTTATTTTCTTCACACACAAAAATAGCAGAATGCGCAGCGCAAAGGCATCTTCAGGGTTTCCCCCTCCACTCTCCCTGCCTTTCCCCTCCCACAAGTTATCAATTCTTCCCTTTCATTTCCCATATCCCTGCCATAAGACTCTTTAGACTGAGTCAGAGCATTGGGTCATGTAGCCCACAGGTGATTCACACATGACAGGGTTCTCCCTAGGGAAATGAGGACTTTATTACATGCAAATAATTGTTGCTTGGTAGCACTGTCTGCTACTCTGACTGCCAGTGGTTCTCCAGAGTCTCAAGAAGATAAAACCTGTACCTGAGATGTTTCAACTGGAGATGCCAGCCTGTAGGCTTGCCAAACTCCAGGTGCAACCTGGAGAATTCCCAGAATTACAACTGATCTCCAGTCTACACATATCAACTCACCTGGAGAAAATGGTGGCTTTGAAGAGAGTTATAACTGACTGAAGTCCTCCTTCCCAAATCCTGTACTTCCCAGGCTATGCCCTCAAACCTCCAGGAATTTCTGAACCCGGAGTTGGCAACCTGAAGGACTGAACCTAGGGCTCTCCTGCACACAAAGCAGATCTTCTACCACTGGCCTGCAGACTCCCTTCCCCACGGATGGAGAGTGAAGCAGTTATTCCGAGGCAGCAGGCTTTAGGCATCTTTGCAGATGGCAGAGCTGAGAACGAATCTCATCCATAGGGCACAGGGGAGGCCTGGGTACAAGCCCCACTGAAAGGAACGGGCTGCATAAGAGCATTGCTATGGGGAATTTCCTAGTGGATTGTGTCCTTTGGGGAGTGGTTAGTATTCAGCTGTCATTTGATGGTGCTGCTGATAGTAGGGAGTGGATTTTCCGGTTCCGGCACCAGAATGTCTAGGGCTGTTGCAGTTCCAGATGATGCGCCCACATGCCCATCCCCCACGCCCAGGTTCCACACTCATCCCCCAAGGCTTCAGATTCCCAGTCCTGATACTGCTAAGGGTATGGTTAGGGCAGCAGCTTTACTGAGCATGTCCAGATTATGTTACCCGCATCCCATGCTCCAGAGTCAGATGGTAGATTCCTGAAGTGATAGAGTAGACTGTACCACTGCAATCTGTAGGTAGGGGGTGCAGAGGGAAGAAAACTTTTAATTGCTCCCCTGTTTAAAAAGCTAGGAGCCCCCTGGTGCAGAGTGATAAGCTGCAGTGCTGCAGTCAAAGCTCTGCTCATGACCTGAGTTCGATTGTGACAGAAGTCAGTTTCAGATAGCTGGCCCAAAGGTGACTCAGCCGTCCATTCTTTTGAGGTTGGGGGTAAAGTGTAGCTGACTGGGGAAGGCAATGAACACTCTGCCGAGTAAACATCATGATGTGACGTTCCCCCATGGATCAGTAAGGATCCAGTGCTTTACCTTTTATATGAAAAGACACTTGCAACCGAATAGGTATCACATGAGAGATAAATAGTCCAACCGTTTTCCTGCTGAGCTAGTTTTCCAGTTGCAGAGGATTTTAATTTTATTTTTTGCAGAGGGGAGCATTAAAATGTGTGATCCACTACCTTCAATCTGAATCTAAACTCCCTTCTCGTCTCTCATAACAACATTATCTCTGTATCATAAGAATTATTCCTGCTTCACCCACCAACCAGCTCAGAAGGGGACTGTAACAAAACACACAAGGATGCTCAGGCTGTCACCTGCCTTTCTCTGTCCATTGTTTCTCTCCTTCTATTAGTGGCTAATGCTTAACATTCCTCCCCCCCCCCCCACCACATCACCACAATTCCTAAAAGAAAAATGGCTACTCTCTCAGGAGAGATATAAATTGAGACAGAGGACAGATAAGGTCTCTTCCTCCTCCTCTGCTGTGGGTGCAATTTTGCTCACCTACTGTTTTCTCTGCCTGTTTTGCTCACCTGCTGTTTTATCTACCAGAAGCCATCAGTACTCTTTAACAGGCAGAGCTCTCCTGCAATGGGGTTGCTTTCATGTAGCGATTGATCCCTAGCCTGGTTTTGGACAGAGAAATTTGCAAACTCCATCAGCAGTGCATTTAGTGGTGTGACATTGGCCCTGCCTGGGAGGACACTGTGGCTCTCCTTTCTTCCACCTGTCTACCATTTGCCATGGGGTGACTGACTGCAGAACCTCAGAGTTTTGTGCATCCTGCAGTTTGTTCTCCAGGGCAAAGAGTTGGCAGGAAGCATTTCCTCTGGTCTACCCACTGCACCAGTCAAGACATTACCAGGTGGATGTCAGGGTGGGAAAATGAATGGATGGGCAGGATCCCCTGCTCTTGTCTCTCTGAAAGGCTTTCACTATTGTCAGAGGGGCGACTCAGAAATCATGGTTCAGTGGGACCTTAAATGATGTAGGAAGCTGTCTGACACAAAGATGCTGTTACCATTGAACCACACCACCATCCCAATATAATGAACACATGAAGCTGCCTTGTGCTGAATCAGATCCCTGGTCCATCAAGGTCAGTATTGCCTACTCAGACTAGCAGTAGTTCTCTGGGGTTTCAGGTTGGGGTACTTCTCATTGAGACCCAGCATGATGTAGTGCACAGGTGTCAAACTTGTGGCCCTCCAGATGTTATGGACTACAGTTCCCATCATCCCCTGCCAGCATGATTCTGGCAGGGGATGATGGGAACTGTAGTCCATAACATCTGGAGGGCCGCAAGTTTGACACCTATGATGTAGTGGTTAAGAGCAGTGGACTCTAATCTGGAGAACTCGGTTTGCTTCCACACTCCTCCACATGAATGGCAGACTCTAATCTGGAGAACTGGATTTGTTTCCCCACTCCTCCACATAAAGCCTGCTGGGTGACTTTGGGCCAGTCACAGTTCTCTCAGAACTCTTTCCATCCCACCTGCCTCGCAAGGTGTCTGTTGGAGGGAGAGGAAGGGAACTTTGCCCCTAAACTGGAGTGTTTTTGTAAAAGGAGCTTCGACATGACATTGGCCCTTTCTGCCCAAGTTGGTTGAAACATTTTAAGGACGTTTTCCAGCCCCTCTTTATCATGATGTGTGTCCATGCTCACCTTTCCCAAATGCTCTATGGCCACCATGAGGGGTTTTTTGCTTCATCATGTAAATGATGCTTTGTGGATCCACTGCTTCAATGCTCTGTAGCTTCCTTTAATCGATGCTTTGTTCATTCACCCAAACAGCCATGATGGCAAATAAAGAGGCAAGGGAGAAAGGATCAACTCAGGGATGGGGGAAAAGTGGTGATGAAAGGGAAGCTGAGTGACAGCACAGAGATGTGGAAAACAGCTACAGGAAAGAGAACATTTTTTTAAAATGATTGCTCAACGAGAGAAAATGTTTCACACAAAAGAATTGTTGTAAAAGGATTTCAGAGAACATGTTTTCAGACTGAAAATAAAGCATTTCCAAATGTGGAGGAAAGATGCAGAACTCCATGGAGGAAACATTTTATTTCCAGCCTGAAAACGTTGTAAGTTTCTTGTGTGGAAAGGAGCAATGTGCTCTCATCCTTCTTCTGTTGTTTGTATCCTTCCCAAACTCGCTTTCCTTCAATCTTTTAGGAAAGAACACAATCCACACATGTTATGACACAGTCTAGATCAGGGGTAGGGAACCTTTAACACTCAAAGAGCCATTTGGACCCGTTTTCCACAGGAAAAGAAACACTTGGAGCCGCAAATAATTTTTGACATTTAAAACGGGGTGGGTGAGAGGGGAAGCCTGCGGTGCGACCCAGCCGGCCGCGGGCAATTGGATGCGTCCAGCCCTGCTGCCTGCAGGGTGGGCAAGGATACCGGTGGCCCAGCCTGCGCCGGCTGCGGCGCCCTGCCAGCTCCATGGACCAGGCGAAGAAGCCAGTAGATGCGGCCCAGCCGGCCGTGGGCGGTGGTCGCGCCACGCCCTGCTGCCCGCAGGGCAGGCAAGGATGGAGCTGGCGGCTCGGCTCGGGGAGCCTCAGTGCAAGGGCAGAAGAGCCGCATGCGGCTCTCGAGCCGCAGGTTCCCTACCCCTGGTCTAGATGGAGAGGTTTTCACAGGTCTCATCCACATGGACGTCATTTTTCTGCTGCCACCTTGTGGCCTGGGTGTTCCACTGTTCGCCACCAAAAAATTTTTGGGAGAATCTGCTGCAGTACACAAAATGGCAGATGCCACTATGAAACTGACAAGAGCTCAATGCAGCAGGCAGGAAAAAAGATCCTGGCAACACTTGTGTTCTCCTACACTGCGGGAACACAAAATGCCAAAACAGATCTTTTTATAACGTCCTAAAGACGTTATATTTGTGCTGTGCAGAATCCACCACAGCTGTGGAAATTCTTTGTAGAGTCCGGATTCTACAGTTCCCAACTTTCTGACAAATTCTTGCTCAATATCTTTAGGCCATAAGACTCCCGTATATCCCATATAACATTATTAATGGAAGCCTTTCTGCTAACAGTGGTATGATATGGAATGGTGATCCTTTTGCCCTTTCCCTGCCCCATGGACAATTTATGGTTTTTGATTAACACACCAGTTCATGCTTCTGTCCAAGAGGGGTGGGCAACCCACTGGAATCATTCTTTGCTCTCTGATTTCCAGGCCATTCTGTCCCACATGGAAATAGAATGCAAGTGCCACGGGGTGTCTGGCTCCTGCGAGGTCCGCACCTGCTGGAAGGTCATGCCCCCGTTCCGTGAAGTTGGCAGCATCCTGAAGGACAAATTTGAAGGTGCCACGGAAGTGCATCCAAAACGTGTGGGCTCCCAGAAGCTGCTGGTGCCGAAGAGTTCCCACTTCAAGCCTTACAGCACTCATGACCTGGTCTACTTGGCAGCCAGTCCCGATTTCTGCAAGTGGGACCCGCACAGAGGAATCTTTGGCACCGCGGGACGCCACTGTAACCGGACTTCCGCAGCCATGGATGGCTGCGAGCTGCTGTGCTGTGGTCGTGGCTTCCGCACAGCCCAGGCGGAAGTTGTCGAGAGGTGCAGCTGCAAGTTCCGCTGGTGCTGTGCGGTCAAGTGCAGACAGTGCCGGAACCTGGTGGAAGTGCACCGCTGCCGGTAGGAAGAAACTCTTGCTAAGCAGAGAGATGTTTGGGGCCAGGGTGGGATGACAATAAGCAAGGAGAGAAGAAGTGATTCATAGGAAGAGGGTGCTTCCTTTGACAGGATCCAAAGGAGTGGGCCTGGACTATCAATTAGGATTGCCACCCTCCAGGTGGGGCCTGGTCATCTGCCAGAATTACTACTGATCTTCAGGCTGCCACGATCAGTCTCCTCGGGGAAAATCTACCATCTTATACTAATGTAATGATGATCAATTCCCCACTTCAAAAATGGAGGTCGATATGCACTGGTTTGGTTTGCTTCGGGGCCTTTTGAACACGGTTTCATGGTCTCCACAGCTTCTGCCCCCTTGGTCCAATAAATACGGCAGCCATGCAGTAGCCATGCAGGACTCCCCACTGATCCACTCAGGGGCTGTCTTGATTGGCTGCTGCGTTGTGCTGGGGCGGGGTTTTTTTCTTCAAAAGATTGAATCAACGTCTCCACGAGCATGTGCAGCTTCACCATTTTAATATATAGCTTTGCCGATGAATCTACGTCTATTTGAGCAACATCGATTTTTGGTGTTAAAAATAAAAAAACAAGCTGCGCGCGCATTGCGCACACCCCACCGTGGCCTGATTGGACGGAAGGCTCCACGTCACTATCAGCGGTGGGAAACCAAACCCAGAGTCACCCCCCGAACTTCCCCACTGCCCCACACTTGGCACGTGGTTTTGAAAAAGGTGCACTTCTGACCAAGATCCGAAATGACGCACGCTAAGGGGTGGGAGGAGCAGCAGAATCGGGGGGGGGGGGCTGCGTTGTCACCACTGGTGTAGTGGGGAGTGCTGCAGAGCCCTGGGATATTTTCCGTGAGGAGCGCGCATCTAATGGGGAATGGGGAATCGACCTAAGTGCAACTAAAGTTTGTACCATAAGCCACTTTGCCCCAAGTGGTCAACAGTATATTAATACTGTATTGATTTTTTTTTAACACAAACTTAACTTCTTCTAAGCAACCTAAAGATACTTCTTCACAATATTACAGTGTGCCTGGCTAAAAAACACATCAAAGAATCATTTATTTTGATTTTGTAATGTTCTTGGGATAGCCATTGTATTTAACAAGAGGAGTGAATGCAGTGACGTATTTGCCTAGGGATGAGGGGTACCCTCTGTCCCCAGGTACCACTAATCTGGTCACGTGGAGGGTGCAAAATCGGCCTCCCACATGACCAAGAAGATGGCAAAGCAGCAGGAAGTCCTGCTGCCTTGTTGTCTTCGGGTGCCCTCAGTCCCACCCATGTCATCATCAACATGGGTGGGACCAAGGAAACCCGGTTGCCGCCCCGCCCCCAGCTCCGTGCCGCCTCCCCCCGGCTTCCAGATTCCAGCTGGCAGCCCTTTCTGCCCTCCCTTATGGGCAGAGCCAGAGCTGGGGGGACTCTGGGAGTGGGGGGCGGAACCCTGTCCTGCCCCACCTCACCTCACCCCCAGGCACAGGGCGGGGTGCACAGAGACAATTTGTCTCTGGGCACCATTTCCCCCCAATATGCCTCTGAGGGAATGTAAACTTTTTGAATGGTGATACATGTGAACAAAGCAGTTCATGGAAGACAAAAGTTGCATATTATGCACACTGTAATATTTCGCATGTTATGCACACTGTGATATTTTGAAGTATCTTTAAGTTGTTTGAAAGAAGTTAAGTTTGTGTTTAAAAAAATCAATATGGCATTCATATACTGTCGAGCCATTTGGGGCAAAGTGGTTTATGTAATCCTAGGAGAAAATGGCAGCTTGACTGTATGGCATTATACCCTGCTGAGGTCCCTCCCCTTCCTAAACCCCGCCCTCTCTAGGCTCCTCCCCAGATCTCTAGTAAGTTCCCAATCCAGAACAGGCAACCGTACACTGGAGAGTCATGCCACCTAAGAGAAGTCAAAAGGCAGAGAGATTTGAGTTTTGCTCCATTTTGCTGGCACTATATTTGTGGACATAGGGTCAGTGGCTCTATATACAGCCCGCTAAGCTCTTTCCAAACAAGAAATAAAAGAATATAACTAAAGAGGCATGCAGCGCCCAAGCATTATTTATTTGGGCCTACTATAAACTTGGTATGGGTACGCGGACCCACATCACAACACTATAGTCCCTCATCCCATACATACAATCTCACGACCCAGAAATGATTTTTTTGTTATGAAATTACATATTTTACATTTCTGAAAAATTACTGTGTTTGCTCCTTTGGTTTGATAATACCTAGCCTTTGGATCTTACAATTCTGGTAAGTTTATGCTCATTAAAATGGATTATCGTGGCACTGTCTTTAAAAAAAACAAATTCTAATGGACCAACACGGTTGCAAAGATTTGTCCAATTTACTTAAAGCTTTATTTTTACATCTTTTACACCTCCTTATCTTTCAGACTGCCTGATTTTGTATTTATAGGCACCACCAGACCTGGCAGACTAGTGCATGAGTGTTTGTAGCTCCTCCCAGCTAAGTCTGGACACTTAGGGCTTTTCTACGCTTACTCCTGGTTCCGCTGTTGTCTGCTTCCCCAGTGGGGTTTTATGTTCAAGCAGGGATCCTGTTGCTATGAAGGATCTGCCTCTTTCTCTTTCTGTTCTGGGCTCTGCTGGGCTCTCTTTCTGTTCCGGGTTCTGTTCTGTCTTTCTGTTCCTCTTTCTGTGTGCTGGGGGATAGACTGCACTGTGTATGTGTGTGTGTGTGTGGGTGGGGGGGCGAAACAGATCTTGGAGTCAAAGAATTTAGTGAGGCAGAACTAGAAAAAGCTCTAGAGATTGGCCAGCAGTGTAGGGCTAAGCACTGCACGCTGGCAGAGGAAAAGGAGGCAGCGCGAGGAACTGGGCATGCCTACATAAACACACCCAGCTGAGCTGCACCTAACACCAGACTGCTGTTCCAACTTGCATAAATGTCCAGCCAGCTTCCATTCTCCTCTCCCCTCCTTCTCAGCCCTCCCCATCCTTTCTGCCAGCAGTCAGGAAGGCTCAGCGCTCTCTCTCTCTCTCTCTCTATCTTTTTTTTTACAGGGTTTATTACTCTAGCAATAAATGTGGAGGTGGAAGCAGGGGTGTATCTACTAAAGATGGTGTCCATGACAAGCACTGCCCAGTGCTGAGCCGCGTTCCCCCAATGCCACATAGAGCTTATTGTCTGACTTATTCCCCAGATAAGCCTCCACAGCTCAAGCGGCAGAGCAGGGAATCAAACTCGGTTCCTCCAGATTAGAATGCACCTGCTCTTAACCACTGCGCCACTGCTGCATGAGTCCTGCCTTGCCCCACACTAGATATGTCTTTGGGGAGGAGCGAGAAATCCTGAAGCCCCCTTCATTTTCCCCTCGGAATGAAAGGAAAAGTTGCATGTTGCCCGATTTTGGAAGCTGTGAAGTTTTTCTCTCACCTAAGAGCATGGTGAGTTCTAAAGAGGCCATGATAAGTGCATAACCAAGAATCCAATCCAAAGGGAATGGTGACTCAATGTGAAGTAGATCACAAGTGTGCAAATATACTTAGATATAGATATTTCTACCAAATCCTACCAAAAGAAGACCAGTACGTGTCCCACTGCCTCATGGAGCTTTTTTTGCCTTCTTACCATCTCTCCTCCAAACCTCTGTAAAATATACTCATTCTCCCCATGTGGAGGCACTGTGCATGTGTACATGAAAGATTTGATCTGACATGTTCTAGGAGTGAGCAGAAAGACACCTTTAAACAATTTTTTTTTAAAAAATGCAACAATAATTTAAATGTTAGTTTGTGGCTTTATTATCATTGTACCGACAGAAAATTCATTGACCAAACCCTCCTCGGGAAAGGGCAAAAGGAGTGTTGATGTTACAGGTACTAGCCAGTCTGTGCTATGCACTGCTAGTTTCTTCCGCAAATTGGCAAAATTGATCTTCCCCAATTTGATTCTAGATGGGGAATTGCATGCCAATTTATTTTGTGATATAAGCACACTTATGAATAGTCTGTTGGAAACTGTGCCATTCCTTCTCACAAGCTGGGAAGCAGAAGACTGTGCAGATTTGGTAGTCAAAACAAGGGTCATGAGTGCCGCATGTGGTCTGGTCTTCTCTCAAATAAACAGTAGTGCAAACAAAATTTAATGACCTGTTGCCTAGAAATCTGTGTGGCCTCAACTGTACAGTAAACTACAGAAGGCGGCCCCCCACTGTGAGCTCAGGTTGATGCCATGGAAATCTTTGCTTTCACTTACACAACTTAGTTAAAGATGCTAAGAATGTGTGGGCAATTACTGCTAAAGGACTGAAAATACGAAAGATGGGGAGAAGCATTTCCAAAAGGTGGATGGCATCACCTGGATAGGTCCCACTACATACCTCATGGCTAACAGACTCTATTCCCCCCACCCATGAGTCCCGTAGGTCCACCTCCCCCCACCCCTGCTCATTTCAAGAACATCTTGCAGGGGTCTGCAACTTGCGGCTCTCCAGATGTTCATGGATTACAATTCCCATCAGCCCCAGCCACCATGGCCAATTGGTCAAGGTGGCAGGGGCTGATGGGAATTGTAGTCCATGAATATCTGGAGAGCCGCAGGTTGCAGACCCATTCTAGTGATAGACTGTGACTGTGTCATTTGGAGGAGGGCAACCAAATTTGGAGGTTGAAATGCAGAATTCTAGACACACACGTCACACATTGTTAAGGATGCAAAAAATGTCACCGAAGTATCCCACTCTTCTCTCTTCCTCTCCCCCCACCCCGCTGAACTCGACAGAGATGAGCAAGCTGGAATTGGGGGCTGAAAAAACTCTTTATGAAAAGAAATACAAAGCATATCAAGCTAGCATTGATGGGTATCAAATGGTCATGGGGGGAGAAACTGTGATTCCTCAGCAAAAGCCTTCTCTCTTGTTGAGTTTATCCAAACTGAAAGAGCCACAAGTATTCAATACAAGCAGTTTTGCTGGAGAGAAGACACATTTACCTGTGAGACTGATTTCACAGCAGCACAAATAACGATGGAGCCACTCCTGATGCCGAATGGGGAGAAGAGGCGATGGTATTTCAGCCACAGAAGGCAGGTTATGTCGAGCATGCCAGAGAAGAGTTCTATCTGGAGAGGTGATGGTGATGCTGTTTTCTCTGTCCTTCTTTCCCCTTCCCATTTTCCCTGTGGAAAATTGCTCCTCGGCAGTCATGCCTGCATTCACCCCTCTGAAAAACTTGAAAATTTCTGGCTCCAGAGCTGCACCTCCTCTTTCCCTTCTTCGGCACTCAGAACATGGTACGTCTCTTTTTTGAAGCAGCCACGCCGCAGGACCTGCAGTCAAAGGAGGAAAAGATGAGCAAAGGAACCAGAGCTGGCTCCTGTTACAGCCTTCCAACTTCACGGATTGGGCGCCATGGGCCTTGCAGTGCACCCGCTGGGCAGTTGCCGCATGTTAGGAATTGGGCAAGACATAGATTTTCTGTGCACGTGTTATGGAGTCAACATACACATGAAAAGTCAACACATTTCCCAATTTGATATGGTAATCAGCCATAGAAATCCCACTCCCAATGTTCCAGTTCACATTAATGTAATATCTGCGGAAGGCTGCACGCTCAACTCAAAATGAATGTACTTCGTCCCCCAACTATCTAGATGGTATTGTTTGTTGTGACCAGTAATTCTCAAGGTGGTGCTCACAAGGCCTCAGGTGGCGGCTCCTACTGACGTGTTCCCAAGTGCCCGTTTCCTTCTTCCATAAAGTGAACTACTGGCCCTGTCCTGCGATCACTTTATTGGAGTAGGAAGTGATTCAGAAGGGCTGAGGGGTGGCTTAGATCTTTGTGCAGGGAGAGGATCCCCATGGAATTAGTTCTCTTCAGCGCAGGACACTCAGGTTAGAGTCTCCCATTTTGCAGCTGACCTCCAGAATCAGGTAGGGTTGCAAACCTTTCTGTCAGAAGAGGTTCAATTGGTTCAAACGGTAAATATGAATACTGGGTGTAAGCAGCCATAATATTTAAAGAAAGCTCATGGCAACATCCCACTGGGTTGTCCACTTTGGATTGGAAAATTCCTAGGGATTTGTAGGGTGGAGCCTGGGGAGAGACTGAGTGGGCCCTTTCTGCACAAATTACCTAAAACCATCTAAAAAGATCCCTCCTTTTTCACAACTTTTGACCACACTCACCCCCTCAAAATGATTTATGGGCACCATTAGGTATTTTCCCCCTTTTTGAGTTATTTGTTGAATTGATGCTTCAATGCTTCTTGCTACAATTTTCTGAAGCTCATATAATCAATGTTTCGAAGATTCCCTTCCTCAAATTAAAAAAAAACCCCACACAAATGATTAAAATAAAAAGGCGAGGGGGAATAGAGTGAGCTTAGAAAATGGCGCCGAGGAGAAAGTTCAGGAATGGCAGAGAAATGAGGGAAAAGTAGTCAATAACTTTCATAGCAAATAAGGTTTTGAAAATGTTTCAGGCAAAATAATCGATTTAAAAGGGGATTCATTTAAAACGTTTTGAGGCTGGAAATAAAACATTTTCAGGGAAAATCAGTGCAGAACTCCACAGAGGAAACGTTTTATTTCCTGCTTCAAAATGTTTTTAAAAGTTGGTGAGGAAAAGGCGAATAACTGGTGAGGAAAAGTCCACCCTCCAAAGCAGCCATTTTCTCCAGAAGAACTCATCTTTCCACAGTCACTAATTCCCTCCTTCTACCAGAAAGCCTCTTTTAAAAAGGAAACTGATATTGCCAAAGTTTGGTGATGTTACAATGATCTATTGATATTATGTACTATTTCCCCATTTTTTCAAAAGGAGTAAGCCTAACCATTTCTCTTGTTGGGTTATAAGGGCAAAGGTGCAGACTGAGCATTTTCCCTTAGAATTTTGGAGCAAAAAGGGCTGATGACTATCTTTATTTAAAAGCAAGCTGGGAACCAGTAGATCAGTTAATAGGTTGTATTAACTGTAATATGACCTTTCAATTACCAATTTGTTAAAAAGTCTAAAAATGCTGGTCAAAGGCCGTAACAAATAAAACAAACAAACAAGGCCTCTGGTGTGTGTGTGTGTGGGGGGGGGGAATGGCATCCATGGAGACTAAGGTAAGGAAAATGGTGCTGACATGAGCAAAGACATGCAAAAATTCATATTTTCCCACCCACAAATTTGTCCAAAGGGGTTTTGATAGAAATCTGTCAAAAAAAATTATACGAAACTGGTGGTGGTGGCAGAAAGTGCCATCAAATTACAACTGACTTATGGCAACCCTGCTTTCAAAGCGAGAAACATTCCGGGGTGGTTTGCCATTGCTTTCTGCTAGGTAGCAGCCCTGGACTTCCTTGGTAGTCTCCCATCCAAATATTGACCGGAGCTGATCCTACTTAGCTTCCAAGATCCAATGAGATTGGGCCAGCCTGGGCTTTTGAGGTCACAGCTGTACCAAATTAGGTTTTGGCAAAGATTTCAGAAAAGCAGGTCAAAAACACAGCAACAGGACGGATAGAGAGTAATGTTTTGTGGATGCTCCTGAAAACAACAGTGCTGTCAGCAAGTCAAGGCAGAGCAAAATCTCCATATGTCCTGGATTCTAATTATGATATTTCCTGTACCAGAAGTCCTTTTCCTGCCCCCACCAAAACAGGCCCTCCTGTCCCTTTAAAGAAAACCCAGTCCTTCTCTCTCTGGATCCTGATGATCATTTATGTTGGACTTGCCCCTTCAACCATCTCCTGTTCATTGCCCTGCTGGAGTTCCAGAAGGTGTGCTCTGCTCCTCATTTGTTCTACTCCTTGGTGTTGTGGTGTAGCGGTTAAGAATGGTGGACTCTAGTCAGGAGAACCATGTTTGATTCCCCACTCCTCCACCTGAGCAGTGAACTCTAATCTGATGAACCAGATTTGTTTCCCCACTCCACCACATGACACTTGCTGGGTGACCTCTCTCCGAACTCTCTCAGCCCCACCAACTTCACAAGGTGTTTGTTGTGGGGAGGGCAAGGGAAGGTGATTGTAAGCCCCTTTGAGACTCTTTAAGGTACATAATAGCAGGGTATAACACCCCCCCCCCAGCTCTTCTTCTTCCGTTAGTGGTCAAGAAGGCAGACAATTGGCTGCATGAATTCCAATGAACAAAAGGCGTTGCTCCTAGGGAGGGAAGGGTTAACCGAAGAGCTATGGGACTCCTGGTAAAAACAGACTCATGTCCTCACCTTCTGTCCGCTGAGGCTGTTCTCCAGGCACTGGTGGCTCTTGAAAGCACAATAGTTGGGGTGTTCAACTCTTTCAGAGTCACAGACCTGGAAAGAAGCAGGAGATCTGAGAGGAACAAGTTTATAACGGAGCGGGGTGGGGGTGGGGGGAGAGCCAGCCATGCCATTCCTTCTTACCTTGTCTGGGTAATCTCCTTGCTGGAAGAAAGAATATTCAGTTTGCAACCACAGATAAACACGGGGATCATCACAGCCGTGAGTGGCCAAGCGTCCGCACCAGTGGTCTGCCTTGTAGCCTCCATAGACATCCATCCCATAGTACTCTACCTCTGGGGAGCTAACCTGAAGATACAAAGAGGAGATCCAACACTGCGGCTACCCAACACTGAATAAAATGGGGCTTGTCTGCAAGATAAGATTGCCAACTCCAATTGGGAAAATCTTGGAGATTTAGAGGGTGGAGCCTGGAAATGGTAAAGTGTGGGGACAAGAGGGACTTCCGTGAGGCGTAATGCCCTACAGCCCACCCTCCAAAGCAGCCATTTCCTTCAGGGAAATCGATCTTTCTCATCTGGAGATCAGTCATCATTTTGGAAAATCCCTATTGGCAACAATATTGCTGACCTATGTAGACCTCTGCCCCATCTTGTTAACAAGCTCTTTCAGCATTTTCAGCCTCATCTTTATCTTACCTTGGTGCCTGTATCCTGGTACTGGGACCCAATGCCAGGGTTAATGTAGGCAGTGTATTTGGCACTGCTCTCGCAATGGACACGCCTCAGATCGGAGGCTCTTTGGCACTGCTCCATTTTCAGGGAACAGAAGGCACACATGGGACATAGGTCAGTGTGACGTCGGCCAAGGCTGTCACACACCTGGAGAGTGGTGGACCAATGAAAAGACAACAACAGTGTTTGAGATTCTAGAACAATCTTCCTCCCTCCTGTCTCTCACGAGGTGTCCAAAAGGGGAGGCATGGGGCCTTCACCATCTGCCAACATATATATATATATATGTTCTAGGAGGTTCTAGGCCCCTGCTGTATTTGGATTCAACCAAAAAGTGGAGTTCATCTAACAGCCCCACATTTCTCCATCTGGAGGTATTGTAGAAAACAGCACAGGAGGAGGTTTCTATCCTCAGAAGGATTCTGTGGCAAGAAGGATGAAAAGGAGACCCAGGGGCCCCTTCTGCACATGCAGAATAATGCACTTTCAATCCACTTTCACAATTTTTGAAAGTGGATTTTGCTACTCCGCACAGTAAAATCCAGCTGCAAAGTGCACTGAAAGTGGATTGAAAGTGCATTATTCTGCATGTGCGGAATGGGGCCCCAGTGTCAAGACTTACCAAGCCTCAGATAAAACAGGGACTCAGTGATGAAACTTACCAGGCCCCAGATAAACAGCAACACAGTCTCAAGGCCCCAGATAAAACAGGGACCCAGAGTCAAGGTTTACCAGACTGCCGTAGCCCAAGATTTTGTCCTCCATTTCTTTCCAGGCCTTGCTAACCACTGAGGAGACACAGATGTCTTCGAGCACCGCAAAGCACAATATCAATACAGCATCATCCTTCTCAAGATCTAAGAGTCTAAAGGCAATAAGAAAAGGGCAGAATGGAGCAAACAGTGAGGGCCATTTTTATTTAATATGCAACCATCTTCCACATCCATCTCTGAAATTCTACATGGGCTTACAGGATCAGGTTAGTCTTGTCTACTTTAATGGGCAATGGTCTCCAAAGTCTCATGCAGAGATCTTTCATCCTCTCTTACACTAAACCCTACAAAGAATATCATCCAAGAGCTATTCCCATCTCCAGCTTAGCTGCTACTGCCATTTCACAGCTCTTCCTAATCCTGGCAAAGAAGAAAGGGAGGCAGGCAAGGAACATTAGGTTAGGGGTGGCCAACCTATGGTGCTCCAAATGTTCATGGACTACAATTCCCATCAGCCCCTGCCAGCATAGCCAACTGGTACTTCGGTAATTAGGTCCTTCTGTAACTCTACCTTCAATGGCTCAAGGAAGGTGGAGTACCAGGTGCTTTGCAGGGCAAGAAACAATTGTCGTGGCCACTGGGATGGATCCAACCATCCTCCATCCCAGGTGATCCCAACTCCTTTGAGCCTGTTGGCACTTTTGGAATTCTGACACAGCTTGGTGGGTGGAGAAACAAAATGGCTGCCACAAAATGACTGCTGCAGGAGGCCAATATTGCCACAAAATGACCGCCGCAGCTTAACTTCATTCACACAGTGCAGATCTTTGTGCTGTGGTGGCAGCTGTTGCCAAAGCAATTTTAAAAGAATCTGTGCGGCCAATCAAATCTCCAAGAGCCAATCAGAAGCCTTGCTGGACACAAGCCCTACCTGACCTCGCCCATTTCCTAAAAATGTCTGGCAGGCACCATAAAAGTTGTGGTGGGCTCTGTGACATGCATGGGCACCATGTTGGGGTCCGCTCTCAAACCTACGTGGCTCATCATGCATTGGGAAAACAGAAACAAGATGGGAAGGCTCCTTAGAATGGAGGAAGGCTTCAAAACATGAGCCAAAAGGAAAGGTGGGTATAAATATTGTATTAACTTTTACAATTTATTTATTAAACTTCATTCAGGGGAGCATAGGATAGGAGTAAGAACCAGCCCATAACCTCTCTCTTGTTCAGGGATTTGGCTATTGGGCAGGTAACATGCCTACGTTTGTGGCAAAGAGTGAAAAGGAAGGTGAACTCATAACACAACCCAGTAAACCCAAAGCTATCGTGCTGCTTTGGGCCACCACAGGCAAATTCACGGGCAGGTGGTTAGGGTGATCTTGAAAGATTCTGAGTTGCTGAGGTGGAAGGCAAGCGACCCTGTGGCAACCTCCACCTGACCACTATGGCAACCTCCAAGCACTGAGGCTTCACGTGTGCCTTATTAACTGCTATATAGGGTTGCTGTTGCTTCCAACAAGGGGGGGCTGTCTGATGAAGCACTTGTTCGATATCATGTTCAAATACAGACGCATCCCCAATATTGATTTTATTTACCCCCCACTTTTTCTCCTTCCCCCCAAAGTGGCTTACAGCATTCTCCCCTTCTCCATTTTATCCTCACAACAAGGATAAAACCTAAAACTCCATTTTATCCTCACAAACAAGGATGAAAGAGAGAGAGAAAGACCAAACGACTGACCTGGCATCACCACGTGAGGTTTGTTGGATAAGCAGGGATTTGAACATAGGTCTTCCAGGTTCTAGCCCAATACTACATCTACTACATTTGTTTATGTAGTTTGTTAATTCATTTATACCCTGCTTTTCTCCCCAGTGAGGACCCAAAGTAGTTTATATTATTCTCCTGTCCTCCATTGTATCTTCATAACAATCCTGTGAAGTAGGTTAGGCTGACAGAATATGACTGGCTCAAGATCACCCAGTGAGTTTCACTGGTACTAGGCGAGATTTTAATCTGTATCTTCCAGATACATACCTGAAGGACTGCATCTCCCCGTATTGCCCCATCAGGTCCCTCTGCTCCTCAGAGGAGAACCTACTGGAGGTCCCTGGCCCAAAAGATATCCGGCTGGCCTCGATGAGAGCCAGGGCTTTTACAGTCCTGGCCCCTACATGGTAGAACAGGCTCCCTAAAGAGACCAGGGCCCTGTGAGACTTACAAAGTTTCCGCAGGGCCTGTAAAATGGACCTGTTCCATCAGGCATTCAGCCAGCTGGATTGATTGGTAGATTCCTATAACATCTAGACCTTCCATGGATGAATAACTGTCGCCATCTGAACCAGTCTGTTTTATTAAGTATATCTGTTTTATATTGTATATCAAATTGTGATTTTATTGTTTTTATGACTATTGTTCACTGCCCTGAGCCTTTCAGGGGAGGGTAGACAGACAGACAGACAGACAGACAGACAGACAGACAGACAGACAGACAGACAGACAGACAGACAGACAGACAGACAGACAGACAGACAGACAGACAGACAGACAGACAGACAGACAGACAGACAGACCGAACCACACTGGCTGTCACACCGTCAATTGCACCATAGTTTCCCACTCCAGATAACTTAAGTTTTCCTGAGTTACATCAACTCTGTTGCCTTGTGGTTGGGACAGTGCCAATGAGGCAGGAAACATGGTTACTAGCTGTCCGCATATCCACGGCAGTGGTCTCAACCGCTGCAATCTAGGTTTTGTCCTGACCTGCCTTTGGACTCTGTCCCTGGAGGGTCTTCTTGGACATGCAGCTCTCTTGTGCCTTCAGCAGCTTCAGTGCTTTCCACTTCCTCTGAGGGGAAATCTGTGCTCTCCGAGTGGTGGATGATTGTCGGGATAGGCTGGTCTGTCTCTTTTATCTCCTCAGTTTCCTGAGCATCCGTATCAGAGATAGCTTTGGGCTGGTGGGGGTGATCCTCATGCACAGGGGCTTGGAGAACTCCCTCACTAGCAGTCACCGTGGGGAAGTCCTCCTGGGGCTCAGGCTCCTGGCCTGAGACTGCAAACGAGTATTTCAAAAGGGTATCAATGTCAGAGAGAAGCTCCTTGCCATCGGGTGGCGATGAAACTTGGGCTTCAGTGTGGGGAGCTGTGGAAGGACAAGACACAGAGCAGAGGGGCTAGGAAGGTAGCTTTGCCACTTTTCTGCAGAAATAGATTTCCAGTATCTACATCCCCTTGCCTTAAGGGCAAACTGGCCCTTCAACCAGCCTACCTAGCTTCACCCCTCACACACACACCCCTCCAGACAGGTTACATTTGAGCACAGAAAGATTGCTGTTCGTGCTGACTGCTTGGACGGATGGGAGACCAAGCAGTTTGTCTTAAACAGAACACATCACCAGCACCGCAGCTTGCAGGGAAAAGGGAGGATTAGGGATCAGGAGAGTGTGCCAAAAAGCAGATCAGTGGACTAACAGCAGGCAAGAATCCTTTCAGATTGGTTATTGCTTCAACATTTGTTATTTATTATAGCAGAATATGGATACATTGATATAAACATAGAATCATTGCAAAATTGATGTATTGTATTGCATTTGAAAGCTTGATGTTTGGCTCCAACACACATACGCATACACACACACTTCCACCAGCTGTTGCAGTTATCAACAGGCTAGGAGGGGATGCTGTGGTGGCAGGTGGCTGATGGCCGTGGTGGCAGGGGCTGATGGGAATTGTAGTCCATGGTGGCAGGGTGCTGATGGGAATTGTAGTGTGGCTGTGGTGGCAGGGGCTGATGGGAATTGTAGTCCATGAACATCTGGAGAGCTGCAGGTAGCAGACCCCTGCTGTAGGATGAATTATGAATTACAGGCTGCAGTAAGAACATTAGATTGTGGGGAATTACAAATTACAGGCTGCAGTAAGAACATTAGATTGTGGCGGTGTCCCCCCAGTGTTGTGATGGAGGTTTCCCCCTCCCCTCCAAAAAGAACCAACATTATTGCAAGGGGATTTCTCCTGCCGCGGTCCGATAAGTACTTGCATTACAGTCCACACACATACAACCCATTGGTAAAAGAGAACCACCCCCTGAAATCTCAATAGTGAAGTTGTGATATAAATTGCAATATACATAAAATATCTGAATTATTATAACTATTCAACTACTAATATGAGGTGATTTTTTTCCCAGCGGGAAGAAGGGAGGGAATATCCGATCACATCCAATGGGAACACACATGCACTTGAGCTATATGGGATGGAACTGTCAGTCCAGTGAACATGATGCCATTCAGCCCAGCAATATGAAATGCACCAAACCCCAGTATAAAAGGTAATGCCTGCCCAGCTGCAGACAGGGCAAGGAGCGCAGGGAAACAGGGCAGTGGCTAATAACAGCAAACATGCCCCAAAGCGAAGTTTGTAAGGTGAATGTTCTTTCTGTTTGCAGTTAGCTCCCTGTGCATAATGGGCCCCCAAGACCTCATTACCCTAAGCAGGAAAAAAAAATTAGTGCGTTGTCCAATGGGAGTATTGCCTTAATGCTGTCTCCAGTCTTCCAGATTTCAGGCAAGCCTTTTTGTGGCCCTTTTCTTAAAAGACATAGATCTAGTCCCAGATTAACTGATGTCCTTCTGAATGGAAAATAGGCAAAGGCAGTGGTGGGATCCAGCACGTTCACACCACTTTGGCAGGACTGGTTGTTAAAATGGTGCTTGTAAACAACCAGTTGTTAAATTATTTGAATGTCCAGGGCTGCTACACAGAGGCCGTAATGACAAACCACCTCTGCATGTTTCTTGCCTTTGAAACCTTACTGGGTTACCATAAGTTGGCCGTGACTTGACACACATTTTTCACACACACATTATGGAGGGGGGAGTCTGGTGTGGATGTCTGTACCTGATTCTTCTGTGGGCTTAACCGAAGTTTCCAAGAGATCCAGCAATTGGGCTGTTTCTGCAGAGATACTGGTTGTTTCTTCAGCACCCGCAATAGGACACATGATCCGCTGTGCAGGGAAGAATTTGGAGACACTGCGGAAACAGACTACACTGCCTCTGCTTATGGACCCCAGTTAAAGGCTGCAAACCCCAGGTTGGAAAATTCCTGGATATTTTGGGGTGGAGCCTGGGGAGGGTGGGGTGTATCATGCCATAAGTTCACCTTCCAAAGCTCCCATTTTCTGCTCCCATTTTCTACACCACATGTAAGTCCAAGGGATCCCCAGGTCCCACCTGGAGGCTGGCAACCCTACCTCTACTATATTACTTGATATCCTCTCTAGTAAGGGTTCTTGATCTTCCCCCACTTCCCATTCAAGGGTCATCCTTTGTCTTTGACACCCACTCCTTTCTTTGTAGCTTATACCCCATATCATCAGATATTAATCTAAAAACTTTTGTTGAAGTGAGTCAGTTTTCTCAATTACAAACATGGGATTTACTAGTTTAATGAAATAGTGATCAGTAATTTGATTTATTTCTGAGTCCACTTTGTATCTTGGGGCATTCAACATTATAAATATAAGCCCTGCAAGTCCGTACAACATTAAATCCTCACTGTCCTAACAGCCCTACTCTGGGCTTTGTGAAGACAACTGACACATCCTGTTCTTGTCTGCGGGTATTGTAATTTATTCCCAGTGTGGTGTAGTGGTTAAGAGTGGTGGACTCTAATCTGGGTCTTTCCCCCCTTCTCCACATCAGCAGCAGACTCTTATCTGGTGAACTAAATTTGTTTCTCTGCTCTGATATATGAAGCCTGCTGGGTGACCTTGGGCTAGTCACAGTTCTCTCAGAACTCTCTCAGCCCCATTTACCTCACAAGGTGTCCCTTGTGGAGAGAGGAAGGGAAAGGAGCTGGTAAAACCACCTTGAGTCTCCTTACAGGAGAGAAAGGCAGGGTATAAATCTAAACTCTTCTTCATAATTCCTGTTTCCCAGCTTCCCTATTCACTGACTGTTGTTGGGTCTTCTGGATGAATTTCTCAGTTCAGACCCTCTCCTCTTTTGCCTGACTTGGTATTTGGATTCTCCCTCTTCCAGCCAACTCCCATTCTAGGCCTCTCGTTTCAGCTGGGTGCACTTGCCTGTGTTCACCTCAGCTCCAACCCTACCTTAGTTCCACCTCACCTTGATGTAGAACTTCTGATCTAAGCATCGAAACTGTGCAAACAGACAGAAGGTCTCGAAACGCTGGATCTGGGGCAAGTCAGCACAGATAGGACCTGAAAGCAGTGACCAGGGAAAGCCATCAACTTCACTACGGGAAGCAAAAGTACATCTTCAACACAGAATAAAAGCCAATTGACACATCAGGTTAATATCAGCACAGGAAGGAGGGCCATATCAGAATAGAGAGCAGCAGACCAAATAAGCCAGTGAACAATTTTAGTGGGGCCCAGGTAGTATGCCCCACCAACAATATTAGCATCAACAGTGTCTCTAGCACCCAGAATAGAAAGTGTTTTACAAAACATTGCTTGGATCTCATGGAAGATGTCTACCTGCACAACACTCCTTGCATAAGTCAGTGCACTAAAATTATTACTTTGTATCTGCTTTTACACTATTTCCTGCCCTCTTTATGAGGAATTAAGGACCAAATTTATTAAGAATCTCTTGGCAATTGATGTGGGCACCGCAATGGTTGAAAACTTGATTCATTTTCTGTTGGACATTGATCTACCGGATCTAACCAAGTTGAGCTATTCACGCATGCTTAAGGAAAATTAAGTTAAATTTTGCAAAGTGACTTGTATGTTATATTATTTCATTGTTTATGGACATTTGTTCCATCATTTCTTCAATGCGAATGTTTTTATAAGATTTTAGCTACCAGGGTACTTGTGTTGTTTGTTTTTGTTTTCCTCTTTCTTTCTCAGCCAAGTTAGGTGATTGTCCTGGATATGGAAAGATTATCAAGGCCTATGGTCAATCCGATAAAATTCTTTCTACAGTACTACTACTCCTTGCTGTCTGCTTTTGCCAAGTAAAAGCCAGCATGATGTAGTAGTTAGGAGTTGTGGACTCTAATCTGGGGAACTGGATTTGTTCCCCACTCCTCCACATGAGGCATCTGGGTGACCATGGGCTAGTCACAGTTTTCTCAGAACTCTCTCAGTCCCATCTATCTCACAAGAAGAAGAAGAGTTTGGATTTATACCCGCACTCTTTCTTTCCTGTAAGGAGACTCAAAGGGACTTGCAATCTCCTTGCCCTTCCCCCCTCCCAACAAACACCTTGTGAGGTGGGTGGGGCTGAGAGAGCTCCGAAGAGCTGTGACTAGCCCAAGGTCACCCAGCTGGTGTGTGCTGGAGCGCGCAGGCTAATTTAGTTCACCAGATAAGCCTCCACAGCTCAGAGCTGGGAATCAAACCCTGTTCTCCAGATTAGAGTGCACCTGCTCTTACGCCACTGCCATTTGTTTGGGGGGAGGGGAAGGGAAGGTGCTCATAAGCCACTTTGAGACTCCTTAAAGGTAGAGAAAAAGGTGGGGTATGAAAACCAACTCTTCTAAGAGTATTTAGTATAGTCAGACCCTGGCTCTGTTAAGGTTGATATTGTCTACTTGGACTGGCAGTAGCTCTCCAAAGTCTCACATTACCTACTACCAGATCTTTTAAATTGGGAAAGCCAGGATTGAATCAGGGATCTTCTGCACGCAAGGCAGATAACTCCGCTGCTAATACACATGTTTGTGTATTTTCTGTACAAGCAACATATAGCACAAGGTATTTCTACCAACACAATTTCAAAACTAAATTGAATGAAATCATGCAAACTTTGTTCTCCATTCCATTGCTCCAGGCAGACGTTGCTGTTTTGTTAAAACTTATATATAAAAGCACTGTTTTGAAGCACCCCTTGAACCACTGTTTGCTAAAAAAAAAACACCCCTGTACTAAGTACCTTTTCCTCTCTGCCTCACAAATTTAAACTCTTTCCCCTCAGGACACACATGGCCATTTTGGCTAACATCTTGCAGGGACTTGGGGCTGGGGTGGGGTGGGGGTTAAGACTTGGTCTGAACACAGAAAATCAGTCTGATAATAACCGGAGAGAGGACAGCCAGTGTCACCACAAAATGGTGCCCGAGGGAATCCAGAGCATGTGCAAATGAGCGGCACGCACCTTCTGGGATCTGGCCATGGTTCTCAAACTCATCAAGTTGCTTGATTTTCGGGCTCTGGCAGCCTTTGCTGCGCCGGGTCTGGCACATCATGCTGGCCTTCCACTCTGGCCTCAGAGCAGAGAAGAAGACTTCATACTCGTCTTCTGTAAGAGGGCTGCCTGGGTCCGAGGACAATGTTCTAGGGATCAACTGTGACAGGAAGAATGGGAACCCTAAAGAAGAAGAAAAGAACACGAAGAGAGAGGAGTTTTCATCAGAAGGAAGACACGAATGAGACCAGTTCTAACAAAACCAACTGTTGGTAGGCTGGCGTAGTGTTACCAGCCTCCAGGTGGGGCTTAGAGACCTCCCAGAATTGCAAATGAGCTCTACGTGACAGAGATCAGTTCCCCTGGATAACAGGGTTGCTTTGGAAAGTACACTTTATGGCATTATAGTTCCCTCTCTTCCTCAAACCCTGCCCTCCCTAGGCTCCACCCCCAAATCTCCAAGAATTTGCCAACATATAGAGTAGCCTTAGCCTACACTCTGTACAGCCCAGACTCCAAAGCAGCCATTTTCTCCGGGAGAATTGATCTCTGTAATCTGGAGTTCAGATGTAATCCTGGCCGATCTCCAGGCTCCAGCTGGAAACTGACAACCCTATCTGAAACCCACAAGAGAGACAATGACTGGACATTATTTATTACGTCTCATGGTTGAACCCACTCAACTGCCTTACACAGGAAATCATGCCTCAGAGAGTTATGACAGATTCTACACCACGCCCAAATTTGAGCCAACCCTCCTTCCCTGCAACTTTTCCTTATACATGGATGCAAAATGATTTTGCTTTAATATGCACCTGAACAAGTGACTTATGCCAGAATAAATGATGCTAGTCTTTAAGGTGCCGCCTGTTTTATTGGCTTTGAATGCCTGTGTCGTAGCAAGAATAGTAGCATGAAGCATTAACCAACCAACCACCCCCCCCGTGCTTTCGCAGTTGGGCTGAGCAAGTGAAAACACCCTCTCTCCTTCATCCAGCTTTCTTTTAAAAAGAAAAAGAAGCCAATATTATTCTGCTGCTATCAGAAACAGTCAAATGTAGAATCCCTGAAATTATAATAAAGGCCCTGGTCTTAGTGAATGCATTCCTTTCCACCTCTGAAAGCAGCACGTTTTCCTAAATAGAATGGGGCCACCTACTGGTCAGCATAGAGATTTAAATTTTTTTCTAAATATTGGGCTTTCCCACACTCAGCATTTATTTCATATCCAAGGTGTTTTCAATCCCATCATTTACCTTGAAATCTGCCCACACTCCCTCCTAGGAACTTTATTTCCTGACTGGCATAATTGTTTTTTTTTTGCTTTTTTCCCCCCATCCATGCACTGTAGTGATGCTTTGTAGCCTCACTGATTCAATGATCTAAAAAATAACACCCCCCCCCAAAGAAAACTCATGAAATAATAAAAACTGAGAGGAGAGGGGGAAAGCACTGAGGTGAGGGACCAAAAAGATGTCAGAGTAAGCATAAATGAGCAGCCGCTCAGGCGTTGTGGATAACGGCCTGCCGTTTTTTGGTGGGGGGAGGGGTAATCATTTCAAGTATGTTCACACTGTGAGGGAAGCTAGCTTGGAAACATTTCACTGAAAAACAGTGTGGTAAAAGTGTTTTCAGAAACAACTAGGCAAAAGCTGCTTGGAACCGTTTTCAGAACCAAATTTGAGGGGATGGGGGATGTGCGGAACTCCACAGAGGAAATGTTGCATTAGTGGGCTGGAAACCATATAAACAGCATGTGCAGAAAAGGCCATGCTCAAGCCATTGGGGGAAAGAATCGAACATTAAGGAAAATTTTAATAGAGGCTATAAGGTTGTCAGCTACCAGTTGATCATTCTAGCACACATTCATCATCCTGGTGAAAGCTGCATGTGCTAAAGGAAAAATAAAAACAAAAAGTGGAGATATTGTCCTGTTTAGGCCCCTATGAGCTTGCAGAATCTTGGCGATTGAATTTAGAGCTTTTCCTCAAGCCACCTTTCTTTCAGGAAAAGAAAAAACTAAGCAAATAAATCCTATGTGTTGAATTGCAAATTAAATTTACACCTGACTTGCCCAAAGTTATCCAGCAAAGTTCCATGGCAGAGTGGGATTTGAACCTGGATCTCCCAGATCTGCACTGTAACTACTACACTACGTTGGTTCTATAATTTCTTAGAGTCCTTAATTCTTTTCTCCCTCCATTTCCCCTCTTCTTCCTTAAACTGATGGTGCCAGCTCTCTTCAACATCCCGTGTCTTCCAAGCATGCTCAGTTCTCATGGAGCCATTTTGGGACTTTTTAAAAACCTATAAATTTAAATGATGTTAAATATAAATTATATACTTAATATTTTTTTCTACATACCTGTGGAGTTTCATCACCATACAGAAACCACTCATGAGAGGAAAAAGTTGAGGGGTTTAGTTATATCCCCACTCCAGGGCTCTATAATATCTCAGGTACTTAAACAGACCAATTTCCACATGTTCCTTTATACCCCCTCCCAATTGACTTTCTACTGCTTTTTGTCAACGGCTCCTAACCTCATCATACATATATAACCATATATATATAACCAATCTAAGGAGGCTGCTAAGAGCAGCAGTGGCGTAGGAGGTTAAGAGCTCGTGTATCTAATCTGGAGGAACCGGGTTTGATTCCCAGCTCTGCCGCCTGAACTGTGGAGGCTTATCTGGGGAATTCAGATTAGCCTGTACACTCCCACACATGCCAGCTGGGTGACCTTGGACTAGTCACAGCTCTTCAGAGCTCTCTCAGCCCCACCTACCTCACAGGGTGTTTGTTGTGAGGGGGGAAGGGCAAGGAGATTGTAAACCCCTTTGAGTCTCCTGCAGGAGAGAAAGGGGGGATATAAACCCAAACTCTTCTCTTCTTCTAAAAAAAACTCAACAATCCTGCCTTTTGCAGTGATCATGCACAAACCATCCACTTTAGCATCAATGGTGATAAAAAGGGCCTTTGAGTCACAGCTGATTTACAGCAACCCCCCTATGGTTTTCAAGGCATGAGAACAACAGAGGTGGGTTGCTATTACCAGCCTGCATAGTGACTCTGGACTTCCTTGGTGGCCTCCAGTACCAGATTTACCTACAGGCCTGGGAGGTTGCAGCCTAGGGTCTCAAAATCTAGGGGGTCATCAGACAAGGTGTATAATATTTTTGACGTGATATAGGACTTCCATACACATTTATGCATGTTTTCCAATCACAATAACATCTTATGTCCTTTTAGAGGAGGAATTGTGAATTGCGGAATTTTAAACACTCGTCGTCATCCTTGGTTTTACTCAATTTTGTTTTAAACATTCTTCCATTTTCCTCCAGTCGTGAGGGAGGGGGATTGAAAGAGGCCTCACAAGTGGAGTTCTCTAGGGCCTGAATCCAGCACTCATGGTCTCCAATCCAAATACTCACCAGCGCCAACCCTGCTTAGCTTCCGAAATCTGATAAGGTCAGGCTAACCTGGGCCATCCAGGTCTGGGTTAGCACTGGCTGCAGTGTATTTTGAAAGGATCCTGCCTTTGAATAGGGTGGCACCATTTTATCAGTTTAACCCTCAGCTGTCGCTAGACTGATCCTCCGTGAAAATGTCTGATCTGCCTTTACAGCCGCCTAAGCGAGCAGCAGTGAAATCACCTGCGGAGTAACGTTTTAATCTACCCGGTCGCCTTTCGATTTATGCAGATGATTCTGCATTCCACAATGATGAAAGAGGAAGAAATATTTTCTGTCCCCACATTGCTGATAGTTCTGAATACATTTAACACTTCATCCCATTTGGTTCTTTTCTTTGCAGAAAGAAGACAATTGGACACAAATAAGCTTGTACAGTTAAAGCACCGAAAGGTGAACCATGACACCGTATCCCCTTTTGTCTCTATAAGGGGCGGAGGGAACCCCACAAACTGTAGGGAAAGCCTTTATCTGGCTGTCTTGTACTGTAATCATCCTTCCCCGCCCCGTCCTCTGCCACAGATCCTTTTCCCTCAACAGAAATTTAAAAAGCAAAGATTTTTGCTGCAATGGAAAAGCTTAATTTCTTGATTTTTCTGATTTGTCATGCCATTGTAAAAAAAAGCCACAGAAAGAGAAAGAGGCCTTGAATATCACCTATATCACTTTTCTGTTAAAAACAGAAAGAGGCCTTGAATATCACCTATATCAGAAAATGTACGATTGTGGATGACGAGTTTCTTTAAGGATGGCAGGTTGGAGGTCAGGTTGCCAAACTCCAGGGGGGAGCTGGACTTATCTCCAGACTAAAGAGAAATTAGGAGCAGGCACTCTCTCAGAATACAGAGAGGAATCAATCACTCACCCACCAGAAAGGCCCATGGCAGGGTCTTGAACCTCAGCATCTCCTCCATTTTTCCTCAGGGCCTTCCTTGCCTCTCACTAACAAATCATTTGCCATTTTAAAGGCCAACATGGCTGCAGTCCAATGGAATGAGAACACAATGACCTCACAGTCACTGTCAGTCACAGCAAGACAAGAGGCTTGGAGGGCTGAGAGAACATGGTGGATGTGCGTCTATGAGATGAAACAAGTAGTGACAGCAACAGAAAGTATGCTCCTAGAAGGGAGGTTCAAGTTGTGGGTTTTGGCTCTGAACTGGCAGAAAGATTTGCCTCATGGAACACTCTTAGAATGTCATTGTCAGTGCGCTATCATGCAAGAGTAGTTGGTAGATGATGATCCATGCTCTCTTGGCTTGTGACTCACTCCCAACCCAGTAGCCAAATCATTTTTCACTGACATGAAAATGGGTCTTGTATTGAATCAGGCCCTGACCTGAATAGCTCTAGACATGTCTGATCTTGTTATATTTCAGAAGCTAAGTCGGTTCAAATCTAGCTAGCATTTGGATGGGAGACCTACAAGGAAAATGAGGGTTGTGATGTGGCAAACCACCTCTGAATGATTCTTGTCTTGAAAAGCCTATGGTTACCATAAGTCAGTTGTGACTCGATTTAAAAAATCATACCATTGGCCTGTCAAAGTCAGTATTCTCAAACATCCAGCTTTCCAGGGTCACAGATAGGTCTTTCACATCACCTACTACCTGGATCCTTTTAACCGGAGAGTCCTTTCAGTTGGAGAGACCCGGTACCACCTGCATGCGAAGCAGATGCTGCAGCACTGAGCCATGCCTGTCCCCGTGCCCCCACGAATGGCATGAAGCTGGAAGGCCCCATGCATTACTATCTACAGCACCAAATAGCAGGAAAAATGGCACATAATGTAGAAGAGTTTGGATTTCTACCCCTGTAAGGAGACTCAAGGCAGTTTACAAACTCCTTTCCCTTCCTCTCCCCACAACAGACACCTTGTGAGATAGGTGCAGCTGAGGAAGTTCCAAAGAACTGTGACTGGCCAAAGGTCACCCAGCAGGAATGTAGGAGTAAAATAGGAGATCTGGTTCACCAGATAAGAGTCCACCACTCATGTGGAAGCGTGGGGAATCAAACTCGGTTCTCCAGATTAGAGTCCCCCTGCTCTTAACCGCTACATTATGCTGGCTTTAAAGTAGTGACATAAATATTTTGTTGGTCTCTTTGATCTGTTCTACAACTGCATGGAACAAAGGAAACTGTCTTCCTCCATTCCTGTAAACAGACAACAGACTTTGATCATTTCCTAAACAGAGGGTACGTATTTTCCGTTTTACCCTCCCCCATCCCAAGTCATGCAAAAGTTATCCTCCATACTCTTAAGAAAAATACCTGGGTTCTTCCAATTGTTTGCTGCTGGTTGCGCAATGATCTGCTCACTCAACTCTTCCATTACACCTTTCTGCTCCTGTGTACTGCCACCAGTTTTTGCTTTTTTATTTTCTTGGTGCCTGCCTTTGAACAACTTGGGCCTTATGCAAGAGTGGACATGATTGCAGAAGAACATAACACAGGTACTGTCGAAGGCTTTCATGGACGGAATTGATAGCTGTTGTGGATTTTCCGGGCCATGTGGCTGTGGTCTGGTAGTTTTTGCTCCTAAAGTTCTGCCCATATCCAACGTGCCTCTGAAGATACCAGTCATAGCTACAGGAAAAACATCAGGAGCAAAAACTACTAGACCACGGCCACATAGCCTGGAAAACCCGTAACAGCCATATAACCCAGGAATTATGTTCAAAAACACGTTGGAATTTCCCAAGTCCCAGAAGATTCAAACTGCTCTTCTGCAAGGCAAAGATTTTCTGTCACGCACCTGGTCAATTCAAAATCCCACCCTCTGCCCAAGCTTGAGAGAATCGCTCCGCAGGTTTGCTGAACTGACTTTATTTAATGCTGTATCTTACAACACTGGGTTTCAACTCCCCCCAAACAAGCAGCACCAGGAGAGGAGTAGATCCCGGCTGGCCTTCGTGACAGAAGCGTGGGCTGCGAGGTCACGAATGCTTCATTTGGTGGGGCTGGAGGGAAAGGGAGGACGTCACCTGGCAGAGGGGACTCCCCCTCCTCAAGAAGACAAGACATAATGCCCAGTGGGCCCTAAATGGTTTCTTTTCCTTCTAAACAAGGTGGTGGGAAGGGAAGAAATACAAGCTTATGAACAACCAGGTAAAGGCTGGTCTGGCCGTTCCTCTGATGGGTCACAAATCCAGAAAATAAAGATGTCAAGGTTGATGGGAAGATTTTGATAGTGTTCAGGGTTATCCAGTTGTCCTTTCCTCTCCCTCTAGAAAGTCTACATTCCTTCAAGCAGATACAGGGTTTTGGAACAAAGATTGCCAGGTTGAAGAGGGCTTGCTACGCCATGTAGAATCTCCCCCTCCAATGCAGCTGCCGCAGAGTCACTTCCCAGAGACACCGGAAAGCAGTGAATGCTCCAGTACACACAGGAACCGTCGAGAGGATACAAACCATTCACAGGCAGCCCTGCTCACCCAGGGTGAGACCCCATAATTATGGAGCCCCAGGACCTGGGAGAAGAGTGCTGAAGTTCCAGGACAGGGATGGGTGTTCTGACAACAGTATCCAGGGGACGTTTACTTCTTTTTCCTCTCCTGGGAACAACGAGGACAGAACCTGGAAGAGAGAGTGAGAAAGAGAGAGAGAGAGAAGATAACTCCAAACAGTAACTGGGAGACAATTTGGATAAATAGTCTCCAAATAGTTTTTTTTTAAATCCCCACTGCTGATTATTTTCTTTTTAAAAATATATACAATAAGAATGTAGCTAAAATTAGCTAGATTGCTTAAACGTTTTAAGGTTGTTTCTATCCAGTATACTGGTTAATGTTAGCTTATCTTTATTAATAGGATGATTATAAATGCAGATCCACTCAGTACTTCTGATATAGATTATGTTTGATTTTGATTATATAAATCAATAAGTGTATTCATTATAACTATTTTTTTCAATTGTGATGACTATTGTGATTGTTATGCTTGATTATGTTTGTTTACATTTTATCTTTTACTTCTTTTTGTCATCTTCTGTATTTCTTTAGTTGACAAAGTAAAAAAAAATATTTTAAAAAAAGAAATCCCCAGTGATACACACCAAAAACCAATGGCACCAGAAGAATGGAAAGTGGTTACATCAGTATACAGAAATGGTCTTGCCAAAAGGCATGAGGAGACAATCACCCCAGGCAATCAACGTGGGTGCCAGTACAGTCGGCACAGCAGGTGACAGTCAGCACTGACCCATGGGTTACAATCCACCATGCTTTATTCCAGGGGTCTTCAAACTATGGCCCTCCAGATGTTCATAGACTTCAATTCCCATGAGCCCTACTACTTGGCCATGCTGGCAGGGGCTGATGGGAATTGTCGTCCATGAACATCTGGAGGGCCACAGTTTGAAGACCCCTGCTTTATTCATTTAAAACATTTCCATGTCACCTGTCTGCCCAAAAAGGATCTCCAAGGTAGTGAACAGACAACATTAAAAACAAAGTACAAATATAATAATTCAACAAAAATGCATAAATACAAGTGGGGCCTGCAAAACTCTCAGGTAGAGTCCTATCCCTCCTCCCAAGCCACTTACCTTAAAATGGGACTGGTGGGGAAGTGTTTTGAGTGAGACAGCAAGTGTGAGTGGGAGGCCTCTCTCCCTCACTGGAGTAGCTTTGGGTGAGCCAGCAAGACTGGGCAGGGGAGGGGAAAGCCTACCTCGTCTGCTTGCCCCGAGTGGCTCTGGACAAGATGGTAAGAGTGGTGAGGGATCTCACTTGCCCAGAGCAGCTTTGGGGTAGCCAGTGAGAGTGGGGTGTTGTGTGTGGGGGGGGGGCTCGCCCACTCCCACCAGCTTGTTCAAAGCCATGCTGACCCCAGCATGGATGCCTAGAGTTGCTGCAGCTGCCTCTTCAATAAGTAACAGCATTGTCTGCACATGCTAAATAGGTGGAAATAAGGATACTATACTTTGGGATACATCTGGACTAAGAGCCAAAGGTAATCTCCACCTCTGAGTGAAAATAAGGTGGACCAGGTCCAACTATCAGTGAGCCCAGACAGCTTTAAGCAAAGACCAGACAGACAAGCATGCTGAACCATTCCTGACAGGAATCCTTGCACTATAAAATCCTTCTTACATCTCCCCCACTCCCATGCAATGGGCTAGTCCAGGGGTAGAGAACCTGCGGCTCTCCAGATGTTCAGGAACTACATTTCCCATCAGCCTCTGTCAGCATGGCCAATTGGCCATGCTGGTAGGGGCTGATGGGAATTGTAGTTCCTGAACATCTGGAGAGCCGCAGGTTCCCTACCCCTGGGCTAGTCTTTCTTAACAACCACCTAGAGACGCTCAAGGGCAGGTATTTCTCTGCCTGCATTTTTAGTTTCCCAACCCCCTGACTCTTAGACAAGAACAGGGCTTTCTTGACAGCCCATAATTGCTCACCATTTCCCTCTTGGTTTGGTCGTCAGCCCCACACAAGCAAAATGGAACCACTCGATGGAACACTGCAGAAAAGTAGAAAGAGGAGAGAAAGACAGATCAGCAACCTCTCCCGTCTCCTTACTTTTGGATCCTCTAAACACCCCTACTGAAACTCTGTCTCCCACCCACAAGACAGGGTTGACACTGCCCTTGCAAGAAAGATTTCCTTCACCATAAAGCTTTCTAACTCTCTAGCACACCCCAGAACCTTTGACTCTCCCTTCCATGAAACGAATATTCCCCCACTAACCCACCCCCCAAAATGTCATAAGTTTTCAGTAAGACTGTTAAATCTACAGAAAAATATAAACCAACCCATCTCAAGTTTGGTCGTACCCTCTATTAATAGAGTGCCATGGTCCGACCATTATGCCCTGACGGTCCGGATGGATGTGTCCCACCGCCCCTGTCTAGGCAACGGGCTGATTTATGCCCGCCCGCGGAGACTTATGGATCCACTTGGTTTCCTGAATGCTCTGTGGGACCCTGAACCCACCGGCACACTCGATGAGCAGGTAGAGGACTGGAACTCCCAGTTCTCTGATGCCATCGAGTCTGTGGCTGGCCCCCGGCGCCCTACGCAGCCACGGGCCTCGGCGTGCTCCCATGGTATACGGAAGAGCTACGCCGTGATGGAAGTAGGCTTAGACTTGTATGTTTGTGCATGGCGGAAATCTCGGACGAAGCTGCGTTTAACATCCTATAGGATGTTTATGAAAGCCTATGAAATGGCAACAAAGGAGGCGAAGAGGGCTTCTTCTTCCTCCTCTTCAAGGCCCGGCCAGCTCCCGCCTCGCACAAATTGTTTCAGAGTAATTCGGTCTTTAACTTCCGTATCAGAGGGTTCCTCAAATTCTCAATTGAGTATCAGCTGTGAGGCATTTATGAGCTTTTTTGCAGATAAGGTCGCGTCGCTCCGCCAAGACCTTCCCCCTACGTTGGATACAATTAGTGAACTGGAGGCTCCCTTGCCGTCTTCGGGCCCTTGTATGGCCCAGTTTTCCCTGCTCTCCGAAGCCGCTGTTGACAGGGCCTTAGCTGCTGTTAGACCTACTACCTGTCCTCTGGATCCGTGCCCTTCCTGGCTTGTGAAAACCTGCCGGGAGGAGCTACGACCCCATCTGTTGAGTATTATCAATGACTCCGTTGAGCAAGGGGTCTTCCCGGATGGGTTGAAGGAGGCAGTGGTCCACCCACTCTTAAAAAGACCATCGTTAGATCCGAGGGATCTGGCCAATTACCGCCCCATCTCGAATCTTTCGTTTCTGGGGAAGGTAATTGAGAGAGTGGTGCTGGAGCAGCTTCAAGGCTTTCTGGATGACACATCGGCTTTTGACCCCTTCCAGTCCGGCTTCCGTGCTGGGCATGGGACGGAGACTGTTCTCGTCGCCGTCACAGATACACTCCATATACAGCTCGACCAAGGCGGATAGGCGCTGCTGGTATTGTTAGACCTTACAGCAGCGTTTGATATGGTCGATCATGACCTTTTGACCCACCGCCTGGCCGCCTCCGGAGTGCGGGGCACAGTCCTTCAATGGATTGTCTCGTTTCTTCAGGGTCGGAATCAGCAAGTGAGGTGCGGGGATCAGGCCTCCCGGAAGTGCCCGCTCTCCTGCGGTGTACCCCAGGGTACTATCCCCGCTATTGTTTAACATCTACGTACGACCCCTTGCTCAGCTGGTACGGAGTTTGGGGCTGGTCTGTCATCAGTATGCAGATGACACACAGCTCATTCTGTCGATGGAGAGGGGAGCAGCCACCGCCCCTGCGGCTCTACAGCATTGTTTGGAGGCGGTCGCTGGTTGGTTGCGACAGAGCAGGTTAAAACTGAATCCATCGAAGACGGAGATCCTCTGGCTTGGCCGCGACGGGGGGGACGGGGCTTTCCAGCCGCTGGTGTGGGAGGGGGCCGTATTGGCGCCGACCCCCTCCGTGCGCAACCTGGGGGTCCACCTGGATTTGTCTCTTTCTATGGAGACCCAGGTGGCCCATATAACCCGGGTTGCCTTTTTCCACCTCTGCCAGGCCCGGCGGCTGGCCCCCTTCCTCTCCCAAGCGGACCTAGCCACCGTGATCCATGCAACGGTAACCTCCAGGTTAGACTATTGTAACTCGCTCTACGCGGGCCTTCCCTTGCGTTCGATCCGGAGACTGAAACTGGTCCAACATGCGGCGGCGCGCCTGCTCACAGGCAGCGCCAGTTGGGATCACATCCAGCCTGTGCTGCGCCAGCTACATTGGCTTCCAGTAGAATTCCGGATCGTCTTCAAGGTGTTGGTATTGACCTTTAAGGCCTTACGCGGCCTGGGGCCCTCGTATCTTCGAGACCGCATCACCCCATATGTCCCAACGTGGCCTCTTTGTTCAGCGGAGGCCAATTTACTGGTGGTCCCTGGCCCCTCGATGATGCGGCTGGCCTCCACACGGGCCAGGGCCTTTACGGCTCTGGCCCCGGCCTGGTGGAACGCTCTTCCACCAGCTGTCAGGGCCCTGCGGGACCTTGGTGAGTTCCGCAGGGCCTGTAAGACGGAGCTGTTCCGCCGGGCCTTTGGAGGGACCAGCCGCTGACGGTGCCCCCTCCCCTCCCCCCCTTCCCTGATCTACCTTTGGGATTGTACCATCCGATGGGGTCTGCCGCCTCTCTCTTGGGGGAAGGATTTAACGTTGGGTTATGGGGCGCCATCCACACCCATATTGGGGCGCCATCCACACCCATATTTATATTTGGAACTTTATTAAGAGACTACACTTAGTTAGGCCTCGCTGCTTTTATAGATTTTATCTAATTTATGATAGTTTACGATTGTATTACTGATTATTCTGTATTTACTATATGTTGTGCACCGCCCGGAGCCCCTCAGGGACAGGGCGGTATAAAAGCTGAAAGTATAAATAAATAAATAAATAATTTTGGACTTCCTACTGAATCCTCCCTGACACCATTTCTCACAGCCTTCTACTTTACATAAACTAACAATATAAGAAGCTAAACAAGTCGAAGAATGATTTGCTAGCTAGTTGAAGAATTCTGTCTACTTGTACATCGCCATGAAGCCAATTTGTTTCAATGGCATAATTTAAAAATAAATCAGCATTTGGAAATCAGAACTCTTAACAGTATTGAAAAAGGCCTTTCAAGATTTCCACATCAGCAAATGTTTGCAGCTGCTCCAAATGAAGGGATACTCCAACATATGTAAAGCCCAATGCATTGTTGAAGGCTTTCATGGCCGGAATCACTGGGCTGTTGTGTGGTTTAAGGGCTGCATGGCCGTGTTCTAGCAGCATTTTCTCCTGACGTTTCGCCTGCATCTGTGGCTGGCATCTTCAGAGGATCCTCTGAAGATGCCAGCCACAGATGCAAGCAAAATGTCAAGGAGAAAATGCTACTAGAACACGGCCATACAGCCCGGAAACCACACAATACCCTTTGGTCTAGCAGGTAAGTGGTGCTGCAGCGAATGGAGTGTCTCATGCAAACCGAACTCCTGCTTATGCCAAGGGTCTGGGCGAGGCGGGGGTGGGAAACAACCACATATGTCAATTGATGCTATGTTTCTTGATGTTTTGTTGCTTGATGTTATGATTACTGATGTTTGCGATTATGCTGTTGTTCACCGCCCTGAGCCCTTCGGGGGAGGGCGGTATACAAATCGAATAATACAATACAATACAATATGTGAAGCCCATTTGCACAACATCCATCATTCCCTGCCCTCTGCTCTCAGAGAAGGACTTACATCTGGGTTGTCACAGCCAATCATCTCCCCATAGGAGACCTGGTGGCACAGGCAGTAGGTTGGCTCATTGGGATCCACGGGCATGTCCAGCACGTCGGAAGGATGCACGTTTCCAAAGGTCACTGAAGGCATCCCATACTCTGTGCTACTTCAAGGGGTCAAAGAAAGAAAGGAGAGAATAAAAGTTAGTGCAACCACTGAGAAAGGGCTCTTTCAACCAGTACCCCACTATCCCGTTCCATTTGAGAAACGAAGGGCTGGGAAACCAGATCTGTAACTTGGCATAGGTTCTGGGGACAACATTGACTCTGTGCTACAAGAACAAAAACAGGCTAGACATGTTTAAACAGGCTAGTGGTTTCTGAACCTTCCCAGGCCTGAGCCACATCTTCAACCCCAGATGCCAGCATGGGACCCACCAAGCTTCACGCACATGACAGGAAGTCACATGACAGGAAGAGGAGAACCTAAAGTCTCTGAGCCTGGCTGTGCTTCAAAGGAGCACTGCCAAGAGGCGGCTTCTCTGACCCACAGCTCCTGTTAGTAGGCTTATGAAGAAAGGCATTCGTGCTATCTATGCATGTGCAGTAGCAGCGGGTCCTTCCCAAAAGCAGATATGGGCATCCATTTTCTGCAAACCATCTATGGGTCCCAACCCACCAGATGCCTCCCGCCCTCATTTGACTTGGAGGTCAAGCTGAACCAGCTTGGGTCGGCCTCTTCTTACGTGCGGACTAATTTGAGCTTCTTTTGGGCGGTCTTTGGCGCCTCCTCGTCTGAGTTTTTCCCCTTCGAGCGAGCCCGGGCAGCTTTCTTCTCCTTCTGGGCCCGGCCTTCTGCGTGCCCAACACGGGGGAAAAAAAGAGAGGAGCACATAAATCTTTGAAGCACTAGAAACAAGGAAGTCATTGTATTTGATAAGTGAAATAAGGGTTATTTTGGAGTTATGTTCCTCAAAAGGTTTAGGGCGCTACTCTGCTTTATGCCAGCAGGGCTCGGAAAGTTCATCCCTCCCCACATTCACTGCCTCAGTTAAACTTTAATTTTAAAAAAATTAACAAAAACAGCAGGAATTCTACGGCAAGAGATGACTTGACGTTCTAGCTACCCCTCCCTACCACTGCCACCTAAAGTGTTAGAAACAGCACAGCGATGGGAAAGAATAAGAATGCCCCACCAGCTTCAGCTAAGCCATGGTGGCAAACCTATGGCACACTCCAAATGTTCATGGACTACAATTCCCATCAGTCCCTGCCAGGCTGATGGGAATTGTAGTCCATGAACATCTGGAGAGCCATAGGTTCACCGCCACTGAAGGGGCAGTAATGTTCACATCCTCCATACCAGCAAATATGAATGAACTACACCAGCTGGAGCAAGCCTGCATGTTTCACAGACATTATTCCAAGCACCTTGTTAACAGTGCCCTGTTAGATTAAACCAAAGTCTCCATCATTCCATTTCCTACAGTGGCCTCCCAAACAATGGCTAGAAGAACTAAAAAAAGAAGTCAACCATTCTCCTTGCCTAGCTTGCTTCCCAGCAATGAGTATTTAGAAATTTAGAAATTTACTGCCTGGAAGGGGAGAGATCCCATTCAGCCACTTCAGCTAACAGCTCCTGACAGAACAGTCCTCTGTGAATTTGCCTGCTCTCCTTTTAAGCTTATCAGCAACTTCCGTTGTAGAGAATTCAACAGCTCTATTGCTGTGAATGGAACCAGATGTGCCTCTGCTCATGAGCTGCTCTGCAAACTCCCCCTTTTGGGGGGATGAGAGATCATTGGCACAAACAGTGATTGGGGGGAAACAAGGACTGTCAGTCAGTGTCATAATTGTAATAGTGGAAACAACGCAGATGGAGCAGTGCTATTAAGCACACTAGGGAAGGCCTCAGCAAGCTGGTGGATCCGGGGTTGCAGATCTCCAATTCCTCTTGCAACAATCAAAATCATATTTGAATTCCCAGGAACACATGGCAACATGATTCCCCTTTCCTCCATTTATTCTCACAATATCCCTAAAAGGCAGGATGAGGCTCAAAAATAATAACTGACCCTAGGAAGCATCTTGGTGGAGCTGAGATTTGAATACAGGTCCCCCAAAATCAAGTCCACATCACATTCACTTTGGGTGTGCCTGATCTCCTTCAGCGACACCATCTCAAACCCACTTTGGCATACATAGTCAATTCCATCACAGGTCTCTTTTTATCACAGCCACCTGTTCCGAAACCTTCCCTGTTGCCATTGTAGCTGCCAGCTTTGTTTTCCCACTCCGATCCCTCCCAGCCCCACCCTTCTCCACGGAGTCCAGGGCTCACTTTTTTTGCCTTTGCTCGAGGAACTGTCATAGTCACTTGACTCAATCTGCTTCTCCTTCAGGTCAGCTTCAAACCGGGCGAGGTCCGTGTCCAACCGGCGTATGTGCTTATCAACCTGCAGGCACAACAAAACACTATTTGAGGGGATACTCCCAAAGCGTACCTTACCTGGATGGTCCAGGCTAGGCCAGCCTTGTCAGATCTCAGAAGCTAAGCAGGGTCAGCCATGATTAGTATTTGGATAGTGGAGTCCAGGGTAGCAACATAGAGGCAGGCAACAGCAAACCACCTCTGAATGTCTCTAGCTTTCAGAACCCTATGAGGGCTTGCCATAAGTGGGTTGCGACTTCACAACATTTTCCATCCTCCCTATCCAAAGTTCCAGGAAGGAGGAACGGGGGGCGGGGGGGGCGGGGGGGAGAGGAAGCAAGGTCTCTGTAGGAACAAGATGAAGAAGAGTTTGGATTTATACCCTTCCTTTCTCACCTGTAAGGAGACTTACAAATGCCTTTCCCTTCCACTCCCCACAACAGACACCTTGTGAGGGAGGTGGGACTGAGAAAGTGCTGAAGAAATGTGAGGTCATCCAGCAGGCTTTGTGTGTAGGAGTGGGGAAACACATCCAGTTCACCAGATAAAGAGTCCGCTGCGCGTGGGAAGGAGTGGGGAATCAAACCCGGTTCTCCTGATTAGAGTCCACTTGCTCTTAATCACTATATCATGAGTTCATTTTGGTTACTGGGAAACAGCTTGCTCATTAACTTACTGCATTTGTACCCTACATTTCTCCCAACCAAAGCAGTTTTCATTCCTCTCTCCTCCATTTTACCCTAACCTGACCCCCAGCCCTCCGCAAACAGGTTAAGTTAGGCTGACAGTGTATCACTGGTCCAAAGTCTCCCAGTAAACTTCCAAGGCAGAATGGGAATCCAAACTTGGGTCTCCCAGATTCTAATCCAACACTCTAACTACTACATAGCTCTCACCAAACCTGCCTCCACCACAGGACAGCATTTGGCCTGGAACCCCCAGCATCCTGTGATGGATTCACGGCAGCCATTTGTGATTAGTTGGGCTTCCCCTTGGCAGACATTTTTACGGCATCGCCTATTCCCTGTTCTCAAAAGCTAGAAGTGCTCACAGGCTCACCAAGGTTGGGGGGGGCGGGGCTGAACCATGTTTAGGGGCTTTTCAGATGATTTGAAGGTTCATCATAGAAACTCCAATGTTACTTGGAAAAGGAAAAGACCATGAATGCAACTCTGATCTCCATAGAAAGAAGACAGGATAAATTCAAAAGATAGATAAAAATCTCCCCATAAATATCTACCTACTGCATTTTTTACCTCATCACTCCTTGAAGGGGCTTAGGGAGGTATACATGAGTCTCTCTTCTGCCATTTTACACTTTCAAGAACAATCTGAGGTAGGTTAGGCTGAAAGGGAGTGACTGACCCTGAAAGTTTATGGCTGAGAAGGGAGCTGAACTTGGGTCTCCTCAGTTCTAGTCAAACACTCCAAGAACTGAATCACACTCCCCATGATATCAAACCCCAAGGCCTCTCCCTGGCTCTGCCTCATACCATCTCGTACGTCTGCATGGCTAGCTGCACTTTATCATCTCCAAATTCCTTGCATTTCCCATAGGCCTCTTGGATTTGCTTGAGGAGCCCCAGTTTCTCCTCCGAAGACAGCATCCGTGCATTGCTGATATATTCTGTGGCCAATTTATCAATTTCCGACTTAAGATCTGAAAACAAAGGAAATGCATTATAAGGGTGACCATGCTTGTAAGACACCACAATCATGGAATTATGGAGTTGGAAGGGGCCAACAATATCCTGCTTAATCTGGGTTCAGCCTAAAGCATCCCTGACAAGTGTTCATCCAGCCACTGCTTGAAGACTGTTAATGAGGGGGACATCACCACTTCTCTAGCCAGCTGATTCCATTGCTGATGGAGTCTTATTGTAATTTTTCCTCCCAGGGTCCAGCTGGTGCCTGTCATGTTGAGGATAAAGCAAGTTCGTTTTCTACTGCTCCAGAGACTAGGACAAGAAGAGTTTTGGGTTTATACCCCACCTTTCTTTCCTGTAAGGTGATTCAAGGTGACTTACAAGCCCCTTTCCCTTCCTCTCCCCACAACAGACACCTTGTGAGGTAGATGGGGCTGACAGCATTCCGAAGAACTGTGACTAGCGCAAGGTTCACCCAGCAGGAATGTAGGAGTATGGAAACACATTTGGTTCACCAGTAAGCCTCTGCCACTCAGGTGGAGGAGGGGGAATCAATCCCGGTTCTCCAGATTAGAATCAACCTGCTCTTAACCAGTACACTATGCTGAAATAATGGGTTCAAGGTAGAGGAAAAGATATTTCATGTAAACATTAGGAAGAACTGCTTGACAATAAGGGCTGTTTAACAGTGGAATACGCTTTCTCAGAGTATGGTGGAATCTCCTTAAAAAACCTCCAGTTTTTAAACAGAGGCTAGATCAGGGGTAGGGAACCTGCGGCTCTCCAGATGTTCAGGAACTGCAATTCCCATCAGCCTCTGTCAGCATGGCCAATTGGCCATGCTGGTAGGGGCTGATGGGAATTGTAGTTCCTGAACATCTGGAGAGCCGCAGGTTCCCTACCCCTGGGCTAGATGGTCAAAGAGTGCTTTATTATTTTATTTTATTTATTTAATTTATAGGCCACCCTCCCCTGAAGGGCTCAGGGCAGCAAACAACAGAATAAAATAACACAACATAATAATTTAACAATTAAAATTCACAAAATTTCTAATAAAATAAGCAATAACTATTAAGATGGCGATAAAAATCACATCCCCCCCCCCACCCACTCAAACTGAGCCCACTGGAAGCCAGATGTAGTCGGGAGTCAGCCCGGCTGCCCAAAAGCCCAGCGGAACAGATCCGGTTTACAGGCCCTGCACAAACTCTGAATGTCCCGCAGGGCCCTGGTCTTTCTAGGGAGCCTGTTCCACCATAGGGGGGCCAGGACTTTAAAGGCCCTGGCAGAGGCCAGCCAGATGCATCTGATTGTGTATTCCTGCACTGCAGGGGGTTGGACTGGATGGCCCTTTGTGGTCTCTTCCAACTTTATGACTCTACCTATCTGCCTGTAATTTAAATCCATTATTGCAAATACTATCCTCTGAGGCTAACAGGAACAGCTCCCTGACTTCCTCAAAACGACAGCCTTTTAAATACTTAAAGAAAGCAATCATGTCCTCCCTCAACCTCATCTTCTCCACACAGAACATTTCCCTCAGCCTTTCCTTATAGAGCTTGGCCTCCAAGCCCCTGATCCACGACTCCAGCAAAACTAATGTAAAGGCTCATGCAGTGTCCCTCAAAAGTGTCATGGACGCGGCATCCACATAGCACTGCATTATTGCTACACTGAGAGGAAACATTTGCAACTGGGCTGTCTTGTCCATGCAGGGAAACCTGGTCACAAACAATAGTTATTGGGCCACAGTAGGACAATCAGCAATCCTGCACGGACATACGGACACAAAGCTAAAGGGAATCAGATGGATTCTCAGTTCAGTCCCCACAGCTCACCTTCTGTGCGTTGGTCCAAATCTCGCATGAGTTGGAAGTTTCTCTGCAGCTCAAAGGGGAGGTTCTCAATGCCTGAAAAAAGAGTCAGCAAGTGAATCAGGGAAGGCAAATAGTCTGCAGGTGAGAAATCTTCTGTCTGCACTGCTCTTCATATTCTCCTATAGTAAAATCACAATGCTAACATTAGTTCCACACCAACTGAATGCTTACATGCCAAGTTTCTGTGTTGAGGTCCACAAATAATTTAAATAGAGACAAACACATGTGTGTCACCAAGCTCAGTGGGGAGCTTCAACCTGGCTCGACTATCCGAGAAGCATCCCAATACCATATAGGTGTGTTAAAAGCATAACAACAACAGCCTCGTTTTTAGGATTGCCGAGAAACATCCTTCCCTTGAACATCTGATTAATGTGTGAAAACAGGCAGATGAATCTTTTCATCACACAGATTAACATTCCCTTAAACCTCTCCTAAAGGGGCAGGGCAGTTTTCTCCAGGTTAGATGGCAACCCCATCACACTTTCTAGTAACAGTAGGGTGAAAAGGCTTCATTTCTCTTCACTGCTCTCTTGCTACTCCTACAGACCCAAAAGAGAATGAAGGCACACTTTAATACTGTCATGAAACCCGAACTGGAACCTATAGAGCAAGTCTGACAATCCTTTTCACACCCCTCAAAAATGTCATTTTAAAAATGTATTCACTGTTTAATAGCAGACTCAAACCCTTCTCTTGTAAAACTACCTCCTTTCACACTCCTTACCCCCTTCAAAAGAAAAAGAGGGATCCAAATACCCGCAGGTAACGCCCACGAAACATTTCACACGCTTCGTTTTTAAGGGCACATCAAAAACAAAAGGTGTGAATGGGTACCATACAGAGGACTGGAAACGCGTCTATCACACAGAAGCTCCTGCCAGGAAACCATGGTTGGCTGTAGGTTTCCATTACGTAAGCTGCCGGGACCAAACCCGAGTTTGCCTCTTCGTAACGTGTGAATCCTACTCTACGTGTAAGCAAAATACGCTTTCCATCTGTATCCCTCGGAAACACCACACAGAGGCGAGTGCTGACTTTTGCGGATCTTTCCCCTCCCTGCAATCCCCAGAATCTCGCGCCGAGCCTTACTGTCCAGGTAATGCTCCAGGTACATCCCCGCCGCCATTTTGGATCCTAGGCAAGCGCCCAGGCTCTAGCTTCTTTTCCCCCCGCCCCTTCGCCTTCATTTCCGCCACTACTAAAAGCCACTTCCGTTTCCACGAGAGCAGTTTCCGCCCTGATTTCCCCAAGCGCTTCCGCTTAATCCTTGCGGGGTTTAATTGTAAAGAATTGGTGGGGCTGGAGAGCCTGGATGAGACTTCTGGGGGTGGCTGATCGGCCAGGATCTTCTACTGGGCTGCTGGATTTTTAATTCTGCTCAAATCCTGGAAACATAAACAATTCTCAATAAAGGCTAATTAAATTTTATTCCAGAAAAAAAAAACACTTTCGAGGACTAACATCCATGTCTTCAAATCCAACGTGTGGGTCTTCATGTTGCCTTAGTTTATGTAGGTAGTATGGCAAAAAAATAAATCAAAAGACAGCAGGATAAAGGAACCATCAATTGCAAGTAGTTCAGGGTGACGCTAGTTACCAGGGAAGGCAAACAGATGAGGGCTGGCGATTTGGCATTATATCTGATTTCCAGATCACAAAGATAATTTCTCCTGGAGAAAATGACTATTTTGGAGGGTGGCTTCTATAGCATTAGACCTGGTGAGGCCCTGCCCCTCCCCAAACCCCACACATATGGTAGAGTCAGTTGCAGATTTTGTTGGATTAGTCACAGTTACACTACAGGGAGACAAAAATCCTAAATTTTGGTTGGGTGGGGAATTAGTGTGAATCCAGACAAAAATGCAGTGTATTTGTGTGCTTTTTAAAAAATGTCCTAGTTCCTATATGACCATCTTTATTCTTCACATGCTGTGTTCTCTGAAGGGAAAAGTATTCTGCGTATGGCCATGGTGATTATGCCATAGTCATTTGCAAGCCCTTGAGGCTGCTTTGGAAACGTCATCAGGTTATACAGAATGCTCCTTACCAATATATCGATGTCATCCTATATCCTGCATGTACTTAAGCAGCTGCACTGGTTGCTTGTTGACTTCTGAGTCAAGTTCAAAATGACAGGTCACAAAGCCCTAAATGAGACCTTCATACCTACATGATTGCTTCATGTAGGCGCAGCAGTGGCGTAGGAGGTTAAGAGCTCATGTATCTAATCTGGAGGAACCGGGTTTGATTCTCCGCTCTGCCGCCTGAGCTGTGGAGGCTTATCTGGGGAATTCAGATTAGCCTATGCACTCCAACACATGCCAGCTGGGTGACCTTGGGCTAGTCACAGCTTCTCGGAGCTCTCTCAGCCCCACCCACCTCACAGGGTGTTTGTTGTGAGGGGGGAAGGGCAAGGAGATTGTAAACCCCTTTGAGTCTCCTACAGGAGAGAAAGGGGGGACATAAATCCAAACTCTTCGTCTTCTTCATTCTTCATAATATGCTCTACTAGAGGTGCCCAGGCCACAGTTGGCTTGACTGCCTTCAATGAACTCCTTGCCAAATGGCTGTGAGGGATCTTTCTACATGCCTTAGGGCTTGTAAGATGGAGTCGTTCTACCAAGTGTTCCACTGAGGACAAGTGAGGGACAGTTTTCTAAGTCTTATAAGCAGTGCCACCTTTTTTTGACAGCAGTCTTGGATGTTTATTGTCGTGTGCCAAATTATCATGTTCTATTCTGATGCCTGCGCTGGATTTATGTCACGCTCCACGGTGGGAAATTAAGTAAAGATCAGTCCCCTGTTCCTCCCCTCGAGACTTGGAAGAACCATGGGAAAAGAAAAAGTTGTACCTCCAAGCAGGTACAGCAAAAACGCGGAATAAGGGGGGAACGATCGCCAGAAATGGGAAGAAACCCCCTTTGTCGTTTAAGGAGTGCCTGAAACCTTGTTTTTTTTACCACTATTTCATGGATTGCACTTTAAGATTTTGTAACTATCTTATCGCTGTTGATGGATTGTTTATTGAATGTCGTGAACTACCCTGAGCCCTGGGACCCAGTAGGGAAGGGTAGGGTGTGTCTAAATAAATAAATGTTCAGAGGTGCTCAGCTTGAATATGCCAGAATTTTGAGAAAAAGATTTAAGCTAGCCTGAAATTAAATGTCAGAGAGGTATCGTGAAGAAAAGGAAATAAAAAGGATTGTGCTTGTAGATGCATCCAGGAATAGCTTCTTTTTAAACAAAATGTTAGCTGTTGTGTATTGAACTCATCCTTAAGGCCAGATTAACCCATTTGAACTCAATATCACTTCAAGGTGACAGTGCATGGAAATGCTGAAACGCATGCAGTGAGCTGAAAAGAATTTCATGAGGTCAGCATTTCTTGGGGCTGGAATATTCATATTTAAGTTTTCCCACGACAATGTCTGGAAATTGACTGAGTTTATTTTGGTGAAATCGTTGTCGTTGCTATGGCTTATTTGGAGGCGCAATAAAGGCAGACTGACTATTTATATCCCTAAGGCAGCTAACAAAATTTAATCAAAAACAACCTGACAAAATCAAAACACTATGGAAATGGCAGAGAAATAAAATACACACACACACTTCCTACCTGTAGCAAGAAACAGAGCTATCAAAACAGGGATAGCAATAAGCAGGACTCTAGACCAGGAGTTGCCAACCTTTTTTGACCCTCAGGCACATTTTGAAGTCCTGGTTGGTCCAGGAACAAAATGGCTGCTGTAGGAGGTAGAGATAGCCACAGAAGGGCAACCCACAGTTTAACCTTGTGCTGTGGTGTCAGCTGTTGTCAAAGCAACATTTTAAAAAATCTACGCAGTCAATCAAATCTCCAATAGTCAATCATAACTCTTGTAGGGCAAAAGGCCAACTTGGCCCTACCCACTTCCTAAAAACACTTGGGTGGGCACCAGAGAAAGTGTTGGGGGGGCACTTTGGCACCATGTTGAGTTCCCCCCAAATGAACTATTTTGATCTGATGCCTCAACATGTTGTCTATGAGATGCTCCTGCATTGAAAACCTGGAACACTTTCTGCCAGGGGTGACGAATGCTTCATTTCAGATGGCATGGAAATGCAGAAAGTCAGGCAGCATGAAGCACTAATTCTCTCAGCGCGCTGAGGCCACATATTCAGAAAAAGAACATTCTCGTGTTTCTGTTAATTGAGGTGTTTGTGACCAAGCTGTGGAAAAGACCAAATACTGAAAATGCTAACACCCTTCAGTGAGGTTGGAGAATTTATTTACAATCATTCTTTTTTTCATTTTTGTCAACATGACAGAACCTACACGCCACTGTAAGTAGAGTGTGAAATGAACCCGTGTGAGGAAATGTGAGAAAAGCTACTTACAAGCACAGCAGGAAAAGGACCTTAAGGGAGACAGAAGGAAGAAGTGGAATGTCAGGATTGTTCTATTAAAAGACAACACATATATTCCTTCCTACCAACACTAGCATACACACTTTCCTGAAAATATTTTTCCAGTGCTAAATAAATTAAGAGGCTTTAGTACTCAGTCAGCACTTTCTCTAAACCCCCATCCTCCTTAAAGAATGGGTTAGAGAGAGACTCAGGTGGACCAAGGTCTCCAGAAGAGTTGAGGCCCTGGTTTTCTCAGGACTGAGGGAGGGACAGATCTTGCAAAACACCTGAGGCCAGCAGAACCTGGAGTGTCTCCACTTCTGGGGGAGATCTGTTCTGCCTTGGATGAGTGTGGAGGTGTTGCCAGAGGAGTGGTCTCATGGGTGGAGCTGGATGCTGAGTATGATAGATGGAAAGGCTCTGGTTGCTGCCGTGTTTCGGAGACGAGGAAGGCTTGAACGAGAGAGGCACAGCATGAGTAGCCGGTGTGGAAGGCCTTGTCCTCTGGCACTGTGGAGAGAAGAGCACATACCAAAGGATACTTCCATAAGTCCTACAGAAGGGGAAGCCAAGTCAAGCGATCAGATAAGCTGAGTATCTGTGGAATGGCGGGAGTGATCCCAGGGGGAGTCTAAATAAATAAATGTGGTTATCTCCACAGCTGTATGTCTCCTCATCATCCACCATGTATTTATTTAACTTCATTCCTACCCCATCTTTCTCCACAATAGGGACCTAAATCAGCTTACATTGTTCTCCCCTCCTCCATTTTATCCTCAAAACAACCCCATGAGGGTAGGTTTAGTCTGAGAAGGTGTGGCTGTCTCATGGACGTCCAGCAACCTTCCATGGCAGAGTAGGGATTCGAGCCTGTGTCTCCAGATGACAGCTTTGGGGAAAAATGGAAAGACAGAGAAGCCAGCCAAACAGAAGAGTTTCTCATCTAAAGTCCAACAACCTCAGACAAGCTAAGTCATGAAGGTTTTTAGTGTTTTTGCTGTGGAATGCTGCTGGGCCTCTCTTAGGTATAACTCTTACCTGCCAGTTGCAGTGTTTGGATCCGCTGCACGGTCATTTCCAGGAGAGCTGCTTTATCCATGCGAGAATTAGGAAGAGGCTTGTGGGAGGGAAAAAATCAGAATTGCTTGAGTCTGGCTGGGATCTGGCAGGGTGTAAGAAGATTAGGAACCAGAAGGCAGGAAACATTCTATTGATCAATTATTATTCCAGCCAAGAAACATTTTTGGGAGTCAGGAGCATATCTGCACCACCAACTTATGTAAACAATCAAAAATCCCTTTTAATATTTATAATGACAGACTGTGATAAAACATTCCCTGCAGGCACCAGTTCTGTCATTAGGGATGAGGAGTTTACTCCGTCGGCCCAGATCTCAAGCTACTAGACCTCAATGGAGAATTTGGCTCTTCAGTTTAATTCCTTTTCCTCAGTACAACTGGTATTGCTCTTTGTTACCACCACTAGCCAATAGTTGGAAGTGCATTTATCAGGTAGTCTAGTTCCCAGACTCTGCTTTCTCTACAGATTAAAAATTACCCTCCTAGAATGTCAAAGGGAACAAAACCCAGTTCTTCAACATTTGTCAACCTGGCAAGGTAGTTTTATGTTAGCCTCTGATCAGTCAGAGAGTTCAAATTTAACATTCGTCTTGCACAAATAGTAAAACTATACACAGATACTTGTGCAGACATTTCATGTTTCCACAGGTCACATATATTGGGCACGTTGGAAATGTTAGCTCTGAGAACAGACTAAAGATCTTGCTGAGAAATTCTCAACACTTTTGTACAACTACAGTTCCCAGAGTCCTTTGTGGACAGCCAAGATGATCAAACCAGTTTAAATTTCTAACACAAATTCAGCCCCAAAGGCACAATTTCTTTGAGCTCTTCTTGGGATGTTTAGCCATTATCACCATACCTCCAGCAACTAAAGGCACTGACTGTTATGGAAGTAATCACATATCTCTGAAATGACTAACTGGACATAGGAGGAGGAGCAAGGGATATAGTGGGGATGGGAACCTCTTACAGCCCCCTGGGATGGCCTACTTTGGCTTGGGAACTTTCTGGAGATTTGGGGGTGGAGCCTGGGGGATGGATTTGGGTGGAGGGAGGGAGCTTAGCAGAGATGAGATGTTATACAGTCTACCATTTGAAGTGGCCATTTTTTTCTGTTAGTAGTCTAGGGATCTGTTATAATTCCTGAAGACCTCTAGGACCCACTTGAAGATTGGCAGCCCCTGTGGCGGAAGTCAAGGCTGCCAATTGCTGAACTGGATGAAATTATTATTGGCACATTTCAGTTCCTTGTGGAAGCCCTAATTGAAAATTTGCCCCCCGTTCTGTACCTGCACAAAAAATCTAAGAAGAAACAGATAAGCGGTGCTGCTAATAATATGCCATTCTACTGTAATTTTCCTTCCAAGGAGTGGAAGCCAAATGTGCAAGAAATAGGGTATCAGCCTCCAGGTGGTGCTGGGAGATCTACTGGAACTACCACTGCTCTCCTTATGCCAGAGCTCAGTTCTGCTGAACAAAATGGCAGCTCTGAAAGGTGGATACTATGGTATTATACCCTGCTGAGGTCCCTTCCTTCCCCAAACTCCACCCCAATCTCCAGGAAGTTCCCAGCTCGGAGCTAGCAATCCTACCAAGGAATCTTCCCACTTTCCTATCTGCTAACCAGTGGTGGGATCCAAAAATTTTAGTAACAGGTTCCCATGGTGGTGGGATTCAAACTGTGGCATAGTGTCAATGAGGCTGGGTGGGGCACAACGGGGGCGTGGCCGGGCATTCCATGGGCAGGGCATTCCTGGGTGCGGCTGTGGCAAGGACGCAGCCGCTGTGCCGGTCCTTGGGTGGGAAACGAATGCACGCAGGTGCAGGCTGCCACGCACGCCGGTGCACCTCCTGCTAGACTGCTTCAAGTTCTGTGTGCTACTGCTGAGAGGAGGGGCGTAACTAAGGCAAAAATCGTGTGGCAAAATCACCAATTAGTAACCCCCTCTAGGCACACACAAATAATTAATAACCTACTCTCGGGAACCTGTGAGAACCTGCTGGATCCCACCTCTGCTGCTAACCCCCCACATATCTTCTGGGCCCCAGCAGGGTAAGGGTCCATCAGTAGCCAGGCCTGTGGAAGGGTACTGCACTCAGGCAGTGCGTTATGCTTTAGTGTTCAGGTGCATCTGACCCTATTTCTTCAGAATGGCTGAACAGGCTTGGGGAAGGAAAACCTCTAAAAGGAGATCTAGATCTTTTGCTCATAAGTTGCTTACAACATTTCCAGCTTGCTAATGCTGGATTTTCCTGTGGTGTCCCATGCATTTTTTCCCCCTCCATTTGGTTCCAAAAACATTTCCGAACAGCTTTTGATTCATTGTTTTCAACAACACTTTTACTGCAATATTTTACCTGAAATGTTTCTGAGCTAGGTTCCCTCACAGATCATACTGAAACTTTTTCCCCCTGCCAAAAAGCCTGCCCATTATCCATGCCCTCTACGCTGTCAATCAATGTCCCCCTTGGTGCCTGGTCCACCATTTATTTGGTCTCTCACCTCACTGTTTTGCCCCCTCTTCTTATTTTTATCATTTCTTGCGTTCTTTTTCCCCCGCTCTGTTTTTGGGGATCTTCAAATGAGCAATGCTATGAATCATCACTACAGTGTATGTGTGGCAAAAAGCAAAAAAATAATAATGAAGGGCAGGAAACCATGTTCTGAGGAAGGGACTCAGGATAAACTTCGTAGAAAACGATGGAATCAAAAACACCTTCGAAATGAAGTACATGCATTTTTACACTGTTTTACACTGCCAATTGATATCATCACTCCAGGTTAACTCCAAAAGCTTCTCCAAAAGGATTTGAGGAGCTCTGAGAATTCTTTCTCCATGGCTGCCCCACACTGAACTACAATTCCTGGGGATCTCCACGTAGAGGGGAAAGAGGGATTGTTAAGTCTGTCGTGTTAGATACAAACACATTAAGGTGGAAACAAGCCGAGTACAGTCCTTACCTTATGACCTTGGCCAGGGGCATCTATGAGCAGAGTCTTCAGCTGGTTCAGACAGTGGGCAATTCGGTCCCGTCGCCTTTTCTCCATTAGTGGTTTTATAATCTTTATGGGAAGAAATTCTGCATCAGTACAGGAATGTTTTCCTACCTGGAGTTTGACAACTTTGGCAGATAGGGTGAGCGGTTTTTTTTTTTCTTTCCTTACCTTTTTGTACACCAGACGTTTGGGCTGTTCCAGCTGTGGCCTCCTCCAGCTGTACCCCCTCAGTCCTTGCTTTCCTGTCAGTGAAGGTTCACTCTGCACTTTCTGGAGACTCATTTTGAGTCTTGAATCTTTTCAAATTTCCCTCCGTCTTGCCTTCCCTTCCTTTATAGGGCACCCCTCCCGGGGGAGGGGGGCAGCTGTCACACTGTCTGCAAATCTTTTCCGCCTGCCTCTTCCCCCCCACCCAACCATGGCAGCCAATGGGATGCTATTTTTTATTTCTTAAGAGGGGAGGTCTTTCTCAGGGAGGGGTGGGCTCTGTAAGAGTGTGTGTCATCAACTCCAGTGAGCTTCGGGGCCGAAAGCCAGGAGGGAATTTTAAAAGGGGATTTCATTTCAGGCTGGCCAGCTGCTGCTTCACGGACTGGGGATAAAGATGCTAAGAAAAGCAAGAAGGGCTTGAATAGAGAAAGGGCCAGGGGGTAGAAGCTATTGAGATGGAAATGAGAGGAACAGATGGTGTATGTAGGCCTTTTCTGATCAGGGGATGTATGGTGTCTGGGCTTGAGGTAGGCTGCAAGATTCCAAATGCCAACACAGTTTTATTGATGCAGAACAATCGACTCTCCCGCTCTGCTTCAAAGGTTGCCAGGGCAGCCCCTGTCCCAGTCTCAAGAGCTTTGTTGAAAGAAGCAGAAGCTAGGAAGAGAACTCCACCTCTGAGGGCTTCAACCTCTTATCCTTTCTCAACAGCAGGATGGCACCAAACTCCAGCATAAAATGAAAGACACCAGCCTACATCCTGCCACCCAATCCATTTCCATCCAAGGAAAACATCCAAATTGCCTGAGCGGAGTGGTAAATGCAAGTCATCTGGGATTGGTTTAAAATGTCAGCAACTCCCTCCTCCTGCGCAAGGCTTGCCACAATTTTATAAGGTTGTCAAACTTCAGATGGGGCTGTGAGATCTCCCAGAATTGCAACTGATCCCCTGACTAGAGAGATCAGTGCCCCTGGAGAAAATGGCTGCTTCAAAGGGTTGACTCTAGGGCCATGGTGGCGAACCTTTGGCACTCCAGATGTTATGGACTACAATTCCCATCATCCCCTGCCGGGGGCTGATGGGAATTGTAGTCCATAACATCTGGAGTGCCAAAAGTTCACCACCACTGCTCTAGGGCATTGTACCCCTGTCTTCCCCAGACTCCACCTCCAAATCTCTAGGAGCTTCCTGGCCCAGATATGGTAACCCTACACACACACACACCCTTTATTAGATATGGCCTGGAGGAACAGCAATAGAACGTGCTGGTAGTTAATGATGTTTATTCTGGATGTAGTGTGTGAGAGGAACCGATTGCTTGACTGTTGGGACATCCATCAGAAAACACACACACAGAGAGAGAGATTTCTGGTGGGCCACTGCAAGTAGCAGAAAGCTGGACTAGATGGACTCTGGTCTGATCCAGCTGGCTTGTTCTTATTTAGGCAGCTCCCAAGGGATTACCAGCACCACCTTTGCTGCCCAGAGTTCTGTTACACATGCAACATTCAAAAGACTTGAGCAGAGTATTTAATAAGCACCACAACTTGAGGAAATGTACAGGCACGTTGTGGAATCTATAGGATTTGAACCAGAATGTTTTTGTGTTGTTGTTTTTAAATTAAGCAATCATTCCTTCCTTGTCCAGCCCAGATGTTTCCTCTGTTGAAACAAAGTTGTTTCTGTTGGGCTTCCAGGGAACTTGAGTCACCATCAGAAAGAGTTGGGGTGCTTGTGATGTTGTCTTATCCTCAGGTTTAGTAGAATTTCCAGCTTCATATTGGGAAATACCTGGAGATTTCAGAGGTGGAGTTTAAGGAAGACAAGTTTTGAGAAGGGGGGGGGTGTTCAATGGGGTGTAATGCCATAGAGATGATTCTCCAAAGCAAGATATCAAGCCATATGGGGTATAATGGACTATAATGTCACAGCTGCCATCTTCTAAAGTGGCCATTTTCTCCAGGTGAACTGATCTCTGTCACCTGGAGATCAGTTTTAATCCCAGGAGATCTCCAGCTACCAACTGAAGGTTGGCAACCCTAGGCAAGCCTGAGGTAAGCTGGTTCGAGTTCTGTAGACTCTTCTTGATATACTCTTTCCCACTAAAGAATCTAAGTGGAATTGTAACTTCATCTGCCACATGCTGGACCATCTGTGTTCTAAAATGCTTCGCTTGGGTTCTAGTGCCTACCTGTTGGGTAGGTTGTAGGACCCAAGTAGAGCATTCTAAAATAAATACAGTCCAGCATGTGGCAGATGAAGTTACGATCCTACGTAGATATTTCAATGGAACAGAGTATAGTGTGTTTGGTTTTTGGGTGTAGAAAAGTATGGGGATTTTCCACTTGCCACAGCTTGGCCAGCAACTTCCATATGTGGGAGATGCGTCAAGTTCAGTCAGTGAAAATAACGGTGATCAGTGAAAGGCAAGAGTTGTTTAGGCCACTATGAGAGTGTCATAGTTAAGTTTCTCCAGGTGTTTCTCTGGTTTTTTTGCTATGAGAAAAGAGGGATTGCAGTGCAAGCAGCCATCTTAACTGGACCATGGGACTGTTTTCTTACCTATTGATTGGTTGGTACCATCTCCGTGGTAACCAGCAGATGGTGCTCTGTGACCATTCCTGTCAGCATCAGTTTGCCAACATTTCTCCCATGGAAAGTGGAGATCACAAGCTAAAGAACAGGGTGTACATATATATATTTATTATGGGGAGGCTGTTTCCAAGAGCTCTATGGCTCACTCACACTGCTGATTCTGGATTTTTTTCAGAACTAGTGGGTTTGCAGTCCAAAACCTTCCAGTCCATCTGTCAAATTTAAGATTCCTAATATTTGAGGAGGCCGAGAGCTAAAAGAAACTTGCTCTGCAGCTGACAAAAATAGCCCCTATTAGTAATGTGTAGTTTGAGAGCACTCAGAGGCTCAACCAGAGTGAAACACCATCCTACCGGAAGTTTCAAGAGCAGAGAACATTTGGATCACTTTTCAAAGTGAAAAACAAAAAACGAGAAAACATGCACACATGTACACCAGATAGAATTCAAATATAATAGAGCCCTTTTCAAGTCCTGCTGTGCTCAACATTCCCACTGAAGCATACTGGGTGTGTTTCTGCCCATTAGGGTTGGGAATGGTTAGACACATATTTCCTGAGCTAAGAATCCACAAATAGGTTAACAATGTGCAACATTTCTGTCATCAGCTGACTGGGGAAGAGGGGGAGGGTTAGTCTCAGGGGCAGTTAGATTGCTGCACAACACAATGGGTTGAATCCAGCCAACTTTTCAGTCTTGCCCAACTCTGCTCCATACTACAATCTCCATCCCAAATGGCTCTTATTCATTCAAGTCCCACCACTGATGGCCTTTGGTCCAACGAAACCACTTCCTTCCCTTTCCAAGAGCAGAAAGGCTGTTTGGATCCAGCCCAATGGCTGCAATATAACAATGGTATGTATTTACAAGAGACCCAGTGTGGTGCAGTGGTTAGTATGTTGTCCTAGAACTTGGGGACCATAGTTTGAATCTTGCTCCGTCACTGAAGGTTTTGGAGGTGGAGACAGGGGAGGGTGAGTTATAGGGATGTGGGGCCTCAGCAGGGTATACCAAAGAGTTCGCCTTTCAAAGTGGTCATTGCCCCCAGGGAACTAATCTCTGTCACCTGGAGACCAGTAGGAATTCTGGGAAATCTCCAAGCACCACCTGGAGGTTGGCAACCCTAGGTGTGAAGTAAGTAGCTTTCCCATGCTCACCATTTTCTGTTTTGAGTGGCCTCTTCCTTGTGGCTTCTGGATGAAATCTGTCAAAATTTTAATTCATCCAGGACTTTCAAAATCCAATGAAGATAATAGTAGGAGGATGCCCATGTTGGCATGCAGTAGAAAAGTTTGGATTTATACCGCACTTCTCTCAACTATAAGGAGTCTCAAAGCAGCTTACAAACTCCTTCCCTTCTTCTCCCCACAACAGACACCTTGTGAGGTAGGTGGGGCTGAGGGAGTTCTGAGAGAACTGTGACTGGTCCAAGGTCATCCAGCACACTTCATGTGTAGGAATGGGAAAACAAACCTGTTTCACCAGATTAGAGTAGGCCACTCATGTAGAGGAGTGGGGAATCACACCCAGTTCTCCCGATAAGAGTCCATCGCTCTTAGCCACTAAATCACGCTGGCTCGAAGAGCTAAATACCCCGTTGGTCTCTCAGGGGCTACTGAACTAAATTTAGTTTCTTTCATTCGTGTAGTCTCTAAAGATTTACACCAACTCAAGTGTCTTAACATAACATACTGTGGGAGTTCCTGACTGTCCTCCATTCTCCTGCCATCAAGTATTTCCATTTTTTAATGCAATCTCACCCCATCAGCACTTTTCTCCCAGAAAATGGGGATGCCATTCCATATACCAGAAACTTCTTGGGCGGTGAGACAAGAAGAGCCACTGATTGGTAGACAGGAGCAATCCTCTAAAGGCCAACTGGCACCAGCACATTCCTCAGTGGGATTATGTATTGTTTTGAGACCCTGGATCAAATATATTTGCTGGAATAAGTCCAAAGGAGGTGGCATCTGAGTTGAAAAAGGAGGGTTTTTTTAGCTGTGGAGACTGGGGACAGCGACCATGAAGAAGCTAGAAGAGATTCTGAAGTGAAAAGATGCATTGCTGATGACTGAGATCAAGATAATTCCTGCCATAGTATCTCCCATTACTGTGTAAGAATGTGAAAGCTGGACAATGAAGCTGACTGGAAGTTGATTAATTTGAAATGAGGTGTGGGAGGAAGGGTTTGCAGACACAACAGACTGCCAAAAAGACAAAGCAGTGGGTTCTAGATCAAATCAAACCGGAACACTTCCTTAGAAGCTAAAATGACCGAACTGAGGCTGTCCAAACTATGACAGCCTCACATTACGAGAAGACAAAAGTCACTGGAAAAGACAACAAAGATAGGAATAGTTAAAGGCAGCAGGAAAAGAGAAATACCTAACATGAGATTGGCTCTATAAAGGAAGTCATGGCCTTCAGTTTGCAAGATGAGAAGAATGGCTGTTAATGATAGGATGTTTTGGAGGTCATTAATTCATAGGGTTGTCACAAGTCGGAAGCAGTGGCGCTTCATTCTCTCTTTCTCTCTTACACACACACGATTGGTGGGAACTGAACATCACAGTCAGAAGAATGTAAGCAGTGGGGTCTCCTCAGGATCAATGCTGGCAGCCCTGCTATTGAATTGGTTCACAAAGGTTCTCTAGAAGCTACACTACAAATGATGATAAATGATTCAGGCTGAGGAAGACCCAAGTGGATTGCAAGGAACTCCAAAAGCAACTCTCCTACCTGTGGGAACGGGCAGCAACATGGCAACTGAGGATCAATGGAATCAATGATACACATCAAAGGGCTGTTGTGGATTGCTCAACAAGAACCTCGACTCAGAAACCTGTCAAAAACTCGAGACTGGGTTATTCTTAAGAATGGGACAAAGAGGGAAACTGCTTATCCAGTCTTTCGTATAAAGCTATGGTGTGGCCACATCTTGAATGATGTGAGATTTGAGTCAACCAGAACTGTAAAATGAGAGAAAGAGCAATTGCCATAATGGAGGAGTTGAAGCACCATCCCTCAAAAGCTATAGATTGTGGGGCTTAGTGGGTTAATAGACACTGGGGGGGGGGGGATGGAGGGGAGAGATGGAGACAATAAAGTGTTCAGGTCAATAAAGGTAGAAAAGGAAGTGAACAAAACACATTCTGGCCTCTCTTTTAATACTAGAATTCAGAAACACCCCACAAAACAGATAGACAGAAGACTCAGCAGAGTTAAAAATACTTTGCATCATTAATTCATGTAGTGCACTGAGATAAGATAGTTTCCAACTCAGACTGAGTTGCTAGGGAATCAGACAACATTTAATAGCTATATGGAACCTCTGTGAGGAAAGGCAGTGTACCTGTTGCTAAATGGTGAGAGCAGAGGAATTCTGTTGTCAGTCTTCCTGTGGGCTTTCCTACAGTGTCTGACTGACCCTTGGAACAGTATCCTGGACTAGAGGAATCCATGGGATGATCCACCTAATCTCATCTGCTGTTCTTATGCATAGAGCTACATTTTTTTGAGTGTGCAAAATTTAGGAAACAACTTGGACAGAAAAGAGTTCAGGTCTGACACATACCTACAAGAAGAGAAATCCTGTTCTGGCTGGTGTGCTTTGATCACTTCCTCTGCACAAAAACACATCACCTGCAATTGGAAAGCCCTGCTTCTAAAGATTGGTTGCTGGTTGTGGTCCTTCGGTAGTCAGCAAAAAACACTCTGCACATGTTTATACCTGCTCTTATTACTGTTGCAATTGTATAAGCTTTCATGGTTGACATAGGGGCTTCCCAGAAGCATCTGCTTAGCCACTGAGAAAAAAAACCTCCTGGATGCTCGATTGGCATGGCCTTTGATCAAATATCACTGGCTTTTTACAGAATTAGGAAGGAAACATACCTGAATTTTGGTATCCCTGAGCAAAAAGACCCCAAAGAAACTGGTAACTTATGGGGCACACTTTGGTTAAAAAGTACCACTATGAGAGCCAGCATGGTATAGTGGTTAAGAGCAGCTGGATTCTAATCTGGAGAACCAGGTTTGATTCCCCACTCCTCCACCTGAGTGGCAGAGGCTCATCTGGTGTACCAGATATGTTTCCGCATTGCTACATTCCTGCTGGGTGACCTTGGGCCAGTCACAGTTCTTTGGAACTCTCTCAGCCCCACCCACCTCACAAGGTGTCTGTTGTGGTGAGAGGAAGGGAAAGGAGCTTGTAAGCCACCTTAAGCCTCCTTACAGGAGAGAAATGTGGGATATAAATCCAAACTCCTCTTCTTCTCTTCTATGAGAAGAAAAATGTGGTTACATGGCTATCAAAGTGCAATTATTTCTGATCCAGTTCATCCCCAATTTATTTTGCCCCCCTTTCGCTCCCCCGTCTTCTCTATTCTTGATTTGTTTTGTTCCTGTCCTCTGCAGTTGTCTGCATATGGGTGGGCTGAGGGCCACAGATCTAAGAACCTTTTATTCATTTTACCAGTGCCTTCTCCTGACCTCATCCGCTGCCTCTGCTGAATGCTTTCAGAGGACAGCAGCTGTAGCAGGTTGCCATAACAACATTCAGGGGGCTATAATTCAGAGGTGATACAACACAAGAAGCAGCCAGCCCCATTATTTTCAGTAAGGAAAATAAACTAATTTCAAGGGGAACATTTGTATCCCCCCTCCAATCAGGCAGTCTAGAAATTAGGTCCAAATTGGTGCTTGGGCCCAAATTGGGAAGAGCAATAGTTGGAGAACATTCAGGTTGCTGGATTTGTGGATCTTGTTCTCAATCCAAAATCATTAAAAACAACAATCTAAAGCTGTCTGAAAAGATATGACTGATTGGACAGCTGCTATGTAAATACTATACTTGATGTTGCATTTATAAATCTACTGAATTGTTTTTCTGTAAATATTTTTGTGTGAGGATAAATAATAATTTAAAAAGAAAACAGAACACATTTCTTTGCACCTATGAAAGTCACAGAATTTACAATGGGAATTTTTGTAAGCAGTGTGAGGACAGAAACACATCTTGCCATGACATGCCTCTGAAGAGGACAGCCACAGCTGCAGGTGAAATATCAGGAGCAAAAACTACCAGACCATGGCCACACAGACCAGAAAACCCACAACAGCCAATCCTATGCAGACTTACTCCAGTTACTCTAGTATTCAAATGAACGGGCTTAGATTGGAGTAACTCCCTTTAGGACTGCACTAGGACTGCACAGTAGGTTACAGAAAAATATGCATGAAATCTTTTCAGTGTTAATTAAATTTTAAAATAGGACATTTTACTTGTTCCTTAATACTGTCACCCCACGAAGGCTGGATAAGGCATCAAACTGGGAAAAGGCCGTAGCGCTTTTCCCAGTTCCGTTGCTGACCCTTAACACTACTGATGCAAGGGTAGTCATGCTAGTGGTTGGAGCACTAGGCTGTTGGTTTTGAGGTGGGCACACAGAAGGACCACTTACTTGGAACCACAGGGAGATGGGCTGCAAACTCAAAAGTAAGTCTCTCTAAAACGAACAGTGCAATCCTATAGCGGGTTACTCCAGTTTAAGCCAATTTAAGTCAATGAGTATAGACCCGGAGTACATCTGCATAGGATCGAACTGTAAGAGAAGAGTGCTGTTGGGCTGCAACCAACTCATTGCAGCCCCATGAAGTTATACCTCACGAAGTTTCCAAGGAAAGAGGGAAGGGGAGGTGGTTTGCTATTGCCTGCCTCTCTGTAGCAGCCCCAGCCTTCCTTGGTAGCCTCCAATGCAAGTACAACCTGGCTTAGCTTCTGAGCTCCAATGAGATCAGGCTAGTCGGGGTTCTCTTGGGCTCTCTGAAACGAACCTTTGTTTAAAACAGCAAACTTAGTTGCCAACAGCGAAATGGCGAATTGGAGAAGCACCTGCTGGGACTGTATCTAAGCTGGAAATAAAATGTCTTCCAACAACAGGCTCACAGCACCTACCTTGGATTCTATTCCTGATGCATCGTCTAAAAAATAAAAATAAATCATCAGCCATCATCTTTGCTAACCTGACTAAAAAGTTCTGTTTTCATTTCTGCCCTCTGCAGAATGGTGCACTCCGATTTGTGCCATCGTCTGATTTAAATACTGGCTTTTAAAATGATATTCTTAAAAGAGGGGAAACGCATTGATTGCCTCTCTATTCTGGCACACTTGGGTGCAGCCTCAGATCTTTTCTGAAGGATACCAAACTAATTAGTCTGCAAACAGCTGCTCAAAATGCCACCTGAAGTGTGTCCTATATTGCAGAGTGGCCTCTACCATGCCCTGTACAGCAACATTTTCCCTGATCACCCCCTGCAGCCATTACACTTGAAAGCTAGCTCCCTACCCTGTGAACTGCAGTTAGCCCTAATAAAGGTGTTATTGCTACAGCTGCCAACTTGAATTTCTCCTTTGATCAGCGGCAAAAATCTGTGGTTTAAATTATTTCTGAAGCTCTATACAACCTTTCAGTCCGTGATGCCGCTCAGATCTTTCTTTGCTTGAAAGCCCATGGGTGGGCGGCACCGTGCACAGAACTAAAATAACTTATTTTATTATTTCTGCAGCTTTACCTGCATTTACTTTCGTGGCTCCATCTTCTGCAGGCAAATCTACAACAGTTTTTGTGCCGAAGTTTAAATTGCCTTTGTAGTAAGGCAGCTCCCCTCACTTTGGGCAGGCTGTCTGATTTTCCTTGGACACTGAAAGGATTCATACACGACCAAACACATCAATAAAATGTTCACTGCTTCCTTGCGGCAGGTGTGAAAACAGGGATGGCCTGCAGGGAAGCAGAATGGAAAAGCATGGGGCTTATTTCCACCTGCCCTGCCAAGAACACGATTCAGCTCCTAATGTTTTGCCCGCACCTATGGCTGGCATCTTCAGAGGTATGTGTTTCTTTCTGTGGCACAATATGGAGCCTACTGGACCACTGTGAGAAACACATCGTGACATGCCTCTGAAGATGACATAGATGCAGGTAGAAATGTTAACAGCAGAAACTACCAGACCATGACCCCACCACCTGGAAAATCTACAACCACCAGCTGATTCCACCCATGAAAGCCTTCAGCAATACCATTCAAGTTAGCTGCTCTGTCACCACACGCATTTCTAGGGTTGTCTTCACAATCAACCAGAACACTTCCCATTAAATAGCAGCCTGAGGGAACATGTAAAATCGGATAGTGCAAGCAAATTTCCCCTTTCTGAAAAACTCTGCTTTCATCTCAAACAAGACCAAGCTTCTAACCCTTCTACACCTGTGAAGAGATGATTCAAAATACAAGGATCAGGCTTGCTGAAATCTTGGAAGCCAAACAATGCCAAGGGTAAAAAAAACCAAACCAAATCAACAGTAGGGCCCTGCAGGGCTCCTTACCACACCCTTGAATTAACAAATTGAGAACAAATGTTAACACAATAAAACTGCAGAATGATGCTGGTTTTCATAATTTATACATCACATAAATTAAGCTTTTCTTGGATTATCTTCGGAAAGTGCGCTGAGAAATCCTTCAGATTCCTGGAATGGCAGGCCAGAGGGTGAAAGATGTAAAACATTCAGGATGAAATGGAAATAATTCGGAGACACAAACGGTCCGTTGCTGCCCCAACCTCTGTTATCATGCAGGGAAGAGATATTCAAAGACGAGACTGGACCTGGTCAGATGTCTGATGTTCTATAAGCAGGAACCATAAGAGGAGGTTTGTGGCACCATTTTTTTTCTACTTTCAGATGGTTCAATGAGAGTGTGAGTCACTCAGCCCATCTAGCCCTGCTTAACTGTTCAAGAAAAGTCATGCACAACCCCAGTTCCATGAGTTAAGAGGGTTTTTGAAGTTTATTATTTTTTTAAAAAAGTAATGAAATGAAATACAAAAAAGTTCTGATGCAATAGTAAGGTTGGAAATTAAAAAAATGCCCCCACTTCTCCTCCCTCAAGAAATGCAACAAGAAAGGTTTGCAGAGCAGCTTAGTTACCCACACTGAACTGATGTGGTAATTTCAGAAGGTATGACCGAACAGGAAATTGCCTGCATTCTGCCAGCAAGTTTCTTTTTCACTGAAGATGGGGAAAAAATCCAGTAACCTGCTAAAATCAGCCAGTGCCTTAAATATTTGGCATTTCTTGATTCAGTGTACATTTGTTAGCGACCTTAAGACTGTACCTAGGGACCAGCACTTTATATTCAACTTAAATTTGTGTTTTCTTACCTCCATATCCTACAATCCGTTTTCCTCAAATGTCTCCCGTCTGGAATAGCTTGGGGGGGGGGGGGGTGTGTGTGAGTGTGTGTGTTTGTTTGTGTTTAAAAGAGTCAGGATAAAGGGTGGGGAGAAGTGGTCACCAAGGAAAGAAGATTTTCACACACAGGCAAACTATCATCTCAGTCCATATGCTTTTCAAGTGTGATGGACTGCAGCATTCCAACAGCAGCGCACACATTTTTACACCCAGATGTGACTCACAACCCAGCCAGGGCCCTCAGACGGCTCGCCAATTTGTTCAAATCTCAAGAAAGGTGCAATTCTCACACTAGATTCTGGGACCACGGAGGGCTCAGCAATCTCAAGGGGAGGGCAATTCTTTGGTAAAAGTTGAAAGATCGATACGGTCTGAGGAGAAACCAGATTGAAGGTCCTGTTACCTGGACACTCAGAGCACAACATTCTCAGCCACACAACAGTCCTGGCGCAAGAGCAAGGGGGCATCTGCTTGTGACAGCAAATTCACCCTTACCGAGAAAGCACCAAAAGGCTCACAGTTCACAGGGAGGCAAGTATCCTCATCTTCTCTCAGGCATGGGAGACTGTCCCCAAAACAACTTTCGCCTTTTAAAAAACTTGGTACAACAGTCTACACCTCCTTCAAATCTCCAAAATCAAGCAAGAGATCCACTGGTGCCTGCTGTATACACCCAAGCAATGCCCCTCCCCCCCATCAGTGGTCCTCTACAGAAGATTGAAAAACCTGTTTGACCCAGGGCTGTATGAAAAGGAGCGGGGAAGGGGGGATGAACATGTCTCACAACCACCAGTGGTTCTCGAATACCCCCCTTTCAAGGCTTTGAAAAGTCACCTTGATGGTCTTTGGCTGGAAGAAAGCACCTCTGCTAGCGGAACAGACCCACAAGGTCCAATCCATCCTCTGTAGGCAACTGCAGAGTTTTTGAGTCTCTGTCAGGGAAAAAACCACTCGGTATTGGACTGCCCATGGCTCACCAAGCCCTCACTCTGTCCCCCAAGATAAAGGAGAGAGCCTCTGCCACTCAGGCTCAGCAGAACAGATTCTCCCATCCCCGAGCATCTGCGGCCAAAAGTGCCCAAGCACAAAGAAGCGGGGGATGGATAAGGTGTGTGTTAAATGGGGAATGGACCATATTGCCACGCAAGCTGCTTTGCAAAATCTTGGTATGCCCTTCCCTATTGTACAGGAAAAAGGGGGCAGGGTAATTCTTGCAACTCCCAAGTGCTCACAACAACAAGGGCAAACACAAAGCTACCTTGAGGCCAGGTAATTCATGCCCAAAGATGCAGAAAAATGCAGGACTCCAGCAGACACGCATGCACCCACTGCCGAAGGGCAGAGACATTTTGTAACAGTCACACTCGTGCCTGACACAGAGGCAGTGCAAACAGACACGCAAAATTCATCCACACACCCCACAGTTAAACCACTATCATGAGATATTTAACCACCTGGTCCATTTAAGTAGTGCCTAGTGTAGAGGGGGAGGGAAAGTAGTGTGATACAGCCTGATCTCAGAAGCTAAGCAGGGTCAGTACTCAGATGGGACACCACCAAGGAAGGCTCTGTAGAGGAAGGCAATGGCCAGCCCATCTCTGCTGTTCACGTGCCTTAGAAGCCCCTTGCCAGGGCTGCCAAAGGTCAGCTGCTCTTTCTATACTCAGAGAAGTGTTGGGGGGGAAGGATGCCGGGGAACCACTTGGTATTGGACTGTCCAAGCAGGCTCTCAGTTGATTACGGAGCTTGTCACTGTATGGCTGTTGTTTTCAGCGCTGGCACCAGCAGGGCCGGATAAATAGAAGGTGGACCACGATACCCTCACAGGACTGGCTCTCTGATGGCTGTAGAGTTAAAAAGAATAGGCAACCCACTACCTTCACCCCTCTCGCCTTGAGTGCGCACAGCTTCTGCCAACTGCTGAAAATATTATTCACACAGGGGAAAAAATATATATATCTCAGAACCCATTTATTTTGATGCACCAATATTAAACACCCCCCCTCCCCCCAGCACTGGTATGCTCGCTAGGGATCTTTATTTATTTCACTTGCCTCGAAAGTCAATTAGATTTGTTTTCCTGTCCCGTTTTCTGCCCTCTGTCATCCAAGCGAGATGCAGAATATTGAAATGATGGCGTAGGGAACCACAATATTAAAAATTGGGGAGGGAGGGGCAGTGAGGGAGAGGAAGGAAGCAAAAGAAAAACCAGGGACATAATTTGATGAAAACAGCAAACAGTTGGGTGGGGAGGGGGGACTTTAAAAACGAAGGATTGAATATTTTTTTAAAAAAAATTCCAAGGATAATGCATTTTATAAACACAGATAGAAACAGTTACAGCAAGGAACAGAGCAGGCTGGGTAAGGGGTGTGAATAGATATCTATATATATATCTATAGATATATATCAAATCAATGGGGTGCGGGCTTAAGTCTTTTAAGTACTCCCCCTTATCATTGGTCTCTGCGCGGGGTGGGGAAGGATCTCTTCTGCCATCTTCCTTCTTCTAGCGTTCCCCCCTCCAGAAGATTCCTCGGGCTCCTGCTGTCCACGGGGACCACTGTGGGCCCCCCACGAGTCCCATCTGCCATGGCAATGTGGAAAGTGAAGGAAGCTTCTGGACAATCTGCCACCAGGCGAGCAGCAGTGGAACAGTTCCCTTCCCCGCTGGCCCCACGAAATGATCTCCTTTTAGCCAACAAGGGGGTAGCAGCTTGGGGGGGAGGAAGATGGCAGGACCACCGCTTTTGCCCCTTTCTCTGGGAGAGAAAGAGCGGGGACCACGTTCATTTTGGCACTCTTTACTGCCGACTTTTTTTTTTAATGGACTCTGCCATTTTGGGATGCTGCGGGAGCCGCAAAAGGGGTGCGGGAGCTGCATTCTTTCCCGCCCCCTCCGATTCCGTTCAGATTACGCTGGGGGATGGGGAGGGCAGCAGCCCCAACACAGGCCTCCGCAATGGTCAAGAAAGCTGACACAAGTCCAGGCAGGTCTCCAGCCCTGGCAATATCCCTCATTTCCATGTCCCTGTGGTTCTGCGCAATGAGTATATCTGGCGTGTGGCCCTGGAGCGGTAATTCCTCCTCCCCCTCATAAAGAAGGGAGAGGTGTGGGGGGGGAAAGAGCCACTTTTCTCCACTCGACACCCTTCAGGAATCTCCCTGTTGCGTGCCCTCAGTACTCAGCAACCAGCCAATGTTGAAGTCCCTCCCGTCCGTTAGCCTCCCCTCGTTCCTCATCAGGTACCAGAAGGGAGACGGGGGTGCTTTCACCTTGAAAAAAGGAGACAAAAAATGGGGGGAGGCCTTCCTTTGACAAACCAAAGACACTTGCCAAAGGAAAGGACTCCCCCTCCCCGACAAGAAGGGAGCTCCCTTCCCCCATCCAAGACACGCCGCTGAGCTCCTGGAGGCCTTCAGGGCGGTCGCCTAGAGGGGGTTGATAAATGGATCTAACCCACCCATTCCCCTCCCCCAAAGGGAAGCTGTAATAGGAGAGGCCAGAGGCGGTCGCATCAGAAGAGGCCATCGCACAGGGAACGCGCCCCAAAGCAGAGGCACTGTGCCAGAGGTTTTCCACTGCCTTCTGCCAAGGTCTCTAGGAGCTAGACAGGTGTTCCACTTGGATGGCGCTGGTGCTAACTGTGAGACAGATGTCCTTGTGATGCTCTGATGTCTTGTAAGGGGAAAGGTCAAAGGAACACTGGGGCGGGGGGTTGGGAGGGTTGTCCCCTGACGGGCCACCCGCCGCCCCGCCACCCTGCGACTGGAAGTGCGGCTGCTGTTGCTGCTGCTGCTGTTGCTGCTGCTGCGACGCCTGCGTTTGAGCCTGCACCTGCGCTTGCACCTGCGCTTGCACCTGGGCCTGCACCTGGGCCTGCACCTGGGCCACCTGCTGCTGGGGATCGGGGATATTGTGTTTCCGCATGTGCTTCATCAAATACGTCTCCTGCAACAGAGATGGGGGGAAGAGAAGAGGAAATCAGAGAGCCAGTCAAAGAAACCCAGGTGGGAGACCCAGCAAGAACCTGTGTCTCCAGCACTATATCAGTTTTGCAGGGCTCCCCTCCTCCAGCAAGGGGCCGCCCTTACCGAGGTGTAGGCCCGATTGCACATGGAGCAGTTGTAGATCTTGGCGTGCTTCACTGTGTGGGTGGCCAGATGAACCTCTAGTGAGGGAGCGTCTGTGTATGCACGGTGGCAATTGTGGCACTTGAATGGTTTGTCTTTGTTGTGTTGCCGTCTGTGAGACTGCAAGAGAGGGGGAGAGAAGACACACAGAGAAAGAGAGAAAAGGAGCACAGGGAAGTTAAACCTACTGATGTGCCTCCAGATATTCTTTCAGGTACGGCTCTGGACTCAAAGACCAGAAGGTGCAGCTCTCCATTTTGCAAGGTCTCCCCTAGACATCTGAGATTCCGAACATGGTACTGGGTTAATATACTGACGTTTAAACACACTCCGCAGCAGAATGTCTTATGGCTTCTCCACCACAGTGGCAACAGTGAGATTTTAATTAAGGGGCCATTTCACACGTTTATAGAATTTATCCCCTGTGGCTGAAAAGGTGCCTAAAAGATAACGCAACTAGAACAGTGCAATCAAGACATAGGTTCTCTGCCAAAGACCTTCTAGGCTTCCTTGCCATGCCCCAGTCTCTTAGCAGAGAAGGACTCGCGGCTGCTGCACCTGTCCTCCAGCACTGGCGGACTTTGCTAGCAACCTCTCGCTTCCTCAGTTTGAGGGCCGCCAGAACTAGGTTATAGCTGCACTGTGGACAATGCTATGCTACAGTGACCGATTGGCCTAACTGTTCATCGCTACATTGAGCGCTAAAGAGGTAGATCTCAGGTCTGAGCCTACTTCCTAACCTGTTGGCAATGCTTTAATTATTGCTTTCCACTTTCACATCCATACGATTGCTACAAGGATAAAACTTTTCTTCAGTCTAGCGTTATTATGACTTCAGGGGTTACTGGAATTACGAGGAACGGTAACTATTACTATGAGTAACAGTATGGACATGGTCCAATATTCTTCGCTCAATCTAAAGAAAGTATCGGGACAGTGAAACAATTTTTTTTACCCAAGATCTCTTTATATCAGCCTGCGTATCCCATCTCACACGTCCATGTTAACTGTGAATTGTTTATTATGGATTATCCTGGATATTTCATTGTAAATGCAATATTATTTATGGATTATCTGTTCACTCTATCACAAAAAGAGCTGGTAATGTTACATATGGGCAACTGGTTCATACCATAACACAGTTTGCTATCTGAGATCATTATATTCCAGTGGATTATTTTTTACATTCCTGCCTTCTAGGGAATTCGAGGAAGTTCTGCCCTCCTACTAGCCTCCCCCACCACCCATGTTCTACTAGCCGTCACCTATGAAAAACCTCTGACTAAACCAACTCTTTCTTGAGACTGAGAGTTCAAAAAATTCTGACCCAGCATGGTGGGCTCAGCCACAAAATGGCTGCCAGATCTTACTCAAAGTCAAACAGTGAAGTCCCTTGTATTGTGGTGGCAGCTGCTGCCAAAGCAACATTTGAAAAAATCAGCACAGCCAATCAAATTTCCAGTGGCCAATCAGAAGACATGCTGGGCAAAAGCCCCACCTGGCCACTCCTACTTTCTAAAAACACGTGGTGGGCGCCAGGAAGGGTGCCATGGCACCCACAAGCATCATGCTGGGAATCGATCCCTAGACTAAATCCTGTCTGAACTCTTGTGCCTTAGTTCAGCTCCATGTCTTTACCATAGCTCTCCTTCTACTCACTTCTCTTCCTATTTCAGCAACTCCCCCCCCCGCCCCCCCCGTTCTCCCATCCTTCCCTGGGTCTCTGCTGGAAATTCACACTATATCTCAAATGTATTTACACAACAGGATGCAGAAAAACACCTGTCCGACAGCTTGTTTCCCTCGTCAAAATCCTCAAGCAAAAACCCAGCTGTTATAACAGACTGAGTATTTTTGCAGCTGTTTTCATATTTACACCACATGTTAATTTGGGCACAGATGTACATTAATACAAAAATGTCTTCTTTCCTGATGCCCAGCGAGACAGAAGCGACAGCTCTGAGCTCGTGACCACTCAAGGGCGTCACTATTCACACACATGTTAGGTAGTCACCTAAACTGTGCAGTGATATTCTAGAACAGGGGTCTGCAACCTGCGGCTCTCCAGATGTTCATGGACTACAATTCCCATGTACAACTGGCCATGGTGGCAGTGGCTGATGGGAATTGTAGTCCATGAACATCTGGCAAGCTGCAGGTTGCAGACCCCTGTTCTAGAGAATTGGGGGTGGGGGGTTCAGTGCCAGTTTCTTTCCTTCTGCTAATCTTTGCTCCGGCACATCCTTTTATCAGAGCAGCATTTCACCAATTGCTACCAATCCTCTCATGGTTGTACATGAAATTAAACACTAGACCAAACCTCACCGCAATAACAGAAAACACCCACACAGGAGCGTTCTTTAAGAGAGACATGAACTTTAAAGTCTTCAATGGTTCGCTCCAAGAAAACAGCCCGAAGGAATTTTATTGCAGAGCAGTAAGCCCACGGCAGAATGAGATTGCTGCTTTTATTTGCTGTGCAACGCCTAGCAAACCTTTATAGATCATAAAAATGCAACACTAATAAACCACAGCCTAATGATAATGAGCCAAGAGTTTGTTTTTGACTCCGCTGATTGCAGAAAGTATCATCAGGATTCTTCTAAGACTCTGTCAGTCTTGTATAAAACAACTCTCTACCAATCATCCCGGGGTCCACTTCATGATGACGCCCTGACAGGCTTCCATTTCTGCATCTTCAATTCCAGGGCACAAAGGAACAACCCGTGAGGCAGACCATGATTTAACAATGCTCTCCCCAACTCTTGCTTCAGACACTATGGAGCTTGGGGGCGGGGGGGGGGGGGGGCACATGCATCACTTAACCTTCCCAGGGGGCAGTACATTCAAGGCAAACGTGCAATCTTACCTGAAGATTGGAGAGTTGTGTGAAAGCCTTCTCACACCCTGGGTGAGCGCATTTGTAGGGCCGGTCTCCAGTATGGATCCTACCACAGGATGAGAAAAAGAGCACCAGAGGAAGGATTAACCGTAGGAAAGAAACTGACACCAAAGCCTGCTTCCAGATGCTCCCGGGAAGCCGCAAAAGCCCAGAGACTAAAAAGCGGGAGAGATGCAACCCTCCACCAGACTGGCTTTGCCTCAAGGAGTCCCGCATGCCTCCCTTGCTACTCTAGCTTCGCTTGGTTAGCTACGAGGGAAAGCGTGCCGGGTCACATGAGAAAGAGGGAACGGCAGGATCAGCAGCTCACAAGCCAGAGGGAAACTTGGGGTTGTAAGTCACCTGCAACACTGCCAGGGGACAGGAGTGGAAGGGGAGATCACGGTCTCAGAGCCAAGCTAGTTGGGTGGTTTTATATGGTCCTCCACCATCAGACCAAAAAGGACGATCCCAGGTTGATCTGCTTTCTGCCTTCCCAGCACCAGTCACCTCCCACCCTCCCCTGAAAGTGCCAGGCTAGATCTGCTTGAGGAAAAATCAAGAGCCTTTCTCTCCCCTTCCCTGCCATACCCTCACTTCCCTGTAAAGTGGGTTCCTGTGGCTCATGCCTGCCCTCTCTCTCTCTCTCTCTTTGGCCCTCTGGGGTGAGAATGACAAGGGTTCCTGGGGCCACAACATGCCCACCTCAGCCCTGGCATGGTCCGTGTCTCCTCTGCAGCCCCCACTCCGTCTTCTCAGGCGGGCCGCCTCCTTCAAGTCCAACACAGCTGGTCACCTACCCACCCGCCCACTCCCCTGCATGCTTGGCGCGCGTGCTCCAAAAAGGTGCATGCTGACGGCACGGGGGGCCAGGCTGGGCCCCCAGCCTCCTTGGCCCTTACCGTGTGTGCTGCTGCAGGTGGGAGAGCTGGCGGAACGCCTTCTGGCAGTAACGGCACGTGTAGGGTTTGACCCCCGAGTGGATGCGGAGGTGCTGGGCCAGGTAGGACGTGTTGGCGAAGCTCTTGGAGCAGTGAGGGCACTTGTGCGGCTTGACAGTCGCCGTGTGGAGCTTGGAGTGGATCCTGCCGAAGAGGAGGAGGAGGAGCAGGGGCAGCAGTTGGACACGACCGCCAGCTGGCTGGCAACGACAATATGAAGGAGGCCAGAGAAAACCCAGGTCGGGCCTCTTTGCTGTGAGCTTCCCAGGAAGGGAGGGAAAGGCCACAGCCTAGCTAGACTGGGGGGTGGGGCAGAGAGAGGTGCTGTAGCAGTGGCGGAAGTGTGCATGTGGAACACTAAGGACTGGAATGCCAGGGAAGGGGGCTGCACTATAACTTCTGGTGGGGGTGAAGGCTGCCGATCCTGCACCTACCAAAGTCACAGACCCGTCTCCAACAGCTAGATAGCCTTTCAGCTTATTGTGGGTGGCCCCTGACCTTGCACCTGCCCACCAACGGAAGATTGCAAGCACACAGCAGGGGGTGCCCTGACCTGCTGTGCAACCTAAGGAGACCACCACCTGCAGCGAACGGGCACAGCTGCCCCAAGCAGTCTCTCCATGCTGAGATGCCAGCGGGCATGCATCGTGGACAGCGTTCTTCCCCCCAGGTCCAACTGCCGCAGCCCTTACCGTGTGTGCTGCTGTAGGTGGGAGAGCTGGCGGAACGCTTTCTGGCAGTAGCTGCAGGTGTAGGGTTTGGCCCCCGAGTGGATACGTATGTGCTGGGCCAGGTAGGAGCTGTTGGCAAAGCTCTTGGAGCAGTGGGGGCACTTGTGGGGCTTGGCCTCTGTGTGGGATTTGGAGTGGATCTGCATCTCTGACTTGGAGTAGAAGGTCAGGGAACACATCCGGCACCTAAGATCAGGAGGAAACGGGGAAGAAACAGAGAGAGAGAGAGAGAGAGAGAGAGAGAGAGAGAGAGAGAGAGAGAGAGAGAGAGAGAGAGAGTCATGCACGGGCAGCTGGGCAATCTGGTGCTCTCCACCACCACCTATGGGTAGATCAGGGAAGCTGCTGCTCCAAGGAGGAGACTATCTCCTTTCCTGAGAAATCACCCAACTCCAATGTTCTGTGGTTCATTGGTATTTCCTGGAATGGGTTCCAAGGTAGCACCAGGTACACGGAACACACTGTGGCAGAAACTGTCATCAGGCTGAAGTTGTCAGCTCCATAAAGTTTTCAAGGCAAGAGAGGAACAGAGGTAGTGTCCTACTGCCTGTCTCTGTGCAGCAACCTTGCACTTCCTTGGCGGTCTCCCTTTCAAGTACAAACCAGAGCCAGCCCTGCTTAGCTTCTCAAATCAGCTTCTCAAATCAGCAACGCACGGATGGCAGCTATTATTTTATCCATTAACCTCTAAGCAAGAGGAACTATTAGTAATCGCCAGTGAACTTGACCGTAAATATATTGGATTCCCCTCTGCCAGTTATGCCCTGTGCTTAATTTTTTCCCCCAATGCCCTTTCCCCCCAGCAGTACAAAGAGGATAGCTGGAGTTGCAGAATCTGCCCAGGTAAAAAACCCCGTGTGCTGAGGGTCTGCACTGAGGAAGAGGAAATGTGAGGAAAATCCTGCCAGATCTTTCCATGCTCACTGGACCCAACAGTTATGCACAAGAGCCTTCTGTGCTCTTAAATCCAGGACCATCTTTACAGCAATGACCACCTGATCCAGAAGTGCCTTGAAAGCCACACACTTAATCAAACAAAGGAATTCTCCCCCACCCCAAACCCGCCAGCCTGCAATTATACACTACATTTTTAGCCTGTCTTTCCTCCATGGAGCCCAGTCTCGCAAACATAGATCTCCCTTTCCCCAGTTTATCCTCCCCTCTAAGGTAGAATAAGCTGAGAGTGCACAACTATCATGGGGTCACTCGGAAAGTTTCCATGGCTCAATTTGATTCTGGGTCTCTCCATTCACTCTCACCACTACACCACATGGCTCAGCAGAAAGCACCCGAGATGATCAGCACCTGCTGCTGCGCCTTCCAATCAGTGTCTTCTGCCCAACCCACGGCTCCATTTCAGAAGGTCAACATCTCAACTCAAGGATTCCAGGAACAGAACAAAGAAGACTTTGAATTTATACCCCGCAAGGAGACTCAAGGCAGCTTATAAATGCCTTTTCCTTCCTCTCTCTACAACAGATGCCTACCTTGTGAGGTAGGTGGGGCTGAGAGAGTTCTGAGAGAACTGTGACTAGCTCAAAGTCACCCAGTAGGCGTCATGTGTAGGAGAAGGGAAACGAACCCGGTTCACCAGACTAGAGTCCACCTGCTCTTCACCACTACACCACACAGAGGACGACACGCAAACCTTCCCTGTCCCTGTTCCAAAGTGTCGTCAGGTTAAGGTCTTTCACATCACCTGCTACCTGATCCTTTTGACTGCCGATGCTGGGGACTGAACTGTGAGCCTTCTGAATGTCAACTGGACGCACTAACCCTGAGCCACAGCCCCTCTTCCACTTGCTGCTTTATATATATATAAACATCTATCAGGAAGGGAAGTATTAGAAGCAACCTGAAGCCACAAAAACAGTGAGGTGCTCTTGGGAGTTTCCTCTGCAGGTTCAGAGTCAATATTATGCAGTGGACAGGGCCAGACCAGAATATGGGTTCAAATCTTCAGTCTGCCTCAGAAACTTGCAGAGTAGCCTTGGGCCAGTCACGCCCACTCCGTCTGGCACACATCACAGGACTGTTGTGAGAATAAAATCAAAGGAAAGGAGAATGGCATAAGTTGCTTCTGGCCCCCATTGGGCAGCAAGGCAGAGTATAATTGAAGCACCTGAAAAAATGAAGGGGATGGAACAGAAGGGAGGTGAGGGAGATGTTGCTAGCGCAAGGGTCTGCAACTTGCAGCTCTCCAGATATTCATGGACTGCAATTCCCATCAGCCCCTGCCACCATGGTTTGATTCCCCACTCTGCCACTTGAGCTGTGGAGGCTTATCTGGGGAATTCAGATTAGCCTGTACACTCCTAACACACATCAGCCGGGTGACCTTGGCCTAGTCACAGTTCACAGTCACAGCCCCTCTCTCAGCCCCACCTACCTCACAGGGTGTTTGTTGTGAGGGGGAGAAGGGAAAGGAGTTTGTCTCCTTGAAGGAGAGAAAGGGGGGATATAAATCCAATTCTTCTTCTTCTCTTGCTCCACCATATGAATCTGTACTAGAATTTGTTGACATCACTGCTCGACGAATGAGGACATGGCAAGCGAAGGCCCCTCCTGAATGGCACAGCCAAGAGAACCCTAGTAAAGAACTTCCTGGATTCAATTTGCCACAGAACATCTGGGACACACTAGATAGGCTGCGTACAGACCATGGAAGATGTGCACACCTTCTGCATAAATGGCGTGTGCTCCAATCCCCAGAATGCAATTGCAGTCAGTCATGTTATAAAATAACACCCTCTTCGTTCATGTAAGGGCCACGTTCGGGAATTATTAAATGCACCAGCAAAACTGATCCGAGTGGGTAACTAATCTACATGTGAGACTATAAAACCTATCTTTCTCTGTCCTACTTTATAGATCATGGCCTGGCAGTGTTGTCTGTGTGACGATTTTTGTTCATGAATTTTATTTTATTGAATCTGCCTAAGTAATATTGCGCAGCGGTTTTTAGGAATTGGTTTTAAGATTTATTGCCTAAATACTTTTAAAACATCTGAACACGAGAAGTGCGAGCCGTATAATAAATAAATAAATGGCATTGATTAAAGGGACTCTACTATTTGGCGATGCCATTTGAGCCTTAGTGAGGAAGGCAGACTGTAAATGAAGTAAACAAGCAAATAAGATACAGAAGCCAACAGTGACAGCCATGCTGGATGCCCTGAGGTTTCTCACAGTGCTACAGAATTACTGGCTACCTACCGCTTGCTCTTGACTGGCAAGGACTGGCTTGTTTGCCATAATTGGTAGTCTCAAGACAGTGTTGACAAGCCTGGTTAAAATTGCCAGAGGCTTGTTGGGCTTCCTAGAAGTTAAGCCAAACAAAACAGAAGGCAGCTAACCACATGCAGTGCCATGAAATAGAAAATTCCCTCCCTGTCCAGCCATCAAAGGGAGACATAATCCTGTGAAACGTCTTGGCATGTGTGGACTGCCAGACTGGAGCAAAGGATCCAGGTGACTGTGGACCTTGTGACTGCTGAGCGTCATCAGGTGATTATAACCACAATAATTTAATTACTTTCTTCATTTATACCCCACTGTCCTTTTCAGTGTGAACCCAAAGAAACTGACCCCCAATTTTTCATTGTTTAATTCATTTACAGCCCAGCTTTCTTATCAGGGAACCAAAAACAACTTTCACTCTCGTCTCCATTTTTCCTTGCAACAAGGCATAGAGTATGTGACTGGCCAAAGTCACCAGCAAGCTTGTCCATGGCAGACTGGGGATTCAGCTCTGGGTCTCCTAGCACGCAATCCGATATGCCCATGATGGCGAACCTATGGCACGCAGAGGCCTCTCATTGGGCACGCGAGTGCCCGAATCTCCCCCTCTCCCTTCCCCCCTCACCTTCCCACGGGTCTGACAGAGGCCGCTCCCCTCCCGCAGTGGCTTCTGGGGCGTTCCCCTGGTTCCCGCCCTGTGCTCTCTCTTACTGTGCAGCCAGAGGCCCAGAGCAGGAGGATGGGGGAACTCATAAGGAAGGGTAGGTGAGCCCACAGGGTCTTTGCTCTCTGGCTGAGGCAGGGCTCAGACTCTTGCCTGCTCCCCTGGAGTTGTGCCGCAACACCCACCTTCCCCCAAGATTAGCCTTTCCACCCTGGGGATTTGGAGGCAGAGGGCAGAAATTGAATGGCGGGGGAGAGGGAAGCGGCCACGGAACTTTTCCAGTCACCCCTCCCGAGTGACCTGCTTCCTGCCTGTCCGGGTGCAGGGGTAACCCCCTCCCCGGACTCCCCCTCCACCTCAGACTGCCTCACAGAGCCAGCCAGGACCCCCACTGACATTCACTCGGCGGCACCCAGAACAGGCGACTTCCCCGCGCGGGCACCGCCCAGGACCTCCACTGGCCTTCAGGAAGCCGCGGCCTGCATCCCCGACCAGCTCAGAGCCAAGACAGGGAACCTGTGCGGGGGTTCCCCTCTGACGAGGGAGGACTCTGAGACATGGGGCTGGAGCAGGGGTTCCCCTCGGACGGGGAAGACTCGCCGGCAACATGGCTGGTGGCGGCCAGAAGGCGGCCGGGGACCAGGAGGCCTGGCAGCAGCCCCAATGGGCAAAAGGCCAAGGGCTGCTGTGCAGCCGCGCGAGGACACCGCGACGAGGAAGGGCTCAGCTGGGGAGAAGGGCAAGGCGAGGTGGAGAAGGCGGAAGGGGATAAAAGGGGCAAAGATGCACGGAGGGGGGAGATGCTGATTGTGGCGGACTCCCCGGACTCCCCCTCTGCCCCGGGCTGCCCCACAGAGCCGGCCAGGACCCCCACCGACATTCGCCCGGCAGTTAGTTTGAGCGTGAATATTTTGATGCCAGTGGATGTGTTTTAGCCTCTTGCTTTTATTTTCTCTGTCTTTTTATTTGTTTTATCTTTCTGCAGGGATAGGGGGTGTATGGGAGGAGGGGCTGAGGTTTCTCCAGGTGGGACTGGGAAGGGGGGTGCAGCTGGCATGGAGGGGGAAGACACAGGAAGCCAGCAAAGGAGGAAAGGTTCCTATGCTGCATGATGATGTGGCGTGAATGTGGCCACAGAGTCACGGGGGATGAGGGATGATCTGGGCAGAGCGCCTTTCCTTGTGAAGGTGGGGAAGAGAAGAAGAAGAGTTTGGATTTACACCCCACCTTTCTGTTCTGTAAGGAGTCTCAAAACAGCTTGCAAACTCCTTTTCCCCTTCTCCTCCCCACAACAGGCACCTTGTGGGTTGGCTGAGAGAGTTGTGAAAGAGCTGTGATTGGCCCAAGGTGACCCCAGAAGGCTTCATGTGGAGGAGCCAGGAAACAAATCCAGTTAACCATATAAGAGTCCACTGCTCATGTGGAGGAGTGGGGAATCAAACTCAGCTGTCCAGATTAGAGTCCACCTGCTCTTAACCGCTCTTAAGCACTACACCCTGCTGGCTAAGGCGGGTAGGGAATTATGTGGCCACAGGTTGTCTCTTCCACCCAAGATTAGCCCTCCAGTAATCCTTTGTTGTGTGTCTAAAGTACAGGCAAGAACCTCCCCAGGGTTGGGGGGGGGGGGGAAATACAAGCAATCCCCCCCCAACCCTGTTACCATGCAGCACCCAGAGGCGGGAGGTGTCCATCCCTCACCCCAGCAGTAGTCTGTACACGCCCTTGCAGTCCCTCAGTATTCAGGTTAAAATGCCGTATTGGCACTTGGTGACACATAAGTGGGTTTTGAGTTGCAGTTTGGGCACTCTGTCTCGAAAAGGTTCACCATCACTGCGATATGCCAACCACTACACCACACCGTGCCCCATGTTTCTCAGGCTATGATATGTTGGAATAAATTGAACAAAAATAAAGATGTATTGTCGAAGGCTTTCATGGCCGGATTCAACTGGTTGTGGTGGGTTTTCCAGGCTGTGCGGCCATGGTCTGGTAAATCTTGTTCCCAACGTTTTGCCTGCATCTGTGGCTGGCATCTTCAAAGGTGTATCTGAGAGAAGTCTGTTGCACTTTTTTCTGCGCTACACCTCTGAGGATGCCAGCCACAGATGCAGCCAAAACGTTAGGAACAGGATCTACCAGACCACAGCCACATAGCCCGGAAAACCCACAAAAAATAAAAATGTTGCTTTGGAAGAATGATACTGAAGAGATATTGCATCTCTGAGATACTTTCTGTTTCGGGCACTTATGCATTCTTTTGATCCCATACAAGTCTAGTATATCCCTAAATACACGGGTTGATAGTAGACCTACTTTGTCCAGCTTAACCTTTTATTATAAGGCTACAGTTAGTATCAGTAGAAGCCTGCTAAGTAGATACTTGATACGGATCAACCAAGAAGATTCAATTTCCACTAAGGCTTCTCTCAGCAGGGAAAGAACAACTCTTTTGAATTAACAGTGTGGTGAATATAGTGACAGTTTTTCCAATAGGAAAAACTAAAGACTGGTTAGCGCCAAACCCCTGTGTGAACCGCTCTTCCTGGACTGCACCACTAAAGTGTGGAAGGGAGGAGGTTGCCTTTTTAAAAGGGTTTTCCAAGCAAGCACACAAAACAGGACTCCCCTACATACTCCTCTCTGCCACATATGGAGAAGGGCCTGAATTCTTCTCCTTGCTAGTTTTCTAAGTGCAGGGAATCCCTTTCCTTCCTTATGGCAAGCATTCAGTCCATAGTGGTCCGGTGCACAAAGAGCTTCACCATACGTTTCTTCTGCTGTGAATAACATCCATTAGAATCTTCTAGGACAGAAAGCATCTAGGATGAAAAATATAAAGATGAAAGGGCTCAGCAAGGGATGCAATTGAGGCAGGAAGATTTCCAGGCTAGTAAGACCCTAAGAACAGACTACTGGGGAAATGATAGGATCAGGCCCATTTCAATTCTATCAAGGCAAAAATGGTCCATTGGTACTTACTGTGAAGGGGCCTTCTCTTGGAAGGCAGGAGACCTTCTCAGATGGGTGATTCCCACCCCTTCTCAGGGAGGCTGGACCAAAGAAACGTCATATCCTGTTCAGGCTAGGACTCGATTTCTCCCCAGTATACTACTGACTGAGCAGTGAAATTCAACACATATAAAAAATTAGAACAGGAAAAAAAACAGTAATGTAACTGTCAGAACCAGACAACAAAATGAACGGCCTGGGATGACTAGATATGTAGGGGGCTACCACTTCACTAACTAAGGTAACCGAGAGCATTCCGGACACTAGCGATGCCAATGGGAGGGTCGAGAAGGCCCCTTCACAGTAAGTACCAATGGACCATTCTCTTGGAGGTGGAGACCTTCTCAGATGGGACCTCCCCAAGAAGTGTCCCCGAAACGGGGTGGGCTACCGCTAAGCGTCCAGTATGTTCTCAAGCACTCTGCGACCAAAAACGATCTCCGCAGCTCCCCATGACTGGAGCTTGTAGTGCCTGACGAAGGAAGACGGGCTAACCCATACGGCTGCTTTACACATTTGTTCAATGGAAGCCTTGTTGCGGAAGGCAGCATTTGTAGCTGCAGACCTAGTGGAGTGCGCAGTGATGCCTCCAGGGACTGGTAGCTTGAGGACTTTGTGTGCTTCCACTATGCACTGCTTAATGGTCGAACTGATGGCTGCCGTCGACATCTGTTTTGGAAAGGACCATTGATAAAAAGTGATTGAGTTTGTCTAATGTCTGCAGTTCTCAGGATGAAAGCTTTAAGGGATCTGCGCACATCCAGGGTGTGCCAGGTGCATTCCCGGGAATGTGTAGGTTGTGGACAGAAGTTTGGGAGCAATAGGTCCTGTTTAAGATGGAAGGCGGATGCGGCCTTAGGTTTAAATGCTGGGTCCGGTGTCAGAACAACTCTGTCTTGATGAAATACGCACAAGTTAGGGTTCACTGAGAGGGACCTCAGCTCCGAAACCCTTCGAGCTGACATGATGGCCACAAGGAACAACGTCTTCATGCGAAGCCAACGCAAATGAATGGACTGGACTGGTTCAAAGGGAGAGGCAGTGAGTGCCGTCAGGACGGTGTGCAGACGCCAAGAGGGGAATCTGTGATTAACTGGAGGCTGTTGCTGTTGGATGCCCTTAAGGAAACGAACCACGTCCGGGTGTTGCGAGAGACCGAACCCTTGGAAGGAAGGACATACCATGGACAAGGCTGCGACCTGACGCCTGAGTGTGGCACTCCTGAAACTTTTCTTAAAACCCTCCTGTAAGAACTCTAGGACCGAGGCCAAGATAGCATTGCACGGGTCCCATTTTCGGCTCCTGGACCAGGACACAAAGGTTTTCCAAGTTGAATTATACAGTCTAATGGTGGAAGGTCTCCGAGAGGCCAGGATGGTGTTAACGACCTCTACCGAGTAACCCTTGCATCTTAGGGCTCCCCGCTCAACAGCCAAGCGGTCAGAGACAGCCAGCCGGGGTCCGGATGATGTAGAGGGCCCTGAGTCAGGAGATCTGATGAGACCGGAAAATGAAAAAGAGGCGATACTGCCATTTCGGTGATCGCTGAAAACCATAGTCATCTGGGCCAGAAGGGGGCGACTAGGATGACCCTTGCCTCTTCGGTTCGAATGCGTCTGAGTAGCCTTGGAATTACAGGTGTCGGAGGGAAGGCATAAAGGAGGGTCCGAGGCCATGGCGCGATCAGGGCATCCACCTCCTGGGCCTGATGATGATGGAATCTGGAGAAGAAGGCCGGCACCTGTGCATTCTCCACTGTGGAGAACAGGTCCACCTTGGGATTGCCGAAGCAGGAGGTGATCTGCTGGAACACCGCTCTGTTGAGGGACCACTCCGCTGGTGATACCATAAAAATGCAATAATAAATATAAATAAATAAATAAATAAATTTGGCTCAGCCAGTCCGCACTCAGGTTGAGTTTTCCCCTGATGTGCTCGGCTTGGATGCTCAGGATGTCGAGTTCCACCCAGCTGAGGATCTTCTTGGCTTCCCTGTGAAGTCTCAAAGACCTGGACCCTCCCTGATGGTTCAGGTAAGTCTTGTTTGCAACACTGTCCGTTCTTATGAGCACATGTTTTCCGAAAATCTTCCTGCTGAAGTGCTGGAGTGCTAGATAGACAGCCCGCACCTCAAGGACACTGAGGGGTAAGGATGAGACCGGCTTGGTCCACTTGCCCTGCGCGAACTCCTCCTCTAGCGTGGTTCCCCAGCCCTGGAAGCTTGCATCTGTGAAGATCTGGAGATAAGACTTCTCGCCAAAAACCTTGCCCTGGGACAGATGGCTTCTGCAGGTCCACCATTGGAGGTTGTCCTTGAGGGACTGGAGAATGTGAAGAGACCTGTCCCGTTTCTGGAGAATCTCCCACTGGAATGGACGAAGAAAGAATTGAAGCTCCCTTGAGTGGAACCTGCCCCACTGGATCATGTCGAATGTGACTGTCATGACTCCAAGAAGTTTGGTCAGAAAAAGCAGAGAGATGGACCTGGACCTGATGACAGTGGAGGTCATAGCGATAATCTTCTGGATTTTGTCTTCGGGAACAAGGAGGATATTCCTGGTGGTATCGATGCAGGTTCCGAGGTGAACCAGTTGTTGGGTAGGTTGTAGGTGGCTCTTGTCCCGATTTATCAGGAAGCCATGGTCTTGGAGAACCTGCATCGTGAGGTTCAGATCTCGAAGAGCTGAGGGAACCGATTTGGACCTGACAAGAATATCGTCCAGGTAGGGGTGTATGTGCACCCCCTGCTGACGAAGAAGGGTTATCGGTCCCAAGAGCAGCTTGGAAAAAACTCTTCGGGCGGTGGTCAGGTCGAAAGAAAGAGCTTGATATTCAAGATGGAGATCCTCCAACGTGAATCTGAGGAACCTGCAATGTGAGGGGCGAATGGGCACATGGCCTCCGTAAGCCTCCGTAAGGTCCAGTGATGTGAGAAAGTCGCCTAGGCGAAGAGCCTCCGTGATGGACTTCAGGGATTCCATCTTGAACCTCTTCAGATGAATGTACCTGTTGATGGAACGAAGGTTGAGGATCGCCCTCCAGTCCCAACTCTTCTTGGGAACCGTAAACAAGTGCGAATAATGACCAGAGCCCTTCTCTGCGTCTGGGACAGGTTCTATTGCCCGGATATCCAGAAGATGACGAACAGAAGGTTGAGCAGACTCAGTCTCCTGAAGTTCCAGAGCGGACACGGTCTTGGTAATAAGAAATTCCAGGTCTTCTGGGTTAAAGCACCTAAAGGACTGGTCAGAAGAGGGTAGCTGGAGTTCCTCTGAGTCAGAAAATTGCTCCAAAGACCCAGGATCCAATCCTTCTGCGGGGGTTTGACCCTTTCCTGCTGAGGAAGGAGGGGGAAGTGTTTGCTCCGGGGACCTAGGATGCCCTTGGCTGGGAAGCCTGGGAGCAGGAGCGTTGGAGGGAGGAGGAGTACCAGTAGCCCTGGATCCCCTACCCTCGAGGTAATACTCAATGTGTTCCTCAATGGCCCTCTGAAAGGCTGAAGGAAATTGTGAGGGGGGAACTGGTCAGTCCCTAAGGGACGATGCGCAGGCCACCTCTCTATCCGCATCCCCCCCTCCATCAGTACGTTCTTGCCTGGAAGACTCCGAAGGGGCGGCATCACTGTTGTTGCGGGAGGTCTGCTCTGCGTGCTCCATTGACAGATGCCGATTGGAGCCCTCATGGGAGCTCCTAGATGAGGCGTGTGCTGACGGGGGCCTTCCCTTCTTGCTGGGCGGGCCTGAGCATGCGGCATGTTTTCCACTCGCTGGGACGCCGCTACGGCGCGCCAGCTCCAAGGCGGCCACAGAGGGGGTTCTATTGGCCACACTTGAAGCAGAGGAGAAGGTGCGGTTGCCGCCTGGAACGAAAAGTGCCCATTTGGAGAGGGACCTAGTGCAGTGGTGGTGAGCCTTTGGCAAATGTTCGCCATCACGGACCTTGTGGCTTCTGCCAGTCCCCCATGGAAGGTCTCCGGGGGGGCGGGGGGGGGAGAATTCCTGGTCTGCCATTTTCTGGTGGGAAGGAGGGCAAAAAGGCAGGAAACAAGAGGGCGAGGGGAAAAAAAGAATTCCCCAAGCCTCCTGCCACAAGAAAGCCACAAGAGACATTACAGAGACAAAGAAATCAATAGACAGGACAGAGGAACAGAGAACACCAGAGGAAAAGAAAACTTAAAGGAAAGGCTAAGGAGTCCAAAGGATCCGTGAACTCCCTAATCAGGCAGGAAATAGAACTGGGGAGAAATCGAGTCCTAGCCTGAACAGGATGTGACATTTATTTGGTCCTGCCTCCCCGAGAAGAGGTGGGAATCACCCATCTGAGAAAGTCTCCACCTCCAAGAGAAGGCATTACTGGGTACCAGAACTGGAAACGTATGACCAAAAGGCAATAACCCATCAATACAGGATACAGAAGTATGAAGTTCCCAGGCAAAGTGTCCAGATTTCTACTGAACAGAAGCCATGGCACATTGCCAAGAATTATGTTCAGTTCTGCATAAACTGTTAGCTTATGCCATGGAGGCTAAAGCTGACGCGTAACCTGAAGCCAGTTTGATATAGTCCTTATTAAGATTCAGGAGAATCAGGCCTGAATCTGAACTCTGCTATGGAAGTTACCAGGTAACCTTGGGACAATCTCTCAGTCTAGCCTACCTCTTAGGGTTGTTGTGAGAATTAAATGGAGGAAAGGAGCTCATGCACTCCACCCTGAGCTCCTTGAATGATGAGCGGGATAAAAATAAATGAGATGGAGAGCCAGTGTGGTGTCGTGATAAAGGTGTCGGACTAGGATCTGGGAAACACAGTTTCAAAGCTCCGTTCTGCCATGAAAGCTGGCTGGGTGCCCTTGACCAGTCGCACGCTTTTAGCCTAACCTACTTAAAGGGTTGTTGTGAGGATAAAATGAAGGAAAGGAAAGTGAGGTAAACCTCTTTGGGCCCCTTTGAAAAGACAAAATATAAATAAAACACATAAATAAAAAAAATGATTTATGTGTGCCCATTGCTGGTCCATTTTCCATTTAAGGTCGAACCCTACCATTTCACATTCTGTACACAGCCACGGGGTATCCTTGCCTGAAAAACCAAGATAATTGACAAACAAAACGTGTATCGGAATGGCCAAGAAATTCTAAATTCCCGCATATGGAAAAGCGAAAGTTTCCAAGAAATTATAGCAATCTCTCCCCCGCGCCCCCATGCTGCCTGGTGTTGGCCTCTGCTCTCATTAAGAGTGGCCAGCCTCATCAATACGTTCATTCCAGGAGTGGCTCATCAGCAGCTTACAGTTCCCTGCTGGGCAGTCGGTTGTCAGGATCCTCATGAAGGGGCTGTCCTCTGATGGGCAGACGTGGGAGTCAGAGAGCAGGAGAGGCAGCAGCAGCTCTGTGGGGGACTGTCAATTCCAAAGTTGGGTTTGGAAGATGAAGCCCTCAAAAAAAAAAAAAAAACCCACACACACACCCTTCAGCTCTTCATAACTGAAAATGAACTTCCAGAGAAGAGAAGCCCACCATGGAGGAAGCCAGCGACTGTCCCCCTAGGCCCTTTGCTTTCCCAATTAAGAGCCCCAGAGTGCCATTGCTCTGTTATAAAAATAGCTTTAAAGCATTCATTTGCAACAGTTTGCCTTTTTAAGATCTCTTCAAATGAGTCCCTCTGCAATCCAAAAGGACACACACATCACCATCGGAGAGACATGCATTTTTGCTGAGGCGCATGGAAAATCCAGCATGCTGCAGTAGTCAAGAGCACCAGAGAAGTCTGGGTTTAAATCCACATGCCGCAATGAAGTTTTCTGGCTGACCCTGGGCAAGCCACTTTTTCTCAGCTGGACCTACCTCTCAGGGGTGTTGCAAGGATAAAAAAGACAAAGAGAACGTTGCTGGGAGCTCTTTGGAGGAAGGACGGCATAAAAGGGATAGAGCACACAAGTTACTAGCCCCTAAGTCTATGAGCAGATGCAGATTCAGGCAATTCCTACTGAGATCCCAGGATCTGAAGGAAGGCTGGGAGTGGGCAGCACAATATGACACAGAAAAAACCAGGGCTCCAATTTTCCTGCAGTCCCCTTGCCCTGTCCCAGGATGAGTAAACGTGTATCTTAAACGTGCAAAAATAGAAATGAAAATTTGACGCAGAGTAGACCTTCTTCAGCAGAAGGCGTGTTACACTGGTAGGCAATGCAGCTTCAGTAGACCACTGCACTGGCAGAATACTTTGATAAATAAGCAGACCACACCAGAAGTAGTTAACTTCAACGAAGGCTTTTTATCTTCAGTGGAGCAATTTACAAAGTATATGCAGAAATCAGAGAACAGTCCAACAGCATGCTACGCAGAAACTCCTTAAACACCCCAACACCAAGCTAACACACCTACAAATACTTTATACAGATGTTAGCTAGGACTTTTGACAGTTATATTACTCATCATCCTCTGGGAAGATCTGTCACTTAAATCATTGTGATCATTCTACTCACAAGATGCTCTCAGTTAATTACTATCTCTTACAAAATTATGCCAACCAGACCAAAAGCAGCTTGTCCTGGCAATGGTGGCATTTTAAAAAACTGAAAACAGCCATGAATACGATGCTGAGGACCACGCCTTACACTTATCTCTCTGGAGCTGTGATTCTTAACAGGGGCAATCCACACAGGCAGGCAGTTTCGGCAGCATATGGGAAAGTGAGGGAGGACCAGCCCACTCCATCCCTAGCAAGCAACAGGATACAAACTCCACGTAATGCCTGTTACCAGGACTAGCCAAAATCACACAAAACAGCACGCAAGCTTTTGACCTCATCAGAGTTCTTCTAGACCAGGGGTCTGCAACCTGCAGCTCTCCAGATGTTCATGGACTACGAGGTCAGGGAACTGCTAACTATAAAAGAAGCATCTTTTAGTGAGCTCCCAAAGGCACCTGGTGGGCCACTGTGAGTAGCAGAGAGCTGGACTAGATGGACTTTGGTCTGATCCAGCTGGCTTGTTCTTATGTTCTTATATTCTTATGTTCATCTGCCAATTGGCCATGGTCGCAGGGGCTGATGGGAATTGTAGTCCATGAACATCTGGAGAGCCGCAGGTTGCAGACCCCTGTTCTAGACTGAAGAAAAGTTCTGATGAGCTCAAAATCCTCCACTTGTTCTGCGTCACCACGGTCGGCCCAATAAAAAGTATTCAATGAATTTTGCTTCTGGTTTTGAGCTTGGCATGGGCTGATAAGGCTGTTTAGGACTTTAGTTGACAGGATAGCAGATGCTGCAGCTAGATTGCTTTCAGATCCATAAACTGGGGGAGGGGGGATTTTTTAACTTCTGAGAATAAATGGGGGGAATGATTGGGAATTTTCAACAGCCCCTTCTCCCCACTTGTAATGACTGCAGGCAAACAGAGAAAGAGCCGTTCTATACTGCTCACCCTGGCTAGAAGATAAAATGCCAGAGCCTTAATTTCTCCCAAAGGCCCTTAAAAAAATTGGCACACAGCATAGAAGAAATCAAGTCTGGCAGTAAGAAACCACTGGCAGATAGCCACTGGGCACAAAAAAATCTCACTGAACACACATTCGACATCCATGCTCTATCATAAAAATACCTATATAAGTAAAACAGCTTTGCCTGGTGTGCTGTTTTATCTTACGGCTTGGGGAGGGAGCTGATGATTATGTTGTGCGCCCAGTGGGTGGTAGTGGATTAAAAAGAATAAGAACCATAGCTTTGAAGAAAAACACACCATAGCAACAGGCAAGAATGGAAGCATTTCATCCCGTACCATTCACTGTCAACTTCCTACTATCTGAAGGTTCAAAACATGCACACAATGGCCCTCATACACTGCATTCCCATGAAACGGGGCAATCGGGGCACTTGGAAGTAGTGAGACTCTCTCAGAATTAATGTTGTGACTCAAGGGAGTACAGGCACCCTGTTGTAAAAATCCTGCAAGGTGGGATAATATTAGAAATGTTGGGGCCAAAGATGGAGAGACGGTATGGCAACATGACTCAGCCACTGAACAATAGAAGTGTCCATTCTGTGTTAATGATATGACACTGGCATGTTCCACTCTCAAGAGCTGAAGCAAGACAGACTCTAATGCCTGTAACTGTGTAATGGTCACATATCTAAAAATCAGTATAAAATGCTGCAAATATAGGATTGATGTAATAGGATTTCTGAGTGCCGCTCCATTCTCTTGTTCAGAGCCTTCCTGCCTTGTGTTGCAGGGAGCAGCAGTGGCGTAGGAGGTTAAGAGCTCGTGTATCTGATCTGGAGGAACCGGGTTTGATTCCCAGCTCTGCCGCCTGAGCTGCGGAGGCTTATCTGGGGAATTCAGATTAGCCTGTACACTCCCACACACGCCAGCTGGGTGACCTTGGGCTAGTTACAGCTTCTCGGAGCTCTCTCAGCCCCACCTACCTCACAGGGTGCTTGTTGTGAGGGGGGAAGGGCAAGGAGATTGTAAGCCCCTTTGAGTCTCCTACAGGAGAGAAAGGGGGGGATATAAATCCAAACTCTTCTTCTTCTTCTTCATACCGTGTTTCCCCGAATATAAAACAGTGTCTTATATTAATTTTTGCTCCCAAAGATGCACTATGTCTTATTTTCAGGGGATGTCTTATTTTTCTGTGTTCTGTTCGTCAGGCATGCTTCCAAACAAAAACTTTGCTACGTCTTACTTTTGGGGGATGCCTTATATTTCATACTTCAGCAAAACCTCTACTACGTCTTATTTTCTGGGGATGTCTTATATTCGGGGAAACAGGGTAAGCAGGCTGAAGGGAGTTGCAACAGACCTGTTGCTGGCAGGAGAGAGGAAGGCAATAGGTCAGACCTGGGCATTATACGGCCCGCAGGCCGTATCCGGCCCGCCGGATGACCCTGACCGGCCCCCCTGCCTTGCTGGGGAGCACAGGCATATTTGCCTAGGGACAGTACCTCTTGTCCCCGGGCGCGTCCCTGCACACAAGCTGCTTCAGTAGGCCTTAGCAAGCCCGGCAGCGACTGTTGCCAGTGCCTGTTGTAGCTCCGCCCACTCTGTACGGTGGCCTGGAGTGTCCAAGGGGTCGGGGAGAAATCCCACTGTGCTCCCAGGAGCAGGACTGGGGCGCTCCGCCTCCCCTCCCTCTGACCCAGTGTGCCTTATTCTCCCTTACTCACAAGCCTTCTCGGCAGACTCCGATAGGCACAGGAGAAGGGAAGCTGAGCTGGATCCCAGCAGCAACAGAACTGATGATGATGCTGGCATTTGTTTGGTAAACCTCCAGATGGGGGTGATTTGTGAGAGATTTATATGCTTAAAAGTTAATTTCCCCTTGCACTGGCTTGGAGCTGTTTCTCAGGCCAGCCTACCTCACAGTGGGGGTTGGTGTGTAAGGACAAAATTAGGGAAAAGAGAGCTTGGTGGGGAGAGAGCCATGTATGTTTTGGCTGGGGTGGGGGGTGATCTGTGAGAGATCCTTGCTGACATTTGTTCTAAGTAAATCTTCTGATGGGGGTGGGATTTGTGAGAGATTTTACATGCTTAAAAAGTTAATTTTCCCTTGAACTGGCTTGAGCTGTTTCTCAGGCCTACCTCAGCTGTTTCCTCTCAGGCTAACCTGCACTCCTCACAGGGGTTGGGTGTAAGGGACAAAATTAGGGAAAGAGAAGTTGGTGGGGAGAGAGCCATGTATGTTTTGCTGGGGGTGGGGGGTGTTTTGTGCGGTGGGTGCAAAAAAATCATTGTTTGGTCAGCAATGGTGGGGAAGGGGTGGTCAGCCTACACCTGGGGAGGGGGGGGCCAAATTCAGGTTTTGTCCCCGGGCTCCAGCGCCTTGCATAGATAATACACCTCTGCTGGGGAGAGTGAGGCATGCTTTTGAAAGTCCCCGCAGAAGCTAGGGTTGCCCTTGGCTGGCCGGCTTCTGCGGGGGTTTCAAACCACCTCAGCCCTTCTGAGCTTAGTGCTGGGGAGCGAGGCGCCTTTGAAAGCCCCGCAGAAGCCGGTTGCCTTGGCTGCCGGCTTCTGTGGGCTTTCAAAACCACCTCGCCCCCCCTGCGTTTTGGCCCGGCCCTCCACAATATTTTCTGTTTCTTATGCGGCCCCATGGAAAAAATAATTGCCCACCCCTGCAATAGGTGGATGCAGGCCTCACTTTTAAAAGGATGTGGACAGAATGGAGCGGGTGCAGAGGAGAGTGAAGAGGGTGATCAGGAGCCTGCAGACCAAGCCCTGCAAGGAAAGGCTGGGGGAGCTGGGAGTGCTTAGTCTGCTGAAGAGGAGACTGAGGGGGAACATGACTGTTCTGTTTGAGTATCTGAAGGGCCATCATTTAGAGGAGGGCAGGGAGATGCTCCCTTTTGGCAGTAGAGAATGGGGCTCACAATAGCGGGTATAAATTATTGGGAGAAAGGTTCCATCCAGATATTAGGGACACATTCTTTACAGTAGGAGTAGAATTAGATGCCTAGGGAGCAGTGAGCTCCCCCCCCCCCATTGGCAGCCTTTAAGCAGCAGCTGGAACAACACTTGTCTGGAATGCTATAGGCTGATCCTGCATTGAACGGGGATTAGACTAGATCAGGGGTAGGGAACCTGCAGCTCTCCAGATGTTCAGGAACTACAATTCCCATCAGCCCCTACCAGCATGACCAATTGGCCATGCTGACAGAGGCTGATGGGAATTGTAGTTCCTGAACATCTGGAGAGCCGCAGGTTCCCTACCCCTGGACTAGATGGCCTGCATGGCCCCTTCCAACACTATGATTTAATTAACCTTTTGCTTCTGTTAGCCCCTGGGGTGCATGCACAGTTAGTGTGGTGTAGTGGTTAGAGCATCATTTAAGTATTGGGAAGACCCAGGTTCAAATCCCAATTCTGCCAGGGAAGTTACTATTTGACCTCTGGCCAATCACACACACATGCTCCGCCTAAGCTACATCACCTGGTTGTTGTGAGGATAACATGAAGGAAAGGAGAATGACATAAGCCGCTTCAAGTCCCCGCTGGATAGAAAAGCAGGGGATAAACAACGCTGAACGATTTGCCTAAGGCTACTGATGGGAGTTCAGAGGGGAGATTTTCCAGTTCAGAATCCTGTCACAATACCAACTCTTGGTTACACTTTCTGGACCAGATCCCATGAAGCTAACTCCCCGTGTCTCCCATAACATTAATCACCCTTGGCCACGTAAGTACAGGCCACAGTTGCTTCTCATTTTGTTTTCTGTGAGGGAAGCAATCATCCCAAGTGTGGCCGCTGGACCCTTAAGGATGGATGTGGGAGAAGGGACCTCATCCAGTAACAGTCACATGACCAGTGTTCAGGAAAGTGATACTCTCTCTTCCTCTTCATTGCCTTCATCCATTTAATACTTTGTGCAAGAGGAAAGAAGCTGGAATTAGAGTGGATAAAGGCTCATTAAAAAAAATAGATTACTCCCTCATATGATCTTGCCAGTGGTGGGGGAAAGTGCCAGTAAGTCACAGCTGGCTTATGGAGACGCCTAGGATTTTCAAGACAAGAGGCGTTCAGAAATACTTTGCCATTGCTCGCCTCCATGACCCAGGAATTTATTGGAGGTCACCTAACTCAATATTAGCCTGGGCTGACCTTGCTTAGCTCCTGAGATCTGATGAGACTAGGATAGCCAGGCCAGGGTTGACCTTTGCATGGGATCTGTTCTTATACCAGATCACCTCAGTAATCCGCAAGTGGCCATTCCTTGAAAGTGTGGGCTGATCAGCTGAAAGGAAAGAGGGGGGAATGGGAACAATAGAGGGAGGGTTCCATTAAAGAGGAAAGGGTGCTGGGCCAACAAGCAGGAGACACCACAAGAACCTTTTTCAGCCTTCCACTTAAGCTCCCTTGCAATGTGTCTCCCACACATGGTTCCTCTCCGAGCCTCTTTTTCCAAAAGCGCATTCTTCTAGTTTCTTGCTCTTCCCCAGACTCTGCAACTCTTCTGTTCTGTGCTCTCTTCTGGCTCTCCACACCACTCTCTGCCAACTGATTACTCATTCAGTCAATTCTCTTCCCCTAAGAACTGCCTTAGGGCGCAGACAGTTCAGCCAGTCTGGCTTTCTCCTCCCCTCAGATGTTTTACTTTTAATTTTTGTTCAAACTAGATCGCAAGCCTACTGGGTAGGGCTGGTTTTTTTATTATTATTATTATTATTATTATTATTATTATTATTATTATTATTATTATTATTATTTCCACAGCAGCTAGGGCCTTCATACACGCATTGTGCAAGTAACAACCATGTTCCAATACTTATGCTCTACTCCGTGGGCGCTGCCAGCTTGCATGACAAATCTAGTGTGAGACCTGGTTTTGCTACTTAACTGGCCTCGGCTGCCTTAACCAGAAGACTGATCGGGGGGTTGGGGGGGCGGAGTGCCTCCCTGTTAATTCTCTGAGAACTGCTCAGTGGTGTCCAATCCTATCAACCCCACTGACAGAAGAAGAGTCTGGATTTATACCCCGCTTTTCTCAACCATAAGGAGTCTCAAAGCGTCTTACAAACTCCTTCCCTTCCTCTCCCCACAACAGGAACTTTGTGAGGTAGGTGGGGTTGAGAAAAGATTCTGAGAGAACTGTGACTGGCCCAAAGTCACCCAGCAGGCTTCATGTGGAGGAGTGGGAAACAAATTCAGTTCACCAGATAAAAGTCCACTGCTCATGTGGCAAAGTGGGGAATCAAACCAGTTTCTCCAGATTTTAGCCTGCTCTTAACCACAAAAGCACACTAGCTCCCACTATATCTGCTGGGACAGTATTGCAAAGAGTGTGTATACGTGTGGGGATAAATGCACCACAGTGATCCATTCCAAACATTTCTCCTTCAGAAAGAACCCCAAAGCCAGAAAGGACTTTTTAATGGGGCCACTGTCCATGAATACACGAAGCTTTCTTATAGAGTCAGACCCGTGGTCCCTCTAAGTCAGCCTTGTCTACTCTGACTAGCAGTGGCAGCACAGATTCTCAGGCAGAGGTCTTTCCCATCATCTACCACCCACTTCTTTTAACTGGAGATGCTGGGGATTGAACTTGGGACCTACTGTACTCAGGACAGGGGCTTTGCCACTAAACCACAGCCCTTGTACAGGATAAACATCCGGAAGATACAGCTAAGAACTGATTATGCTTCCTTTCAGTCCTCCTGCTCCCATGGAAGTGGTGAAAGAGGTCATTCGAAAGCTTGGGCAACAGCATCACCAGTATGAAGGTGGCACCCAGTTCTCTTGCATCAGGCCGGAAGAAGCAGACTCACTGAACCACTGTTGGGAGACGTATAGGGTGATACAGTGATTAGAATGTCTGAGTAGGATCCGGGAGACCCAAGTTCAAATCCCCACTCTGAGACAGAAGCTTGCTTGGTGACTCTGGGCCAGTCATACCCTTGCCCTTTAACTTCCCTCACAGCGCTGTCGTGAGAATTAAAAGGAGGACAGGAAACAATTAAAGTTGCTTTGGGATCCCCAATGAGAAAGGTGGGCCACAAATAAAGTAAATAAATTAACTGGGCTGGATGACAGTCAGAGAGCCGTTGTTTGAACTAGACAAGGGGGAGACACTAAGTGATGTTCAATTGTTTTGGATGGGCTGTAGCATCAGTAGAGGCATAGCTGGGCCATACTACACCCAGTGCACACTCTGTTTTTTCCGTCCCGCCCCCCCTCTGCAGCACTCTGTCCCCCCCACAAACTTACCTTAGTTCAGCCTGGAAAGGGAACTACACTTCCCAGGAGACCTTGGGGCTCACAAGGTCTCCTGGAAAGTGTAGTTCCTGCCAGGCTGTTTTCAGCCTGAAGGAAACAGGCCACTTCTCCAGCCTGCAGTGTTTCAATAAGGCAAGTGTGAGGGAAGGGGAACGCCACAGGGAGGGGATGCCACGGGGTTGATCTAAACTGGCCAGGCATGCGCCCAATGCAACACATATACCCCGGCTCCCTGGTAGCTCTGCCTCTGAGCATCAGCCCCCTTCAAGACTCAGATCTGCACCATAATGGTACTCCTGGGCTGAGACTTGCCTTCCTGGTGGCAGCTGCATTTGGCCGATTGAAGTCATTTTGCCATCAGCAAAACCTTCCATTAGCCACATGCACACACATCCTCCTAGCTCCAAGCCTGGACTGCAGGGCAGCCTTTGAAAAGGCCTCCGAAATGTTGACTATGCCAACAGTTGTCTGGGGGGTTGAGCCACTCCCAGTTTGCTCCCTTCACAGCTTCTGGTTCATTGGCAGACCCAACTCACAGCCTTTAAATCCCTGAATAGTTTGGGAGCAGCAAACTTGAAGGATTGCCTTCGGTGGCCCAGGCCAACCTGGACGCGGAAGTCCCTCATCCATTCGCAATGCTACATGGCAATTAGGCTTATTAAGGCTGTCACATCAGCTAACCACAGGGCTTTGGGAGCTAGCTGCAACTGAAGATAGAGGAGATGCCCTCCCATGCAAACCTAGTTCATGCCCTCTTGATATTAGGAAGGCAGCAGAACTATCTCTTTGAGCAGATGCTTGTGTGGACCTGGCACTGGGCTGCTGGGTGGATCAGTTTGTTCTCTGTTCTCCTCCCCAGAGGTTTATTCATTAGTATCTGCAGTGCTTTCATCCAGAGTTACAGTCCTGTTTGCTCTGGTACAGTAGCTTTTTTTTGTACTGCTTTAGTGTTTTTAATGGATTTCTATTAAGATTCTGTGCTACTGTAAGCTGCTTTGGGGGCACTTCTGCACTAATTAGTTTGATAAATAAATGAATGTGTGCAGCAGATCAGGCTCCCCAAGGGCCTTTGTGGATTCTTAAGGAAGTTTTCCCTCTGGTCAAGTATGCCGCTTGCCTTTTCAACAAGAAACAATTCTGCTCTAGTCTCATCAAGAAGTAATTTTAAAAATTGCCATCAGAGGTTGAGAGGAAAAAGTGGCGTTAAGAGGAACCGCGCGGAGAAGCGGGTTTCGGCCCTGAATGAAAGAGTGGCAAACTATACGATACATTTTTTGTAGTTAGTATCTGGATCTCCTCAAACTGCCTGCCCCCTCTCACTTGAAGGAACTTGCTTCTCAAGCATGCCCACTGGGATCGAGACCAGAGCAGCAGAGGAAAAACGCGCATCAGCTCCCCAACTTTCTTGAGCCGAAACAGGCTGGGGGAGCCCGGTTTGCCTCACTGGGGGACTGAATGTGTAGCCCACCAGTACTTGTGCAGGCCCCCAACATAACAAACAGTGCCCTCTCGGGGCCATTTTGGGTCAGAAAAACTGCAGGGGGGAGAAAGCTGAATCCCCCCATCTGCCCCATGATTACCCCAGTGCCATGGTCCTGATTGCAAACAGGGCCCCACACAACATGTGACTGACTGCTTCAAAGTCAAGATGGGGAGCCCCAACAGCAAATGTGTCAAATGTTCAATATGAAATGCGACACAGCAGACAAAATCTCTCTATTTCTAAGCAAACTCAAGTAACCAGGAGGTATGATCAGAGGCATAGAGTGAGAGAATGCCTTTTATCATAAACAGGAGGGAAGGCCTGAATCTTTGTCCTAAAATGCATGGCCCCACTCTTTTTCTGAAGCCAAGCTGAGCACCTGAAATCACTCGGGGGGGGGGGGGGGCTGGAAGGAGCTCCCCTCTTCCGGGATGACTGAACAGTGCTTCATGGGAATGGAGGTGGTGTGCACCTTGATCTGATCCTCTCCAGGCAATGCAAGTGCTGATGCTCAATGGGGTCAGTGGGCAAGCAGAGGACAAAAAACAAAGCTTCCCACTAACCTGTGGGGGAAGGATTCCCAAGGGAGACGTTACTATAGAGAACCTGCTTTCCTCCTTCTGTAGTGTCCTGGCTCCTTCTCATGAATGGTGATGCCAGAACTACAGAAAACATGGAAGTTTTCTACACACTGAGGATGAAGAATCTCTTTTGCACCCAGCTTACAAATCACGTAGGATAGTTTTTCTTGGTGCCAAAATTCAGTGCAAACCTACACAGTGCCCTGAACATAAGGTTTCTTCCATGCTGCCTATTTTATAGATTCTGCAGGTCCCCTGCGCCACCTCCTTTCCCATACTAGCTACTTGTCTCCATCCGAAATGCCTGGTTAAATGGAAAATCTACTATATATCCTTCATCAGCCTGCAGTGCTGCAATTTATACTAGTTTCCTTCCACATCCCTTAAGAGAGCACAACCTTAACAGAACACTGTAGCCAATCTCTGAGCATCTGGGTTTTATAAAAAGGACAAAAGCCTTGTTATATTCCTCTCCGTTTCTGCCAGCGATCCCCACTGCGCTTGTCTTTTGGGTAAGCTTGACTATTTTTAAAACATTAATTCACTGGCAAGCACCGTCCTCCCCACACAATTGAAGCAGCCTGGCAAGATTCAAAAATTTGACTAAAGATGGCTACAGCTCTTCCAAGAGATGACTGAGTGCCACCAGCATGCTCAATGCCAGGTTTCAGCTTCTGGACTCTTTTTTTTTTTTTTTGCAAAATCCTCAGCGAGGTCTAGTAGACCTCAACAGGTGGTTTTGATTACGCCAATGTTTTTCCTTCCTTTTTGTATAAATGAGGACACAGTGGACACTCAAACTCCAGATTGGAGCATAATAAAGACCTTGAAGCTGGATTGGCTAGAGAGAGAGAGAGAGAGAGAGAATTCTTGCCATAGCTCAGTGGTTAGCTCATTTTCCCTTCTCGGCCCTCATAACAAACCCTCAGCCACATTCCCCGAATAAAGGTTGCCCACAGGAAATTGTGCAGCCATTCCACAGGAGGAGGCAAGAGAGAACTAGACGTGCTAGGAAACCGGATGATTTCAGACTAAGGTTTCTCCCACCCTCTCTGCATTGATGTATATTTTCTTTTAAAGGCCGTTACTCAAAAGCTGGTCTTAAAATCCAAACTCTCTTTACTAGGCATTTAAAAGGCTTTGTCTTGTCCTTGGTTTTTTAGAATAGTTATGAATAGAAGGGGTGCAACATATATCAATACTACAATGGAAAACATGTTACACCCAGCTGATCTGTATTTGATACCAGTGCAGACTATATAATTGTGTACAATCATATACGATGCATCATATGCGTAATATACATGTATCACATTCCTATACACATACCAACTCATGAATCATCATACAAGTAATTTCCAATATGGTGATTTTCCTCAGTATATAAATCCTAGCGGACCATAAGTGTAATATTTATGGAAACCATCTAATAATCGTCCACAAACTGGATGATAAGTCCAGCATGTAATCATCTAGTATGTCACCTGCGGAAGTGGCTACTGTACATCAGCCCACCATCCACTGACCGGTGGTCCAATCCTTATTAGGACAAGGAAAATCTTCTGCATCAAAACAGAATACGCATTAATGTGCCGTTTTCAAAGATACTCTTCTTCAGTAATATGATTCTGTTGTTATATTCTATTTTGACAATGTGGGTCTGTATATGTTCAATGGACATGTACATCAGACATCAATAACAAATTGTAAACATTACATCTTTTCTTATGCATTTTCTAAGGGTTTCTAGAATAGTTGCCAGCTTTGCTCAAGGGTTTCACAGAAACAGACTGTTTCCTCAGTATATAAATCCTAGTGGACCATGAGTGTAATATTTATGGAAACCATCTAATAATCATCCATAAATTGAATGATACGTTCAAAATATACTCATCAAATCATCAAACAGACAGAGTGATGGCACACAATTCAGATCCAGCAATACATTTGTACAAGCCACATGAAGCTTCCTTTGACGGACTGCTGATCCATCAAAGGTCCTTACTGCCTCCTCAGACTGGCAGCAGCTCTCCAAGGTCTCTGGTAGGGGTCTTTCACATCACCTACCATGTGGTCCTTTTACAGCTGGAGATGCTGGGGATTGAACCTGCAACCTTCTGACGCAAAGGGGAGGGTCTTCTGCTCATCCACAGCCCCCCCCCCCCCCATTCTTACACTGCAATCCACAGAATGAACCATCTGGGATGGAAGTCACCCGCACAAAAATTACTTTTAATGGTAGATGTGATGAGGTGATAGGCAGGAGGAAAGAGATGATGTGATGGAAAGGGGGTCGGGCGTCTCTGTGTCTGGTAAGACAGGGAGAAGTTGCCCTTCCTGGGTAGAGAACATCTTTTTCCAACTGAGAGGGGAAACCTGCTGGCCCTTTGATGTAACACTTCTTGATCCAGGTTTAGCAGGCTTAATCCCAGGACTGGCACCAAGATTGGCTGAAGGCCCCAGAACCCATGCAGGGTGGGGTCTGAAGAGGTGAGATGTTCCTTTGTTTACGGAGCTTTTTTGAATCTGCTCTGGGAGTGCTTGTGATGCAGGGTTTGGTGTCAGTTTGCCATGAAGGATGGCAGAGGCAAATGATGCTAAAGGACCTGAGAATCCTGCAGCTACCTCAGATCAGATATACCATAGACTGTAAGTACCTCAGTTAGTACCTGACCTTTTGTTTATTTTGCATAGCGCACCTAGATCCTCTCCTTTTGTAGTACCTTGAGTTTGTGCCTTGTAGGAATAAAATCTGTGTAACTTGAGGGTCTGCACATGCCCTTCCTCAACTGCCTGGCTGTTGGGAAGGCTACAGTGAGACATCCTTGTCACGTGGACCTTAGGACAACCCACGTGAGAGAGAGGGGCTGGATTTTATTCCAAGATGCTGGTGGTGACGGAGAAAAGGGGGACCAAACAGGGCTTAGTCTTATCCCTCGCTGTCAGAGATCATGACAGCGGTATACTTTATGATGTTTTTCAAGATAAAGTCAACACGTTTATGATAGCCGGTGGAATAGAATGTACTACTACAGATCAATCAATGTCCTTAAAAAAATAATAAAGAGTGGCTTCAGGTTTCTCATACAGGGTGAAAGCATTTAGGTTTAGATAGTTTTCCCTTCTGTGTCCTGTCCCCCTCCCCCCCGTGTGTGTGAGTGTATGTGCCATCAAGTCACAGCTGATTTACGGCAACTCCATAGGGTTTTCAAGGCAAGAGATATTCAGAGGTGGTTTACCATTCCCTGTCTCTGCATAGCGACCCTGGAGTGCCTTGGTGGTCTCCCACCCAAATACTAACCAGAGCCAACCCTACTTAGCTTCTCAGATGAACTGGGCTAGTTTAGGCCATGCAGGCCTTCATACCTTGTATGCACATCTGTGTGCCATCAAGTCACAGTTGACTTATGGCAACCATGTAGGGTTTTCAAGACAAGAGATGTTCGGAGGTGGTTTGCCATTGCCTCCCTCTCTGAGGGCTGAGAGAGTTCGGAGAGAACTGTGACTGGCCCAAGGCCACCAAGCAGACATCATGAGGAAGGGGGGGATAGAACCCAGTTGAGAGTCCACTACCCTTAACCCCTGCGCCACACTGGCTCTCTCTCACTCTTCATGTAGCTACTCTAAGCCAATCTGCATCCTCATCAGCCCTCTGACAGAGGCTGATGGGAATCGTAGTTCATGAACATTCAGAGGGCCAGAGTTGGACACCCCTGCCGTAGGATCTCAACATGCATGCACCCCCTTTTCCCTTGCAGCCAGATAATTTTTGGAGCATGAGGTAAGCCACAGTTGGTGATACCTTTCTGTCGTCTAGCAGGTGTGATTCCAACCACTTGGTCCACAGGCAACATGAAATAGAGCATCCATAGGTGGAAGTACTCTCCCTCCGAGGGCTCACCAGGAGTCGTGGTGAGCTACTGGGTAGCTCTAATATCAGATGGCTCTTCTCCCTCTCCATAGGGAGGCATCTGTACAGAATTCACACAACTGAAGGTCCGGGAACAGACTTCGCCTGAAACCATGTGGAAAGCAAAGAGGAGCTCCAAAGCAACAGAATATTACATGGTCTGGAATGGTATCATCGCAGCTTACTCAACTATTTAAGGCTCATAGCCAGGGGCGTACCTAGGCAAACTGGCACCCGGGGACAAAACCTGAGTTTGGCTACTGCCCGGTGTATATGCCACCCTCCCCCACCATGACCAAACAATTATTTTTTGTACCAGCTCACAAATCACCTCCCACTCCCATCAAAACATACATGGCTCTCTACCCACCAACTCTTTTCCTAATTTCCTAATCACAACGACCCTATGAGGTAGGTTGTTAGCCTGAGAAACAATTCCAAGCTAGTGCAAGTGGGTATTAAGCATGGAAATCTCTCACAAATCACCCCCAGCAAAACATTTACCAAACAAATGTCAGCATCATCTCTCACAAAACACCTCCAGTGGAATCCACTTTCGTGTTTAAACTAGGAGCCTAGATTCTTCTTTAAATCTACCTTTAAAGGGAGAATCTGGGGTCCCCCGGTTAAAACAAATTGAAAGTGATGCTTTGGGAGGGATTCCCACCCTGGAAAGTCATTTCCAGCATCACTTTTGAGGGTTGGAGATTCAGATGAAAACAAATAGCAGATACGGCTGGAATCTGGGCAAATTTGGGCACATTCGGACAAAAATTGTCCGATTATGTCCTGCCCAAATATGAGCAAATGCGAATGCAAGGTATTTGGGCTTTTAGGGGGTATTTTTGGTGTTTTTTCGCCCTGCAGGGAGCGCATTTTTAAAACTAGCGGCACCATGATTTCAGGGCATCATCCAGAGACTGCCCTGATGATACCACCCAAGTTTGGTGATGTTTGGTTCAGGGGCAGCAAAGTTATGGACGCCCAAATGGAATGCCCCCATCCTCATTGTTTTCAATGGGATCTAACAGGGAGATAGCTACCCATCGAGGGACCATAACTTTGGTTTCCCTAACTTCACCAAACCTGGGTGGCATCATAGGAATAGTTAACAGATGATAACCTGAAATTTTGGTGTCACTAGCTTTAAAAATATATCCCAGGCACCCCAAGAAATTTGCCCAAGATTCTTTGTTTTGCAGTGACTTTGCTCCATTGTAGCTAATGAGGAATTTCTGAGGCAGGCTGCACATTTTTTGAAGATAGAGGTGCCAGACTTTCAAGGTGACTCCAAGAGGCCTTGAGTAATAGCATCCAATCTTGGTGAGCTTTGCTTCTGGGTGGGGGGGGGGGAGGCGAGTTGAGAGAGTTCTGAGAGAGCCCGCAGGCTTTCATGTGCAGGAGCAGGGAAACAAAATAAGCCTTTGGGGGCCCATAAAATTGAACCCCCAGAAGCAAAGGTCTCCAAACCTGGATGCTATTACCAGGAGGCCTTCCTAGAGCCACCCTGAAAGTCTGGTGCCTCTATCTTCAAAAATGTGCAGCCTGCCTACACACTCAGAAATTCCCCATTGGCTACAATGGAGCAAAGTCACTGCCAAAGAATCTTGGGCAAATTTCTTGGGGTGCCTGGAAGGGGTGTATTTCTTTAAAGCTAGTGACACCAAAATTTCCGGGTATCATCTGGTAAATATTCTTAGGATGCCACCCAAATTTGGTGAAGTTATGTTCAGGGAAACCAAAGTTATGGTCCCTCAAATGGGTAGACCCCATCTCCTGTTAGCTTCCATTGAAAACAATGGGGATGGGGCACCCCATTTGGGGGTCCATAACTTTGCACCCCCTAAACCAAACATCACCAAATTTGGGTGGTATCATCAGGACAGTATCTGGATGATACCCTGAAATTTTGGTGCCGATAGCCTTAAAATGCGCCCCCTGCAGGCCGGAACGTGAAAAAACACTTAAAAAATTTAAAAACACACAAACGACCCTGAAATGTTGGCGCCCCCCCACGTGACCAAATGGGGGGCGCCCGGGGACATAGGGTACCCCCTGTCCCTAGGCAGGAACGCCACTGCTCATAGCTGAATCCTCTACTGCTGCTATGTAGTTCAGGATACATGGAGCTGACTTTCTCGTCCCTAATTCTTTTCTGAGAACGAATTTGGTTGCACTCCTCCATTGATCACTCATTTCATTATGAACACATCATGAACACACTGTGTGTCTGGATACCTGACATGGATCCCAAGCAGAAGTTCAATGTTTCCCTAACAACCCACTACACCTCTCTACTAACAAGAGGGTGGAAGATCACCAGTTAGCCAGTTATAGGGGGGCTATGCCTGGCAATACAGCCCATCCCTTCCCTCCAGGGAGGCTGCAAGGTTAAGAAACCATAGCATTGCTCTACTGGAGCAGCAGTGGCGTGTACTCTAATTTGAAGGAACAGGGTTTGATTCCCCGGTCTGCCACTTGAGCTGTGGAGGCTTATCTGGGGAATTCAGATTGGACTGTGCACTCCAACACATGCCACCTGGGTGACCTTGAGCTAGTTACAGTTCTTCTGAGCTTTCTCAGCCCCACCTACCTCACAGGGTATTTGTTGTGAGGAGGGAAGGGAAAGGAGTTTGTAAGCCCCTTTGAGTCTCCTATAGGAGAGAAAGAGAGGGGGTATAAATCCAACTCTTCTTCTTTCCATTGATCTCTAAGCCCATGAGAAAAAGATACATGAACAGCAGCAGGAGGCACTGGGGCTGAAGTGGGACCAAGTGAAGCAAGATATTCCATGAGCTGTTATGTGTTCTTAGGATCCAGGCAACACATCTGCACCCCCGAAATAAGGAAGATATCTCAACCATGCCTGCCTGCCTGAATCCTCACTCTGTGGTTGTCTAAGGGCCGGGGAGGAGCGGAGGAGGCTGGCCAAATTAGTTCAGGGCATGCTATGTTGTGCAAGGCCTGCCTGCTAAGCTAACACAGCATCGGCTTTCCTAACGGCTCTGCTTCCCACAATGCCAGAGAGGGAACGGACTCAAATAGAAGGTGGCCTTTTTTAAAGACAGGCCTGCTGGAATACACCACGTCCAGTTCTAAAACGAGTGGAAAAGCTCACCTGAGTGGGATATCTGGGGTTTGTGTCCTCTTCCTGAATTAACCAGTTTCAAGCTCCTGTGTCTTTCCACAGACAAAAGATATAAGCACAGAAGAGGTAGCCAGCAGGACTCTCTGAACCTACGGTTGTTATTCTTTTGTTCTAGTGTATCAAACCCTTCTGCCAGGTTTGATTAGTCAATGGCATTCACACCTATTGGCTTGAACTAACGTCTCAGGATCAGCCAGTCTTCAGAACATCAATAATGGGTGTGGGTGGAAGAAAAACTACTTGTATAAGGAAAGTTACAGAGAAGAGATTGTGGCTCAGTGGCAGAGCATCTACTTGACATACAGAAGGTCCCAGGTTCAGTTCTCGGGGTATCAAGTTTAGATGGTGATCAGACAGTAAGGGATGGGACAGCCTCTGCCTAAGACCCTGAGGAGCTGCTTCCAGCCTGTGTGGACAGTATGGATGGAGACGTTCCACTAGGCATTCAGTTGAGGCCTCTCGTGCATCCTGAAGCCATCACCAGCCACCCCAATACAATACCATCTTGTGTGATCTCCCTCCTAAACCCACTTACACCTAGACGTTTTAATAAGGGTCCATGTTCCTGAACTGGGCCAGAGGGGTTTTTATAGGTTTAAATGTTTGCCATTTTAGATTTTGTTTTATCGATTACTGGTATAGTATTAGTATATTTTTAACCACGTTGCATGCCGCCCTGAGCCTGCCATTGTTGGGGTAGGGCAGGATCAAAACTGAATAAATAAATACTAATCTTGACAGACCAAAGGTCTGATTCAGCGTAAGGCAGCTTCGCGTGAAAAAAATCTCACACGCATCTTTGCTATTAAAAAAGGTTTAAAGTCTGAGCGCTCGCTAGGTTAGACCAAGTGCAAAAGGAAAAGGTCAGCTGATAAATTCCAAGAAGTCTTCAAGGCTGCCTATTGGCTACAATACAAGGCTGCCTATTGGCTACAAGGCCTTACCTCTGCTGGGTAATGATCTGAGTTGTGCCTTAAAGACGAGAAGCAGCCTCTGAGATTCCCACCCCATCCCACCCCCCCACAAATGTACAGCTTTGCTGGATATCACAGGTCTAGATAAACACCAATATTGGGAAAGATTTTCAATTGTCCTCCTGTACTGCAAAACATTCCCAGAAGGCCACAAAACAGCAAACCAGAATGGCAGCTCCAGGCGAATGGGTAGCACCCACCCCATGAACTCGGCAGAACCAAAAACCTCTTCAGGACAGTGACCACAGAACTTGCTTGAATCCACTCACTAGAACAGGATAAGGCAAACTCATATCCAGATACAGGACAAACTAGACTTGCACCATAAAGGACAACTCCGCACAGGCCAAAAACTGTGTCCCGGGTACGGTTAAAACACTGTTCACTTTCTGGGCTGAGTTCACATGGTGGTTGCCGCTTACTCCAAAACGCAGGCGAGAGCACCGTTCTACTCCCCCACCCACCGCCGATCATCCAAGGCGGGAAAACACTTTTTTTGAATACACTCAATCAGTGAGGTTTTTCAAAATCAGTGTTTTGCACCTGGTGCCAAGTGAACAGTACCGGATCGAAGGCGCCACTTTTAGGCATGTTCTGTTTTTTAAAAACTTAACTTCTCACTCTGCGCAGCTCCGCAGGGATGAGGAGTCATGCCCACGCTGCCCTCCGACCCCCAAGGAGTCGCCATGGCAGCAGGGTGTGTCTCCTCGTCCCTGCTGAGCTGCACAGGGCGAGAAGGTAAATTTTTTAAAAAACAGGATGCCCGCCTCTGTAGGGCTGCAGCAACTTCGGCACCCCCCACACAAAAGTGTGTGAACAATCCTGGGGCTCCACTGGGGTCATTTACCCCAGTATGCAGCCGATTCCCCGGCCCATGCGGAAAGGGCCAAAGACAACAAACTCAAGGAAATTGGTTGATCTGTTCAGCAGATAATAAAGCTCACAAGAGTTAAGCTGAAGAAAATTCTAAAACACAACAGTTGCCAAAAGCATTGCCTTGCATGCCCAAGCCTCTCAGCCAGGTCACAGAGTACAACTGGACACAGCGGTCACCATTTGCGAGACACAGACACATGATGGTACAATCAGATCTATAGCCCTGTTATGTCAGTACATGGCAACTGCAAGCAGCCAAAGATACAGAATCCGCTGCTGGACAATAACGGAATGATTATCTGGTCTCTGCTCTGTCAACCTAATTCCTAGCAGCCACACAGCTAAAGATACCCTTGCCACGTGATGGCCTCCATCCTTCTCCACAGGAAACAAAAATGAAAGCAGGAACAATTAATGCAGAAACACCAATTGACGCAGGAACAAAATCTGGTTGAGCAACTGGTTGACAAGCAGATCAGCATCCAGTACTAGAAAATCCTACACATGGAGCAGTTCCAGAGCAATCATCATCCACAACTGGTGATGTCAAATTGCACCCAATTCACAGCAACCCTGTAGGGTTTTCAAGGCAAGAGACAAGCTGAGGCAGTTTGCCATTGCCTGCCCCTCTGTAGCAATCCTGAGCTCCCTTGATGGTCTCCCATCCAAGTACTAACTAGGACTGACCCTGCTTAGATTCCAAGGTTTGATAAAATCAGGCTCAACTGATTGGTAAGGTGCCACTGAGGGGCCCGCTGGAAAGAATGAGTTGCTCCCTAAAACTCTCGACATCTGGCATCAGCATGCCCACCAACTGAGCTTGAACTCATGTTACCTTGCACAGTACTTCAATCCTGCGTCCTTCTGCAGATATGAAGCCCAGCCCAAGACACTGCAGTATTTTTCTGTGTCCTTCATCCACCTATAGCTCAACTACATGCTACTGTTGTGCGCCCGGGGCGCCCTCCGTTGGTCCCCTCCTCGTCCCTCCTGGTCTTTATCCTTTTCCAGCTTCACTCTCCCACATGCTCTCCCTCCTTCCCTCCTCCTCATTCTTCCTTCCCAGCTTCCCGGGCTTTTCCCCTTTTATCCCTTCCTGGGCCACCTGAGGGGTTGAAAACCCCGCCCCTGTTCCCCCGCGCCCACTTCCGGCTCTCTCCTTCGGCCCAACCGGGCTCAGCTGCCTAGTTTCCTCCAGATCGCCCCACCTCCTGCAGACGCATCGACAGAGCTCCCCGGGGCTTCATTCCTCCGTCAAAGGAACAACGCGCCTCGCTCTGCCGCCGGAGCCGCCACCCGTCACCGCTCCCGGGGAAAGCACGGAGCGTCCAACGAGCCCGTCGTCGACCACCTGACAGGCCTCGTCCCCGGCGCTCCGCGTTGCCGGGGCCCCGCCTGCCAGCCGTGGGTCGGGGCGCGAGTCCGGGGAGGGGGCTACCCAGCGCGCTAACCCGGACAGCTACCTTCTGGCCCACCCCATGTTCAAAACAGAGCCAAAGATGCCCAATTAACCAGAACACCGCACAGTTTAACAAAACTATTCCCTGGCAGAGCAAAACAAAAACTAGCTCTCCATATGCATGAACAATGGAAGAGAACAGTGACAGCTACAATTAAAGAAGAGTTCAGGACCCACCTGTACGTCTTCCCATCTTTGTGCTGGTCGTCATCATCCTCATTTGACAGCACAAAAGGATCGCTCATCTCTGGCAAGCCAGACTCCTGCAGCCGCTTCTTTTTCCGACCTCGGGGTGCTTTGGGAGTGATGCCTCCAGTGCCGCTTGCTGGCCCTCCCTCAGAAAGGGCGCCGGCCCCCTTTTTGGAAAGATCCGGGATGACCTGGAGGGCAGCCTGGGAACCGGGTGGAAGGGCTGAGACAATCATGGGTGCCGAGATGGGGAAGGTTTGTATGGAAGAGGCTGTGGTCACCAACGAACCAGAGGGAGAAGTGATCACCAGACCAGGGCCTGCAGCGAGAGAAGAGAGGAAGGTCAGCCACAATGCTCCACAAGAACTTCCTCATCCCTGAGAGAAGCAGAGGTTGGACTTGAAAATTCAAGGAACAGAGAATGCTCAAATCCATTAATTCCTAGAGCCAAGACTGAAATATCCCAAACTAGATAATAAATAGCTAACAGGTTTGCCGTTATTCAAAAGCATTCAGGTCATGTTTTGTTGGTACTCTCTCCCTTTACATCACTTGAGACATACTGTTTGATGACCTTGCTTGGAATGAGCATATTATATAGCATGATGTTGTGATGAAAAACCAGCATAGTGTAGAGCACTGGACTCTAATTTGGAGAACCAGGTTTAATTCCCCAGTCCTCCATATGAGCAGTGGATTCTAATCTGAAGGACTGAATTTGTCACCCTACACATGAAGCCTGCTGGGTGACCTTGGCCCCTCACAGTTCTCTCAGAACTTTCTCAGCCTCACCTACCTCATGAGGTTTCTGCTGTGGGGAGAGGAAGGGAAAGTGTTTGAAAGCCCCTTTGAGACTCCTTAAGGTTGAGAAAAGTGGGGTATGAATTCCTCTTCTTCCAACACCTTTTTGCAAGGATTCAGCAACCCCTCCAAACACCCCTCTATTGATGCTTCCTTCTACACTCTCTAGAGCATCTCACCTGTTGTCATGAGCCCAGTAGACTGTACAGGCACCACAGTGATGTTTTGTGTCACAGGTGCTTGACTGTGCGGGGTAAGCTGTTCTGGCTTGGTGTCAGACTCCATAGAGATGCTGGTCGACAGGGCTGCAGAAGTGGGGACAGTCAACAGGGTGGGATAGTGAGGGGGAGCCAGACCACAGCTTTTTTCTGCCGGTAACAGTTGCTCCTTCATCTTGTTAATGAACATGCTGTTGTCAATCTGGAGCAAGAAGGGAAGAAAATGTATTTAGAACAGCGGTGGACCAGCTCTGCAGAAAATGTATTAAAAATGAGACTTTCCTTACCTGTCCAGAGACCGTGGGCACCGCAGGCCAGAAATACGGAGAGGAGTTGAAGTGAGATTCTTCCATTCTAGCTGGTGAGAGAAAGATACAAGGCTGATGTCAGAGAACTTTCATACTGCATTCTGAAGGGGCAGCCCCTTCTTTATTTTAAACCCAGTCTGAGTTCTACTGCTGAGATTCCCTTGGCCCGTAAAGCACATGGGGATTCTACAGATATGGGCCCTGATGTTCCAAACCTCTCCAAGCCCGGATCAGCCTCCAATCCCAATGTCCCTCTTCAGATGTCAGAGATAGGGTCTGCACACATAGTCCATCTTTACAGTAAGACCAGAAGAATACTGTGCAATTTGAACCCAAAGAAAACAAGAGTCTATGTGGGCTTCCTTACACTATCAAAGTATTAAAACAAAATGCAGGAGGGCGAACATAACAAGGTGGCAACAAATTACAAAAATCAGTACTTCCCTTGTTTTAAAAAAGGTTGCATCTTAATGCCTGCAGAAAAGCTGTAGGCATAATTGCAGGCTCTGTTCTCAAAGCACGGGAATATTCATGATCCTTGAAAAGAGACTTTGCAACACTGAGTTTGATTTGCTTCAGATCACTGTGAGGTAATGGGGCAAACCTGGCTGCCGGTTCAAATGACCAATCACCTGCCCAAACTCTGTTCAGTCCTAATTCTATAAAACATACAGCATAGTTTTGAATCCCTTGCACCATTTTCTTTTCCTGGAAAAACTTTCCCTTCTCGGTAGGTGGAAAGAGGATTCTTGGGCATCAAGTCCAGCCTCCCTATGTCTAATCATTCCAGGCAAGATCTCTAGAAAGTATGAGTAGAGACACACAAGCCCTAATTGTCTTCTTTAAAAATAACACGAATATATTTTATATTTAAGATCAGCTGTAAGAGGCAAAAATATCTTCCAAAATAATTCACACAGAAAGTGGAAGAGCACATTTCTGCACAGAAGAAATCTGGCAGAAAGAACAGTGGGAAAGCAAGTTTACAGATGTTGAGTGTTCAGGTTTCAGCTGATTGTGTAAACCTTTACAAAACGAAATGCAGACCTCAAAAATTACTGCATGTATCTTTTCTAATGTCACAATACCAGCACTAACCTCTTAAAGACCAAGAGAAAAAAAGTTGAAGAGTTTGGATTTATACCCCATCTTTCTCTCCCGGAAGGAGACTCAAGGCAGCTTACAAACTCCTTTCCCTTCCTCTCCCCACAACAGACACCTTGTGAGGTAGGTGGGGCTGAGAGAATTCCATAGAACTGTGACTAGCCCAAGGTCTCCCAGCCGGAATGTACAAGTACAAGAGCAAATCTGGTTCACCAGATAAATGCCTGCTGTTCAAGTGGAGGAGTGGGGAAACAAACCCAGTTCTCCAGATTATAGTCTACCTGCTCTTCAACACTACACCATGCCAGCTACCATCCTTTGCATTTTTCTCAGGAGTAAACCTCATTAGATGCAAGTAAACCTTAGATACAGGAGTAAACCTCATTAGATCCAAGAAAATAATCAAAGGATGGGAGTTGCACAAAGTGTAGAACCACTTTGTTGTGACTATGCATCTTCCTATAGGGGGAAAGAAAAAACTATCATCTCAATTATCAGACAAGGCAAATAAACCTCCTTCTCACCTCCAGCCTATTATCAAGCATGACCAGGGCAGCTTTAAACCTTCTTTTCACCGCCAAACCTATTATCAAGAGCAATCAGTGCAGCTTTAAAGCAAAACAACAAATAATCTTCACAGCCGAAATACATATGTACTGGCAAAAACAGATTGTTCACAAACTATCTGCAGAAGGAATACCATCATGCATGGACCACCTCCCATTTCATGGGGAAATAAATCTGCCATACTTTAAATGTAACAGCAGATGAAGATATGGAATAACAGCCAACAGCAAATATGCAAGAAAAGGTGAGAGAACACACATAGTCACTTATGTTTCCCCTCACTTATCCAAAACTGTTTCATTTCCTTAATTTCCCAGGCCCAACCATTACCACTCAGGAAAGGTCAGGTTTCTGACAGACTGTTAAGGACCAGTATAGAGAAACAGAAGATCTGTTAAGAAACAACTATCCTTTATTTTGCTGCTAGGGATGAAACAGACAAAACTTATTAAGATGAAGCATCTTCGTACCCAATAAATGCCACAATGAGGTATTGGGACAGAAGAGCACTTTCTAACTCACTGGGTTAATTTGTAACTTTCAAATGCCACTTGCCACTAGAGAGGTGCTTATTATTACAGTGAGATAGAAGTGGGCAATTCCCAAACATCAACCTACATAACCAGGAGAAAACTGGAACCCAAAGCTGGGGAAGTTTTAAAAAGGCAAACTCCAGAATAAAACTTGAAAAAAATCAATAATAAATAAACAATGCGGCACACTCCTACAACACAGATCATATGGGGATGAGTGACCGCTGAATCTTACATGTTTATCCAGCACCAGTAATTAAAAGCAGATCAAATCTCTTCCTCCCCTCCCTCAACAACCACAAGCAGGGAAGCACAATTGGAATAAAACACCAGCTCTTACTGAAAGAATGTATGTTTGTGGAGCTCCCACCTGCAGAATTATTCTCTCTCCCCATAGAACTTTGAGAACCTTTTTTTGGCGGGGTGTGTGTGTGTGCTAATCTCTCCATTCTAGGCAGTCATTCCTTCCATCTACCCAGGAAAAGTGAAAAACTACTTTGAGAAACTATACTTTAGAATAAAACAAAAAAGGATTTATTGGCTCTCCTTTGGGATCTCTAGCATAGCCTGTCACATCACCTGTCATGCTCAGAGTGACAGACGTGTCACGAATACAAACATAACAGAAGGTGGAGGTCATGGGATCTACCAGGTGAGTCCCCATTTCAAGTCTTGCTAAATCAGAACAGGAGCTTGCCTGCACCAGCATCCTCTTTCCAAAAACAGTCAACCAGCTGCTTCTGGAAAGGCCGCCACAAATTGTTGTTCTTTCCCTCCCCTGGGGGATCTGATATTCAGTAGCGTATTGCCTCTGAACATGAAGTTTACATTTAATTATCCTGGCGACAAGCCAACCAGAATGCAGCATTTCTGGGTGAAGGAGTCTGGCTCTTTTTCAGACCTAACGATCCCCTGGCCGTCAGCCTCTTCTTGTGGCAGAGTTCTGCAAGTTAGCCGCTGAGTGGGTGAAGAAGAAGTGATCCCACACAAAAAACATCCCGCCCGCCACCGCGTTGAGATGGGCACCTCCTCCCTTCAGAGGTGCCACATTTTAACCGTCGTGGGGGCAGAAAAAGCGGACAGGGGGAAGCCGAACCCCTTAGGTCCCCTCCCGCCCGGTCCAGCCCGAGAGCCCCCAGGGGCGCCCTCCCCCTCCCAGCTCCCGCCGCATCCCTTCGCTCGAACTGACCCCGCCCGCGGCCCCTCACTCTCCGCCCCGTCCGGGCTGAAGCGGGGAACAACGGCCGTGCCGACGCGGAGTCCAGCGGCGCGCGGGCCACGAGCTGCGAGGGGCCGCCGACGCCACCTCCTGCCGCTGCCGCTCCCCCAGACAGCCAGGCGGACAGTAGGCAGCCCTTGTCCTCTTCCGCTTCCGGGTGACCCCACCCCGGAAGGGACCCTTGCCGAAGACACCCGCTCATAGTCCCTCGCCCGCTGCCCATGCCCCGGCCCCGCCCGGCCTCGGAGACAGCCCCCCAGCTCCCGGCCCCAGTGGCCGCAACGACAGCCTCCTCCTCACCGGAAAAGGGAGCGAGGAGCCACTTCCGAGGTCAGTAGGCGGTGCCTCAGCTAACGCTTCCAGGGCGCGAGCCGAAGGAAGGCGGTCGTCACCGGAAGCCACGCGAGTGGCGGCCAGGACGGAGAGTTCGAAAGGCTGGAGAAGGCACGTGGAGAAGAGCGACGGTGTGCCGGAAGGGCCACAATTCGTAGGCGTCAATCGGAGATTGCGTGACTGCTGGGAAAGGCTGTTTCCTCCTGGTGTGGCTGCGTCTCCGTCTCTTCTAAAAACTCTCCTGATCAGCCTAGGCTGGATTTATTCCCGTCGCCTTTAGGAGGGGCCTTTCTCTCCCACCTTCCACATCTTTATAGAGATCTGGGCTGTGAGTCATTTATTCATTCCGGTCCTTGGCCAGAAATGTGCCCAAAATAATCAAAAGTGTTGGGATTTGGCAAGTGTCCGTCGCACAATTGAGTCAGGAAAGAGTTAAACAGAGGCGTAGCTAAGAACAACGGCACCTAGGGCAAAATCTGAGTTTTCTGCCCCCCACCTCCCATATGGGCGGTTGCCCTCCCCCATCACAACCAAACAATCTACTAGCAGCAAAACCCATTGCTGGGGAGATTCAGTGGGCCCTATAAAGGGGTAGAAGATGGACCTCCCCAGCAATGGGCTTTAGTGGGGCTGTAGCAGACCCCACCCCACCCTTACTCAAGATGTGACACTTACCTGGGTGTGCAACTGTGGCTCTGGGGTGGAACAGGTTGAAAAATGGCTTGAGGTAGGAAGGAAGATGAGGATAGGTGCATGGGAGGGGGACAGAGTGAGAGCTGGAGTGGAGGAGGGTGGAACAGCGGCTTGAGGTGGTGGGAGGGTTGAAAGGGCAGGCTTGGGGGGGCAGATTGTGAGAGGGTGGAATGAAAGGCTGCAGGTGGGGGAGGTCAGAAAGGTGAGGGTTCTGGTGGGGCACGGTGGCAAGGTGAGGCATGGGTGAGGGTTGAAAGGTAAGGCTTTGGGTGGTGGGGGTGGAAAGTGTGGCTAGGGGTGGGGTGTAGTTTTAGAGTATGAGGGTGGGTAGGGTTAGCAGGTTAGTGTCAAGGTAGGGCAGAGTGGCAAGGTGAGGGTTGAAAGGTAAGGCTTTGGGTGGTGGGAGGGTTGGAAGTTGTGGCTAAGGGAGGCTTTGGGTGGTGGGAGGGTTGGATATTGTGACTAAGGCGTCGGTAGGTGAGTATGAAAGTGGGGAGGGTTGGCAGGTTAGTATTGGGGTGGGGGAGAGGCAAGGGGAGGGGTGGGGGAGGGTTGGCAAGGTGAGGCTTGGGGCAGGGGAATGTTAGAAGGTAAGGCTTGGGGGAGGGTTGGAAGGGGCGACAAGGGGTGGGGGAGGATGGAAAGATTAGGATTTGGGTGGGGGAGGGTGGAAAGTGGCTGGGGGTTGGTAGGTGAGTATGAAGGTGGGGAGCGGTGGGATGGGGAGAGAGGCGAAGTGAGGGTAGGGGTTGGGGAAGGTTAGAAAATGAAGCTTGGGTGGGGGGGATGGGGGAAGCTGTAGGTTAGGGTAGGGGTGGCAGGGCCTGGGGTTCCTGGTGGGGTGGAGGGAGGGAAGTGCCCACAGAGCTGCTTCGCAGACCCAGGCTTCCTCACAGGGGTGGGGGGGAGATATGAAAGGGCCCACGGGCTTGCTGGGGGTGGGGAGGACTTGCGGGGAGGGCGTGCCTGGCAGGGCGGGACTCTCCAGGCAGTGGGGGCAGTGGGTGGAGAGCAGGGTCTGGCAGGGGGCAGGTGAGCTGAGGCTTCCCTCTTTCCTCACTTGCCACCTACTGCCGAGTGGGGCCGGGCTGTGCCGAACACCCCAAGCCGAGGAGGGCCACCCGGGAGGGGGGAAGGAGGAGGGGTGTGGAGGCGGTTTTCCGTCCCCCCATGTGACTGAACAGCGGCTATCCGGGGCATTTGTCCCCAGATGACCCTGTGGATGCTCCACTTCTGATGCTAAGTAGAGGTCACTGCTTAATGAGAAGGCCAACTGATTAGCTTAGTCTGCAATTGCTAGTAAGCCAGATAGCACATATGACCGAAGTTGTAAGTTAACTTGTTTCCTTTGTTTAAGAGTACTGTAAACCATGTGAGACCACATGTAGAATGTAGCGGTCTGTATGTAGTCTTGAACAGCATTAGCTAGCAGGCTGCTGGCTAGATGCAACTGATAGAAAGCATTTATCTTTTGTAACTTTTCCTGTTATCAAAGCTAGTAAAGTTTTTCTTTTTTATAATAGCAACTGAGACTCTGTCTTGTTTATTTTGAAGCTCTGCTAAATAAGCACATATTTCCAATAAAAAGGCTTTGCAAATACCATTTCTGAATTACAAAAATACTAGTTACAAAAAAACCCTTATGATATTACATTTAAAGCACGTTAAAATTCCTTCAAGATTCTGCTGCATAATACACTTTTTGGACGCTACGAATCAAGACAGAGTGAACTGTAAACTTTTGGCCCCGAGTCCGACTGCCCAGCAAGAAGAAAAGTGCCAATGTTTGCAAAACTAAATTAGTGGGATACCGTTGGAGATCCTGCGTGATGTGCAGTGGTTAGACCTCCAGATATGGATCTGGGTGGCCCGCATTGTGCCATGGAAACTTAGCTGATTGCACACTTTCAGCATTGCTTACTCCCTTCCCCCCAGGTTTGTTGTGATGATGAAAAGTGTAGATTTATATCCCACTTTTCTCCACAGAAAGGTGTGTCAGATCAGCTCAAGAAATCCTTCCCATCCTCACAATAGACATTGAGTAAGGCAGGTGGGGCTAACAGAGGCTCATTCCGCACATGCAGAATAATGCACTTTCAAACTGCTTTCAGTGCTCTTTGAAGCTGTGTGGAATGGCAAAATCCACTTGCAAACAGTTGTGAAAGTGGTTTGAAAATGCATTATTTTGCGTGTGTGGAAGGGGCCAGAGTTTCAGAGAGAACTGTGACTAGCCCAAAGTCATCCAGCCAGCTTCATGTGTACGAGTGGAGAAGCAAATCCAGTTCACTAGGTAAGAGTCCGCCACTCATGGGGAGGAGTGGGGAATCAAACCTGGTTCTCCAGATTCGCTGCTCTTAACCACTGAAGTACGCTGAGTCTCAGTGCAAGAGAATCATGCTTTGGGTTCCCACTGAAAACAAATGTTGGGTGTGAATGAATCAATATTAGGGCCCACCAGGAGGTTGCACCCTCTCCCTCCCAAGAACAGGGCATGACCAGACATATATCAAAGGACAGCTGAAGTGAGCTTCCTTTAGTGTTGCTTCCCAGCATAAGTATCCTAATAAGGTCAAGTTACTCAAAGATTGCAGATGCGAAGGGTGCTGTAACCAGGGTGCTGTAGGGTTTCTGGGCTGATTGGCTGTGTTCCACTAGCATTTTCTCCTGACATTTCGCCTGCATCTGTGGCTGGCATCTTCAGAGGATCTGAAGATCTGAAGCAGAGTTGCTATAACTGCCATCAGCCAGAGGTCCAAGGTTCACAATGCTGACTTCCTTCCAGGAGAAACACTAGCGCAAAAAGACAAAGTTTTGTACTGTTTCCTTTCTTTTTATTTATTTATTCAAATTAGAATCATAGAGTTGGAAGCGACCCCAAGGGCCATCACGTCCAACCCCCTGCAATGCAGGAATACACAAAGCACTCCTGACAGATGGCCATCCTGCCTCTCTTAAAAAACCTCCAAATAAAGAGACTCCACCACACTCCAAGATAGTGCATTCCACTGTCAAACAGCCCTTACTGTCAGGAAGTTTTTCCTGATGTTTAGGTGCAATCTCTTTTCCTTCACCTTAAACCCATTACTCCTGGTCCTAGTCTCAGGTATCCTGCCTGTTCCCAACAAATCAGGCTCAGAGCGACTTCCAACAATAACTGCAGAGCGTTAATACGTTAAAATTACAGGTTGAAACTAAAATTAAAATGTTGTACAATGTTATTGTTATTGCCCTGAGCCTGACTTGTTGGGAATAGGCAGGATACAAGTTGAATAAATAAATAAAAGGAATACAGTGCAAAACTAAGATTTATGGCTGTTGGGACCAATTTGTCTTCTTGTGAACCTGATGGCCGATCTATGTTAACTGGTGCAAGCCACTTTGGAAGACATATTTAATGGTCGCTATCAGTCCAATCCAGTGCGAACAGTGGCCAGGGACAGCCTCGCTTCTGCATCACCTCCAAAGAGATTTCACGTGGCTCAGGTAGGTAACACAAAAACCCAGCCGCCGGGAAAAAAACATTGTTCAAAATGACTTACATTTTCTGGCGGTGTAAGTCTGCCTCTGGGAAGGGGGCTGTTCCTGGGCTGAAAGCCTAATAGAAGTCATCTAAACTGGGCTCAACCCATGGGGACCCCCCCAGCCCACCCTCCACTATGCCAGTGTGGCAACCAGCTCTTCTGGGTTCAGGCTCCACAGAGCTGCCCAACCCCATGCCCGCTTGTGTGTTTGCCCTCTCCACTAGCATGTTTGCTCCTTACCCTGGTGGGAAGAAGAGGAAGATTTTGGATTTATACCTCACCCAGGGGCAGAGTGAGGGGGAACTGCGCCCAGGGCAAGCACACACCCTTCACCCCTATTGCTGCGCTGCCCACCGCTGCCACACCTCTGCTGCGGTGCACACCCAGGGCGTCATGCCCCCCCCTCGTCCCATTGGTGCTACGCCACTGATCCCACCTTTCTTTCCTGTAAGGAGACTCAAGGCGTCTTACAAACTCCTTTCCCTTCTCCCCACATCAGACACCTTGTGAGGTAGGTGGAGTTTGTTTGTTTGTTTGTTTGTTTATTTATTGTTTCGATTTATAAACCGCCCTATCCCCTAGGGGCTCTGGGCGGTATACAACATACACATGAACAATTGATTAAATCGATAACAACAATAGAATACTAAAATCCATTAAAAGTTACTTAAAAGCAGCGGTTAATATCACCATAAGGTGCCCTGTAATTCAATTCAGTTAAGATCACCCCAATAAAAAGAAGAGGGAGAGTCTGGGTTCCTCTCTAGGAGGATAATAAGGTGGTAAAGTGCATCAGATGGTGTGTGCAAAGAAGCAAAAAGGGGGGGGGAGAGGGGAAGGGGGCGCCACTCAGCGACTGGACACTCCAAAGGCCCGGCGGAACAACTCAGTCTTACAGGCCCTGCGGAACTCACCAAGGTCCCGCAGGGCCCGGACAGCTGGAGGAAGAGTGTTCCACCAGGCTGGGGCCAGGGCCGTAAAGGTCCTGGCCCGTGTGGAGGCCAGCCGCATCATCGAGGGGCCAGGAACCACCAGCAAATTGGCCTCTGCTGAGGCAGAGTAGGGGCATAGTTGAGAGAGTTCTGAAGAACTGTGACTAGCCCAAGGTCACACAGCAGGCTTCTAGTCTAGGAGCGGAGAAACAAATCCAGTTCACCAGATAAGAGTCTACTTGTTCTTACCCACTACTTTACATGGGGTGGGCACCCACATCAGAACAAGCCTGAGCAGCTTCCAAGACTCCATTGCCCCCACCCGCACAGATTGGACTGTTAGTTACATTGCCAAGTGAGGATTCCAGGGGAAGCTTTATAGTTCAAGGGCCCCCAGCTCACCTGAAGGTATTCGAAGTGCTTCATCTTGATTCTTGATAGGGTCACCCCTGTTCCAGTTTATTTCTCCTCCCAGTCCTGGACCAAACCCCCCATATTTATGCATTGAATGAATGAAATATTTTTAAAAGTAAACTTACCCTTATCATAGTTGGTGATGTTGCAGAGATATAATCATATAGCTGGAAAGCGCCATGGCCATCTAGTCCAACTCCTGATCACCGTGGGATTAGCCTAGAGCATGCCTGACAAGTGTTTGTCTATGAATGAGTTCAGTGTGTGCTTGATCGACTGTCAGTGTGGCACAGTACACTTTCTCTTCCTCTGGAACTTCTGTTTGTGCAAGATGAATTTCAATGGGCTCTTGTGGTGTTACAGGAAGAGGAAGTACACTCCAGAGCAGAGATTATCTAGCGTGCACAGAACTTGTCCATAGGTGCACACCCGAAGACATTCTCAAGTCCTGTCTTTGAAAAATCCTCCTTGTTCATTGGAAACTCACACCAAGCAGTGTCTTTTCCCCAAGTCAAAGAGGTTATCGCAGCTTTTATTTGCCTCTTCAGAGCAGGAGATATTTCAGAAGAACGGGCAAGGAGACATTACCTGCAGAGAGCACCCATTTGGAATTTCCTGATGAGGACACTTGACTTTGAACCACTTCGCTTTCTGCGACTGCCCCCAATGGCAAAAATCAGAACAGGAACACTATACTATTGGCTACAGAGAAATAATGGTATCCTTGCAAAATATACATTAAACAAAGTACAGCCAACAGCCTACCAAGAATAACAACACATTCAAGAATCTCAGCAATGCAATAATGTCCTCCAGAGATTTCAACAAGCCAGTGTATGGATTCTACAAAAGTTCACATTCAAGTAGGGAAAATATCCCATAATAAGGCAGGTTTTCCGGTAATTGTTCCCTGTTTCGTAGGGCAGACGCTCCTACTTCTTCAGCCAAAAGAGTTGAAATGCTGTCTTGCCTGAATTGATTGCTGGGATCAATCTTTGCAAGCTGAAAATATTACAATTTACAATATGTAACATACATAACTAACATGTAAAATTTATATCACCTTAAACTCACTTTGAACTTCATTACCCTACTCATCCAATTTGTGGATATCCTCCTGGGGCTCTTTACAGTGGTCCTTGGTTTTTACCATCATGAATAATATACTATTCTCTGTAAACTTGGCCACTACTCTGTTCATCCTCAATTTGAAACCATTATGAATGAACTGAACAGCACTGTCTCATTACCGCTCCTTGTGGGACCCCACTGTTCACCTCCCTTCATTTTGAGAACTGTCTGTTTATTCCCCATTATTCTGATCCCCGTTGTTTAATCCAATTTTGAATCCATAGGAGGACTTGCCCTCTTGTCCCATGACTGTTAAGCTTACTCAGAAGTCTGATGAGGTACGTTGTCAAAAGCTTTTTGGACACCCAAAATCTACAAAACAGAAGGAAATAGCTGAATGAAATGCAAATGAAAAGAAACAATTATGTGGATTTACATGAAAAATAATTGGCAGGGTAACAGGAGTTTGCAGTGTAATATACAGACTAAGAAAGATGATAATGGCAGGTTGACTGATCTTTTTTTCTTTTATAATGATCTCCATGTTGAATTCAGAAGGAGAAAATGATACCAACAAGTGCTTTTTAATAAAATGCATGTTTATCTTGTGGCAAGGGAAGCAAATAGCTACAAAGAAAGTATGTGTGTTGGGAGGGGGGCATATTAGATAGCTTGGAGTGAATAATGATCAACAGTTAGATGGGAGAAAAATTGCAAAGGAAACAGGTCGGTTTGGAGCCCAAGCCAAGGATGATGGGTAATCAGAAGGAATTTTCCCATGGGCTTATTTCCAGAGCTGTCGTCATCAATATTTTAATGCTGTCGGCTTGTACTATAACAAATGCAGAAGAGAGGATGAAGGAAAAGGAAGCAAACACATCAAGGGCAGCTTAAAATCTAGCAGCTGATATATTTTTAACTGCACAAAATAAATATGACGAGCCCTGATGTACTGACTGCTAATCAGTTTAGAGATTTTTTTTTTGTTTGAAATTGGCAGTTGAATTTATTACTATTATTTTGGGGGGGACAACTCCTACGCAAAATCAGATGATAAATGGTAAAGGCAAGCTTGTTAAAAGTGTGCAGGCAAATAAATAATGATGTGATCGGCCTGCGTGCTTCGCCAAGGAGGGGTAGAAATGCAGATATATATTGATGTCTTCATAGTCACCCAATGCGCATCAGCTGGAATGGTTCTTATAAAAGAAACTGCAGAGGTTAAAAATACTTCTGGGAGGGAAAGCTCATTAAAAAAAACCAAGAGCTGGGATGGCATGTTAAGTGTTATTGGTAGCATTCATAGTGGCAAGTTCCACTAGTGTGTAAAATTTTAGTCAAGGGAGAATTGGAATTGATTCACGTGGAAGAATTTACATAAAAGACCTTTGGCCAGACTTTCTCATTGGCATGCATTTTTCTAGAACAAATCTGTGATCAAAGTTCTGCCTGTTTTATCATGTTTCTTTGCTGTTAAATGTGCTTGGATCATATCTATACTACTCATATCTATACTACCCTAGGCGCCTTCTACACAGCAAATGTATAAGGTGCTGCAGTTGTGATAAAGGAACCTGTTTCCTGTTTTCCCATTTGCATGTGTTCCATGCAGGGAGCAATTGGAGGCTGGAGCCCACGGAAACAATCTGGGTTGCTGTCGTGCCTTTGCACAGAGATGCTGCTCTCTCTCTCTTTGAATTTCCAGCAACATGTGTGGCTATGCAGGCATGCAGAAATGAACCCCCATAGCCATACCGATGCCGCATGATATGACTGGCTGCACCTGCGTAGCTTTGCAGATGCAAGCCACAATTTTTTTTAAAAAGGGCCTCCCTGCAATGGGCAGGCAATAGCAGGCTGCTTCTCCCTGACTATGAAGGATGGGGTGGAAGGGAGGGAAATAAAGCGCCTCCTGCCTGGCCATTTGCTCAGGAGTGGCTCCAACCTGGGATTTTTCAAAAGTATCTCTTGTTTAGTGATTTTCAAAAAACCTGGGTTGGAGGAAATAAAACGGGTAGACTCATTCAGGGGGTGGGACCTATGCTTAGCCCCCCCTCCAAAAAGCATCCTACACCAGTGTTTCTAAGCCCATGCAGAATGGCCCTTATTTTTGCTTTTATGCTTTCAAGTGTCATTCCTAGACACACCAGTCCAGTGTACAGTGTACAGAAGGGGCTGAGAATAAGAATCCAAAGTCAGTTCCCCTTATCAATTCTCTGTGGAGAGGGAATGAGTTTTAAGCCTTATTTAGTCTGTGGTGTAGATTTGCCCCTCAGATTAGGGGCAACTTTGTTTATGCTCTGTCTCAGAAAAAGTGTGTAACAGACTATTCCATCTGTGAGGCCAGCCACAGATGCCGGCGAAATGATAGGAAGAAGATCCACTAGACCCCAGCCACATAGCCCGGAAAACCCACCAGAACCATTTGTATGGAAAAATCCTTCATAATTCTAGGAGAACTCCAGGCCCTGCTGTATCCTTAACCCTTTCCCTCAAAGTTCCTAAGGTTCTCTGGGGAAAGACCATGGCCCTTAAACTGAATTTTGTTTACTTGTTGTATAGAGATGCACTTAAAAATGCACTCCAAACAATATGTCGGTTCAGGATATGAACAATGAGTATCCACTTATTTGTTTGTTTAATTATTATAGTTTTAGGCTGCTCTCCCCTCTCAAGGCAGGCTCAGAGTGGCTGACATCACTGTTACATTTATCAATAAAGTATGTAAATCAGAACAATAAAACATCATAATGATTAAAAAAAACTGGCACCTTAAAATACAGCATCCCACGAAGGTGAGTAATTTAAATTATAGTAAATCTCCCATACTCTTATATACTAAACATAGACCAAGGCAGAGTGGAGGAGAAAAGAAAGGGAGGCCAACTAAGTTGGAAAAACCATCGCTTCCTCCACCTTAATGGATCTGGTGTGGATAAATAAATATCCAATAAGTAATGTTTTGTCTCTGTAAAAAAGAGAAAGGGAATAAACCAAACACAATGATTAGAATGATTTGAGGAAAATAAATGCAACAAAAGAACATACATATGTAAAATGTCACAGCTGACGTGGTGACTCCACTGGGTTTTCAAAGCAAGAGACACTCAAAGGTGGTTTTTGTCATTGCCTGCCTCAACATAGCTATCCCAATTTTTGGTAATCTCTCTAAGTTTTAACTAGGGCTGGCCCTGCTTTGCTTGAGATCTGATGAGATCAAGCCAGAGAGCCAGGGACAAGAGAACGTATCGCTCTTGAACTAAGGTTGCATGAATGATAAAACTAGAAATGTTTCTGTTTTCCCAGCCACTGAGACTAATTAGGTTAGCAGTAATATGTTCTCGTGGTTGCATATTGTAGAAGACTGCAGATGAATTCCCATTTCTTTTTCCCATGGTTTTCCCTGGAAGACTAATTACTCACTGGACAAATGTCCTACACATGCCAATCTTAAGAAGAAAATTGTTGGTTTTTTTAATTTCATAGTTTGAATATAACCAGCTTTTAAATCTGAGAATGACTTTCCATGTTTCCCATATGAGAAAGGTCATTTGTACAAAAGGGGACCCTGATAAATGAGCACCTATAAGCTGATGCTCAATTTTATACAAACTGTATAGAAGGTACATACAGGAGGTCTGATTCATTTCATTGAGTGATCTACTTCCCGTAGCGGTTGAGGCCTCTCGAAGGATTCTCTTGTCATCGATGAATCATTCTCTTGCAGGTTCTGCTTTACATGATTTTTGAGTTTGCTGCCACACATTTACTGATTGCCATTAAAACTAGAAATGATTGGTGTCAGTGTTTTCCAAGGCACATGGAAAGAGCACTAAGCCCAAGCAGCCATCACAGTCTACCCACAGTGCCACCACATCATACACCTACTACCTTGGGTTACCTATTTCAAGGTTGGGCCTGGAATTCCAAGGGATCTGCAGATAACAGAGGGTAGTTCTCTTGGAGAAAATGGTAGCTTTGGAAGGCAGACTCTTTGGCGGAGGTCCCCAGCCTTTCTGAGCTTGTGAATAACTTTGCATTTCTGACATAAGGTAGTGGGTGCAATTAAAAAATGGCTGCTCTGGGAGGCAGAGCCAACTTAAAATGGGTGCTGTGGGTGGCAAAGCCAACTGCAAAATGTCAGGGAGTAAGGTGATGCATAACTCTAATAATAATTCTTCAGCATTTCAGACAGAAGCTCTGTTTTAACAAGATACTTTCGAAATGAACACATTGTTTTAAAAATGTTGTTGCATACAGACAGCTTACTTTCAGTCATACAGTGAAGATCCTTGTGCTGTGGCGGCTACTGTCAAAGCGATGCTTTTTAAAAATCTGTACAGTCAGATATTCAGTGGCCAATCAGAAGATCTGCTGGGCATAAGCCCCATCTGGCCCCACCCACTTTCAAAAAACACTTGGTAGGCACCAGAAAAGGTATTGTGGGGCCAGGACCGCGTCTCTGGTCCTACACAGCTGAATTAGTTTAAGAAAAACTTAAAGTTAGAAAACACCCAAGAAACAGTTTTGAAACAGAAGATAAATTTACTGGACAGCATAAATATCTGACCAGGGTGTCCTCTTAAGTAAGAGGCACACCCCCTTCATACAAAGGGACCAATTTTTATAGACGCAAAAATACAGACGTCACGCAATCATCATCATCAGATTTATGTACATAATCCATACCCCTTTCACGTGCTACAAGCATGTACTTTCAAATCCCATTGGATAGCTCTGTCTCATTGTTACAATAAGACAGCCTCTTATTCTACGTGTATTCCAACGCTGCATGCTGTTAACTCATGGCCCTCTACCCATATGCAAAGGGCAGCAATAAAACTAGCTTGTTGTCTCCAAGAAAAACTTGTTTTCTTAGTTTTCTAAGTTTGCTCCCAGAGAGATATTTCCCCTTCAGGCAATGCAGGCTTGACATACTTTAGGATCATAAAACTTTTCTTTACCAGTTAGAAATGATTTAACTTCAAATGATTTTACAAATATTGATTCTAACAACAATTATACCTTCGATTCTAAGACAATAGAATTATGATCAAATACAAGTAAATGTGAACCACTCTCATTATCATTTCTGTATTCATTCAACATAAATAGAAAAACACCTTTTCCTTATTTAATTAATCACATTGATTTAGCTATCCCCTATTGCTGGTTCTAACCCAGAAAAACAAGGTTATAAATTTATATGGCTTCTGTCACATAGTAACCTGTAGTTACAAGACCTTAAAGATGTTTATCTGTACTTGCCTGCATCTTCACTGAGAAGCTGTTAACAGGCAGGCCTGCTGGTCTCTATACAGAGAACCATTTTGATTCTTCAGATCCTTGGTTCATGCAACTTCCATGTTTCTTGATTAAATACAAATTTTATACATTCTGGTCCATCTCCACAGTATCACTGGATGCTGTGGAACCAGTGGTGGGATTCAAAAATTTTAGTAACAGGTTCCGATGGTGGTGGGATTCAAACAGTGGCGTAGCGCCAATGGGGTTGGGTGGGGCATGATGGGGGCGTGGCCAGGCCTTCTGGGGGTGGGGCATTCCTGGGCGGGGCTGAGGCAAGGACACAGGGCGCGTGCGCCCCAGGTGCAGTTCCCCTTCGCCCCGCCTCTAGATTCAAATAATGACTGTTTAAAGTATTAAAAAAGCAATATACCATATGGTAGTGTATTATTTCTTGTTTATATAATTATATTTATTGATTTTAAATAATAACATAAGTAAGGAGAGAAACCAAAAACTTTACAATTGTTAACATATTACAAACATATCTAATTGTCTATCTCTCTCAACCCCCCCAACTAAAACATCCTATATTGCCTCCCTCCTTCCCATATTTCCCTCCCTCCCTACTTTCTACTTCCCCTTCAAATTCCCATAACTACTTTATTTATTTCACTTGAAAGAAAACTAACAGAGGGAGAGATCCAAAATCCTTAATCTAAAAGAGTAGTTTAAACTTCTCTCTTTCCAATCGCCCTTCGGGGATCGGGCGGTATATAAATTTAAGAAATAATAATAATAATAATAATAAATTTCAAGGGGAAAAAAGAAAATGAAAAATCTTTACCTATAATACTTTCCCAACCTTTAAACCAATGAACAAAAAAAATAGAATTACTATATATTGTATTATTTCATACAGTTCATACACACGTGGGGGGTGCCATGGTGAACAGGGGGGCTGCAGGGGGCCCTGGGGGGCAATTTTGCATCCCCCACTTGACGAGATTTGTTGTACCCAAGGACAGAAATTACCCCCTTGTCCCTAGTGGAGTAAATCATTAATAACTGGTTCTCCAAATTGAGAAAATTTTAGTAACCAGTTCTACCGAATAGGTGCGAATAGGCTGCATCCCACCTCTGGCAGTGTCTCTGTCAAACCTCCCCCTAGAAGGTGCCCTAGCAGTGCATGCCAAACTGGCTAACTCCCACCTCTGCATTGGCAGAGTGGGATTTAAACCTGGCTCTCCCAGAGCCTAGTCCAACCCTCCAACCACTACGCTACCCTGGCTCTAAGGGAGGAGGGATGTACCAGGAGCAGGCACAAAATACCTTGGAATGGCCCTGAGCTTCACTGAAATGAATGTGACTTCCATGAGTGCTCTTCTGCGTAGTTTTTGCCCAAAGTGAGTTGCATGTCACTTCACTTACAAGTGGACAAGGTAGTTTAAGATGGGTAGCCAGCTGGTCTGCAAATTAAGAGCTAGATTTGAATCCAGTAGTCATTTAGAGACTATCAATATTTCCAGGGTATAAGCTTTTGAGAATCAAAGCTCCTGATGCTTGTGGGTTTTCTAAATTGCGTCAAAGCTCCATTTGTCAATGTGGTGGAAAAGTCCTGTTCTGATCTGCAAGCTCTGGGCCCCAGTGACTGCCCAAAGTCCCTGCCTGGCCCATGCCACCCACCTATATTCTGTTCCACATAAAGATGTTACTAGGGTGGTATATTTCCTCTGTCACAGAACAAAACATGCTAGACCTTCTTTGCTGTAGAATGCTCTGCATGGTCCAAGTGCCTATCTATCCTGGCTTTCCCCCGCCCCATCGGTTTGAAAGTAAAAATAGATTTTGTTCAGTGCTCTTGTATCAATGTAAATGCACACAGTAATGGTTTTGACAAAGGCAGAGCATAAAAATGAATGATAATTCTCATAATTGTTCAGGATTATATTCTACTGGAAGCATAAAATTTTCTCATCCACCGCACCTCAACTGACCATACTGAAATCTTTATGTGGAACAGAGTACAGTTTTTCTCAACAGCATTCATGGTTAGAAAGCTTTTATTAAAAAGAAAAGGTCCACACGTGCGTGCTCCGTACTGTACAAGATCGAGCAAATGATCCAAAAGAAAAGGGTGAAATGCAATTTTTTGTCCCTCCCTTTTCGCAAGCCCTTATGGATATTAAATATAAGGCAGATGCTTTAGCTGAGAAAGTTACAGTTGTTCTAAAGGATGGTGGTTACCTTGAAGTTTCTATTTAAGAGAGCAGGCCAGACCATGCCAATTGCCTCTTGCAGACTTCAGGTAACTGTTCTGTCTGTTTCAATTGAATCAACATAAAAGAGATCCTCTTCCTTGTTACCAGAAGCTCCATCATCTCCCTTTCTCTTCCCACTGACCATGCCAGGTCAGATCAAAGAAGCTGTGCCTGAGGTTTCCAGGAGTCTCCTCCTGAAGTCTTTCTAGCCCCTTAAGTCTTCCAGATCTCTATTCCTTGCAAGATATTATCTGTCTGGCAGGTGTGTATGTGTAACCATCTCATTCTCTCTTGCTAGACTCATTAGCATTTCTAAAAGAGTGGCTGAGGTGAGGTTGGAAAGCAACCGAATTTATTCTCACCAGCACCAGCACCACCACCTCCTTGTTCTCTGCCAAGGGAGCGAAAAACTTTGAACAACTCAAGGTGAATGTTCTTCTCAGTTCAAACTTCCAAAGAAAAATGCATTTCTTCGCAGTCAGATACCAAATGCACAAGAGGAGCTTCTACCTATAACATAATTGGAATAACACACATAGGAACACCTTTGGCAGTAAGTTTCTTACCTTTTTGTGTAAATTTAAACATTTTGAATTGCTGGTGCAGATCCTGGGATAGCCCAATTGATTTTTCCTAGTAGAATCTTTGCTCATGACAAAGAAAGCCCTCAACAGACTTTATAAACTTTCTCTGACCTGTCATATCTATTTGATAAAACTATGGAGGGGCAGTTCTGGCCCTATGCTTCTTCCTACAAGACTGGGATAGGAAGTACTGGAGTAGGAAGAGCAGATGGACAGGAGAAAGACAGGAATGAGTTGGGAGGTATGGAAACAGATATGGTCAGGTGGATGCAGCCCCCCCCCCCCCCCCCAGATGCATTCTCCTAGGAGGTGCTTCCAAACAGCAGCAGGAGCATTCTACAATGCAAGAGCAGGAAGGCTCAAGTGGAAAGCACTTTTACTAATGGTAGAATCTGAGGGATGCTACCCAAGATGTTCTCCATGAGGATAAGAGGTGACACTCTCAGAAACTTTAAGCCATTAAGGAAGGCAACTGCAGTATCGTACAGTCTTCAGGTAGAGTTTCCAAATCTGGTGTGGGAGATTCCTGGAGATTTGGGGCAATGCCAAAGGAGAGTAGAGTTTGGGAAGGGAGCCCAGCAGGAGGCATGGTGCCATAAGAGTACACCTTCTAAAGAGGCCATTTTCTCCAGGTAAACCAACCTCTGGGGATCACTTTTGTAAAAATGTCCTTTCATGCTGAAAGAAAACAAGTATAACTTGTAATTCCAGGAGAATTCCAGGCCCCTCTTAGACATTGGCAACCTTAGGATAGGATGGGATGTTTAATTTATATACCGCCCTCCCCCGGAGGGCTCAGGGCGGTGTACAACATAATAGGAATAACAAAAACATAATACAAAGCCATAAGGCTACATATAAAGACAATATCAATTTCAGTGGATCCACAAATTAACAAGTCAAGATCAAAATAATACTATCAGGTTAACAGCTCAGAGCAAGTTAAACAACTTATGATAACATCCCCAACATTAATGTAGCATTTCACAACATTAATATAACATTGCATAACAATAACAATATGATAATTACATAATAGCAGTAACATAGTATATCAAATGAAATAACAATAATGCAATAACAACAGCAATATAACATAACAATATCCCCACTACAATTCCACAATAACCCAGCCTATAATAAACCTCACTTCATAACAATTAACATAAAAATTTAACCTGACATAGCAGAAGGTGTGTGTGTGTAGTGTTGTAGAGGCAGGATCAAAAGTATGCTCTTCGATACATTAGTGATAATGTCCCTTAAGACTAGTATAAATCGAGTCATGGCTCTTTCTTATAATAACATAAAGTAATTCCTGCCTTTACTGAATATATAATGCATGGTCTCATTTAGTTGCTTACAACAATAATTAGTCCTCTTAAGAGTTTATGACATACTTTTTTGAAATGGAGAGAGTGTTACACTTGCTGCCTTTTGCAGCTTCCAATTACAGCGTTCCTGATGCAATATTATCTCATACCACAAAGCTATAGCTCCAGAGATCTCTTCACAACCCAGAAACAGACCAAGATATTTTAGGGGCTGACTGAAGCAGACATTCCAAACAGTGCCTTCTCAAGGGAGGTTAAAAATATGATCATGAACAAAATAATTGACCCCTTTCTGCTTTTTAAGTGTGCCCTCCAACTTCTCTTTCTCTCCATCTCTACCTAAAGCAGTCTTGTCAACGCCTACCCTCTGACACGACCCACACAGAATTGTGGGGCTATATTTCTCCTGTGAATCTCTAGCAAAAAGGATCCTGTGGAGAGAATTGTTACTACTTTCCAAATAAAAGGAACTGGCAGCTCCAATCACTCTGGTAATTAATTTCCTTATTAATTGGGGTTGTTTGAATTGCCTCCTGAATATTCATGAATTCTCATCATTTTGCCTCTTCAATCTAGTGTAATTTATTCGTGCGCTTGATAGATCAACCTTGGAGGTGACATTTCTATCCCAGTGTCAGGACTCAGCCAAAGAGGAGTCAGAATCTGCGTGGGATGCAAATCAGATCCGTTCCCTGCTAAAGAGAAGATGAGCAGGGTTCCTCTGGGCCTTGACTCTTTCGAGCAATGAACTTCAGGCCGGGTCTCTCTTTCCAATTATTCTGGTTAAATCAAACCTCCATGCCGCATCAGAGACCGAAGGAAGGAATGCGAGTGGAAAGAAATGATTGACGACCGCAGCTCTTGGGGCTTGATGTATGTCGGAACTGACAAGCACTCAAACTCGGAGTCTTAGATTCTGTGTGCCAGGAGCCTGGGTATAGTTCAAAGCACCTGGCCGGAGGCAAGAAGCAAGGTCAAGATCTAGCTAGCCATTGTCGAAAATCTGAGTGAGCAGTGACAGCCAGGGGCAAGGGCCAGAGGCATGTGGCGGAAAGCAGGCAGGGTCATGTTCCAGGAAGTCAGCTTGCATTAAGCCAGCAAGAGGTCTATACTGGGACTACATCCACACATTGTTGGATATTGCATGATCTGTAGTGAGCACTTGGATTGTCCATGCCATTAAAGCTGCAAAAGAGAACCGGGATGGTGTAGTTAGAGTGGTCTTTTTGCAAAAATTCATTTAAGGCAGGAAATAAATCGTTTCCTCCGCTGAGTTCTGCATTGTCTTAACCCACAAACATTTTATTTCCAGCCTCAAAATGTTTTAAATGAATCCCCTTTTAAAGCATTTCTCTGGCTGAAACATTTTGAAAATGCCTTCTGTTGCTGTGATCTATTGACTACATTTTCCACGCTTCTCTGCTTCCCTGAATTTTCTCCTCAGGCCATTTTCTGAACTCACTCTGTCCCCTCCTGCCTGTTTCTTTGCAGCATTTAGCTGTTTGTTCTTTTACTGGGGTGGGGGGGTGGGTGTCTTTGAAGCATCAAGTATACCAAGAGTATAGAATGTAGCACAAGGGTATGAGGCACTGAAGCATCAGATTCAACATAGAACTAAAAGAAAAGGAAAACAGTCACAAAATAGGAGTCAGGAATTGTTTCAAGGAAGTGGGTGCAAACAAAAGGGGGGATTGAAAATATTTTACAAATGTTTTTGGAGATTTGTGTGGAAAGGACCAGTGTTGGACTAACATCTGGGAGGCCCAGTTTCAAATTTCCACTGTCACAGAAGCTTGCTGGGTGGCCTTGGGACCATTACATAGTGTTAGTGTAATCTACCTCACAGGATAGTCATTAGGATAAAATAGAGCTGAGGAGAAGAGGAGTTTGGATTTATACCCTCCTCAACCATAATAAGCCTCAAAGCAGCTTACAAACTCCTTCCCTTCCTCTCCCCACACCTTGAGAGGAAGGTGGAGCTGAGAGAGCTCTGAAGAACCGTGCCTATACTTTGTCTCACCGAAAGAAATAAGCAGAACTGTGATTTCATCTGCTGCCACTTCCTCTCCCTCCAACTCTCCCGCTGCCCCAAACACCAAGCCAGGATGGTGGGAGAAGAGTAACAGTCTCCCCATTCCCCCAACCCTCCCCTTGACCCAAACACCAAGCCAGGCCCATCCTCCATTCCCCCCACCCCCACCCACCGCTCACTTGTCTGCCTGCTTAATCCTTCAGGACTATTTTCTTCTGCGGAAGCATGCACTGCCTTCTCATCACTACTGACTGCACTTGGTTCTTTTCGTGAGACAAAGCATAGCCCAGGGTCACCCAGCAGGCTTGTGTAGAGGAGCGGGGTGGGGTGGGGGGTGGGATCAATTTCACCAGATAAGACTGAGTCCGTCACTCATGTGGAAGAGTGGGGAATCAAATCCAGGTCTCTAGAGTCCACTGCTCTTAAGCAGTATACCACACTTTAAGCCATTTTAGGATCTCATTACAGAGAAAGGTGGGATCTAAATGAAGCAAATAAATGATAAATAAATTGCTAGAAAGCAAACACAGTGCAAAAATCTAACGATGCAGCCTCTATTTGAGGTAGGTCCTCCCTGGTTGACACACTAAACGGAATGAGGACTCATAGGATTGCCAGCCTCCAGGGCGTGGCTGGAGATCTCCCAGAATGGCAACTCATCTCCGGAGTACAGAGATCTGTTTCCCTAGAAAAAATGGCCGCTTTGGAGTTGGCCTCCATGCCTATAGACCTCATTGAGTTCTCTCTCCTCCCCAATCCCAGGCCTCCACAGGCTCTATCCCCCAAATCTTCAGGGATTTCCCAACCCGGAGTTGGTAAACCCATGAGGAGTTACCTTGCAAGCCCAGAATTGTTAGGGCCTAAAACTTTGCGATTGGCTCTTAGAATCGTGAGTTGGATCCCAGTCAGCTAGGACAGAACATATAAACAATATATGAAACTGCCTTCTACAGAATCAGAGCTGTGGGGTGTACTTCCAAAGTATTGTGCTTTTTGTGGGGATTGGATCTTTCTGGAGAGCAAGCACAGAGTAATGGTTAAGAGGAACAGACTGTTACCTGGTGAACCAGGATTGTTTCCCCACTGCTCCACATAAAGTCTGCTGGATACTCTCTGAACTCTCTCAGCCCCACCTACCTCACAAGGTGTTTGTTGTGGGGAGGGGAGGGGAAGGTGATTGTTGTAAACCTCCTCTGAGACTCCTTAAAGGTAGAGAGAAGTTGGGTGTAAAAACCAACTCTTCTTTTTTTTAGCTCTTGTAGTTTTGTGGAATGGCCAAAGGGGATGGAATCCAATGAAGTGTAGGAGTCTGTGGCCATCAAGAACATCTTTCCCTGGAAGGGACAGGCAAAATCAATAGGAGTTCTTGGTAGCAGGATCAACCGAGCACAGGCCTGTTCCGTAATAGCTGCAGAAAAATCCAAATAACCCAAACTAAAGGCATAAGTGACCGCCCCTCACTCAGACATACACAACATCTCTCAGTGTCAGTCTGTTCTGACTGGTGGTGGCTCTTCAGCAGAAAGACCGGGTCCTTTTCACTGGGGATAGCAACCAGAGCAGACAATAGTAGCATAGACTATAGTAGCACAGGGCTCTCATTCTGATTCAGTACAGGTTGGCTCCGTGCAAAAGAGAGGCAAACCGAAAAATACAGCAGAACAGCTCTTGGGCATTTCAGGAAAATCTGTTATGCCTCAAATGAGTTTCCCCTAAGCCCGTTCTTCTTCTTTTGAAAAGAATGATCCACTTCTGTTGTAGATACTACAAACTGTCCATAATTTAATTCAGCAAAGCACAGGGAAGCAGCTGACTAATCCTTTGAGAACTTGGGTTCCTCCCACCCAACCTGTCCTGAGAGAGGAATGGTAGCACTGGAACCACTCCTAAGCGGGGGGGGGGGGGGGAGCTCGGGCCTCAGGTTCGCAAGCTGCTGGTGCGCAAGTTATTCTTCCTTTTCTTATTTTGCCTAAAAAAGGTCCCCTTGTGATTTCAAATCTTTTTTGCACAAACTTCAACTGGGAACCTTTCCCCTCCTGTGCCAGCATTTCAGAACCCCCAATATGTATGATAGTTGGCCCAAATATGTATTAATACAACTTCCCAAAAACAGCAGCTGTTCCTTTTGGAAAAACGTTATCGATCCCCCATCACAAATGATGAGTGTATTTGCTATGCTAGGAATGAATGTCTGGGAAGGCTCTTTCTTGCTTCTTGGCAAGATCCAGTTTTGTTTGGCTTCTATTCCTGGCCCCGCCCCAAGAACTTAACCTTGTTTCTTCTTGAGTCTCTTAAAGATACCTGTATTCCAGCAGCCCCCATTTCGACCTTTCTCATACAAACTCATAAAGCTGCCTCATATTGAATTAGACCCTTGGTAGCATGTATTGTCTACTCAGCAGTTGGATCTCAGGCTATTGGCAGATTGTTATTTACGCAGAGAAACAGCACACTCACTGACTGAAGGTAAATTTAAATGTTTATTAGAGAACTACATTTCAGATAGGAAAGCTGAGACAGGAATAGCCTTCAGCTACCTCGCTAGCTGTGGGGAGGGGGGAGAAGAGGAGGAGGAGGAAGAGGAGGAGTTTGGCGTTAGACCTCACTTTTCTCAACCATTAGGAGTCTCAAAGAGGCTTACAAACTCCTTCCCTTCCTCTCCTCACAACAGACACCTTGTGAGGTAGGTGGGGGGGGGGTGAGGTGACAGATTCCCGAGCAAACTGTGACTAGCCCAAGGTCACCCAGCAGACTTTATGTGGAAGAGTGGGGAAATAAACCTGGTCCATTAGATTGAACTATGCTGCTCACATGGAACAGTGCAGTATCTTATCTGATTCTTCAGATTAGAGTCCACCATTCTTAACCACTACACCACGCTGGCTCTCGGAAAGAAGAAGGAAAGGAAAGGGGACTTCTGAAAAGAACAAGGAAATTATATCTGAGATCATCAGTCTAAGGCAGTGGTCTGCAACCTGCGGCTCTGGAGCTGCATGCGGCTCTTTCAGCCTTATACTGCGGCTCCACATGGCCTGGAGGTTGGAGGGTAGTGTGGGCGTGTCCCTCCAGCCCTCCAGAGCAGTGCTGGAAGGAAAGGTGAGTTGAGGGGCTGAACCAGAGGCAACTCCATGAGTGAGGGCGCCGCTTTTCGCGTCCCCTCCACTCACCTCTCCTTCCAGTGCTGCTCTGGAGGGCTAGAGGGACACGCCCACACTACCCTCCGACCCCAGGAGGTCGGAGGGTAGCGTGGGCGTGTCCCTCCAGAGCAGCAGCCATCCCCCCTCTGCTATCCCCGCAGCCGCCATCCCCCCTCTGCCCATGCCTGCTCCATCGGGCAGAGGGGGTTTCCCTGCCTGGCGCCGCTGCCTCCCACAGTGCAAGAGGTGGCGGCACCAGGCAGGCCGCGGCCTCCATTCCCCCTCTACCCCACGGAGCAGGGGGCTGCTCCATGGAGCAGAGGGGATTTCCCTGCCTGGCGCCACTGCCTCCCGCACAGCGAGAGGCGGCGGCACTGGGCAGGCTACAGAAGCCATCCCCCCTGTGCCCCACAGCGCAGGCGACTGCCTGATCCGTCGGGCAGAGGGGGTTTCCCTGCCCGGCGCCTGTGCCTCCCAGTGCTGGAAAGAAAGGGGAGTGGAGGGGCCTAACTGGAGGCGGCTCCATAGATCTTCGGGGCTGTGGAAAACAGGTCCAAATGGCTCTTTGGGTGGTAAAGGTTGCTGACCCCTGGTCTAAGGACAGACACAATGTGACACAAAAGAGGAAGAGTCTGTAACCTTACAGTCCTCTCTAGCTGACCACTTGCCCTCCCCTGCTGGGTTTTCTTCTGTTTCTTTGCACGTTAGACATTGTTACTTCCAACACATGCAGAGGTCTTTTGCACAACTTTCTACCTCAGGGGTAGGGAACCTGCGGCTCTCCAGATGTTCAGGAACTACAATTCCCATCAGCCCCTACCAGCATGGCCAATTGTTCTACCTGATCCTTTTAATTGGAGATGCTGGAAATGAACCCAGCACCTTCTGAATACAAAGCAGGTGGTCTACCACTGAGCTATGGTCTTGGAACTTAGTCCAGTTTTGGAGCTCAGTCATTTCCTCATTCCCTGACCCTTGGAATAAAATCTGTTGGGAGAGAGAACCGATACTAGTGTTGTTCCTACACCTGCACTTTCCAGTGGTAATTAATTGCACGGACATTTACGTAGCTTTGTAACACCTTTGCACAAGTAGCCAGAATGTACCATGGAAAGGAAGAAGTGGCCATAAAAATGCCAAGCGCAGTGTAGAATCATAGAGTTGGAAGAGACCACAAGGGCCATTGAGTCCGACTCCCTGCCATGCAGGAAGACACAATCAAACCACTCCTGACAGGTGGCCATCCAGCCTCTGTTTAAAAAAATCAAAAGAAGGAGAGTCCATCATGTCCTTTAAGCATCTGTCCCTCAATTTTACTCCTCTTCATATAAACAGAAACCAGTAAACTTCACAGCTGAAATTGATACACTGCCCTCCACTGCAGCAGCAGGGTAGAAAGGTTGGGAATGTTTTGGTGCCACTTGAGTGGGGTTTGGTCCTGAGCTGAATTTACGTTCCTCCTTTGATGCAGGTATATAACCTGGGCGTGGCCAGAGGCACATGTTGAAGGGCAAGAGCCAAAGAATTCTTGGCCCTTGGCTCTTACCCCATGGCTGACAATAACGTGTGTCAGCCTAGTGGATCTATGGCCAGTCCAGGAATTGGAGCTGGGCTGTAAGTTTCTCTTTCTCATTTTGATATTATATTTTTCTGCTTCTTTGTAAGCCATTGTGGGAGCCCAGTGTGAATAAAAGCAGGATCGAAAGACTTAAATTTCCAAGCAGACACACACTGAAAAGACTTGACCGCTCAAAACCCCAGCAATAACTGCGGGCTCATCTTTGCAGGCCCCGGCAACACACGGCTGATAGAGGCTCCTGGTTGCTGTAGAAAGAATCCTCTGAGAGATACCACACAGGGCGGTGTGAAAAAACACCCTTCCCCTGCAGGGGTTCCTGATGACTAGCTTAGGGACCTGACAAATGCCGAAAGCCCATTTCAGCGAGATTAGGGTTCCTTCTATGTTATCTTTCCCAAACGTGGTGTTGTCGGGATCTAAGGAGACACTGTGAAAGGCATAGACGCTGCAGGGGTTGGTACCATGGAAATCAAAAGTATGAGGGAATAAATGATTTTGTATTCCGAGCAGGGCTCGTGTGGCGTGTGATAAATAAGGCTTGGGGCCAGGTATCCAGTGATGAGTCGAAGAAAGAATATTGGCGAGCTAACCTCATTCAGCTGCCATCCATCTTGGGCCCTGAATGAGGCCAGTTTCTTTGGAGAAGCAGGATGCGATCATATAATTAAACAGCCTGTGGTGTGCCAAATGGGGAGGCAAGGGAGGGAGGGGGGGTTGAACAAGCAGCCTTAATTGTAGCAATTCCTAACTCGGGGAGCATTTGACTTTACAGCCTCCTCTTCTTGAGGCATAGTGGGCTCGTTATTTTATTTTTTACTTTTTTTCTCCCAAACACAGTTTATAATGAGATTTATTTCTTTTGCTAGCTTGTTGCCCGCGTGATTCAGAGTGTCCGTTATTAGCTGTGTTTTACTGTATTTCATTTATATGCAGCTGTGCTTGGCATCTTGAATGCGGCGTCTGTTCCTCCAGCACGTTCCGGCTACCCAGGCAGAGGTTTTTATAAAGACGGCGTAGTTTCTGACAACTGGAAATTGCAAGTCGAAAGAGCAAAGGATATTAAGTTGAGTGTTTTCTTGTAACAGTGTGCTCTTTGCAGATGTGGTCAGGGGAACCTCAATATTCAAGACAGCAGTGCTGTTTCAACACCAGAGTAGGAAGATTGGCTATCAGTTTCCTCAGAAGAGCAAGTAGTGGCCCCCTGGGGCCATTTTAGGTCAAGAAAATAGTGCCAGGAGAAAGGCTTGAGCAACCTCTCCTTGTGCACAAGATCCCAATCTGCATTGGGCCCCTGGATTCCCAGGAGGCATGGGACTCCAAAAACTATCTTTGTAATGTGTGGGCTGGTGTTCCTCCACAGTGCTATGAGTATCCATGCAGGGCATTATTCTTATTTTCAAAAATCTTTGGTACATGAAAGATTGGCTCTTCATCCCAGGCTGCTTCGGGGACAATTCACCATTGTGCTGTTGCCGCTGCAGTGAATATAGAGGCAGTCAAAGTGGGTATACGGCATCCAGATAGGGACAGTGTCTGTGCTATCACTTCATTTTCCCTTGTACCTGCTATTTCTCCCTACAGCCAAGCCGGGGGGGGTGGGGGTGGGGGGGGGGGCGGCGACAACATTTCTATGAGGTCACTTATAATTCCAAGAGAACTTCAGACCTCATCATGAGGATGCTAACCTTTGTGCCAAATGGGGAGAACAGAGGTGACTTCTCCCCACATAAAGCCACCATTTCCAAATGCATATGAATGTTATTTGAGAACATGTTCTTGCTTCTTCCTTCTCCTTCCCTCAAGTACACTCAGAAATGAATTGTTGTTTCATTATAATTGCAATTCTGTACCAGGATTCCAAGGTCTGGAGTTTATTCTTCTTGGCATGGGGGCAAGAGAACAAACCATAGTTTGCACATTGAAATAAACCATAGATTGCACATTGGATGAAACAACATTTTGTGGTTTAACCCAATGATATTTTTATTTTAAATGTATTATATTTATATCCCACTTTTTCCTGACAAATGTCATGTTCAGGGTAGTTAACAATTTAAAATACAATGAATTATTTTGTATGTATTTTATACATATTGTATATATAATATACAAATCCAATTTAAAAAGTTATCAATTTTTTTTAAAAATTTGCAATTGCAGTCTTATCAAGTTAATACTACGTAACATGGATAACAATCAGGGAGGGAGAGGATACTGAAGGAAGGCAGTTTTGATTAGGCTTTTTGATTAAGGGAGCTTTAACTCTCAAAAGCTTATACTCAAAAATCTTGTGGACCTTAAGGTGCCACTGCCCTCGAATCTTGCTCGTCTACTACAGACCAACATGGGTGCCCACCTAAATCAGCACTTTGTCACAGGTACAGAAACTAGCCTGAGCCATGCCCAAGGCAAGAAGGAACAGGAGGCAAAACACAAGGCGTTTTGTTCCTATAATTGTAAAAAACTGCTTGGTTGCCATATGTGAATCCAATTGCTTTTTTAAAATTAATCTGAAATATATTTTTAAAAAACCAGGCTCCTGAACTTTGCTGTAAATCTTTCCTTTTCCTTACAGAAATGTGAAACTATGTCTGGCATTCGATCCTTTAAAATTCTGAAACCATTTTATGTGTTTAATTAATTAGATATATATTAAATTTTCTATTCTGGCAAATCAACTTGTCATAGCATTGACATGCTCCCCCATCCCCAAGAGAGTGTCGGTGAGGGAGGGGAGGGGAGGGGCTTCCTCACTGCACCCCTACGCTTCAGAGTCTCTTCTAGGCAATCTACAACCTACAACTTCCATTAAAGGCTCAAATTACAGATTCTATTGAGAACAGAGTTTGTCACCCTTTAGGTGTTTGCAGGAGTACTTTAGGGGGTCAAAAGGGAAATCCTTGGGTTGAGTACTGCTCAGAAGACAACAGGTTTTTTGTCAACTGTCTCCAGGGTCTCAGAGAATGCATTAGATCCAAGTTGGGTTGGTATCCTGGCTCCTACATCTGGCAGAAGATTACAGAGAGTTGGAACCTACCTGACTGGCATCCTTTTGAGGCTGTGATATCACTGCATGGATGCAATGCTCTCTAGGCCCAAGTAGGGTTGCCCACCCAGTACTGGCACTCAGCAGGATAACTGGAAGTGACATAATCATATCAGTGTAGGGTTGCCATCTTCCAGATGGCACCCGGAGGTCTCCCACTATTACATTTGATCTGCAGACAACCAAGATCAGTTCCCTTGGAGAAAATGGCTTATTTTGAGGGTGGACTGTATGGCATTGTACCCAGCTGAGATCCCTCCCCTCCCCAAATGCCATCTTCCCTTGGCTCCACCCCCAAAATCTCCAGGAATTTCCAAAACAGAACTGGCAACCCTATATCAACATGATTCTCTGGGATTTACAGAAAACTCTATGGTTTGACCACTATGACATCCCCTCTGGTTCATGCTGAAAGTGATATTCTGGCAGAAGTGTGATGCTGAATTGCTCCCTTATTTTTCCTCCACTTCTCAGTTAGGTGGTGATGGAGAATGGAGCCGGTGGCAGGAAGGCTCTCATTATTGCAGGAAACCCTAGGCCCAAACTCTGTGACCAACATTCATAGGGAAATTGCCAGAGTCAGAAGAATGCTTCTTTTGGTTACAAGGTTTAGCTCAGATTGTAAATAAAATCACCGCCAGAGCTCCTCAGATTGCCACCTGCATGGAGGAACTCTCATAGGTTCTAGATGTCTCACTGAGGTTTCATGGGGATGAGAGGAGAATGCAACAAGGAATCAGGAAAGGAAATGTCACCAGAGGAATGGCAGCAAGAAAGTGGGGGACCACATGAAGCTATAGCCTGTCTCAGAAAAAGATATTGACATATTCCTCTGCCCAGGGGCGTACCTAGGCAAACTGGAGCCCTGGGCAAAACCTGAGTTTGATGCCCCCCCCCCCCCCCATGGGCGGCCAACCTCTCCCATGGTAACCAAACAATGATTTTTTCCACCAGGTTGTTTCAAAGTCACCATCACATTATAGAACATGCCCCAACTCACAAATCTGAACACAGCAGAAATATTTTTTTGAAAACATTTTCAAAATGCTTTCGAAATGTTTTATTACTGCTATGAAAACATTTTATGGTGTTGTATCCAATCCCCCCAATTGGGGAAAACAGCATCACTTTCAATAAATGTGTTATTAGTTATAACAGGGGACCCCCAGATTACCCTCCCCTTTAAAGGTGGATTTAAAAGGAGAATCTGGGCTCCCTAGTTTAAACAAGTGATGCTGGAATCCACCCCCAAACAGCATTATTATTTTCAATGGTGTTTAAACTAAGGGAGCCCAGATTCTCCTTTTAAATCCACCTTTTAAGGGGAGAATCTGGGGTCCCTTAGTTTAAACAAACATTGAAAAGTGATGCTTCTTTTTTGAGATGATTCTCCCCACCCTGAAACAGCATCACTTTCAATGTTTAAACCAGGACCTCAGATTCTCTCCTTTAAAATCCATTCCCGAAATGGGATGGATTTAATAATAATAATAATAACCTTTTAGTTAGGCATTGTGAGAGGAATAAAAGAAAGAAAAGAAAACAAGCTATTGTGGCAGGAAGGGGGTGGATTTAAAAGGAGAATCTGGGGAAATTTAGGGTGTGCTCATGCTGTCAGAGTGCAATGTGATAGTAGTAGCACCGTACATTTCAGGAAGTATCTCTCGTGGAGACCCTATTGATGATGGACCACCCAGGGTTTGAGTCGGGAAGTTTCTGGTTCAAGAAGGTCTCAAAGTTATGGACTCCTCAAAGGTGTAGAAGCCCTCATCTCCTATTAGCTCCCATTGGAAACAATGGGGGATGGGGGCACTCCCTTTGGGAGTCCATAACTTTGGACTCCCTAAACCAAACCTCACCAAACCTGGGTGGTGTCATCAGGAGAGTCTTCAGAAGAATCCCTGAAATTTTGGTGCTGCTAGCCTAAAAACTGCGCCCCCTGCAGGCCAAAAATGGAAAAAACACTGAAAATACAAAAAATCCCACAAACGAACCTACGCCCCCACACAAGGCTGCGCCCTGGGCAACTGCCCTCTTTTCCCAATGGGAGGAACGCCTCTGCCACAGAACTCAGCATGCTGGATCTTCTTTGTTGTAGAATACTCCACCTGGATCCAAGTGCCTGCATCAATTCGGTTATTAGTGATTGTCATTCAATGAACTATAAATGCTCTTGCATCAAAGTACCACGTTCAATAATGCACAAAATAATGGTTTTGACAAAGGGAGCATGTAAAAATGAATAGTAGTTCTCATGTTCGTTTGGGACTATATTCTCATGCAGAAGCATAGTTTTCTTGACCACGGCACCTCAACTGACAGTACGAACATCTTTTTCTGAGACAGAGTCTAGACTTAGCACAGGCATTGAACATTTCTGCTTGTATCAAAGCCTTTTAGAAGGCATCCACACTTAGAAAATTATGCAAAGCAGAACTGTTCAGAGTGTCTTTTGATTGAACAGATAGCAACTGATGGTTAAATCTATATGACGGTGAAATTGATGCTATTTTGAGGGGAAATAATAACCTTTGGCCGCATTGCTTAATGATTGACAATGGTAGGTGGCTTAAAGCTACATCATTTGGGTTGCATACAGAAGATGCCAATTGGAATCCCTAATAGGATAGTCAGAGGCGGAGCTTCCACGAAGTGGCCTGGGCACAAATACTCTGGGCGGCTGCCATTCAGTCACGTGGGGGGTATAAAATCGCTCCCCCCCACACACAGCCACACCCCCGCCCCAGGGCAGCAGTTCCTTGCTGTCGCTGCTCCGTGGCAGTCTAAAAGCCCTATCGCCCCCGCTCCCCACCCCAGCAAACCCTCTCAGGCTCACCCGCACCACCACCACCCTGCAAGGAAGCCTGGACTCATGGAGCAGCAGCACAGGCCCTCCCCTGCCTCCTCCTACCCCCGCAAAGAAGTGCAGGTTGTGGAGCAGCTCCGTGGGCCCTCCCCTGCCTCCCCCACCCCCGCAAGGAAGCCTGGGCCCTGCCACCCCCACCCTAACCTACAGCTTCACACCCTCCCCGCATTTTCTAACTTTCCCCCACTCCTATCCTCACTTTGCCTCCCACCCCCACCCCATCCTCCCCACCCTCATACTCACCTATCACCCCCCGCCACTTTCCACCCTCCCCCACCCAAATCCTAATCTTTCCATCCTCCCCACCTCTAGTCACTTTTCAATCCTCCCTACCCCAAGCCTTACCTTCTAATGTTCCCCTGCCCCAAGTCTCACCTTGCCACTTTCCCCACCCCAATACTAACCTGCCACCCCTCCCCACCTTCATACTCACCTACCAGCCCTCCCCTCCCCTTGCCACACCTTCCCTCCCACCACCCAAAGCCTTATCTTTCAACCCTCCCCCACCCCAAATCTCACCTTGCCATCCCCAAGCCACAGATGCACACCCAAGTAAGTGTCACACCTTGAGCAAGGGTGGGGTGGAGTCTGCTACAGGTCCACTAAAGCCCATTGCTGGGGAGGTCCTTCCTTACTTCCCATTCACGCCAGAACTGATGTCACGGCATTGTCATGATGCTGATCCATCCCCATTTCCCACCTGGTACAAGTACTATGCTGCCAGCCCTAATCCCCAGCTTTTCTCTGAAGATATTTCTGATTTTGATAGGCCAATGGGCTGACTCGATAAAAGGTATGTTCATGTATAATTTCATGATCTATATATTTTGGTTTGTAAGATACCTTGAGCCTGCTTGCAAACAGGGTTAGGTTATACTAGCATGGTGTGGTAGTTAGGAGGGGCAGACTCTAATCTGGAGAACTGGGTTTGATTCCCACTCCTCCACGTGAGCTGTGTACTGGTTTTTTTAAACCACCCCTCTCATGAAGCCTGCTGGGTGATTTTGGGTTAGTCACAGTTCTCTCCGAACTCCCTCAGCCCAACCTATCTCACAAGGTGTCTGTTGTGGGGCAGGAAGGGAAGGAATTTATAAGCTGCTTTGAGACTCCTTAAAGGAGAGAGTGGCAGGGTATAAATCCAAAGTAATCTTCTTCCAAACACAGATGCTCTAAATATATAAAAATGCATGCTAGAGTCACAACCGTCATCATGAGGGGGCGGGGAAAAGAGGCCAAATTAGCAACACTGCAATGACTTCTTAGTAATCAGTGGTCAGACTGGACCGACCAGGTCACTGGAAAGCAAGTATAATTAACGTATACATGGAGTAGATAGCATAGCCCCTAACACTGTACTCTAATCCCCACTCTGCCATGAATCTTGCTGGGTGCCCTGCGGCTAGTTTTTCTCCATCAGCCTCACCTACCTCACAAGAGTGTTGTGGGAGTTAAAATGGAGGAGGAGAGAGCCACGTAGAACACCCAGAGCTCCTCAGAGAGAGGGTGGGATAAAAATACATGAGATAGATGGCTAATGAGACTGGAATGCATTCAGGCATCGCAACACCTGCTTGCACGCAGCCTACGCCAAATTATGGCAATCTTGTCAATTTGCCGGACCTCTGTGTGATTGGCTGTGGGTAGCGTTTGCTCCTCAGGTGATATTTTTAGAACAAACGCAACCCACTCTCAGCTGCTGCAGTTGTCCCGTCTTTATTGTGAGAACAGCAGCGCACATTCACTGAGAATAATGTGGTTTGGTGAACGGGTGGAGAGCTGATACCTGTTGGATCTGATTAACGGCCTGCTTCTTTGTGTGCTCCTGTATTCAGAGTCGGAACAGTGTTTGGTTTCAGCTGTACAGAGATGTTGCTCTTTGGAGATTTATGTTGGGATTTTGCACCTCTCGGCCTCCTTTCCTCCAGCATAGCGAGTCCCCCGATTAACTCCTTTCTCCCTCCTTATAACCTGCCCCATAAGAAGGACTGTGTGATTTCCACTCACATCTGAAATGAATCGTGCATCACAAAATAGCATACTTAAATGAATGCTGTTCGTCTTCAAGGTGCCACTGAAATTTTTATTTTGCTCTGACAAACTGACAGGCAGGGTTGCCCATGCCAACCTTCAGGGGGTGGGGTGGGGTTGGAGATCTTCCAGAGATCCGTTCCACAAACCCTGACCTCACCCTGCTTTTACCCCTCCCCCACAATATCCAGGAATTTCCCAACCAGGAACTGGTAACCTTACTGACAGCATTTGCAGTCCTTAGTGAGAATAATCTCTTTTGCTGAAACCCCAGAGAACTCTAATGCTCTCTGTGTGTATAGGGCCCACCCCCATCCAGAGACCCAAGGCTAAAGTGTGACATTCTGCCAGTGCTCCGCCCTCGCGTCAGAAAGGCCTTCCTTTCACTACCCTTGATTGCCGGTTTTGATAAAGCAGGGGTATTTAAGTGGATCAGAATGTGTGTGTGTGTGTGTGTGTAAATTTATAAGCAAAACTTGTCTAGTAGCAAAAGGATTAACTCAGAAAACTTGATATAATTTCTCTGAGACATTTGCTCCAGTTGTTTGCTACCCAGCTATCAGAACATTGTTAAGCATTGCAACCTCAAGAGGGATGAACGCAGTGGTGGGATCCAAAGATTTTAGTAACAGGTTCCCATGGTGGTAGGATTCAAACTGTGGCGTAGCTGGGCATTTCAGTGGCAGGGCAAGGACGCAGCCGCTGCGCCGGTCCTTGGGCGGGAAACGAATGCACGCAGGCGCAGGCTGCCACGCATGCCGGTGCGCTTCCTGCTAGACTGCTTCAAGTTCTGCACGCTACTGCTGAGAGGAGGGGCGTAACTAAGGCAAAAATCACGTGGCAAAATCACCAATTAGTAACCCCCTCTCGGCACACACAAATAATTAGTAACCTACTCTCGGGAACCTGCGAGAACCTGCTGGATCCCACCTCTGGATGAACGTAGAGCATCTAGATATTCAGACTGCTTTTCTCAATGGAGAACTATCAGGAAATCTACATGGAATTGCCACAGAGGATTCCACAACCCAAGAACGGACAATATGTGTGCAAGCTTCAGGAAAGCCTATATGCCTTAAAGCAGGCAGCCAGACCATGGAACAAAACACTAACAGCACTACTGAAGGACCAAGGATTTCAGCAAGGATCAGCTGAGCTGTGCTGGTTCTCAAGAGTGAAAGATGGACAATATCAATACGTGCTTACCTTCGTGGATGATCTGTTATGTTGCAGGAGCAAAGAGGATGCAGCAGAAATTGCCAACACTTTGAACCAGTCTGTGGAAGTAAAGCAGCTGGGAGCAGCACAGCAATATTTGGGAATACAAATGGAGAGAATCCAAGATGGAGGTTTTCTTCTCAACCAGAAATCCAAAATTGTGGACTTTTTAGTCTGTGAAAATGATGGATGCTAAAGGAATGAGCATACCAATGGACCCGGCATACCTGAATATCCAAGATGGAGAGCCACTAACCAAGATGAAGTTTGAGAATCTTCGTGATAAATTGTGTTTGCATGTTTTGTGTGACTGACACTTGAGAAGGGCTTTGTTGGGATTTTGCAAGGGTCTGTCACAACTCAGTTATAAAAGGGTTAACTGTTTGTATGTAAACAAGTTGCTGAAGTCACTGTGTATGACCTGATCTATTGATTAGCTATTGGTCAGTGAGATAGCCATTGCTTACATGTTAGCGAGCACGTACATCTGAAGTTATAAAGTTAACTGTTTCTTTGTTTGAGCAGACACGACACCAGAGAGGAGACACGAGGTAGATGAGATCATGTGAGACAGCAGATAGGTAGCAAGATGTAACCAAACATACAGTAGTGTAGATGTGTAACAGGAAAGAATTTCTCACTTTATCTCCATGTAACTCTCCCTTACAGTTAGCAAACTCATTTATAAAAAGCAATTGAGAATCTGTCTCTTGTTCTACTCTGCATACACACATACACCCAACAGAGTGGGCCACTGCAGCATTAGAAACTTGCATCTCCCAGCAGCAGCAACAGCGGCCAGGACAGACGAGAAGCCTGAAGAACTGTAAATAGAAAATGTGGAGGCAGCCATGGAGAAGGCAGCGAGAGAATTTCCCGCTCCCTGCCTCGTTCTTGCTTTCCTAGTTATTTCTGTCCTCCTTCCCCCACTGCCTGCCTCAGCCTGAAATTAAAATGTTAAAATTCCAAGTTTTTGAAGATGGGAAATTGTATGTTCTGGGCAAAGCAGCAATTAGAGAGCGGAGCGTGGAAATTTAGAGGCAGCCCTTCCATGAGGGAAGACGAGGCAGCTGCTGGGGGTGATGGATTTAAGATACTATTATGGGCGGGAGCCTGTCAGATCTGGCCTGTGGGATTCAACCCATCAAGACATTCTCCTACGCAAGCTCCCTTGAAACAAACAGGAGCATGTTCTTGTCAATGGGGCCAGTGCGGGAGTGTGGGTGGGTTCAGTCTCCATCAAGTGACAGGAAACGCTGGTTGTGTTTTCTCCCGCAGATGTCAAAATGTCTTGAGCTGACCGGTTGGGAACTTCAGGCAATTTGAGCATAGTGGAACATCTGCTGGGGCACTGCATGTTCAGAGACAGTTCCAGATTTAGAGAGCCCCAGGGCAGAGGATTCTCAGGTCCCACCTCCCACCAGCCCTCACACATACCCTCCTTCTATCCCACAGTCTTGCATGACATCCACTTGCCTGTACGTTTTTCTCCTGCCCACTTCTTAGTCCACTCACCACCCATGCTCATTGCTGCCTGCAGCCCTTTTCCCAGTGGCAGTGGGCAGAGGGCATAGCTAAAATTATGGCTGAGCACTGGCCAGCAGTCTTCCTCAAGTTAAACAGACACCAGACCTAATATAGGTACTGGGAAAGAGCCATGCTGCCTAGGTGCTTTCAAAGAGGGCATTTGCTTTCTTTTCACACAGAGCAAACATACTAAGCCATATGCCTCGCCACTGCCCCAGCTGTCCCCCTAGGCAGCTTTCTCTTGTGAAGAAACAATCCACACATCAGACATTTGGTTTGGGTATATTTTTGCAAATATTTTATTCTTTTTTTTCTAAAAAAAAGAAATGTTGAAACTTAACATCCCACAAGAATTTTAAGAATTTTCACCACAAGGAGAAGAGAATCCTACAAAAATATATCGTACAGTGCACAAGGGCAGGAGAGCAAAAGGACACGGGAGACCCTGCACACATGACAAAATTTCTATACAGATTATCACTTCCATGAGGGAAAACGGCATGTACGCTGTCAAAGCGTTGCAAAGTCATACACCAGTTCTGCCACGTGTAGCTTCTGTTGTTTCCCATGGCATGTATACACAGCAAAAAGGGTATTTGTTACATGTGACAGTATACACCCAGGGTACACCAGCAGTGTACTTTATACAAATACCTTGCAGGTACTGTTGGCCTTGTTCTTGAAGCCCCACCCCTTCTTGAACCACTCCCATTAGCTCACCCCTCTCAGTTGGCCACACACCTTCTTTAAAGCAACGATCCCACACTATTGGCACATAGTAAGCAGTTCTGTTTACAACACAAAACAGAGAGTAAATGAGTCCATTTTACAAGAGGCAACTGAAATTTAACTTAATAAACCTTTAAGAATTATGGCAAGTGTCCAAATTTGACTGGTGATACCATCTGCTCACTTTCGCCACTAGGGTAGACTTGCATTTCCTACACAGAAGACAGTATCTGTGTGGGAAATTTCTCACATGTGAAGTAGGCTGGGGAGTCTAGGAGGGAAATAGGTGTAAAACAGAAGGAAAGACTCCCCGGCCTACCTCACACATGAGAAATTTCCACACAGATATACTGTCTTCTATGTAAGAAACGCAAGTCTACATCTGATCTCTCACAAACACATCAACCTCTCTTCACTTTTCACACCCGCATTCTTTTCCCTCCTCAAATCTTTTTCTGCATATCTTCCCCCCATACTTCCTTAAAATTTTTTTTGCTTAATTCAACGTCTTTTGAGGTTGTGAACAGTTGATATGGCTCTATACCAGTCAAATTTAGCACAACTCTATTTGAACACACAGGGTTGTGGCAACAAGTTGCTGTTATCCCAGTCTTTACTAATCTCCTCATCCCCAGGAGTTGACTGGCAATTCTTTATTATTTTTGCTTCTGAGCACAATTTTAATGGTGTGTGGCTGGTCATTTCCTCACTGTTTCATACTGTTCTCAGGATGCGAGTTTTGACATGTGAGATTTCGTGGTATGACAAGAAAACATCATTTTGTCTTCCAGAACTGCTTGCTGTCGTCGTCTTTAAAAACCTGATATGCAAGCTATGGTGTCACTTGAAACTGGCGGCTTTTCCGTTTCTACCATTTGGCGATATTTCTGGTGTCATGAAGTAACAATACTCATTGGATTGAACTGGAAAAATTGTGTTAAGGATATGTCCAGACAGAGAAGAAAACATAAATGGGTCAAATCAGGGTGTAGTCATAACTGTTCTGCTGGATTGGAGACAGTGATATGTATCCTACCATTCATCTAAAGAAGGCACACTTTTTGTTTCCCCCGCATTCTCCATTCCTGCAGCTTTCTGACATTCCTGCAGCTTCCAGAAAGATAATTCTTGGGGGCACATGATGCATGCAGAACAGCCTTGCGGGTCAGTGGGCTGAAACAACAAGGAGCAAAGCGATGAGCTCCTTTCCTCGGCAGAGCAGAGCTTGCATAAGGGAAAAGGATTTCACCCACTGTCCTTCATTCCCACCCCCACCCCCCACACTTGTTCCTCTGCCTGGGAATTATCTTTCTGGAGCTCAGAAAGAGCTATGGGAACAGAGGAATGTGGGAGAACTCCACGTTCATGCACAGAGTGGTAGGATACACACCATTACGTATAAACTGAAAAGGCAAAAGAAAAGGCAAAAGAATGGAAGAAAGAAGCAAAGCTAACAGAACACAGGAAGATAACATGCATCCTTCAAGCAGGGCTGGAGACTTGGGAGCCTACAAAAGCCAGAAGTCCTCAAGAGCTGTGGTTCAGGACTGCATGTCAGCTAGGCAGTCTCTTGAATGATAAGGATGTGGGGATGTCCTATCACTACAGCCTAAACTACCCGTGACAACCCTGAGTTACGCTCTGCCATTCAGGGTGTTAACTTTGCAGAAGGCTGCTATCTCTGCAGCATGCACACGCTCCAACACAGGGTCTTCTCGGATGATTATGAGCTAAGCCCTGACGTGTGTATGAGGCACACAGTGTAGTACTGGGTGTGAAATTCAGCCTCCTGAGAAATTCTTAGCCCCTGTGGCTTTGGCGATATACTTTTGTGAGAATATGCAGGCACCAGCTACTGAAATCTAAGTACCCAGAGTAATGGATGAATAAAATGTCCAGAAACTGGAGGAGAGGGGTCTTCTACATCCTGAATTACGTCTTGCTCTTCCTTGCAAATACCAAGACTGAATAAATTAAGCAAAACAGTTTAAATCTGCAAAACCATGCAACACTAGAGCAATTGTGAAATCTGCATAACATATACAGGTCACAGAGTTAACACATTCAAGCATATCTTCACAGTCATAAAGGGCTTTAATTGTTTTAATTGAAAGCTGAGGTTCTCAGGCAGATAGATTCTGCACGCAAGCTTGTTTCGATGCTTTGATTCCACAGTATCTGTGGTTCAAGGAGAGCTGCAGAGAACCAGTCCCCCCAGAGCATGTACCTCTTCCTCTCTACCTCTGGTAGCCCTTTATTATTAAATCAGAATCATTTAACACAAAATCAGAGAGCTTATATTCTAGAGTTTCCCTGAGCCAAAGGTCAAGCTGACTGCGCGGCTGGCATCCATCCCACACACGTCGTGCTCTCTGTGGGCGTGGACTGCCAAGGGATGGCGCAGAGTGAACACTTCGGCACATGCCTACTGCATTCAATGTACGTCCACCCCCTTTGGAAATCCTGCTGATTTATTTAAAGTGGATGTTAAATGTTGCGAAGGCTGTGGATGAACAGATAAGGCTCATGTTGTAGGAGTTTGCTTTTCTTGTAACAAGAAACTAAAGTGCGTAATCTGAGGGATTCAGATTCAGTAAGTCTGGATGCAATGAGAAGTTTTGTAGAGAGCTGGAAGTGGAGGCATTACTCAAGGTCACCATCCCGCTATCATCTCAGAGCATGGGTTTAACAGGGTCTTGCAAGTGCTTTAAAAAACCTGCAGAATCCATTTAACCAGAGAGGACAGTCAAACAGAGGAAGCGAGATTGTTGTGGTGGTAGATAACTGCAGTATCATCCCACTTTCAGCTCTGTACTGCTTTAAATTGCTGTGCTAAATACAAAATCATCGTCATCATAATTATAAGGTACCTGATAGAAGGGATGCTTTTACAAGATGATGTATTTGCATTTATTTATATCTCACTTTTCTCTCCAGTTGCAACTCAAAGCCAGTGTGGCGTACCGGTTAAGAGAGGTGGACTCTAATCTGGTGAACTGGAATTGTTTTTCTGCTCTTTCACGTGAAGCCTGTTGGGTGACCTTGGGTCCTCTCTGAACTCTCTCAGCCCCATGTGCCTCACAAGGTGTCTGCTTTGGGAGGAGGAAGGGAAGGAGTCTGGAAGCCACTTTGAGACTTTTTATCACTGATAAAAGCAGAGAATAAATCCAAACTTTTTCTTCGTCCTTCTCTTCTTCTAGAACAGCATTTTCTTCTCCTCAATTTTCTCACAGCAACACTGTGAGGACAGCCAGGCTGAGAGTCCATCACACACCCAAGTTCACTCAGCTTCCACAGCAGAAGAGGGGATTCAAACCTGGGTTGCCCAGAGTTCTGAGTCTCCCAGTCTATCCACTATACCACACTGGTTGCAGAGTACTGACTGAATATTGGTGCCACTATGCTCTTATGCAAAGCCTAGTAATTTGAATGAGGCTTGCGTAGGAGAAATTCCTGGCAGAACTGGCCCTGCGCTACTTAATGAGAAGTGGAGGCCATTTGAACTAAACGGACCCGAAGAGCTCCTGGTTTCACACAGTTTTGACTGGCGTGCAAATAACTTTCTCCCCATGCCCAACTTGAAAACTAAGACAATAACACGCTGTGCAGAAGAATTCCCATGCACATTTCAGACAAGAATTCTACATGCACGTTCAGACAAAGCAGCTCAACATCTAGCTAGGCAGACAGAAACACAAACATTCGACAGTCTCTTCAGCCCTGCCCTTTCTACATTTTTTTGGTTCATATCAATTCGCTGTGCAAGTTAGCATGGTCTGTCTTACATTCCTCTCTCCTGATTTCCTAAGTTAAGACAGAATGACCCCAAAGCAATCGCTTTGAAGTTTTTGTAAAAATTTCAATGGGAACTTTAGGAACCCAGCCCCCTTGTAACTATGCATTTAACAGAAGCAGTGCCTTGTTCATTTTATGAGAAAGGTCAGGGGGCAATTCGAGTGGTGTGAGAAGCAAAAGGATTTCTGCTGAGGTTGCCAACATCAGGTTAGGAAATTCCTGGAGATTTGGGAGTGGAGCCTAGAGAAGGCAGGGTTGGGGGAAGGTGATATTAAACAAAATTTAATGATGATGATGATGACAGTAATGTTGCACAATTCGATAGTAAAGGTAGATGGATGCCACTGACATCGAAAAGCAGTGAGTTATAGTGAATAACGTGTTAGACTAGAACAGGGGTAGGGAACCTGCGGCTCTCCAGATGTTCAGGAACTACAATTCCCATCAGCCTCTGTCAGCATGGCCAATTGGCCATGCTGGTAGGGGCTGATGGGAATTGTAGTTCCTGAACATCTGGAGAGCCGCAGGTTCCCTACCCCTGGACTAGAATCTGAGAACCCCCACTTTGAATCCCACTGGAATGAAGTAGCATAATCTTCTCATTTATCCCAGACTTTGCATCACTTTCTTTCACTGCCCCCACATGAAAGCATGGAAATCAGGAAGGCATGGCAACATGACACTGCTTGTTCCAAGCAGAATTTATGGCATCTAAGATCGCCAGCTAATGGCTGGCATCAGGCCTGAATCTGAGAGGGGGGACATGGGCGCATTAGGGTTACATCATTTCCAGGGAAAACCTGAGGATATCACACCATTGTAAAAATCACCAGTAACGGTGGTTTTACCATAGAGTTTTTGGTAACTCCTAGAGTGGCAGGATGCCACTTCCAGGTTTCCCCCGGAAGCAATGTGACACTGCTGTGAACTGCCGATTTTTGTAAAACTTCATTTTTCCTCTCAAGACCTAATGGAACATCAATGGACGCTAGAGTTGGGGGTGACAGATCTCTTGCCACCAGCTGGTAACTACAACCATCACAAGGCTTTCACATTTAGGTTGGAGAAAAATAAAACCTATTTTAATCTAGCTCATACCTTCACAAAGAAAAGCCTCTTTGCTCCTTTTTAAAAATCTCCTGTAACACATGTGCAGCTGTGCAGGCATGCAGAAATAAACCACCGCAGCCATGCCAACTGTCCTGAAATACAATTGGCTGCACCTGCGTAGCTACAGATGTGAAACATGCAAAAAATTTTAAAAAGCAAAGAAAAAGGGGCCTCCCTGCAATGGCAGGCGGATCTCCCTGACTGTGGACAGTGCGATGCAAGGAAGGGAAATAAAGCGCCTCCTGCTGGGCTGTTTGCATGGGAGTGGCTCCAACATGGGATTTATATATATATATATATATATATATATATATTTTGCTGGTTTAGCCAGTTTCAAAAATCCCAGGTTGAGGGGGGAAAAAACAAGCCAGACTTGTTTTGGGGACGGGACTTATGTGAAGTCCCCCCCCCCCCCGCCCAAAAATACAGTTTGTATTGGGTCCTACGCCCATTTTATTTGCCCTGTGCGGAAACCAACAGTAAAATATTAATTCATCTGCAGGTTTTTCCCTCCCCTAAAATGTGGGAGTCCTGCAGGATCTCTCGGGTTTCAAGCAAGATCCTGAAAAGTCCATAGGAGTGGAATGGGCTCCTTGTCTGCGGCCAGGAAAACCGTATGCATTGGAATCCTCAGTATATTGACTGAATGAAATTCTAAGAAACAAGCAGCATTTGGCAAAAACATGGAGGTGGGGAAACAGACTGCAGAGGAAAATTGTGTGGAGGATGACAGCTTTGAGTGGCAATTTTGTTCCCATTATACCAGGTCAGAAGCCATCGACTTCCATTCTTGATATCGTTTTCCCAACACAGGTATTAATCTTTCTCCACAATAATACCTGTGACAGAAGCAGTCCTGGCTCAAAAGGTGGGGAGAGGAAGCTATTCTTACCATTAAGAAAAGTAACATAGTCCAGGTATGGGCCCAGTATGGTTGAACTAAACTTCTGATTGCATAACCCTTGTGGAATTTGCAACCAAAAAACATGTCACAGGATGACATTTAATATATAAGTTTAGACACAGATAATAGATTTATTAGCTAGGACAGCTACATAGAACCTCCACAAACAGGTGCAATCTATACTTCTGAACACCTGATGGTGGCAAAGCAACAGGGGACAGCCATCATGTTCATACCCTCCTCGTGAGATTTGGGAGGCATCCGGCGGGCTAGCTTTAGAAACAGAGTGCTAGAATTAAGCTTCATCCAACCCAGCAAGACAATTCCTACATTCTGAATTAGCATCTGTAAGCCAGTCCTGAATCTCTCCTTAGAGGCTTTCTCCTCTCCAGGGGAGGGTGGGGGTTTTGGAGGTGTTAGATAAGTCCTGGAGTGAGATGAGCCAAATGGACCGTGCAGTGCAGGCAGTGCCACAAGGCTCAATTGGCTCAGTCCTGGGCCAGGGCAACAATGATAATGGGAGTAAGACTGGCTCAGGTCCGAGTTGAACAGACCATGCAGTGCTGCCATTACTGGTGGGAACTGCTTGGTTCAGCTGTCAATGGCCAATCTACAATGGTGGCCCACAGGGAACATACCTGGGGGACAAAACCTTCAGTCCACTCCATTTCTCTGACATTAGGAAACACACTGTTCCACTTTACAGTGAGAAAGATCCCACTGTGCACCTGACAGCAAGATGCCTCCACCAGTCAGTTGCTTTTGCCGTCCTATTTCCTCCTGTTTCATATGGCCCCCTTCTCCAAGGTTTGGAGTCTTTTGATCAAAGTTTCATCAATCCAGCTTAGCTAAGGCCAAAACTCCCCCTTAAGACCTTTTTTATTAAAAAAGAAAAGATGCTCCAAATTGCATAGAAGCGGGAGCAATTTTATCCAAGCTTCCTGAAATTAAAACAAAACAAAGTCTCAGCACTTTGGTATAGATCTATTCAACGTCTGGCAGAGGTATAAAAAAACTGCATGCTGGGGAGAAAGAAAGGTTCTCAAAGTTACATCCAAAAAAATAAGGTTATAGTCTTCCGGGTTTATCCAAGGGAAATGGTCCCAAAATAGCAAAAGAGGAATTTCTATGCCATGACCCTGAAAACCTATGAAGGTCTCAGTCCCACTGTCCATAGTCCAAATGCTCTGCCTTATGTCGAAAGTCTTGTTTCTAAACAGGATAATTTAGCAATTGCTACTTAAATGCAATCAAACTTTCTCTGGATCAAGGTCACCGTGGATCCCAAATACTTTGAATTGATAAGGAGAGGACAGCAGTTTTAAATATGGCACAAGTAGTTATAGCAAGAAACCCCAAGTAACATGTACCATTGAAATAAGTATCAATACCACATTTCTTTTGCCTTCTATTTACCTTATGTTCTATTTACCTTCGTTTTAAAGGTTTAATCCTGCTTATTTGAATTAAGCTTTCTTTTGAATAGAGACTGACCAAGGTTCAACCCCAAAACGACATTTGGATAAGAAGCAGTACATTATTGGTGGTGGTGGTGGTGGTGGAGAGAATAGGAAATGCAGGCAAAAGTGGAGAAAAAGATGCCACGCAACCGGGGGGGGGGGGGGGAGCAGGTGAGAGGAATGGATGGAAACATGCAGCTCTGCTAGGGTTTGAAGAGGTAAGATGAACCTGACGGGTGATGGGCAAAAAACAGGCACTATGGAAGTTGGGGTGAGAACTGATGAAATGTGCCGGTTGACCAGAGCAGCAGGTACTTAAATCTCCTTTGTTCCTATGTTTGTACCAAATATGGTCCATCCATACCATGCAAAAGGGCCTTTGTCACCCAGGAAAACAGGATACCCTTTGGAAGACGCTTCAAACCACGTGATGCAGGAAGGGGTGGGATGAACCGAGAGACACAGAGCCACCTGCCTCTTTCTCCCAGGATCAAGCATGCTTGTTCACAAAGATCAAAGTGCACGTGTGTGTGTGTGTGCGCGGGCATGTGCGCGGAGATGCTTAGGGAGAAATGTACACTCTTACCACCCTAGCATCTCTTTTCACCTTGTTCTACCCCCTGGACTGCGGCCCGAGGCTGTCCCCGGACCTTTCCCCTATAGCCAGGGACCGCTGTGAAGCCCAGCCTGGCAGGTGCCCAACCACAACTTTGGTTTGGCTTGGCTGGATCTGCGATGGCGATGGAAAGTCAAGACACAAAGGGATCTACAATACTTCTGCTGTGTCAGGGGTGGTAGTACCACGCTCACAGGATGACGGGGGCAAAGACAGTGCTGTCGGCGTTGGGGGTCACCCCTGCAAACTCAGCGCTGGGTCAGCCTGCGAAGGAGCCGGACCCGCTGCTTCCAGTGCCTCTACAGGTTCACAAGTGGGATCCTGGGAAAGAAGGAAATCAAGGAGTGGGGGGAAAAAGAGAAAGAGATGTGAAAAATAGCCCTGCATTCTGAGGACTTTTGACATTGGATATGCAGCCTAGAGGAAGGGAAGGCAACAGCCCCGACCTTGTTGGATCTCTGAAGCTGAGCAGGGTCAGTATTTGAAAGGGAGAGCACCAACGAAAACTCTGCAGAGGAAGGCAATGGCAAACCACCTCTGCTTCTCACTTGCCTTGAAAGCCCCCTGCTGTGGTTGTTGTGAGTTGGCTGGATTGAGGTGGATCCTATCCTTATAATACCACTCCCATTAGCAATGTTTATTGCTTTATTTATTAAAATATGTATACTCCACTTTTTTTCTGGCTCAAGTTTGAAGCCTTCCTCCAACCTAAGGAGACTTCCTCTAATTCAAAAGAGGAAGACCAAGTCCTATGAGGAAAGGCTGAAGGAGCTCAGGATGTTTAGCCTGGAGAGGAGATTGAGGTGGTATGACAACCATCTTCAAGTGAAAGAGCTGTCACATAGAGGACAGTGCAGAGTTGTTTTCTATCACCCCAGAAGGTTGGACCAGAACCAGTGGGTTAAAATTAAATCAAAATAATTTTTGTCTAAACATTAGGAAGAACTTCTTGACTGTTAAGCAGTTCCTCAGTTGAACGGGCTTCCTCAGGAGGTGGTCGGCTCTCCTTTGGAGGTTTCTAAGCAGAGGCTAGAAGGCCATCAGATAGCAATGCTGATTCTGTGAGCTTATAAGAGGCAGAGAAGGAAAGGATGAGTCACTGGCTGAATCCCCACCGGGAAATTCAATCTAGATCAAACCAAGTTTGAAAATAAACTGCACCTTTTCATTAAGGTTTTAACCTCCCCACTACAGCATGTTTCCAGTGAAGACATCTAGGCCTATCTTGGATTCAAGAAATGTAACAATCCCTACTACCATGCGATCGACTTGGCGGGTCAACCCTGATTGGCTATTGTGCCGTGTTGAGGTGGGACCTTTTTTTTTCTCCTGCAAAAATGTGCTCATGTTACGACATCAGAATGTCTCCCCCACCCAAGTTTCTGGTTGGTTATCGTGCTCTCGCGAGAACAGCACCAAGCGCACTGATTGGTTGTAAGGCATTTGCATCATGCTCCATGGCGGGAAATTTGAACCAAGATTAGACCCCCGATCCTCCCCTCCAAACTGGATCGAAGACATGTTTTTTTAAAAAAGTAGTACTTTCAAGCAGGTTCGGCAAAGACGCGGGATAAGGGGGAGAATGAGCGCCAGAACCAGGATGAATCAGGCAGTGGGGAGTTCTTCCTGAATCCTTGATATTTTGCGAGAGTATCATACGATGAATTGACCATGGGGAATCGGCCACTGCTCGGTTCTTGTGGCCCAAGGTAATGCCAATTGCCACTTTGCGGGCAGGAAGCAATTTTCCTCCAGGCCAGATTGACCAAGGATCCTGAAGAGGTTTTTGCCATCTTCTGGGGTGTGTGGGGCAAAGTAATTTTGACCTTACTGCACTGTGCAGGGGTTTGGACTAGATGACTCCAGAGATCTTTTCTAACTCTATGATTCTAGGATTCTTTTGTTGGAGAAAGAGCCACTTATGGTAAATAGGCGGAAGACCCCTTAGGCTAAATGAAGACTCCTTGGAGGATTGTTAGATCCACCCCTGTAGCTTCCAAACCAAAGAACCCTTTCCACTATTAAGGGAGCTGTCCATTAATTTAAAAAAGGTAGTTTTCTGATGGTCTGCCCTTGAACGAGTAATTACATTTAAATACACACATGGATTATCAACACGTCAATACAGCTGGATTTTTGAAGCACTGAAGAAACTTCAAACACTAGAAGGGAAAAGGGCAAGTCATCCATAAAACATGGGCGATTTCAATATTTTCTGCTTTCCAAGTGCCTTATCAGAGCAGAACAAAAAATTGTCTCAAGGCATACATCAGGAACATTCCCAAAGCTCATGGCTCGGCCAATTAAGACTTGCTTCCTCCCGAATAAGTAAATCGGTCAGAGCTGCAATCCTACAAGCAACTGAGGTTGCTTAAATACTCAGGAAACCAAAGGAATATGAGTGGACTAACTCTAGACAGGACTGCAGCCTGACTTGATTCATCCATGATTAAAACAGGCTAACACTCACTGCCTGAGTTTTCAGTGTTGCAGCTGTCCTGTTGACACATGCATCCAGACACCTTCAGAGGTGACCCTGCAGTTGCAAGAACATCACATTTCCCTGGCATCAGTGGCTCTTGATATTACCATGTAATTGTGGTAATGCCAATATTCACGCAGATAACACCGCTCTGGATCCTGGGACCACCACCTGCAATCAGGTGGGTTGTGCATCATAGCCACCAGTCGGGACTTTGCTGGGATGTGAATATTGAGGAGAAACAACATTTCTCTTCCACCTTTGTGCATTTTTAATCTTTCTTATTATATTTGAATCCCTAGGGGTTGAGAGATCCCCTGCTGTACCATAGTAGTATGGGAGCATGCCCGTTGCCTTTAAACAGGAAGGGAAGAATTTAATTAAAGAAGACCGCTGGATTCTCCCTACCAAAGCCACCACTCTCATTTCATGATATTTAGCTTTCCAATTTGTTTTTGACACACACATGAAGCTGGCTTCTATTGAATCAGACCCTTGATCCCTTAAGATCAGTGCTGTCTATTCAGAGTGGCAGTGGCTCTTTGGCGTCTCCAAGGTTTTCCACATCTACCAGCTGATTTTTTAAAACTGTAGGTCCCAGGGATTGACCCTGGGACCTTCTGTGTGCCAGGCAAAGGATCTGCTACTAAGCCATGGCCCCTCCCTGAATGACCCTGCCTTTACCTGAGTTAAACCCTCTTTCTAATTGGAGATACCTGGGATTGAACCTGGAACCTTCTGCATGTCAGGCGAACACTTTACCACTAAGCCATGCTCCCTCCCTAAGTGAACCTGCCTTTGCCAAGGGTCCAACTTATCCTTTCAACGAGATGCCAGGGATTGAACATCGAACCTTCTGCATGTCAAGCACACTACCTTTACATTAAGGCTTATTTCCCCCCCCCCCCCTGCCCTCGGTTGCCGTTTCCTACTGGATTTGCTTGTTTTACATCCCAATCCAGAGTGGGCTAGTGGGCAGGCACAGTGCTACCCCGCCCTCTCCCAAAAACAAAAAAACTGAAAGCCCTCCACGAATCGTCCATGGGGGGATAACAGACATAAGCCACAAATAACATGACATATCTCTGAGGCCGGTTCACCCCCTCTGGATTGGGCTGTCCATTGATTGCCTTATTCTTGTACTAATGCCCTTGAATGAAGACACGCTTCCAGCTTAAGTGTGGCTGGAGTGGAGTTCACATTCACAAACATAAGATCTCAGCCTCCTTTGCTTCTGGAGACGTGGAAGTATCCCTTGGCTGGGCTCCAACACTTTGGGGGATTTCACCACCTCTAAAGAATCAAAAACCACAAGTCCAAAATCCCAGGCCAAGCAATGTGGTTGCTCTCCTTACCTGGCACGTCATCCAAAATCCAGCAAGTTGCTTTGACAAACAGACATCCCATGAAGCCATGATGAAAATAACCGCAGAATTCACTGGGTGGAGAAGTACGTTTTCCTAGCTACAAAATGTATGTGCAGGTGTAAGGTGAAGTCAAGTCACAGCCAACTTATGGCTACCTCACAGCATTTTCAAAGCAACCAACAAACAGTGGTTTGCTGACTGTTGTAGGTTTTTTGGGCTGTGTGGCCATGGTCTGGCAGTTTTAGCCCCTAACGTTTTGCCCACATCTATGGCTAGCATCTTTGCAAGCAAATCACAGTAAGGTGTATTTCTGACACATCTTACCGTGATACACCTCCGAGGATCCAATTACGATTACAACTGTGATAAAGCTGATCAGGATTAAACTTAATTAAGAGTTTAATACAAAATAACAATCGCCTCTTTGGCAAATGACAAAATTATCACACCCAGAATAACCTGCAGTTGAAAAAGCCTGCGTACATGTGACTTTCTTCCTTAGTGTATTACAACCCTACATGGGGATTTTATGATTTGCAGTTTACTTTAAACACCGTGTGTTTTGAACGCAGGCTTTTTCAACTGCATATTATCCCGCCTGTGTTGCCAATAGTTTACTACCTTATGTCTCTGAAGATGGCAACCATAGATGCGGGGAAAAAGTTAGGAGCTAAAACTACCAGAACACAGCCACATAGCCTGGAAAACCCACAATAACCAGTTAATTCCAGTTGTGAAAGCCTTTAACAATAAGCAGGTGGATTGCCATTGCTTGACTCTGCGTAGCGACCCTGCTATTCCTTGGAGGTCCACATACCTACCAGGGTCGACGCTGCTTAGCTTCATGATATCACATGACATGAGGCTATCTTGTGCTGTCCATGTCAGCAGCTACAAAACCAACACAAGTTATTTAAAGTTGGGGAAAGGTGATGTTCCCACAACGGAAGCACCATCACCTCCAGGTTCCTTGCCCTTAAACAGACAGCAGTCAGAAATCCAGGACTGCAAGCTGCAGTCAGTTTCCGTTACGAAGCAGCTATGATTGCAAACCGGTTAGGCTGCTGAAATCTCCTCTCCACTTCCACTGGGCTGTCATTCAACACCTTCCCCTTCCCCCACGCTGAGGTGTTCCTTTGTCCAGTTACATATTTCTGTCACCTACCTGTTGAGCTGGAAGGCACTGGTCTTCCCAATCCCCTCTAGCTTGTCCAGACCCTCTAGGACCTGCCCGGTCTCAGTCATCTCCGGTGGGGGAGTCTGCGAGTCCCCGTAGGACCCCAGGATGCTTACTGCGGTGGGTGACAGATCTGTCAGCGGTTGCTGGCTACCCTGGTGCTGTGGCCCACTCTGTTGGCTCGAGTGACGTCGCCGCTTCTGGTTTCGGTCCCAGCTGTAGGGGAACAGCAAGAGGGAGGGGGTAACTCTCAGGATAGGCAGGGCACTTCCAGAATACTGTCTCATGTGCGTTCACTATGTAGCTCTTTCAAGGGAATCCAGAATTTTTTCATCAAGGTAATATGCCTGTTGCAGGGAAACAGCATTTTCTTTCTTATACATATTTTCATTACTTTGTATTGATATAAAAACACACATACAAAAAAAAGTTAAAGAACATCAAACCATTAAAAAAACAACACACAAACTAGTATCTATATAAACAGACAACAAATGAAGTGGAGGCAGCAGAAAACCAATACGGTTTATTTTTCCCTCCCTAGGGGGCACACACCAATCAGAACACAGTGGGCTGGGGACAGAGTGAGCAAAGGGTTTTTTGTGTGTGTGCTGGTCATGGCTTTGTAGGCATGAACCTGCAAAGAGGAGGAGAGCTAGCGCTGAGTGTGCGTGCCAACAAAGCTGCACAGCCAAAAAGTTTAAAAAAACAGAACATCCCATGTTCCTATGAAGCTGCATAGCCGGAATTAAAAAAAAAAAAAAACTTCCTCAAGCAGAGAGGAGGGGCTGTGGGGTCACGATCCTGCCCCAACACAACAGTCAATCAGAAAAAGTCGCAGAGCAGATCACAGATTCGTGGAAATAGTTACAGTTTTTGATCCTGGGATTAACTTTGACCCCCTCAACAGACACACGCTGTGGTGGGGAAGCAGAGATCAGGATGAAAAGGTGTTGTATTTTGTGGAACCAGCGGGAACAAGGTTTATTTTCCCAGTGGGGATTCACCCACTGAGAGTCCCCGTTCTGCCATACAAGGCCATTAGGTGGCCTTGGGCCAGTCATACACTCTCAGCCTACTTCATAGGGTTCTTATGTAGATAAAGTGGAGAAGAAAACGATGGAAACTATTTTGGGTCCCTGTAAAAGAGAAAGAACGCTAAAAAATTAAAATAAAATAACATATTGGTATTCCTGTTGCCATTTAGTCAAACCCTGGTTGCCTAACAGAGCTTTCTCAGGGACTTGTTTTCTTATTATTATTTACGGCACAGAGTGATAATCTATTTTCCTTGCTGTCTCTGGATTGTAGGTTTTATGTTTCGCATTGTTTTTATTTGATTTTCCAGCCCTCGCATACGCTGAGGGGAAAAGCATTCATGAATAATTTGCAATAAATAACAGCAACCTATGCTTGTGCCATTTTGTGACCTTTGAAAATGTATATTTTACTTTTTTAATATTAGAGACAGAGTGTTTTCCTGCTTCATCACAAAAGCGTACAGTCTTTATGAGACCTTCTGAGTCTTGCCCTTTAAATCCTAAAACCAGAAGTATCTAGTATTGCCCAACAAGACTGTAACCAGTAGCAGGTGCCCTTTCTTCAGCGGCTATTATCATCCCTTTCTTTATCACAAAGCCATGTTTATCCTTTGAGGGGAAAAATTAAAAGCATGGGAAAGGCTATCATCTTTGCTGAAAGGATTCTACTTTCCCCAGCATAACCTGTGCTTCTTGATTATGACTGCTGTAGATACAACACTCAAAGAAAATTGGGTGCGGGTTACATTAAGGCTCTAGGACAGCCCTTACGCACTGGAATGAAGACCATGCTGCTTACTGAATTCCATTAAATGCATATTTCAGCCTTGAGGAGCCTCAATTTTCCTCAGGGCTATGCAGGGAAAGGATAAGATGTTTAAACCTTCACATGCTACTTAAGTTTTGCAATCTGAAACCAACCTCCCAGCTTTGTTGTCAGCATTTAAAAAGAGAAACAGTACATTATTTAAAAACCTTTTTTTAACATTCTGAATTTTAACAATGAAGCAGAGAGCAGATTTTCAGTAGCAGGATAACAGGTTAACACACACACACACACACACACACACACACTCTTTTTATTTATTTTCAGAAGTGGGTTGAAGGATTAGGGACCACCACCACCACTACCCAACATCCACCCACCCCATTTTTTTATTCCCTGCATGGCCCTGAGGAAAACTAAAGCTGCGGGAGACCAATTGAGATCGGAACATTATTTTTATTCATTTGAGGCCCGGAGTGGCTTACATTGTTTTCCCCCTCTATTTTTTCTTCACAGTAGCCCTGTAAGGTAGGTTAGGCTGAACTGAGAGAGAAAAACTGGCCCAAGGTCACCTAGCAAGCCTCCACAGTAGAATGGGGATTTGAACCCGAGTGTCCCAGATCTTAGTCCAACAAATTAACCACTATACCACACTGGGTCTCACCACACTATCATGAGGGAAAAAGAAGATTACCCTCTCCCTTTATGTTCTTGAAAGCACTTCTGTTCATGTACATTTTATTCTGCTGGTCTATGACTATAATAAATGATTGATTGAGACCTTCCCGGCACCATTTTCCTGACCTGAAATATCTCCCCGAGAATCTATTTTCCTCCACGGGGGGACAGACAAATACAGTTAGCCCCTCCCCATCACGACTTTCCCCATTGCGGTTTTGATACCTCATGAGGTCACATAAGAAATTAAGAGGGAATTGGGGGGCATTTTGTGGAAGCTGCAGACAACATGGGAAGGCCAGCAGATGAAACAGAAAATGTTTAGAAACTCAGAAATGCATAAAATACATGTATAGTATTGTATAATATCAATAAGTTACAAAAGAAAAGAAAAAAATCAGACTTATTCTCTGGTACAGAGGGAGGGCCAAAAGAATGTATGCAGATTTCCAGATCATGGGGGGCGCTGTGTCCCTAAACCCGGTGATGTGGAAGGGATAAATGTAGTGGCTATAGGCAATTTTCTCCAATGAAACAAATAACAGGTTCCTGAGGCTCTTTCAGATTGGAAAAATTGGGGTTTGGGGGAGATCTAAGTACCTTTCTTTGCAAGCTGTGGTCTCAATCTAAATCAGGACTGGATATGTCTGGGAAGAATAGAGCTCTTCTATGACCTGATTCAGGGGCACACCTGGGGAAAACTTAAGAGGAAGATGTGAAATGGTATGCTTGGGTTTAGCTAAATTATATGCTCTAGTTGTCTGTGTTACCTATACAGTTCAAGCACGTACATGGACAGAAAATGATGCTGTGCATTTAATTTTTACCAGTAAAATAGCATAAAATGCTGGTAACCAGCGAAAATGCTGGTAACAACCAACTTTGTTTGTTTGTTTGCTGGAAGGTTAACAAATCTCAGTGCACTTTGTCTAACCCCCCCCCTCCGACCCACACTAATAAATGTTTGCATCAAGTTTGCATGATCATCTACTTAGGACCCATATTCCAGCATGAAAAGAGGGCCTTCAAATATGATAGGCCCCAGGGCTAACTCTCCACCTCCACAGAGCCTCTTTTAATGTTCAAGGTAAAGCAAGGCCTTCCTCAAATCTACTCACCAGAATTTGAGTATTATCGCCATGGCAACGAAGACAATAATGACAGAGATAGTAACAGTGACATACAGCTGAGGATCCACCCCTGGAAGGGACAAAAGAAAGGCGGTGAGAATGGCCCCAAGTTCAGTTCCCATCATTTTATCACCTCATGCTTGGTACCCCCTCGCCTTTTGCTGCCAGCTGGTTTGATGCCAATACCTGTGGCAACACCATAAGGTTGGACAGGCCCAACGGGGACACCTATTGCCATGCCTTTGCCATTGATGCTGAACAGTGAGATGCACTCTCAGTGCCTCCTCGCTGTGTGGTTAGGCCACACAACTGGCCCTGGAACATGGCCATCTTTGGAGGGGACAGGATAAAGCCAGAGGCGTCCTCTAAGGATGCCAATATTTATTTTCCAGGCAGGAGTCATGCATCCTCCAAAATCCAGTAGGTGGGGCATCCAGCAGCAGTATCCCCCCAAAAAACCTTCACTCGTCAGATTCTGGTTTGTTACTTGAGCTGTTAAAAGGGACCCAGAAAAAAATGTTGGCAAGATACAAAGAGAAAAGTGGGCTACCTTCTCCTCGGGCCCCAAAGAGGAAGGGCCGAAGCGTGGCCGGTGTCTGACGCAAATTAAGCTCTTTGTTCTGCAGAAGTGAGTGTGAATTTGGTTGCGCCGTCGCCATCCCGCTGGATGAAACAAAGGTGTAACCCAATGGCAGGAGTCCTGGGTTGGCTGAGTTGGAATCCCCTCCATCCTCAACTGATATTGTGGGACCCCATACTATGGCCCACGGATACTGTGAAGAGGACAGGCCATCCTCCAATCCAGAGGGTGTGGCAGGCCGGCTTCCCTGGGCCTGACGCCTTATCCGTGCTGCACCGCGTCGTTCGGCCCCTTTTGGAATCATGGACCTCTGGTGTAGTGAGGGGGTGCGAGAGCCTCTCTCTGGGGGCAGAGTTTTGCCCCAGAGGCAAACAGATCTGGGGGTGGAGGGGCTGTGATGGTTGCAGAGCAGTCGAGTTGCCAAAAGACCCTGAGGACGAAGAGACCAGGCGCTGTACGGGGGGACCACTGAAGCGAGAAGTAGGAAGGGCCACATCTGCAGCAAACGGAAGCAGGAGACCAATGGGAGCATCACAGTACTGGGTGGAGACACGGAGGAGAGAGAAAGAGACAAAGAGAGAGAAAGAAAAGACAATGAGAGATGGACATTACTAATTTAGAGAGTCCCTTCTGTTGGGAGAAACAAGTAGGGCTACCAAGCCTTCATGGAAGTGAGAGATCCTCCCAAGTCCTGTTGCCCACCTCATGTACTTACTAGAAGCTCACACAGGAAGTGACAAAGGCAAACTCTAGGAATCACCAGAAACTCTGTGGCTTTACTTTATGGCTTGTACTTCTGGTAAGTAAATGAGGTGGATTTTTAAAAAATTGTCCTGTGATGCTGCCCCCTCCCCAACCAAACCCTCTCCCCCAGTTGCCAGGCAACTCTATCCCCAAGCTGGTGGGTGGTATCTGGTTGACATTAAGGGCTGCAAACACATCAATACACTTCTTGGGGTGCTGGAACACCTCCAGTGTGACTCCACAGAAGCAGGGCTAGCAAATGATCATTCCCACAGAAGCAGGGCTAGCGAATGATTACTGGGCTCTTTTCAAGGGCACTTCTGGTACACTATCTCATCTTCCTTCCCTGATACTCAGAGCAGAACACAATGACATTCCTTTGTCCTATCCTCTCGAAAACTTTGAGAGGTAGGTGAGGCTGAGGGAGAGTGACTGGCCACCAAGCTAGTTCCCATGGCATACTGAGATTCAAGGCCAGGCGGCCTCCTCACACCTGAGGGAACTCAGCAGGGGATATGAAGCCATAGAATTCTCCTTCTAAAGCTGCCATTTTCTATACATGGTGGCCTTTGTAGTCTGGGGATCAGCTGTAATTCCAAGAGATCTCCAGGATCCACTTTGAGGTTGGTAACCCCAGGGAAAGCCTTAGAACCAAAAATTCTGTGGGCTGGCCCTGGAGATGAAGCTGCACAGCCCCCTTTCTAGTGTTAATTCCAGCCCCAACCCTGTTGAGGATCTTTTGGGGAGTAACTGCAAACCACCATTCTAGTTCCATCATCCTATTTAAGACTCCACCTGTGCAGCTTCCCTCCATACTTCTCAGTGGGTGGTAGCTGCTTGGACCCAGATGAAATGCTCCACTGCCAGACTTCATAGCCCGCTCCTGTGCAACTGGTTTTCTCACTCACTCCTCCTACTGTGTCTCTTTTCTTTCTCTAACACCCTAGGCCTGGCACTCTTGCTTTGCTTGAAGCAGTTCTGGGACACATACTAAGTCCCCTTCCCATCTTCAAGACAAGGGCCCAAGAAGTCACTAGGTGCCAAAGCCAAATCCTGCTACCTTGCCCCATTTTCTGACCTGATTCCAAAGGCAGCGCCTACCATGTCCTCGTCTCCATATCAAAAGGCAGCCGCTTCCCAGCTCAGCAGCAAATCTGTCTCACATTCCTCACTAAAACCAGGAATGAAAAAGTGAGAGGTTAATTACATGCTCTCTAAAGCTTTTCCCCTCCACATGTGCCGCTGATGTATGCCTCTTCAGACCTTGCAGCGTTCTATTCCACAGACCCTTCCTCCCCGCCCCCCCCGCCAACACATCACATGCTATAAAATACAGGAAGCATGCAGAGTCGCTCAAAAACAAGCACACACATGCACATGCCACCCCGACATGTACACATGCATTTCCTCTGGGCATCTACAGAGTAACCAAAACTATGTAATGCATAAGAGCCCTGCTCTTAGGAGCTTCATGAGCTGCTACCCTCAGGGACCCTTAAGGGGAAAATTTGGTGCCTCTGATTTCTTGTCGCTAAAACAAATGGGATTTTAATTCCCATGTGTATTTATGGCAAGGAGCGTGGAATCCATTTAATATCAAGAACCGCTTTTGCTGAGCGTGGAGACAAGGGGGGAGAAAAAAAAATAAGAATAGGAATAAAATTAGAATGATTGACACAGGAGATAGTGAAAGGGAATGAATCAGCGGGAAAAGTACAAGGCTGTTAAAGAGCTGGGGAGGGGATGTACCAATAAAATATTTAGTATTTACTCCCCAGTTGGTTAAAGCAAATTTTCCACACACACCCCTGACCTCTTTATTGCAGCCCGTTCTCGCCGTCTGTCTGTCAAACCATCGGTCTGTTCTGCTATCTCTCTAGCTCGCACAAAATCACTTTTACCAGCAGTTTAAAACATGGCAAGCCAGATAGGATTGATTTGGTACAACTGGGTCTGAATTTTGTCAATGAAGGCTTCTTTTTGCTGCGTATGCAGTCTGGCCTTGAATTTGCTCCCCAAATCCCAAGTCTTGCAACAGGGACGCAGAAATGGAAGGCAACTTAACCTTTGCATCCAGGTAAAACTCCTGGTCTGGTTTATCCATTGATGGGGGGAAATGCAGCTGGTTCCTTACAGGGTGGGTGGGGGTGAAATCTTAAATTCTTCCTTTATGTGCCAGACAATGGCAGGCTGACATAAGTCCTTTGGGAAGCAGAAAACTTAGAAGGGGAGGGTGAGGGGGAATCGACATATTAACATTTTGCTGACTTGTTCACCAGAGTGTCAGACAGACAGCAACCACAGAGGCAAGAACAAACTCTTGTATTGCCTGACAACTTTCTCTAGTGGAGGAGAGCTCCCCCCACCCCCGCCAATCTTGTTCTCCAGCCACCAGTTTGTGTGTGTGTGTGTATGAGTGTATACACCTGAGCAGGAGACAAGGGGGGAGGGGGAGGGAGGAAGTGATAGTTTAAAAAGTAGCTGCAGCAGATGGCTACATTCGCAAAAATGACAAAATGCAGAGAGAGAGTACATTTTTGTCTCCGACAGAAGGAAAAAAATAAACTTGGGCCTCACTTTATATTCTGGTAAATTCGACGTACGTTTTTACAACATGTTAAACGCTTCCTTTATTGCAGACTTTTATTACTTTAATCTTTCAAACATGCTCTCACTGAACATGATTCAGCGGTGATTAGACACTTATACTGTATTTAAATGGAGGCCACGATCCCTGGGCTGGAGATCTGCCGGGAGAAGAGCTGCCAAATGTCAGGGAAAAGCCCTTTCCCCTTCTTGCAAAGGGCTGCCAAAGCAATATTTGTGTACCATCCAGCTTGGTTCCAAGACCCAACTCTCTGCATCTGGAAAGGGTGGGGTAAGGAAGGGAGACAGAAAAAACTAACAGTGCAAAGTTGCTTAATAAGTGTAGAATCAGAACAGTGACAGTCTTTAGCAATGTGATTTCTAGCAGCAGGATGGGGCAATTATCAGGCCAAAGGACGAATTAAAGGAGATTTCTCATTTACTACGAACAACTGGAGTAAGAAAATGCCTCAAATTTTAGAGGGGGAATTTGAGGAAGGGTGAAATTTAAACAGCTGGGTATTATCTTGATGCTGTAAATGGTAATCAGTCTCATGTTTTCCTAAGGGACTGTTTTCAGCTGTAAATTTACACTTTTAGCCATAAATTTAATGCTTATGAGCCTATCTAGCCCAAACAGAGGGTGTAGACCAGGGGCCCCTAATGTGGTGATGGGGGGGGGGGTCATGGTGCCTACTGACACCTTTTCTGGTTCCCGCTAGATATTTAGGATGTGGGTAGGTCAAGTAGTGCTTTTTCTTAACAAGGCATCTAATTGACTACTGAAATGTTGATTGCCTGTGCAGACTTTTTAAAATGTTGCTTTGACAGCAGCCTGCGACACAAAGATTTACAGCGTGTTAATAAAGTTAAGCTGTGGAACCATTTTGTTGCTGTGCCCACCATGTCGTGTCAGAATTCCAAATATGTCCACAGGCTCAAAAAGGTTAGGGATCCGAGTGTACACAATGGCTCACACAGACCACAGGAAGATGCTGCCTCTCCCTCCTACCACAAGATGCAACTTGAAGCCACAAACAGCCTCAATTTGCCTCGGGTTGTACAGAAAAAGGAGAGGAGGCCAAATCTTCCCACCTCCTCTCTTGGTTCTCTGCTTTGTTATCAACATTTTAAAGGACATGTTTTTGAAAGGACACTTTGGGGGGTCTTTAAAAAGCTACCAGCAAAACAGGAAGGCTGGACTTAAAGCACAACTGAGTGGCAGTTGAAGGGTTAAATCCCCTCTCCAATGCCCTGCACACTCCCAAGGCAAAAGTAGGCTGCAGGAGCCTGCAATTTGCACTGAAGTCGGATGTGTTATCTTTATCTTTTCTGTCTAAGCCTCCCTGTCAGCACAGATGTCCTCCTCCCTATTCAAGCAACACCTCAGCTGCAAGTTCCTCAGATGGCCAATGAGCAAATCACACTGACAGGCTGACTTCCCATCTGCAACAGATTTATAATAAGACATGAAGCATACGTTTCAGATGATACGAGGCTGCCATTAAAAGCAGCAACCTTGTGTCTCCACCTCCTCTAAGGCTTAGGGCAAAATGCAATACAAATTCTCCCCTACAAACAGCAGCCAATGAAGTGGAGTGGGAGAAATGATGTCTTTTACACATTTTTCATTCTACATTTTGGGTCAGAGAAGAAAAGGAAAGGAGGCAGGGGTCCTGCTTTTGATGACAGCTGTGTGTCAGTGACAACCTCTAGTTTTATTTTAGTTAGCCCATCCTTCTAAGAAGTTCAGGGGAGTGTGCACGGTTCTCTCTGCCTCCATTTTATCTTCACAACAACAATCTTGTGAGGTGGACAAGGCTGAGAGGGAGAGATTGACTCAAGGGTGAGGACTTGGGTTAATACCTGAATCTGGATGTCCCAAATTCTGGTTCAGCACTTTAGCCACTGTACCATCCTGCCTCTCTCAGCAATTTGCAGAGATAATGCCTTAGTGAAGATAGTTTCAACATTTGTGCTGTGCTATTACTAGTAATACTAAACCAGAATGGTGTAGTGTTTAACAGCAGGTTAATCAGCAGGTTAACAGACCCTAATCTGGAGAACCAGGTTTGATTCCCTCCTCCTCCTCATGAGCCGCAAGCTCTTATCTGGTGAACTGGATTTGTTTCCCTGCTCCTACACCTGAAGCTTGCTGGGTGACCTTGGGCCAGTCACAGTTCTCTCAGAACTCTCTCAGCCCCACCTACCCCACAAGACATCAGTTGTGGGGAAAGGAAGGGAAAGGAGTTTGTAAGCTACTTTGAAACTCCTTCAGGTTGAGAAAAACAAGGCATAAATCCAAACTCTTCTTTTTCTAAACTGTCCCTGACAGGCACCCGTCAACAATCCTCTCAACTCCTTTCTCCAGGCATGGGGATTCTACATCCTCTCTAGAGAATTCATTCCCACTACTTGAACTCAGCCTGCCTTTCCTTGTGTTCAGTCTAAAACCTGCCTGCCTGTTATTTAAACCCGCTGCCACTGTGAACAGGGAGAGCATTTGTTCTCCCTCTTCTTTCCGACATCCTCTTAAATATTTAAATACCCCTCCTTAATCTTCTTTTCTCTCAGCAAACCACACCTGGTCCTTTTGGCTTTCCTTGATGCAACTCGCCTCATAGATCTTTTTATCGTCCACCCAGCTTATTTCCAAATTCTTTCTTTTGATTTATCACCATCCTTCTTCATGGCAACGCCCCACCCCCACCCACTTCAGACTTCCAAAGCTTTGATAGTACAGTTATACTGAGGACAGGTGCTCCATTCCAAAATATTTGATACAGACCTTTATCCTTGGGGTTTGCTTAATGCCAGTAGCAACCCAGCTGCAGTGGGGTGATATCCTACAACTCTATAGCACTCCCACGAAGTGCCAACGGGGAAGGAACTGGCATGCTGTACTTCAACTTCTGTCCCACACGAACAAAACATTACTCTGCAAAAGCTTACCAAAGATGCCTCAAAGGGTTAATTTTCAAGGAATGTGCATAAATACACTTGATGTGGAGAATTATGGGAAGAGTGTTTTGTTTTTTCCCCTAAGCAGAATAGCTACGGAAGGTAAGTGTATAGGTTAGGAAAAAATTGCAAAGAAGAGGAAAAGGAAGAAGAAGAGTTTTTGAGAAAGGGAAGACAAGCTTCAGTACTGTACAGCTTCTCCGTAGCTCTGTTAATGTCATAGGAAGCCTGAAACAAACCCGTTGGGGAGTTGTCTACTTAGATCTTGAGGAACTTGGAGAGAATGCGACTTCACGGAAGTTACTTGGGTCCTTCCCTCTGGGTAGTGAAAAATGAACAATTGCTTTCAAGACCACTAAAGCACCACAAAGATCCCCAGGGCAATCCCCTATTTCCTGTGGGGAAGTGGGGGATTCAAATCAAGGTGGGACCCTTCACACCCCCTCAGCCAGAAGTCTTCTTTAATCTGGGGAGTTTCACAACCATGCCCCCCCCCCGCCCCCGCTGGACCTCTGTCCTGCTGGAAGACCAAATAGGGAATTGGCCCGGCGATTGGCCCGCTACACTCCCCACTCATTCCAACAGATTCATTTACAAGGGCTCGAACATTTTGCAAATATGTGCAAGTCTTGGGAAAATCCTGTTTTTTTAAAAAAAAAACTCCTAGTCTCCTTTTAATAGTGAGAATATTCTTGTCAATTTCAGGAAGGAGGAAACCTGTCCTTCCTGCTACAGAAATATTCCAGTCAATTTCAGGCTAATGATGCAATTTCCCCGTCCCCCCCACCCCAGTCTTCCCACTTCGCTGTACCCCAACAGACCAGGAACCTTGCAAATAAATGACTCTCAGATTTGAGAACGCAGGCCTCTCTCCCCAATCCTTCTCAACACAATTGAACTTTTCATTAGCATAATCATTTCCCAGTGTAATTTCCTCTTTTGGATCCCTCAATCTGTTTTTTTAAATCAAACTGTCCATTGCGGTATTTTAGTATTGTGTACCAGAGGAACTGAAAATAATTTTAAGATGTTCACTTTGCAAGTATCCTTCCCTCCCCCCCCCCCCCCCCCCCGCATTTAATTGGGCTCTTAAATTAAACATCCCCATATCAATTTCCTCTTTGTGAAGTCCTAAAATTAGACATTCACATTCCTCTTTCACAGGCTCCTTAACTAAACATTTCCACGTCACGTTTCTTCTTCAGGACCCCCAAGGCTGTTTGAAGATAATTCAGAAAGCTTTTTTTTTTTTAGTATATGTAACTGGGATACTACAAACCACATCACCAACCCAATCTCTCCTTCTGTGGGATGAATCAATGATGCTTGCCAGTTCTCACCGTTCTGCACTCTGACACTACAAATTGAAGTCAACGTCAAAATATCACAACAAACCAGGTCTGAAAAAGACAAGAGGGCAACGTGGATGACACCAGACTGCATCAGCTGGCCAGCGATGACATCTGAATTGTCCACATGAGCAAATGAAGGAAACTTATTAAATGAAAAATGGCAAGTGAGGAAAATAGCCCAGATGAAGATGAGCATGGGTCACTGCTTGCTCTGTTTCATCATTAACTGCAGTGCCCTCCTATAAAAGTGAAAATCCCCTACTGTACAGGTGTCAAACTCGCGGCCCTCCAGATGTTATGGACTACAGTTCCCATCATCCCCTGCCAGCATGATGCTGGCAGGGGGATGATGGGAACTGTAGTCCATAACATCTGGAGGGCCGTGAGTTTGACACCTATGCATCAGACCAGTGGTCTATCTAGTCCAGCATCCTGTCTCACACAGCAGCCAACCAGTTCCTCTGAAGGGGCAACAGCAGGGCACGAAGCCAAGGCCTTCCCTGATGGTGCCTCCCAATTCTGTCCTTCGGAAATTTACTGTCTCTGAATGTGGAGGTTCCTATTAGTCACCACGGTTTATAGTCACTGATAGATCACTCCTCCATGAATCTGTCTAATCCCCTTCAAAGCTGTCTATGAGACTCAGTACCTACCTCATCACTCTTCCCAATGCAGAATATCTCCACTTCTCTTCCTTCACTGCTAAAGGTTCGACTCTTTCTTTTGGCCTGAGTGGAATGACCCAATCCAGACACAACTGATACAGACTGTTCCTATATTCATTGCTTCTGATTGAACAAGGCAGAACCTAGGACTGATTGTTCTTCCATATACAAAATATTCCCTGTGTGTAGAAAACTAGGTCTGACCTGCATAGTCCCAGCAGGCTAGCTTGATCTTGTAAGATCTCAGAAGCTAAGCAAGGTCAGCCCTGGTTAGTATTTGTATGGGCAACCAGAGTTGTGACACTGAAGAAGGCAATGGCAAACCATCTCCGAATGTCTCTTCCTTTGAACACCCTCAGGGCCACCACAAAACTGCTGGGACTTGACCCCCCCCCCCGACCCCTCGCCAAATAGAAAACTAGCATATTGAAAAGTCTAGGCAAGAATCCTTCATACTGATATCTTCACACCTGCATGTGTGGAAGGGGCCTCAGATGATCACGTGAAACAATTCTCCTCCACTTGTTGTATCACATGATCATCTGAGGCCCCTTCCACACATGCAAAATAATGCACTTTCAATCCACATTCAATGCACTCTGCAGTGGATTTTACTGCGTGGAATAGCAAAATTCACTTGCAAACAATTGTGAAAGTGGATTGAAAGTGCATTATTCTGCACGTGAGGAAGGAGCCTGACTCACACACAGTGTGTTCTTAATCTCTTTTGCCATTTGTGTGACCTAGACTCGAGTAAACCTCCATTTCCACCAGAATCTTATAAAATAAGAGAATCTCAGCTCCTAGAATATGGAGCGTGGGGTTTTTTCAGCTTCCCCATATGACTCTGACCAGGAAGGGGGATCCCATTTTTCCATGGGATGCAACAAACTCTTCTTCAATCCAATCTGAGTTGAGCAGAACATTTGGGGGGGGGGGGAGGACTCACAATTCACAGCTAATGCTTCATGAGGATATTTATAGGCTGTGCTTCGCTAAATATTTAAACAAGCTTTGGTTGAGGAAAGGGGGGGAGGACTTCCCTGCGTCTCATGATGCCGTTCCCTCCCCTGACTCCCACACATCGCAGGAACACCTATTTTGAACAGAAAGCCAAACCGGGGGCAGGTGTGGACTTTCAGGCATCTCTCCGCTGCCCATTTGTTCTGCTGTTCATTTTGGATGAGTTTATAACCAGCATACCTGAGATGGGGGCGGCGGAAAGGGGATTGCCATTTAGCAGAGGACAGACTTTTCAGCTTTATGTTAATTTAGACAGAGTTTCTTCTTTTTTTAAAAAAAGGAAAGGGGACAGTACAAGCCACGATCAAAGCACAAAGATAACATTTAGCATTTTGAACATGTGTCTGAGCGTGGTGTGTGCTTCCCTTCATCTGGTTATCATCCTGACAAAAGATGCTGATGTTTATTTCGAGCTTGTATCAACCTGCCCCTTTCCCTCCTTTGGTTGTCTGTGTCAGTCCCCTGCAAGGAAGGGTAGGACTCGGCCTGCTGCCCATTCTATCTTCTGGACACGCCCCCCTCTTACCTCCCTCCTGGCTTCTGTGCTCCAGCTGCCTCCTGCCTTCTCGACCCAAGACATTTCAATTTGCTTACTTTCTGCTGTGGTTTATTTACTGTTTTTGATGGTTAGGCCATTCTCCTCGGGTAGGTTATCTAAGCCTTTCCCACTCCAGTTACAACTCCGCATCCTCTACTGGGGGGGGGGGAGGGGGGAGGAGGAGGAGGGAATTGATTTCCATTCTGCTTATATATGCCAAGTTCAACTACATGTTACAGCTGTGATTACACACACACACACCTTTTGCAAATGTAGCTGCCAGGATTGCTTTATCAAGTATATGGGGGGGGGGGGGGCACGCCAGGGGAGATTAACCCTTTTCTTCCCTGAGGCCACCAGAGAAGGTAACAAGTTTCCCTGCATATGAATAAAAGCATACAAAAAGAGTCTGGAACTCACAAGCATTGTTTTGAGACAGCTGTGCTCAGTTTTTTTATTCTTTTGTGCAGGCTTCTGTACACCACACCCTTGACCACCTTTCTCATCAGCCAGTTTATTTCTTATGACTCGTCTTTCTTTAAAGGTTGAAGCTAGAGATCCATGTATTCTGTGCCAGAAGTCTACTGCTAAAATAAAATGGGTAGTCTTCAAGGGGCTGTGGCACTCCTCAGTGATTCTGCATAAGCTAAGCTATTATTCATAGTTTGCTCGCTTTGCTGGCTTCTCCTAACCATCATGTGAGAGAGAGCGTGGTGGTGCTGGAGGGGGCCCTGGAAAAGGCCAGCCTCCCAACTGCTGGAAATCTTATTCTGCGTTTCCACACTTTCAAGCCTCTTATTGATTGATCTGGCTTATTTTAATCCACTGTCTCCCCAACAGACACTCAGGGCAGCTGACAAAAAGAGGAAAGCACGCTATGCATCAAATATCGAACCTCAATTAAAATGAAATATATCCACAACGTAAGAAACTAACCAGTTTAAAAACAGCAACACAGAAGCTCATAACAAACCAGCAGCACATAATTTAACCAATTTAAAATGGCAACACAAATAAAACTATTCCCTATTATTCAGAGCGGAGAATAAAATTTTAAAGCCAACGGCTTCTGAACTAACTTTACATTTTAAGCCATTAATTTTAACAACAGAAATGGAAGCCAGGAGAATAAACAACAGATATTAAGGTAAGAAAAATTCAATAATGAACACTTAATCAAGGCTGCAAAGTAAAAAGAGGTTTTACCTGGAGCCTACAGCTCTGTAGATACCCAGTGATGTTAAGGAATTCCAGAGTCAAGGGGCCACATCTGAAAAGGCCCTGCCTCTGGTTATTATGTGTCTCATCTCCACAGATGAGGAAGCACAGAGTCAGGTCCCTGTGGTGCAAGGGTCTGCAACCTGTGGCTCTCCAGATGTTCATGGACTACCATTCCCAGCAGCCCCTGCCAGCATGGCCATGCAAAGTAAAAACCTCTTTTTACTTTTTACTTTGCTGTGGTGGATCACAAATGAGGATCAAATGAGGGTCTTTACAGCTATGAGGGATAGAAATTGGCACCTTTTTAAAAAAACACTGAAATTCTTACAAAGCTGGATTGTGTGCATAACACTATATTGTCCTGCACAGTCAACCTCTAGCGTGACACTTCAAAATGATTACCAAGAAGGCAACATTGTTATTTTGACAAAATGAAGAGGCACTAGGACAAGCCCTCAGGGTACTGACAAGATGCTCCTGTCCTCTGGACAAGAAGAGTTCTGAACCAACATTTGATCTACCTGGGGGTTATCTGGCTTGACGCTATGATGCAGATCTTCCCGAAAAGCTTTCTTGAGGCAAATTCTAGTTCACTGAACACATCACTGCTCACCTAGACCAATTGCCTGTTTGAGAGGGAAAGTACATTGGATTATATGTGGGTACACTTTGTTCTCGATCACTGAATGTTGGCAGCTTGGTTTTTAAACCCTCCATTTATGTCTTTGGACTAAATGAAATCATTGAATCAATACAGAGTGATATACTCAAACAATAGACATCCATTTCCAAACCTGCCTTGGGCTGGAAGGTACTGAGAGGTGTACGGAGATGTTATAGCCTCCCAAGGCACAGACTCCAGGCCAAGTCAATCAGCATACATTCAAGTCTCTGCCACAGCCACGAAGTGGTTATCAGAAGAGAAGTCCTTCTGGCGCAGAGTTCTGATCTTGCTGGGTTTGCAGCCCACAATCTCAGAAAGATAAAATCTTCCAATTCTTTAAACAGGGACAGGGAAGTGAGTTTATAGTTCATTCCTCTCCTTTCTCCATATAAAGTGGAACTGGAAAGACAGCGTCACAGACCGACGGAGCAGCTGCGTGATCGTTTTCCAAATAACACAAGAGGCTTCTACCTGCCCCAATCCCAGGAGCTTTGCTCTGACGGAAGACGCTCCAAGCCACCATGCTTGAATCCTTCCTCTGGGAACCTCTTCTGTTGGCGGAAGTCTCCTTAAGTTGGAGAAAGGCTTCAAACTCAACTGAAGCAGAACAGTGGGATATGAGCCAGTACCTATAATAGCTGTTGAGTAGAAGCAAAGCATAATTCTTGCCTTGGGGAGCAAAGTTTTGGGCTGAAGCCATGGCTCAGTGACAGCTCTGGCACTGCACGAAAAAAGCCCTGGGTTCAGTCCGTGGCATCTCGGCTTCGACTAGATTCACATCATGCATCTACGAAGCAGCTCTGTTTGAAAAATATCTGCAAAATCCGGCCGGTTCAAAACCCTGCTGCCCACTGACTAGCTGGGCCTCACCTGAAATGAACACGTCTCTCCAGGAAACGAAATAACTTTGGTACCTCTTGTGCATTTCCAGCCTTTCTACAAAATGCTGCAGCTAACTTATTAAAGTACAGTCAAAGGCTTTCACGTGGCTGGAATCGACTGCTTGTTGTGGGTTTTCTGGGCTACGTGGCTGCGGTCTGGTAGTTTTGGGCTCTTAACGTTCCGCCTGCCTCTATGGCTAGCATCTTCAGAGGCATTATGTAGCAAGATGTGTTTTCTCTCTGTGGCACAGTGTGGACTGAGCGTGTGGTGGGGTATATGTTTTGTCCACCTCATAGGTGGGGGGCGGTTGTGTGAGGTGTGTTTGTTTGGGTCGGAATGCACTTGCTGTTGCATTTGCAACTTACAAAATCTTGAACAGCTTGGACAAACGGGCATGAAGCTCTCCCTTACCATTTGTCTTGTCACATTTTTATTCCACTTTGCTGCAAAGGAGCTCGCAGTTCTCTCCCTCAATCCATGTATCCCTCAACACAGCCCTTTGACGTAGGAAAAGCTGAGTGTAATCTCCCCAGTGAGTTTCAGGGCCAAGAATCTATAACTCCCCCATCACAATCTATTTCTAGTTCCATTTATTACCCACCCTTTACCACAATCTCAGGGCGGGTTACAATAAAACATGCAACGTTAAAATCATGACAGTAAAAAAACAATAAATCCAATTCTAAAAAACCAAGAACAATCTAAAATCTCCCACATCTACCCACTCAATCTACAAAAAGGGAAGGGTGTATGGACATCTCAGGGGTCGCCCTCCCAGCAAGGGGAGTCAGCCAAACATCTGGGAGAAGAGGATGGTCTTTGCCAGGTGCCAAGACTCCAAGAGTTTGCCGGCAAACCTCTGGAGGGAGGGCATCCCACAGCATAGGGGCCACTGTGAATCATCTGACATTCTAGCCACTGTGCAACACTGCCCATTCACTGAACTCATCATGAGATTATTTTTTCTGGGTTCCTTATCTCAGGATTCAGCGACTAAGCTAGCAGTGACTGGAAGAAGGTCTCCTTAGTTGTGGCATTCCAGCTTCCCAAACAGCTGTACCTTCATGGCCTCCCCAAACCAGGTGCCAAGGTAAAACTATTTTATTTTTTCAACCGTTTATTTTTTCAACCATTTATTTTTTCAACCGTTTCTCAACTGATTCTAGTCTCCTCCTCCCCCATGCCTGGACTCAGACAAAAAATGATAATGATGTTGAAAATGAAAATATTAATTACAACAATAACAACAATGGTGTAGTGGTTAAGAGCAGGTGTACTCTAATCTGGAGGAACCGGGTTTGATTCCCCGCTCTGCCACTTGAGCTGTGGAGGCTTATCTGGGGAATTCAGGTTAGCCTGTACACTCCAACACATGCCAACTGGGTGACCTTGGGCTAGTCACAGCTCTACAGAGCTCTCTCAGCCCCACCTACCTCACAGGGTGTTTGTTGTGAGGGGGAAAGGGAAAGGAGTTTGTAAGCCCCTTTGAGTCTCCTACAGGAGAGGAAGGGGGGATATAAATCCAACTTCTCCTCCTCCTCTTCTTCTTCTTCTGTCTCTCCAGGGCTCCTGTTAGACTTCTCTCTGTGATACACCTCTGAAGATGCCAGCCACAGATGCAGGCGAAACGTTAGGAACAAGATCTACCGGACCACGGCCACACAGTCCGAAAAACCCACAACAACCAATTAATATATTATTTTATTATGAGCCATTGCCGATGTCCAACTGTTGCCAGATATTGGTGAGCCAGTTCAGTAGTACCCAGCCTTTTTGGAAGAGTGAACACAAGTCCAAATTTATTTGGCACAGTCGCCCACTTGGGGGGAAAAAACACAGCAAACACTCAATCAATCAGCAAAATCTTCTTTCACAGACCCTGAGATCCATTTTCATTGAGATCCACAGGGTGGGAAATGCTGAAAGGGACCAATGGTTTGACCTGGCATTACACAGTTTCCTATGTTTATAACCACATTCATACTGGAAAATAAAGGTCCACATTTTAAGGAACAAAAGAAAGCGAGGGAGGACCTACCCCAAACTTGCGAACCCACTTCTATTATACACATTTTTTTTAAAAAAAAGATATATCTCCCAAATCTGAAGGTGAGCTAGTATATTTGACATTACTCCCCCAACTCGTTTGACCTGTCCCCCAAACCTTGTGACAATCACCAGTTCAGAGAATCTTACAGAGATCTACCCAGTTACTGTTGTGAATTGGGGGTGAACTCACTGTCAAGGCCATTTTGTGCTACCTCTTTTCTCTCTCCCCCATAATCGCCAGCCCATCCTCCACCTGGCTACCAAACCAGCCGAGTTGCTCCAAGAACTAACTTAGATGGTTCTCTATTTCGCAACTATGCCCAATAGTTGGCAATGTGCCTATCCCTATGAATATGCCTATGTTTCAAAAGCCATCTGGCCAGCTTAGTCTCTTGTGGGAACACATTCCACGACTCTGGAAAATGGTTCAAAAACAGCTGGAGGAAATTGAAGGAGGCGGGAAGTGGGCATTTAAAAAAAAACATGCTTCTTATTCATGAGGTATTTCCTTAACTAGCTCAGCATATTTCATTTCCTTGCTGCAGCAGATCAGGGCTTGGTATCTCTGTGGCACCGCCTCCCATTTTAATATATCTAGTTTTAAACGGGATTATGGCTATAAGCCTCCCTGAGCTATCTGAAAATGTAGATGTTTTTAAACCTGGTGGGGGAAATCAGTTAGGACTCGAAAAGAGATTCTGAGTTTACTGTTTAATTTTTGGTCTCAATTGAAAATGTTTGCAACTATTATGGCACGCTGCCTTAAACTACAAGACAAGGCAAGATATAAATGGTTTCATGAGTAAATAAATAATTGGGCCTACGTCTCTTTCAAGGTGCTTGTGTATACACAGAGTGTGTATCTCAGTAGCAGGTAAACTGTTTTTCATAGCGAGATCTGGGTTCAAGAGACAGTATAATGGAGCAGCTCCGACTCAAGAAACGCCTGCTTTGAATTCCACCCTTGTGATGAACTCAGGAAGTGGTCTAAGGCAAATCCCCCATCCCTTACAGTCTGGGGAGGTTGATAATCCAGGCCTACCTTCTAGGGTTGTTGAAAGGAACACCCCAAAATCGCTCTATATGAAAGGCATTTTGATATCTGGCCAACCCTAGCCAACAATCAAGAAAGGTGGGTGAACTGATTTTTAAAAAAATTATTGGGCTATGTGGAATATTTGTTTAATCCATAATAAAGTCAGCTGTTTGGATTTTCCCAAGTTCCAGAAATATGTGATGTAGGAACATATTCAGCATTCATACTAACACTCAACATTTTTACATAGCGTTTAGTCCACAAAGCGCACCACATATTTTTCAAAACTAACAGCTCTGTAGATAAACTACTATTTCTAGTATATAGGAAATTGGGATGTGGGGGGGGGGGCGGGGGAGAATAAAGCTGAGAGGGTAGCTTGCCTCAAGAAATCTATCAAGACTGTTGTAGAGATGAGATCTGAAATGGCAGCTACTATAGTAAGTCACTTACTTCGGGAGCTAAATCAATTTATAAACCCCTATGAACACAAATTATTTTGGAACAAAATAACTGGTGCATCAACAGTCAACCAAACTGGACCAGGATAGGTGACAGTAGATACCTTCAATGCTTCACAGAGAACAATAGGACAACCCATCTGGTTCTTGCTGTTTACATACAGCTCCTAGCCACTGGAGATTTAAGGAACAGCCTGAGCATAAAGCTGTCTTCCCTGACCATCTTCACTAACCTCCCAAGATTGTAAATGGTGGGGCTATTCTTTTTTTTCCCAGGAAAGTTTTCTTGAATCCTGTGGGGAGGAAAGTTTTTATACCTCTGGGAATATGTTCTTCTGCTCATTTGGGGGGCCCCTGGCCAGACAGGTGCATTGGGGGCCCTTCTGCTCCCACAAGACTCATCATGTCTTCTTTTCCACCACCCTGAGTGTCTCCCCACCAGATATTGCATCTTTCCCCGCTCACAATCCCTATGACTCCCTGTGTTTACAGCCAACTGCGCCATGTTCATGCTGGCTGGAGCGTGTAGCTCATGCTGCCACTGTGTACCACCTGCATGTACTTTCTCATCAATGCTATGGAGCTGGGAGCCCTTGCAAGCAAACGAGCAGGGAAGATGCATAGATGGAGGGGGTGCAGCAGCTCCCAGCAGCTGCCCTACCTTGGGTACGCTGATGCCAGTTCTGCTCATGGATCCGATGGAACTGCACTCGGTGAATGCGTATTTCAAAACCCACTTCCCAAGTCCCCTTGGACACTGAATTGTTCTTGTGCTCTGAGTAACAGCAAAAACCAAAACGAGCGACACCACCTTCATTCCTGTTAACTTTTTAAACAACATTCACAGTGAAATCCTAAGAATGTGTACTCGGAAGTAAATCCAAGTGTAGCCAGCACGGGTTGTAGTCAAACTGCTGGCTGAAGATCTGGGAGACGCAGGTTCAAACCCCCACTCTTCCTTGGAAGCTCACTGAGTGACCTAAGGCACTGATTTCAAACTTGCGGCCCTCTAGATGTTATGGACTACAGTTCCCATCTTCCCCTGCCAGCAGCATGCTGGCAGGGGATGATGGGAACTGTAGTCCATAACATCTGGAGGGCTGCGAGTTTGACACTTATGACGTAAGGCCAGACACACACCCTCAACCTAACCTACCTCACAGGAGCATTGTGAAGGAGAACTCAATAACAAGTAGCTTTCGGTCTCCTTTGAGGAGAAAGGTGGGATATACATGAAGCTGCTTGCTCAATCAGTTGCAAGTCTATTTAGGATTTCAACCTAATAAATTCATTGACACATGTGCATTTCTTTCTGTCATCTAGCTCAACAAGAAATTGCTCGAGTTTCAGATCTTACAGAAGCTTTTCCAACTCTCTGATTATTTTTCTGTGCATCTCTCCTCCCGCTTTAATTCCATCACATCAGACTGGCATGGGGTGGACACACCACCTGAAACGTACGCGCCCCCTGGATTCACACAGTGACATCAGAATGTTTGCTCTGCTTCTAGAGGAACATAAAAGGAGTCTCCGCTGCACCCCTCCTCACCACAAATAAGGTTTTTTGGTTCCCAGAGCTGAATTTTAGCTGCTGTTTTATGGCTGAAAACACCCATTTGTATGATGACCTTCCAAATGAAAGCTTTGGACATTCAAATTATGTCCGCTGTAAGCAGTTCCACCCGCTGAATCCTTCCCTCCTTTTCAAAAAGATCACTTCTGGCACTGAATGCATTTGACAGGAGCTTTCCAGATAATGATGCTAAGTATTACTGGGTTGGAGCCAACCAGAATCTCTGCCAGTAAAAAAGGGAGGGGACCCCCCCCTAACCACCCAAAACAACACTGAGATAGGGAGGAGAATTGGAACAGAGAGTGAAAAAAAATCTGGCTGGATCCAACTCTATTTTTCTCCAATATGAACTCTAAACAAGTACTCTTGCCTCATCACCATTCTAGTCCTCAATATGGTACTAGCCCCAATGAGACACAAAGAAAATCCAGAATTGTCCTCTCTCCCAGCCCTATGATAAAAATATATATAACAATAATCTAAATAATCAACACTTTGCTTCTCAGTAAGATACCCAAAGCTCTGACCCAGAGGTAAACCGCTTCCCTAAAAGCAAATCTAATTAAAATTGGGACAACATAATATATTTTTTTTAAAGAAAAACCACATTTGATTGCGGTCTCCTGTTTTTAAAACTCATGTAATTACCGCTTCACAAGAAGACGATCCCTCTTTTTCCAGAATGGCTTTGTTTTCTGAGGAGCCTTTGATGAAGAGCTTTGTCAAACCCTTCTGAAAATCCAATTGCACTAAATCAACTGGGTTGCCCTGTTCTACACGCTGGCTGACATCCTCGGAGGATTCGGCTAGATCAGTGTGGTGTCACTTTCCCTTATTAATCCCACCGTTGACTGTTCCCTGACATCACAATATTTAGCTATGAGCCCCGTCTGTTTCTGTCAGCGTTCCAAGCATTTCTGTGTCTTCCCGACAGTAAACAAAGCACCTTAGTGGATAAAGGCATAGGATGATCCAGGTTGAGGAAACATCTTCAGCAGAGAAACAAAAAGGTAGCCCCCCCCTTTTTTCTTTCTTTCCCCTCAGATAATCAGAGGTATTATTAACTGGAATAATTGAGTCAGGAGTCTGCCGGGATTAACGTTTTGAACATTTTAAATCAGTGTTTTCACCCTTGCAGAACGCAGATGAAGCCGCTGTGAAGAAGGCGAAGATGTGGTTCAGCGTGGCAGAACTTCAGAAAGATCTGACCCACATGAGGTGGGGATGTTCTCAAGCAAAGTGAACATGTGAGGCACGAAAGCGCAGTTGCACAACCCCCTTGGACTCCAATAAGGCTTGTGTGGGAGAAACACTCCCCCTCCCACAACCCTGTGAATGGTGCTTTATTCAGGGAGGGGAAGAGAGTGCCCCCAAATTGCCTGCCTGAAGGACCTAAACCTTGTGGGTGAAACTGAGCTTCTCACAGCCAGAAACCTTTTCAGTTTGGTTTTTGGGAGGTTTAGTCCCTGCTGTTCAGACGTGCGCATCTTAGCTCAGTAAGGCATGCAAATCTTAGCAATGTGAGCAGAGAGAACAGGGGCCCTGCCTGCTAAGAGGAGGCAGGTAGGATCCAGCACTACTGACCTGAATCCCACACTAACCAAGACTCAAGAGGAACAGACAGGTAGTCCTTGGCCAGAGGGATGGAGTGGGAATTTTCAAGCCTGCGCATCTGAAAAATCCTTCCATGTTCAAGAGAAAGGAGAAGAACATATAGAAGGAAAAGTGGAAGGGGCATGGGAGGTTATTAGTGTGGGAGTAAATAAGCTTTTCTTTAATTCCCTCTTACAATATCAGAACGTTGTGTCTCAAGTTCTATGGATCAGCAGTTGATTCAGGCCAGACAAAAGAAAGTGTTTCTTTCACACCAGACATAATTAACTTCTCGAATTCATTACCACAACATGCAGCCAGGGCTGCAAGTTTAGGTGGATTTTATTTATTTATTTTACAAAAGGAGCACATTCACTTAGGAACAGCCTAGCTAAGACGAGCCAAAACACCCTCCCTGCTGAGGTGCAGTGAATCCCTTCGACCGCCGGATGCTGCAGGCAATCGGTACATCCATCACATCATGTCGGGCTAACAAAGTTCTCTAGAATTTTGGCTTAGATAGGAGCCGGAAAGATGATCCTTATGTTTGCCAATACAGCCTAAGATGTTGTGTATGTCTGTGCGTTTGTGTACAAAGCAGCTGGGACTGGGAATCCAGACACTAGGAATGCTACCCTACATGCGAATCCTGCTGCGTGCAGGAAATGAGCTGTGACTTCACTTCGGTGGTGGCTGCTCTGCTCCTCGCAGATCCCCAGACAGCACCTGCCAGTAGAGGTCAGGTTCTGGTCCCTTCTCTTGCCCTCCTCTCAGTGCTAGTGCTGAGAAACCAGAGAACAGAATTAACCCTTTCTTTGCTGGAGGAGTTTCATCAAAGGCTACCAAAGACAACCTCCCTGACGGCTACCTGTGGATCAGAAAGCTGAGCTCTCCCAGCCAGGGCTGCAGCGAACAAGGCAGTCCAGATCTTCCAGGCTAGGACAGAGGTGACACCCCAATTTTGGAGCGTCCCTCTTTTGGAGACAGTTCCAAAGGGGCAGCTGCACTTGCTTGTGGCAGCAAAAAAACAAACCAGTGTCCCATGCCCCCCTAAAAGAAAAAAACAGCATTTTATTCCAGAAACATCAGCTTTCGTGGCCCATACCACTATGAAATGAAGCAGGTTACCGTTCACAAAAGGCTTGTGGCACAATAAAATCCGCTTAGCCCTTAAGATGCCCACAAAACTGCCCCTGCAAAAACAAGTTCTGGTCCCCAAAAATGAAAGCTGATGATGGAATCAACTCCGGTTGTCCTTTTGGGTGTCCTGGGACTCTGGTCTAGTTCTGCTCTGAAGAGAATCTCTTTGACCAGAAATGGGGTGACTACTTTGGGGCAAGCATGCCCAGAATGAGGGTATGATCCCGGCAGCCAAAAGCATTTTCCGTTCCAGGAAGGTCTACGAAAGCAGGAGGTGAGCAAACTGTGGTGGCTGAATTCCCAGCTGCATTCACCACCAGCCATTTCTCCATCCATGCTGACAAGTGGCACCTTCCCAGTTGCCCTGTGCGGGAGTCCTCCGTCGCAGGGGGCGCAAGGCGCGCCCCTCCCGCCGGGCATGCCCGCCGACGTCCCTGGCTCATCCAGAGCTGCGCTATTCCTGGGGCACAACGGGTCTTGAGCGTGTGTGGCGTGTGTTTGTGCGCCTTCCACGGCAAGGAGGGGATTGAACCCTCGAGGAGCTTCTAGGACCGGGGCAGAGTCTAGGAAGGGCGACCACCCCCCTCCCCGCGGCATGCCCCAATGTCCTTTTGGAAGGATCGTGATTCCCTCGATGGAAGTAAACAGCCTCGATTCCCGACGGTCACATACGCACACGCTCCACGGCACACGGCGTCCCTCCCCATTCTGGTCAGCTCCGAAGGGCGCACGACCCACCGTCGGCTGCCCCCCTACCTGCAGACCCACGCCCCTCCCTGCCCCACGGAGCCCAAGACCTCCCCCCCCCATGACTGCAAAGACCCCTACACACACACACACACACACACACGTCGGACCCGCACCTCGTCCGACCCGTCCTACCCTCGGTCCCGCAGCCAGGCGCAAAGGGCACGGCGAAGGAGAGCGCGGCGCGGGCTGGCCGTCCGGGAGCAGCCAGAGACGGGAGCCCCCGACCGACTCACCTTGGTGGCGGGGGCAGCAGGGTCGAGGGCGCCCGCCGGGCTGGGCAGGGTCCGGCGCCAGCTGCTGGCGGCGGCGATCCGGCACCCGGCGTCGCCTTCCATGGTGGGCCAGGCGGGAGTGGCGAAGGCGGTGGCCGCCGCAGGCTGCTCCAGCCTCTCCACGCTCGCGTCCGCCTGCCTGGCTCGCCGGCCGCCCTTAACCCTCCGCCTGCCGCCGCCGCACGCCGCGCCGGAGAGGCCGCCCCCTCGAGCGGCAGGACTGCGCGCCGGGCGGGCTGCTGCTGGCGCGGGCGCAGCCGGCGAGGGACTGGCGAAGGCGGGGGCCCTCGCGGGGCTTGGGGTGGGCCTACACACCGAGCACGGAAGGCGCCCGGCTGCCGGGGTGGGTGTCCCAGTCTCACTTGGCGTGGAGGGGTGGGCAGAAAGCCGCGGAAATGGAGCCTCTTCCCCACTCTTCCCTTTAGACGTCTCCTCCCCGTCTAGCCCCTTGGAGCCCCGACGTGATTGCGCGTGCCTTTGGTCTTGCTCCTACAGTGCCTTGGAGCATGTGCAGAGTCCTACAATACCGTTGGTCTTGCCAGTGTCTTTGAGCACGTGCAGAATCTTGCTCCCACAGTGCCTTTGATCTTGCTTCTGCTGTGCCTTTGTGCATGTGCAGAGTCTTGCTCCTGCTGTGCCGTTGGTCTTGCCCGTACAGTGTCTTTGAGCACGTGCAGTCTTGCTGTACAATTCCCTTGCTCCTGCGGTGTCTTTGAGCATGTGCAGAGTCTTGCTCTTTGCTCTACAATGTATTTGGTCTTGCTCTTACAGTGTCTTTGTGTATGTGCAGTCTTGCAGCTGCTGTGCCTTTGATCTTGTTCCTACAGTGTCTGAGCACTTGCAGAGTCTTCCTCTACAATGCCTTTGGTCTTGCTCCTAAAGTTCCTTTGTGCATGTGCAGAGTCTTGCTCCTAAAGTACCTTTGATTTTGCTCCTGCAGTGCCTTTGTGCATGTGCAGTCTTGCAGCTGCTGTGCCTTTGATCTTGTTCCTACAGTGTCTGAGCACGTGCAGAGTCTTCCTCTACAATGCCTTTGGTCTTGCTCCTAAAGTTCCTTTGTGCATGTGCAGAGTCTTGCTCCTTCAGTGGTTTTTTTGGGCTTCATCCTACAGTATCTTCGAGCATGTGCAGAGTCTTGCTCCTACAGTGCCTTTGAGCATGTGCAGAGTCTTGCTCCTACAGTGTTTTTTGGGCTTCATCCTACAGTATCTTCGAGCATGTGCAGAGTCTTGCGCCCACAGCGCCTTTGAGCATGTGCAGAGACTTGCTCCCTCACACTACTGCGACGTAGGTTTCTCCCATGCAGAGTTAAATCCCCGAACTTCTCACTGGGTGTGTGTCAACGCTGTCTCCCCCTCCCGTTAAAACCCCTGGTCCTCCCCACACTAGCCCTGCAGGATTCGTTCTGCGCCCCCCCCCCCCTTCCAATTCCCTCCCAGACCAGCCTCATCTTCCGGCGTTGCTATGGAGCGTTTCCAAGGGACAGGCCAGGCAGCACCTGTGGCTGGAGCCGTCTCCAGCCAAGCTTGCCCGCAGGGAGAGGGGGAGGGATCGAGCCCCCCCCCCGGCTGGTAGGGCGGGGGAGCGGCGGCAGAAGAGCCGCCCGTCGCCCAGCCCCTTCGGCCCTGGCTGGGCTTCCCCGCCACTGCGGGCTGCTCCAGCCCTTCTGCGGTTTGGGCTCGCCGCGACGCTCCTTTCGCGCAGCGCGGCCATCTCATCTCCCGCTCCCCCCCCCGCTCCCCCGCATTAGCCCCTCCATCCCCCCCCCAAGCCTCTCCCCCGCACCCTCCTTTCTAGAATGGCACAAGCGCCCCTTCCCCATCCTCTTTTCTCCCCCCTTCTCTGGCTCCAGCTCTCCTGCTCTCCTCGTCTGGGGGGGCCCTCTCTTCCCCCCCCCCCAACGCGGCTCTTTTCATCTCCGTTGAAGCTTAACTAGCACGGGAAACGTGGGGGGGGGGGGCGAGTGGGAAAACGGGGATGTCTGGCTCGTGGCTGGGATTTTGCTTGATTCCAGGCAGGTGCTCATAGGAAGGGGGCTTGGCCGCCCTGAACTTTATCGACTGGATGATTTGGGGTTGTGAAGAGCCTTTGGGTCCAGGGGTTTGACCCCCCACACACACACCCCAGCATGGTAGTGGGGGAGGTGGGCAGCACAGGGCGGGGGGGCGGGGGGATGATTCCAGGGCCAGTTGACAGCAGGATGGGTGGGTGGACTGGCAAAGCTGTTGTGGGCTCATCAGGCAAGATCCGGAATGGGGGGAGGTTGCCTCAGCTGGCTCCGGCCCTAATAAGGCCTCTTGAGGGGCAGGGCATGTTTGACACCCCTACCCTGCGGGATCAGCCGTGACCTGACAGCACTTTCTACCACCCCTACCGCTGGCCTGCCTGGACCAGTATGTTTATACATATTGAGAGCTAGTATTGTGTAGTACTCAGACTAGGATCTAGGAGACCCAAGTCCAAATCCCCATTCTGCCCTGAAACTCACTGGGTGACCTTTGCCCAATCTCTATCAGCCTAACCCGGGGTGAGCAATCTTTTGGGCCAAGTGGGCACCCACATGGCAACATACCTGTGCAGATGTTGGCGCACAGTGAACAAAATGAGAAGGGGATGAGATTGGTAGTTAGCTGGGCACACTTGGAGCAAACCAAGCTATTGCAGGGTCTCACCTGGTGGCTATATCGATGCCTGTTGTCTTCCCTTTTCCCCCCCACAGTATCCCTGATAGGTTAGAACGGAGGCTAGCAATCCAATCTCTGTCCAGGCAAGTGAGGCAATATGAGTGAAGCCGCAAAAGGAAAGAGGTGCTCTGTTTCAGACACAGCTCAGACAGCAGATCTGTAATGCTATCAGCAGGGCCTGGGCAGCATTGGCCCTGGAGACCCAAACCATTGGGCAGTGTCCATGCACAAGGCCTCCTGAGATGAACTGGTACTATACAGGAGCATAGCAGCGACTACTGTGGATCTTTTCTCTAGGAAAATGGGCTCCTCTTTGGAATAAGGGTCTTTCCCCCATTATGGCTGTTAAGTCAATATGCAGGGCCAATATATTCAACCAGGTGAACAATATGGGGGAAAGAGCTGAGACATTGGCAAAGGCCTCAGTCTCTTGCCCAAGAATTCGATATCCTGCCCCCTACTGATTTTTAGGGCCTATTAGACCCCCTCTTTTGCCTTGAAAACCCAAGGGGTCACCATAAGTCAGCTATGACTTGACAGCACTTTCTGCCACCACAGAAGGCCCACAGTTCCAGGTAGAGAACTCCAGCATCCTACATAGCATCCAGCACTGAGCAACGTATGAAGGAACCGGCCATATTTGCCCTGCCTTCTGAGCCATTCCTACCTAAAGAGAGGCTGAGCAGTCATGGAGACTGTGAACAGGCTGGCTGCCCCATTTTGAGGCCCAGGATTGGATTATGACAAGCTGAGGACATTTTCAGAGGACCCCTGTTGTAACTCTCCCAGAAAGGATACTGAAGAGGGGGCGGGGGGGATGAACACTTCATTGTTGTATCTATACAAAAGTGAAGGCAGAAAAATTATAACCTAACTCAAACTGCAACCCCTCCCCACCCCATTATTTAGGGCCTTCATATTGTGAGGCCCGAAGCTATAGTTTACATATCTGATCTGTAAATCTGGCACCACAAAGGTCTAATGAAAATGTGACGCAGGGCAAAGCAAAAGAAATCGGCTGAGGAGCCTGGCGCTGCTGTTGAGACAGGCTGGCGGTTGTGCGAAGTGGCGGGGTGAGTCTAGCTCACATGCCAGGGCAACTCAAGCCTGAGCCATGGTCTTCTGGTGTGCTAAGCAGGCTTTGCATAGGATGAAGGCCTGATTCAACACAGCCTTTTGCCAATGTAAAGTTCCTCCCTGTTTAAAGCAGGCAAACAAAGCAAGCTCAGGGCAAACAGAAGCCTACAGCTGAGCTGAGGGGAGAATTCTGTTGCTATCCATACTGGGCAGAAGGGGAGAGACTGAGGCCTTTGCCAATGTCTCAGCTCCTGAGATCCCCAATCAGAGGGAGGGAGAGGTCTGTCAATTTGGGGGCAGGCAGGAAACCTTGGAACTCCCAGGTGATTATTCCTGGTCCTTGGAAGGTTTCATTTATGGACTTTACATGTGAAGTCTGTGGTGATTTTGTATATACTGAGGGCTGATTTGGGGGAGGATTGGGGAACCCGTGAACTCATGGGTTTTCCCAACAGGCCATACGACTCTCCCCTCCCACAACCACACTGCATGATGTAGGGGAAATGGCACAGGACTGAAGGTTCTTCATCATCTCCACCATAATCTCAGCAATATTGTGCGCCCCACACGTGAGAACTGAGGAGAACCCTCGTGAGATTGTGGGACACAGAATAAATAAATCAGCCGTGAGCAAAAATAAATGCTTCTCATGGGTACACACAGTGAGAGGCAGTGAGCATGCCAAGACAGGCTTTGCCATGTTGTGAACTGTACATATGAGCCCACCCTCTCTGATTCCCTCACATTTCAGAAACACAGCAGCGTCCCCCCACCACAAAGAAGGAGTGAGAATGCAGAATATTCAGCCACTGAGGCAGTTCAGTGGTGATGAATTGATCAGCACTTCAGTCTGAAAAGAAGCCACCTCAGACCAGTGGGGGGTGGGGTAATTGATGACCATTTTATGACATGTGACCATTTTGGCAAGTTGGTCATCTGTATCCTCCTGCCAAGATGAATTTTCCCTCTCTCTCCCTGTTGCTTCCCCAGATTTCTGATCACACACAAGCGGGTGAGGAAATCGTCCTAATTTCTCCATCATTTTGCTACAGGCGACTGTTCCTTTTGTGACAGACTCTAGGCAGATGAAAGAAAGTCCTTCCTCATTCAAAGAGCGTAGCAGGATGGTAGGATGGCTGCTGGTTTAGATGGCTTTCAAAAGATATCAGGAGTGGACTTAATGAAACCTCCATGTTCAGGTGCAGCAACCAAGTGCCAGCAGGAAGAAAACAGTAGGAGGAAGCTTTGGCTTCTGTGTCCGGAGGGTGCTGATGCCCAGCAGGGGTCAACTTGCCCCTAGCTGTCAGTGGCACGGGAAATGACTGGAATACCTTCCTGGGCCCACAGAACTACTGGCTGTGTCCAAACCAAGCCCTGCAGTCTTGCCATAGGAGGGTGACTTCAGTCTGGCCAGCAGCCATGCATACCCCAGAAAGAGTGGATGTACCTTCTTTGGGGCAAGAAAATACCTTACAGACCACCTGGTAAGATCATAGCCACGCTTAGTGCAAATCCAATGGCTTCTCAATTGGTGGGCATCCAGGATGTGGAACCTCAATCAAGGTCCATCCTACGTAAAACAGGGCCTGAGGGAATCCTACGTAAAACAGGGCCTGAGGGAATCCTTTTTAAAGAAAAGGGTGAGGGTAGCTAAATTCTTACCCTCCTTCCCTTCCAGACCTCACAACACTGTGTTGGTTAAGGCATTTCCCCCCATCCTGGTTCCCACAAAAGAAGGGAATGAAGCTGAAAGAAAAATGGTCAGCAAGGTGAGAAGGGACAGGGCTTCATCCCTTCCCTTTTACGCACACACTTCAAAACACAATATCTATTCCTGCCTTACTTGCAGATGGATAGGCACTTTCAGTGGGCAGATCAGGCTGAGGTCAAATTGGAAAAGGAAGGTCCAGATTAGAATTCACCACTCATGTGGAACAGCAGGGAGTCAAACCTGGTTCTCCATATAAGAGTCCGCCACTCTTAACCGCTACACCACGCTGGCTCATCCTCTGTCTTCCTGTGCAGAGTATTCCTTGAAAATCTCCAAGTAGCAACACAGCCAAGTTTCCAAAATGTGACAAGATTGGACTATACCATTCCAACGTCTGTAAATTATACATATTAACCATACATTGCACATCATTTGTTCTGCTTCCACTAGGCACATGTGTTTCACAAAGAACACTACAAAGAACACTTTATCACCCTGATCACAGGAGATCTTATAGACTTTTGAGACTTAACCTAACCTCCTCCACCAGCAAAGTCTGTTTTTGAATCCCTAGCAGCTAGGAACTAATGTTTTGAGAGAACAAAACAAAGAAAGCTGAAATCCTCTCAGGAAGCCAAATGCTGTATTGCTGATCAGCTTCTTCCTTTTACCTCTTCCTGGCGCCTGCATGAAATCACAGAACACCCTGAGTCCTAGTTCTACACCACCACTGCCGATGTCACATGATATTTCTCCTTTTTTAAAATCAAGGATGGGCAACTAATTAATTTCTACTCACCAGCATCAAGGCGCAGCTGTTACATGACAAGATTTGTTACACTTCATATCACTGCAGTAGCTGAACAACTGCCAATCCAGGCCACTTGGGGGTCCCCTCTTTCTGTCCCTCTTTGCATCATGTGTAAAAATGTGATAAATAATTGAGAAAGAACAAGGGCGCAGCAGGGGAGTAGTTCAGGGAGCCCAGGCGGTTACAGCTCGAAGTCGCTGACACCCGAGGAATTACAGGGTTGTGTTCTGTGTGTCCCCAGCCGTGGGATAGCAAACAGTTCTTCCGTTGTTCTTTGCATTATTCAAAATGTGTGAATTAGCACCACGACCTCCAAACAGTGTTGTTTTAAAGTCAGAAAGACCTGCAGGACAGATGCTTCGGAAGGTGAACAAGACATGCAGCCAAGGAATGGGATCAAGAGCCATGCTTGGCAGCCCCCCCCCCCCCTCTGGAATTTGTGTCTGTGATCACCACCTTAATACTGCTTTATGACCTTGTTTGAGATAGCACACCCCAAGATGGCTCAAGTGGATGCTTAAAAAGAAAAGCAATGCGTGAATGTGAGAAAGCTAGTTTGCAAGTCATATTAGAAACCGGGATTCACTTTGTTTTCCAAACAAGACTCAATAGTCCAAAGAGATTTTACACTTGCCACATGGGTTTCTCAGATGTTAGTTTCAAGCAAACAACCAAAAACCTCTGCATGTGTTCCATGATCCAGATGGAGGGGAGGGGTGGAGGGTGGGAATAGAAACCATGGCCCCTTCTGCACAAATCCACAAAAGCATTTCTAAAACATTTTACCACAACGTATGTCTGCACTCACCCCCTCGAGGCAATTCCTGGTTGCCATTTTGTGATTTCTCCTGCTTTTTTTGAGTTCGTTGTGGAATTGCTGTTTTGTTTTTGTTTTTGCTTTACAGCAGGGTGCTGTGATTCTCTGTGGCTTGTAAACTCCGTCCTTCGATGATTAGCCCCCCCCCCCATTGAAGAAACTCTTCTCAAATGCTCTAAAACAGGGGTAGGGAACCTTTAACACTCAAAGAGCCATTTGGACCCGTTTTCCACGGGAAAAGAAAACATTTGGAGCAGCAAATAATTTTTGACATTTAAAGTAAAGATAACACTGTATATATATATTGGGGTTTTTTTTACCTTTTACTCCGCTCATTCTGAGACGCGCATGGATGCATCCGCCCTGCTGCCTGCAGGGCGGGCAAGGATGGGGCCAGCGGCTTGGCCTCGCCGGCCGCCGGGAAAGCGCCCCCCCTCTCAAACGGAGCGGGCAAGAGGGGAAGCCTGCGGCCATTGGTGCGCCCACCCTGCTGCCTGCAGGGTGGGCAAGGATGAAGCCGGTGGCTCGGCCTTGCCGGCCGCCAGGAAAGTGCCCACCCCACTCCAACGGGACGGGTGAGAGGGGAAGCCCGCGGCGTGGCCCAGCCGACCGCGGGCAGTTGGTGTGCCCGCCCTGCTGCCTGCAGGGCAGGCAAGGATGGGGCCGGCGGCTCAGCTTGTGGAGCCGCAGTGCAAGGGCAGAAGAGCCGCATGCGGCTCTTGAGCCACAGGTTCCCTACCCCTGCTTTAAAAATAGGCAAGGTGAAATTGAGAGTAACCAGAGAAAATGGTACAGGGGAGGAAGTCCAGGCACTGCAAGGAGGCATCATGTGAAATGCCTTAAAGAGCTCAAACAGGCAAATGAAGCCACTTTCAAAATGTTTCAACTAAAGCATTGTTTTAAAAGAGAATTAATTTAAATGTTTTGTGGCTGCAAATACAACATTTTGGGAACCAAAGGGTCTGAAAACAATGCAGAAGTTCACAGAGGAAACGTTTTATTTCCGGCCCTAAAATGTTATGATGGGCTTGTGCGGAAAGGGCCAGTGGTGCCACAGAGGCTGATGCTGTCTGCCCAGAGCATCAGTGGCGTGGAAGGGAAGGGCAAAGGAACTTCCCACACTGAAAAACCTTTTCACTTGCAACCTCTCCCCTTAATCATTTATACATTTGGTTCATTTCTACCCTGCCTTCCTCCCCAATAGGGACCCAAAGTTGCTTACAGCATTTTCCTCTCCTCCATTTTATCATCCCCACAACCGGGTCAGATAGGTTAGGCTGGAAAAGCATGACATGGCCAAGGTTACCCTGCAAGTTTCCATTGCAGAACAAAGATTCGAACCGGAGTCTTCCAGATCTTTGTCAGATGCTCTATCCACTACACCTATAGTTGTCAATTTCCTAGTGCCGTGGTGGCGAACCTTTGGCACTCCAGATGTTATGGACTACAATTCCCATCAGCCCCTGCCAGCATGGCCTGATGGGAATTGTAGTCCATAACATCTGGAGTGCCAAAAGGTTCGCCACCACTGTCCTAGTGGCATATGGAGATCTTCTGCTCTTCGCCTGGAGCTTCTAATCTCCAGGCGACTCAGATTAGTTTCCCTGGAAAAAATGGCTGCTTTGGAGGTAGGGTTGCCAGCTCTGGGTTGGGAAATTCCTGGAGATTTTTAGGGGTGGAGCCTGAGGAGGGTGAGGTTTGGGGAGGGAAGGCCTTCAGTGGGGAATATTGCCGTAAAAGTCCACCTTCTGAAGTGGCCATTTTCTTCAGATGAACATATCTCCGTCACCTGAGGATTCATTGTAATAGCGGGAGATCTCCAGCCATCACCTGGAGGCTGGCAACCCTATCTTAAGGATGAACTTTATGGCACTGTACTCTGCTGAGGTCCCTCCCCAAATCCCACCATCCCCAGGCTCCATCCCTCAAAACTCCAGGTATTTCCCAACCTAGAGCTGCCAACCTTAACCATACCACAATGGCTCCCCACTTCTGATCTTCCACATACTCCTCTCCCTGAGAACTGGTCCAGTCCAAGACATTTTGTTGCTCTAGAACATAGGTGTCAAACTCGCAGCCTTCCAGATGTTATGGACTACAGTTCCCATCATCCCCTGCCAGCATCATGCTGGCAGGGGATGTTGGGAACTGTAGTCCATAACATCTGGAGGGCTGCGAGTTTGATACCTGTGCTCTAGAAGATACCCTTTACTCCTCCAGGATCTGCATTTAGTTGAAGGGGTCTGGCCACCAGTGGAAAGGATCCAGAAAGAATGCTCAACACCTTATGTGCCACTGGTAGCACAAGAATGCCAAATTACACCATAGTCCCTAAAAGTTGAATTAAAAACACTTTTCAATGTCTAGGTAGGACTTGGGCACTGCCTGGAATTATAACTGATCCCCAGACTACAGACATCAATTCCCATGGAGAAAACTGCAGCTTTAGAAGGTAGAGTCCATGGCTCTCTCCCTTCTCCAAACAGTGTCTTGCTCAGCCTCCACTCCCAAACTTCCAGGGATTTCCCAACCAAGCAGGTTTCTGATGTACATAGATATGCAGGTCCCATGGTGGGATACAAATTTTGGCACAAAAGATACTAAAGAAGTGGGAACTAATGCTCTGCTTTAAGTGACATCAACCCTGAAGATTTCATCCACTGATTCAAATAGGGCCTGCTATGGTGAGGACTTATGCCACAGATTTACTGCTAAGGGGCATTCAAAGTATGCCTTGCACAGCCTTGGCAAAGACTCCGCTTAGGAATTCCAGAATGGAACTTCAAGTAGGGTTGCCAACTCTGGCTTGGGAAATTCCTGGAGATTTGGGGGAGGAGCACGGAGAGGCAGGATTTGGGGAGAGGAGTGGTGGAACTCAGCAAGGATATGATGCTGTAGAATTTGTACACCAAAGCTGCCATTCCCATACAGGTCAGGGCACTTCTGTGTAGCTGTAATACATGCTACTGTATAAAGGCACCATAAGATTCCATTGCTTCCCCTCCTCTGAAGAGAACAGACCCAAGTCCATTCCAGCCCCTGAAATTCTCACCCTCTGAAGAACTAAGATGGACATCATAATATAATTTTGATAAATAAACAGAAGGAATCAAATCAATGGCATCAAGCTCTAGGAATCATTCCACAGTATTATTTTTTCATCTCCCCGTGCTATCAGCATGCAATTGTTGTTAATATGCTTTCCGTAGACAGCATCTGATGCCAAACTACTGCTTGTTCCAGGCCTTGGAAGTATAAAACCTAGTTGTGCCGCTTCCTCCAGGTTCTTTGTGCAGCCATCCCAAATGCCCATGATGGGGATGTGGAAATACAATCCTCACACAAACAATAGAGTTCTGGTGCTGATCCTTTACCCACCTAGTTTGTACGCTTTTAAAAGTTCCTCAGTAGCCATAAGATCTCGGCTTTCAAAAAATTAGAGCCGAAAAATTCTCAAGGTGCTGGATTTTGTGTCCTATGCAAAATCATCAACTACCCAAAAAGGAGATAAATTCTTTGCATCTGGCATGGGCAGTGGTGGGATCCAAAAATGTAAATAACAGGTTCCGATGGTGGTGGGATTCAAACAGCGGCACCGCCGCCGCATACACGCACCTCCAGTCCCTATTGGGCAGGGAGGTTGCTTTAGTAACCCCTTCTCGGCACTCAGAAAAAATTACCAACCACTTCTAGAGAAGTGGTGAGAACTGGTTGGATCCCACCTCTGGGCGTGGGTGTGCATGCCATACAGCTGTCGGTGTTACCTTGCCAGCCCTCCTGTTTGCATGTGTGGTGTGCAGATCTGTCTTTCAACTTCACACACAGATACGATTTTATGTAGTGGATTATCGAGGTTTTTCTCAATTTCTTCAAGCTTTTCATCTCCCTCTCTCTCAGGACATGTATAAAGCATCTTTACAAATCACACTCAGCTCATTCATATCCTGTGATTGCCTTTTTTGGCTTCAAAGAAAGGAGGCTTCTTTCTATTCTGTCCAGGTGGTGGGCCAGGAGCCATATCACTTCCACAAGACACTTGCTTTATTCTATGCCCATCTCTGCTGCTGTCCCACACCTATCTCTAAGGGGCTTCAACTAGGGCCACTTGTGACCTTTTCAGAGCTGAAGTGTATTTATTATAATTTGCCAAAGCTGAGAGCCACGGAGGATATTCAACCATGAAAAAGGTCAATAAAAGAGCAACCATCTCAATTACGCAAAGTTTGAGAATTCCCGAGAGGAGAAACTGTAAAAGGAAAAAGAGCTTGGAAAATGAACAGGGCAGAGGACTACATATAGGTTTGCCAACACCAGTTTGGAAATTCCTGGAGATTTAGGGCTGAGGCCTGAAGAGGGTGGGATTTGGGGAGGTGAGGGACCTCAGTGAGGTATAATGCCATAGAGCAGTGGTTCTCAACCTTCATAATGCCGTGACCCTTTAATACAGTTCCTCATGTTGTGGTGACCCCCAACCCTAACATTTATCCATTTTACAGATGGAGTACACTGATGCAGAGAGTCTTAGGCGACCCCTGTGAAAAGGTTGTTTGACCCCCAAAGGGGTCACGACCCACAGGTTGAGAACCGCTGCCATAGAGTCTACTCTCCAAAGCACCCATTTTTTCCAGGGGAACTAACCTTTGTAGCCTGGAGATAAGTTGTAACTCTAGGCTTCGCCTGGAGGTTGGCAACCCTAGGCCAAGAGAGGAAAACACTTCACTTGAATGAAGACAACATGGGACAGGGGGAAGCTGAAGAATGGAGGTTGGGGAGAAACGGGGAAGTTCAGGGTGCTCTTCATGCATCATATTTTTATGCATACAGCCGATATTTTAAGCATACATTCAAAACTGCAACTTGTTAATGCGACAGGCAGAGTGTGGCAGACAGACAGAATGTGGAGAAAAGAGCATAGCTTTGCAAAAATGACAGCAAAATTCTTAGGCAGCGAGATCTAGACTTAGCAGTTTGGTGAGTGGGGTCTGTTGTGGAAGAAATGTGTGAGATGAGGTTAAATTCTGGGATAAGAGGTGAGAAAGGGACAATATGGAGACATTAATGCCAGCAGAACTGCATCCAATTCCAATGGTTCTGGGCAGGTAACTGTGCAAATTCACTACAACCAAAACCACACAAAAATAAATCTTGTGACACTTTGAAAATTAACAAGTATTTTGTAGCATAAGCTTGGTTGAATACATGAAGTGTTAGATTCAGTTTGACAGATATATAGAGATATTTGAAGCCATTTGGGAATGTGCACAGGGTGTTTTTTAAAGTGGTGTTTTTAAATGCTGTTTTAAAGTGTGCTTGTAACCCCTGTGTCAGAATGGGATGACCCAGAAAGGGGTGGAGTCTGAAATGAAGTAGAATGCTGCAGAACTCATGAGGCTGGAGGAAGCGAGACTACCAGGCTGGGACCTTGATTGATTTTATTAAGCCCTTAACACCTTGTTTAAGGTAACTGCAATGTTGTGGGGAACTAGTGGGAAGGGAGTTTATTTACATTGCTGTTTATTTATATTTATTTGTTTACTTTAGTCATACCCCATCTTTCTCCCCAGTGCAGAACAAAAGCAGTATACATCATTCTCTTCTCTTCTATTTTATTCTCACAACAACCCTGTGGGGTAGGTTAATTGTGTAATGGTGCATATTTCATCTGTCTTATTTCACACACTACTGTTAAGAGAAAGTTTCTAAATTTCTCTATATCCAATTTCTCCTTGATACCCAACAATCAATTTCTTTTCCTCTTTTTTAGGAATTTGGAGTCTGATTCAGACCAGTTCTATTTTGATCAATGAGAAATTCAGAGAGGAAGGGACAGGAAGGGAGGTTCTGCCAAATTTCAGAATTTCACTCTGTAGACGCTCAGAGACAAGCATGGCTTCCCAAACCTCCTAGCCTCCTATTAGAATGCCCTCTCCTTCTCTGGTATGTAACATAAAACAACTGTGTGGGCTGAAATTTTAAAAAGGTACATTGATTTCTCTCCAAAGAGAAATGAAAGAGAAACGAAAGAGAAATCCCTCTTTTCAAAGTCAACAAAGAGAATAAGAGGAATCAATGGCTATTTCTTAAAAAGTGAATTTCAGAAAAAGAAATCTCTTTCCCCACAACAATGCTGTTTCACAAATACCCAGGGCCATTTGGAAGACTGAAGTGGACATTAAGATAGGCTTTGTATAGATTTTTAAATGTACAAGCCAGAGAGTTTCAAGAACATTCATAATAGAATTGTGAACTGCTGAACACTGGCAAAAATCCTGAGAACAAAATGTTTGAAAATAGTGTCTTTGAATGAACTACTGGAAGTTAAAGGGCAGGAATATGGAGGCTGTGACATTACAGCTCCTAAAACTCATGTAATCTTTTCCATCCTGGTATTTACTCCCCAGAGATATAACAGGACTGCAGGATTTCCATGGTTTCAACTGAATTTGGGAAAGGAAGCTGGGCAACTATTGGCTAGTACCTGTGACATCACCAACACTCCTAAGTTTCCAATGCAGTTTTGCAAATCATTTCAATTGCTTCTGAAATTTTTTAGGTAAAAATAATTTGCCTGGTGAAAAGGGACAAGATGGAGGGCTGATGTATTTCCTTTACATAGGTTGTTTCCACACAGCTTAATAATAACAGGTAATATCCGTTATTTCGGGGTGAAATGGTGCTCATAGTCACTGCCAAAGGGAGGAAACCTGCTTGGGGGATGTTTCTGAAATGGCAGGATATCACACTTGTTGGCAGCTCAGCTGAAACAAAACTGACTTGATGGAAGGCAGGAGAACAGGCTGCAGGGTGGGAAAAATAAAGCAGTTTGGTGCCTTGCCGTTCCCACGGAAGCAGGTTCAACCCGGATGTGTTTTTTTTTAAAGATCATGATTTGGGGAGTTTTTTAAAAAACACGGGTTGAGGGAAATATCATGGGTCAATCCCGCTTTGAAAAAGGGACCCATACAAAGTTCTTGCCCAAACGGGATATTTCCCGTTGTCAACCCATTACATTTGTACTGTGTGGAATCAGCCATAGAAGGAATGCACTGATTCAGCATCTAATGCTGTGTTCAAACTGTGGTTGAAGCAGCAGCCACAACTGCATGCAATGTCTGTCTTAGGGTTGTCACCCTTAGGGTTATATACATACATGCATAACCTTAGGGTTATGCGTACATATAAGTCAGGTCTGCCGCAGATACATGCTAAGCTGGAAAGTAACAATGAAGGGTGCGAAACTCTCAACCAAATGGGGAATAGTCTCTTGACGGGCAATTGAAGGGGAGGGAAGGAATAAATTGGGGAAGAATCACTACCACAATAGAGAAAATATGCATCTCATCTCCTCCAGCCTTTCTCCACAGCTGGATCACCAGGCTGCAGCTCAGAGATGTGGCCTTGACCATTGAGGGTCATGAGGAAGAGTTTGGATTCATAACCCGCTTTTCTCAACGTAAGGATCTCAAAGTGGCTTAAAAACTCCTTCCCTTCCCTACAACAGACACCTTGTGAGGTAAGTGGGGCTGAGAGAGTTCTGAGAGAACTGTGACTAGCTAGCCCAAAGTCATCCAGCAGGCTGCATGTGGAGGAGTGGGGAAAAAACCCAGTTCACCAGATTAGAGCAGTGGCGTAGTGGTTAAGAGCAGGTGCACTCTAATCTGGAGGAACCAGGTTTGATTCCCCGCTCTGCCACTTGAGCTGTGGAGGCTTATCTGGGGAATTCAGATTAGCCTGTGCTCTCCAACATACACCAGCTGGGTGACCTTGGGCTAGTCACCATTCTTCTGAACTCTCTCAGCCCCATCTACCTCATAGGGTGTTTGTTGTGGGGGGGAAGAAGGGAAAGGAGTTTATCAGCCCCTTTGAATCTCCTTACAGGAGAGAAAGGGGGAATATAGATCCAACTCTTCTTCATGTGGAGGAGTGGGGAATCAAACCTGGTTCTCCAGATTAGAGTCTATCACTCTTAACCACTATACCACTTGTACCAGCTTGTAGCACAACAATGGCCCCACAGCTTGGCTTGTTCTAGGGCAGTGGCGGCGAACCTTTGGCACTCCAGATGTTATGGACTACAATTCCCATCAGCCCCTACAATTGGCCATGCTGGCAGGGGCTGATGGGAATTGTAGTCCATAACATCTGGAGTGCCAAAGGTTCGCCACCACGGTTCTAAGGTAATTTACACTTCCCAGTCCATTCCTACATCTTCCCTTCCCCATAAAGTTAGTTTCCCCTCACAAAACAAGCCACATATCCATATCCTCCCTTTGGGCTTCCTTCAGTGTCTCTGTTCAGTCCATGCACAGCACTGCCTTGCTAAAACTACCTGGCATGGGCCGGGGCGGGGCATTCCTCATCACCTCCCCTTCCAAGAGACACCAAAACAAACCCACTGGAATGCCAGCATGGTGTAGTGGTTAAAGCCTGCCAGGTGGCCTTGGGCTCGTCACAGTTCTCTCAGAGCTCTCTCAGCCTCACCTACCTCACAAGGTGTCTGTTGTGGGAGAGGAAGGAAGGAGTTTGTAAGCTGCTTTGAGACTCCTTACGGTTGATAAAAATGGGTTATAAATGCAAACTGTCCTTCTCTTTGCTGCTATGCATGCTGCATGCATGTTGTAGGCATGCAACTAATGGAAACCAAGTGGGGCTTGGACCCTGGAGGCTTCCAGATTATAGGAGGAAGCCCTAAGGAAAAAACAGCATCCATGTCAAGTCCTGGGATGTGTTGGGGGCATTGTGCATGGGAAGGGGTTATCAGAAAAGGATCTCTGCACATGTGTAGTGCTTTCTCAGCGTGGGTATGAGGGGCCTAGGGCCTGGAAGAGGCAGGCCTCCTTCTGACTGCTGGGGCAATGGGGTTGTAGTTGCCAGGGATGCTGTGGGTGTGCCTATTGCAGTTGCTAAATCCAGAGTTTACTGAGATGGTTTTCTTCCTACTTTGCTGCTGGGAAGCTCGATCGCCACTGCATTATGCCACTGCTGGTGCATTGACCCCCCCCCCTGCCCACATAGTGGGATGTGAAGACCAACCTGCAAAGCTGCAGGCTTCAAAGCAGAGCAAACAAGTTTCCCCCACCCCGCTTGTCCATCCAAAACAAATGGATTTCTCTTTGTGAGGGGGGGCAGCATTCAGGCTAGCTTTTGTTCATCTGGAATAAACAATAGTCTTCTGTAGCTGTTTTGGAAGAGGGAGGCAAGCTCTCAAGGGAAGGGGAACTCTGAAGGCCCCCAAAAGAGGCTACAGGTGAGGAGCCGGCAGCCTGGAGCCAAGGAGGCAGCCAGGAAGAAGGGCAGAAGCCACCTGAAATAGAGGGGAAGGCTGCCTGGGCTTTATCTGACTAATGAAAAGCAGCAAGCGTGTCGGAGAATGTGGGAGCAGCGGATCGATGGAGAGATAAAAACCTGTGAGAGTGAGGCGGCAGGCTCCGGCGGGGGAAGGAATGAGAGGCTGGCGGGTTTTTGGTTTGCTTTCCTCGAGTGTTCTCCCACATCCTCAGGTGTGCAAATGTAAATGGGATGTCAGAATCGCTGGATTAAAACGGTGACTTTGCACATCCATCGGGAAAGGGGTGGAAAGTAGGGCTGGTGGGGGAAGTCAGGCCTCAGAGGTCTAAAGGAAGGGGGCTGATGCTTTTGCAGGGCTTCCTAATGAGCACGTCTTGTTCTCTCTGCTCCAGTTTGGGGTTGCCAACTCCCAATTGGAAAATTCCTGGAGATTTGAGGGAGGAACCTGAGGAGGGCAAGGTATTTGGAGGGAAGGGACCTCAGCAGGGTATCATGCCACAGAGTCCACCCTCCAAAGCAGCAGCCATTTTCTCCTAGCAGGCTGATCTCTGCAGCCTGGAAATCAATTGCAATTGGCAGAGGCCTCCCTGTAAGGTTGCCAATTCTGGGTTGGGAATGACCTGGAGATTTGGAGATGAAGCCAAGGAAGGACGGGGTTTGGGAAAGGAAAGTACCTCAGCAGAGAATGATGTGCTAAAGTCTCCACCTGGATGTTGGCAACTGTCCAGTCTCCCCTATAGGTTGGCAGCCATTGCCCTTCCTGCATAGGGTTGCCATCCTCCAGATAGGGTCTTGAGATCTCCTGGAGTCACAACTGTTCTTAAGACTACAGAGATCAAGTTCCCCTGGAGGAAAATGGCTGTTTTGGGAGGCTGGATTATACCCCACTGAGGCCTCTCTTCTCCCCAAACCCCGCCTTCCCTGGCTCCAGATCTCCAGGAATTTCCCAACCCATAGTTGGCAACCCAGCTCCAGCAACATATTTCAGGGGCACCATTAAGTGTGGGAGACAAATACCCACAACCTCTGTTTAGTCACGGTCCCTGTTCATTTCAGAGGGGTCAGAGTGGGAGGCTGTCTGCATGTGTTGTTTGCTAGGATGATTAGTTGGCCAGGGTGCCATTTTAGCCCTTTGCCTCAGGCTCCAAAATGTCCCCAACTGTCTTCTCACCCAGCTGCAAACGCATTTATATCCTCTGTGGTGTTGCAGTTAGAGTGTCGGACTAGGATTCTAAGAGACGCAGGTTCAAATCCCCACGTTGCTGTGGAAGCTTGCCAAATATTCTTGAGCCAGTCAACTCTCTCAGGCTAACATACCTCACCGAGTCGGTTGTGAGGATAAAATGGAGGAGAGGAGGACAATGAAGGGGGGGGGGGAGAATAAATGAAGTACGTAAATAAATAACATCCCATTCTATCACTTCAGTACCTCCAAGTGAGTTCAAGTAAGCTCAGGAATAGGCATTTTGCCAAGGTTGTCTGGGAAGCTTCACAGCTCAGTAGCTGCAAACGGAGTTCTCTGCCCAATGCAACCAGACTCATCCTGCAAGATATCGGCTTGTGAACATCCCAAGTATAAAAACACCTTAAGAAGACACTGTAGAACCCCATCATACAGCAACTCCAGGCCCAGCTCAGCATCTTACCGCTTAATTCACTATCATGCCACCATTCAAGCTGCCAAGCCAGGTGTGACGTCTTCCTCTAGACATTTAATTAAAAAGTAGCCAAGTGTAGCCTTTTGGAAAGGATCAGCATTCTCAGTTTAGTTCGTGTGACATGACTTTTCTTTCCAAAAATGACTGGTTTCAGGGAACCTTTACCTAAGGCAACGGTCTCTAATCTTTTTCAGCCTGGGGGCACCTCTGGAATTCTGAGACAGGTTGGTGGGTGCAATCACAAAATGGCTGACAGAGGAGGTCGAGCCAAGCACAAATTGTCAGGGAGAAAGGTCATATATCATTCTAACTAGTAACTATTCGACATTGCAGGCAGAAGTGTTGTTTAACAGGATGGGTTTTTTTCTTTTCAAAATTAGCATATTGTTTTAAAGTATTTTCTTGCAGCTTGCTTTCAGACACACAATAAAGAATTTTGGGCTGTGGTGGCAGTTGCTTCTTAAAAAATCTGCACAGCCAATCAGTTCTCTATTGGCCAATCAGAATCCCCGGTAGGCAAACACCCCATCTGGCCACACCTACTTTCCAGAACCATCTGGGGCACCAGAAAAGGTGGCAGCTGGCGCCAAGGTGTTCACGTACACCTCGCTGGGGATCCCTGTCATACATTAGGTGCCAACCACATGTTCTAGTCTTCTTTGACAAGCAAAGTAACTAACAGGTGTGGTTACAGTAAGCCAGGTGGACCAAATCTACAGTAAAACTAACAATAGGCTTACAGCTTCTTCATCAAAACACTCTAGGTCCAGGCCAAGCAGAACCTGTAGCACTAGCAGTTCCATCCTTCCAAGGACATTCAGTTGTACATCTTACCTTACAGTCTCCAAAAAATTCAAAGAGAGATTTCAGTGTGTAGCTGCTGAGTTGGAATGCATTCGCAAATTTTATCCAGTGGAACTGGAACTCAATAGAGAATGTCTGGGTCACTTCAGAAAGTCCTTCCTTTCATGACAATCTGTTCTACATTTTTTTTTTTGCCATGCTGATTCATTCTCCCAGGATGCTATTTGGGAATGGGGTCCCACCCACTTTAATTGGATAATGTATTCCTGTGATTGGATATTGTACTCATTGACATAGTAGTGTAATGACATGCAGAATAGTTGTCTCTTTTCATTCCTTTTGGCCTCACAACAAATCTACTTGTTAATCTCAAAAAGTCAGTTGTATTTTTTGCAACACCTATCACCTATCACTCTGAGAGGCAGGGAGACAACTCACTTGACTGATCTGCCATGAATTTGGCCATGAAGGTAGTAGAACCACCACCTGAATTCACTGGTCTCATAGTTTTCTGAGACAGAATCTACAGATCACTAGGATGGCACTATCCTAGTCATTCATTTGCCAGACAGACTTGCCTCACACATTTCAGAGGAGAATGTTTAACGGTCACCATGTATGGATATATCCTTGCTGGTTTATGCCATATGTATGTTGAGCTAATGTGTGCATGTGCACACACACATATTTTTACATCCATCATCAGCTCCAAAGGTGCTTTCCTGTGCAGTATATAAGACAGCTGCCTCAGCAAGCAAATTCTTAATCAGTCACAATTGGGAGCTTATCTTTCATTAAAACCCTTGAAAATAGAGCACTCTTGCTTAGCATAAACATCCATATGCGCTGAGAGTCTTTGTTCTAGCATTTGGGGTTAGTGTCCATACACACACAAGGAAATATTAGCTTACAGCACTATAGTGTTGTGAAGCTCCATGTCCCTTGTGCTGTTATGAAGCTTCATGTCTTATACTGCTATCCTCTTCTGAAGCTCCAAGTGACAGGATACCTTGTGCTGTTGTAAAGCTCCATCTCTTAAGACTCTGATGTTCTGAAGCTCCCTGTGTTAGGCTGCTGTTCTTTTGTGAAGCTCCATGTCACAGGGTGCCTTGTGCTGTTGTGAAGCTCCATGTCTTGAGTGACTATGCTCCTGTGAAGCTCTATGACCCACGCCGTCTTGCGCTGTTGTGAAGGTCCATGTCTTAAGACTCTGCGCTGTTATGGAGCTCCACATCTTAGGTTGCTGTGCTTTTGTGAGGTTCTACATCACAGGATTGTGAAGGTCCATGTCTTAAGACACTGTGCTGTTGTGAATATCAGTGTCTTAGATTACTGTGCTCTTGTGAAGCTCCATGTCACAGGGTTGTAAAGCTCCATGTGTTAAAACACTATGCTGTTGTGAAGCTCCACGTCAACCTGCTTTGTATCAAAGAATTTCCCGGCAAGAGCTGGCCGTCTGTTCATCACTCTCACGCTTGAAGATTCCATTCCCCAAAGCAATGTGAACTCATGCTAAAGACGTAGTAGCACTACTTTAGCTAGGAACCTTGGCTTAATATGATCTAGGAGAATGTAAACAAACTGCTTATATGTGCCATCACATATGCCAAATTTATGAAGCTACTGCCTGTTTGGGTGACAGATGCACCGGATGCAATTTTAAGCAGCTTTGCAGGTTGATCTGATGAGAGATTCTCTTGGATTATTTCTTTGCTGCTACATTTCAGAGAGTTTGTTACAAAGCAGGATAACGTGGTGGTTTTAAGTTTAATTTTTATATTGCATTTTTATGTGAACTACCTTGAGATTATGGAAAGCATAATGCAAATATTTTAGATGATAAACAAATTTGAAGCAGAACAAACAATTCCTTCTTAGAGTCAAAATGATTGTTTGTGAACATTTCCCCCAATGTTGTCTCTCAAAATATACACTATGATTGTGGCATTTGACCTCAACATTTCAAATTCAGGTACTTTGGACTTATTTGCATCTCTTGCAAATAAGGAATAGTATTAGAGGTTGCCTGCTACTGAATACTAAACAAATTAGAATTCTTGATTTGAATTCTTGTTGCAAATTAGAATTCTTGATTTGAAAATTTATTTACTTAACTTCATTTGTTTTTTTCCCTCAGCAGCTTACCACATTGTCCCTCCTCCATTTTTATCCTGACAACAGTCTTGTGAGGTAGGCTAAGCCAAGAGTGTGTGTGACTAACTCAGGGTCACCCAGCAAGTTTCCAAATGTGATGGGATGTAAAGTTCCATTTGGCAAATATGTGACAAATATTTGAGCATTCAGAAAATATCTGTTCAGCATTAGACGAGAAGTGTTGGAAGCAAACTGACACTCTTTCTGTGATTGTCAATATCCTTCTTGAATTGTGGTGCCCAGAACGGGATACAGTATTCCAAATGAGGTCTGACCAATGCAGAACAGAATGGTATTATTACTTCCCTCATCTAGACACTATACTATTGATGCAACCCAGAATTGTATTGGCTTTCTTAGCTGCCACATCTTAGCTGATGCAAGATACTGTTGTCCCATGTTCAGCTTGTGGTCTACTAAGACGCCTTTTTCATATGTACTGTTGTCAAGCCAGGCGTCACCCATCTTAGATCTGTGAAGTTAATTTTTTCTGCCTAAGTCTTGTACCTTACATTTACATCTGTTGAAATTCATTTTATTCGTTTTGACACAGCCCTCTAATCTGTCAAGATCATTCTGTATTCTGATCCCTGTCCTCTAGGGTATTAACTACCCCTACTAATTTGGTGTCATCTGCAAATTTGATGTCCTCTATTACATCATCCAATATTTATATTAAAAAAATTGAATAGCACTGGGCCCGGGACAGAATCCTGTGGGACCCCACTAGTCACTCCCTTCAGGATGAAGATGAGCCATTGGTGAGCACCCTTTGGGTTTCATCAGTCAACCAATTACAAATCCACCGAACAGTAGCATTGTCTAGCAAACATTTTACTAGTTTTTTGCAAGAATATCATGGGAGACCTTGTCAAAGGCCTTACTGAAATCAAGGTATGCTACATCCACAGCATTCCATTCATCTACCAAGCTTTTCACTCTACCAAGAAAAGACATAAAATTAGTCTGGCATAACTTGTTTTTGAGAAACCCATGTTGCCCTTCTAAGTATTTACAGACTGTTTAATGATCTGCTGTAGAATCTTTCCTGGTATTGATGTTAGTCTGACCAGACAGTAATTGTTTGGGACTTCTTTTTCCCAGTTTTTTCAGACGGGGACAACATTTGCCCTTCTCCAGTCTTCTGGGACTTCTGCTGTTTTCCAGGAATTCTCAAAGTTTATTGCCCATAATTCTGAAATTACTTCTGCCAGTTAATACCCTTGGATGTAGTTCATCAGGTCCTAGAGACTTGTATTCATTTAGAGTAGCCAGGTATTCCAGTACTACCTCTTTGTCAGTTCTGTGCTGGATTTCCTCTATAGCAGTGGTGGCGAACCTATGGCACCTCTGTAGGCACACGCAAACAGAGTGCCCTCCCCCCCACATCTAGGCTGGCCTAGGCTGGGCTCGATTATTAGCATTAAACCTAAGACCTAGTTTTGGAGAAGCAGTGTAGGTAACCCTATTAAGCGCTGTTAAACCCCACTGATTTTCATGCAAAGAACTAAAGTGCGATCCTTTAGCTGGGAGTAAGCTTGGTTGCTGGCAATGGGGCTTGCTTCTGAGTAAACCCTCCTAGGGTTGTGATTCACCTGTTGGAAGAGTTGCACGGTTGCTTCAAAGCAAAGCCACCGACTACCACCAAGTTTACTCCTGAGTAACGCACGCCTCAGAGACAACCATTTTTTCTAAACTAAAACCTCAGCATTCAGGTTAAATTTCTGTGTTGGCACTTTGCAATAAATACGTGGGTTTTGGGTTGCAGTTTGGGCACTTGGTCTCGAAAAGGTTCGCCATCACTGCTCTATAGCATCATCTGTTCCATTTCCCCCATAATAAGCACAGCTTTCCTTTTGGGAGAAGACTGAGACAATGAAGGCGTTGAGTAGTTCTGCCTTTTCTCCATTCCCTGTTAGCATCTCGCCATCTTCTTCACTTAGTGATCTTACATTTCCTTGTTCTTCCTTTTGCTATGGACATAATAAAAAAAGCCTTTGTCTTTAACTTCTCTAGCAAGTCTGAGCTCATTCTGCATGTTAGCTTTTCTGACTTTCTCCCTACACGTGCTGTTTGAATTCCTTCGGTAATTTCCCCTCTTTTCCAATTCCTGTACATGTCCCTTTTAAATCTTGCCTCAGTTGAAAGGTCTTACCCATACAGGTTTCTTTAGACACCTCATGCTTTTCTCCTCATTGGAACTGTTTGAAATTGTGCCTTCAATATCCCACTTTTAAAGTACTCCCATCCATCATGCACTCCCTTATCTTTTAGTATTCTTGACCAAGGGATCACACTCAGCAGTTCCCTAAGTTTACTGAAATCAGCTTTCTTAAAGTCTGGAATACATGTCTGACCAAACTTGGCTTCCCCTTTCCTCTGTATAACAAATTCCAGGAGAACATGGTCACTCCAGCCTAAGGATCCCTTCCGTATCATTAACCAGGTCATCACTGTTGGTTAGGATCAGCTGATCCCCTTGTTGCCTCTTCCACCTTCTGGACAGTGAAACTGTGTGAAAGTGAGGAATTTGTTGGACTTGGCAGAGCTTCCAACAAATACAGGACAACTGAAATCTCCTATTACTACTACATCTCTCCTTTTGGAAGGGGTGGTCCTCAGTCTGTGTCCTTAAAGTAAATCCTACTGGGTTTAACAAAACATTGTACACTCCATATTTGCAGATCACATGGGGATGTTCTGCCCCGCTGGCCTGAAAGGCATACTCAGTGCTGGTAGGTGTACAACAGTAGTAAGGACAACCATAGTGGAATTACCTCCCCGAGAAATTCACCAAAGCTCCTCCATGCCTGGTGTTTTGAAGCCACTGAGTCATAGAATAAACTCGACCACATTACATCTATGATGCATTAAGCTCCCTATTCAGATGGGGACATGCCAGAATATGTTTTCACATTAAAAGTGAAGGATGCATTTTTAGTAAACACAGTGGTGGTCCTTGGGTTTAGGAGTAGCCCAAAGGTATTTTAAAGACAGACCAGATTTTACCGTTGCATTTTCCAGTTTTTTTTCCAGAACAGTCCTGGAGCATATTAAAATGCATCGATGTGTTGATTTTACATTGCGCTTCTAGAAGTTTTGCCAGTCAACTGAACTTGTGCTAGATTTGACATACTTCTTTCAAATAACCTGTGATTTGCTGAAATAAAATTTATAAAATTACAGGTGGAAAAATAGAAGAACAGTAGGATTTATTTTATATTTTTTGACAGTAGGAATAATTCAGTGGTCGAATTGGCTGTTTAGGGAGGTGGTGAGCTTCCCTCACCGGCAGTCTTCTAGCAGCAGCTTGCTGGATGAAGGATTATTAGGGATGCTGTGGCTGATCCTGCAGGGGGCTGGATTAGATGGCCTATATTGGCTGTATGCCCCCTCCCATGAAGGTCTGCTGACCACACTGCTCTTTGCAGCATACATTAACAAGAGTTTATCAGCACCTTAGATTTTTTGCAAGATCCTAAAAAACCAGCATCGATTTTCGTGGATTGGGGAACCTACTATGCAACGCTGTGACTCCTACCTATTTATGTAGCAAAGAGGGAAGATATTCAGTCGTCTGTCGTGGGGAGAGGAAGGGGAAAAGAGTTTGTAAGCAGCCTAGAGTCTCCTTACAGGACAGAAAGGCGGGGTATAACTCCAAAGTCGTCTTCTCTCCTTTTACTGCCGTTTGTTTTGCTGCCACAGGCTAATCCAGCCGCCCCTCTGTCGTTCCCGAAGGCGGATCCTCGGGTTGTGTTTGGACCCCCCTCCGGTCGCTCTGCTGCCCAGCTCTTTCTCCAGGTTGCAAAAATCGGGAGAGGCGGAAAAAAAACCCCAGGAAAACAGAGCCGCGTGGTAGGCGCGCACAGCCCCAAACATCTGGCCGCTCAGTACAACTCTCCCTCGGGAAGAACCAGCCAATGGGAGGGCAGGGGGCGTGGTCTAGAGGGCAGCTTGTGACGCAACCAACCCGGAAGTGGTCCCTCTCCGGGCAAGGGACGGCCGGTCTGCCCCACAGCGGCTCTCCGCAGGGACGGAAGCCCTCAGGTAAGGGGAGGCCGGTGGGTCTGGTTCCCCTCCCAGGTTTGCAGTGGGAGGAGGAGTGAATGGAGGGGAGATGCCCCGCCCTCTTGAGTGACAGCTCCCACTTTGGAAGGGTCCTGAGGTCACTGATGGGGGGGAGGGGGGACCCAGCCCCACTGGCTCTCTGCCCAGAAACTCTCGCTCCACCCACCCCCTTTCCTAATCCCTGAGTCAGGCCTTGTTCACACAAACCGATCTTCTTAACACGGGTACTCGGGATCTGGGAAACACATGCAGCATAAAGGGTGGGAGTCAGGAGGCACAGAGTATGGAGAGGCAGTCGATTGCACTGTGAAATAAGGCTGAAGACGGCGGCACCTTAAAAGACGAATTATATTTGCTGTTCGGTTGGCTCAGTTCAGAAACAAATATTTATTTGTTTGTTTAGAAGAAGAAGAGGAGTTCGAATTTATACCCCACCTTCCTTTCCTGTAAGGAGACTCAAGGTGGCTTAGAAACTCCTTCCCTTCCTCTCCCCACACAGACATCTGATGGCACTGAAAAAGTTCAGAGAGGACTGTGACTAGCCCAGCATCACCTAGCAGGCTTCACATGGAAGAGCGGGGAAATTAAAAACAGTTCACCAGCTAGAGTCCACGTGCTGTTAACCACTATGCCACCCTGTTAGTTTTGGGTGGCTTCCAACAATCTAATAAATACATAAAATAACAATCGTATGCAATAAATACATTAAAAACTGCATTAAAAACCTCATTTAAACCCGATGGAAACAGTATAAACTGCAATAAATAAGTCAAATCGGGAGGGAAGAAGTGTTGTGTGCAGGAGGCCAGAAAACTAGCCATCTCAAACATGTGCCTGGTGGAACAGCTGTTTTTTACAGGCCCTGCAGAAGTTCATCAGGGCCCTGGGCTCACCAGACAGAACATTCCACCGCCCAATTGGAGTCAGGACTGAGAAAGCCTTGGCCCTGGTTGAGGCTAGCTGGGTATACTTCAGGCCGGGGATCGCTACTAGATTTTCATTCACAGAGTTCAGTGATCTTTGGGGAACACACTGGGAGAGACAGTCCGGTAGGTACACTGGCCCCCGATTTAGGCTATCTCAGTGGTAGGGCATTTGTGTTGTATGTAGAAGGTCCCTGGTTCAATCTCTGGTGCCTTTAGTTAAAAGGAACACTTACCCTGTTTCCCCGAATATAAGACATCCCCGAAAAATAAGACGTAGTAGAGGTTTTGCTGAAGTGCGAAATATAAGGCATCCCCCAAAAGCAGGGGTCCCCAAACTTTTTAAACAGGGGGCCAGTTCACGCATAGCCAGAGCCCAGCCGGGGGCCGGACCAAGTGCCGCCCGCAGGGGGGGGCGCCATTCATCCGCCCTCGACCCGCCCCTGGCCGAGCCCCCCACCCCCGCGGTCCCCTTCCAATCCGGCCCTGAAGCTCCGCTGCCTTTCTCCCCCCTTTGCCGCATTGGTACGGTCCCCTCCAGCCACTTGGAATGAGCAGCGAGTCGCCCGCGCTTAATGCTGTTTGTAAACCTGGGGAAAAGGAGATAGAGAAGGGGGAGATCCGCTTCTGCCCAGCGGACTGGATAAATGTCTTCCGGGGGCCTGATTTGGCCCCCGGGCTGTAGTTTGGGGACCCCTGCCCAAAAGTAAGACATAGCAAAGTTTTTGTTTGGAAGCATGCCTGACAAACAGAATACAGAAATATAAGACATCCCCTGAAAATAAGACATAGCGCCGTGGTGGCGAACCTTTGGCACTCCAGATGTTTTGGACTACAATTCCCATCAGCCCCTGCCACCATGGCCAATTGGCTATGCTGGCAAGGGCTGATGGGAATTGTAGTCCATAACATCTGGAGTGCCAAAGGTTCGCCACCGCTGACATAGCGCATCTTTGGGAGCAAAAATTAATATAAGACACTGTCTTATATTCAGGGAAACACGGTAGCAGGTGATGTGAAAGACTTCAACCTGGAAAGCCACTGTCAGTCAGAGGAAGCAATTCTGATCTTGAGAGATAGTTTGACTCAGTATACTGTATTTCCACATGTTCCGCACTTATTTTTTATTTATTTTATTTATTTTATTAAATTTCTATACCGCCCTTCCCCGAAGGGCTCAGGTACTTTAACATACCTCAGTGGGTGAAGCAGAAATACACTCTGCATCTGCTCAGGAGCACTTTCTCCTTGTTCTTACTGGTCAGAGTAGACAGAACTGCCTTTGATAGATTGACTTAGTGTCAGGCAGGTTATTGTGATCTGTGTATAAACTCCCTGCAAGTAGAAAATTAGGGTGCTGAGTGGTTGAATGGGTCAGTGTCTTTTCCTTGATGGTCTAGGTCTTTATTTCCAGGGTATTATTCCCATGGGGAAGCATTGAAAAAAAGTGGCATCTGCATCCAAGAGAGGGTGAGTCCAGTCTGCCACCACATTCTAATGCACATAATGGGTGGGTGTGCATTTTTTAGGAGGGGAGGCTAGGGAGGGAGATGGCGCATTAATGGAATTTTTAGGATGTATTTTTTATTGTGCTTTTATGATTGAACTCAGCCTAGGGACTCTGGTGATGGGCGGGAAATAAATTTACAGAAACAAAATAAAAATGAAATATGTAGGCATATGGTAAGGAAGCTGCAGAACTGCAGTTGCCTTTTTTATTTTTAGTGATCTTGATTTGTTAGGGTGGGAAGGTGTGACCTGAGAAACGTTGCAGGGCTAAATCACTACCTAAATACTTCAGTGATTCGTATTAGGTCAGCTTCAGTAACTTTGGCTACTCTTTGTCTTAATTGGAGATGTCAGAGTTGGTATGTTCAGGTGGAGTGGCAGTCCCTTCAAATCAGGTTGCTTGTTTTGTGGAAAAGGAGGGCCAAGCTAGACTTGATGATGTCCTTGTATCTTTTGGGATGCCGTAGTCATTTTAAAATCAATGTAAATGGTCTGCAGCATGGTGGGTTGAGACATACCCGTCCCACTGCCTGTGCTTTTTTTCAAATACTAATCAGCCGGTGTGTGTGTGTGTGTGCGTGCGTGTGTGCAGCCATTTGGACTAAAAATCACTTTAAAATGGCAGCTGTGTGCCTGTGGTGGGCATGAGAACACTTCATGAGTGAGCCGTCATTCCAGTTTGCTTGCTTCCTTCTCTAGGATCTGAGGGCTCTGTTTCCTGACCCTGGAGCAGCCTGGTTTGGAGGCAACATGGCAGCCGAGGTGAAGGTGGCAGGGCAGAACCAGGAACAGCTCCTGCTGCTGGCCAAATCTGCCCATGGAGCAGCTCTAGCCAACCTCATCCACCAAGTGCTGGAAGCCCCTGGCATCTATGTCTTTGGGGAGCTCCTGGATATGCCCAATGTTCGAGAGGTGAGTCCAGAGACTTGGGGAGGTGACGCCCTGGAGCAGGGATAGATGATCTTTGGGGCCCAAACACTGGGCACCATCTGCCTGTGAAGATGTTGATATTCTGGCAAAAAAATAGGGGTAAGAGTTATCCATGTCAAGATGCACTGCATAGCTTGTGTATACATTTTGCACAGGAGTTAAGAACTAAAGTAAAGTTGGAAATGTTGATGACATAGGTGCATCCCAATTGGCTGCAGTCCTGCTTTTTGAGATGAAGCAAAGGAGCTCCCATGTTGGACAAAATAGCCTACTGTTTTCAGGTTGCCTACTTCTGCCCTAGAGAACTCTGTAAGGCTGTTTCTGAATAATTCCTTCTCTGTCTAGTGCAAGATCAGTTCTGTGCTTAATGGGCAGCACCATCCAAAGACCGGACACCCGGCCAAGGTGCCATAGCTGCCCTGGCCTGCCACCCCCAAGAAGGCTTCCTGGCAGCATGGGGAGGCTTAAAATGTAAAACGCCCCCGGCCATCAGGAAGCACCCATTAGGCCAAATTTTGTCCTAATGCCATCTTTTTGGTGGCGTAAGTTTGCAGTCCTCACCCACAACCCAACGGGGCCAATGGCTGGGAGGGAGCTGACTGTCAGCCCCCCCCCCCACTTGGACTGACCCCACTGGGCCTGTGGTGGGGGTACAGGAATGCTGGCACAGTGTCCTGCACTGTGTCCCACCACCAGGAAGGGCCACAACATCCATCTGCCAGCAGATTCAAACCCTCCCACCTCTGGATGGGGCTGTAAATTTCAAGCTGGTACAGTAGCTGTTAAACACTTTATATACCCCCCCCCCCCACACACACACACACACACGCGCACCCCAAATCAGGTCCACAATTATCAGGATTCCCATAAACGTGTTTTTGTTTAAGTTTGTTTAGATAAATGACTTTGGGTAGCTTCTCCCTCCCCGTTACTGACTAATTTGTAGAATTGATGAACAGAGATTAGGAGCTTTCCCTCCAAATTGCAGAAAGCAAGTTGCACATCAGGTGGCCCTTCAGTTGTGCTTGGAAAAGTGCTGGAATTCCTTCAATTTTTTAAAATTAAATTTACTTATTCAACTTATAAACTACTTTCCCCATCAGATGTGCTCAGAGCGATGAACACCGATCGTTATACAATTACAAAAATATATGCAATTCAATTTCCCATACAGTGGCACCTTTCCAAATGCAGACCAGCGAATGCTGAGACAGCAGTAAAAAATCTCCAAAAGGAAGAGAGAGGAAAGGTTGGCTAGTTCTGCCCTCACTCCTACGCCTAACTAAACAACTCTGTCTGGCAGGCCCTGTGGAACTGAGATACACCCTGCAGGGGCCTGGTCTCTTTGGAGTGAGCATTCCACTAGGCCAGGGCCAGGGCTGAGAAGTTACCAGGGATTCCTTTTCTCAGCATCAGAAAGACCAGACAGCCTTTATACTGGGGTATAAATCCAGTCTCTTCTTCCTTGGTGATCCCCCACCCAAACACTAACAGTGGCCAGTCCTGCTGAGCCTCCAAGTGCTGATAAGATTGGATTAGTAAGGCTGTTTGGGTTCCTTTGGATTATTTGATTTATTGTTTTACAATAAATAATAAAACATGGAATAAAACAATACAAATTCCAGAATAACAAAATAAAGGACCATCCTAAGAAATCAATAAAAACATGCCCAGTTTATAATTTGTTGTAAAATAAGAAGTGAATATGATTAACCACTAAAACTTAAGAGTGCAATTACTTATGTCCACAAACATTTCTTGCTCCAAATGTTAATATCTCAATAATTTGATAGGCAAGAGTGTCAAAGACTGCAGAAAAATCTGACAGTAGCAAATGTCCTCTGTTAAAGCTTTCTGTATATGTTAGGAAATACAGCTGTAGTCTAGTTCTTCAGTCTGAAATCCAGTTTTCTATACACAGAGATCGTTTAACTGTTTTGGTATTATTGCATTTTCTATTACAATTAACAATAAATAAATAAGAGAGAGCTGCAGTGTCACAATTGCTGTGCAGTAGTCTGAAAAATAGCATTGCGTTTAAACTGAAGATGTAAAATTTTAAATGCAAGACTTGGAACGTGAAACATAAAATGATATGCCAGCTAGAGACAGAGGAGTGAAAAATCATAATATGCTGCTTAAATGGCTATATATTCTAGCCTCAAGGCAGTAATTGGGTGAAAAGTATCTGATTTAAAAGAAATAGTAATTTCAAAGGATGTTTGTGTATTTGCAAGGTAGAGATTCTATAAATTTTAGAAATGGTGACCATCTGTCCATAAAATGTGTTGAATATGTTCTGCTGTTGGCTGTTTTTAGTTGTAAAATAGTTTATCCAGTGTCAGATGGTAGGTACAGTGAATTTCATTTTTTTCAGTGTGAAACTATTAGAAATTCAGCTGCAAGCAAGAGCAAAGAAATTAGTTCCATTCTGACTTTAGGGATCAACTACGTATCAAACTTTTCCTGCAGAATTGTGGCCAGTTCTAATGGGATTTTATGCCCAATCATCTTTTCAATTTGCAATGCAATTTTGCTCCAGAATTCTAAGACTCTTGGTATAATTCTAACCAGCAGTGAAAAAAAAAGGGGGGGGGCACATTTTTTCTCTCTGCTGAATGTTGGTGTTTTTCTTTTCTCCACAGCTAGCTGACAGCGATTTCTCTCCCGTCTTCCGCCTGCTCACTATCTTTGCATATGGGACATATTCAGATTATCTGGGTATGTTTCTTCTTGTCCTGGGGAAATGGGAATAGTGAGTACATGGAGTGGTAGGGGCTTAATTCACATATACGTTGTCTTCTGAAGAATTGGAGGGATACACCCTAGTTCTCAGATGGGTTCTAAGCAGTAGACATCAGATGCTGAGTGGTACATGCTTAGGGTCAGGGAAACCAGTCTGTAAGCAGAATCACCATGTGTTTCCGGCTCAGAGAGGGGGCCTGTTTTTCTGTTGGATCTGGACCCCCCCCCTCCCCGAAGTGAGGAAGCACGGGGTAGGGAGTCTTTGGCAATTGAGTGAGGTCTGATGCCAACCCAAAGAAAGGAGCAAAATGGGGGAAATTTGGGGAAGCATCAGAGAGTGTAAGACAAACTGCTGGAATAAAACCAGAAGTCTTTCGTGTTTTACACAATGGCCAACTAGTTGCCTGGAGGACCAACAAACCAGTTTCAGAGGCTGAGGCCTTCCCCTGAATTTGCCTTCTGGTATTCAGAGACTAACTGCCTGTGAACCTGGAGGTTCTCTTTAGTCACCATGGCTAGTAACTACTGTGGGATTTCTCCGATATGATTCTGTTTAACCTCATTTTAAAGCAATCTGTTCCTTTGGCCACCTCTGGCCCACTACATTTTTTGATAGTCAATTCCATTCCTCATTGAGAAGTATGTCCTTTAATTCCTTTAGCCAGCACCGTGTAGTGGTTAAGAGCGATGGACTCTAATCTGGAGAACTAGATTAGATTTCCCACTCCTCTGCATGAGCAGCAGGTGTATGTGGTGAACTGATTTGTTTCCCCGCTTTTTCACATGAAGCCTGCTGGATGACCTTGGTCCAGTCATAGTTCTCTCAGAGCTCTCTCAGCCCCACCCACCTCACAAAGTGTCTTTTGTGGGGAGAGGAAGGGAAAGGGGTTTGTAAGCTGCTTTGAGACTCCTTACAGGAGAGAAAAGCGGGGTATAGATCCAAAGTCTTTTCTGTTCTTCATCCTGAATTTGTTTCCCATCAGCTTCATTGAGTGCCCTCAAATAATTTCAAATTCCAGTAATACAGAAGAAGGAGAAAGACAATGAATGTTGACCCTCAGGTAGTAGCGAGGGCCCGAGGGAGCTCTGAATTGGCTGTGATGTTGGCTCTTTCTTTCAGTTGAGAGCGGGAATCTGCCTGCATTAACCGAGGCTCAGAAGAACAAACTCCGCCATCTCTCAGTGGTGACACTGGCTTCCAAGCTCAAGGTATTTGCCCCTGTTTTTTGCCTTGCTGCAAGCGTCTTTCGCACTTCCAGCTGCAGCTCTTCACACTTTCCTGTGTTCTCCACCACACACACCCCCGCCCCTCGCAGTGCATCCCTTATTCAGTCCTGCTGGACCAGCTACAGCTGAAGAACGTGCGGCAGCTGGAAGACCTAGTGATCGAGGCAGTGTACGCTGACGTGCTACGGGGGAGCCTGGACCAGCGGAACCAGCGGCTGGAAGTGGATTACAGCATTGGGCGGGACATCCGCAGGGAGGAGCTCAGCGCCATCACCCGTACCCTTCAGGAATGGTAAGCAGAGATGTCTGAGCACCTCCCACCCAGAGTATTTTATTGGTTCCATTTATGCGCTGTCCATTTCCTCCCTGATGGTTTCCCTCTATTTTCTGGGTTTTTAAAATCATCTTTATTTTCCAGTTAAAATAGTACAGAATAAGTTTTTAAAAAGTTTTACAAATAGATGTGTAATATAGTTATTACAATTGCAAAAAAGTAAAAAGTAAATAATTTTAACAGTCTGTCACATATAGTCTTGAAAAAGAAGGATTACATATATATGGGATTACCAAAGTTTAGTCAAGCACCATCTATTCTCCATTTAACTGCACAGTGACCCTGTGAGAAAGGTCAGTCCAAGAGTGCACAGCTCTGGCAGGGTGGGTATTTGAACCCACATCTTAGCCTGACGCTGTAATCGCTACGCTGTGCCATAAGAAAAAGAATACTTGCTTCTATGTGATCAATAGATTTTCCCTTATTAATTTATTTATATGTGACCGTTCTCCCCAATGGTGAGCCAGAGCAGCTTAAATCCTTCCCCCCTCCTCCATTTTATTTTCACAACCCTGTTGAATGTCACTGGCCCAAGGTCACCCAGCAAGTTTCCCGCATCCTATACTCTGTCTCAGAAAAAGATGTTGGTAGATTATATATTCCTCTACCACAGAACTCAACATGCTGGATCTTCTTTGTTGTAGAATGCTCCGCCTGGGTCCTAGTGCCTACCCAGGCCTGGTCCCTCCTGTTTGTTTGCAAGTGCCTACCTAGTGCCTACCTAGGCCTGGTCTCCCCCCCGTTTGTTCAATGAACCATAAATGCTCTTGTATTCTCCGCACCTACTTGTTGGCCGTAATAGGGGACTGGTAAATGGCAGAGCTGATGGTGCTGCCTGGCTCATGGGCATGGGTGTCGCCCTGGCCACTTGGGCTGGCAACCCCAATATGGGAGGTAGATATGGAGAGCTGGTGTCAGGAGAACCTTGGCCAGCTTACCCAGGACTGCCCTGCCCCCTCATTGTGTCTAGGCTGTGAAGCTGCGAAACAAACCCCAAGTGGGAGAGTTCAGCCGCAGTGTGTGGACTTTGCTCCAGCAGGTGGGTTTTTGTGCCAAGTCCTTGCCATGTTGTGCAAGGTGTCTCCCTGTGGTCTTGCTGATACTATGAGTGCCACGCCTTTTCCTCTAAGTCCCCCCAGCAGGCCCTTGTCACAGGCCCTACCTTATGGGTTTTGCCAGCTTCTGTCTGAGGTTTTTAAATGACCCGGAGTTCAGCTACTGGTTCTCGGGGTGGGGCCTTGGCCAGCACTAGTGGCCTTCCCACTGACCGGGGGAAAGCTAGTGGGCATCCAAAGCATTTCGGCTAGTGGGCAGGGCTGTGCTGATGGGGGAGAGATTTCACAAATGCTTATTAAGAAGCCCAACGTACTGCGCCACGGTTTCCCCTGGTGTAAGTTGGCCCGTTCCTGACCCAAAGGGGCTTAGGATGCATAAGTAACATCAGCCCTGCTGCTGGCCCTGCCCCCTTTGGCTGAAGCTGCAGCCCTTGTGCCAGATGTGTGCCTTGCAGCACGCTCCTGTGCCACTCCCCAGTGGCGATGAAAATGCCCTTTATGCCTGCGTAAGAGGCATTTACGCCAGCAGCGGGGTTTTGCCATCTCCACTCCACTTCCACTCCACTGTGGATTGCACTGTAACTTGTTGTCTGCATTCAGGGAGACTATATTATCTTTGTCAAGTACTCCCCACCCCCTTTGAGGCATCTAAGATTGCTCCCACTTTTGAACAAATCTTTGCAACATGAGGACTAGAAACTTGATTGCTCCCCCGCCCACACCACCACTCAAGTGAAATCAGACAGGGAGCTGCGTTCAGCATCCAGTACTTCTCAGGTGGCCTAGCTGTGGGCCTTTTCTGATGCTTCCTTGCACATTTAGTCCTGGATCTCCTTGCAAGGCATCAGAGGTTTAGTTCTGCGTCGCCCGCTTCCTCCCTTTGGAGAACAGGTGACTTGCATTGCTGCCACCATTCCAGCTTCGGTGTCTGCATTTCTTTCGCTTTTCCAACCACCCCACCCCACATCTCTAGATTCTCCTGTCTGGTGTGTTTTGTTCAGGAGTTGCAGGTGCCGCCTTGCTCTCCTGCGAGCCTCTGTCTCTCTGGTCACCTTTCTTGCCTGTCCCACCAGGTGCCAGGGCTGTGAGGTTGTCCTCTCTAGCATCGAGGAGCAAGTCAGCCGAGCGAATCAGCACAAGGAGCAGCAGCTGGGCCTGAAGCAGCAGATTGAGAGTGAGGTGAGCACACCTGCCTGCAGCTGACCCTCCCTTCTTTCAGCCTTTGCGGGGGGGGGGGGGAGCACTGGGAAGGGACACAGACTGCCTCCAGGCCTTAACCAGTGCCCTCCCTCCCTCCCACCTGCCAGCCTTCCTTTCAGTGTAGTGCTGTATTTACACTCTGGGAACCCCTAGTGGCATCTGCCAACGTCCAGTTTTACTCCCAGGCCAAGAATGTTGTTTACTTTCTGAAGTTGGTTGGCAGCTTGAAAACGCAATATTGGGTTGTCCGTTTGCACATAATATGACCAAAGGGAATGAGGGGGCTTAGCAGGCTCTTTGGCATTCCTAGCAGGAGCACATTGGCCGCTGTTTGCGGAGACGCAAGCGAGTTGTTATGGGCAGCAGGGCCTGGATTGAAGCAGATACAGACAACCTCGGTATTGCACAGCAACAAGGCTGGAGTTCGACCTTGTAGTTGTGCCCTGAGGGCTATGATCAGGAGCCTCATCTTACTCAGCTTCTTGCAGGCAAACTTTGTTTTTAACACACACGCACACACGCACGCCCGCACGCCCGCCCCCCAAAAACTCCCCTGGCACCTTAAAGACTAACAAGATTAGTTTCAGTGTGTATGAGTTTTTGGGACTCATAGTCCACTTTTTACAGTACGGTTATCCCTTCCACATCAGTGAGGTTAGGGGTAAGGTCTCCCCTCCCCCTGGAAATCCACGTAAAAAAATTTGGCTCCCCCTTTGTACCAGCAAAGTCTGAATTTCTTCTCTTTTTTTAACTTTTAAAAAGAAATTGTGTGTATTTATGGTATTAAAAGATAAAATATGTTGATATTATATAACACTATACATATATTACACATTTCTGAGTTTCTAAACTTTTTTAGAACCTTGGCCTTTATGTATTGTCTGCAGCTTCCGTAAAATTCCCCAAAAATTCCCGTTTAATTTCTGATGCCCATCAGCAATATATCAAAACTGTGATGGGGAAAGTTGTGATGTGAAAACGGATAACTTTGTACGTATTATGTAGGAAAGCAATCTGGGAAAACTTATTTCAATTTTCCATTATATACCAGACTCAAGAAAGCTCCCATTGAAACCAATCTTGTTACCCTTTATGGTGCCACTGGATTTGTTTTTTTGGGGGGAGAGGGAATATTGCTAAAGCAGACTACCCCTTTGCAACCAAACATTTTAAGCCTTTGATCGTATACTTAGACACCCATCCCATCTCTTCCCCCAAAGTTGTAACATCTCACAGCGAGGGTGGTAATTCCCAGGAGGAATTAACTATTTGATTAAACAGCCCCAGTGATTCTGAAACACCCAAACCATAGAGGATGGTGTCTGCTGCATCTCTGCTTGATGTAAAGTTCTGGCTTGGCCTTCATCTGGCTAGCCTCTCCCTAGAGCTCAGTAATTCTAGCTCGGGTCCAACTGGAGCCTTCACCAATTCTGGACATGTGGGCACTGGAGAACTGCCCATCTTACTGTGAGGCTGTCTCCTGCATCTCTGCATGAGTTGCTGCTCTGGGCTTGTTTCCTTCCAGTTAGGAAGGGTAGATAGAAGACTGACTCGTGCAGAAGTCCAAGGGATTGCTTGAGGAGTGGGGAGAGGGATGTGTGCATGTCAGCTGTTGCACCTTTGGAAAATAGTGGAGATAATCAAATCCCTTGGATGGACAGGAGCAAAAACTCTTCTGCTAACTCTACGAGGGAGTGCCTTCCTACTCACTGGGAGGCCTAGTATGATCTCCTGCGTCTCCCTTGACCAGTCATGTAACTATGCCTGCAACATCTTGTCACCCATCCCTTTTGGTTCTCTTTGTTTCCTTCACCACCACCACCACCACCCCTTTTTGCCCCAGCAGGTTGCAAACCTGAAGAAGACCATTAAGGTAACAACGGCCGCCGCCGCAGCTGCTACCTCCCAGGACCCCGAGCAGCACCTATCCGAGCTGCGAGAGCCCGCTCCGGGTACCAACCAGCGGCAGGCCAGCAAAAAGACCTCCAAGGGCAAAGGGTGAGGTGGAATCCCAGCTGACTCCTTGGAGTTACCTCAGGGCGGTGAGAAATTGTTCACCCCCAGAGCGGGCTGGATCCCTGCAGTAAGGTCAGAGGCACATCAAGCGTGCTGGTACTGAGGTAATTTCCTTCTCCCGCAGGCTCCGAGGCAGCGCGAAAATCTGGTCGAAATCCAACTAGCAGGACACCTGTGTGGCTGGGCAGGAGCAGCAGGCGGCTTCCCACGTGTGGGGCTTTCTTCTCCAACCACCATGTTTTTGTTTGTGTGCCCCTCTCCTCCCCTTTCAGTTTCTATCCTTTCCAGCCATGTTCTCTCCCTCCATTGCTCTTGCAATCCTTTTCAGCCCCCTTCTGTTTCCAACAGCACTGTTCCCTCCTCCTTTCCTTATCTTTCTTTCTCTGCCCCTCCACCCTCCCTGAACTTCGTTCTTTTATGGGGTCAAGAGCCATAAAATGACCTCAGATCTTTCAATTACCTTTGCACCCATGTATTGTTGGGGCGGCCCTGGAGTGGGAATGAGAACCAGGCTCCAAGGAGCCACTTCGGTTCTGCGGGAGAGTGGACCCCAGGACATCTTGGCTCTGGGGGACAGGGATGGCACACCAGAACATCTCTATAATTTGTTTCCTGCTTTGTTCTGATCAGTGCAGGGGAGCGGGTGCAGGGGGGGGGGGGGGCGGAGACGCGTGTGCGTGCGTTGAGTGGATTGTTTTTAAATAGTATAAATATATAAAGCAATTTAAAAAAAGAAATAAATCTATGGACATATCTATGGATATTGCTGTGGCTTGACATTATTCTCCTGTGAGACACTTCCGAAACACATTCCTTGTTCAGCCCTCAACCCTGGAAAAGTTTCTGAGAGTAGAGGGTCGTTGGGGGTTCCCATGAGGCAGAGATAGCAGCAGAGAACCAGTTTGACATAGTTGTTGGAATGTTGGCCTGCCCTAGGATCTGGGAGATCCGGATTCAAAATCCCCAGTCAGATATGGGAGCTCATTGGGTGACCTCAGGCCATCGACTGTCTCTCAGCGTAACCTGACCCACCTCACAGGGGTGTTGTGAAGATAAAATAGAAGATGGAAGAATTATGTACCCTGAGATCCTTGGCGGGAAGGTAGAGTAGATAGACGGCATTGCCTAGATGAGCATTGTTCTTGGCCTCAGGGGCCACATTGAACCCAAAGCTGTCCCATTAGAGTTCCCTTTACATTGTTTTTACTATTCTATTTTTGGGGCGTTTCTGTCAGATCTCTCTAAGAAACCCCTGCTTAAGATGTTGTTTTGCTATTTCTGTTTGCTGGGCAAGAGTTGAACGGAGACTTCACACTGCTTGTATATAGTTGCCCCTTCTCTCTGGCTGTAGCCTGTTCACAAGCTACAGGGAACGCACATACAATCCATGTGTAGTGTATGCTTTTCTTTATATGCGCGCTGAATGATCCTCATGTTGTATTCAGCTCACATACAGCTGAAAGTCCCACCTTTGTCCAGGTCCTGGTTCCCAGTTTCATTTGTAAAGTAAATATGTATTGATTCATTCTTACAAACAGGTCTACATTCATACGTACAGGTTCTGCAGGCATTCACTGTATGTCTTCCGTGTCTTGCCTTCCTTTATTAAAATAAAAAACCCTGTGCTTTCCTGGAATTTTTTAAATGTGCAATTTTGGGAAAACAACATGCAGTTCTAAAAGACCATCCGTGCCATTCAAAACTTCAAGTCTTCTGCATTGGTACTATCAGACTCCCAGTTCTGAGCATCTTTCCCCGCCATGACATTTTAAAAATGTCACATGATGTGACTGTAAGCAACAAAACCATGCACCTGCAAAAGCACTCCTAGACATCCCCCCCCCCATCTCATCATGTGGGTTTCATACATGACATATTTACCAATAACTTGTAGATACCATCCACTTCACTAAACTGTGAGGGAGAAACCTGTGAAGATGCCTTCCCCTCATGGGCTGAAGATCTGTCCCTTATTCATCTCTCCTCCCCTTTCTTTCAAACATCCAGTCTGACTAGGAGTTCTAGAGAACTTGCAAACTGGCCCACTGCGGGAGGTTTTGTTTTTTGTATTGTCGTGGACAGTGTTTTGCAGAAGGAGCTCTGACTCAGTGGAAACGTTTGTGCTTTGCGTACCGAAGGTTCTCGGGTTCAGTCCCCAAAATCTCTATGTAAAAGGATCAGGTGGAAAGTCATGTGACAGACCTTTGCCTGAGGCCCTGGAGAGACACTGCCAGCCACGAAGACAAATTTGATCCGGACGGACTGGTGACCAGGTAGGTATAAGGTAGTTTTGTGTGCGCACACTCAATAAACGATTTCAGAATCTGGATTCAGCAACAAAAGATAACCTGACTTGAAAGCAATTCCCTTGGGTATTCAGAGGAACCATTTGGCCAGGCTCCCAGTCCAACAGGTACCCAAGCTGAGCAATCCCAGCTGTTTTTTTCCTCCTCCTTTTGGGGTAGTAAAGAAATAGCCTTAAGGAACAGCAGTGGTGTAGTGGTTAAGAGCAGGTGCACTCTAATCTGGAGAACTGGGTTTGATTCCCTGCTCTGCCACTTCAGCTGTGGAGGCGTCTTTGAGGAACTAGATTAGCCTGTGCACTCCAACACACGCCAGCTGGGTGACCTTGGGCTAGTCACTGCTCTTCGGAGCTCTCTCAGCCCCACCTACCTCACAGGGTGTTTGTTGTGGGGGTGGGAGAGGGAAAGGAGATTGTAAGCCCCTTTGAGTCTCCTCACAGGAGAGAAAGGGGAGGGTATAAATCCAAACTCTTCTTCTTAAACAGGCTGTGCTACTTTCTTTCCACTCATTTCAACTTCACTGTCCTTTTGTCCTGGAGAGAAAGCTGCCTTTCAGTTTTTCCACATTACGCTGGTTCCCTTTGATCCCAGCAAGGTCACAGCAGGAGCCATTTCCCTGGCCCAGAAACCGCCAGGGGCCCATTTTGCTTTCCCAAACAGTCCCCCAAAGCTGCTGTTTCAGTGATGGCTTCACCTCCCTTCACAAGAAGGCTGCTAGTTTTCTCCCCCTCTCCTCTTCCCCTCCTCCTCCTATCTGTACCCTTCGGGCCCTGCTAATGGTGCGCCTCAGCTCTCCTCTTCTCCTGAATAATACGTCCACCTCCCCAACCAGATGCCATCTTCAGGAGACTGATGACAGCCACCCAGTTACATGACAGGCAGTGGTGCGCCCAGTGGCTGGGTATGCTCTGTCAGTAAGCTCTGAAGAGCTGCAGTCTTGCAAGGATCTTGGGAGCTTAACAATCCCTTTTTCAAACGGGTGAGAGCTGGCTGGCTAATCTGTTCCAATTGAAGCTCTGTGACAGCCAAAGGCTCTCCCCCTCCTCCCCCAAGTAGCTTTTTAATATTTTGGTTACGTAACCCAAGCAGCGCATGTGGAAATAAACTGGCCGGTGGGAAGCTTGTGTGTGCCTGCCCTGCTTGAACTGTCCTTCAGTAGAAGCAGTTTCTCTGTGTTGGTGGTTTTCAAACTGTGCTGAAGAATTTGTGAGCTGCTCAGAATGTCCTCCTTTCCCGGAATATGAGTGGTCCGGCTTCCCTGAAGCCTCACCCACTGCTACTAACTTCCTGTGAAACGCCACACAGTCTTATGCAGCAATGGGTCCGTTCTGGGAGACATGCTCAGTTCACGTGTGATGAACATGAGATCTCACAAGCCTTCATCAGCTGAGCATGCCTCTTAGCACTTGACCCAGAATCCTCAGCAGGTGAACGACTGCTAGCTCCACCCCAACGATTCACCTGCTGGCTGAGCCACAGATAAGGTTGCCAGCTCCAGGTTGGAAAAGATTTGGCGATGTTGGGAGTGTGTGTTGGGGAGAGGAGGGCCTTAGTAGGGTTTAATACCATAGAGTCCATCCTCCAAAGCAGCCACTTTCTCCAGGAGAATGGATCTTGGTTATCTGTAGATCAATTGTAATAGCAGGAGATTTCCAAGTCCCACCTGGAGGTTGGGAACTCTACCCACAGACAACCGGCTCTTGAACCCCTTCTGGTTGGCAGGGACAGCAAGGAAGGTTTCTGCAGAGCCCTGTTCTGCTTCTTGTTATAATGCACTGCTGATCACTCCTAGGAGTCACCAGCAGCTGAGGGGATGACCAAAGGCATGCCTGTTGGTGGTCACACTGGCAATGAGAGAATTAATGAGTCCTTTGCACACAAGTCAGATAGGAGCAAGCAGCCCTGAAACATCACAAGGAGGAGGATCAAGGGAACTGAGGACTGTGCTGGGCAGTGATGGGAAATGGCTGTAGGCTGGCCTCCCAGCTGCTAATTGCCTCTTACCAAGCTAGGCTGTGCAAAATATATTGCTTAGAGACAAAACTGAAACCACAGCCCCATGAATATTGATCTCAGGGGTCTGCTGGGACAGTCCGTGTTGCTGTTCTTCCATCCCTGAACCGTGCCTCTTAAATTCAAACAATTAGTGTAGGAACTAGCATTGCCAACCTCCAGGTACACTCTGGAGGTCTCCTAGGATGGCAATTGATCTCCAAACAGCAGAGATCCGTTCCCCTGGACAAAACGGCTGCTTTGGAGGGTGGAGTTTAACTTCAAAACCTGTCTTCTCCAGGTTCCATCCCTCAAAGCTCCAGGAATTTTTCAAGCCAGAGTTGGGAGATGTAGCAGCTAGTTGCTATTTGTGTGTAGGGCGATCCTGAATAGGGTCTACATAGGACCAGTTACAGCCAACAGTACATTAGTAATGGAAATTGTCCAAGCTGTCTACTGGCTATGGCATCAGAATAGAATCTAAAAGTCCCAAGTTCAAATATCCGCTCTGCCATGAAGTCTGCTGGACGGACTTAGGCTAGTGACTCTCGGCCTGACCCAAAGCGGCTGTCAGTGTTCTCCTCTCTTCAGTTTTACCCTCACAACAATCTTATGAGATACGTAGGTTGGAGTGAGCATGTGTGACTGGTTCAAGGTCCCTCATCAAGTTTTTATGACAGAGAAGGGATCTAAAGCTGGCTCTCCTTTATTTTAATCAGGCACTTTAAGCGCTCCGCTATTTGGGGAGGGGGTCTCACATTTCTTTCCCATCATTTTGGAAACTATAAATTGTGATGGTCTCATTGTGAGGTGTCGGGACCACAACAAACACTTCTCAGTGCCTCAGTCAGTCTCCCAGTTCCTCTAACCCACACCACACACCCCAAGAAACGTTGCCAGCAGCTCAATAGCTCATGTCTGATTTTCTATTGCTGTGAAACAGTCTCAGAGAGCACTATTTGAGGAAACCCCAAGAGGCCCAATAAGGATTATTCCAGCTTGGAAAGGCTAAAGTTTCTTCTGCAGAGATACTGCTGCCTTGATCCTAATTGGGCACCGCAAACACAGGAACTGAGGATGATATTCAACTCACACATGGTTCTGTTGTATCTGACATGGAAAGAGGGAAGTCCATCCCAACCTATATTCTCTATCATATGTGAAGAGGTATCTGAATGTAGCATCTAGGCCTCTAATGGCAAACCTATGACATGGGAGTCAAAAGTGACATGCCATTTATTTATTTGTTTGTTTAGTCCATTTATACCCCGCCCCACACCGAGGTCCCATAATGGGGTTAAAAACCCAGTTAAAACATTACAATAATGACATTTTGGATGGCACGCCAGCATTCACCAACACTCGACAGCAGCTATTTTTCCTGTTTTGAGTCTGAGTCATTTTTGTAATTGTCTTTATATAATACCCAGCACTACAAATGATTGGACTGCATATTTTAAAATAAATGAATGCACAAAGAATTGTTTCTCTTTTGTTCAGGGGCAGGGGGTGACACGCCAGCAGAGTCAAGTTAGACATTTTCCAAAATTTTGACACACCAAGCCCAAAAGGTTTGCCATCACTGATCTGGGTCAATGAGAACGGGCAACTCTGCCCCTTAACCTGTTCCTTCTTCATCGGTCAGTATATTTTATGATGCCAGATTCTATTATACTTTATTATTATTTCATTGCTGTGTTTTTTAATTGAAATTGATAATGTTGCTGTTAGCGGCTCTGGGCCTGCTGTGGCAGAGGAGATCTCATTAGAAGTCTAAGTCTAAATTGGGGGAGGTTTCCTCTGTGGGTTTTCCACACTCCTTCATCTTCATTCACATATATTCTGCTTAAGGGACTTGTGCCAAATGCATCCCCACCCCTCCTGCCAGGATGAGATGGGGGGAAATTGGCACATGATGAAGGTGCTAATGGCTGTCTGATACCTCCCAATCCCAGAGCACCCGCCAAAAGTCTGTGTCACCTCCCAGCCTTTGAAATGCACAGCCAGGGGAGCAAGGTGATCCATCTGGCTAATGAGAGGCGGAAGGCAGCCTTAAGACATGCAGAGAGGCAGTAGGAGGGGAGGGCCCAGGGCCTTTTCCAGATCCACAAAAACGGAAGGATGCTGCTCACTTCACGGCCACTCTGAAGGCTTTTTGATCTGGGCTGTGGGGAAGGAAAGATCTGAGAGCCTCAGACATGGAAATAAGGCATTGCTTCTGTAGGATTCTTAACCCAGACATTACCTTTCACAATCCCTCCTCTCTGGGAGAGAAAAATACAGACTTAAAAGAAAAGGGAAATAAATAATGCTTTCTTTCAAAAAGCCCCCCCCCCCCCCTTTCTGCTTCTGCTGCACAAAAACCAGGCATGGTAAAGATTCACTATTTTTATTCTGTCAGAAGATTTCATGTAGCTGAGTACTGTCTGTCAGAGGGGAGGTCTGTTTATGTGCCACAATGGACTCTCAGGGCTGAGTTTGAGTTGTCGGCCTCCAGGTTGGGTTTGGAGATCTTCTAGAATTACAGGTGACTACAGAGGACAGTTCTCCAGGAGAAAATGGGAAGGTGGCCTTTATAGCATTATATCTTCCCCAAGGTCCACCCCCAACTCTCCAGGAATTTCCCAACCTGGAGTTGGCAACATCCTTGGCTCAGAGGGTCACGACTACAAGAGGGCAAGAACTATCTTTGGATTGATTACAGGAGCTTGAAGAGTGATAGCAACCCACTGTCTGCTCCAAGACAAAATCTATCCCATCGTGTGGGAATTCTTTTTATCCAGTTTCTTAAATTAGTGCCTGGAGCCAGAAAGTGTACCCTGTCTTTCTGTAAATGGAAGGCCTGTGGACTTTGGCTAGACTGGAAGATGAACATTCAAGCATGTAGCCTATGGGATCCCAAGGGAAAGACCCTATCTGCTCCCCATCTCCTGTGATCATTGTGAAACTGAATGTGTGTGCCACAAGGAGAAGTTGGGGTATATGAGGACTCCAAACCCTCTTGCATCAGGGTCCACATTAAGGAGGAAAGCCCAGCCCCTTCCTTCCCTTTAAGCAATCTTGTTGATATTGCAGATGTTTATAGAATGTTTTAGGCAAAATGGCTGTTGTGAGGGCTGGGGACATCACAAAATGGCTGCCAGAGCAGGGAGGCCAATCACAAAATGTGGAGAGGTTGCAAGCCAAGTCAGAATGGAATCTGGGAATCCCAGGTTCAAATTCCTATCTTACTATGGATTCTTGCTGGGTCACCTGTGGCCAGTCCTACACTTTTAGCCTAAATTACCTCCTAGGATTAGGAATTAGCTGGACAAATCAGTAATTTGGGGACTTTGGGGGGAGGAAGGTGTGTATCTGGTAAATAAATAATAAACTGTGTGAATCTTTGACTAGCCCCACACCCAAGTCCCTCACTTGAAACTTTAAAACATGTGGAAAATATATGTCTCTTGTTTGTGGCTGGATGCCCTTAACCCAGCAGCAGGTTTATTGCTTTCTTGTCATTCTCTTGTTTGAGGGATTTTTATCTTCCTTCTCAGCCCAAACATGACTTTGAATTTTATCGACAAGGAGGATGTGGAGATTAATTAATTAACATTTGTAAATCACTTGAAAGATGGAAAGAGCCAGATAAGTGTTGAGCGTTATTTCTGTAGCAGCTGATTTTAATTTCAAATTTCTCTTTATTTTTTCTCTTTTCTGTCAGCTAAAAGAAAAAAAGCCAGGCAGTGCAGATCCTAGAAAAGAACTGAAGCTTTACTGTACTTCTTTTCTGATACTTATATGGCAGTTCAATATTCTACAGGGCAGTTGCCTTTAAGGTACCCTTTGTTCACAAATTTCACACATATTTCTTGATCCTACAGTGTCCAAACTTCTTTTATGCTGAACTACCCAGCTCCCTGGGAAAGGATTGACCAACCTATGCCTGCTGTTCTACATAATCTAATTTTGAAGAAAGAAATCTTCAGAGGCACTTGACCAAGGATGCGGACAAATTGAAATTGGTTCAGAGGAAGGCCACAGACATGGTTCAGAGTCTTGAAAAGGAAAGAAGGAAAGAATTTACTAGCTTTAGCATGGAGAAGAGAGGGCTGTGAGGAGACAGGATTGCTCTCTCAAAATACCTGACAGGCTGCATAGAAGAAGAAAAAAAATAGTTTGGATTTATATCCCCCACTTTCTCTCCTGCAGGAGACTCAAAGGGGCTTACAATCTCCTTGCCCTTCCCCCCTCACAACAAACACCCTGTGAGGTAGGTGGGGCTGAGAGAGCTCTGAGAAGCTGTGACTAGCCCAAGGTCACCCAGCTGGCATGTGTGGGAGTGTAGAGGCTAATCTGAATTCCCCAGATAAACCTCCACAGCTCAGGTGGCAGAGCTGGGAATCAAACCCGGTTCCTCCAGATTAGATACACGAGCTCTTAACCTCCTACACCACTGCTGCTCCAACTTCCAGATGCAGCCTGGAAATCTCCCCAAACTGCAGTTGATCTCCAGACTACCAGGATCAGTTTCTCTGGAGGAAATTGCTGCTCAGGAGAGTGGGCAATATGGCATTACACCTTCCTGAGATCCCTCCCTTCCCCAAACCCTGCTTTCCTTAGGCTTCACACCCAAATTTCCAGGAATTTCCCCAACCTGGAGTTGGCAACCCCACAGAAGAAAACAAAGACTTGTTCTCTGCTGCTCCTTACTCGAACACATCATGTTTGGGTTGAACATTACGAGAATCTTCCTAATGACAAGAGGTTGTGGAATCAACAAGTAGAGAGGGGAGCTCTTCCTCACTAGAAGTCTTCAAGAAGAAGCTGGACAACCATCTTTCAAGAATGCACTGTTTCTAGATCTCCTGCTTTGAGATGAGGGTTGGACTAAATGGCCTCTAAAATACCTTCCAACCTTTGCACTATGGGAAAGCGAGCAGAGGGGGTAGCCAGGGGAAATTGTGCTGCTAATCACAAAAGCCAGGGCTCCAAGGAAGAAATCTGGGGACTGTGGAAAGGCATGGGATACATTTTAAAGATACGCACAGCAAATGAAAATGCTGAGAAAACGTTTCATAAAAGAATAGCTAGGGAAGAGGATGCAAATAAAATGTTTTCTGGCTAATATAAAACATTTTTGGGAGGAAAAACTCATGGAGAACTCCACAATCTCTTTATTTCCAGCCTCAAAACATTTTATTATTGGTTGTGTGGAAAGGGCCCTAGTCACCCTTCTCACAAGCTGTCTATTGACAGGAAGAGGGTTTTTTCTTTAATTACAGTTTCCAAACTGTCTTCAAAGTTGGCCCCATGCATAGCATGTTCATCTCCTAAGTCAGAAGTGAAATTGTACAGTGTAAACAGCAAGACATATGCTGTTATCTTGTGTTTTCCTTTTTTGGAAGCACTGTTGCCAATATAACTGTATTTAGATATACAACTACCTCTAAGTTGTTTTCAAATAAGATTCCAATGATGTAATTGGTTTATATATGAGTTGTATATTTGTGTATATTTTATTGCAGAGAAGCTAACCTTTGATGCATGTGGCTGTGGTGCTTATATTATGATAGAAGTGACTTAATGACACTTAACACACAGCTGATGTATGTATCACCAATGTATTCCCCCCCCCCCCCATGTTTGCTGCTGCTCTCAATATTTCCTTCATGCCCTTCCCAAAAGACAAGGGTCACCAGCAGGCCTGGAGGGAAAAAAAGTCTTGGCTTTTTAACAGAGGCTTGATTTTAAATTAAAACCAAAATTGTACTGATGGAACATTCTAGATCCTGAAACCGAGAAGCAATGAAGAACGTTAATACTTTATATGATTACAGCGGCAAGCACTCTGTATGCCCAATACTGGAAAAATCTGCAAACACCACGTACGAAAGAATGGCTAGATAAGGTTAAGGAATATGCAGAGTTCAATAAATTAACACAATTAATGAAAGACAAAAGTTGGATAGGTTTACACCAAACTGGGGGCTCTTTGTATATTTCTTTAAAATAATGCAAACATTATTATTGTTGTTTAATTTTGTTTAATATCACAGCTACCAGTTCTTTAGCTGGTTGTTGGCCTTTCATTACAATTTGAGCCTCGCTTAAAGGCCTAGGATGCTGTAATGTATCAGTGTGGTGTTCGTGCAGATTCCAGCAGGGCTGCCTTCTGAATCTGACAGATGTTGATTTTGTCAATTTGGAGATGTTTGAAGTGCTGCCCTCGTGTTTTCGGAATGGCGCCCAGGGTGCCGATTACCATTGGGATGACTTCAGCTGGTTTGCGCCATAGTCGCTGAATCTCGATTTTCAAATCAAGATGATAATGCTGATGATAATGATGATGATTTCAGTTTACAATAGCTACAATAAAAATGATTCTGTACTCTTTGATTTTGATGTATGAAATAGTTGAGACAGTAATTTTGTTATTAAAAGACGATTAATTGGTTGTTGTGGGTTTTCCAGACTGTGTGGCCGTGGTGTAGTAGGTCTTGTTCCTAACGTTTGGCCTGCATTTGTGGCTGGCATCTTCAGAGGCGTATCACAGAGAGAAGTCTGTTACACACTGTGTCTAGTTGCTACAACAACCAGTTGTACCCGGCCGTGAAAGCATTCGACAAGACATATTAATTATTATTTTTTAATATGAAAATAACCTTAAAATTACACTTTGAGTGTTAAATATCGGAAAGCGATTATCCTGCCATGTGAATAGTTGGAAGTCATTTTAATTGTTTATTGTGTTTTTGTATCTTTTTGTCGTTGTTCTGTATGTCTTTTTTTTCTTTGAAATTACAATAGATATTCACACATAAAAATATTTCCTTCAGGCCCTTCCCAAAAGACAAGAATCACCAACAGGCCTGGAAGGGGGGGGGAGGGGGGAATCCTGGCTTTTTAACAGAGGCTTAATGTGTGGAAATGGGCAGTTGAAACTTTTCCTGGCACAGAGGGCAATAACATCACCAGGTAAATACACTCTAATTCAGCCGCTGTTAAAAAAGCAAGAAGGTTCTTTTCCCCTTCCAGGTAGCTGGCAACCCTACATAAAGTGATGTTAGAATAATGCAAATCTTAATGGGGGGAGAGGCTGAGGGGTCATTTCCTCACACAGAGGGAGGAGTCCCTCTCACCTTGGGGTTGACAACAAGTGAGGCGGAGCGAGGTTTGAATCAGATGCAGCCGATGAAGGTGAAAGAAGGGAGCCTTGGGTGAAGGATCTGACTCTTTGAAAACAAAGACCTGAATCCTGAATTCATCTTGCTTCTGCTGAGTTGAGGGTACCAGAGGCCTCCAAGAGACTTTTTCCACCCTAGTTGAAAAAGCGGTGTGATGGATGTGGCACTGGGCCAGGCAGGACCCATGGACAGGATGAGACCTGCTGCAAGGAACAGTAAAAACCCCAACAACCTCTACAGAAAGGTAAGGAAATCTGCCTCACTTCTCTCTGTTGTGGTCCAGTTAGAACCATCCAATAGGGAAAAGAGCAACTGTCTTTTCCTGCATATGGAAAAATGACATAGCATCCCAAATGGGGCCTGCATCAGTGCCTAACTGCGGTGCACTTGAGCACCTGGAGCTGTTTTTCAGGGCTGGGGTGGCTTTCAGAGTGTGTGATGCGAAGAAACTGTGTATCTGCAGAGTACCCAACAGCCGCCACAGCCAGCCCCTGCTTCTCTTGTGGAGCCCAAACACACATGAACACACGGAGCTGCTGCCTTATATTGAATCAGATCCTTGGTCTATCGAAGTCATTACTTTAGGGTTGCCAGGTCTCTCCTGACCACCAGCAGGGGATGGGGGGGGGGCAGGGTTGCCAGATCCAGGTTGGAAAATTCCTGGAGATTTGGGGTTGGAGCCTGAGGAGGACAGAGACCTCTGTGGGGTTCAAAGCCAGAGAGTCCACCCTCCAAAGCATCCATTTTCTCCTGATCTCTGTAGTCTGGAGAATCAGTTATAATTCCAGAGGATCCCTAGATCCCGCCTAGAAGCTGGAATCTTTATACAGACTGGCTCTCCAGCATTTCAGCTAGAGATCTTTTATAGCACCTACTGCCTTTCAGCTGGCAATGCCAAGAATTGAACCTGGAAGCTTATGTATGCTAAGCAGAGGTTCTACCACTGAGCCACAGCCCCTCCCAAATACTTCTGCTAAAAGATTGGCATCTTTGTAGAGTAATGGCTAGTGCAGGGGTTTGCAACCTGCGGCTCTCCAGATGTTCATGGACTACAATTCCCATCAGCCCCTGCCAGCATGGCATGCTGGCAAGGGCTGATGGGATTTGTAGTCCATGAACATCTGGAGAGCTGCAGGTTGCAGGTTGCAGGCCCCTAATGGATCAGACTAGGATCTGGGAGACCCAAGCCCAGCTCTGCACTTAGCCATGAACATCACTGGGTGACCCTGGGACAGTCTCTTTCTCACCCTAACCCAACCCACAGGGTTGTTGTGATGATAAAATGGGGACGGGATAACCATGTTGGCCACTCCAATCCCTTCAGAGAAAGAGTGGGATTTTAAAAAACCATTTGAGCAATTTCTTCTTTTGAAAATCGATGATTATATATCAAGAAAGGATCTTTGTTTTACGGGTTTGTTTGAATCTTGTCTATGGCTTCCAGGCTTTTAAATGTGATTTCTCAATGCCCATCTGCTCAGTAGATCTGTGGGTGAGCAGAATGTCTAATATGGAGTGGCGGAAATGAGGAGGGGCAGATTACTTTGGGATGCAAAGATGGAGACATCTCCACCAATCCATTCAACAGGCTTCCGCAGCGATTTACAAACACTTGTGGGGAGAAGGGAAAGGACAGAATTTTAAGCTCTGCTGAACTCAGTGGGGCGCTTCTGAATAAACTTGCTTCGGGCTGTGTCCTGAAGGCATTTTAAACCCTACCAGTTTGAGCATTCAAAAGCCTTCCTTTCACCACACTAGACTGAAACCTCAAACCCAAGAGAACCTACCTGGTGTCTAAAGTGTGTTTTGTATCCCTCCCTTTCCTTACTATGTAGAATTTAAGATTACAGATTCTAGTGCAGTGGTGGCGAACCTTTTCAAGACCGAGTGCCCAAATTGCAACCCAAAACCCACTTATTTATCGCAAAGTGCCAACATGGCAACTTAACCTGAATACTGAGGTTTTTGTTTAGAAAAAACATTTCTAGGCGTGCGTTACTTGGGAGTAAGCTTGGTGGTAGTCAGTGGCTTTGCTTTGAAGCACCTGTGCAACTCTTCCAATGGGTGAATCACAACCCTAGGAGGGTTTACTCAGAAGCAAGCCCCATTGCCAGCAACCGAACTTACTCCCAGGTAAGGGATTGTGCTTTAGTTCTTCACATGAAAATCAGTTTAACAGCGTTTAACAGGGTTACCTACACTGCTTCCCCAAAACTAGGTCTTAGGTTTAATGCTAATAATCGAGCCCAGCAGCCCAGGCCAGCCTAGATGTGGGGGGTGGGGGGCGACTCTGTTTGCGAGTGCCCACAGAGAGGGCTCTGAGTGCCACCTCTGGCACCCGTGCCATAGGTTCGCCATCACTGTGAAATGGAGTTCCTTGCTGAGTCTTTATCCAACATGGAGGGCTCAGGGTTGGCTAATATTCTCTCATGGGATTTCCAACAAAATTGCAGGGAAAAAAAGCCTTATCCCTTTAGTAGAATGGGATGTTATTTACCAGGCAATGGTACTTTATTTTTGTGTCATGAAATGCTTCAGTTGTCCATTTCTATACATACTTATATCCTTTTCAGCTCACTGACTTCCATGGACTAAGAAGGGTGTAATTCTGCTTATAATGATACTATAAACCTCTGTAAAAGAGAAAGGATCCCCCCCCCCTCCAAGCCTTTCAGACCTCTGTTCTGTCAGTATCATTTATTTTAAACACATATACATTCTGCTTTTCTGCCATATCCTCAAAGTAATCTAGTACACCGGAACAGAAGTAAAGAACCTTCACAAAAATGAGGTAAAAGTGGAACAAGGCAATTTTTAAAACGTCACTGGTCATTCCTACTCCCTGCAATCTCCCTAAGGAGAATCAAATAGTCAGACAAAACGGGAGATGTTACAACATCTCCTAAACCAAAGCAAAGAGGAACAATTCCTTGACTGCAGGAGATCGAGCCACAGAAGAAAAGGCCCTGCCTCTAGCTGTAGGTGTTTCACATCATACACACAGATGGGAACTGAAGCCAGGCTCGTTTTGATGACTGAACATGGCTGGAAAGCGATATATGGAGAAACAGACAGAAAACAGATGACGAAACTAGAAGATCCTTGATTGGATTTTCTCAGAAGTTTCTGAAGGGCAATTTCAGCCATGCAATTCCCAATTTAGATTAGGGGAGGGAGATTAGATTTGGGGAGGGAGCGGGGAGAGAAGGGGTTTTTTTTTCACTGTTCTGTCCCTGCCGCAGTTCTGTTGATCAGAATTAGGATAACCGACATTTAAAGCAGCTCCTTCAGCTGTCCCTTCTGCATCAGTTAATCAGCGGTCTGCAACCTGTGGCTCTCCAGATGTTCATGGACTACAATTCCCATCAGCCCCTGACAGCATGGCCAATTGGCAGGGGCTGATGGGAATTGTAGTCCATGAACATCTGGAGAGCCACAGGTTGCAGACCCCTGTGTTAGATCAAGTGACATTATTTATCTTCCAGTTACAAAAGCCTTCAGCCACAGATTTCTGCAGATTGAACCTCTGTTAAAGGGATATTACCACCCCTAATCCAATTGGTACCCTTCATCAGAATCAATCCTTCAACATAGTTATTGCATAACATTTTCCCTTGAAAGGGCTAATAGCTGCATAGGGAGGCTAGTGCATGGGTTATCATTTGCCGAGCATACAGGGGATCAATAGAGCCTCATGTATGACTTGCCAATCAGGTCCCTGCATGGCTGCAAAGTAGACGTAATAATAACCCTGGATAGACCCATAATTCTCACAGGGTCCTGTTTGTCCTGTTCCTAAAGGCCAAGTCCCAAGCCAAGAGGAGCTGTGTGGGTCTCATGCCGCAGATGCGCATAACATCCCATGCGCCTAATGAAAAAGTCAGTGGCTCCCGTGGCTCCTATTCGTGTTCTGCATCTGGTTGGCCTCGGAAGTGCAAAACACCTGCTAATTGCAGGCTCCAAAGTCTCTTTCAAGGGCAACTTCTGAACAGTGAAGCCTGGAAATTGCTCAGACATAGATCAGTGACAAGATCCCTATCTTCCAAAAGGGAATGCAGCTGACACAGTGGATGTAGCTGATTAAAAAGTGTTTGAGAAACTGCAGCAACCTGTGGCTCGGAAGGCAACGAGGAGTCCAAGAAAGGCATCAGGCTTGCAAACCTCTGATCAATGGGGCACTAATTGGTGTCCAGCAAACATACAGAACTCAGGTTCAGGAAAAGAACTTCAACCATAAACAGATACAAAAGCTGATCCCAGTAGGAAACATCAGCATGCAGGATTTAATGTGAAACCACAACACAATATAGCATAGCGTTGTGGTTTCACATTAAATTCTGCATGCTGATGTTTCCTACTGGGATCAGCTTTTGTATCTGTTTATGGTTGGCGTTAATTGGTTTGCCACCACTTGGGCAAATAACCCCTCTGGGACACATTGGCTGGGTCTGGTCCAGATCGAATTTCAGCCTCATCTAGACCCCAGCTTCCAACGATAGGTGAAGGACAGAAGCGTGAAAAGTTGTGAACAGCTATATTGATCGCTCAGGTTGCCAACCTACTGGAGATCTCACAAAATTGCAGCTTATCTCCGGACATCAGTACCCCTGGAGAAAATGGTTGCTTTGGAGGGTGCATTCTATGGCATTTTCCCCAAAACCTGACCTTTCAAGTCTCAAATCTCCAGGAATTTCCCAACCCAGACCTGGCAACCCTCAAAACAAGAATGAAATTCTTGTTCTATCAAGTGACACAAGACACTGTGCCAGCTTTCATGTTCACCAGAACTCTTCATCAGGGTGGATTTCAAAAATAGCAGAGCAGAAGGCAACATTTTCAGGGCCTGACATTAAGGTCCGATCCTCTGTAAGATGGAAGCAGATATTGAGGCGCTGAGTGAATGTTCTCTGATAATCTGCATTCAGTCCGTGCAATTTCATTCTTTGTTCTCTGACTGAAATACAGAAGGGAGGGCTAGAATTTCAGCGCAGAAGCATACAGACCCAGTCACAGGCTCAGCAGAGGACAGAGGGGACAAGCTATAGTTCTGCGTTTGTGGAATGCAATGAAGGGGTTCCCATAAGACCATGTAGTATAGAGCGCCAGATCTAATGGTTCGAGAGCCAGCGTGATGCAGTGGTTAAGAGCAGGTGGACTCTAATCTGGACAACCGGGTTTGATTCTCCACTCTTCCATGTGAGCAGCAGACTCTTATCTGGTGGACTGGATTTGTTTCCCCACTCCTAAACATGAAGCCTGCTGGGTGATTTTGGGCTAGTCACAGTTTGATTCCCCACTCCTCCACATGAGCAGCAGATCCTTATCTGGTGAACTGGATTTGTTTCCCTGCTCCACACATGAAGCCTGCTGGGTGATCTTGGGCCGGTCACAGTTCTCTCTGAATTCTCTCAACCCCACCTACCTCACAAGGTGTTTGTTGCAGGGAGAGAAAGGGAAAGGAGTTTGTAAGCCCCTTTGAGACTCCTTATAGGAGAGAATGGGGGGTATAAATCCAAACTCCTCCTCTTCTTCTTCTTCTTCCTGTCTTAATGAGGAACCAGCTGGCAAACGACAACTGTGGGACCTGGTCAACAACCAATCATAATCACTCATCTATCCCTTTCCCAAGTAGGGTTGCCAACTCCAGCTTCAGAAATTCCTGGAGCTTGGGGGTAATGTCCTGGGAAGGCCAAGTTTTAAAGCTCTGCTGGGACGGAATGTCCATGGTATACCATAGAATCTGCCCTCGGAAGCTTCCTCCAGGGAAAGAGCTGATCTTTGAGGTCTGGTGATCAGTCAGTCCTTTGAGAAGCACAGAAATGCTGTATTGTGGGTGCCATGTGAAACAGCCTAAGAGATCTCTCCATGTTACTTCCCTGTTCTCACCAGGTAACTCCATCGCCACAATCCCCTTGTTATTCTCCACACTTTTGTTCTCTACTAGCACCTACTGTGGGGTGTCATAACATTTTTTTTAGGGGGGGGGATGAATCATCTTATGAATACTTGCAAACAATAGAAGATCACTCATCACAGGGAGGCGTGTGCTCCAGCAGACAGAATCATGGGGAGGAATGTGAGGTCAAACAAGGCACTACAAAACAACCCGATGTGGGCACATTTTGGTGACTGAAGCCCACACAAGCCAAATCACTGCGTTCCGTAGTAATTCATCCAAATTGCTGAACAAGCCCTGGTTCTATGTTGGCAAATATTTGCACAGCCTAGCATTCCCTGTTCACCCAGGCAGAGGGAATAGGCAGAGCCCACCGTGTCATTCTGGCAGGATGGTTGGTATAGTGGTTAGAGCGTTAAGAGTATGGTCTGGGTGACTGAAGTTGAAATGCCTGGACAAATAGCCATGGAGGCTTGCTGAATAACCTTGGGCCAGACAGACACACTCAGCCTCTACAGCCCAGGTGTCAAACATGCTCCCTGGGGGCCGGACCCAGCCCTGTGAGAGGGCTTATCAGGTCCACAAGCCAGCGGAGGCAAAGGCAACCCACCCCCCTTGCAGTTCAGACAGCACCCCCACCCTGCTCCCAATTTGGCCTGGTGAATCCACTGAGACAGCCCCACCCCCTCCCCCTATTGTATCCTATTGGATTAATTGATTTATTATGTGGTTGTTTGGGGATTGTTGTGAGCCGCCTAGAGCCCTTTGGGGATGAGGTGGCCTATAAAATCGAATGAATGAATGTATACATACATACATTCATCCATTCGAATATATATATATATTCATTCATTCATATATATATATGTATATATCTCCAGCCCTTGTACAAATCAGTTCGACAAGCCGACTCTACAGGGTTGTTCTGAGGATAAAATGGAGAATAAGCCCATGTGGGCTCATTTCGGGTCCTCATTGGAGGAGAAAGGCAACGTATGAATGAAGTAAACACAAACTAAATAGGAACATAATTAATCCATGTTCAGTGATGTGGAGTATGCTAATTTCAGAAAAGGCTCCTGCAGCCTTTGATTGAGGGAAGCAAGATCTATGAAATTTAGAATTCAGGGACAATAGATCCAGGAGGGGCAAAATGAAGCTCTTCTTTAAATACACAGGTGCCGTCAAGTTGCAAATGACTAATGACAACCCCCCACAAGGGGCTTTCGATGCAAGTAAGAAGTCGAGCTAATTTGACAGTGCTTCCCTTGCAGAGTCTTCCTTGGTGGTCTGCTATCCCACCCTACTTAGCTTCCGACATGTGAAGAGATTGAGCTATACCATGCCACCTTCTGTCCCAAGCGCTTTTCTCAATGGTTAATAAAATGTTGCATTCACTGCTGGTGGACATAGTGACGGCAACTAATACGGATGGCCTTGAAGGGTGGGGAAGAAGGAGAGTTGGTTTTTATACCCCACTTTTCTCTACTGAAAGGAGTCTCAAAACAGCTTCCAATTACCTTTCCTTTCCCCCCTGCAACAGACACCTTGTGGTGGCACTGAGAGAGTTCTGAGAGAACTGTAACTAGCCCAAGGTCCCTCAACAGACTTCATGTGTAGGACCAGGGAATAGAACCCAGTTCTCCAACATACAGTCCGCTTAACCACTACACCAGATTCATGAACGAGAGGCCCACAAATGGATCCTAGCCATGATGTCCAAAGGTAAATTGCCAGTGTTGCTAGGATGCCACACTGGAAAAAGCCTTTGCCTCTACACCAGTGGTTCTCATCCTTCCTAATGCCGCGACCCTTTAATACAGTTCCTCATGTTGTGGCGACCCCCAAACCTAATATTGATCCATTTTACAGATGGAGAACACTGATGCAGAGAGTCTTAGGCGACCCCTGTGAAAGGGTCGTTCGACCCCCAAAGGGGTCGCGACCCACAGGTTGAGAACCACTGCTCTACACCCTGCTGTTGGACCTCCAGAGTAATTGGTTGGCCACTGTGTGAGAAAGGATGCCGGAACAGATAGATCACTGCTCTGCTCCAGCAAGACTCTTCTTGTCTTTTTATGTCCTTATGACTTTCAGCGATCTTCTGCTAGAGTCAACATTAGTGACTCACGGATTATTTTATGGAATTTGTCAAGCTGAGCAGATACTGTTTATGAATATGTATACAAGCCTGGTGGGCAAGCAAAACTTAGCAAAAGCACCACAATATGCTAATTGCTCTGCACATACTACGCAGCAGCCTCTCATGAATACTTCTCAGTCCTGCCACATGATTTGCATTTTGTGGCCTACAAAAGGATTGCCTCAGATGGTCCAGGCTGATTGGCGCTTTTAGAGAAACAGCTTCTTGAACGAGACTGTATAGTTTACTCAGTTCAGATGATCAAACATAAGCAGACAACATGGGCAGAAGCTTCTGAACTGTGGGATGGGATTGCCAGAATGAGTTACCCTGATGAAGGAAGCTTTGACTCTCAAACGCTTCCACTCTGGAAATCTTGTTGGTTTTAAGGTGCTACTGGATTCGAATCTTGCTCTGCTACTGCAGATCAATGTGGCTGCCCACTTAAAACTACTATAAAAAAAGCTATCCCATTTGAGTTTGAACTTCCACAATCTAGCCTCACTCAGAATGCCAACATGGTCATGTTTAGTTCTCTTTATATGATTTTTTGGGTTCATTTTGTTCCTCTGTCTATAGTTTGTGCGGTTTATATGTGCAGTTTTTCACACTGGGACTGTGAGAACAGGTTCCCAGAGACAGTTGGTCCACACTGTCCAATGTTGGGACTATTTAACCAGGTAGGAATAAACAAAATCGCAACAGGAAAAATAAAGGTTCATATTTTGTATAGAAAATAATCCAAATGGGGCACAGAGCTCCTGCTATAAAGGCATGCCCACCAATGAAAGCAAACTTTAGGCAATTATAAAAAAACTGAAATCACAGTGACATAGTAGCATAGAGACCAGAATACTCGCAAATAACCAATAACTGTTAATCAGGACAAGCACAGAGCCAATGAGAAAAATCTAACTAAGCTTTTTCCTCCCTGGGAGCTGATACTGTGCTCCAACAGCAGGAATGCAGGAGAAGGAGGGAGGAGGAAGCGAACAGAACAACAAAGGCAAGAAGATTGAATGCAGCTCCAGGCTAACTGTCTTTGGGTAGGAGATAAGGAAATGTGAACATTTCTCCCTAGGCACTCTGTACTTAGGAAAAGTTTCACTATGCATGCTTACTTATATCTAGAATGCAAAGGGTCACCAACACAAGCCCAGCTAAGTAAGACCTGAACTTAGCTCATGTCTTGTTCGTGTCAGTCATGTCTACATCCTCCAATTTTGATTTCCTCCACCCAATTCTATCAACATCATGAATTGTACTGCAATGCTTCCATTGCTCAAAGCCTCCAACTTGGCTGCCATGTTTGTTCCTCACAATTATTATTTCTATTTGACAACAAATGAGCCATTTACAGATGCAGAGCCTTACAGAGTAACATACGGGGGCAAAACCAGGTCCTTGCTCTAAGGAACTTAAAAACATGAATTCCAACCGTGGAGGAGACAATAAAGGAAGGATGGTAGAAATAAGGATACGAGAACAGATGGGATGTTAATGGTTGAGATGATGTTATTTATGGGGCCATCTGTGTTGGCAAGGTAGCAACAAGCTATCATAGCACCAAAATGCTTCTGCAGGCAGGAATAGGAAGGGGAAAGCTAAAACTGGTGTAAATATAAGTAAGCCCGCCCTTTTTAAAGATAAACACAAGCAACACAAGCTGAATAAAGCTCATACAAACTCAACACTCTGCATACCCTTCCACAGTAACAGTTCACATAGTCCACGTTCACACAGAGAACTGTTTTTCAAGTATTATCAAGAAGAGTATTTTGAGGAGGTAGATGGGGCAGCAATATTACACTTAGTAAAAATTAGTGTATTGTATTTAGATTCAAATTCGGTAGCACTTTAGCGAGCATGGTGTAGTGAAGAGTGGCATATTATAACTTGGAAAATTGGGTTTGATGTCCAGCTCCTCTGCATGAAATCTACTGAGTGAACTTGGGCCAGTCTCAGTTCTCTCCAAACTCCTCAGCCCCCGCAGGGCCAAGCCGAATGTCTCTTTCCTTGACAACCCTATGGGGTTGCCATATCAGCTGTGATTTCACACGACACAAACACACAGAGCACTTTAGAGGCCCTTTCCACACACACACACACGCACACACATTTTGAGGCAGAAAATAAAACTTTTCTTCTGTAGATTCCTGCATTGTTTCTTTTTTGAAAACCCTTTTACAGCTATTCTTTTGTGTGAAACATTTTCAAAATGTCTTCCCTTCTATGCAGACATATTTAAAATGTTTTATCTTTCCCACTGCATTTTCCACACCTCTGTGCCACGTCTGAACTTTCCACTCAGCACCATTTAAGGGCATCCCTGAGTTCACTGCATTACTGCTTGCCCCTTTATGTTTGTCAGTTCTGTGTGTTCTTTTAAATATGGTTGAATCTCTGAAGCATCGAGTACACACAGCAACAAAGAATTCATTCATCATGTCTTCAAAGCATCAATTCTACAAATAGCCAAAAAAGAGAGAGATGGCAATCATGAAATGTTTCAAGGGGGCGAGTGTGAACAACTGGGGAGGAGATCAAAAATATTTTGCAAATCTCTTAGGTGACTTGTGTGGAAAGGGCCAGAGACTGATGAGATTTTCAGGGTACAACCTTTTGTGAGTCGAAGGGAGCTTTGAATCTTGAAAGCTTATACCTTAAAGATCACCATGGCAGCCAGGAGTTTCACTGTGGCCCCTTGTATTTTTAGCAATGATTTTATTGTTGAGTCTCTTCATGAGAAGCACTAACACTATCATGTCACATCAATATAGGCTTTGTTGTCTGGCATAAAAAAATATATGTGCGTGAAGTTCTTGTCATTGTTTATACATTAACTTTTCACCGTCCAAAGGTGGTGGGTGAATTCAATCAGTCGCTTTGTATACTGGCTGCAGTATACAATTAAATAGAGCCTGTAAGGCAATAATAAGATTATCCGAAATAGAAGAGAAACTAGGCTAAGGTGACGGGTTAGCTTGTTGTAGCAATGACAACCAAGGCTATCTTTGTTATTTGCTTATATACTACATGTTTGTCACAGCTTTGAAAAAATTATTAGAAACTGAAGTCAACCACTTGAGCTTTTTGTGGTACTGATAATTAGAAAAGATGGTAATTAATATACAAAAGAAGAGTTTGGGTTTATACCCCCTTTTCTTTCCTGTAAAGAAACTCAAGGCAGCTTACAAACTCCTTTCCCTTCCCCTCCCCACAACAGACACGTGGAATTGATGAGGCTGAGAGAGTTCAGAGAGAACTGTGACTGGCCCAAGGTCACTCAGCAAGCTGCTTGTGTAGGAGGGGAAAAAACCTGTTCACCAGATAAGACTCCGTCGCTCATGTGGACGAGTGGGGAATCAAACCTGGTTCTCCAGATTAGAGTCAACCACCAGATTAGAGCTCTTAACCACTACACCACTCCGTTGACTTAAAAGTCTGGCTACAACATGGCTGGGCTGGCTTACAGAGTTCAAGAAAATTTGTCAAGGCCAGACATGGATGGCCCAAAGTTGCCAGATCTCGGAAGCTAAGCAAGGTCAGCCCTGGTTAATATATGGATGAGAGACCACCAAGGAAATGCAGGGTTACTATGTCTAGACAGGCAATAGCAAAGTCTCTGAACATCTCTTGCCTTGAAAACTCTGCAAGGGTCACCATAAGCTGGCTGCAACTTACTGACATCTTCCACTCGCATCTCTCACATGATTTTACAAAGCCTTGCGCCCCCTAGTGTCTTATGAGCCCAAATTTATATATTTACCTCAGGACTTCATGGGCTCTAACACCGTCTGCATCTAAGCACGGGGCCTCTCTGCACCTCTTGCCATAAACACTTTCTTCTGGTTTGCTCTGAAACCCATCAGCCTTTCCTTTCTCTTACTAATAAACAGCAAGACAGCCCAATAAACCTTGCTCAGCGTTGCCGTGAGTGAGGTACACAAGATTTAACAAGCTGCCGTGGGTGTGTTCCAATCAAAGACAAAGCAGAATTCTTCTACGCCCCCCCGCCATTAATGGTTGAACAGCCTACATTAAAAATCAAAGTCCCTTTAACATAATGCCTCTTGAGTCATACAGTGCTATGAAACAATTTGTCAACAGGGTTCTCAGTATGGAGGCAACAAGCCTTGTGGCTCCTTTGGACTACTGAAAAAGAGGGTGCATTTTTTGCCTAGCACAGTGGAATAACATTCTGGATCTTTTCTATTACCACACTCCAGAAAAGAAGAGGAAAATCAAAATGCTAGTCATCCAAACTGGCAGTAACATGGTAGTGACTAGAACAAAGTAGAAGGGGGGAATGAAGTAATTTGGCTCTCTCAGAGAACCCCCAGTAATATTCTCTATACAATCCTAACAACATTTCCCTGCAAGTAACCCCCCCTGAATATCATGAGATTTACTTTTGCATAGATGTCCTTAAAACTATTCTTTATAAACAAACAACACTCAAATGTAATGTAGGCTATATATGCTGGACTGGAGCAGAAGAAATCCTATCTTTTTGAGAACTGTTTTTAATACAGAACTTTTTGCAGGTATTTCTTGGGCGAGTCACACCCTCTCACAGCCTAACCTACCGTACAGAGTTGTTGTGAGAATAAAACAGAGGAAAGGAGAACAACCTAAACTGTTTTGGGCCCCCACTGGGGACAATGACAGAGTATATATACAAGAAGGAAACTGATTAGAGGGCTCAGACTGTTCTATCGTTCTCAACTGTGTGACAAGTTACACAGGAGGAAATGCAAGGTATTTTACAACAGACAGCTTAAAATAAGACTCTTCATTATGGTTTCATGTGTTCCTGCACTGAATGCAGGATTTAAAAACTGGGCTTTGGGGCTAAGCTCTCACTGAAAGTAAGCCCCATCGTTCAAAGACATTAAAGAAAAGATAAAATTATGAAATGCATTCAAGAGTGTTGAGTTGGACATTCAGGTCAAAGTAACATGGCTTCTTCACTCAGGACGAACAATCCGGCCAGAACTAATCAGCCCATTTTGTCCAAAACTGTGCTCCTGTCAGACACTGGTCGATTTAATACTTTTGATTTCTGCTGGCTCACGTTCTTCCCTTTTATTTTCCCCCAGTCCATCAAGCCCCTGATTGAGAAACGGCGCCGGGCCCGCATCAACGCCAGCCTGGAGCAACTGAGGAAGTTGTTGCAGACAAGCCCAGAGCAACAGGTAAGGCCAGCTTCGCCCAGCCAGCCCTCTAGAAGAGGAAGCTTGCTGTGACAGGCAGAGCAATGAATTCCTTAGCTTGGAGCCTTGCGTATTTACCAGGGCCGAAGGAAGCAAAAAGCAAACCCCCTTCAGATTCAAAGTTCAACAAAATCCTGTATTTAGAGAACACATTACCATAAATAAACAAAATTTCAGATCAGCTGTTGCAAGCACCCCCCACACTTATTATGATAAGAGATTCTTGCCAGAGCTTATCCAAACAGCAGCTTCCTGTGCTGTTGGGTAAACCCATTAGCACTAAGCTGGAGCAAAGAAAGTACACAGCCTCTGACCTTTAAGAAAGACAGGGCTGTGCATATACCAACTACCAAGTACAGTATTGATACAGAAGTCACTCTCTGGAGAAGCTCAACTTTCATGTTAAAGAGGGTCATGTTTGCAGACATTTGAGGCTACAAAAGTATGCTTGAAAGGAGGTGGACAATGTTGCCTGAAGTTCTCTGTGCTAACACTTTCCAGTGGTTTGAGGTAGGTCTTCAGCATCTCGCATACCTCTTTGTTCTTCTGACAAATAAAACCAGAAAAAAAAAGTATTATCGATACATCAAACTCTCAACATGGTCAAATCTGTGGATATTTAAATCCAGCAATTCAGTCTATTAATAGACAAGACGGATCTTTCTACAAACCTGAGAAAAGGCACAGGTTTGCAGAAAAATTTGCAGTCTTTTAAAAAAAAAACTACTGGGGAATTAATCACACACACACCCCGATAGAACCAGCACCTATACCTTTAAGAAACAAATGCCATCAGGAGCTGTTGCTAAGCAACCACAACAATATTGCCAGTTGAAGCCTTGGTTTCTCTCAGCAAAAGGCAGGTTCAGGGCGCAGGTCCCATTTGAGCTCTGTTTTGGCTTTTGAAGGAAGACTTGCTAAGGATGGGGCCAACAGTAACCTCCAGATGACTAGATACCATGTGAGTTCCATGGTTCACCCAGACCCAGCTGCTCAAAACAGTGTGGTGTAATGGTTAGAATTTTAGACTAGGATCTGGGAGATGCAGGTTCAGATTCCTACTAATAGTTTTCACTGAATGACCTTGCAGCAGTCGCACATTCTCAGTCTAACCTAGCTCACGGAGTTGCTGTGAAGATAAAATTGAAGAGAGAATGGCACAAGCCGCTTTTGGTTCACCTTGAGGAGAAAAGCAGGCTTTGAGCAAAGTAAGGAAGTGTAGTTGAAGATGAGGAGCACCCAGAAGGTTAAGATGGTTGATGAGAACGAGAGAAGGAAGCAGGAAGAAGTGAGAATATCAGAGCTGCCAGGAGGGAAAGAAAGTGTAGGAAGGTGGATACAAGAATAAATGAGGTAGCCGAAAAAGTCAGCACTATGCTACTCAGCCATAATTTTCCTGGGGAGAGGGAAGAAGGGAAAGCTGAAGGCAGGAGTCAGATAAAGATAGGTTGCTTAGTGGGTAAGAAGGAGAGCAGGAAAAGGGGGAGGAGCTAGAGGGGCTTTTTGGGAAGGAGAAGAAATAGTATCACAGAAGGAAATGAGACTTCTCTCTGCAAGCCATTGTAGGTCCCTCCCTTGTGCAAGTTTAATTTGTATTTAGATATATACAACTCCAATGATTTAATCTTTTCTTTGGATAGTCCAAGTGCATAATTTTGACCTTTTTTAAAGCAGCCCTGCTGGATTAGATCTAGTCTATCTAGTCCAGGATCCTGTTTCACACAGTGGCCAACCAGTTATTCTGGAGAGCCAACAGAGCACAGAGACTGAGGCCTTCCTGATGTCACATCAGGAACTGGTATTCAGAGGTTTACTGCTACCGAATGTGGAGGTTCCCATTAGTCACCATGGCTAGTAGCCACCGATAGGTCTATACTCCATGTGTCAATCTAATCCTATCTAATTCAAAACACCTATGCTTGTGGCCATGGTTATCCGCACTGGCCAGGATTAGTGCACACCATGTTTAGCAAAAGAGAACTTCTCTTCTACTTTAAAATTGGAGTTATACTGCATACCTAGCAATGTTACTTAACAAATCCACTTCTGCAAGAAACTAAAAGGAAACCTTTTAAGCACATATATGCATGTATGGTGAAGACAATCACAATTCTTCCAGCCCAGGAAGGTATCCCCTTATGGGATAGGGCGGTCTATTAAAGATAATAAATAATAATAAAAGCAAAGCTTTGGTTTCATGTTTGGTCTTTCACAGAACTCAAGAGCTCTATCCCGCTTGGAGAAAGCCGAGATCTTGGAGATGACGGTGCACCAGCTTCGGCGGTTCAAGGCGCAAGGTAATGAAGACTCCTAGACCCTTTTTGCTCTTTGCGGAAAATGCGGGGAGCGCAGAAGAAATCATGGGGGCCAGCGTTCAATCTGTGCTCTCCCACAGCATCAGAGAAACTGATGTGGCAGTTTCTGCTTCCCTTCCAGGTGCTGCGGCGTCTCCTTCTCCAAACAGTCAGGATTTTGCTGCTGGTTACCACCACTGCATCAATACAGTCAGCTCCTTCTTGAGCTCAGCTGGCTCCTGCTTGGACCAGGAGATGAAGTCTCAGATCTTGCGGCAGCTGGAACAGACTTCAGGGCTCAGGACTTCCTTTGGAACCATTTCCAGGCCCCGCCACCCGCACAAAACTATCTCTGCCCCACCTCCCTTTTTAAGGGCATCACCACTGCTGCCACCTCCTCCACAGATGTCTACAGGACCAACACCTTCTCCTCCAGAATCGCAAACAATCACCAACCCATCTTGGTCACAGCCTTCTCCCATCTCCATCCCATCACCCCACCCGCCTGGCCCTTGGACTCTGCCAAATTCCCCTGCAGCCACTACCCGTATGTGGCGTCCATGGTGAACGACGTTGTGAGAGAAGAAGCAAAGCCTCCTGTTAAGGTGGGCAGCCAGGACAGAATGAGACAGAGCCACCCTGCTAAACCTTGAATCAGACGGGTTCAGCAAAATCTCTTTGGCTTCAGGATGCAGAGACGGCAAATCCACCTTTCTTGTGAAATTAATTCCACCCTAATTCATGACATGGTTGAGTGGCAGCACTTTTAGGACAGGTGAAACAGAAGGCACACGAAGCCCCACTTGTCTATGGAGTGTTAGTGCATAGAAATTGGACGATGGGGGGGGGGGGGGGAGCAATAGCAAAAGCTTAGGGAGCTCTACTGACTACTACAGTCAACAAGTGTTGGTCCCGGCCTGGTACTGCTATTATTGATGCTGTATCAACTGATAGAGCAAAGCAACTTCCATGTTTAATACATGCAATGCTGTGGCAGGAAGAAGGGATTAAGCTCAATGACTCGGCATCCAAGGTCTGCGGAGGACAATAGCTTTGCTCTCCAATACTCAGGTGCCCAAGAAATTTAAGCATTCCTCAAGGCAGTGTGGTGTAGTGGTTAAGAGTGGTGCCTCTATCTGGAGAACGGGTTTGATTCCCCACTTTTTCCACAAGTGGTGGACTCTTATCTGGTGAACTGGATTTGTTTCTCCACTGCTTCACAGGAAGGCTGCTGGGCCAGTCACGGTTCTCTCCAAATTTTCCCAACCCCATCTGCCTCAGAAGGTGTTTGTTGTAGGGAGAGGAAGGGAAAGGAGTTTGTAAGCCACTTTGAGACCCCTTACAGTTGAGAAAGGTGGGATATAGATCCAAACTCATCTCCTTCTCATGTGAGTTCCTAATCAGACTGACTGGAGGCTACAAATGACAAAAACAAGAATGCTATTCCTGTTCTGTTCCCAGAGGGGGCAGGAAACCTTTTAGGACCAGGTACATGCCCTCCCCCAAACCACATCTACCTGAGAAGATGTTGGGAGTGGCAGCTGTTGAATGGGGGCAAAGGTTGTACTTGGCCAGACACACTTGGAGGAAGGTGTGCCCCAGTGGCATAATCAGCCATGGTGGGGACTCACCTGTTGGCTCTGCAGAATGAACAGCCATTAAGCTGTGCTTGTGGCTTTTCCCTACACCACTGGCCCCAGCAGTACTCTCAGTGTGACTCTTGCCTGGGTGGAGTTTTGTGCCAAGCAAGCAGTCTGGTGTGCCACTGTCGGCACACGTGCTCGGGAGTTGCCTCGGCCTGTGCTAAAGTTTCTACCTTGCAAGCACAGCTTCACACATTAGGAAGAAAAGAGTAAAGATTCTTTTTTTAAAAAAGAAGATAAACAGCTGGTTGGAGTGATGGATTCAGTGAAAGGCAGGTCAGCTGTGCTAAGAAAAACAGCTTCACATAGAACCGTCTTCTTCTGTCCCTCCCCCCTTGCCTAGAGTACCGTCAAAAATGAAGCAGGCTCGATTTGCTTTTACAGGCTCGGTTTCTTTATTCAACTCTGGAAACATCTAGTTACAAGTTTTGCCAAAAAAAAAATCATATTTTATAAGACAGGGGAGAGTTGACTGGACCAGTGCAAGAGGTAGGGCATGTTTGGTTTGTCCACATCTCACCCCCCACCCCCACCCCCGCATATCCCTTGCAACCTTTCAAACATACCCCACTTCCAGGGCAGGCAGGCGAGACAAGAGCAGAGGCAACTAGAAGGTTATTTCCAAGTGCTTGAATCTAATAGCAAGTCAGTAAGATTTGCCTACGTGGCTGGTGCTTGGGGAAGTGGGTGGGTCGATTAAATACAAACTCCAGAACCAGCCAAAACTTGGAAGCAGGAGATACAGAAGGGATGCCAAGAAACTCAAAGGGGATCATTCCTGCATCCCCCCCAAAACACTAAAGGGGAAGGAACAGACGTAGGGAGATCAATGAAAGGCAGGGAAGAGTTAAGAGGAAAGAGAACGAAGTCAAATCACCGTGTTGCTCATTTACGGACTAAGTCCCCGACATTTCCCTTGGCCAGACACTCTTCGCAAAGTATAACGCTGCTGTGAGACAGTTAGTCAATTTAAATCTTAAGGGGGGTGGGGGAGGAAGCTAGTTTTCGACTTGTGGAAGGTCCAAAGTGATGTTTGGTAGGGGCTTCGCCATCAGTTTCACTGTCTGTACCTGAACAAAAAGATGGGAAGAGAAGGAGAAAGACAACAGAAATCAGGGGGAAAAAAGGGAACAGAAAAGAAACGCAGAAGGAACAAGAAAATGGAAAATTCAATACAGGAGGCCTGGTGACTCCTGTATTGCAGGAGGCTATACCACTTCAGACAGGTAAATGTACAACAGAATGCAGCTCCAAGGAAGGAAAAAAATCCTCCTGAATAGAATGTTTGCAGATCAGCAAGAACAGGCTAGAATTTATCTTCCCCTTATCCATATTCATATTAACATACATAGATTTTAATTCCAACCCCATATAAGTCTCTACTTGTATGGTACAGCCCAGACACAAGTTAGCACTGGCTTGAAGGAAGCTTCTGTTGAGATTCAGTTTCTAAGACTGTTGAGTGTCTTCTGCTACTGGAGTCACACGAACTTTTAAAAGACTTATTCAGTCATTTAATCTATCACTAAAAACAGAACCTACGCCCAATTTGCCAGTTCCCAAGCAGTTCAGATACCTCATTTCACCCAAGAGATTTTCTTAACTGCCTCACAAAGTTATAATTCTAAGGAGTGCAAGGGAGAAGCAGCAGCAACTCCGTCCACCCAGTTCCAAGCCACTGAGACAGCAACCCTATTTACTCTTAAGAAAGCCACACTGAACTCATGAGATTACCTTCCAAGTGTAATATTAAGTGGGGTGCAAATCTGCAGCCAGTCTACCCTTAGCTACAGAAAACCAGCCTTAAGGGAAGCGAAGAAAAGGTCTTTTGGGGAAAAAATGGCATGGAATAAGCCAGCAGGGTGCAGTGGTTAACAGTAGCAGACTCTTATCTGGTGGTCTGGGTTTGATTCCCTGCCCCTCCACATGATGCCTGCTGAGTGACCTTGGGCCAGTCACAGTTCTTCGGAACTCTCTCAGCCCCACCTGCCTCACAAAGTGTCCATTGTGGGGAGGGGAAGGTGATTGTAAGCCTCCTTTGAGACTCCTTAAAGGTAGAGAAAAATGGAACATAAAAACCAACTTTTCTTAATAAAAACAGCAGTTCCAGCCAGGGGTATTCTCTGTGGTTAAATCCTGTCTGGAAAGAGCACAGAACCTTTTGGGTCTGCACCCAGAGCTCTGAATGGTGCGTGCCATTATGTGCATGCAGTTCTCCGACAGATTCCATCCAAGGACTACGTGAGACTTCAGCATGCTTCGCTTCCAACCCAAAATTACATGAGGAACTGCAGGTCGCTCCACATATTGTAAGTTTTCTCTCTCAATTTTATTTTGTTTCATAACAGCTTTCCTCCAAACAAAAACTTGTTTCATAACAGCTTTCCTCCAAACAAAAACTTCCAGTCCCCCTCACAAATAAACTTAATTCCCAATTCCCCAAACAGGTGCTTCACCAATAACTCCCCTCGCCAAAGAAACGTCACTACCTTCCTTCCGAAAATCTCAGCGCTCTATTTAATCACATTTAGTCAGGTTTGCTAGAAATGCACAATATTTCCTGCCATGCAAACAGCACCAGTTCTGAAGCTTAGTTTCAATTGTGGTGAGTGTGTGAGAAGGGTGAATGTTTATATGCACTGCTTTGCCCCTATGTCTGTATTTGCGCATATGACAAGGAGACCTAAAAAGCAAGGAGGACTATAACTTGTGTGCTGAAACAAAATCATGTCAAAATGGAAAAGTGGCCTGAACAGCCACCCCGACAGCTCCGTTGAGGAGCACAGGAATACATTGGAGCTGGGCAGTCATATTCTGGCAGGGGCAACTGTTAAGACTTACAAGAACATGAAGGTAGATTTGGGGGTGACCGCATCGCACCCCCCCTTAAGTCTGCTCTGGATTCACCAGTCGTACCGGCGGGACTGTCTGGTCGGTGACTCCTCTGGTCCCTGAATAGCAAGACAGGTCCCGTCGGCCCTGCGGCCGTTGCTTCCCTCGTGACGCCGGTAATCCAGTCCTCTCTGTGGCCGGAAGCGGCCTGTCTCTCGCCTCCATTCATCATCGAATGCGGCCGCATCACCTGGAATGGGAAATAGGGAAGGGGGCGGTTGAGTGGGGCAGGGCAAAAAGCAGAACTGAGAGCAGGTGGGGAATGCAACCTTCCAAGAAGGATGGTGGAAGAGACGTGCAACACACTTACTTTCATCCAGGTTAATGTAGTCTTGCCTCTCCTCCTGGTCCCCTGTGCGATGGTTACGCGAGCGCTGCATGATGTGTGCCCTTTCCCGGATGTGGTGCCCAATAGACATCTGCTCCAGCCCACTATCCGAATCTCGCACTGTCCGCCTTGTCTCCCGGATCTGGGGGCAGGAGGAGAGAGTCACTGCGGTGGATACTTTGCGGGGTTCCTAAAAGCTTAATAAAACTCTTTAAGCTTCCTCTGATAGTCCGCAGTTTAGCTGGTGGAGGGGTCTTTTCAGTCAAGAACCCCCCAGGAAGCTAACAACACACCTATGAGGTAGGATAGACTGAATCACTGCCCCAGGTTAGCCGAAGAGCTTCAAGCTACAATGGAGATATCAATCCATGCCAACACTTTCACTGCTATTCCCCCCGGCTCAGATTCCCCTCCCCATAGTTCATACTAGGGAAACTCTAATCATTGCTGTGAGAAGCCCTGTGGCACAAAGCAGTATGCTGCAGTTCTGCAGACAAAGATCTGCTCAAGACCTGAGCTGATTCTGACAGAAGTCGGTTTCCAATAGCCAGCTCAAGGCTTCTAAGGTTGTTAAAGCGAGTACTCAGCTTGGCAAATCACCCTGTAAAACATAGTTTGCCTATAGTCTGTCTCAGATAAAAATGTTAGTAGGGTTGTATATCCCTCCACCACAGAACTCAACATGACAGACCATCTTTGTGGTAGAATGCTCTGCCTGTCTAGCTTGCTCTCCCCCAACATCCATTTGAAAGTAAAAATACATGCTCTTTTATTAAAGTACCATGTTCAAAATTGCACAAAATAATGGTTCTGACAAAGGCAGTGCGTAACAATGAATGATAATTCTCATATCTGTTCGGATTATATTATAATGCGGAAGTGTACAATTTTCTCAACCTCTGCACCTCAACTAACCATAACTAAAATATTTTTCTGAGTACAATAAACATCATGATGGTAAACATCACATGGGTCAGTAATGGCCCAGTGTTTGTACAGGAGACTACTTTCCCCTTTAATCATCGCTGTCTATTTCTCCACAGAAGAATTAATCTCATACTAGGATACAAGCTACACCTCTAACCCTGAACCATGTCTATAAGCCCCTCAAGTGAACAGCCTTGTGGGCAGTTTCATTCATTTATACACCATTTTGGTCCCCAATGGGAATCCAAAGCAACTTCCACTTTCTCCTGTCCTCCATTTAATCCACACAACCTTCCTGTGAAGGTGGGGTAGGCCAAGGTCACACAGTGAGTTTTCAAGGCAGAAGAGGAGATTCAAAGCTGAGCCCACCAGATCGAAGTTGGACACCTGAATCACAGTGGGTCTTTTTAAGTTTTAGCCAGAAGATGCCCCTTATATTCTCACCCCGCCAGGTGCAGAGCGTGTCTCTGATGTCTCCTGATAAACTTTGGGCCCTTCCCCCAGGTTTGAATACGATATGACAGTTGAGGAGGTAAACGTCTGGCAGTTTGTTCCACTGGTCATGTGCTCCTGAAAGTGTGCAAAGTCAAGGAAAATAAGTGAGCAATCTAACAAAGAGGCAAAACCTGACTTTCATCCCCTCCTGATAAGTGTATTTCTACTTGAAATCTGGGAGAAGAGCGTACAACTATTCTTTCTCCAGCACTATTCCAGAGGAGCAAGTGAGGAATACACAGATTCAGGGAAAAAAATGGCAAAGCACAAACAAAAAACCAGATGGCGGAATTATTTCCATCCATCTCAGCACAAAAGGCTCCCTGTACTCCAGGTCAGGGTGTGCGTTGAAAACTATATTCCTGGGCAATTCAAAGAATCAACCAACAACAACAAAAAGAAATCCTGCATCCTAAGCCATCTCCATTCATTCATTTTTCAATAACATTTTAACACCCATAAGGGATAAAAACTTGATTTTTTAAAAAAAGCAAGAGATCATCAGGAACCTACATTGTATTCCTGTTATCAGATCATGAACTCCCTTAGATGCAAGACTCCCTTGGGACAGGAAGGAAGCAAGGGAGAAAGAATTATGATCACCACCACAGCAAGTCTGCGTTGGTGACTGCATGGCCAACCACATAACAATGTAATGCAACCAGGTAATGTAAAAAATGACACTTCTATGGAAAGACTGCCCTCCTGATATCTAATCTTCCTCCTCTCTGATCTTACAACAGAGATCTCCTACCTAGAGGACTACTGGCAATGAGAGGGTTTGGGCAATAAGAGATGCAAAAATTAAGAGAACTTGCCATGTTTCCAATCATGTCATTCATCATCCCGAACATGTCCATGAAGCCGCCTGTCTGAAGGGAGGAGCAGAGAGAGATGGGGTGAGACAGGTTACCATGAAATTTTCAAAACAAAATGACTTTCCAATTCACTTCTGTTGGAGGGTGGAGGAACAGATACATATACATACATATGTACATGTAACCCTTATGTTAAGAATGGTATGACCCAGAAAGGGATGGCGTCTGAAAGAAGCAGAAGACTGCAGAACTCATGAGGTTGGAAGTAGCAAAGCTACCAGGCTGGGACCTGGATATATTATTATAAGCCCTTAAGACCTTGATAAGGTAACTGCAATGTTGTTGGGAACTAGTGGGAAGGGAGCTGTTTATTTTATTTTAATTTTTTTGCTATATTGTAAATGTTAGAATTTATTGTTTCAGGGCTTTCTGTGTGTGAATGGTGAGAGTTCTTTCGGGGACCTTCATCATCTGGAATCCACTACACGAAGTTTCTAGAGATTTCATACACATGTGTGTATATCATTTTTCTCTACAACATTTTCCAAATGGTAAATAAATGCATTCAATTGGCTCCTAAGGAGGTTTTTTGTTGTGCAAGTGGTCACTGAGCCCAGGGAGAATGGGAAAGGGGCAATTGGAAAGTTCTGCTCCGTGAGAAATATTTTATTTATTTACACCCTACCGTTCCTCCGATGGGGACCCAAAGTGACTTAGATCACTGTTCTCTCCTCCATTTCATCCTCACCATCCTGTGAGGAATGCAGGGCTGAAAGGTCACCCGGCAAACTTCAATGGCAGAGTATATGTATCAATATATGTAATTTTAAATACAATACTAAGCAAAAACTACTGTTCCTATTGTAGTTTTAATTTGTTTTATATTTCACATAATTTCAAATGTATCTATTTGGAACAGGGTGTGTTTTGTGCCACAATAATCAAAGTACAATAGAAAATCACAACCCCTAAAAGACTGTGACTCCTGCATCAGACTATTGTTTTATTGTTTTAAAAAACATCATTTTTATTAAGTTTCTGCAAACACACACAGAACAGAAAAACAAAAGAAAAAGAATGGCTATAAAACAATGAAAAGAGAAGTAGAATGGATCTTAATATTCCATAACATATAAACATAATACAATTTGATGAGAAAGCCTTCTGTTTCTTTCTCCCCATCTAACATTCTGCGTTTTGATCATTTAATTAGCACCCACTGGTATATTTCAATTTTACAATAACTTATGGAACTATTAACATATTTACCTTATTGATTCAGCTACAAATTTAAAACTTACTTCCCACTTCTGATCAAATTCAGACTTTGGCTCTCTGTTTACAAAATTTGTCAGTTTGGCCATTGTGGCATATTCTTTTACTTTATCCTCCCAAATTTCTGCTTTTGGGTTTCCTTAAATTTTCCAACTGGATACTATTACTATTCCGGTAGCCGTTAGCATATACAGGCATAGTTCATTACATTTCTTTGGGAGGTTCTCAGGAAGGATACCAAGTAATATTGTCTTGCCAGCAAAAGAAAATTTAATCTTGAATATTTTTTGAATTTTTGCATGTGCTTCCACCCAGTGCTTTTTAGTTTTTTCTACAAGTCCACCACATAGAATAAAAAGATCCAACTTCTTGACACTTTCAGCAAAGCCCACTGCTATTTTCACTCATTTTCATAATCGTTTTAGGAGTCATAAACCATCTATACAATATTTTATATCAGTTCTCTTTTAACATTTCACATGTAGTACATTTAACATTTTTGGTCCATAATGCCTCCCATTGTTGGAAGAGTATTTCTTCTCGGAAGTTTTACATCCATTTCGCCATGCTAACTTTTACTGGCTCAGTTTCTGTTTCATATTTAAGCAGAATCTTATATAGCCGTCCCAACCGATGTTGTTTCTGTGATGCAATCTCTTTTACAAATTCTGTCATGTCTCTTAATCTTTCTCCCTTTGATTTTAATTCCCTTCTAAATCTTGACATTAATTGGAAGTATATCAGTGACTGTATTGTCTTTCCTTCATCCTTTATCTCTTGCTATGACTTAATATTCCCTTCCTTATTGATCATTTCTTTAGTGTATGTGATCATTCTTCTTTCTTGTTTCTCTGCGGTAGTATTTTTCATAGATTTCAAAGGTGAAATTAAAGGACTACGTCTTGTACTGGTCTTTTTTCCAGATTACATGGGAGTCTTCCTCGGTTAGATCTTCCTTCTAGTCTGATTTTTCCCTCCATAAATAACTGTGTATTTCTGCTTTCAAATCTGCTGTTTCCCCCTTTCAAATTCCTTGATCGTGGTTTTGGATCCAATCAGAAATCCATACAAATCCTGCAGCCTGGTAGTATACTTTAATATTAGGCACAGCTAGACTTCTTCTTTATTTTCATCTTGTAACACTTTGAATCTTTTTCTTGGCCTCTTGTTACTCCAAATAAATTTATTAATTTGGGTCTGCCATTCTTTCAAAGTTTTTTCTTGTATTTATATTGGAAGCATGTGAAACAAACAAATTCAGCTTTGGCAAAATATTTATGTTAATAACAGCAATTTTTCCTAGCCAGGATAATCTCAATTCTGACCATCTTCGTAAGTCTTTTGTATTTTTTTCCAAGTTACTTATAATTGTCTTTATACAAAGTATCATTTTGTCCATTTTGACTGCTGTTTTATTCTTATAAAGCCCAAAGCCAATTTTAGCTGCCATTCTACATACCTACAAAATCCACTCTTTGAAGAGTAAAAGAAGAAAATTTTGGATTAGAGTCCATCTGCTCTTAACCACTACAAAATGCTGGCTTTGCTCATTTTTATAAAAGCTCTGGAATCATTTCGGGATAACTAATCCAAACTCTTCTGTTCTTCAAAAGGGAATCACAGTCACTTCAGCAAGATCTGCACAGTTAACTGGGCTTCTAAGACCTTTGGCAGTAAATGCCCAGGACCAAATAATTTATGGTATAAAGTATCTCCAGGAGTCCATAAATTTGGTTGCCAGCTAGAAGCAAGCTTGCTCAGGGATACATGACACAACCTTTCTCTCTATTGTCTGGCTGGAAGACCATGGATCAATGGTCAAACATCTGTGTTACACACAGAGGATTGCAGATTTAAGGCAGGACATCTCCAGTAACAAGACTAGGTAGGAGGCGATGGGAAAGATCTTTGCTGGAGAACTGCAGCTAGTCAGAGGAGATGACACTCACCTTGATAGACTAAAACTCAGATTCAGTGTGATAGTTTCATGAGTTTCATTTACGTGGCAAAGCACTGTAGCAGGCACAAACATCACAAGAGACTGGCTCCATGGCCCAGTAGAATCATAAGGTTGGAAAGGGGTCATATAATCTAGCCCAACCCCCTGCACAATGCAGGAGCAGCTTAAAGCATCCCTGACAAGTTATTTGTCCAGCTGCTGCTTTGAAAACTGCCAGTGACTCGGAGCTCACCACCTCCCCAGAGAGCAGATTCCACTGCTGAATTACTCTTACTTTAAAACGTTTTTTCCCTAATGTCCAGGTGAGGCCTCTCCACCCAGGCTTGATGTGGCTTTATAAGACCAAAAAGTTCCCCTCCCACTTGCAAGGACTTAAGAGGAGAGAGAGGTCCAGCTGGGAACACAGGACGTCACTTGACCCATAATCCAAGTCAAGTCAAATGTTGTCTTCTACCCCATCTTTCTACAATCTGACATGTGAGAAAGGTTGCCAAATACCTTGTTGGGCCTGGCATGTGCCCTAAAGACAAGCAACACAATATTATCTTCTTGCTCATTCTGTCCAACTAGCCTAACTAGATCCCATTATTTAACTAGGCCGCCTGCCCTTTCCCAACACCACGACACTCCTAACTTTAGTACCTCACAAGTTAACAAAAAGCCTAATTAGTGAAGGCCTTAAAACCATTTTAATTTAAACCTTTTCTGCTCTTTGACTTCCTCCTGCATTGAAAGAGACAGGAAAGAGAAAATGGAGGGAACTTTTAAATCACAGAATCATGCACCTGTTGCTTGAATTAAAGAATGCAAACCATTCTGTAGGCAGATTTTGACTTGTTCATTTCCTCATTTCAGCAGAAAGAAAAACATTCTACTACAGAACATTCAAATTATGTCAAACCCCCCCTCCCCCCGTGTACACTGCACAGGTCAGGCCTCACCTGGAGTATTGTGTACAGTTCTGGAGGCCTCATTTCAAAAAGGTTGAGGACAGAATGGAGCAGGTGCAGAGGACAGAGACGAGGATGATCAGGGGCCAGGAGACCCTACAAAGAAAGGGCGGGGGACTTGGGAATACTTAGTCTGGAGAACAGAAGAATGAGGGGACACATATTTGCTCTCGTTATTTGAAGGGCTGTCAGTTAGAAGAACTGTTCCTGTTGGCAGCAGAGGATAATGGGTATAAATTATTGGGAGAAAGGTTCCAACTGGATATTAGGAAAAAAAACTTTTACAGTCAAAGTCATGCAACAGTGGAATTAGCTGCTTAGGGAGGTGGGGAACTCCAACTCACAGGCAGTCCTCAAGCAGTGGCTGGAAAATACTTGTCAGGGATGCTCTAGGCCAGGGGTCTGCAACCTGCAGCTCTCCAGATGTTCATGGACTACAACTCCCATCCGCCCCTGCCAGCATGGCCAATTGGCCATGCTGGCAGGGGCGGATGGGAGTTGTAGTCCATGAACATCTGGAGAGCTGCAGGTTGCAGACCCCTGCTCTAGGCTGATTCTGCATTGAGCACAGAGTTGGACGAGATGGCCTGTATGGCCCCTTTCAACTCTATGATTCTATGAAAACTGAAATATTGTTCAGTGAAAAAGACCCCCCTCAACTGGACAGGTATGGAGAGGCATGAGGAAGATTAAGGGCTTACCATTCCCAGCATCCCAAAAGGCGAAACAGCTCCTGCCTGTAAAAGCAGAAAGGAATATCCAACAATTAGAATTGTAATAAACACCTATGATTTTTCTCTCTAACATGCCTACATCCTAAGGGGCTTATTTTTAAGCTCAGAGATTCTGTAGGGGGGCGGGGAGGAGATAGGACATCAACTGCCCTCAAGTTTATCTGAGTCAAACATAGCCCCGTGCAAACATGCTACTGAGCAGAGTAGCCAATTAGCTTGATTGGACTTTTAGGCAAGAACTGGTATGTGGAGAGGAATGTTGCCCTGACCATGGAACCAGCGAAACCATAGGCCACTCCTGGTTTTTGTCCCAAGTTGTACTTGGAGGTGGATCAAAAAGTTAATGAATCACGTACCATATGTGATCACAACACTGAAAAGCTCAACTTATAACTAAGCAGAAAACTGCCAAATCAAATCTGGTCATATATAAATTCAACAGAATTTCTCAAAAATACAATAATTAGTTCAAAACTAGAGGTCAGAGGTCAAACTCTTCCAACAAGTTTGGTGGTGAGGATGGAAGGTGCTGCCAAGTCACAGCTGACTTATGGCAACCCAGAAGCATTTTCAAGGCAAGAGACTGACAGAGGTGGTTGGCCACTGCCTGCCTCTGCATAGCGATCCTGGAATGATCTCAGATTGCAAATGCCGTAGCAGACCAGGTGCTCAGGAGCAGCAGCAGCAGAAGGCCATTGCTTTCACATCCTTCATGTGAGCTCCCAAAGGCACCTGGTGGGCCACTGCGAGTAGCAGAAAGCTGGACTAGATGGACTCTGGTCTGATCCAGCAGGCTAGTTCTTATGTTCTTAATGCCTCGATGGTCTCCCATCCAGATACTAACTAGGGCCCACTCTGCTTAGCTTTCCAGATTGATTGCGCTAGCTTGGGACATCCAGGCCAGGACTTTCAGAATACTTTATGTGCGTGTCCATGTGCCATCAAGTCACCTATGGCGACCTCAAAGGGTTTTCCAGGCGAGAGATGTTCAGAGGTGATTTGCCACTGCCTGCCTCTGCGTGTGCTGAGAAAGTTCAGCGAGAACTGTGACTGGCCCAAGATCACCCAGCAGGAGGAGTGGGGAATAGAACCTGGTTCTCCAGATTAGTGTTGTTGCTCCCAACTACAACACACTGGCTCTTCAGCAAGCTTGGATGCTACTGAAGGGCCTACATAAAATGTATCCCACATATTAGAAAAATCATGCACAGGTGTCCAGAACATTCCAATACAATTAAATAAAGAATGCTTCCATCAAAAAATGTCCCGCATCCAGTCCAGATTTAGGATGCCTGAAAGCTCTGAAACCAATTAGCTTAATTTCTTGATTGTAGCCTACATACATAAATCAAATATCTTTATCTGAAGTACAACTGACTAAAATTGTAAGAACTAAAAATAAAAAAAAACTTTAAACAACACTAGAAGTAAAAACAAGCAGAGGGTGTTCAAAGTAAATGGTATGAGTTGGAGAAAGAGGAACATCACTGAAACAAAATGAATTCTGTATATCACACTTCACTGCAGAAAAGGTTATACCCAGGAAGGACATCTAAAAACTGTGTTAGGGATACAATTATATAACTGGCTGACAAAACAAGTAAAACACATTAGGGCCAGTTGAATTAATTAGCCCCAGCTGAATTAATTAGCCCCAAGGTTGTTGAAGACTATAAAGATGAAGTTGCTGCCATTTTATTAAGATGTGTAACTTTATTCAAATCACTCCTCGCACCAGGGGCTAGCAGATAACTCATCTGATACCAGTTTTTAAAGAAAAGATCTGAGGGATTACAAATAGTTAAAAGTCTAAATTCTGTGCCAGATAAACTCAAGGAAAGCATTATTAAGTGCAGGGTGCTGAAAAACTGAAAAACAAGCTTGCTGAATTAAAGTCTGCATGACATCAGCAACATTTCCTTTCAACAGCTCTTTGAAAGCCTTTAAGAGTGTCACCAAAGTAGTTAAGTAGAGGAAAAATCTAGTAGATATTATATACCTGGGATTTCAAAAAGCTTCTGACAAATTTCTCTCACCAACACCTCCTAAAGAACCTGAGCAATCATGAGATAAAACAGCATGCGCTCCTGATATATCCACAATTGGACAAAGAACGGGGAGGAAAGAATCAGGGGTTTTTATAAGGAGGGACACAAGGTCCTATCCTTAGCCCTGTGATGGGACCAGGGCTATTTTACCTTCTTCAACAATTATGAGTAAGGAGAGGCCATAGTTGGTATAGTGAAAAGGATGCAACTATGGCGTACAGCGCCCTCGCAGAACCTATCTCTGTTATGAGTGTTTTCGGGGGGGTGTCAAGACTCGTCCTCCTGTGGTTCGGGCCTAATAGAGGTGTTATCAACGCAATGCTTGTGATGTGTCCTGTTTGCTGCAACATCTTTTGACTGATTGAAATACTGGCTCAGCAAAACCCTCTATTTGGGCCTCAGATAACCACGAAGTCGTCTAGTATCTTAACCTTCACTGGCACTGGCAGTGTCCATTTCTGCTACAGTGGGCTATGAATCTCTAAAGCTCCAATGATCCAAAGGTGCTTTCAACGTACATTGAACTATCTTACACCTGTGAAAGCCCATGTCAAATACTGCATATCTCTTCTGTATACTTTTGTACATTGTTATGAAGAAACATCCCATATGTTTCACCTTCCTGCTGAAATGAAACACTGTCTCACTCCAAATGTTTATCTTCTAATTTTGAGAATGTCTGTTATATCCTAAAAAAATACATGGCTGCTTATGAAGATGGGAGATTGTGTCTTAAGCCTGGAATTTTAAAAATTCCTCTAAAAAAAGTCTCCACACCTGTATACGAGCGAACCCTGAGATAACTGGGAATATAGATGACCCCAACATACTTGAAAAGTTGCAAGCAGATTTGTTAAGAGCTCAAAAGCATTCCCATAATTGGATGAATGAGCAATCCTCAAGCAAGTTAAGCCCCTCCTAATTCCTTTGACTTGAATGGTCTTAGAAGGACCTAATCCTGTTCATGACTGCACTGTTAGCTGCCCTTTCTAATAAGATAAACAGAACTGGGCCCAGTTGTTCAAATATGACTGTGCCAGTTACATCTATGCTACAGTGTTATAATACTGCCTCTCTTCACATTGAGATTTTTTCCCCCAAGTCTTGATTGAAACACATTCGGAAACATACCTTCTACCAAGTCCAATAATGGTCCATCCAGTCCAGTACTATCACACTGATCAATCATGGGCTGAGGCGTTTCCCAGCACCGCTAGCTAGGGCCTTTCCATTGGAACTAAACCAGTGATGGTGAACCTTTTCGAGACCGAGTGCCTAAACTGCAACCCAGAACCCACTTATTTATCATGAAGTGCCAACACGGCAATTTAACCTGAATACTGAGGTTTTAGTTTAGAAAAAACGGTTGGCTCTGAGGCGTGCGTTACTTGGGAGTAAGCTTGGTGGTAGTCGGTAGCTTTGCTTTGAAGCAACTGTGCAACTCTTCCAACGGGTGAATCACAACCCTAGGAGGGTTTACTCAGAAGCAAGCCCAATTGCCAGCAACTGTGCTTACTCCCAGGTAAAGGATTGCGCTTTTGTTCTTCGCATGAAAATCAGTGGGGTTTAACACTGCTTAACAGGGTTACCTACACTGCTTCCCCAAAACTAGGTCTTAGGTTTAATGCTAATAATCGAGCCCAGCGGCCCAGGCCAGCCTAGATGTGTGTGTGTGGGGGGGGGGCCACTCTGTTTGTGCGTGCCCACAGAGAGGGCTCTGAGTGCCACCTCTGGCACCCGTGCCATAGGTTCGCCACCACTGAACTAAACCCAGTAGCTTTTGCAAGCAAAGTTATCTGTCATCCTACCAGGCTGAGACTTCTCATAGCATGTGAGTTGATGTTCTAATCTAGGCTTCCCAAAATGGCCCTCAGGTGCTTCATAGGAAGTCATAAATTCGATCTCTGTTTATACAGAATTCAGATTCCACCCCTCAGTCCAGTTGCGCAATGAGTTGACCAAGCAGAATCACAACCTTTTAAGAACATTGAAGTCAACATTGTAACATGATTAAAGACTCTGATCATCTTCGCAGCAATGAATGGACAAAGTGTACCGAGTTTAATTGGGAAGCAGATGGTTGTAGGGGGATATGATAACATTCCATAAAATTATAAGTGCTGCAAACAGAGAGAAACGTCTCTGTCTCATTATGGCAGGTAACTCAGTAAAGTCAACTGGCAGTAGTTGGACCAGTCAAGAGAGTTTCTCAGTCAGTTACAGAATCTATCAATACAAGATATAGTGATGGTCCCAAACTTTTTTTTAAATGAAAAAAGATAAGAACTTCATGTAGGGTTGTTTTAACATTATTAGCCAGAACAGCTAAGTTTTGTCATTATTAGCCAGAATAGCCAAGTTGAAAGATGTTCAGAAGCAGGGTGGGGAACTAACATAACCTCCTTCACATAGTTTCTAGGGCTTAGACCCTTCAGGGGTTCTGAGAATGGGGAGTAACCCACACAAGAAGGCCAATCACAAAACCTAAGGGGCCAATCCTAAGGGGCCAATCACAAAACCATTGGGAGGTTACAAGCCAAGCATCCTCTCACAACAAAAGGCAGATGTATCTAAATGGACACTTCCTGCAGATTCAAAGATAATGCTTCTTCATTCTATTTACGAAGCACCCCCAGTGAGGTGAACAAAAGCCCAAACACACTGCCTGTTTTGCAGAAAGAGGAAGTGGTTGCTGGGAAAACTACCAGCAGGTGCCACATTGCCCATAGTCATGATGCCAGGGCAAGCTGGTCGGCCAACAAGATCATTCTTGTGGTCTTAAATCTGGCGTGTCTCCTTGCATCCCACACTGGGAAATATCGCCCACCACACAAGGTTCCTTTGGTCACATTGACGCATGTCTTGTGATACCACATGAACACTCCCAATCGGAGTGTCCCAATCACACCGAACCTGCCCACAGTTCTCCATTACCTGCATCCTGCGGCTCGCCTGGCGAGTTGTAGGTATGGTCCCATTACCAATGCTGAGGAAGGGGCCATAACCAAAGCCACCCGAGAGCACGCGGTTCACATGCTGGTGGTGAATGGCAAGAGGGTCCCTGTAAGAGGTTCAGAAGAATATTAGATCTTTCATCCTAAAAACACTCTCCACTCAATGCCTCCCACCCAAACATCAGAGAGGTTTCAGGGGCCCATACTTACATTACAAACATTGGATCTTCTGGCTCCCCATCTCTCATGAACCGGAACATAATTCCCTCAATTACAGGATGGGCTGTCCAGGACAGAAAGAGGCAAACTACATATTACAAAACTTGCGCCAGCCTCAAATCCAGATGGTTTTCCTTAGCGCTCTTTGTGAAAAACAGCAAAATTCCCATTCATCTCAGTCAACAGCCAGCATCACCCACAGAAACTGTACATTTGTACACTGGCAGTTTGTAAATAAACATTAGCAAGAACAATTCTCCAGTTCCCCAACTTTCTCCCTCTTTTCTACACTAGGAAGCAACACCCCACCCCAGGTGCTCAGAGGCCATTTATTATAAAGGTTCCCACATAACAACACTGAACATGCACTCCCTTCATCCAATCTCACTTGTTCCCAGGGGCTTCTGTTTTGCCTCCAACTTCTACTACTCTGGAACCTCAGAGGAACCCCAGAGGACAAGGTTCTCTGTGCCTTTAACACAAAAGGAAACCTGAGCAGCCAGGTAGGGACGTTTTCCTTTTCTTGTAGCACCTCCCATAATTCCTTCACCACATTAAAGGCACAGATGGCTCGCTTTGCATCTGGTCACCCTGAGGGATAAATATGAACCAGTTTCAAGGGCAAAATTCATGCACCCTGCACTTAACGCCAGGGCTAAAAATGGGGTCAAGTAAAGCTCCACCTCAGAAGCAGCACCCCCAAATGCAACTCGAGCTCCCGCTCGCGGTCCCTCCCCCGGGCCAGATGGCTCCCCGCAGCCCACCCCGCAGTTAAAGCAACTGGCGTCTGGCAAAGAGTCTTCCGGTCCCGAAGTGGATCAAAACTCTTCCGCCGACCACTGCCCTCCCAGCCCCCCTTTCACATCACAGGTTGCAGCAACAGGATGGGACAGTTTTACGCCTTGGGTAGGACCCGAGGCCCAACAGCGGCCGCAAATGCGGTTAGTGCATCCCGATGAGACTGCAAAAAAAGCAAGGCCGTCCACTTCTCGCCACCACCCGTGGCAGGCTGCGCCTCTACATCTTCAGCCTCCGCTTCGCCCTCATCTTCCCACCTGGGCCTACAGCATCTCCCCACGCATCTCTCCAAAGCCAGCCTCCCTCTTGTCACCCGCCGGGGCATCCAAGCCGGAGGGAGAATCAGGCTTTGCGAGCGGACTAACCATCCCCTCCCCAAAAATACACGAGTTCTCCCTCCCTCCCCCGGATGGCTCACATCTGTCTCCAGATGCTTTGTTTCGCCCGTCGCCTCTTCTTGCTGCTTCCTGCTCCCCCGGACTCTATTGCAGAGGAAGCTTCACTGCTGCATCCTTTCCTTTCCTTTCTTTCGTTCCTTCTTGCTTCTCCCTCACCCCACTCGCGGTTCTTTGTTGCAAACGGGCTGGCGTAGGGGGAGAGAAAGGAGAGCCTCTTTGTTCCAGTTCTCCACCCTTGCAGCCCACTCAGCCGCCCCCTCAGCCCCCGGGCAGGCTCCCCGCACAAGCACCACTTCTTCCCCTCCTTCCTGCTCTGCAAGATGCAAATGCTGCTCCGCGCTCCCTTTGCAGCAAACGCGCTATTTTGCCCTCTTTTGCAAAGAAAAGCCCACAACAAGGCCCAAGCAGGATGTGATGTCAGGAAGCCCCCGCCTCCCCTCCCCCCAGCTCCGCCTCTCAGGGAAAAGAGCTACGTAGCGTTGCAGTTTTGGAAGGCGACGCAGGGCTCGCTCGGGTGAGAGGTGGAAGTTTGCAAAGTGTGCAGTCAACAGCGGGGCGGTAATAAGCCTCTCCTTTCTGTGGCATGACTGACTCTCGGCTTTCTCTCAGTTAGCAGCAATTTTCAAAAGTGGAATGCAATGCCATTTTTCTTCAGGGCTTGAGGGATTCCGAAGGTGGTCAGAATATACCATTAGAAGCTATCTCAACGTTGATTTTGATGCTAAGAAAATGGTTCCCTGCAGTGCGACTTCAGGTCCATTCGTACGAACAGGGAGAGGATGCCCTCTTCCTCGTCACGGGAGGGGACCTGCCAGGACTTGCCGAAGCTGCAAAGCGTGTATTACAACAGCAGAGGACTCCCGAGCCTTAGAAAATGAAAGAGGCCAACCGGATGGGTCTCTCTGCGATTACAACTCTGCTGTTGAGGTTTATATAGCCCTGGTGAAGCCAGCCAAAGGCTCACCAAGTCCAGCACTCTCCATGCACACGGTGACCAACCTGCTGCCTCTAGGAAGCCACAAGCAGGAGGACTGCAATCGCACGTTCCCCTGCATGCTCCCTGTGGCACTGGAGTAGATATTCACTATGGCCATGGATACATCCTCCCTGAATTTGCCCACTCCTTTTTTACAGCCTTCCAAGTTGGCAGTCATCACCATATCCTGTGTCAGCCAGTTCCACCATTTTACTATGTGCTATGTGAATATGAACTTACTCTTGTCTGTCCTGCTTCAGTGGATGACCCCAGGTTCTCATCTGGTATTAGAAAAGCGTCTCCCTCTCTATCCAGGCTTGCATGGTCTGGGGTCCTCATATTTTCGGAACTGCATTTCCCTGTAATGCCCAAGAAGGTCACTTTGGTCCTCCAATCTGCATTTAATTTACTGGTGATCTCTGGCCCCAAGGACATTTGATTGGCCTAGACCAGAGCCAGGGCTTTTTCAGTCTCGGCTCCAGCCTAATGGGGCTTTCTGTCTGCAGACACCAGGGGCCTGTGGGTCCTTGATTAGTTCTTCAGGGCCTGCAAGGTGGAGATGTTCCACCAGGCCTTTGGTTGAGGCCACCTCCTGTCCCTAATCCATCACACCAGTCTCCCAACTACTAATTACCATTGACTAATCACTGATACCAATCCCTTCTTGTTTCTTTGTCTCTTTCGTTCTTGCCACCCTGCTGTTTGATGCGATGGATGAAACACCAGACAGGGAGATGTACTGTCAGTTAATTTGATATTGCTGTTGCCATTAAGAGTTTGTGTGTATGCACGTATATATAGGTTTTAGTCATAATGTGTAATATTTTTGTATTTCATTTTAATCCCCATAAGCTACCCGAGACTGACCTTGGTTGGGAATGGGCAGGGTACAAATGTAATAAATAATAACAAATAACATCTTTTCACACCTTGCGTTATTTTTATAGACCTCTACCATGTGTCTCCTTACTTGCCTTGTTTTCTTAGCTAAAAAGCCCTACCTGAACAATGTAACCGAGGGCTTAGTTCCTGGATCGCTTTGGTTGCTGTTTTCACATCTAGGGCTCTCATGTTCTTCCCGTGTATGTATGAACACTGCAAATGTCAGGCTAGAAACCAGAATGTAGCCAGTCGTAAATCACACTGACACTGTTGACTACTTTTATTGCCCAAGTTCTATCTACAAGTTATAGATCTAGGAATTGATAAGGACGCCCTGTAGTTATTTTTCTTTTGCTCTTGAAATCAATCGCTTTCATACATGCTTGTTTAAATATTTTTATCCTGCTTTTCTCCTGTTTGAGGGCTTGGCAGTTTACAAAACGAAATAAGACAAAAATGCAGTTTAAACCAACAAAATGCACAACCTCAACAATGCCCCAGTAATTAAAGCAGATTACGAGACACAAACTTGGTCTGTCAAGAGGGCTCACAACTATGGTGCCAACTCCAGCCTGGGAAATTCCTGAAGATTTGGGGGTGGGCCCTGTGGAAGTGGTATCTTATGAAGAATTCCACCTAGAATATATGGTATACCACAGAATCTGTTCTCTGAAGCGGCCATTAACTTGAGCAGAATGATCACTGTTGTTTGGAAAGAAGTTACAATTCCAGGAGAAGGCCACTCCCCCCTCCCCACCCCAGAGATTGGCAACCCTCAGCTCTACTAACTGAGCCAACCTCAGGCACTGGCTACCTGCAGGAAGCAGTGGGAGATGCTCCACCATGGTCACATCCAGCTGGCTGAGAAGTTCCAAATCCCTTCCCCGACCTTGACAGCATGAAATTCCAGAACATAATTTCTTCTTGTTTTGGTTCCCCATTCCTTTTCTTCCAAATTGCACCTCACGTACCAATACTTGGTCATTGACCGTAAATAAAGACTTCACCTCACGTACCTGAGGTTAATCTGGGACTAGCTTAACCATAGAAGCAATGTAGGCTCAGAATACCAAAATTCCCAGGGCTCCTGCATGCTGTTGGCAGAGGTGTGTTGAGGTGCGGGGTGCACTTGTATTTCTTTTTCTGCACCCCACTTTTCTCCTCAATGGGGACCCCATGCAGCTTACAACGTCATTCTCCTGTCTCCCATTTTACAACAACCTTGCGAGGTGGTTTAGGCTACAAGAGAAAGTGACTGGGGCAAGTTCATCCAGCAAACTTCCAAGGCAAAGTGGGGATTTGAACGGGGGGACTCCCCGTTCTTCGCCAAATGTTCTTCGTCAAGTGTACATTTGATATTAGATTTCTGTTGTTGTTCAGCAGGGGTTTGGATTCTGCTGTCCTGGTTTCATTGTGGTTCAGGCTGACAAAGAGTCTGACACACCTGAACAAACCACTTAAAATTTCTGGCCACATGTGAAAATTTAACATGAATTTCATTACATTGCTGATCTGCCTGTGTGATAAGGTGGTTAAATACTGCTGTGATAATTATATACTAATCTTAATACCAGACGGATATATTCACCAGACAGAAAAGTCAGCAAATGTCTACAGGGGAGTAAAATAGAAAAAGAAGCACAAAGGAATTGATCTGTTGAGCCTAGATTATTACTTCATTCAAAGAAACTGCACGATTCTTTTTTCATGCACAATTCACCCTAATTCTGCCAGATTCCCCTCTGTGGTCTCTCAAACTGCCTATCAGACAAAGTAACAGAAGAGCCATGCTAAGAGCTCCTGCAATTATTTTTTTGTGTTAAAAGATGCAGTGGGGAGGAACCAGATTGAGACCAATTGTGATGCTATTTATTTATTTCACATATTCCCCACTTTTCTCCCCAGTGGAAACCGGAAGTGGCTTACAACATTCTCCCCTCCTCTATTTTATCTTCACAACCCTCTGCGGTACATTAGGCTAAGAGTGTGTGACTGGGTTGCCGGCACCTATAATGTGTCTTAGATAAAGATGTTAGTATAGTCAGTTGAGGTGCAGAAGTTGAGAAAATTGTGTGCTTTCACATTAGAATATAGTCCTGAATGAATATGAGAATTATCATTCATTTTTATGCGCTGCCTTTGTCAAAACCATTATTTTTTGTGTTATTGAACATGGTACTTTGATACCAGAGCATTTATACTTAATTGAACGACTATCACCAAGCTTTCAAACAGATTGAGGGAGCAGGGATAGGTAGGCCCTAGGACCCAGGAGGAGCATTCTACAACGAAGAAGGTCTGACGTGTTGAATTCTCTATATGCAATCTACTACCATCTTTTTCTGAGACAGAGTAATAGTAGCTTCCAGGGCAGCATGGGGATTTGAACCGGGCTCTCCCAGACTGTACTCCTGCCCTCTAACCACCACATTGTGCTGGGAAAGATGGAGGTTTAACCCTTTCCCTTTGAGCTATTTTCTTGATTAAAATTACACTAAGGTACACTAAAGCTGCTCTTTGGTTTGCCTTGGAAAATGGGTCTGGACGGAGTCAATTACAGTGGACCGATCTGTCCCAGTGGTCTGCAGGCTGCAGCCCATAAACTGGAACCCTCAGGCTAGTCATGAAGTTCTACCTGTTGCCACTGCAAGTTGTTTTTCACCTCTGCTTTTTGCACATGCACACCTCCTACCTCTCTTTGCATACATGCTCGGGAGACCCAGGATCCAATTACCACTCTGCCATAGAAGTCAGTTGGATTCCATTGGACCAGTCTCTCTCTCTCAGCCTATGCAACTCACAGGGATGTTGTTGTGAAGGTCAAATATAGGATGGGAGAATGATGTTGCATGCTGCTTTGGGGAAAATGGGATATATGTGTCCAAATCACTGGTGGAAGTGGACTGAAGCCACAGAGTGTAGGTAGAGCTGCCAACACCCCACTTGGGAAACACCTGGAGATTTGGTGGGTGGAGCCTGGGGAGGATGGGGTTTGGAGAGGGGGAGGGGAGATTTCAGGATGGTATAATGCCATAGCATCCACCTTTCAAAGCAGCCATTGTCTCCAGGGGAATCCATGTCTGCTGTCTGGAGGTCAGTTGTAATCCTGGGAGATCTCCAGCCCCCAACTGAAGCTTGGCATCCCAACGTTTAGGGGAGGGGTCTGCAACCTGCGGCTCTTCAGATGTTCATGGACTACAATTTCCATTAGCCCCTGGCAGAGGATGATGTGATTTGTAGTCCATGAACACCTGGAGAGCTGCAGGTTACAGATCCCTGGTTTAGGGCATAGGTGTCAAACTCATGCCCTCCAGATGTTATGGATTACAGTTCCCATCAGCCCCTGCCAGCATCATGTTTAGGGTCTCTCTCACTGGGGACCTGTTGAAGGGTAGTGGGTCTGCTGCATGGCCAGAGTGCTTCTTTGCCTCAATGTTCCACTTACATATTTGTTTTTAAAAAGCAAAATTTATGACAAAGCTGTCTCCGATGTTCTTTCATCCGAAGGAAGCAACCCAGTCAGCACAGCCTATGGTTGCTGTCTCCAGGCTGGGAACCTTCTGGAGATTTTGAGGTGGTTCATGTGGAGGTATGGGGAACTGGGTGAAAGATTTCACCTAGCCTGTGATATAGCATAGAATCTTTCCTCTGAAGCTACCGTTTTCTCCAGGGGAACTGATCTATACAATTTGGAGATCTGCCATAGTTCTGGGAGATCTCTAGGCCCCATGCCAACCCTAGTGCGGCCTCTGAATTTTTGCTCTGCTCAGAGAAGCCAGAGTGCAAAATAGAAACTTCAGATAAGACATACACAAGGGGACATGGTGTGGCACAGATGGTCAAAAAGAGGCAAGATTCCAGAACTATCTGTCCCTTGTGCACATAGGGGGGGAAACTACAGGAGATCGGATCACAGATCTCCCTCTATCTCACCAATTCTGCCCTGTAAAGTCTGGTCTCTGCCATGGTGTGCATAAGTCTGGGCTGCAGGCCTGCCCTCTCCACAGGAGGTGCACCCTGTCTCCAAAAAGGAACCTCACTGCTGAATGAACATCTGACTAGTCCCATCTGACTAGTCAAAAAATCAAAACAGGCACTTCAAAAGCTAAAAGGAGTAGCTGACTAGAACAGAAGGAAGGCAAAGTGGATGTTACTGCCTTCTCTACCTTCCACTGCCATGGAAGCAAGCAGTCTTGGTCCTTCCTTTGTTGGAGAGGAAAGAGAACACTGCTTCCAGCTTACATTAAAAATACTTTTAAAAAATGTTTGAATCTGTCCCCCTTCCCCAGTTAATTAGAGGCAACATCTTAAGTGATCCAAAGGTTTTCAGTTGCTCGTAACCACTTAATCATGCATTTCTTTTCTTACTTGAGAAAATCCACACAGGAGAGGAAACATGATCATTTTTCCTCAGACTGTTTGCAAACCATCAGGCAAAGGTTAGGCTACTGTAGAATAGATAAAAAAATTATTAATAATTAAACTCTAAGAAAACACCCAGAAGAACCGCCAAAAAGCTTGTCTGAAGCAAGTACTGTCTAGCTCTATTGGCCACACGCTGGTCACCTGACACGGGGTCAGAGAAAGCAAACCCCAGACTCTGCAAGGTGGCTGCTCTTATTTACTTTCTGAGAAGGCCTGCATCTGTATGCTGCATATGGCCTATTTGTGCATCGTTTGGGGGAATGTTAAAGTTGTATTATAACCCAACTGTTTCCCCAGACCTAGATTTTTTGGTATGCTAAATTTTTTTAAAAAATGTATTTATTTCAAAATGTGGAAAGAAATGGGTTAACCAGTACCAAAGGGGAAGAGGGCTTGTGTCCCACCGCTGGCCTTCTAACAAGTGTGGAGCTTTTACTGGCCTGTTGTTTGGGGGTGCCAGGCCTCCCTTCTGGTTCAGGGTGCCAATCTCCAGGTGGCTCTTGGGATAAGCGCTGCTATTACAATTATCTCCAAAAAGGGAACAGTTCCCCTGAAGAAAATGGCTGGTTTGGAGGGCAGACTGTATCGGGTGAAGGTCCCTCCCAAGGCTCCACCCCGCAAATCTCAAGGTGTTTCCCAACCAGAGATGGCAACCTTACATTCTGGCTGACATACCCCAACAGAGTCTGAGGGAGTAAGACAGTCTCTGTGCTCCATAGCTAGCATTTTGCATCTGCTGCTAGGCAGCAGGGAGAGCTTGCTGGCCTGCTGCTCAACCTCTTGCTTGCTTGGGAGGGATTGGAAACTTACACTCTCTGCAGGAGGACTCCTTTGGAGAATGAGTCAGGCAGAGGCTTTGGTTTCCTGCAGGTTTTATTTGTTTTTAAAAGGTAGGAGTATGCAGACGGCTTGTCTTAAGAGGTGCTGGAACTCAAGCCCATCTCTGCCTGTCAATCTCCTCCACCATCCCATCCTTGCTGGTTGTAGTTCAACAGGAAAGGAAAGTCACACCATCTGTGTTCAAGGACGCCCTTCCTCCCAGAGCTGAGATTATCCAGAGGACCTGAAGCTGAGCCTTGGGTGAGGCTCCCAAATCCCTGCTGCCCTCTCTCTGGGCAACTAGGTGGGATGACAGCAGTAAAGAACACAGCAGGGTTATTTCACACAATCAGAAACTGCTTATGTTTGCTAATCACCACTCACAGCTTTCTTTTACCCCTAACTAATTTTCCCACACTAAGAAATATAACAATGGGGTGGCCCACACTTAAGAAACAAAGTATGGGTGTACACACAGTCTTTGAGAAAGCCCTGCTGCATCTGCTTCAGCCATCAGCATGCTTTTAAAGCATTTGTTGCACAACCAATTTTATTGCATGACCTTTACAATTTCAATCAAACAGTTGACTAAAGAGAGGAAACCTCTCTCTCTGCCCTAGCCTTTTCCCTGGAAGCTGACTCGCTGCGTGGAACCAACTGCTTCATCTGTAGAACAGATGGAGACATGCTTTCTTTCAAAGAGAAGATCACTGCAAACTCCTCCCTCCACAGGGTGACTGTGCTTTGCTCATACGTGTTATAACATACAATTTATCTCAATAACTAGCAAATGTATACCTTAAGATGTTTGTGCATTAGTGTACTGATCGGGCCCTGTTGATGAACGTGACCTACAGAACAGTGCTGCATTAAATCCTTTTCTTGAGGAGCAGCCAGAGGTGGGATCCAGCAGGTTCTCACAGGTTCCCGAGAGTAGGTTACTAATTATTTGTGTGTGCCGAGAGGGGGTTACTAATTGGTGATTTTGCCACGTGATTTTTGCCATAGTTACGCCCTCCTCTCAGCAGTAGCGCGCAGAACTTGAAGCAGTCTAGCAGGAGGTGCACCGGTGTGCGTAGCAGCCTGCGCCTGCGTGCATTCGTTTCCCGCCCAAGGACCGGCGCAGCGGCTGCATCCTTGCCACAGCCCCGCCCAGGAATGCCCTGCCCCCAGAATGCCCGGCCATGGCCCCATTGGTGCTACGCCACAGTAAAATTTTTGGATCCCACCACTGGGAGCAGCACATATTTAATTTTACTGAGCCACTGTTAAAATGCAGAGTCCCTCTAGGCCCAATCTTAGGTGGCCGGTCTCTACACGGTGCCTGGAAAACTCCCAGAATTATAGCAGATTCCAGATTACAAAGATCAGTTACCCTGGAAGAAATGTCTGCTTGGAAAGTCTAAGCCCATTCATTTCAGTGGGTTTAGACTAGGGTAACTTTGCATAGGATTGTGGTTTTAATGTATATTCTTTTAAATAGAAAGGGCTCCTACTACCTGTTTCATTTATAAATAAACAATTTCTTCAGGTAAAAAGAGTATTCTATTTTTAAAAATAATTTTTACCTTATCTTTAAACAACATGGAAGTCTGAAGAACTCCAAGAAGGGGGGGAAATGTTGAAACCACCCTCAAGTTCTCCCTCTACAGGACTATATAAGCTCTTGGGTTCATGAGCAGGGCTTATTTCCACCTCTGTCTCACTCCGTTTATCTGCCTCTCCCTTTATCTGCCTCTCCACATTCTGCATCCCTCAGGGAATATTCAGTTCTTATCAGAGTCATTAGGATTGTTTTTCTTTGTCTTAGGATACTTTACAAAGTAATAATTTTATTCATACCAATTAAATCTTGCATTTATGTAGCAGCACCTCTGTTGTTTCTAAATATCCTCTTCTTTTCTTTTTTTTTGCTGCTTTTACATCTAGCACAGGGGCCAGATACTTGCCTATGAGATATAGTGGTGACCTAGAGGCCTGCAAGGAATCACAGGAGTGATAAAAATGAATGAACTTGAAGTGTAAATTATATCTCTATTCCATTCAAGGTATGAGAAAATGAACATTGAGTTTCACTTGCAAAAGATCCACCAAAGCAATGAGATTTTATCCCTGCTATGTAGAAGACATTTAAATCCCATTTGTCTTGCAGTGTATTTCTCTAGTAGAAGCCACTTCCGTCTAATGAATCACATTTTCCTTACTCCTGCACAAATATACCGCCTCCTATCACACTTGCAAAGAAAGGCCAAGTTGGGGGGTGGGGAGGGTTGGGCAGACAGATACTGGGGCTCCCATCTGCCCACAATCAGGGCTCCCCTCATGCCCTCCTTTCCAGCCCATTTGCATGCCTCCATGCCTATGCATCCTTCCCTGGCTTGCAGGCCATGCTCAGATGCCTGCCACATATTCATACCCTTTCCCCAACAGCACTGGCCAGTTTATGCATCCGACCTGAGTATGCTGATGCCAGGAAAGCCACCACTGTGTACCACCCAGGTGCCCTTCCTCAGTGACTCTGGGCTTTTGGAAGAACAGGTGCAAACAGGTGGGAGGGGAAGTGTGTGGATGGGGGTCAGGAGCAGTGGGCCCCACCAGAACTCCCGGGCCCTGGCAGCTGCCCCTCTTCGTGGTATGCTGAAGCCAGCCCTACTGCATGGCCATGGCACAGCTTAAGATATCAACTAACCTTTGCTGGATACCAACTGAGTCAATCACAGTTCTCCTAAACAACATATAAGCCACAGAAGATGGAGGGGGTGTCAGTGTGGTGAGGGGCACTTTAGGGAAAAGGCACTTTACACAAATAACTAACAGTGCTCTGTTCAGAAGTCTTTCAAGTATTCAGGTTCAAGACACAAACATTGCCCTGACCCTCCACTCTTCCAGCTGGGAATGCTAAGGCCTACCAACATATGAGGGAGAGGGGCTCTCCCACTTCAAACTTTTATTCCATTCCCTCTCTTGTGTAACTTGTACCTATTGGATCCACAACTTTTCTTCCCTCAAAAGTTGCTAGCAGTGTTTCCCACACAGAAGGAATATGTTTATGTATGCATAGCACAAAAAAGCTCATGTTGTGAGATCAGATGGGCTGGCAGAACATTACCAGAATGTAATTCCACTGTGACTCCACATGTAAGTGGAGGAAACAGGGAACACAGGCACATTTCTGGATGACTGCCAACAGCACCATCCATTGCTGCTTCTGGCTAAATCTTCACAATAGCTTTTGCTTTGCCTCCAGGTAGTGGCTGGAGATCTCCTGGGATTACAATAGATCAGTGGTGGCGAACCTATGGCACGGGTGCCAGAGGTGGCACTCAGAGCCCTCTCCATGGGCACGTGTGCACCAAGTTCGTCATGTGTGGGGGGCCCAGAAAATCGCCCCCCCACACACACACATCTAGGCTGGCCTGGGCCGCTGGGCACGACATGTAGGTAACCCTGTTAAGTGCTGTTAAACCCCACTGATTTTCATGGGAAGAACTAAAGCACAACCCTTTACCTGGTAGTAAGCTCGCTTGCTGGCAATGGGGCTTGCTTCTAAACCCTCCTAGAGTCGTGATTCACCCATTTGAAGTGTTGCACGATTGCTTCAAAGCAAAGCCACCAACTACCACCAAGCTTACTCCCAAGTAATGCATGCCCAGGTTAAATTGCTGTGTTGGCACTTTGCGATAGATAAGTGGGTTTTGGGTTGCAGTTTGGGCACTCGGTCTTGAAAAGGTTCACCATCACTTCAATAGATCTTCAGGTGGCAGAGATCAGTTCACCTGAGGAAATGGCTGCTTTGAAAGGTGGACTGTATTCCAGTAGGTAAAGGTAGTTCATTGTGCAAACACTGGGTCATCAGTGATCCATGGGATGATGTTACAGCACGGTGTTTACTAGGCAGACTGTTTATAGGGTGGTTTGCCATTGCCTTCCCCAGTCATCTACACTTTACTTCCAGCAAGTTGGGCACTCATTTTACTAACCTCAGAAGGATGAAAAGCTGAGAATCTGAGCCAGCTACCTGAAACTGACGTATGTCCGGATCGAACTCGGGTTGTAAGCACAGGTTTGATTGCAGTACTGCTGTTCAGCAATCTGCACCATGGGGCTCCTTCTATGACATTATACCCCATTTAAGTCCCTCCCCTCCCCTCCCCAAACCCTGCCCTTGTCAGGCTCCGCCCCCAAAAGCTCCAGGTATTTGCCAACCTGGAGCTGGAATGCACTGACAAGGACAGCGTTACCTGAGTTTCTGTTATCTGTCGGCATAGCTTTCAAAAGCACAGGTACCTTGCTGGAATGTGACAGTTGGCACCCCATTCATCTGTTTTACTTTTAGAACACTCCATTCTTCATGCAGTTTGGTAAATGCATGGTTATTTGGCAGATAGGGCATAAGTTTCCTGTCCTATCTCATGCTTTTAAAAATTGGTAATAGTATACCAACATGTCAATAACTAATTTAGGATGGGGAAAAGCAGCTGAAAAGGTTCCCTCAATGGTGTGGAGCTGGGGGAGGAGGGGGAATGACTGCCACAGGGCACTGGGAAAAGAGAATATGGTGAAATCTTCCATGTAAAAGCTCTGTTGCTACTGCACTGCAGGGCTGCAGGACTGGTGGTAGGGTTGCCAGATCTAAGTTGGGAAACTCCTGGAGATTTGGGAATGGAGCCTGGAAAGGACAGGGACCTCAGTGGAGTGCAATGTTGTAAAATCCACTCTCCAAACCATCAATTTTCTCCAAGTAAACTTATCTCTGAAGTCTGGAGATGAGCTGTAATTCCAGAAGATCCCTCCAGGTGCCACCTGGAGGCATCTCTACATCTCGGGCAGCAATTGAAGAGACCCTAATCTAGTCATTTTCTATGTGCAGCCAATCAGAGTAACAGGGCAAACTGGCAGCCCTAGGCAGAAACCTGGGGTTATGCCCCAGGCCACCCACCACGACCAATTTTTTTTTTTTTTGCACCAGGTCATTTCTAAATCATCACATTATAGAATATGCCCCAACTCACAAATCTGAGCACAGCAATGGGCCATGCAACACAGCAGAAATAAAAAAATGCTTTAAAAAATTTTTTTTACTGTGAAAAGTGCTTTAGAAAATAACTTTAGAAAATACAACAACAATAACTTAGTCTTTGGAAATAAGTTCTGTGAGACAGGGTGCCAGTCTGAGGTGGTGGAAGCTCCCTTAGATGGGACCCCTTCCTTAGCTGAGTAGTCAGATATCCTCTCACTGTTAAGTACCCCTGGCGAGGAGGTGGGGGCTCACTTGTAGTGGGTGATTTGATCATTAGGAATATAGAGTTGGGTTTGTGAGAGAGGCATGATGACCGCATGGTGACTTGCCTGCCTGGTCGCGAGGTTACTTGGATGTCAACCGTCTAGATAGGCATTAGACAGTGCTGGGGCAGGTCAACAGTTGTGGTCCCACATGGGCATCAATGACATTGTTAGGAAATGCAGCGGAGGTTCTGGAAGCTAAATTTGAGCTTAACTGAAACAGTTAAAATCAGGACCCTTTAAGGTGGCATTCTCGAAATGCTACCTGTTCCATAGCACTTGAGTGAGCTAGGCAAAGCCCAGTGGGGTCTCCAATGTGTGGATGAGAAGGTGGTGTAAGGCAGAGGTTTCAGATTTGTGGGAACTGGGGAACCTTTTGGGACAAAGGCAGGCCTGTACAAAGGGACGAGCTATCTTAACCAAAGAGGAACCAAGGCTGCTGGCTCAACATTAAAAAAAGGTGGCAGAACAGCTTTTAAATTGACCCTAGAGGGGAAAGCCGACAGGAGCAGAGGTGACTTCGGTTCAGAATACAGTATCTATGGGGATGCAGACAGAGAGAGGTTTTTTCTAAATCAATACATACAAGCAAGGGAGCATAGCAATGTGATAAGTATTGGAGTGTCTACAAAGGCTAGAGGGAAAAACACATAAATCCCAGGTTAGGGACAGAGACAGAATATACAAGTGTCTCTATGCTAATAGTAGAAACCTTGACCTAAAATGGGGGGGAGCTGGAGTACAGAGTTTGAAGGAGGACATTGATATAGTGGGCATCCACCCAGAGACATGAAAGTTGGAATAGGGAGAACCAGTGGGATGCTGTTTATCCCAAGTTACAAGGCTCTACAGGAAGGATAGGACCCAGAGGCATTATTGGGGGTGGGGTGGCCCCTCTACATCCAAGAGAGCATAGTAGTGTACATAAAATAGACAATGCAGGAGCTGATTCCTCTACAAACTGTGGATATATCAATATCAGGGGTGAAGCATAGTTTAACATTAGGAATATATTATCGTCCCCTGACCAAAGTGCACAAGAGGGATTCACAGAGATGGAAAAGAAATCAGAGAGGCCAATAAAAGCAAAATGTAGCCAGGTGGTAATGGGCGATTTAACTATCCCCATATAAAACAGGAAAATCCCTCGGGTCATAGTAGGGAGAGAACATTCCTTGATATATGCTAAATGTCTGTGACTTAGAGCAGATGGTTTGTGGAACCAACCAGGAGAGGTGATCCTAGATCTAATTACGATGTGGTACCAGGACCTGAATGCTTGGGAAGTCAGTGTTGTTGAGCCCGATAGGAACCTTGTCCTAATGCTGTCAGATTCTGTATACTCTGCATGTGAACAAGTGACAACTACTAATGTAGTTACATTTGCCTTCAGAAGGGAGATTTCTCAAAGAGATGAGGGGGGATAGTCATGGGAAGCTGAAAGGGAAAATCAAGAGAGAATCAAAACTGTCCAAGATGCTTGGGAGGGTTATTTAAAGCCACAGTCTTCAAAGCTCAGCTGGAATGTGTTCCATAAGGTTTTGGAAGAGCAGCATACAGTCCAGCCACCATGGTTAACAAAGGGAGGTTGAGGGAGAATTGTGGGGGAAAAGATGTCTTTAGAAAATGGAAGTCAACTTAACTGATAGAGAATTACCAGAGAACACAAATGGTGTAAAGAGAAGCAAGTTAACTGTAAGGAGACAAAAAAGAATTATGAGGAGCGCGTAGCTGCGAACATCAGACCAGTAACAAACAGTTCTTCAAGTACATCCAAAGCAGGAAGCCAGCTAGGAAGCGGTAGGCCAGTTAGATGACAAAGGAATAAAAGGTGTGCTAAAAGAGATGACAGAGTGCAGAGAAGCTGAACAAATTCTTTGCATCTATCTTCACCCAAGAAAGGGTGAGGAAAATTCCTGCACCTGAATTAGAAGCTTCTTAGGAGGGAATCCGAGGGAACTAGCGAGAAGATAGTGGTAGACAAGGAAGAAGTTCTGGCAGCCATTGATAAACTAAATGCTACCAAATCTAGCCCAGATTACGCATTCATCCAAAGGTTCTTAAAGGCTCAAGCATGAAATTGCTGAAGTCTTCTCACTTTAATATGCAACTTATCCTGAAATCAGCCTCCATCCTGAGACCCAAGAGCCCTTACAGGAGTTAAGGTGAATATAAAAGTTTAAACACTAAATAAATAAAAAAATAAGACTGGAAGATGGCCGATGTCACACCAATCTTTAGAAAGGACTAGGGGGGGACCCAGGAAATTACAAGGCCAGTCAGTTTGACATGTTCCTGGTAAATTAGTAGAATCTATCATTACAGATGAAATTATTAAACATGTGAAAAGCAAGAGACCTGCTGAGGAAGGGGTCAAGCATGGCTTTGCAGAGAGAACAGGATCCTGTCTTACAAACTTACTAGAGTTCTTTGAGGGTGTAAACAGGCATGTGGATAATGGGGAACCAGTGGACATTGTCTACTTAGTTTCCAAAGGCTTTTGACAAAGTTCCTCACCAAGACTGTTGAAACTCAGCAATGAAGAGATAAGAGGGGAGATCCTCCTATGGATTAAAAACTGGTTGAGGAACAGGAAACAAAGAGGTGGGTATAAATGGGAAGTTCTCACAATGAAGAGATATAGGGAGTGGTGTCCTCAAGGATCCCGTTATGGGACCAGTGCTCTTTAACCTATTCATAAATGATGACCTGGAAGTAGGGTGGGTAGTGTGGTATGAAGTTTGCAGATGATACCAAATTAGCAGGTGGGTGAGAACCACAAAGGATTGAAGAGCTCAAAGCGGACCTTGATAGATGGGTGAGTGGAGCTAGAAATGGCAAATGCAGTTCAATGTAGGAAATGCAAGTGATGCACATAGAGGCAAAAATCCAAACTTCACATACATAAGAGGTCAGTGCTATCAGTCTAGCAGACCGCTAAGAAAGGGGATTTAGGCGCTCTTAGTTGCTGATAGTTCCATGGGAATGTCAACTCAATGCATGGCAACTTTGAAAAGCAACAAACTCTATGCAGGGATAAGTGGGAAAGGAGTTATGATAATAAAACTACAAGGGGATTGTCATACCCTTATACTCTAAAACCCATTAGATGCGACCGCACTTGAATTACTAATGTTCAGTTCCTGAATCACCACATCTCAAAAAAGGATGCTCGAAGAGACAGAAAAAAAGTGCAGAAGAACTAGCGAGGGATGATTGAGGGACTACAGCACCTTCCTTATGAGGAGAGGCTGCAGCGTTTGGGACTCTTTATTTTGGAGAGGAGACGCTGAGGAGGGATATGATTGAAGTCTATAAAATTATACATGGGGTAGAAATACTGTTGACAGAGAATTTTTCTCTCTTTCTCACAATACTAGGAACTAGGGGGCATTCATTGAAAATGCTGGGGGAAGAATTGGGACTAATAAAAGGAAACACTTCTTCATACAACGTGTGATTGGTGTTGGGAATATGCTGCCACAGGAGGTGGTGATGGCCACTAACCTGGATAGCTTTGGGTTGGACAGATTTATGGAGGAGAAATCGGTTATGGCTACCAATCACTGATCCTCCCTTGATCTCAGATTGCAAATGCCTTAGCAGACCAGGTGCTTAGGAGCAGCAGCCGCATGAGGAGCCATTACTTTCTACCTCCTGCATGAGAGCTCCCAAAGGCACCTGGTGGGCCACTCATGCAGTAGCAGTGGTGAGTGCTGAACTAGATGGACTCTGGTCTGATCCAGCAGGCTAGTTCTTATGTTCTTAAGTAGGAGAGAAACCAAAGCTATTTTACAATTGTTCCAATAATACCAACAAACAAACAAAGGTAAAAAAGTGCGATGTGAAGCAGTGACAAACAGGAAAAAAACGCACCGCACCACACACAGGCTCCAGGCACAGATACATCAAAGGATATTAATGACAAAGTCGGTAGGACTCATTCACTATAACAATTATAGGCTCATTCACTAGATCTACCAGACCCGGCCACACAGCCTGGGAAAACTCTACCACAACCAGTTTCTCTGTGATACACCTCAGAAGATGCCAGCCACAGATGGCAGGCGAGCAGTAGGAACAAGATCTACCAGACCACGCGGCCACACAGCCCAGAAAACCCACACAACAACCAGTTTCTCTGGGATTAACACCTCTGAAGATGCCAGCCACAGATGCTGGTGAAACGTTAGGAACAAGATCTACCAGACCAAGGCCACACAGTCTGGAAAACCCACCACAACCAGAAGTGGGGGAATGCTTTAGGGTGAGGCCATCACCTTGTGAATACCCACTACAAGGACACAACAATTAAAGAGTGGAGTGACCCATTACATTAACAGAAATCCCAGGTACAAAAGTCCCCCCAAATGAACTGTTATTATTTCCCTCACCAACAGAAAACCACTGAAAAGGGCTCTAAGTCTCTCAGGAAGCAGGAGAAATCCTTCCAGCCCCTCCACCATCCCTCAGGCTCCAGACCCCAAAACACCATCCAGTCCAAGATGCTGGACTCCCAGCCTGCCCAGAACTCATACCTGGCGGCTCTGCACCTGGCACCAAAGGACTGCAAGGAACCTGAGACAAAGGCAGGCTGCCAGCATCCCCACCACCCCTCGCCATTGGCAAGGGAGCTCTGGCAGCAAGTCCCCACCCAATCAGAGGTGTAGGCCTCTCCTTCTGTACCAACTAGACCAATGGAAGATGAATAGCAACATAAAAGTTTTAGAATGTCAAGGAAGCTCTTTATTAATTTTACTTATTTATTTTAAATGTTTCTTAACCTCCTTTCCATTTTGGGCAGAACTCAAGGGGGTCTTACAGTGTAAAATAAAATGGATATTTTTTAAAAAATTTGTTTTGAGTACAAGGTAAGCAATTCAATGATTGTGTACAGGGTTGGTAGGAGCCAGTGGGAATTGAATGGAACCCAGAATCCCAAGGATGATGGATCACAAAATCCGAGGGTTGATGTCATTGATACCTTTGACTCAAAAGACAGAGTCTTATCTGATAAACAAAGCAGGTGAAGGGAGGATCTTTTCCAAAGAGGGGCTAATGCTGCAATTTTCAGGGGAAACTTGCAGGGAGCTTAGTATTACCAGGTCACTGGGAGGAATGCCTGCCCTGTGTTTCCTACCAACCACTGAGTTCAGACTCCTGCTGCTCCTCGCTTTTAGTCCCCATAGCAAATGCAAAGCCCGTTTTGCAGACAGAAGAGAGGGAAAGAGAAAAGGGGGGGGGATTTGCTTTGCATCCCAGAGGAGAGGAGCAAACTTTAGCTGAGGAAAGGTCCCTGGCTGCCTCTGACCCACTTTGAGTCTTGAAGCTAGTTACCTTGTCTCTTCCCGCACCCAATCCCTTTCTTTCCCCAGACTCCAGACGGGACGTGTTGCATGCAGCTGGCCTCGCCTCCTGGCTCCAGAGAGTCTGTGTGTGTGAAGGGAGGGGTGGAGAGAGCTGAAGATCGACTGCTGAGAGTCGAGACCGCTGGGACTGACTGTACCACCCTCCTTTTGTTTGCCTTCAGCTTCCTTCTCACAGCCTGAACTCGAGAAGGTGCTGCTGGCTGCAGAGTCTGTTTGCCTGGCAAGGGGAACAAGGGGATGCGAGCAGCCGGTGAGGGGGTGAGGGGAAGGGGAGGGCCAGGCTATGCCCTTAGCAACCTTCACGGCACTGAAAAAATGAGTAAACTCACCTCTGGGGGCAGGCTGCATCCCACCTCTGCACGTGACTACATCCCACGTGATGCCCCCACGTGACTAAGCGTGTCCTCATGCACCCTGGGCAGCCGCCCCATCCTGCACAATGGACTACGTTAAGCTAGATTACACACGTAATAGTCTTGTTGATGGTCAAAAGAAGTTTTCATTCTTCTCAGAGTCCCCCTTGAGTGGATTTGAACCTATTTCCTACATGTGCAGATTCTCAGTGAGCTGTTGAGGAGACAACAGCAGAGTCTTCTCTAAACCTTTTATTAAGTGTCCTCTGGTTGCTGTCCAAGTGTCTCTCTCCCTTTTCTTGCCTTCAGGCTGTTCCTTAGATATAATTCCCTCTCTCCTGGATCTGGCCTATTATGCTGGAGAGGCCATGGCTTTTCATTGTTGGGGAGTCACTTCAACCAATTGACCTGTGGAGGTATCTGTGTGATATGATGGGCTCTCCATGCTCCCTTTTGTGTATTTTGGCCTGTTGAAAGGATGTGTATTTGCAAGAAGGGACTGGAACACCTATCTCTGGATTCCCAGAGAGGTAAATGCTGCAGGACACCTAGTATCCACACCTCCTTGTGGTGCAGAGTGCTGTGTTTTTTTTGTTTTTCCATGTGAGCATCATGATGTCAGGGGAGTATGCAGAAATGAATCTGTCTCCTTTTCATGTGTAAAGTGAAGAGACCACCTTAAGCTCCTGTGGATCTGGAAAGTCAAATTTATGAGAGATAAACTAGAGATGAAAAGTACAAATATTGCCTGCCCGGGGTGGGTGGGTGGGTGGGGTCAAAGCAGAAGATGTGAGGGATTAATTTTCTCACTGGTACTTTGTAGTGACCTGTACTGGCTTGCTTTCATGCCTCAAAGAAGTTAAAGACTGGCAACAGAGTTCACTCGCAACTTGCTGGAAGGTGTATCTATATGCAGTCTTAGTGGATTTATGCAGAACTCTTGCTTGGAAACAGGTGTCTGTTCTTGAGCAATAGTTACTGAAGCCAAAGTAAGTCTCGAGAGACAGTTGTCTTTGTAATTCGACTGATATCTAGAGTTACACATTTATCAAGCTACTAGCGTGGCCCGGCCACGCGTTGCTGTGGCTTATTGTGGTGAAATGGAAAAGGAACAGTAGCAGCAAATCAATTGCAGAGGCCAGCAGTATGTGCTCATGCAAACAAGCAGCCTGATACTGTGCAATGTCAGTGATGTGTGTGCCTGCATTCCTTGGGGGGGGGGGGGAATGGAAAGGCACACACATCTAGGCTGGCTGGTCATATCCTTCCACACATCTAGGCTGGCTGGTCATGATCCTTTACCTGGGAGTAAGTTTCGTTGGTGGCAATGGGTGTAAACTACAGGGGAAACCCTCTGAGGGGGAGTGCTTGTTGCAGCCACATTTCAAAGTATGTCATGGTTGCTGTATTGAGCTTACTCCTGAGTAATGCATGCCTGGTTTTCTTAACTGTAACCACAGTATTCAGGGAATCTAGGGTGCCTGGCCTCTCCCTCCCTTCCCTTGCATGTCGCCCCTCACTCTCGTCCCTCCCTCACTTCTCTTCCCTTGCATGCCACCCCTCCCTCCCTCCCTTCCCTTTCCCTCCGCTAGGGTGGGTGGGTCATATCAAGATACTGGGCCCCCTGCCTCCCCTCCCTTGCATGCCACCTCTCACTGTCTCCCCTCTCTCACTCTCTCTCTTCCCTTGCATGCCTCCCCCCCTCTCCCTTTCCTCTCCCTTCCCCTCTTCCCTTGCATGCCACCCAGTGGTGGGATCCAAAAATTTCAGTAACAGGTTCCCATGGTGGTGAGATTCAAACTGTGGCGTAGCACCAATGGGGCTGGGCGGGGCACGACGGGGGCGTGGCTGGGTATTCCAGGGGCGTGGGCATTCCTGGAAGAGGCTGTGGCAAAGGGACAGCCGCTGCACCAGTCCTTGGGCAGGAAACGAGATACGCGCAGGTGCAGGCTGCCACCTGCGCCGGTGCACCTCCTGCTAGACTGCTTTAAGTTCTGCGCGCTACTGCTGAGAGGAGGGGCGTAATTAAGGCAAAAATCACGTGGCAAAATCACCAATTAGTAACCTCCTCTCGGCACACACAAATAATTAGTAACCTACTCTCGGGAACCTGTGAGAACTTGCTGGATCCCACCTCTGATGCCACCCCGCCCTCTCAGTGGCAGTGGTGTAGGAGGTTAAGAGCTCGTGTATCTAATCTGGAAGAACCGGGTTTGTTTTTCAGCTCTGCCTCCTGAGCTGTGGAGGCTTATCTGGGGAATTCAGATTAGCCTGTACACTCCCACACACGCCAGCTGGGTGACCTTGGGCTAGTCACAGCTTCTCGGAGCTCTCTCAGCCCCACCTACCTCACAGGGTGTTTGTTGTGAGGGGGGATGGGCAAGGAGATTGTAAGCCCCTTTGAGTCTCCTGCAGGAGAGAAAGGGGGGATATAAATCCAAACTCTTCTCCTTCTCCCTCCCTTCCCTCTCCCTCATGTATATGTGTGTGTATGTGTTTCACTTCCACTGGAGTTACTGCCTATGTACTGTTTCCACTGCTCATATCTGGCCATCTGAGTGAACATTCTAAGCAGCACGAACATTCTAAGGGTGACAGTTACACACAGGCAGCTGCATGTCCTTCACCAGGGAGCGCCAGGAAAAAGGTGTTTTACCTGGGCCAGGTGTGAAATTTCAGGTATGTGAACATCTAAAAACACTCTCGCCTGGCTGACTATAGTGGCTGGGAATTTTCAGAGGAATTGGCCCAGCAGTTACTGAGGTATACTGTCATCAACAAAAACACTGTTAGCTTTTTATATATATAGATTAACTGAATAAAGGAAATTTTAGAATCTATCATATAAGACTCCAGACTATGCTGATTGTTTTCTAAAATTCAAAGGAATTTTCTTGCATACCTAAATAAACACATAATTCTATGTTGTTAAATAAACACATAATTCTATATCCTTTCATCTCTCTCATGGTTTGAAATTTGCAGAAAATGTAGAAATTTAAGGAAATCTGCCATGGTGACAAAAAGTACAACATAGACACTATGGAACAAAAATATCTCCTCCATCAAGTATTCAATCTCTGGACCCTTCCGTCTCATAGATCTAAGAGTAGGTTCTGTGTAATATGGTGCCTGCCAAACAAAGAAACCGGGCATTCTTTCTCTCTGCAGGATATGCCGCTGACAAAACTGAGGGACCAAGATGGAAAATCTTCAGAGGAGCAGCATTATTGTCACCTTCTTCTCTGGCAAGCACAGGGAATTACTGAGAAAGATTCTTGTGCTGCAGCAATAACAAATAATAACTTACGCTAGAAACAAGTATTTTACATTCTCATTTTCACATACAGACACCTTTGGAAGACATACTGAGTTTGAAATCTTTTGTACCATCATGTGTCATAGATCTCAATTTCTCTTTATAACCCAAAGGTATGCAAAAAATTAAAATGGAGATCACATCACTTTCTATCTGATCCTTTTAACTGGAGGTCCTGGGGACTGATTCCGGAAACTTCCACATGCCAAGCAGATGTTCAGCCACTGAGCCACAACCCTTCCCTAAGGTGTAAGGGATGCTTGTGCTTGAAGCTTGATGCTTCAAAACTGTCTCTCAATCAATAGTGAAAGCACACTACAGTCTCAGCCCCATAAAATTACATTAGTACTTAAACACCTTCCAGAAACACCACAGCTGTTACTATTTGGCTGGTCTGCTCACACTACTGTTTGTGCTGAGCCTTTTTCACCCCACTAAGTAGTACACGGGCGAGCTAAGAGCTACAGCGCTTGGGATGTGCCACCCCAGGAATCCCTCCTTCCCAAGGATTTCTTCCAAGCAACCAGCTTTTCCTTAGGGAGTGGTTGCTGTTTAGGGCCTCTCCCACCCCCGTTAATAGCAGGGCTTGTCCTTGTGGAAAAACCGAGGGCGAGGGAGATTTATTTTTCAAATTCTGGGTATTTTTAAAAGCTGAGATTTTTTTGTGTTTTTAACAAAAGAAAGGACGGCTATTCATGCATCTAACAAGAGCCACCCCAGGTGTTTGCATAGCTGTGTGATATTTATTTATTTATCGTCCTCTCTCCCTCATCACAAAGATGGGTCAACCTAGTTTTCAAAAAATATATACTGAGGTAACCAACAAGATAAATCCTGCCCACCCCCTTTATTTCGATGATAAGAACCCTAAATCCCCAGCTACCTCCCTTCAGGAGGTAACATTCCGCCCCACCATTTTTCATGAGGGGAAAACCTCCCCTCGGTTGCCACGGAAACTGTTACCCATTGCCCAATTTCCTCCCCTATGGCCTCATTCCCATTCCCTCCATTTCTTCCATAGCATAGCCCTTTTTTTTCTCTCGGCCCACTCAGCCAATAAGATGCCTGTTGCTAAGCGAAGAGCTCATTTGAATGAACCAATCGCCCGTCACCATTCCCCTGCCCTCCTTATAAGGGGAGCAAAGCTCGGCGTATTCCCGTTTAGCCCACATGGACTCCTCCTGCTCCCGTTTAGAGCGCGGGAAAAAAGCCTCCCCTCCCCCCAGCGCTGGCAGACCTATTAGTCCCGCCTCGTTGTGAATATTGGCGGGAGGAGGGGAGAGGGAGGAGCTTCGCGGAGCCTGATTTGCAAATCCGGGAATGGTGGCGGGGTGGAGAGAGGCGGGGAGTGAAGGCAGCTGGAGTGGAAAATTCCAGTGACGGGCGAGCAGGAGCCAGAAGTGGTCCGTACAGCCTCAGCTCTGAGGCTTGACCAGGCGCCTCGCCATATTGTGCACACCAGAGTAGCAATTTTCCCTACTCCCCAAACGAGGGCTCAGTACCACACACACTCGTACATAAAAAAATAAATTATTGCGGCATCGTCATGACAATACCCATAAGGCAGTTTCCCCAGAACATCTAAAACTAAAGTGTGAAACCAGATTGCTGCTAGATTGTTCTTTTTTTTTTTCAGGCCCTCATAAAGCTACCAGAGCAAGGTAGTGAGTCATTCAAACGCTGTCCAGGTATATTTATGAAAGAACACATACACAACTAGGATGAGACCCTTGTCCCTCAGTCACTTCTAAATGGCTGCTTTGATTTCCTTCTTGCATGCAGAAAGCTAAGCAGCACAAGAAGGCAAGGCTGGAGTGATGGTTTTTAGCCTTCATCATCACCTATACAATGTGCAATATTTTTAAAGGAAAAAAAGGCATCAAAACACGTTAATATATTAATGAGATAACATACAATCACCTTTGTCCCTCAATCACTCCTTAATGTTCACTTTGATTTCTGATTTACAAGATGTCTCCTGTCCATCCTCAAAGGACTTGCTGCCACTAATTTTGTAGTTTGGGAACAATCAGCCAACAACACATTGACACAACCATTTTATTTTAAGTCTGGAGAAGAAACCTGAGATTTTATTCTCAGGGCAGGATGAGCTGTATAAAACAATTATCCTCTATTGGTTGCAAGCAGAGATAAGGGGCTGCATGCGTAAATCTAAAATACCTCCTGACTTGTAGACTACTTTGGGGGCAGGGGCCTGCACTTGCCCTCTATAGAGAATGGCTGAGCTAGAGATCTTTGTCATGCCACCTTGCTGGAGATTTGAGGAGATGCAGCATTTGGGGCCTAAAGTAGTATAGATCTTGCAGGTATATCACTACCTCAAGGATAATTACATCTCCACAGGTTCCTCCTGGTACAAACAGCCCCATCTCGCCTATAAGAATAGAACCTGACATGCCACAGACCTGTCAAGTTGCAGCTGACTTATGGTGACCCCATTGAGTTTCCAAGCCAAGTGATATTCAGAGGTGGTTTGCCATTGCCATCCAAATTCTAACCCGGACCAATGCTGCTTAGCTTCTAAATATCAGGCTAGCCTGGACCTTGCAGGTCAGGATTCCTTAATAGCCAGTAACCATATTACAAATTGATTTTTCTTATTCTTAGGCACAAAGACTTACTGCACAGAGGCCTTGACCCTGAAAGATTGTGTGACAATGAAAATGTATTAAGGTGCCACACAATTAATGCTTTTCCTACTCTGCAGACAATTCCAAATATAGGCTGCATGTATAGACACATATCTAGGATAATCAGACACACAACTGATCTATCTATCTGCTTGCCTTTCCTGCTGAGACTCATAAGAGATTACACTAATTAAAAACAGCAATTAAGAAATGAAATGCTCAAAATAGGATAATAATACTTACAATAAAAAAGTAAGATATATACAACGGTGCCACAAAATTAGATTTTAAGGTTAAAGAAATGGTGCCACATTGAGTACACCTACACATAATTAAAAAACCCAACTCTCTGTTCAGATAAAGAATGACTCCTGCACTAAAGAGGCTACATCTGCTGACTCCACATTTAAAGATCTAAGACCAACAAAAGCAGACATGGAAGCTTGTGTTGAACAGAACTCTTTCTCAGGCTGGCTGTTGAGTACAGCATGCAAAAAAATAAAGAGGTAGGGACAGTAATGTTTTCAGACACAATCTTGTGATACCCTGTTTCCCCTAATATAAGACATCCCCGAAAAATAAGACATAGTAGAGGTTTTGCTGAAGTGCGAAATATAAGGCATCCCCCAAAAGTAAGACGTAGCAAAGTTTTTGTTTGGAAGCATGCCCCACAAACAGAACGCAGGAAAAATAAGACATCCCCTGAAAATAAGACATAGCACATCTTTGGGAGCAAAAATTAATATAAGACACTGTCTTATTTTCGGGGAAACACGGTATGTTGCTTGGTCCTTATACAAAAATTGTACAACTTTTGGGCTGTTGTTATTGTTTGAACTTGAAAGCATTCTGAATATAAAAATTCCCCATCAATCCACCATTGATTTTTTAAAATCAAGAAACAAGTGTTATTGAAATTTTATGTCATCTCCCTCTACTTGTTCTTTTTATTATAGTCCTGTCCTTCATAGTGCTTTCTATGGCAGCCAATGGTTGGAATACCAACTTTTAAGATTAAAGCAAAACTTATATTCTTAAGACTTATTATTTAAGACACCTTTTTGTGCACAGCAATAACATGATAGAAGCAGTCACCACAGCTAACTGCTTCTATGGAACTACTTGCTCCTATCTTGGTGTAAAGGACAAAAGTTTGAGAAGGGAAATTTTGATGAAAGGAAACGAGTGGGATAAAACAAGTTCCGGGCTGGATATTTCTGAAATTTTTTTTTCTTTATCAAATTTTACGTTGGTACTTTGTCTGAGGACTGTTAAAGAGAAGATTTCTTTACCAGCTGGCCAGAGATAAAATCACCAGCTGGCCAGAGATAAAATCATCAGCTTCATGAGAATATTTCATAATTGACTGCCCTCTTTTTGGTAGTGGAAGAAGCAGTATTGCTGCAGATCAACTTAGATGGGAGCCCTGGATGTTGCCTCCATCTTGAGCCATTGGTGTACCTCACTAATTGGAATATTTTGTGTTTGTTTTATATATTCCAAAATATATTGATTCAAAGTTCCCCAACATGGTGCCCTTGGGCATCATCAGAGGTGGGATCCAACCAATTCTCACCACTTCTCTAGAAGTGGTTACTAATTTTTTCTGAGTGCCGAGAAGGGGTTACTAAAGCAACCTCCCTGCCCAATAGGGACTGGAGGTGCGTGTGTGCGGCAGCGCCACTGTTTGAATCCCACCACCATCGGAACCTGTTATTAAAATTTTTGGATCCCACCACTGGCCGCATCATGACACCCACTGGTACTTCCTTTAGCACCTACCAAGTTTTTCAGAAAATGGGTAGTGCTATTGTAAGGCAAGGCTTATAATTGGATGCCCTCATTCAATTGAAAGGGTGTTCCACTGGAAGATTATGAAGAGTTGTAAGTACTTGGGGTTCTATTAGTCAGTATCTGTTCCATTCCCCCTTTTTTATTATTATTATTATTATTATTATTATTATTATTATTATTATTATTATTATTATTATTATTATTATTATTATTTGTTTGATTTGGAAACCACCCACTCCCGAAGGGCTCTGGGTGGTGTACAGTAAATGTAAATACAATAATACAAATACAGCAATACATAATACATTAAAATTCATAATCAGATCTATAAGACATATAAAAACATAGCAGCATACGGTATAAAAATGGTGGCCCCGATCCAAAGGCTGGGAGGGAACAGGCCGTGCTGACAAGATGTTATACCGAATGTGCCAAAAGCGGTGTGGCACTCAGCACGGGGGCATAAGGGGGAGGGAATATGTAGCTGGCCTCCCCAAAACCCTGGTGGAACAGGACGGTTTTACAGGTCCTGCGGAATTCACCAAGATCCCGCAGGGCCCGCATGTCAGATGGAAGCATGTTCCACCAGGCAGGGGTTTTAGGTTTTCTTTCTTCTCATTAGTTGCAAAGAGGGAAGTGTTCCATTCCATTTCACTTGGGATTGACTCCGCTCCTGTGGTTGCCATTTTGGGATGGCATTCATCCCTCTCAAAGTTTCACAGGCTCAAGAAGGTTGGGGACCCCGGTATCTTGTCTCTTTCTTGCATAACAGAGACACTTGCTTCTTGATCCTCTGCTTCTGGCACTGTACATAAAAATAGAGGCATGTAACACTGTAAATTGACTGTTTGTTACATCAGTGCTTCCCAACCTGGGGTGCGCGTTCCCCCAGGGTTATGCAACACAGCATTTGGGGGTTTGCAAAAAAAACAATGTAATGGATTTGCTAATATGGGGGTACAATTTTAGGGAAATGGGTTACCAAGAGGTACAGGAATGAAAAAAGGTTGGGAACCACTGTGTTTCACAGTTCTGTTGTACTTATGAAGGAGTTTCCAGAATACTGGGCTCAATCCAGCCAGCTTTTTTACTCAAGTCTTCCCCAATTCTCCAGCACGCCCATTTCTGTTGGTTAAAGGGGTCTCTTCCCCTCTTTTTCACTAGAAGGTAGCAGATCTAACCCAATGTCTACACCTATCTCAAGAAAGATTGTCTGATTCTCTCAGTATAACAAAATCAGAAAATGGCCTGATCTGACTGGCAGAAAACACAGGAAAGGGCGGTTAAAGATTTTATTATTATTATTATTATTATTATTATTATTATTAGATTTAATATACTGCCCTATCTCAGCAGGGCTCAGCATTTGCTGAATGCTTTCAGTTCTTCAAAGCCCTAATAAATCTGCAGATATCCAGTGAGCCTCAGCATTGCCAGTAACACTGACCAGTTATGACACAACCACAAACAGTGGGCTGGGAGGACTCCTCTACATCACCAAGACATAGTTTGTTTGTACCCCTGAAGGCCTGAGAAATCCAAGCCCATGAAATAAGGGGGGGGGATGCCTTATTTCAAAACCCATAGCCGATACATATTGATCACTTCCATCCCAGTAATACATTACAGCACACATTAGTTTTTACTCTTGTGGCTTTGACTGGACACTCCATGCAGAAGTGTCATTTTGGTTTCTTTTGCTTAAGCGAGGGCTCTACGTTCAAACGGATGTCCGTTCCTTCTTTTTTGACTACAGTGGGGATTGGTTGTCATGCTGTGGTATTAAAATGCAAGTGGAGAATCCAGACAGAATGGCCATTAGCTGAAGGACTCAAGAGTGAGTGGGTTGTTTGATACAGACTGGCAGTGCCATTTGTACCAAAAAGATAAGGGGTGGGGAAGAAGGCAGGGGAATGCATGAGATAGGGAATGTAGGAAGGAACAGGGAACTTTTTCACACAAGGCTGTTAATTGCACATAGATGCCATAACACTCAGTGCGTTAGTAATTCAAGGGAAATTTGCCCCATTCGAGGGAATTTCCCAAGGATGTAAGCTAACAGTGTAGAAGAGAGAAAGGATAAGGTGGGGAAGTGAATCTGAGTTGCAAGGTTTGTCCGATTTAGTTTACAAAGAGTAATGAAAAGATTTTGTTCCTGCATCTCTTGCAAATGAATGTAGGAATGTGGTGTTTTGAGTTGACAGTGAGTGTTCCAAAAGGTTATTCTGGCAATTAATGAGTCCCAGGCCATTCTCAAAGGCTGGATGCTTTAGTACAAAATGCTAAAGCTGTGTGCTTTAGCATAAAATGAACAGCCCCACTTGTGAATCAATGTTTCTGTTTCCTAGTCCTATCATATCCAGTAGCCAGACATGCTGAGGAGACACACCAACATGTCAAATTTAAAAGGCTCCATAATAAAGCCAGCCTAGTGCAGTGGTCAGTGTTTCTGTGATAACTGTGTTTGGATTTCTGTTCTTCTATGGAATCTCACTGAGTGATCCTGAGTCTGTCCTAAGTCTAGCCTACTTCACAAGGCTGTTATGAGGATATAAGGTGGTGAAGGGGAAATGATTTCATAAGCCATTTTGGTTCCTGGTTAGGGTGAAAACTGAGATTTAAAAAAATATAAATTTAGCAGCCCTTTAATTCAAAGCCCCAAATACGAGAATAAACCCAACTGTGCCAGAAGCTGGCCACTACCGAGACAAAGTCTCCAAATTAGTCATTCCTATATATTGTGAGAATCTTATGGAAAGGGAAAGCTTTGCTCTTGCCTTTTGAAAACTGAGATACCTAGAATCATCTTCACGAACTTTCAGTCCAATTTTATGGTGCATATTACATTCTGAAAGCTTAGAATGTCCACAGAATATAACTTTTGACTCCAGTAGGATTTATCTAACAAAACCATCACCCTCTGGTTCCACACATCATTAGCTTGGATGAGAATTGCCAGTTTTTAACCACTCCCTTCAAAACTTCACCAAACCACGAGAAAAGCATGGTTGCCACAAATCCGAATTCATGTTTGAAGAAGTTCCTGTGATGCATTTATATATGTGCATTAGCGTACATTCAAGATCAGGCACTATGGATCAGTTATCCTTTGGCAACACTCCATTGGAGATGGGCAAAGAATCAAAATGCTTTTGGCAAAGCCCAAAACACACAGCCTGTCTGCTGCAGGGGAACCTTGTGTAGAGTTTGGTGTGGATTCTGCATCCCACTCTAGGAATTTGCAGGCAGGCTTAGAGGCAAAGGGGGTTTGCCTTTAACTGTGGGAGATTCACCACCTTTCATGCTAACTCTTAAATGTGACAGAACACAGGTTTCCATTCTGGGAATGTCCACAATAGGAACTCAGGATGTAGCCCACCCACACCATTCCACCCATGACCCCACTCTGCCAGCCACGATTTTGCAGGTGAAAAGCACCCACAGGCATCTCACAACCTCATGGCTGGTTTAAGACGATCAAACAGGTAGTGGCGGGGGAAGGGCGCTCTTCCCCACCCAGACCCTCTGGACGGCACATCCTGCGCGGTCCTTATGGCCAGGTGAGTACCAGCAAGCACTCCGGTGTTTCTCGGGCCCCAAAGCAGCAGCACCGGGCAGGGCGTGCGTGCATCGCGCGCTCGCGTGTAGGTGGCGAAGGTGAACAAAGGAACAGTGGCAAGGACTCGCAAGGGCGCCCCGCGGGTTGAGGAACGCGGTCGCGCCCCCTTCCCCGGGAGAGCCGTCCGCGCCGAGGCTTTCCAGGCGAAGGGCAGCGCCGGCGTCCCCTCCCCGCGGCCCATGGATCCCCCTCCCGCCCCGGCGTGCCGCCCGCCCCCTTTCGCGCTCAGCCCTCCCCGTCCCCCTCCCTTCCCGCGGGTCCCTCCCTCCCTCCCTCCTTCTCTCCCTGCCTTCCTCGTCACCGATTCGAGCCATCTATAAATCCCCTTTTCTGGCATAGCCCCACCGTGGGAGAGGGAGGAAGCCCCCGTGCTTGTGGCGCCCGGGACCAGAAGAGCAGCAGCTGCCGCCTCGCCGCCACCAGCGTCGGGGAAAAGCCGCCCGCACGTGGTCCCTGCCCGCTCGCCCGCCACCCACCCGCCCCAGCGCCCGCCCGGCGTCTCTCCGGCTCTCCTGCCCTGTCTCCCCCCTTGTCTTTCGCCGCTTCCCGCTCGCCGCCGCCGCTCCAGGATGTCGGAGAAGTCCGCCGAGGAGGCTCCGGTGGAGCTGGGCGCCAAGGTGAGACGCCCAAGACGAGCGCGCCGCCGCCGCCGCCCTTTGCATCCCCCCACCCGGACCCCGCGCTGGGTTTTGCGAGGGATTGCAGCGCGCGCGCACGGAGGTTTCTCTCGGGGACGCAGCAGCAACAACTCCGGAGGGGCGAGGAGGGCGACTGGCTGGTGCCCGCCTCGCCTCGCCTTCTTTTCTTTTCTTCTCCACACTCCCCCCCCCCCCTCCCAACGATTTGGCCAGAGGACCCTTGTCCGCTGAGCGCGGGGGGCTAACCCCCCCCTCAGGGGCAGCCGTGGCTTGGGGCGAGCGTGGGTCTGAATGGCCACTCGTGTTCTTAGAGACTCATTTCGGGCGCCCACTTTTTTGGGCGGGAGGGGGCGAGAAGAAGACCGGTCCTCCCGGTGCCTGAAACGAAGCAAGCTGAACTGACCCTCCTTCCTCCTGGTGCTGCTTTATTAGGAAACGAACGGCGAGGCGGCCGCCCGCACGGCACAAAGCCCTGGGAAGATGGAAGGCAATTAAGAGCCGGCGCGAGGCGGTGTGTGCGTGCGAGCGAGCGCGCGCCTGCCAGCCAGCCAGCCACCATCTGGGCACGCAGGTTGCTTGCCTTTGAAGAGCCCCCCTGGCGCGCCTGCATGCCAGCCTTTGTGCTCTGCTTTACAGCGGGGTACTGCGCGCCAGCGACCAACCCGGCTGGCTGCGATGGGGCGAATGTTTGGCTTTGGGAGTGGGGCGGGGGCGCCAGGGCGACAATAAACACGCGATTCCGAAAGACGCGGACCTGTGCCCTCTTCCTTGGATTATTTAGGGGGCTGCGGGGTGAGGGGCATTTGCTTCGGGTTGTAGCAGACTGGTTTTATGAAAAGCGAGGGCGGAATTGCAGTAGGAGCCCAGTGGAAGTTTGGGACAAAAATCAGTCCGAGTCTTCCTAATGCCACCGGCGGGACTGCTCGATTTAGTTCTTGCAAAGGGACTGAGCACGTGTCAGACGAGTCCCTGTCTTCTGCCCTTATTACAAACAAGGCGTTCTTTTAATCCAGGGCAGGACAGCAGGAGACGTGGGAGAATACAGTCCCCTTATTTGCCGGAAAGGAGTGGGAGGAGGAAAGAGAAAGGCAGGGAATAATAGCCTGTGTCTGGGTGGTGGTCCTGGTTTTATTTTATTTTATTTGCCGAGGAGATCTTTAAGCGGCTCTCTTGGGCCGGAGGGGAAATAAATAACTATAAGCGTCTTCTAGGCCAGCCGGGGACACAGGGAATAAAGGTTAAATTCCTGTTGGCTGCTTAGACTTGCTTTTGTGCCCTTTCTGATTTTGAATGAGAAAGTTAAGATACAAAGGATGTCAGAAATGGAGCTGCAGAACCCCCACCCCCTTTGTAAAGCAAAATCCAAAACCATTTACACAACAGTATGCCATCTCGGCTGAATCAAAGCACCATTCACCAAGGTCACATTGCCACCTCCCCCCGCCCCAACTTTTCAGATATGGACCATAGGAATTGTTTTTCAGTAGCTTTCCGGTTGCCACCTTGTAAATCCTGTGCCGGTTATGGGTTAGAATAACTACTTGTAAGAGACCATGCTAGATGCCATAACCATGCCCATGCGGAGCTCAGAAAATTGTGTCAATCACTGTCTGTAACCTTGCTGGCATTGGGAAGGAAGCTCATGAACCAGCCAGGGAGATATTTTTGTCTCTTGTGACGGAGAAGATCCTTCCACGCTTGTATTTGCTAGTCTGACTGTGGAAATGTCAAATGGTGGTGTAACAACAAAACGATAAATCCAGGCGAGACTGCATGTAATCTAGGCCAGCGTTCTGTCTGTGGCCTGTTTTACATGCCTTGGAGAAAACACATGATACCCTCTAGTGGGAAATTATGGCACAGTCCATTTTAAAGAAAGGTTCTCATGCGCCTGTTTTTCCTCCTTTGATTCACGCCTATCTACATTGCTAGTTTTATCAGCATGAAGGTGCAGTACATAGGCAGCTAGATCTGCCAGGTCTTTGTTGGGAATTGATACCAAGAGGTGTTACCACCTCCTGCTGTGAAATGTGCAAAGAGATCAGATTAAAGCAAGTTCATGGAGATTTGGTTGACCAACAACTGTTAGCCCTAGAGGCAGTATTGGGAAAAGGCTACTTGTTTTGTTCCAGGGACTTATAGTGTGAAGCAGAATTCTAGATTCAGCCTTCTTAGTCAGATCTGGGCATGGATCTTCTAGGTAAACCAATTTTTAGCTTCGTTTGTTGGGGGTTTCTTTTGTTCGTTCTTTGTTCATCTGCCCCATGAATAAATGGAATTGTTCTGTTTCAGGACGTGGAATATGTATATGCATTGAGAGGGGAGTAAATTTGGCCTCAAGAATGAATTTACTGAGTGGTATTAGCCAAGTTACCCTTCACTCAATCACAGATCCCCATCTTGGCCTACATTATAGGAGTGTTAAAAAGATGATTGAAATAAATATAGAGCCTCCAGTGGTTAGAAAAAGCTCCAGTAGATAACAAAAGGTTGTTATTGTTATCTCTAAAGGTAGCTGTCAGAGACAAAATCTTTCACTTCCTCCGCTAGAACAGCCCAATTATGCTAATAGCACCATCTAGCTGTGTAGATAACCCAAAGCCAAACAGGCTGTGAACAATGAGAGCAAATTGTGCACTCTAATGAAATACAGCAACTGTGTGTGGGTCTTTGTATAGAATGACCAACATTCATCGTCATTGCAGCTGAACTCTCAGGCTGGTCTCCATAAAATGTAGCAATTCGTTTTCACAGAATCAGAGAGTCGGAAGAGACCACAAGGTCCATCAAGTACAACCCCCTGCCTTGCTGGAACACACAATCAAAGCGCTCCCGACAGATGGGCATCCAATCCAGCCTTTGTTTATAAACCTCTCCATTCTCTGAGGAAGCATATTCTACTGTCAGACAGCCCTTACCTTCAGGAAGTTCCTCCTAAGGTTTAGGTGGAATCTCTTTTCTCATAGTTTGAATTGATTGCTCCATATCCTAGTCTCTGGAGCAGCAGAACATAAACTTGCTTCATCTTCAACATGACATCCCTTCAAATATTTAAACATGGCTATCATGTCACCCTTAATCGTCTCTTCTCTGGACTAAACGTGCCCAGCTTCCTAAGTCTTTCCTCATAGGCCGTGGATTCCAGATCTTTTACAGTTTTGGTCACCCTCCTGTGGACATGCTCCAGCTTGTCAATTTCATTCTTGAATTGTGGTACTCAGAACTGCTCACAGCATTCCAGGTGAGATCTGACCAATGCAAAATAGAGGGTACTATCATGTCACTCTATCTAGACCAGGGGTAGGGAACCTGCGGCTCTCCAGATGTTCAGGAACTACAATTCCCATCAGCCCCTACCAGCATGGCCAATTGGCCATGCTGACAGAGGCTGATGGGATTTGTAGTTCCTGAACATCTGGAGAGCCACAGGTTCCCTACCCCTGATCTAGACACTATACTCCTGTTGATGCAGCCTTGAATTGTACTGGCTTTCTTAGCATCCACATCAGAGTGTTTACTCATGTTCAGCTTGTGGTCTGTTAAGACTCCCAGATTACATGTACTCTTGTCAAGCCAGATGTTGCCCATCTTAACTCTGTGGAGAAAAATCAAACGGCGATTAGGAAAAGCCACTTAACAGTGGTTTCAATAGCAAACAAATCCACCAACAACTCACCAAATCAGCTACTCTGAAGCATCAGGAACCTGTGTCAGGTTGCAGGTTTTAGAGCAGTGGTGGTGAACCTATGGCACTCCAGATGTCCGTGGACTACAATTCCCATCAGCCCCTGCCAGAATTGTAGTCCACGGACATCTGGAGTGCCATAGGTTCACCACCATAGTTTTAGGGCGTCATGATGGGTGAGCGAGAGCAAAAGGCATATGTGGGCCACTGTGCGATCCTCAGAGGGGAATTCTGTGCCAGCCTTGTTGGCAGATGTGTAGGAGAGTGGTGGATCGTGGCCCTTGTTGATTCATTGGAGGGAGGGGAGCTTCACAGTTGTACATTAACAAATGATACTAAAGCAACGGAATGCCCACAAGGCCTCAGTCAGCTTCCTTTCCTGGTTCCCATTATCTGTGCTTCCTCATGCATCCAAGTCTGACAAGCTCTTGCTCTCTGTGATATATTGTGTGTGGTTTTTTAAAAAAAGAAATGACATTTATGAACCAACTGCCAAATGTTTCCTCAGTCGTAATTTTTCCCGTGTTGCTTCTGACTAATGCAGCAGCCCTTGTGGCCATGTTCTTTTTACATGTTTCATTATTTTGTCGTAAGATTTTCTTGTACTAGCTGCTCTTCAGTCCTGCCAACCTAAGAACACTTTCCCAGGAGTAAATCACTCTGGATACACCTGAGTAGGATTGCTGTCTGAAGTTCCTTACGTGCTGGACTCTGGCTTGATTTGAACTTGATGCAGGCTGAAACCTAAGAATTGTGGATTTTTCTGTGTGTAGCAGCCCATTTTCAGCAAGGTGCTCCAGGAGCTCAGAGCTAGCTTTTGATTTGGACAGCATCGGGTCATGATTGGGCCTAAGAGATTTCCTTATCCTGTTTTGTAGGACCTGAAAGAGAAGAAGGAGAAGCATGAGGAGAAATCTGCTCGTAAGGAGAAGAAGGAGATTATAGAGGTAAAATGGGGTTTGTGTCTGCTGAAGAAGTAGTGGGAAGCAGTGGGGCTGAAAGGGATGGGGCAAATAGAGGGTACTTTAAAACTGGAGCCATCAGTTTATGGCCCTGGTTGGGATGAACATGCTAACCTTCATTCTTTAAGTGCCCCATACACTTGCCTTTGAGGAAAATGCTGATTTGGACCCTTTGCTGTGCTTCTCCAGGGACTTTCTGCCTTTTTCTTTCGCATGCCCAAAACACTTTTTGTATGTCCATTGAAAGACTCTTAAGCCCCTGGGTTTTTAAGATGAAACATTGCTTAAAAGACAAGGGAGGGGGTGCTTGGAGGTCATTTTGAACTAGGCCACTCCCCTTTCACTTCTGTGTGGCAGTATTGACTCTTTGAGATTGCCTGTGGGGTCACGATGGGGTGAGTAAACTCTGCAGAGCAGAATGGCAGGTTCTTATGCCTCTGGATTCTCTTTCAATGAGAGACACTGGAAGGGTCAGAAAATAGAAGCAAGTGGTTCAAAAATATGAGTGCCCAGTTAGCTAGGAATTAGATAGTAGAGGCAGGGAATATCTGGGAGTCAACTCAGGATAAATTTGGGACTCACTGGAAAATGGAAGGTGAAATCTAAGACAGAGAAGCAGGGAGGATCCTCTCCAGACGCCACATACTCCAGAAAGTGTGGGATGAGATGGGACTCAGAGTCTCTTTATTTCTTCTAACCTGACCAACCACTTCTCAGGAAAGATAATGGAAATGAAAGACAAGGGAAATGCACCTCACCAGTTGAATGGCAGGCAAATATTTTGGCTACAAAGTCTCCACTGGGGAGAAGGCAGATATCTTCTACTTGAGGGGAAAATCATAAGCAGGCAGGTTGATATTTTGGTAATCAGTTGCCAGTTCTGACTTGTTAGCATTCACTGAGAGAAACTCAGTGAGGTCTAATGGTGGTGAACCTATGGCACTCCAGATGTTCATGGACTACAATTCCCATCAGCCCCTGCCAATAGGAATTGTAGTCCATGAACATTGGGAGTGCCATAGGTTCACCACCACAGGGTTGGGTGCTAAGATTTGATGCCCCCAGTGGTTGGACATGGAGTTGGTGTTCTTTAGTTCAGGGGCCATCGCTACTTACCTGTTTTTAAGTAGCTTAAAAACAAAACGTTTTAAAAATCCCATCTTCCCTCCCAGGATAATGAACATAGTTCTGCTCCATTTGAACCTCACAATAAATCTGTAAAAGAGGCCAGGCTGAAAAAATTGACAGGCCTGAGGTCACTTCAGTAACTTCAGTGGGGATTTGGACCTGGGCCTGCAAGTTCCCAATCCTTTCCCTCCAACTGCCATCCCACATAATTATCCAAGCTCAGAACAGGAAGAAGCTGTCCCTGAAAAAAAACAGAGGCATCAGCATAGGATGGATGTTCATAAGAATATATGAATATACCACTTCGACTCATAGTGGTCTGTTTTCGGATGTCGTTCACAAGCAGGAATGAGCTTTTCCTGTAGAATTTTCTCCCTATATTAGATGGAGGCCCATCTACTGTATAGTCCCTCTTCCAGTCAGGAAGGCCAAAGCTGTTTGCTTTCAGCAGCAATAACCACGGATAGTGGCCATTGAAAAATATATCCTCCGATTTAGTTCCTTCTGAGTAAGCCCAGCTGAGAACCCTCATCCACAGAACATGTCAGACCAAAACATATATGTCACATGTTGGAGCTAAGCAGTTTGTGAGGACCAGAGTGTTGGAGGTACATGCAAATACCCCAGTGCTAAGAAAGTGGCGAAGAAGCACATTCAGAGGGCTCCTGTGTGATATGAGAAGCAGGAGAGCAAGTGTCCGTGTGGGAGAGCGCCAAGAAGAGGTTGTAAAGACCAGAAACTAAGAACTCTAAGCGACCTCGGTAGGCCAGAGAGACCTAGAGGATGGTAGAAACAAACTGGGGGAAATTTTGCTGCGGGAGCTAAACAGATCCATCCCTGGAAGGAAGACTGAGGAAGAGTGGAGTATTATAATCTCTCTCTTTTTCTGTCTCTCTTTTTAAAAAGGCACATTTGTGGTACTGGTGAAAATTGTGGGGTTTTCTAGGCAAGAGGTCCTCAAAAATGGTTTGCCATTGCTTGCCTCTGCATAGCAAATCTGGACTTCCCTGGTCATCTCCCATCCAAATATTATCTGGTGCAGAGGCGTACCAGGGGAAAATGGCGCCCGTAGACATCAATATGGGCTGGATCAGGGGCACTCGGAGACAATGAGGCAGCAGGAAGTCCTGCTGCCTCGTTGTCTTCAAGCGCCCTTGACCCCGACCATGTGTCATCGACATGGACAGGGTCAAGGGCGCATGACTCCACCCCCCCACTGCATCTTGCTGGTCTTGTGGGGGCCAGTTTTGCACCCCCATGTGACCAGAAGAGTAGCGCCCAGTGGCAAATACGCCACTGATCTGGTGCTGACCCTGGTTAGCTTCCAAACTCTGGTGAGATCAGGCCAGCCTGTGCCATCCTGGTTAGGGCAAATTTGTGGGGGCACCTGTAAAAAAAAGGCAAGAAGCTGTAAGAAAGCCGATCAAGATGGAGATTTTACAATTCTCTGCTTTCTTCCATGGGTTCATCTTATGCAGGACGATGAAAATGGTGCTGAGGAAGAGGAAGATGATGAAGATGCAAATCCTGAAGATGTAGACGATGAAGATGAGGATGATGAAGGTGAGCATGGGCAGCCTGTGTGGTTTGTGGAATGGAACTGTGAGTGGACACCCCATTAAATTCCATGTCAGATTGAGCAGTTTATAATTCCTCTTTCTTTCCTCCTAGATGATGAGAATGATCAGGAGCCAGATTCACATGCAGTAAAACGATCCGCAGATAAGAAGCAGGAGGAGGTGAGTATAGAGACACTCTTGTGGAAAACACACCGAGTGAGGCTGGAGTCAATTATGCCAAACTAAGGAACGGCTTGGAAATATGCTCTCTTAACACTTACAAGCTCACCCACAAGAGGAGGAATCCCGGACGTGCCTCCTAAGTGGAACCTTGCAAAATTCCCTTCAGGATTTTAGATTAAAGTGATGTTGTCATTCCTTCCCTTGCATCTCCAGAGCATTTTGATTGCCTACATCAGAACAGGAAATTATTTCAGCTCCACCTTCTTTTCCTTCTCACTGTTTGCTGCCTCCTGTTTGAGCAGGCAGAGAATTCTCCTCAACCAGGAGATGAATCTTCCCATCTCTTGCACTGTCCTTCTTGTGCACAGCACAGAGTCGTGACTAGATAATGTTCTAGTGCGCAAAAGAGTTCGGGTAAAAAGGACCATTAAAGCTGGAAAGACAGCCCTGATTCAGCAGGGGTGCCAGCAGATGCATTCAGACTCCTCCAGGCCGTCATCGACAATAATTTTCTCCCCTCAGAATACATGACCACTGTTCTCCTCCTGTTGTAAAGGATCTAGCCCAGGGTTGTCCAGCCCACAATGGGACTGGGGGATCCCCTGGCCCCAGCTCCTGCTGCCCACCATGGCTCTGGGTGTGTGTGTGTGTGGGGGGGGGGGGATTTAAAAGTGGCCATTGGCCTAATAATATGGCTTCCTCCACCAGAGATGTCTCTTCTCTTCCCCTTAACTTTGTAAGGCCAGAACAACCTGCAAACACTGTGGCCCGCTCTGACCACCAAACTCCTCTTCCTTTGTCTGTACAGGATGAAGTGGATCCAAAGCGAAAGAAGACAGAAAATGGTTCCTCTGCTTGAAACGCCCCTGCCGGTGTCCACATCCTCTTCTTTACTGTCCGTCTGCCCCTTCTCCCTCACTTCACTCCTCCCACCTGCGCTGGTACCTCTTTTAAGGCCCACAGTCCCAAAGGGGGGAGGAGGCACTCAGTTTGCTCTCCAACAGGGAGGGAGGGAGGGAGTGAAGGGAACTCTACTCTTGCCCCAGGCCCTGTCCCACATTACAGTGCTCCCTACAGTTTTAACCTCCACCTCGTTGCTGATCCGCCCTCCGCCTCCCCTTCCAGCATCTTGTTCCCCACAAATGTTCACTTTGCAAGCACCCGCTCACGACTGCTGCCTAACTGAGATCCTCACTTGCTTTCATTTTGACACTTCTTCTGCGGGGAAAAAAAACACCCCTTGCTCCCTGCCCTCCATCAACCACATCCCCCTTTCTCTACTTCCTTCGGTCCCTTACAAAGTTCCACAAACTTGTGGGACGTGTGTGGTGCTGGGGTCGGGGGGATCGAATGGCAGGGCATCTTGGCAGTGATCCATTGATCTTCTCTGCCTGGTTCCCTTTCCATGGCTGGGAAAAGGCAAAAGAGAGAGAAAAAAAACGCAACAACAAAGAAATGTGTGGGTTTTAAAAAAAACAACGACGAAACATGCATAGCAACAAAGATTTTAATTATTAATACATTTTTGTACAAATTTACACAGCAAGGCAGCAAGCTGTATCTGGTGATTTGTTTTTTTTTCTTCCAGAGGCAATGCTTGTTTTATAATGTGTAAAATCATATGTGATTCAGTGGTTTGTTATTTTTTTTTTCCTTCCTCATTTTGGGTCTTTGAAAAATGAATTAGGGACCAAATTTTTAGTTCTCCGTCGTTCCCTTCCGGTTCTTCTGTTCCTTTTTTTTCTTTGTAAATTAAAGCAGAACCATCTGCAGTATTTTCTATGGCACAGACATTATGAGGATGAGAAATATAAATATATATATTGTTTAGCACTGTAAATAAAAACCTTTCAAAAAGATTTCGTGCTGTCCGAGTCCGTCTGTCATGATACATATCTGCCTCTGAATGCAGGCTGTGCGTAGTGGCAAAATACAAAGTATCCTCACTTAGAGCACTTTGATGGGGAAAAGTGCGGAAGGGCTCTAATGGGTCTTTTCTTTGCAAGAAATAGCTGTGTTGATTCATTGCTACAAAAAATATCCAAAGTATCTTACAGCAACTTAACAGCTGGAAGGTTTTGTGGAGTAGCAACCTCTCTGTCAAATACATGGGTATCATCAGTTGAGGCATAGTTAGATATGAGGAGAAAGGGGTCCCCAAGATTGTGCTCGTGGGCACCATGACACCTGCCAGCACTGTTCGTGGGGCATGCCATGTGTTTTTAGAAAGTGAATGGGGCAAGGTCGGGCATTTGCCTAGCAAAGCTTCTCATTGGCCATTGAAGATATGACTGGGTGAGCATTTTTTAAAATACTACTTTGGCAATAGCTGCTACCACAGCACCAGGCTCTTCACTGTGTGACTGAAGGTAAGCTGTGGCAGCCATTTTGTGTCTGACTCTGCCTTGGCAGCCATTTTGTGGTGGCATCACCATGCCATGTCAGAATCCAAAGTTGACTGCAAGGCTTCAAAAGGTAACCACTGCTGTAAAGAGTACATGAACGTGTAGGAAACAATAGTAGTTGTCTAATGTTTATAAAGTTAGAGATATTTCTGTGAGTGGAATGAGTTGCCTGCCTGAATACAACTTCCTTGCCTTCATTTGCTGCATCCCAAAGTGCTGTTCCTTGGGTGGGCGGGTGGGTGGTCAATGATTCACTCCTGAAGCAACATTTGGGGTGTGTTTTGGCCTGCTGCAGGAGATGGAAGGTGAACAGTTGATAATTACTCTGTGTGCCACTCATCAGTTACTGGGCTCAATTACTCTGTGTGTGCCACTCATCAGTTACAGCATCAATCAAAAGATGCTGGCAATTGCATAGAAAGCCCTGCATAGCTTTGGACTTTCATGCCTACAGACTCCTTGTTCCCAACAGCTTTGGTCATCAGATCAGGGCCCTTTGAGGATGCCAACTTACAAATATGCAAGATCAGCAACTGACCATACACATGCATATCCTGTTGTGCTGTCCTTTGTGGAATAGGCTGTCTGAAGAGATCAGGACGACTTCCATACTCCTGGCATTTCACAAACTGTAAAAAAAATTGTTCAGGAGGGCATCTCTCTAAAATTAACATGGCTATTTTATAACAATGATTCAGGAAGACACTTTTAGAAAGAATGGGGCTGAGGACTATGTTACTACATATAGTATGTAGTACTTGTTTGCTGTATGTTTTATCTAGCAGTCACTGCATTGCATTCTACTTTTGTAATACCACTTTCCTCACTGTTTCATTTGACTAAGTCTTATGCTTTGTTTTAGACTTCTGTAATCCTAGTCCTATTACATTATTTATTAGATTTCTCATCCTATTGAATCCATCGAATTACACTGAGTTTCAATGCTAAAGGCAGTTTATCAATAATGCAAATAAATAAAAACACTGCAGGTGGAAATACCTCTCTGGAAGTGCTCCAGGGATACAAGATGTACAAGATGAGAGCAGCAACCTATTGTAAGAATAGTAATTGGTAATAATACTGTCTTACTATGCTGTGTTATTCGAACAGTAGTAGTGAGCAAAGGAATTACAATCCTGATATAGCCCAAAGAGAAGAGAATAAAATTTGTTGGACAATTCTTAGTAAGTGATTTCTCACTCTGAAGATCTGTGCAGGATGATTACTTTTATGAGATTTTTCTGTGTCTGACAGCAGGGCAGAGAAAGGTCTGGAGCAGGGGTCTGCAACCTGCGGCTCTTCAGATGTTCATGGACTACAAATCCCATCAGCCCCTGCCAGCATGGCCCATGAACATCTGGAGAGCTGCAGGTTGCAGACCCCTGGTCTGGAGGGACATAATAAAGCTTTGATCAGTGGTCTTTCCTGCCCCAAGTCCACCACGACCCCACCACCCTAGCTGCAAGCATATGACATCAGAGCCACGAGAGAGGAAGAGGGAGACAGATTGAAGACCTCACCAGGGGCAAAGACAGGATCATGGATAGCAGGCCGAGACAGCTGGAGACAGGAAATGGAAGCCAAGCACCAGGAGGCCCATTCTGTGGTGAGGAACGAGCCAAGGGCCAAACCCACTGATGAATCCTCTCTGCTGCAGATTGGCTTTCTCCCACTGGCCCTCTTCTAAAAACAGAAGGAACGATCGTGGCACACTTGATCTCTATGAATGCATGCCGGCAGCAGGTCCTTCCAAAAGACTGCCCCAAACCAGTGGTTGTATACTATGATCCAGCAGAACTCTCAGGATACTCTGTTGACTTGTGGGTTTAGCCTGCGCCACAAGACCATGCCACATTTGAAATGGGGAGTTATGCTGGTTGTAGCTGGTGCTCCTTTCCCCTTTTAATCCAACACACACACCCCCACCTTCCTCAGAGGAGGGCAATGTATTGTGGGTGGTTTCTTCCCCATTTTATCCTCGCAAGAAGCCTGCAAACTCTCCTCCTTCAACTCAAAAGACAGTGTAGCTGCTCCAGTGAAGGGGTCACTCAACTCAGACGCTGAACTCAGAGTTACCACATCATACTCCACTGCACTGTCACCCTGTAATTGTGGATTTGTCTGGCATTGTGGGAGGGTAACATTTACAGCCAACTGTAGCCCCTTCCCGTGTGCTTTTCTTTTTTAATTTGGAGGCTCAAAATGGTGGCAAAACACACAGCTGCTAAACGACAGCGTGAAGGTTACGGATTGTATATTTCTGCACAATAAACAGATTGGTGGTGAAAGAATCTATCTCTGTCCAGCACATCTAGAGGGAGCTAGTTGCAAAAGCAAAACAAAAGATTTGTGACCCCTTGGAAGCGCACGCTGATGCTTGCTGTATGGCTTGTGGAAAACGACATTCCCAATTACCATCAGCCCAGAAGAGCCAGCTGTGGTTTGTATTTGAAGGGAGGAGAAGGGCTTGCATGTCGGGGTTCTGGCACAAAGCGCCACGCAGCTCTCTCTTCAGCTGGATATTGAACGAGCAACTCTTCCTTACGTTAAACGTTTGCTTCAAGTTTCTCTCTAGTGTTGCAAGAGACCGAGTGGTTAAAATCTCTCTCTGGACTACATGGGAACCACTTGCCAACCAGAACCCCCCACTGGGCTGTAGCCCTGTCTGAAACATGGGGCAGCTGCTACATTGGAGGACACAGAAGAGCCTCAGATGGCTCAAATTTTCACTGGTGTATGTGACCTGGGCAGGTCTACACAGGCAGTCTTGCCTACCTGGGTGGGGAAAATGAGGCTTGGCCCTTAGAGAATGGGGGTAGGCAGAGAGGGTGTCGAGTCTGTGATGGACGCATCTTCCTTGTGGCATTTCCTCCCCCATGTCTCCAGGACTGGGAAGAATCTCAGCATGAGAATTCAGAAAGCCAGAGCAGATGTACTACTGGAGTCCCCAGAGGAACACCCAGTATGGTCCCTTGCAGTTTAATCTGTACTCTGAAATATAATTTTGCTGGGTGGTTTAATTATACCCTGACCAGGAGGGCACAAGCTACCCTAATCTCATCAAATCCCAGAAGCTCAGCAAAGTTGACCCTAGTTTGGATTTGGACGGGGATCACCAGGGAAGTCCAGGGTTGTCATGCAGATTGCAGGCAGGCAGAAGTCAGCTGTGATTGACAGCACATTCCACCACCTCATGGACTACATTTATGTGCCTAGCCAGATAGTAGAAGTTGTATTTTGGTGCCAAACAGGGGTAACTGTCTCCCTTTTCTCATGCTACCCTTCTTATATTTCCTGTAACACATATACCCTCCCCCCCAAGAAGAAGCTTTTCCCCCTGTTGGACAGGATGCTGAGATACAAGCTCTTCCTACTTAGAATCAGACGTGATAAGTTGGAGCCTATATCATGTATACAATGTCAGCATTATCGCCATTCTAGAAGAAGTTCTTGAAGAGGCCCTGAAGAAGCTTGATATTTTGAAATATGGGCATTGTGTCCTAATGCGGAGGTTTGCTACTTCCACCTTAAGAATGCTACAGCATGAACACAGCTAAGAGTTAATGATCAAGGAGTCCTTTTAAAACATGACTTTAATCCGAAATCCCTAGGAATAACACTTGGTCAAACATTGAGCTGTAAATCATACCTGACAAATCTAGCTGTAGAACTGAACACAAGAAATAACTTTATTCATAAACTTGCTGGAACCTCTTGGGATGCGGAGGCTGACATTCACAGAATCTCTGCTTCAGCCCTGGAATATTCAACAGCAGAATATTGTTCCTCAATATTGTTCCTCAACAGTGTTCATATAGATTCAACTTAACATAATTATGCAACTAATAAATGGCTGTCTAAAATCTACACTAGTAGTCTGGCCACCTGTGTTGAATCACATACCTCCTCCATCATGTCGTTGACAAAAACAACTCTGAGAATTGGAAAAAGTAAGAAATAATTAAACAACCAATTTTCAAAATAAAAAGACTGAAATCTGGGAATCCACCTGCTTAAGTACTGCACAGTTTAGACACCACGTGGAAAACAGAGATGGGAATGGTGAAAGAGATGGTGAGGCCGTGGAAGACAGAATGAACATATTGATTTTAATCCCCAAACACCACAGTTGGGGTTTAAGGCACAGAGGAAAATTTGGTGTAAATTAAATAGAATTAGGACTGGACATGGGTGGTGTGGATACTTGCAACATAAAAGGGGATGGATCGGAAACCTTAAACGTGAATGCAGACACCCTAAACAAATGGAAAACCATAAAGTAAAGGAGTGTATGCTGATGGCACACAAAGCACTTAGGTTGAACAATTTTGCTTTTGTAACAGAAACAGCACAGCAATATTTGGAAAAGCTTGAAACTGATTTGTGATTTAAAATGATGTATTAGTACTAGAATTTTAAAAATGTATTTGTGTTTTAAGTTATTGAAATTTTAAATGGATCAACAGATACGCCTTTGATTGAATCCCTCTGTGATATGAAACAATGCCATAAATAAATGAATAAAATCACCGTTGTTAATAATTCCAGAAGCCGCATTAGACCTTTGCAGGCACAAATAAAACAGAAGTCTTGCTGCAGCGGCGAGATATAACACACGTTTATTTCAGCAGAACCCTTTATAGATTCAGGTCCACTTCTTCAGATACAATGCAACGGAGTCCTTGCTGGGCAGGCATTTATATAGGAGGATATGAAAAACAAATACCAGGGATGAGGAGCAAGGAATGCAGAAGTAGGGGTATAGAGGCAATTCTGAAAAATGCAGTACTAATCAATACAATAATAAAGGCTGTTCACTTAGTTACACTAAGGTCATTTCACTGTTTCAGTATTCATTATAGCCAGTGCGGTGTACAGGTTGGAGTGTCAGACTGGGATGTGGGAGAGTCAGGTTTGAATCATCCCTCTGCTTTAGAAGCTGTCTAGGACAACTTGGACCGATAGTCTATTCTCAGCTGATCCTACCTCACAGGGTTGTTGTGAGAATTAAGCAGAGAAGAGGTGAACGATGTTGTGAGCTGCTACAGATCCCCGAGAGTAAGAAAAGTGCAAGATAGTTTTCCAACGCTACTAGATTCCAACGCTACTAGTTGTTATCCATGGTTACCCAGCCAAATTGTTAAGAACCTGTCAATCTTCTTCTATCTGAGAAATCCAGCTAGTGACTCTGACACAATTTAGAGTTTTCTAAGAATCAGTGTTTCCATTTTCTGCTTTGAATCATGGCTGTAGTTTTCCTGCTTGAAAAAAAACCTTCCAAAAAAGACTGGAGATGGCATTGTGGCTCCCTCTGGTGGTATTAACTTGACACTGCTTTCACAGTCTTCACTGTTGCCTTTTGTTCACTGGAGGCCTGTTTTTTCAGTCTATGGGCTACAGAGATTTCACAATATTCTTGGCTTATTCGAATTTCTTTAGATCAGTTAAGAAACCAAGAAAACAATGAACTAAAAACTGAACCAGTATGGACTTAGTACTGTATTAAAGTCCTGTGTCAGTCACAGATTAGGGTCACCTTCTCCATTAGACACTTTAGGGCCAACAAAAACAGGATTAACAAAAAAAATTGGGGAAAAAACAGAAATTAAAAAAAGATATTTATTTTCTCATCAACAATACTCCTTCCTTCCTTCCTTCCTTCCTTCCTTCCTTCCTTCCTTCCTTCCTTCCTTCCTTCCTTCCTTCCTTCCTTCCTTCCTTCCTTCCTTCCTTCCTTCCTTCCTTCCTTCCTTCCTTCCTTCCTTCCTTCCTGCTTTGAACCCTTCCCCACCTTGTCATATCCAATATTAAAATATATGGAGAGAAGGATGGGCAAGGGCTAAGGAACTGGAAAAATTTTTGACTTCCTGTTTTTTAATGGATATGCACCTTCTGAATGCCACAGAGGTGGATAGGACGGTTTTTTGAATGATATCTGTCTGTTCCTAGTGGTATGTCAGGGCAAGGAGGGGAGTCAAATACAAGAATGCTTAAGGCCTACGAAAACCCTTAATGCAGCCCTGCACTCACAAGTTATTTTATGGTCCACCGTGGATTCCTGAGTGGTAGGGGGAGAAGGTGGCAAAGATTAGGATTGCCAACCTCCAGGTAGTATCTGATAGTCTCCTGGGATTACACCTGATGTCCAGACAAAAGAGATCAATTATCCTGGACAAAATGGAGAATTTGGAAGGTGGGCTCTAGGGCATCTCAGTCACGTGCTTTAAGTTGAACAATATCAAGTGAATGTTTTTTTATTTTCTAAAGATCCTACATAGACAATGAGAATGATTGCAAACCTGAATAGAGACCCTCAAGTAGAAAACCTGAAGAAGAATTCTCACTCTTTGACAACCATGTAGTTGAGTTCCTGTAGGACTGTATAAACTACTTAAAGTCTTGAAACACATCCAAGATCTTTTCGTTCCTTCTTTATGCATTTGGGGATGTTTTGGAGGCGTCAACACTTTGTAAATGCCCGAGGAAGGGAGTATTTGGAATGGTTCTTTCCCCCAGGAAACTTGTTGCATATGTTAAGCAGGTGCCTGGGAGTGACAGTGTGAGGTTGTTTGTTTTATTCATGATTCATCTGTCATCAGGACTTCTGATGTTGCTTGCAACATGCAAAAGTATCAGCGAGGCTTAAATTCAGCTATTAAATAAACAGCTACGGTGTAAACAGAAAAAGAGGCTCCCCACCCAAAAAGAGAGAGAGGGAGAATCTTGTTATTTATTTCCCCCCCCCCCACAAATGACAGCAGAGTCGTGGGGGGGGGATGGCGCCCGGGGCAACACCTGCTCTGGGTGCACTGCCACCCCCATCACCCCCACGCCCCCTCTGTGCCCCACTTACCTTAGCCGGCAGGAGCCTGCCGTGGGCTGCCCCTTGGCCCGGCCCCACCAGGCTGCTCCTTCAGTGGCAGGAACAGCCTGGCGGGGCAGGCCCAAGGGGAAGGCTGTGTGGGGCGATTCTTTGCCCCCCCCCCCCACGTGACCAGCTGGCATGCGCCTGGGGACATGTGCCCCACATGTCCTCATGAACACTCCACCTCTGAATGACAGTGCATCATTTACCCTGCCGGCTCCAAATTGCCACATCCACATCTTTAGCATTGTTGAGCAAAAGGCCCTTAGAGGCCATGGTCATTATTGATTCCAGCAGGAATAATTGTACTACGGTACTAACAGTGGATTCTGTCCTAGCAAACGGTGGCCTGTTATGCATGTTTGGTTTCCTCTGAATTGAGCAGTTATACACATTTTCCCCTCTCCGGAACTCTTCACACTCTAAGACCTGAGAATGTCTGTGGCTTCCGAACACTCTTGAAGTGCAACTTTTCAGGAAAAGCAAATGGAATCAACATGTGTTTTGATTTCTTTGGTTTTTCTTGCTTCTCCCTGATTTCCCCGCTCACACCCCAGCAGTCCCTCTCGCACGGACTGAACAAGAAAGAGGGGGGTGGACCGAATGTTGGCTCGGCTGTGGACCCTTTGCAGTAGGAGAATCCTATTTAAACAAAGAACTGCGGGAAAAACCCACTGGGAAGCGCACAGCCATGTGGCAAGCACTGCATGTATAAATGGCCTGTGTGTTTAATTGGAGATGGGTAAAATTCCATCAGTTTTACTTATTATTCTGATTCTCCACTCTTTTCCTGGGGAGCTCCACGCACCTTGCATTTGTTTTCATCGGTAGTTTTTCCAAAGTTGCTTAAAACTATTTATCCATATGGTTGACCCAAACAGGACCTGTTAAGAGTATTTGATCACCCTAACTTGCCCCATGACATGGAGTGGTAAGTTGCAGTCCAGCAGCTCATGACCTGAGTTCAATCCCAACAGAAGTCAGGTTCAGGTAGCCAGCTCCAGGGTGACTCAGCCTTCCATCCTTCCGAGGTTGGTAAAATAAGTACCCAGCTTGCTGGGGCTTAAAGTGTAGATGACTGGGGATGGCAATTGCAAACCATCCTCTGCAACAAAGTCTGTCTAGTAAACGTTGGCCGATTTTGCACATCGAAATTGCTCCGTGGCTTAATTGGGGAGTGTAGTCCCCCACTGCTGCCCTGCTCTTTCCTTTGCTCGTGTCAGGGCTAAATGGTTCCCCATGAACTCGGGGCTTTCCCATAAGCACTGCTTAAGCATCGTGAGCTCTTCCGTAGTCTCTTTCACGCATGTGTGGGCAGCCTCCGTTCCCTGCGTTCGGATTGGCTGAATCTTGCCCCATTCCCCCCCCCCCCTCACTGTCACTATTTTAGTTTTAAATGACTCTGAACACAAAACAGGCATGGAAAATCGGCGCCCTCACCCCACCATCTAAAATCCTTGCTTGTGCGACGGGATCACCGTCCTCCACCCCCCCACCCCCCGGTCTAAAATACAAATCTACAATCCTTGCATGTGTGAGATAATCACCGCCCTCCCATTCGCGGCTCCTGCACACGCCGCTTTTCTGCCCAAGATTTCTACCTCCTTTCTAAAAACCAAGGTTTCTCCCTCTGTTTTTTTTTCACTGCAAAGCAGTGGTAGGAGTCAGCAGGTTCGCACCACTTCAGTGGAACCAGTTGTTAAAATGGTGCTTGTAAACAACCAGTTGTTAAATTATTTGAATTCCACCACCGGAGCCAGTTGTTAAATTATTTGAATCCCACCACGGCTCCAAGGGGTGGGGAAGTCACTGCTTCTCAGCACCTGTTCATTGATGGGGTCAGCCAGAGCAGTGAGGAGCAATTTTGGTGTGCAAAATCGACCGTTGTGATGTAATGATTCCCCCATGGGTCAGTAATGACTTGGTGCACAGAAATCATTACCTTTTTTTATTCTGCAATGATGCTGTCTTGATCAGAGCCAAGATTCTGTAGCTAAGCTGCACAGGCTTTTCTTGAACCCAGGGGTGCCAGTTAAGGGCCACTGATGGCTGGAAGTGAGCCATTTCCCTATAGTGCATTGATACTCTCCATTACAAACCATTGCTGGCTTGGCTTGGCGGTAGAGCAACAGTAGTAGCCCCACCATGACCCTTGAGAGTTGCACATTGTTGGACTGTGGACATACTGCCTCCGCCAGTCTGCTCTTTGTGACCAGCGAGTGGACTTTGTTCTGTCTGCTCCCAGCTGGAATGTTTATCTGCATTTTGGGTTGCATTGTGCAATATTCCTTGACAGCTAAAAGCAGAAAAGGAGGGGGAAACATGCACGCCATGGAAAAGCACCACCATCTTCAGAAACATTTTTTTCTGTTTGTGCAAAAGCAAAATTTTCAACAAAACATTCTGTTTTCAAGAATCTCCAAGCAACACCACAAGACGGTATTGTTATGAGCGGGCAAGAGGTAAGCAGAGGAATTTTCCACTGTTAGAAACCACTAAACGTGCTGGCAGGCACGACATCTGAAGTTATCTTTGCAAGCGTACCAAGAACTGGGACAAAGTTATGTAGTGATGACTGTGAGAGGTGGAATAGTCTTGGTGGGAAACAAGCAGCGTCCCCCTTCCCAGAGGAAAAAGAAACACCAGTTGAACAAGGCAGGCCCAAGACATCTTGGATCCCCAATGAAAAATCCAAAGGGCATGTCTTCTGGCATGATTGCAGGGGCATATCTACTTAGAACGGCAACCCCCCCCCCAGCTGCTGTCTGCCCCCTCCAGAAGGAAAAGCAGGGTTGTTACACATGCAGTCCTCAACCCGGCAAAAGCGCCTCCAGCTTTACACCAAAGTTCAATGGTTTTGCCCTTCAAAGTCTGCTCCTGATTGCAGGAACCTGCTTCCTGCCAGCTGAGCGCCATGCTCCAAGCCCACCAGAAGGGGGTGGGGACGTGGGAAGGCAGCGGCACACAATGCCCTCATTGCACTCCCAGGAGCCACCGCCACTGCTGCTCTGATAGCCTGTGGCACCGGGGCTCCATCTCCATCACAGGCGCTGCTGCAACAGGCGCTGCTTGGCCCAGGGATGGATCAGCTGCAAAGCAGCCCATGCCTGGCCCCATGCTCCTGGAGGTAGGAAAAGCCTCCTCCTCAAGTCAGGGGTAACCTTGGGATGCCTTGGCACAGCAGGGTGGGGAGCAGCTGTGAGTAGGGGGCCTGGCATGCAAGGGGTCTGCTGCTTATCCCTGCTGTGACAGGGATGAGGAATGGAAGAGGACAGTCTGGACTGGCGCAGCCGGAGCCTGCTTGGAGCCTTCCGACAGAGGCAAAATGCACCCGCACGTGACCTGGCGAATGGCTCCTGAGTCAAATGACCCCCTGTCCCCCAAGATACACCCTTGTATGGTCGGTCAGAAAAGTCTTTTTGCAAAGCTGACTAGAATGACCAGGATCATGGCTCCAGGTCAGAACACTGGCTTTTCATGCAGACGGCCCCAGGTTCGATCCCCACAGTTCCATTAAAAAAAAAAAAGATCAGGTGGTAGGAAATATGAAAGATCTGAGACCCTCGAGAGCAGCTGCCGGTCAGAGTACTGACCCTGATATACCAAGGGGTGTATCAGTAGGAAGCAGCTGCTGCATGAGCTTCACCAGAGTGCTGACCCCTGACCTTTGCACGTGGCTCCTTCACATGGCGGCCCTAAGGAGGCGTTAAACACTGAAATGTCAAGTCATACCCTGAGGTCTGCCAATCTGATGAAAACTTCCCAATGGATGGTGCTCTGTGTGTTTCTGTTCATTACAAAGTACCTAGGTTGGGTCAGAGGCTCCGGCCTTCTATCACAGTTGTAGGGTTGCCAGGGATCTTTGCGTGGGATCTAGAGATCTCCAGGAATGGCCACCGATCAGTTCCCCTGGAGAAAATGATTGCCTTGGAGGGTTGACTCTGTGGAATTATAGCTTGCTGAGGTCCCTCCCCTTCCCAAACCCAACCCACTGAGGCTTTATTCCCCCTGCCTCCAAATCTCTAGGAATTTCCCAGCCCAGAGTTGGCAACTCTAGTGAGTTGCTGATTTCTCCTCAATTATCCAACAGGGGGTGTCTCATTCAGCTTTGGTCCTCATTGCATGTGGAATCAGGATGTCACCCCCACACTATTTCCCCAACTTGAAACAGCCAGAAAAGGGGGGGGGGGTGTCACTACATACTACTGTAGTAGACACATAGACTTCCCCAGTGGGCCAGATAGCTCCTCTTTGAGTCCTCTCCCACAACGACAAAGTGGTCAAATTGGACATCCCACTTACAGGAATTGAGGGAAACTTACAACTGACATCTGACTGTTACAAGACCAATATGGTATACTCCATAAGGTATGAATTGATAAATCTACCACTCTTAATGGCAGCCAGCGTAGTGTGGGAGTTAGGAGCGCTACCATCTAATCTGGAAATATTGGATTTGTTTCTCCACTCCTCTGCAAGAAGTCTGCTGGGTGATCTTGGTCTAGTGGCAGTTCTCTCTGAATTTCCTCAGCCCCACCTACCTCACAAGGTGTCTGTTATGGGAGAGGAAGGGAGGGTGATTGTAAGCCACTTAGAGACTCCCTAACGGTTAAGAAAAGCGGGTATAAAAACCAACTCTTCTTCAAATCTTCCTCCTCAGGTGTCCATCCGATCATATTTCATGATGGGGCACCGTTCCCACACCCTAACATTCAATAATGGTGTTTGCTATCACATGGGCTAGCTGTATAAGACTCCAGTAACCAGTAGTATGTAAGGGGGTAAAACAAGGCGATATCTCGTGAGAATCGATTGGCCTCCTTCATGCCTTTACAAAGGAAACTCTAGAGTAGGAGGATAGCTTACTGTGATGACTGAATGAACTTGCTGTCCCCAAAGTTTCTGCAGTTCATGTATCAATCTTACGGATTCAGCTGCCCAGAAGGGAAATGAGCAGTGGAAAATTAAGATCATCACCAGATGTGTCAGATGACAGTCGCCACCCAGATGTCAGATGTTGCCAGGAATGGATGGTGCTAAGAGCAGGGCCCATAATGAGATGAACCTGATTTCCCAGCAATTGGGATTAATTGGAAGGTCCACAACACATTCTGAGGAGAGTCACACCCTTCTAAAGCTATTGAATTCAATGATTGATCATCAGCTTCGATGGATTCAAAAGAGGGTCATTTTGCTTAGGATCGCTCTGGGAGCTGGAAAACCCTCATACCGCCTCTGGAGCTTTTTTCAAAACTTCAAGTGGTTTCACAAAAAAGATGTGACCCTGCTCTCCTCCCATAGAGGAAGCCGGGGGGGGGGGGGCTATAGTTTTGGGACCCAACCTGAGAAGAGGGAAAAAAGTAACCAGCCGGAATATTTGATTGACTGATTGATTTGCTGGCTTCCAGATGACACGCCAGTGATGAAAATTTGACATCTTTGCAATATAAAAAGTAACAGTTGATGTAATATTAATGTTAGGTCTCAGAATCTTAAGTCAATAAATGGACTCTGAAGTAGTGATCAGCAGCCTTTATTGATGAGGTATTCAAGCACCATACTTGGCAAAGCCAGTTCTAACAAAGCTTGTATTTATGGACCCATATATATATCCCCTAACAAATTCCCCCTCTCAACTTCCCAGAGGCAGCGTCTGGAACCAAGACTGCCCCAAGGTCAGAGATAGCAAAGGAGCCACCTGGTCTCCTGAACTGTTGTAACTCTTTTCTCACGGGACAGAAGATACAGGGGATCCTAGTTTACTACAAAGCATGCAAAGCCATAAAGTGTAGGTCAAGGAAAGAATGCACAGATGGCAGTGGTAACATATAGCAGCATGGTTACATATATCAAAAAGGCATTGATTGGTTATATCTGGCAGTTACATGACTTCAAGAATGCATCTCATTTACTCAGACATGCATCCCCCTGACTATGCAGCAAACCTCTTAATTCAGAGGCAGTAAACCTCATGATCGATAATTATTATCTAATTTCATTTAATATCACGGCTGCCAGTTCTTTAGCTGATTGTTGTGGGCCTTTCATTGTAACTCGAGCCTCACCCAGAGGATGTTGTAATGTATTGGCGTGGTATTTGTGTGGATCCCAGCAGGACTGCCTTCTGAATCTGACTGATGTTGATTTTGTTGATTTGAAAATGTTTCAAGTGCCACCCTAGTGTTATCAGAATGGTGCCCAGGGTGCCGATTACCACTGGAACAACCTCAGCTGGTTTGTGCCCTAGTCGCTGTATCTCTATTTTCAAATCGTGTTATTTAGTGACCTTCTCATATTCTTTTTCAATGACCCTGCTGTCACTGGGTACTGTCCTCGATCACTGTGATGTCTGGTGTATTATGTGCTAACACTTTGTCTGTTTGGATTTGAAAGTCCCACAAGTTCTTGACCTTTTCATTTTCTGTGACTTTCTCTGGACAATGTTCCCACCAGATTTTAGCTGTCGTAATGTCAAGGCCAGGATGCAATATTTTTTACGACTACCGGATCATCAACAGTTATTTATTTTGCTGAGCATAGCATTCTTTGCGAGTTGTACTAGGACAGAAATGGTCCACATGGGCCTAATGGCCCATACCATTAGGGCTTTGAAGGTGAGTACCATGATTGTTGGCTGCTATGTGAAAGGGATTCTAAACCAAAAGGACCACTGGTTTGATCCAGCCGGGCTCTTCATAAGTTTCTGTATTCTTAACACAGTGTCGAAACAAAACCTTACCCCAAACAAGAATTATTTAGAAGCCTTTTGACAATAATCTAGTTTTAAACCTACTCCATTGCAACCCATGTCCCCACTGCCACCCCCCAATTTAACTGGCAATGGGATTTACTTCTGAATGAACTGGTGTATGCTCTAATCCCATAGTCACACACAGATGCACGTAGCAATCAAATGATGGCCCATTTTGAACCAAATCATTGCAAAGAGGTGGGGGGGGGGGGGTTAGTGGAGGAACATAACCCTTTGCCTGCCTGCCTTCTAATGCACTCCAAATCATGTGCCCCTCCTGTGGCTTCCAACCCCCCACCCCAGCTTGAATGTATATAACACAGCAGAGGTGGGAAAGGTTTAGTACCCTTCCCACCCACCAGTTTCTCTGCTCTAGATTGCTTTTCCTGGAAATGGATTTTCCCAATCTAAATAGATTGTTGGCTAACTTGTACAGCTCACAAGAATGTCCCAAGTAGTGAAAGTTCCTCCAAAACATCTCAAATTTTCACAAATGATACAGTGTCCTTCAAAACTTAAGAGCAGCTGAAGAGTTCCCAGTTAAGTTCCGCAAATGTCTTGAACAGTTTGGAAGAAACTGGATTTATTTTTAGTTTGTGATTTTTCAGCTTCCAGTTCAGTCATTTAAATGGCCATTTATGCACTTGTGGTCTCCTTTGCATTGAGTGTACATTTCCTTTGGTTTGATTTTTGGTTATGCACACATTTCCCCCTCTTCGACAGTCACACCTGCCTTCAGATCCTCCTGTGACTTTTTCTCTCCTTTCACAGGGAAAGCGACGATCACCATGTGTTTAGCTTTCTTCAGCTTTTCTCACTCTTCCCCGCTTTCTCCTCGTCACACCACAGCAGTTCCTCATACTTCACCACTTCAGAAGGATTAGAAGAAATTGACACGGTCTTGCAAATTAATGCTAGACCAAAGATGGCGGCAGCGGCAGGGGGGCGGGGAGGCAGCAGGCAACCTCTCCAAATGGCAGTGGGACAGAAACAATGAGGAAGCTGTGGATGGACAAAATGGTGACTTGGCTAGGGACACTTTGCACAAGGAGAATCCCTGTGTAAACAACAGCAACAAAGTGGGAAGACTCCACTGCAAAGCAAACATTGCAAGGTAAGTAGTGCATGCATAAATGAAACAAAATAGAATTTATACCCAACATGAAGGTCAAACCAAATGGCCCAAAACAGTGTGTCAGTTTTCAAGTTCTTCAGAATGTTTCATCATGTCTTAAGCAATGAAAGAAAGAAAGAATCATTGAGGGATTGTTGTTTCAAGCCATGTCTTTGAAATCATGAGTGTGGAAATCCCAGAACCAGGGGCAGACAAGCAGGGGACATGAGGACTTTGTAACAGGTGAATTGGGCCCAAGTGTCAGTTATTTCCTAGGCACTTCCAGTGGAAGTTTGCTGGACTGCTTCCTGCCTTGAGTCCAAGATGGGATAGAAATGTTAAAGATCACATTTGTTTGAGGGTTTTTTTTAAAAAAAACCATCATGTGAGCTTTTGTTTCTGCAGAATATTGGCAATTTCGTTAATTCAACCCACCAACCCAATAACCCAATTTGAGAGCATTGCCTGACTCAAAGAGCTGAACTCCCTGGCTTATACTGCGTTATGTAGGGCAGGGTATCTTCACACATGAATACCTATCATTTGACTTAATGAATGGCAGCAGCTGAATATGCAGAATATGCAGCTTACTCCATTTTTTTTTAAAGATGCATTTTAAACATTTACTTGTTAAAACATTAATTTCCTCATGGAAATATAAGGGATGCTCAGTGGTGTATGAATTTTCCCCTGTTTTGCTCCCCATACCCTTTCAAGAAATTCAGCTGCACAGAGTGCCATCTGCATTGGAAGATTAGCTTCAGAAGCAAGGGCCTTTTTAATTAAGGCGGACAGATCTGACCCACAGGGTACACGTTCTGCAGAGGAATTCTCTTGTGCAAGCCCCAGTGAAATTCACAGGAGCAGTTAAAAAGGCATCGCAAATGGATGCCTTAGTCCGTGCTTTCCTTAGGTCAAGATTCATCTTTGCAAAAGAAAATGGTCTCATGATGTGGCAGAGAGTTAATTGGATTATAGATAGTTTGACTTTGAGGAAGGAATCCAATAATATAAATCTTCCAAAGAAGGGTTTTTTTAAAAAAAAAAACCCACCACCCAGCCATTGGGGAATCTAATCCACAAAACTGTACATGGGAAATAAAGTCTTTAAGAGACCGCTAGATTCCTGTTTAATTTTGCTGCAATGGGCGAACACATGGCTAGCCCTCTGGATTTCTGCAAAATATTTGAGAAGAAAAAGGAAATGTTGGGCAAAAATGACACAGGTCAAATAGGTTTGGGGCCTTGGTTTGCCAGCAAATCCAGTTCCTTCTTCCCAATTGTCTAAGCAAGAAGACTGCACCACAAAAGTTGTTGTGTGGTTTTATTCTGATGTTTGCCGCCCTGAGCCCTATCAGGAAGGGTGGGATATAAATCAAATAAATAAATAATAATAATAAACAAACAAACAAACAAACAAACAAACAAACAAATAAATAAATAAAAAAGGAAAAGTCAGCAGAAACTCAGAATCCAAATGGCAGGAGTTTGCAAACATTTTTCAGTGGCAATAAATCAGTTTGCCTTTTTTTAGGGGTTCACAAAGCTCCTGTTCAGCTTCATTTCAAGCGCTCTGACAATATAAGGAGTGTGTCACGGACATGATACCATCTAAAGCATTTCTTAGTGAGCACTCTTCTGTAACCTGTGGCAGATTTTGTATTTTACAGGACAGGGTATATCTGTCTTTCAAAGAAAGCTTGCCATGTACACAGAAGATAATAATTCCAGGGGGCTAGCTATGTTGTGGCAAAATTAGAACAGGAAACTTAAAGGCTTCCAAGATTCTTCCCCCCTTCAGCATAAGCTTTTGGGGACGCAATTTTATATGTCTTTGGCAGATTTGTGTTATTGGATTCCTTTCACAAGGTCAACCTGCCTGTAATCCAGTTAACAGACAGCCAGGTCATGTGACTGTTTTCCTTTGCAAAGACGTTTCTTGACCTACTCAAAACATGATTTAACACATCTGCCTCAAAGCCCTTGTTCAGCTCCCAAGAATTTCAGTGGGCCTTCTGCAGGAGAACTCCTTGGTAGATCCTCTGTCTAGTGGGTCAGATCTGTCTGCCTGAATTTATTTATTCATCTATTTATTGTATACTCTGCTTTCTCCCTCTTCTCCACATGTGCAGCGGACTTAAAATTCAAGACCGGGTTTGCTTCCTACTTGTCCCCATGAAGCCTTCTGGGTGTCCTTGGGCCACAGCGGCATATGGGGGGAAAATGGCGCTCGGAGACTGTGCTTGAAATTGTAACCAACTGATGAACTGTGAATGTAGCAATATATAAATGATACGTAGTTTATGTATATAGACTATTTCTCAGTTTAAGTAAAGCTCTCTTATGTTTAATGATTTCTGAGGTAAAAAGGCTAATCTTCAGCTAGGTGGCACACAAAGTGGCACACAAAGCTACATTCTGCTAACAGGGTCATATACAAATATACCTGTTGCCCTTCAATCCCCACCCTTCTCAAACTTCATCCTCTAATCTTCAGGTATTTCCCAGGCCAGGCATGGCAACTCTACCCAACGGAGGTTGCTCTCCAAACCCCACCCTCCCCCAGGCTCTATTCCTAAATCTCCAGGAATCTCTGCACCCAGAGTTGGCAACCTTCTCAGCCACTGTAGTGCTTGTTGATTTTTATCTTAGCCCTGGTAAGCAAAATGCTGTTCACCAGAGTCAGCATTTAGAGCGGGTTGAAAGACAGAAACATCAAAGACGTCACTGCTAAAGATAGTGCTGCCTGCTGAGTAAAACAGAGCCCTTGTTTCTCAGCACCTCACTCAGCACAAAAAACTCTCAACCAGATTGGCCCCCTCATGAGGGAAGAAGAAGAAGAAGTTTGGATTTATTCCCTGCCTTTTTCTCCTATAAGGAGACTCTGGACAGCTTGCAAACTCCTTTCCCTTCCTCTCCCCACAACAGACACCTTGTGAGGTAGGTGGGGCTGAGAGAGTTCTGAGAGAACTGTGATTAGCTCAAGGTCACCCATCAGGAATGTAGGAATGGGGAAGCAAACTGGTTCACCAGGTAACAGTTTGCCTCTCACATGGAGGAGCAGAGAATCAGACCCAGATCTCCAGAGTAGAGTACACCTGCTCTTAACCACTACACCATGCTGGCTCTCAGGGGGGAGCTCCTGGTGCCACAGGAAACCTCAGTCTTCCAGGCTGTTTCTCCTTCTCACCCTTTTATTCAGGAAAGCTCAAAACCCAGAAAGAGCCATGAACGCATCTACATAGATTTCTGAACCTCCTATCAAACTGCTGAGCAGAAAAGACATCGAATGTCCATTTATACCCACACTTGGGGCACAGGGTCTTTTCACAAATGACAGGCAGTAGAGGGAAGTCAGGTGCAGGGAGATGGGAGACCTCAGCTGTCCTTGCCCTCAGAAGCAGTGAAAGAGCAGTGTGGTAAGATGTATTGTCAAAGGCTTTCAATGGCCGGAATCAATGGGCTGTTGTGAGTTTTCTGGACTGTGTGGCTGTGGTCTGGCAGTTTTTGCTCCTAACGTTTTGCCTGCATCTATGGTGGGCATCTTCAGAGATATCTGGAACATGCTTCTGAAGTTGCCAGTCATAGATGCTGATGAAAGGTTAGGAGCAAAAACTACCAGACCACGGCCACACAGCTTGGACAACTCCCAACTGCTAGGTGTGGTAAGATTTGCCAACCTCCAGGTGAAGACCAGAGATCTCCCAGAATTACAATGACTATTTTGGAGGTGGAACTCTGAGGCATTATAGCTGGCTAAATTCCATCTTAAACTCTGCCCTCTCCAGTCTCCTTCTCCCAAATCTCCAGGAATTTCCCAATCTGGAGTTAGCAACCTGAGTAGCCTGATGACATCATTTTCTTAGGCACAGGGCTACCAGTTCTAGGTTAGGAAATACCTGGAAATTTTTAAGGTAGAACCTGAGGAAGGTAGGGTTTCTCCAGATGAACTGATCTCTGTCACTTGGAGATCAGCTGTAATCCCAGAAAATCTCCAGCCACAATCTGTAGACCAAGTAGCCAATTTTGCAGAAAAGCGGCTAACAGTCAGAACGACTGAATACTTTCAATTTTTACTAAACTAGTGATATTTACACAATGTACAGTAAATGCTTCTAATTTCGTTCAAATTCCAGCAGCAAAATGTATTACTGGCTGATCACAGGCTCTAGGCATAAAGTCTGTTAGTAGACATAGGTAGCATAAGTCATTCTATACCAATAATACAGAGTCCTTAGAACAATATAGGAAACCCACAAGCTGGCCAGTTGCTGGTATGTTATTGGCTTTGAACACGTCTTTGGAGGCTTGTGGTGTTTTCAAAAGGGACTTTAATGTTTTCAGAGAAAATAGCTTTCATCATTCAGCCGGGACAGCATTTCTCTTGCTTATCCTTTTCACTGCTTCACAATGTCCATTCCATGCAAGCACACATTGAAGTTTTTGTTTAGGTAAATTATTTATTTGTATTTTGTATTAGGGTAGAAAAAGATATTTTTGGGGTTGTCGCTATGAATGGAGGATGCTTATTATTGATTTTTTGTTATTCTTAGAAGGGCTTGGAACCAGATACACCCCTCTGTGTAAGGATCCAATACAACTGGGAAGTTATTTTTCCAGGATGAATTATTTGGTGCACACAGATAAATGCTTCAATTTTATGAATATTCTTTGTCTCCTTAATAATGTCAGCAAGGTGTTTTGAAAAGCCAGGGTCAGATGAATGAAGATGAAATTGCCACAAAAGGGGAAACAATGAAAAGATAAAAGCAAAACACCATGAGGGCCTTTCCGGCGAGGTATGTTTCTATATACATTTTTCCATTGTAAGCAGAAGCATGAAGAAAAACAGCGGTTCGCAAATGGACAGAATGAGACAGTTTCCACAGGCTCTCGAGAACTGCTGGTAGCTTCTCTCTGTCTTCCTGCACATGTTTCAGTCAGAGCTGATTTCTCGGTTGTGATGCGTCTCATCTCAGCCCTGTCAGGAAACCAGCAGCCCACCTGCCATAAAAGGGTGACCAAACAAGGCCTTTGATCAGAGATCCTCCTCCTCTTCCCTGCCTCTTGACAGTCCCGCGCCTCTTTGAACCTTCCCTTCAGAGCGGAATTATGAGTTCAGAGCGTAGGTCCTTTGATGCCACCCTCATGAGACTTATCTTCCTTTCCTGGTCAGTTGCCCTCAATCTCCTGACGACCAGTGGTAAGAAACAGGGGTGGTATGTAGCCAAGAATATTGGGGGATGCATGTAGGTTTTCGCTTTGGTTGACATCTGAACTGGGGTTGTCAAATCTGGGATGAGGCATACCTGCATATTCTGGGGATGGGGAGGGCAGAGTTTGGGGAAGGGACCGTAGAAGGTAGGAAGCCATAGAATTCACCCTCCAAAGCAGCCATTTTCTCCAGAGGAACTGATCGCTGCAGCTTGGAGAGTCTAGGAGATCTCCAGGCCCCTCCTGGAGGTTGTGTAAAAAAGAATAGACTTGTCTCATAAAACTTGGTAGTTTTTATATAACCAAATCCTAGTAGATTTACAACATCTCTAATCAATACTCTACTGGCTGATAGATACATCTTAAGATAAGGTTTGCTTTCAATTCCTTGAGTCGTCTTGGTGTAGCACTCCTGCGTCCCGACGCAAAATGATTACTTCAGCATTTCTCCCGAAGGTTTATTCAAGGGACCATCTTTAATAAATGGGTACAATATCAGAAAATTGGGCCAAAGCTTACAAAAACTTCCATAAGATTTACATTAAAATTCTGTAGTTTACACTTCAAATAATCTATATCACCTGACAGATATGCTTAATACGCTACCTCAGTATCTTGTATTGAGGATGTTTAAACTCTATCTGAGAACAGCAATTACAATTTATATCAATAACGATATTCAAGTCAAGCTCCACTAACACAATTTTCAAGGTCTTACATTACCTACCAACTGGTTTCAATAAAGCAAAAGATGTTTTGCCATTGCCTGCCTCTGCATAGGGACCCAGGGATGCTACACCAAGATGACTCAAAACATTGAAAGCAAATCTTATCTTCAGATATATGTATATGCCAGTAGAGTACTGATTAGAGATGTTGTGTACATACTAGGGTTTAGTTATATGAAAATTATCAAGAAGCAAAACACATCTGCTTAAAGGTGATTGTTGAGACAGTTCTAATCAGGTGCCTTTTTTTTTGCATGATTTCATTATCATTGGCAATTTGCAAGTTGTGCTACTCCAGTTTTTCTAGTCTTAACCACTTGGAGGTTGGCAATCCTAAATTCTGAACCTTTCCAGCTCACTTGAGGCTTTTCTTCAGTTCCACTCCATGTTTTTAAGCCCAAGGCTCTTCCTTCCAAACTCAACCCCTCATTTTACCTCACAACAACCCTGTGAAGCTAGATTGAGACACCCAATCCCCTTTCCACTCACCTTATATTTTCTTTGTTTGGATCTGTGTTCTCACTGCAGCTAGAAATGTTTCTTATGAAGCAGGAGAGCCAAAGAGGGTTTGGGCTGAAGAAGGGGGCCGTGCAGTCCTTCCCTGTTACCTGAACCCTCAGAAGCTGGAGAGCAGCTTAGGAGAGCTGTACAAGAGACTGTCGATTCGATGGGAGTGGCGGGGAAGAAGGTAAGAGGAAGGACCCATTCTTACCCCAGATGGATCTTTGTTGTTCTTTTCCTTCTAGTTCATTTGTTCTGCTTTCCATCCATTACCTTGATCCAATTGACCCCAATGCTCTCTGACTTATCTTCTGACTCCTTTTCTTGTTTTTGCCAGGACTAACACAAGCTCTCTCTTGTCACCTCCAGTTCCACCCAGGTACATCACATGGTACTCCAAGTGGCAGCCAGCGGTCTCAAAACACGGGCCCGTTCCATGATGCCCCGTGCATCAGTGCAGGACAAGGACTTTCTCCACGGGGATTTCTCACTTCAGATCAAGCCTGCTACAAGAGAAGATGTGGGGAGATATAGTGCACGAGTGAAATATGGCAGCAAGGCGCATCACTGTGAGCTGAAACTTGATGTGGTATCAGGTAAGTGCATCTGATGCTCAGAAGGTGCTCATAAAAAGCAGAGTTCAATTGACTCAAGAACCTCAGGGAAGCTACCTGGGGAATCTGGGGCAGTATTTGGTAGCTGGTTAGGTTTTTAAAAATAGTCCCTTAGGAAATTTTAAACTTGTATGCTTTGAAATGAGTAAGCATGTATGCCCTGACCTGGATCGTACAGAATAGTTTAAGCTCATCAGACCTCTGAAGCTGTGGGGTTGGCCCTGGTTAGTATTTGGATGGGAAACCATCAAGGAAGTCCAGGGTCACTGTGAAGAGCAGACAATGGCAAAATACTTCTATTCTTTTCTAGCTTTGGCCATTTCCGCACAGCCATAAGGGCGCCTCCATGCCGGCAGGAATTCCGCAGGCGTGGAGGCGGAGGCCGGCAGACGGCAGGCGGCTCCGCATGGAGCCGCCTCTTCCCCCCTTCCCTTTCCCATGTACCTCTTGTGTCGCCGTCCTGCTGGCCTCCTCAGCCCCGCCCATGCTGCCCTCCGACCTCCAGGGGTCGGAGGACAGCGAGGGAGGGACTTAGGAGGCCAGCAGGATGGCGACACGAGGTACATGGAAAAGGGAAGGAAACAAGGCTTTGTTCCCGGTGGCGCGGTTAGCGCAGCGCCGCCCGAGGAAGACATTCTTTCCCCTCAACAACAACCCTTTAAAGGCGTTTATTTGTTTAGGCGACCTGACCGCCGCCCTGGGGAGGGGAGGGCAGTCAGGTGCGACCTCGGGTGCGGGAACTGCGGCCTGCAGGGGCGGCGTTTTACCGGCCTCCCCTCAGGTCACCGTGTCGTTGATTTTGGCCCAGCGAAAGGGCCTACCAAAACTGCAGGGTCGCCATAAGTTAGATGCGACTTGACATCACTTTTCACCACCAAGCATATGTTTTCCTCTATGTAATACAAGTGGCAGCATTAACAAAGGCTTTTGGAAGGTGTCTTGATTTACTCAGGGTTAACTCAGCTGAATCTCCTAAACCATCTCATCATTTAGTATCCAATTTGTAGTCCCTCTTCAAATCAACTCAGAAAGGAGTGGGTTGTTGTTCAAGAAACAGGATACGGCTTGAATTTAGGGTTTTGGTCTCCAGTTTGAGAAACTCTTGGAGATTTGGGGGTGGGGATGAGAAGTTATCTCAGCTGCCATTTTCTCAAGGGGAACTGATCGCCATTGTCCGGAGCTCAGTCATAATTTCCAGGGAAATTGCTGGTACCTCCTGGAGGATGGCAACCCTACTTGAGTCTTACATTTAATTCTCTTTTTTTCCTTTCACAGTAAGTGCAAATCCTCCTGGTCCATTGCTTGAGTCTGAGTCTGTTAAGCTAACCTGTAGCTCCACACTTCCGGAAAAGCCCATAAAGATCCAGTGGTTCTCTGCCAATCACCTTGTCAAGACATCTGGTCGTTTCTGGCCTGCAGGTCAATCTCTGTTTATCTCCAGATCAATCAGTAGTGACTCTGGGCCCTGGGTTTGTGAGCTGACCTATGCAGGTGGAGAGCGAGTTTCTGTCACACACCACCTTCAAGTCTTAGGTAAGAGATCAATCTCCATCTCAGCTTCCTCCAAACTGTGGATTGTTTCATCTGGAGCAATGAGACTCCACTTCTCTCTCAATTCCATCTTCTCTGGATGAGCAAATAGACATTATTATCTCAAATTCAGGTCCACACTGATACTGTCTAATACCCTGGACCATCTTTCTGCTTCCCTGTGCAGGATTTGCTGGGCCAACCTGGCCTGTAGTCTATGCTGCAACAGGAACCAACATTTACCTGCCCTGCATACTGAATTTCAATCCCTTGGACTACGACAACTCAAAGGTAGCTGTGCGTTGGAGCCACGTGGCAGGAGATGACTTGAAAGCCAAGTCCAACCAACATCAAGGAACCAATAAGAATCTTGCCTTGTATCTCCCTGCTGTGGGGCCAGATAGTGCCGGCCAATATTTCTGTGCAGTCTCCATCAATGGCACAACCATCTCTAAGAATGTCACTCTGGTAATAATGACAGGTGAGGCAGACATCTGGTAGGATGCCCAGATCTTTTGAGGGTACGTGCTTGTATGTACTGAAGCTGGAAAACATGGGCATTGGCCCGTTCACACAAAATGGTATCTACATGTATTGGAAGGATTGTGGGTAGGCCAATCTCTCCTTAGGTGGGAGTTGAAAGCCAAGATTGTTAACAACTGAAAAGAGCCTCTTGCCTGCCACCTTGCCTGTTCTCAGTGTATTCTCCTCACGCAATGGGTCACATCAGAGCATTTAGCATCAGAATACCATCTTCATAGGGGATAAACAACTCTTTTGGTATGCATGTCCCCTCATCTCTCCTGATTTGGATTGAGGCTGCACACAGAGGGGAAGGTAGATTAAACCTTCCACCCCCGTACAGTGTCACTTAACAGCTGTGCTATTGTTAGCACTTTAAAGGAAAGAAACACGGGTACCTTAAAAAACTGGTCTGCATGGGTAAGACCCTGGTTTCGATTACCAAAATCAGGTAGGGGATGAAAGCTTAAACTTGTACAGTCCCTCCCCTTGTGGTTCCAATCCAAACTGGAGTCATTCTTGGGGGTCACCATTTACAAATGAATAGAGAGAGATCCATGACCTTTGTCAGGTCCCTTTTGGCCCTTTTATTGCCTCCTTTTGAGTTGAAGTGCAAACCTGATTTGTAGATCCATCTCTTCTGTGTTCTACATCAGCTATTTCTAGTACATCTATACTCCCTCCCTCGACAAGTATTTTCTGCTTGCTTGACCCTCTGTGCAGCTCTTTCTTTGATCCCCATTGACCGGGCAGATCCCACCACCTCTGGCCTGCTCACTTTTAAGATCTAGTTTTGAGACCTTTAGTATGCAAGATTTTCTCTCCTGTAAGTTCAAGTTCCTTCCTGCCTTTTGTTCACAGAAGGAACTCCTTCCATTAGCAAAGCCAGTTCAGTGCAACTGGTCTTTAGGCATATTCTCTTCCTGCAAGTCTAAGAAAAGGAAAGTACCAAGTCAGCTGAGCTGCAAACTTTAATCAACAGATCCATCATTTTTAAAAAGACCCAGCAACAAATTGTTAGCGAAGCTGCAAGTTAAGGCAGATTCTTGACTGTTTGAGGCTTGGTGCGTCACAACAATGTGTAAGTGTAAAATGCCAACAGAGGACTTATGCCAACCTCAGCAAGAGGTTTTCTAGGCAAGTGAGAAGCAGAGGTGGTTAGTCAATACCTTCCTCTGGGGAGTCTTCCTTGGTGGTCTTCCACCTCAGTACCAACCCTGCTTAACTTCTGAGATCTGACAAGATAGGCTCTACTCCATGCTGTGTTCTTCCTTCCCTTGTTACAGCTATAGAAAATACAATATTAATGATGGCCTTTCCCATAACAAGCACATCTTTTCCTTAAAGTAAATGGGGCACTACCTTGACCTTCCTTCATCACCTTACCTACAGGAAAGTTTTGTGTGTGTGTGCAGAGTGCTGTCAAGTTGCAAAATACTTAAGGTGACCCCAGCAAAAGGCTTTCAAAGCAAGTGAGAAGCAGAGGTGGTTTGCCATTGATTGCCTTCCTCTGCAGAGTCTTCCTTGATAGTCTCCCTTCCAAGTACAGGCCGCTTTCCAGATCTGAGGAGATTGAGCTATGCTATGCTGCCTTCACATTACGCCCCCCCCCGCCCCCAATCATTTAAATGTACATTAGCTTAGTATCAGATGCCAGGGATCAATGAATGGAAGCCAGGGATAGTGTCATTTTTAATGCAGGCGATAGATGTGAATTTGCAAGGAAATTACAGTCTGGGGCAATCAATGCATTTTTTCCTTCCTACCTTCTCCCCAGTCATTCCAAGCATTGAGGGGCCAGTCCTGGAGGGATCTCACTTGGTGCTCACCTGCAATCTGAGCCATGCCCCAGGAAAGGTGCATTTTCAATGGAAGTGGTTGGGTCCAGAGCCTTCAAATAGTTCCAAAGCTGCCTTCAAGAGTTCTGAACACTTGACCACCGGCTGGATCCGAGAGTTCTCCAAGGTGTCGCCTGAGGATTCTGGGATTTGGGAGTGCAGCATCCACAGTGCAGAAGGGAGGCTGGGCTCTGTGCAGTATCACCTGGAAATTGCAGGTATTCTTTCCCGCTTTCTTTCTTCTTCATGCAAGCGTCACAGTCTGACTAGGTGTAAGGTAGTAGTTGTACATACAGGAGTGAATCCCGTGGACCTTGTCATGGTTGGCTTCTGAGTAAAAATGAGAATGGGGCTGCCTGACACCCACATACCTGCAACCACTAAATCCTGATTTCAGTGCATGATTCAATAAGATAATGGAAAGAGACGGCTGCTTCCATCTCTGATTCTGACAGACTGACAAGAAGACAGAAAACCTTTATTGGCATATAAAACATACCAAACAACCATGATCAAACCATAAAGAAAATGAAGAGCAAGCCATAATCACACATTAAAGATTGAATAAGTAAACAACAATTTATCTCCCAGCCTGATTTTGATGCAACTTTTTTGCATCTTGCAAAAATGTTTGCTACTTTCTCGCTTATTTCAAGATTGGAATTCAAGAGAAGGAACAATTTTGCAGCATCAGAAAGTCCTGTCCTATTTACTAAAACAGGGCTTAGAAACTTTGTTCAAATTTCCGAAAAAAGGACAATAAAATAAAACATGCTGGATAGTTTCAGTGCCGCTCACTTTGCAAGGGCAATGCTTATCTGAATATGTAACATCTTGATATTTCCATAAAGAATTTCAGATGGCATAACTCTGAATTTGGCCAAAGAAAAAACTCTACATTGGTTCGGATTTTGGAGATGGTAAAGATATGAAGCAGCATGGCCTGCATTGTAGAATCCCCAGTCTTAAAGGGGAGCAAGCCTTGTTGGTTGCACTATTAAGATTTTGCACTTGGATCTCCAAAAAACTGCATTTTATTTTTCAAAAGGCCTCAGATGCCGAAAGATTAAAAAGAGTCTGTGGATATGCCAAGAGATCTAATTTTTTCCTTAATGGCAGGAAACCAATTTGAAATATTGGATAAATGAGGCTAAGGGGATTTGAATTGTAGTGTATTCTCAGACAATACCTTATAGTTGTAAGCTGTGTCTAAGACTGCTCAGTCTCCGATTTTGAGTGTCTCTGTGTACCTACAGCCCTTGGGATGAAGAAGTAACAGGCCTATGCTTTGTGACTGAATGGCCAAATCCTTGTGGGGGGTGTTGATAGTCTCCTGCTTCCCAAATATCTTTGATCGCTGTCTCGGCTTCTCCTGCTGCATCTTCTCCAGGGTGTGACCCCCTGTCTTGCAACTCAGCTGCTCCACTCCACAGCTTCCACACCCACCTAAGGTTGCCCCCTACCCCAGCAACCGGCGGGGTACAGAGGCAGTGGTGGGATTCAGCTATTCGCATCACTTCGGCAGAACCGGTTGTTAAAATGCTGCTTGTAAACAACCAGTTATTAAATTATTTGAATCCCACCACCAGAACCAGTTGTTAAATCATTCGAATCCCACCACTGTATAGAGGGATAGGGTTGCCAGATCCAGGTTGGGAAACTCCTGGAAATTTGGGTGTGTGGTGTCTGGGGAGGACAGGGACCTCAGTGGGGTACAATGCCATGGCAGCCATCCAAAGCAGCCAGGTCCTAGTCCAGGTTAGGAAATAGGGTTTGAGGAGCACAAGGACTTCAGCACTGCAGGATATAATGCCATGGAGTCCGCCCTCTGAAGCTGCCATTTTCTTCAGGGGAACTGACCTCTGTTGTCTGAAGATCAGTTGTAACTCTGGGAGATCTTCAGGTCCCACATGGAAGTTAGCAACTTTATTTGTATTTTATTTTCTTACACTTATACTCTGCCCATTCCCGGCCAAGGCTGGGCTCAAGGCTGCAGCTATTCAAAGAGACAGGTTTTGAGGCATAAAGAAAGGGGAGCCAAGCTAGATAGAGATCCACTTGCCTGTGCAGTTTCCCCCAACCCCACAGGAAAACAGGATTAAGGGAGGGCTGATTCTTCACACCCCCATGACATTAAGCTTTATTCCTTTCTGATCTGCCTGTTCCATTGCAGCCAATCTAAGGTTTATTTTGTAGGTGCCCAAGTTGCTAGTCCAGCACAAAACATGATGCCTGAGGAGATCACTTATGGACTGATTAGCTTCCTCTTTGCCCTTGTGGTCTCTGTTGCAGTTCTGATCCTCTTGTGGCACAGGGTAAGTTCCTGGGCCCCTCGTTTCTTTGCCTGTGGGCATCTGCCACCTCTGGGCACACGGCTGATTTTCTTCCTGAGTATCAATCAGCCTAACGGGAGGTCAGGGCAGGCCGGTGCAAAGCTGATAATAGGCCCAGGCCAGGTGGGAAATGTGGGCCCCATTTCAAACCGCTCATTAAGTATTTTTGTAATCAGTTATCTGCATTTATTTATCTGAATTTTAACTATATTAATCTTTTATTATTTTGATTATGGATCTTCTGTAAAATATTAATATTTTGTGCCAAGAGATTCTCCTTTGATTTCTTTACAATATCAAGTTTCTTTATCAAAGGGTCTCTTTTGCCAAGCAAGTAGGTCTCATTAGACATCTTAGTCTCATGCTAACTGACCCCCATGCCCCCCCTCTGTTCTGGCCTGGGTTGGGGATGACTCCAAAGGGGGAACAGAAATTCTGGCTACCATTACTGCTAGCCAGGCCGGGAACAAAATACCTGATATAATGCTGGAAGCCTCATCTCTACTACCCCGCAAAAAGACAAATGATGACCTTGGCTACTTATTTATTTATGGGTTTGTTTGTTTATTACCTTTAATTTCCCACCCTTTACCAAGGTCTTCAGGCAGGTTACAATAAAAACCGTACAACAGTAAAATCACAACAGTAAAATCTCAGCAGTAAAAATCCAACAACAGTAAAATCTCAACAGTAAAAGTTTAACAGTAAAATCACAATAGCAAAATCACAGAAAAACCATCTTAAAAACCCAAACACAATCTAAAATTTCCTGCACCTACCACACACACCAACTCACAATAAAGGGGCGGGGGTGTACGGACATATCAATATATGACACAGGCATGGAGTCAGGGATGTAGGTATAGATTTTTTATGGGGGGTTGGGGGGGCCACACCACCACCCACCCCTAGGACATGGCCACGCCTCCTCAAGCCCCGCCCCTGGCCTAGCACTTATAAAAGCAGCTCTCCGAGGCCGGGGATGTCAGACTTCCCTGCCCTGCCCTCCCCTGCCCCACCCCTCTGGGCAGAGGCATAGAGGGAAAATGGAGCCTGGTGCAAAATCTGAGTTTTGTGCCCGCCCCCCCTGCGCAGCCGCTGTGATGCTGGAATCCACCCCCAAACAGCATCACTTTCAATGGTATTTAAACTTGAGAGCCCTAATTCTCCTTTTAAATCCACCTTAAAGGGAGAATCTGGGGTCCCTAGTTAAACAACATTGAAAGTGATGTTGTTTTGGGGTGGATTATCCCCCACCCTGAAACAGCATCACTTTCAATGTGGCGTAGTGGTTAAGAGCAGGTGCATTCTAATCTGGAGGAACCAGGTTTGATTCCCTGCTCTGCCACTTGAGCTGTGGAGGCTTATTTTGGGAATTCAGATTAGCCTGTGCACTCCCATACACGCTAGCTGGGTGACCTTGGGCTAGTCACAGCTTTTCGGAGCTCTCTCAGCCCCACCCACCTCACAGGGTGTTTGTTGTGAGGGAGCAAGGGCAAGGAGAATTTAAGCCTCTTTGAGTCTCCTACAGGAGAGAAAGGGGGGATATAAATCCAAACTCTTCTTCTTCTTCTTCTAAACTGAGGACCTCAGAGTCTCCCTTTAAATCCATGCTGAAGGGGGTGGATTTAAAAGGAGAATCTGGGGAAATTTGGGGGGTGCCTGTTGTCAGGGGTGCAATTGTTAAACTAGAAGCACCAAACTTTCAGGGTATCTTTAGGAGTCTTCTTCCCTATCGAGTACCACCCAGGTTTGGTGAAGTTTGGTTCAGGGGGTCCAAAGCTATGGACTCCCAAAGGTGTAGCCCCCATCTCCTATTAGCTCCCATTGGAAACAATGGGGGATGGGGGCACCCCTTTTGGTAGTCCATAGCTTTGGACGCCCTGGACCAAACTTCACAAACCTGGGTGGTATCAATTAGAGACTCTCCTGAGAATGCATCCCAGGTTTGGTGAAGTTTGGTTCAAGGGGTCCAAAGTTATTGACCCTCAAAGGTGTAGCCCCCATCTTCTATTAGCTTCCATTGGAAACAATGAAGGATGGGGGCACCCCCTTTGGGAGTCCATAACTTTGGACCCCCTGAACCAAACCTCACCAAACCCGGGTAGTATCATCAGGAGAGTCCCCCAAACAATCCGTGAATGTTTGGTGCTGCTAGCCCAAACAATGCACCCCCTGCAAGCTAAAAACCAAAAAAGCACTAAAATGTTTTAAAAACCCACAAACAGAGGGGCGGAGCTTCGGACATGAATGGGTTTTTTTTTTTCAAACCTGAGAACCCCCACCCTTACCTACGTCCATGCATGGAGTTTAGCAGCAGAAGGATTTGGGATTGGAGTCATGATGCTGGGGAAGAGGGTTGGAGGAGAAATAACTCTTCCGCTCCCCATGCTGCCTCCTTCCATAATGTCCCCATGTCCCATTTGTGGCCATCAGGCAGCCATCTGTTGACTATTCCATCACTTAGGGTGGCCCTGTTTCTGACTTATGGTAATGGAGTTGGTTTGATCTGAACCACTGGGCTTGCCTTGTGATTCTCTTTGCTGTCAAAGTGTTCAGCCACTTGCTAACTAGAGAGAACACCATTCCAATTCCTCCCTATGTTTTCTTTTCTTTTAGACACGCTCACTAAACATCCCAGCACTGGATAGACTGGTAGCAGCTGCCCATCTGAGAAAAGAGTTCAAGGATGCTGCCCAAAAAGAGAAGGTCCTGCAGACAGAACCATGATGACAGCAAAGAGAGAAGTTCTGTGAAAGGTGGCAGGAAGGCCCTGTGAAATGCAGACTTGGAGGGGTGTAATGAGCTCTTGGTTAGTCCAGGGCTGTATCTTTTCTCCTGTGAAACCCAAAGCAGAATGCTGGGTCTGATCTGGAGATGGAAAACAGGTGCAGGAGAGCTCTGAGAGGCCTTCTGTTTTTGCACTGGTCTGCTGTGGGAGGTGGCACCCAAGGCAGCTATTTAAAATAAAACAAGGGAAACATTACAGGAAGGGAGTTTGCTTGTTGTGGGCAGTGTGAGCTTTAAAGAAGGCATGCAAAAATATTAATCAGGACTCCAGGACTCACAAGTGTCTTGGCCCTGGATAGATTACGTCTGACTGCATTTTGACTCTTTCTACTTGACTAACTTTTTTCACAACCATGCTGTATCTATAGAAATACCTTTAAAATGTTTTATTGCTTTTCAGCACATTTAATTCACATTATTATTATTTCAAAACTGTAAAGATAAATCATATACCTTTGGCTTCTAAGTGATTCTGTGACTGCTGCTGGATAGATTTTATGAGAACAGAATGGAGACACAGCATTTGAAAGAAGTGTCACACCTAAACTTTGCAAGACAGTTCTGAAATTCCCCGTAAGCACCCACCCAGACTCTCTCTGCTCAGCATTCCTTTCTAATACATCTGTTTGCATTGCAAACATGTATGTAGCATCCACACCCTGCATTTTTAGTATTTCAGTCATAGATGTATGCCTAAAAATATAATGTGTGAAGTGGTCTTTTGGACACTCTTTGTACTTTGTACACTCAAGCAAATTTAACTCAGAGATTGCATTGCCAATCGGCTTGAAGAAAAATGTCTTGTCCTTTTAATGTATTGTGGATGCTTTTCATGGCCTTTAATTAATTAAAGTCTCAATTAAAGGGTAAAGATATTTTTCCCCAGGCTCTCCAAAGTTCCCATGAGAAATAAAATGAACCCATATGGCTTCTGCTGCCCAGGAAGCACCTTCAAAGTTTGTAATGTATGTTGTCTGTGAAGATATGGTCTAACTCAATAGCTAGTATGTGGTGTTATAGCTAAGCAACGAGGTGAATCATCATAAGTGGGGTTGTCCCCTTCTTAGTCCACTGAGATGAAGTGGTTTACAAGAGTATAACTCTGCTTAGAGTTGTAGCGTAAGCTAAGACGCAATGGAGTCCCTCAATCAAAACTTGCTTTTTTTTTGCAAACTAAGCAGGACGTACCATTGCTACCCTGCATCAGCACTATGATACTGATTCCACTGACCACCTTTAAAAAATAGTTGGAAAGAGGCCCAGCGAGGGTCGCAGATGAAGCTCTTAAAAAGCTCCAATGCATCCTTCAAAATTTGGGTGCTGTGTGGTTTCCGGGCTGTATGGCCGTGTTCTAGCAGCATTCTCTCCTGACGTTTCGCCTGCATCTGTGGCTGGCATCTTCAGAGGATTCCTCTGAAGATGCCAGCCACAGATGCAGGTGAAACGTCAGGAGAGAATGCTGCTAGAACATGGCCATACAGCCCGGAAACCACACAGCACCCAAGTGATTCCGGCCGTGAAAGCCTTCGACAATACATCCTTCAAAATGCTAAGTAGCAGTATTCCCTGAGCTGTAGTCCGCAGTTTCCCTCCAGTATCCACTGAAGTAGCTCATGATGTCCAAGTGCTCAGCCTCTTTCCATTAAGAAAATATCTGTTTGCCTCAAAGGCACAGTTGGCTTCTTCTTACAAGCTTATTAAAAAGGCTTGTATGGTTTCCCTGGTGTTATTTGTACCATTTTATATGCAGCAGGCATTTGGCTTACAGGGAGGAGCCCCCTGGGGGGGGATGCAATTTCACATAAAGCAGCAGAACAGCATATCAGTTCTGTGAGGGTAGGCATGCCATGTGCCACTAGTGACAGAAACCACCACACTCCACCTCCAGCCTCAGCCCCAGTCCCTTGCCCTCATTGATTTGAGGAACAGGAGAAAAATATGTGTGAAGCAAATAGTATTGATGATGACACTCTAGGAGTTACTCCATGGTAAAGACGTAGCAGTAGGGATTCCTAGAGCTAAACAAAGGAGACAACCCACCACAACACAGGGAAAAACAGAGGTACAAAAACATACTTGAGGGAATAAGAAATCAAATGACAGTGCATGTTCATAATTTTTATAACAAAGCCTATTCCTGGTTTTTATAACAATTAATATGTATCCCACCTTTATCCCCAAAGGTGACCAAAGCAACTTAGAGCATTCTTCTCTCCTCCATTTCATTTTCACAATAGCCCTATGAGCAGAGTTAGTAAGATTGGCCCAAGGTCACTGATAAGCTTCCATGACACAAATCCAGATCTCCCAGATACTGGTGCAACCCTCTTAACCATTACACCACACGAACAGCAGTTTTGAAAGCACATTCTTCTTCACATAGTTTTTTAAAATCTGGGATTCCTAAAAGGTCACCTGGAAATGATGTCAAATTCTCCAACCCCCACCCAGATATGTCACATCCTCTGAGCCATTCTAGTCTTTACCATAGAGACTGAAGAAATTCCTAGGGCCATTGTGGAGGTTGTGGTATTACCTCCGCAGAAACATCAGCCTGCCAAGGCACCGCCCATCAAATCTGGTGTTTGTCAGTGCTACGGTATAAAAGGGTCTTGTTTATACTGTACAGCTGCTGAGACTGAAATCAGAAAGCAAAGAACTCGCGAGCAGGGGCTTAACATTTTCCATTTGAGCAGTCCTCCCATTTGAGCAGTCACTCTCCTGGCTGCTTTTAGCCTCTCTGGGAAACCAATATAGGGTCTGCTCATGGGGCATAGGGTGACTGCTTAAATTAGTGGTATATCATGGCTCAAAAACTGAGGGGAAAAGTGACACTTAGCTTCTTCAGAAGAGGCACTGACATCTTCATCTACTGACCTTGGCTGCTCCCCCCCCCCAAAAAAAAGATGCCATGTTTACCTATCAACTGCTCCCAGTGAAAGACAGTTTTGTGGTTCAAGGCAGATTCTGGATGCAGAGTGTGAGTGGGGCTGAGCAGAGGTAGAAATGCTAAAGTGATAGACACCCCCCCCCCCCAATTTTGGTGAATTCAATCTAAAAAAAAGCTCTCAAAAAGATCACACAATATGGCATGTGAGGTCAGCTATGGTCTTCGGCTCATGCTAGAAACGTGGCAGGGTGTAAGAGCTCCCTTGAGAGATATTTTTTATTCTACTTCACCTACATTCCTTGAATTTTGGGAGAAGCAGAAGAAGAGTTTCGATTTATACCCTGCCTTTCTCTCCAGTAAGGTGTCTCAAAGCAGCTTACAAACTCCTTCCCTCCTTCCCAACAAACACCTTGTGAGGCAGGTGGGACTGAGGTAGGTGAAGAAACATATGCAGTTTACCAGAGAAGAGACTGCCGCTCATTTGGAGGAGTGGGGAATCAAACCAGGTTCTCCAGACTAGAGTCCACTGCTCTTAACCATTACACCACACTGGCAGCTGCTTGGGAAATATGACTTTGAACAGATAAACAGGACAGGAAAAGGTTACACAACCCCCTGATGTGTCAACCCTCCACTCAACTGTCATCCTCTCAGGGCCCCTTTTAATTTTTTTATAAGAAAGAGACAGGCCATGTGCCTTCTGTGTAACATCTAGTCTGGCCATGGATCAACGACTTTGTTTTAGATGTGCCTCCCAGATGCAAGCAGGCCCAATTCTGGTTGTGACCACGAGATGAGTGCCTTCAGATTCCTCCGTGTGTGGTTGGGAACGGGTCTGCAGAAAAAGTGTTCCATCCCCTGAATAGAGGCTTCATGTGTGGAAAATTGCAGGTTATGCTTTACCTAGCATGGAGGCAAATAACATCACATGGTACATAATATCCCATTAAAGGGCAGGATGTTTTCAGGCAGTTGTATTGGCAACCCTACCCTTCCCCTCAGCAGGGATGTGATGTCATAGAATCCACTCTCTGAAGTTGCCATTTTCTCAGGGGAACTGATCTTTATAGTCTGGAGATCAGCCATAGTTCTGGGAGATCTCTAGGCCCCACCTGGATGTTGCCCACCCTAGCACAGCCTCTGAATCTTCGCACCGCTTAGAGAAGCCAGAGTCCAAAATAGAAACTTCAGGGTAAGATATAAATGAGGGGGAAATGGTGTGGCACAGATGGTCAAAAAAACGCCAAGATTCCAGAACTATCTGTCCCTTAAACAGCAGCAAAACAAAACAAGAAGGCAAAATTGCTGTGGGACATACCATATAAGCTTGAGGGTGCATTGCCACGCTCAATTGATGCTATATCTATCCGCCTGTTGCTGGGAAGCTGTACCACAAAGAAGCAATACTGTTGTCAGCAGTTCCCACCATATTAGTTTGTCAATAGGACGATGCAGTCTTTCCACCAGTTGGTGCATCTTTTGTGGTCACAGCTTCACACATTCCCCCATGGTTTCCTTTACATGCTTCACACAAAAGCCAGCAAAGGCCACAGAGGTGGCTCAGTGCCATCACCTTCTTGGCAGGGTGACAAGTGACACTTATCTGTCCTAGCGGAGACATGTATTCTAAGATCCTCACTGTGATGTTTCAAAACAAGGGAATTGTACTCCATGGTAAGCACCTCAAACATTAGTATAACATTTCTTCCTCCAGCCAACATAGTGTAGTGGTTAAGATCAGTGGACTCTAATCTGTGGAACCGGATTTGATTCCCGAGTCCTTCACATGAGTGGCAGACTCTAACCTGGTGTGCTGGATTTGTTTCCCTGCTCCTACACATGAAGCCTGCTGGGTGACCTTGGGCCAGTTGCAGTTCTCTCAGAACTCTCTCAGCCACACCTACCTCACCAGGTATATGTTGTGGGGAGAAGAAGGGAAAAGTTTGTAAGCTGCTTTGAGACTTCTTATGGTTGAGAAAATAGGGGTATAAATCCAATTTGTCTCCTTTCTCTCCTCTAAAAGACAAGACTTGGTACAATTTTGCCTGTGGGCAAGGTAGCTAATGTTGGCCCCCCCCCCCCCCCGAAAAAGTCTGTAATAAAAACCAGTGAATCCATGGCACACTGAAAACAAGCAGAGAAGTCCATTTATGCTTCGCACAAAGTCCTGGGGTGGGGTTGAACTACTAACATGGCAACACGCACAGAGGTGGGATCCAACCAGTTCTCACCACTTCTCTAGAAGTGGTTACTAATTTTTTCTGAGTGCCGAGAAGGGGTTACTAAAGCAACCTCCCTGCCCAATAGGGACTGGAGATGCGTGTGTGCAGTGGCGCCACTGTTTGAATCCCACCACCATCGGTACCTGTTATTAAAATTTTTGGATCCCACCACCGAACACTCACCCACGAATATGGTTGCCAGCTTTGGGTTGGGAAATTTGAGGGTTGGTGGAACCTAGGGAGAACAGATTTTGGGATGGGGGGGCCCCTCAGCAGTAGTGTTGCCAGATCCAGGTTGGGAAATTCCTAGAGGTTTGAGGATGGAACCTGAGGACAGGGACCTCAGTGGGGCATGATGCCATAGAGCCCACCCTCCAAAGCATCCATTTTCTCTAGGGGAACTGTTCTTTGTTGTCTGGACATGAGCTGTAATTCTGGGGGATTCCCAGATCGCACCTGGAGGCTGGCATCCCTACTCCGCCCTCAAAAGTAGCCACATTCTTCAAGGAAACTGATCTGTGTTATCAAGGAGATAAGTTGTAATTGCAGATCTCCAAGCGCCACCTGGTGGTTGGCAGCCCTATGCACGAATGCTCAAGGCCAATGCCTGTAAGCAGATTGGACAGGTAAATTATTTCCTCCTGTGCTCCTTTTCCTAACCACTGTGTGAATCTGAACTGTGATGGTCCTTCAGTGCCCAGGTAACAGGCGGTCCTTTGCATTTCAGAAACACTGGTCTGCCTTTAATCCCTTTTTGGATTTAAAAACAACAACAGTTTGCAGCCTGGGAAAGCAAAGGATTATACAGGCTTAAGGATTTACGTATTTATAACCAACCTTTTTTTTTTTCTAGGGGGGAAAAAGCGTAATGATCAACTCTGGCAGTTCCAGATACATCGAGTACAGCAGTTCATTAAAAAGAAACATCACATTACGAATTTGGTTGTGCTGTATTGGGACAGCATTTGAATGCTGAATTCATTTCAATTCAAATGAGACAAAAACGCTGGAGTTTCTGAAGTTAATGCGTATATGTTACATCTAACACAAGTGGGGGAGAATCCCATCTCCCCCCCTCCCCAGCAATTGTGGAGCTGGTGCAGCTCCAAGCTCAACTGTTGGGAAATATTGCTTATAAAACAGAGTCAGTGCAATAATGAGACAGAGACAGTTGCTTTTACTGAAATATAATTTACTTACTTACTAAGAATAAGGGTAAGGTAACTTGGGAGATAAAACAAGAAATGTCTTACTAACTAGCTGGCTCATCAGCCAGGCCACTACTTAAACTATCACATTGCTAACAAAGAACTGCTACTGTGCATGTGCAGAGGGCAACAAAGAATATATATCTAATGCCTACGTGTGCGACTGCATGTATCTCATGCCAGTCGTGCCAGTCGGCTTAACCAGTAGGTATCAATTACCTGGTCACTGACTTCTGACCTCACTAACTAATTAGCATTCAACAATTAACTCCTTCTTTGCTGGATTGTGTGACTGGCACTTTCCAAATCCCAGCAGCAACCCCTCGCCCTGAAGCCAGGCCATGTCTGCCGTAGTGCCCAGGTGCTGCTCCAAGCCTGTAGCGTTTCCTGATATTCTGTGGCCTGGGCCAGAGAGCCCCCAGCATGTGCTGCAGCCAATCATGGCATGCTTCTTGCAGCAGCAGTTGCCACTTCCCTTGGTAAGAGTGCTGTCCGCGCATGCACAGGCTCCACTGTTTCTTTAATCTGCGGGAACTTAAAAACCCCAAGATTTTTTTTTTAAAAAAAACTTTTCAATTTTTTTTGGTAAACCTGGGGAGTACCTCAAAGTTGTAGAAAAATCTGCACAGCCTCTGGGTTGTCCTGACCCACAGATATAGGTAACTGCAAATGTGGAGGGTGTGTGTGTGCCACATGCTGCTATTAAATGAATAGATGTTAATTAGGATGTGTCATGGGGAAGCAGGTGAGCCCAGCTGAACAAAAGTCTTGGAACCCATGTTCTAGTAAAGACCTCTTAATTTTTTTATTTTTTTTTGCAAGCAATAAAGAGGCAACGTTGAAAATCTGTTGCTGGCAAATTGCTATCTTTGAAAAACATCCCAGTTCATAATTTCCCTTCATCAACATTCTGGAGAGAGTGTGATTCTCTATATGCACGTTGTCTTTCTCTGGTGAGGCAGTTGTTTATTTCATTTTTGTCCTGTCTTTTCTCCAGGGAACTCTGGGGAGCTTAGATGGTTAGTGCATAGGGCCGTGGAATATAAATCTTGCACACAAAAGACTTTGTTTTTTCCTCTCCTAAATGTTGCCTGAATGGAACGAGCTACGTGCTGGAAATCCCCTCCTTCCTCCTCACTTTTGTCTTGGTACCTTAGGGTGTGGGATGGAATAGCACAAGAGAAATTCCTGTTCCGAGCCCACCTCCCCTCAACCTTGACACACTGGCTTTGCTAAATAGGGCCTGTTCAGTGATTGTACCTCCTGATCAAATACAAATCTTTATTGAATGATACAAATGCCCCTTTTCATGCCAGGCTGTATTTTGTGTCTAGGACTGCCATCCTCCAGGTGGAGCTGCGATCTCTTGAAATTACAACTGATGTCCACACTACCGAGATTAGTTATCCTGGAGAAAATGGCTGCTTTGGAGGGGAGACGTGTATGCCATTGCACCCTGCTGAGATCCCTCTTTTCCACAAACCCCCTATCTTCCCCAGCCTCTACCCTCAAATATCTAAGAATGGCCCAGCCTGGAGTTACCATAATGGTTGCATCCAATCAGCTTTTCCCCAGTTCTCCTCTATCCTACAGTCTCCACCCCACATGGCTTTTTTCCATGCAGATACTATCATCCCCCACATAGCCACTTTGAGAGGTCAGAGGGGGAGGAGGTCAGCATGGCCTTTTTGGGAAGGCCTTTCTTGTTCTTCAGTGGAAAAGTCACCATTTTGATGTGGCTATCCTATCATTATCCTGCATGTTTTCCATAAGAACATAAGAGGAGACTCCAAGGGTATTAATATAACAAGGATTGATACAGTTAAAGTAGAGATGCCAAGCTCTGTCTGGCAACTCTGGGAGAATTTGGGATGGGTGGGAACAGGCACACTGACAACATGCCATCTAGTGATGTCACTTCTGGTGAAAAACCAGATGTGATGTCATGATGCTGGCAGCTGACTGTCTAGGAGTTCTGGGAGAACTCCAAGTAAGGTTGCCAACTTCCTTACAGAAGTACAATTTTTTCCAGCCCATAAAGCTCAATTTCTCAGGAGAAAATGGCTGCTTTCATGGCAGTCTCCATAACATTATACCCCACTGAGATCCCTCCCTTCCCCCCAGATTACCTGGAATTTCCCAATCCAGAGTTGGCAATGCTAACTACAGGTCCCACCCATACCTCGGTAACCCTAATTGTAACATAGAGCTGTCTCACTTTTTTTCCTGACTATTCACCTCTGTTATATTAAATGCTGACCAGGCCTTCCCAGGCCTTCTGCCTCCATAGCCTTATTTTTCTTTACATCCTTAAACTGAAAGCACTATTAAGCTTCCCCTCCTCTACTTTCCTGTCTTGTGACTGTTTATCACTCAAGCTCATTTAGGCACAATGATATCAATCAGAACCCTGAAGTAAAGGCAAACAGAAAGAACATACGAAAAAACCACAGTTTTAAAAAACACGATAAAGATCTCTTGCATTTCATGGAAAGCCACGAATTAAAAAAGCAAAGAATAAATTAAAACCAAGTTCTGGCTCTTGTCTGTTCCTTCCTACCTCTGAAAGTAAATCTGGATGAAAGAAACCAAAGCTTTAAAGCTACTGAAGTTTATTTTTATTTATTGATTTAATTTATTAAACTTCTATACCGCCCTCCCCCAAGGGCTCAGGGCAGTGAACAACACTAAATAACAATAAAACATATAAAATAAGTAGTATAAAACAGCAGCAATTCAGTAATCCTCTTAATAAAACAAGAAACATTATAACATTAAAACACAGATGGGTCATATGTCCCCCCCCCCCCCGTGCCCACAGGGGCCAGATGGAATGGGCATCGTTGGTCTTAATCTGGCTGGCCAAACGCCTGGTGGAACAGGTCTTTTTTACAGGCCCTGCAGGAACTCTGTAAGTCCCGCAGGGCCCTGATCTCCCTGGGAAGCCTGTTCCACCAGGTAGGGGCCAGGGCTGTAAAAGCCCTGGCCCTTGTAGAGGCCAGTCAGATCATTTTTGTCTGTTGTCTGGCTGGATTTCACAGTTGGAGTAAAATAGAGGAAACCTTGCTGGGCTGATTTTGCATGCTAAAAATGCCCCGTTGTTGGCATGGGGAATGCCCCAGCACAATGGGGAGTTTTGCACAGCTCCTGGCACTGCAGCCTCCTCGCAGCAGTGGCTTTGCTCTGGAACTTTCCAGAACCGCAAAGGTTGAGGACCTTTTTGAACGTTCCTGTTGGTTCGGCTGCTGTGAAAACTCCTCGGCAGCAGAACGAGGCCATTTTGCCTGCCTTGCTGCTCTGGCCCACCCCTCCAATGAATGGGCGCCTCCCCCCCTTGCAGTGGAATAAAAAACATGGAGGGAGAAACCTTTATAAAAACCTTGAAACCTTGCAAAACCTTGAGAAACCTTGCAAAAAAGCGGAGTTTGGGACTGGGTGAGGTCAGCCCTACTGAGCCCCTGCTCCAAATTTGGTGAGGAGTTTGGGGAAGGGGTGCAATGTGCCTCTGACATGATCATTGGGGGGTGCCTGGAGCTCAAGCCCCCCATGACCCCCAGCTATGTCACTGCAACTGATCTCCCACACTACAAAGATCAGTTCCCTTGGAGAAAATGGCTGCTTTGGATGATGAGCTCCGTGCTGAGCTCCCTCCTCTCCTCACCCTTTCCAGGTTCTGCCCCCAAATCTCCAGGAATTTCCCAATGCCAAGTTTGCCACCTTATCTGCAGTCTACTTATGGGGTCTTAGATAACTGGCTGAAGACCCATGGTTACGGTTTTAGGTATTTGCTGTTTCCCAGGTCGTTTCTGCACAGTCCGAATATTGCGGGTTGAGCAAGGGAAATATCCTGGTTTGGCCAAGAAGTTCATGCGGTTCCAGGTCCTAAAGCGGGTTTGTCCCGTGATATTGAAAATCCATCCCAGGATGTTCAAAAACTGACAATTTGGTGATTTTTTTCAAAAACCCTGCATTGAACACCCTACCGTGAAACACCATGGGAGCAGAAACAGTTTATTTTTCCCACCCAGCCTCCCGATCTCCCTGCCCCGCCCCCCTGATCTCCCCACCTGACGTCATGTCAGTTTTCAACTCTGCTGAGCCACCGACTGTTGCAGCCTGCCCTTCCCGAAATGTTTCCACAAGCACGTTTTCTGCTCATGGTATCAACTGGGTGCTATTTTGCCTGGGTTAAACAGGAGTGGAGTCCCCATTTTCTTTTTTCCCCTTATAATTTTATTGATACTTCAAGACAAAACAACACAAACATGTCACATAGAATGAGAGTTCACATTTTCTTTTCTGTACATGTACTATTTGCTCAGAGTGCATAGCTAGGGAGATGTACATTTTGGGTATATCACGGTGTGTGTGTGTGTGTGTGTGTGTGTGTGTGTGTGTGTGTGTGTGTGTGTCATTTCCCACAAAAAATTGAGAGCATGAATGGGAATGTGATATGATGCTGTGCCCCATTGTTTTTTGCTGCCGCTTGCCGCGTTGAGGTCTGCGCTGGGCCCTATCCAGACCTGGGGAAAAGGGAGTGCTTTATTTCCCCCCGCTCATGTCAGCAATTCAACAGGCTGGGCAGAGATGTTAATTTAAGCTGCCGCCTGAAACAACAGCCAATCAGAATGCAGAACACTGGAGATGTTTGCACATGCATGTATATCCTTGCGGTGTAAATACAAAAGATCTGGGCTCGTGTGAAACAAACTTGTGTATTTCTTCCCGGTCTTCACTCGATTCCTTCACAGAAATGGGCAGCCATGCGAAGGGAGAATCCGGGATAAAATAGACCCAGATTGTAAGATACCGATTGTAACCCAGTATAATTGTGCTGTGCAGAAATGGCCCCAAAGACTTATGGTAGCTCTCTCTTGACCTACTTGGAGTGTTTCAAGACAGAAGCTTTGGCTTCTAGCCAAGAAGTCTTGAGCTCAACCTCCCTCACAGAAAACTGTTGGATCCTTGCTAAATGGGCCTAGGTTTGTTAGGTTCCCACTGGTCATCAGCAGGGAATTGGGGGGGGGGGGGGCAAGGGGCAGAGTAGAATTGTCAGATCCAGATTGGGAAACTCCTGGAGATTTGAGAATGGAGCCTGGGGAGGACAGGGACCACCCTTCAAAACATTCATTTTCTCCAGGGGAACCAATCTCTGTAGTCTGGAGATGAGTTGTCACTCCAGGGAATCCCCAGTTCACACCTAGAGGCTGGCATCCCTGACCAGTAGGAATGCTTACAAATGAGGTTTAGTCTACTTAACAAGAAGAGCAAAATGCCCAGTTGCTACCCAGGAACGTCTCCTTGAAGCTCATTGTCAAAAGCTTCAAAGAGGAGAAGGCCCCTGGGGGAACACCTGACACCTGGGCCAGTTCACAGAGGAAGCTTCAGATGGGAGGCTGAGAGCAAAACAGAATTCTAACGCCTGCCAGTTTTTGCAAGCTACACAGAGAAAGTAGCCACAATTTAGAAGTCACTTGTGGGATCAAGGATGCCCATCTAGGCCTAACCATAGCATGGAGAGGGACAGTGGACTGAAAAGCTAAAGGGTGATTTTACATAAACAATTGGATTTAGATGACAGTCCATAAAACACAGAGGCTCGTTCTTCTCCAGTCAGTCAGCCATTACTTACATTTTAATGTCTCACATCCCCCCCCCCCCCAAGTGGGCTCACTTCCACACCGGTCTCTTCAGGCTAAATCCCCAAATCTCCCAATCTGGATCTGACATCCCTATCCCCTGCTGGTGACCATGGCAATCTTATGTTGAAAACCTCCTGAGCTGTGCAAAGCTCATGTGGTTTTTGCCCAACTTGTCCCCTCAGAGTACCATGGGCAAACAAAATTGAAGGTTTTTGGGCAGATCAGAGATGTTTAGGCCTGTGGTTGAGGCAGTACATGTTGGAATTTACAGCCTTGCATGCAGTAGCAGCAGGGAATTCTGGGAGCTCTCTATGAACATTCTAAAGGTGACAGTTGGAAACAGTTGCTCCCTGACTGTTGCTGAGGAAAGATGTATTGTGTTTAACCAAAAAGGCTCTGACTGAAATGTTTAATATTGTAGACTATGCTTGAAATTGTAACCAAACAATGAATTGTGAATGTATCGATGTATGATACTTTATTTATGTATATAGGCTATTTCTCTCTCAGTTTAAGTAAAGCTCTCTTATGTTAATGATTTCTGAGGTTAAAATGCTGGTCTTTAGCTAGATAACTGTTCTTATCATAAAGTTGTGCACAAAGCTACATTCTGCTTGTTACTCTGCCAAAAAATATTAAATGGCGAACCCGCGGAAAACCAGGAAGTCACTTGAAATTTACGTGCCACAACACGCTGGCCAATCAAAAGCCAGCACCAGAGGCGGGGAAATCACATTGGGCAGCTTTGTGATGACGTGTACACATATACACGTGGATTCGTCGAAAGAAATATGTAAAAAAAAAGATTCGGCCGCTAAAACAGCACTCCAGCCAGTCGGAACAGAGACCCACCCTGCCGATTGCTGCCGATCGCGTGATCGTGGGGAGTGCTGCATTCTTGAAACCGCGATAGAAATCTAAGTATTTCCAGGAGATGAGTTGCAGTGGGGAGCATGAATCCGTGCTCAAAAGATCCTGATTCTAACAAAACCCGTTCGTATCTAGTTTCATTTTTGAAGTGGGGAATTGACCTATGAGTTGGCAACCCCACGTCCCTGTGAACTGTGGCTCAAAGTCCTGACAATCTCATACTTTGCTGTTGATTCTCAAAACTTTGCGGCCACCATCCGTTCACCTGGTTGAGGCCTCTTCTATGAGATAGAATGCATACGACAGCTGTTCACCAATTCAGACATGGCTGACTACGATCTATTGCGGGTAAGACAGAGACTCTCTTCCTGGCTTCACACCTGTAAACCAACACTGCATCTTCCCCCACCCCACATGAGGAAGGGGTGGCAGTGGCACGGAAGGAGTGGGAGGCTGTCATGAGATGAAATCTCAGCAGCTTCAGGGGCTTTGTGGATTTCCTCCCAGTTACTCGACAGGGATTCAGAGAAAGAGACCTACAGAATGTGGGTGAGAAACCACAGCACCCCCTACACCCTATTCCTCCAAAAGAAGGCAAATGAAATCAACACCATGAAATATATTTACGTACAGCGTGTTCAGTCAGGATCTGGTGTTAGTCTCCTTGTTGTGGTGGTGGCAGAAAACCAAGTTACATGTGACACAGACGGGACTTGTTTATTTTGCCCTAAAAGGGGAGACAAGTCTGGCTGGGGCTTCAGCTCTGAGAAAGAGGGGCTGAACACATGCTGTTTCCCCAATCAAAAAGCTTTCCCACCCTAACGTTTTAAGCCTCAGTAGGGGAAAATAGATAGCTGTCCATATTATGCCTGTCCTTTTCCCCAGCCTGGTAAATGCATCTGAGACAGATCATTTTCAGGGGTCACAAAAGCTGTTCCTCTAGCCTACTACTCCAAGCCATATTATTGCCCCCATTACTGCATTAGGGTCAAATACAAATGTGTAGTTTTGCCCCAGAAGATAATCATGATCTGATAATCACACTGAAACACTCACAACTGTGTTTTTACTCTAAGATAAACCTTGGTTGCATCCATACAGGAACAAGAAACCACGTCCTAGCAACAGTCTAAGGTTGCTTGCTAGCCTCCAGGTGTGATCTCCTGGAATTACAACTGATCTCCAGTTCACCTGGAGAAAATGGCTGCTTTGAAGTGTGGACTCTATGGAATCATATCTCACTGAGATCCCTCCCCTTTCCAAACCCCACCCTCCACAGGCTCCACCCACAAAATATCCAGGTATTTTCCAACCTGGAGCTGGCAATCTAGCAGCAGCAGCAAGTGGAGTTGAAATAAAGGGAAATGGTGTCACACACAAACTTGTTCCCACATTGCTTGCTGCTGGCACTTGTTTCCCATTCCTCCCTTATCTTTCACCGTGCCTGTGCTAAAGTAATGGTAATTATACTGGGGTCCCTGAAGCATAGAACGCCCCCTTTCCCTGCATTTCCTCTTTCACTACCAAGCCATGTTGTAATGCTATAATGCAGCTTGGCAGAGGAAGTGGGAGAGCACTTTAAAAGGCTACAGGGAAGTAGGAATGGCACATGGTAGTAAGCTGCCCCATGCCACTTGAAAACAGAGCTTAGTGCCTCCCCACTCCCAGCGGTGAGAGAATAGCTTTACCAGGTTGCCTGCTGCAGCAGGTGACATCCCACTGCAGTACTCTGGCCTCCACCTTGCTCAAAAGAGTGAAGGACATGCGTGTCACTGCATGATGAGGTGACATCATTTCTGGGGAAATGCCAGGAAGCCACATCACAGAGTCGTGCAAAGCTCTATGAATTGTCTTAATAGAGATTGGATGAATTCCTAGAGCATTGCACAATGCTGTGACATCACTTCCAGGTGACATTGGTCTCTGCCCCCCCCCCCAAATGCTCTCACCCCCATTACACTCCCAGCCCACAACTGAAGGTGTAAGGATAGTTCACAGGGACAGTCCTCTATAATCACTCAGAAGATTCCCCTTTCAGACGGACTAAATCAGGTTTATTTTAAATCTACTTCAAAATTGAAACCCCTGAGAATCCCACAAGTTGTGAAAATGAGTATGGCATCATGAGGACCTTCCTCTTGGACACTTTCTTACTTTCCATTCAGACAAAAATCCCCATGAGGAAGCAGCTTCCATCTTATTCTAGATGTATAAAGATTGACCTTAAGATGAACTTCAATAGGCTTGACCCAGTAATAAGCATAACTGGCCCCTGGAACTTTTTGTGGCCTGTGGACTTCACTTTCTCCTAAACATTGTTCAGCCAACAAGAGGTCAGGTAGACATTTACCCTAACCTTGGCCTAAGAGATTTTAAAAAAATTAGAATACATAAGACTCCGTGTTTTTTTTTTAAAAAAAGATCAGAATGTCCCATCAAACTGTGCTGGTTGAGTCATCTAAGAAGCAAACAACTCTTGTCTAGAATACCAAGCTAATTGATCCAAACCAGATGTGCTCTGGGAAGCCCATGACTGGAGCTCCCACAAATTTTAAAAATTGCAAATTGAGTTTGGAAAAAAATTACTAGGAGTTCTAACTTTCAACACAGGTCTGGTTTGACCCTAAAACACAACTTTTTTTTGCCACATAGGGACAATTTTAACTGTGGATGTTGGCCAGTTCCTAAAGACACCTGAATGGGGATGGTGATATTTTAGAAGAGATGATATCTGGGCCTATCTAGACCACCTTCTGATCAGCTTATAGGTGATACCATTTTCAATAAGCTTTGTAAGTCTGGTCTACAGAGAGTGGAGTGTTTAATTTAGTTAAACTTTGCTGCAGTAAGTTTAGGAAGCAGGTGAGAAATCAATGCCGCTTGTGAAGTTAAGAAACTGAACCTCCAGAGAGTGTGAAGTTGTTCTGGCAAATTGTTACAGTAAAGGCACAGGAGGAGGGTGAATATTGTGTAAATCACAGGCTGAACTCTTTGAGCTACAGTTAGGGAATGACAATTAGTAGGCTGCGCAAAATCACAGGCCTGAGTTAAAAGTACTGTTGATTAAATGAAATAAAAATGCTTTCTTGGGAAACTTGCATGTTTTGCAGTACAGTTCTCCACTTCCATGTCAGAAGATCCTGCAGGATCAGATAGGGTTGCCAATCTCCAGGTATATCCTGAGATCTGAAGGGCAACAGGTATATTTAAAATATATAATCCTGTCAAGCAGAGTAATGAACAAAAATGTGGATTGTGTGGCACGTTAAGTTAGCTCTCAAAAGACCAGCTGTTTTACCTCAGAAGTTCATAAACATAAGGAGAACAACAGAAAGAGAAAAATAAACAGTATATATACATATCAACAAAGTATCACATATATATTGTTACATTCACGGCTCATCGTTTGTTACAGTTTGGTTGTGATAGTAAGCTTATACAGTATCTTAGTCAAAGGCACTTTTACATAGCATTGATTAGCAGTACACAGTCAGTCAGGGAACAACAGAACGACCAATGGTTTTTACCTGTCACCTTCAGAATGTTCTTGCAGCTTCCCAGAATTCCCTGCTGCTTGTGCTGCTGCTGCAAGATTAACAAGGCTGAAAAAGATCCTGCAGGATCAGATAGGGTTGTCAGTCTCCAGGTATGGCCTGAGATCTTCCAGAATTACAACTGATCTCCACGTTACAGAGATCAGTTCCGCTGGCAAAAATAGCTGCTATGGAGAGTGGACTCTGTATGGCATTATACTTTGATGAGGTCCTGCCCATCCCCAAGCCACGCCCTCCTCAGGCTCCAAATTCTCCAGGAATTTCCCACCCCAGAGCTAGGGCATTCAAACCACCAGGGCCCATTTGGCTTGACAGGACCCCTGAGGGAACTGGGAATAATGCAAGGCTGACTTCAGATTTTTAGCCCTGGGCAGAAAGACTGCCCTTTCCTCCTCTGCCCCCCACCAGGTCCCCCGTCATATATCCCTTTCCATCTCCCCATCTGCCTGTGCACTCTTCTCCTGCCCGCTCATGACCCTATCCCACTGCCTATGCTTAAGGTCACTTTTTCCTCAACAGCACTGGGTGATGTGTGCACCTGGGCATGCTCTACTCACATGCTGTCCTCTGATGGAACTGGGCAGCCAGGACAGACGGGAATATTGGACGTGGACTGCTTGCGACAAGTGGCTGGGGGAAGGGTGCTCAAGCGAAAGGCAGCGGAGGTTGATGGCAGCGGGCGCTGCCAGATGCCCCACTTAATGGCATGTTGATGCCACCAGACTGCACCAGCTATAAGAGGCAACTGTGACACCAAGACATACGTGCAAAGAAAATAATTGTAAACAGTGCAACCAAAATAGCAAAGGTTAAAAGTGATGATATTTGGCCTGTTGTTCCTACGCAAAGCCCAACTATGACTTATGAGGAAAATTCAGTGAGAAACTGGATCACAGAGAGAGGTGTTAAAAAATTCATTAGAAGTTATGACTGAAGCAGTGGCGGTGAGTTTCCTAAAAACTTCAGGCGGCCCATTTCCCAAAAGCATCCAAGTTCCTCCCTCACTAAAAGTCTTTGAGAAGTCTGGCCCCGTGCCAATTTATTGGTTGCTTTCCACTGAGGAGTGGAGGCTTACGAATAGAGAAGAAAAAATGCTGAGTGGCTTTCTGAACATGACAGCATCAACAAACGTCTCTTTGGTTTGAGAGTAAGAACGAGGGTTTGGTTCCCCGCTTTCTACTGTCAGAGTTATTGTTGTTCATAGATCAGTGAACACCTGGTGAGCAACAGTTGCAGAGAGATAGGACAGAGGAGAAATAGCAGCAGAAACCAGGAGGTAAGGACCCCACTTTCACTTCTCAACCTCAGATTAAACAATGGCCTAATAACTTTATTGATGATCTAGCACATTTGCTCTTCTGGAAAATATTTTCTGTGAGGTAAAAATTATGTCTTGATTCCCATTTATTTGCAGAACAAGATCTTTCTGTTTTGGGTAACATTTTACTTTCTTTCTAGTGTACGAAGTGTGACACCAATACTACGCTTAATAAACTAGTCAAGAAGCAGAGGATCCAAGTGGATCTTCCCAACAATTAAAAAAGGGAACCAGTTTAGATTGGGATCACTGTATGTGTAGGTTAAGAGATTTATTCTTTCTACCCATTTGGTTTTCCATTTGTGTCCAGGTTATTATCGAGCCCAGGCAGAGAAAAAAAGACAGGCAACAGAGAGTGCCTGTCTTTTTCCCCAGCCAAGGCTAATAACAGTCCCAGATAGCAATGGTCAGTTTTGATGGGCAAAATCATTGGGAGGGAAGGATTTCCCCCTCTGTACTTTGCACTGCAGCTCTGATCCAAATCAATTGCTATTCTAATTTAAATAACGCTGGGTGGTTAAATTGATGACTCCACAATTTATCTTATTGGAATATTTTGCAAGTTAACATCTGTCTCTTTCCTTTCCGTTGTCTGCTCTAGAGTTTTTTTAGACCGTAGAGGGGTTTTCTAGTTTGGCTTTTTCTCAGTTGCTTATTTCTGCATCTGGTTGGAATCCTTTATCTTTTATTTAGTTTCCCATCATTCTCCTTTTTCTTCTTCTGCCCTGCTCATCGCATCTTCCTTTTGATTTGAATTTCTTAGGATTTTTGTTTCCACTTGTCTTGCAAATTGCTTAAATCATCACCCAGGACTTCACCGCTTTTCTGGCCCATTCACACTGCTCCTTCCAGTTAGACTGAAATACTATTCCATATGGTACATAATATGCTTCAGGATGAGCAGACAGGACCTACCCAGGACATTTTTTGAACCTGAGGGTAAAAACATTCCCATGCATCACACACATATGTCACTTGTTTACTTGTTTGATTAGATATTATACCCTGCTTTTCTCCTCAAGAAGAAGAAGAAGAAGAAGAGTTTGGATTTATATCCCCCCCTTTCTCTCCTGCAGGAGACTCAAAGGGGCTTACAATCTCCTTGCCCTTCCCCCCTCACAACAAACACCCTGTGAGGTAGGTGGGGCTGAGAGAGCTCCGAGAAGCTGTGACTAGCCCAAGGTCACTCCATTTTATCCTTACAAAAACCTTCTTGTGAGGTAGGTTAGGCAGAGAGTGGGCCAAAATCACCCATCTAGTTTTTGTGGTAGAGTGGGAATTTATATTTGAATCTCTCAGATCCCAGCCAACACTCTAATACTACATAGGGACATTTCTCCTGTGCAAACTTGACAGAAAACACGAATATCAAATATGCAATGCAAGGGCATGCCGTCATTCTGCTCATTTCAGTGTGATATATGCAGGATAATTTCTCGATCCGATCTGTTCATCTCCCATTCTGTCACCTTATAAAATTTGTATATATCTCAGGCCTGCCTCATCAAACTCAGAGCAGGGCAAATTTGGTGGTCAAATCTGCACATGAGCTATCAAAAGTGTATTAATGTTGAAACGTAATTGCAAAAATCTCTGTTCTGCACAGCTCTTAATTGAATGAGAAGCTAGACTGGAACACATTAGACACTCCGATAGTCATCCACATGTTCTCAGTGTAAGTACCTAAAGAACACCAAGATCATACTTCTAAATCACCATTCACTGGGTGACCACTGCTTGTTGACTATACCCCCTGAAGTGGAATGGGATAGTTTGGAGCTTTTATTATTTTAACTGTGTTTTAAAATATATTTACATATGTATATAGACATTATTAGGGGTCCTAAGCACAGTTCCTGGGTGGAGGGCAGGATAATAAATAAACAAATGTGGCTTGATTCATTTGTACTATTTATTTATTTCGATTTATGAGCCTCCCTTCCCCTGATGGGTTCAGGACAGCAGCCTGCAACATCAGTTGGCAATAAAATCAATAAAAGCCAATTCGAACAACATCTTGGTGCCAAAGTTCTCCACTGAGGCCGGGTAATTAAAATTTAAACCATATCCTCTAAAACCTCACTCACACCAAGACTGAGGTTAGGGTAGAGGAAGGGAAGAGGGGAATTAGGGAGAGGAAGGAAGGGAAGGCAGGAAGGGGAGGCCAAAATATGTGGAATACTATTGTTGTCCTCAACCATAAGCCTGGTGGAACAGCTCTGTTTTCAGACCCTGAGAAATTGTACTAAGTCCTGCAGGTCCTGGAACTTACTTGACAGAGCGTTCCACTTCCATTTGTTTTCTAAGGACCAAGCCATTCCTGCAATTCCACTAAGGTAGAAGTAAGTAGCCATAAACTGCAGGTGGCCCAGGCTGGCCTTATCTCCTCCGATCTCAGAAGCTGAGCAGTGTCAGCTGTGGTTATCATTTGGATGAGAGACCACTATGGAAGTCCAGAGTTACTATGCAGAGTCAGGCAATGGCAAACCATCACTTGCCTTGAAACACCTGTGAAAAGTCTCTATAAGCCGGCTGCGACTTGATGACATTTTCCACTATCAGAAGCAAGAAGGAGCAGAAAACAAAACAGAAGTGAAAAGTAACAAAGGAAACAAGACGGCTGAAAAAGATATCCAGAAACAACTTGTAATTGAGCAAAGCCACTGCTGACAGATTGATTTCCAAAGAGCATGCGTGTAATGCCGAATAAATTCTTCAGTCTGCCTTTTGCAGATATCAATATCACTTTGGCCCAATAGCAGGTTTTTGTCCTGCTGGAATTTCAGCAAATGATCCTGGCCTGTTAAGAAAACCCGTTCAAATGCTTATTCAAAAGAACTTAAGGAATTGGGGCTGTAGAGGATTATCAGGTTCCCGCATATTCCATTTTAACCTTATAAAAACCTTCTTGTGAGGTAGGTTAGGCAGAGAGTGGGCCAAAATCACCCATCTAGCTTTTGTGGTAGAGTAGGAATTTATATTTGAATCTTGCATGCTTGAGGCTAATTTTGCATTCATTCTCCACTTTCCTACTAATTTCGATTCGAGTTCAGTTTGCCTTAGTTTTTGACTGGCAAACAAATGGAAAAGAACAGAAAGGGTTTTTAAAACAAACAAACAAATAAATAAATACGCATAATGACAAATTGACAACCCAGTGAGCAGCTGTCATACTTTTTTGAATTAGGATTTACTGTACTTTTGGAGACCTGCTTGCAAAGTAACCTTGTGCAAATTTATCCCTTTCAGGGAGAATTTTCAGGGAGTGATTTCTAGATGTTCTGACCTGGACATCCTAGGCTGGCCTGATTTCATCAGAAGCTAAGCAGGGTTTGCTCAGGTTAGTACTTGGATGGAAGATCACCAAGGAAGTCCAGGGTTGCTATGCAGAGGCAGGAAATGGCAAGCCACCTCTGTTCGTGTGAAAACCACACAAAGAGTCGCCATAAGTCAGATGCAACTTGGTGGTACTTTCCACCACTTATTTCTCACGTCAGTTAACAATGACAAGTTTATAATTTGCTTTTTATTATTTACTATTTATAAACGCACACTGTTAACTGAGCAGCATGCTGTATTTTTTGGTCTTATGCAGGCGCAAACACAAATTTGCCTCCCAGCTTCCCAGTGCCTCTGTGATGTTAAGAGCAGGTGGACTCTAATCTGGAGAGCTGGGTTTGATTGCCCACTCCACCTGAGTGGCAGTCTCTTATCTGGTGAACCAGATTTCTTTCCCTGCTCCTACAGATGAAGCCTGCTGGATGACACTGAGTCAGTCAAAGTTCTTCAGAACTCTCTCAGCTCCACCTACATCTCAAGGTGTCTGTTGTGGGGAGAGGAAGGGAAACAGGTTTGAAAGCCTCTAGGAGAGAAAGGGGGATATAAATCCAAACTACCTCTCCTCTTCCTCCCTCCTCTGTAACAGCTCCTCCCATTCCTTTCTTAATCTCAAGACTTTACGACCCACCTATGAGAGTGTTACGACCCACTTTGAGCCCAATCCACCATTTCAGAACCACTTGCTTAAAGGATTCCTGACTTTTTAACAATTTGACATATTTATCTTATAAATTTGAATCATATGTAACTGTTTTGTCATAACTGCATTATATTGGGTTTGTTGTTGTCACTAATGTTTAAGGCAATAACAGTCCAATCCTAAACGTATATATTCATTGGAGAATCCAGTTACAAACAAGGGTGTGTAGAATTTGCGGCCTCTAACACTTTCTGGCATAACAAAAAAGCTAGATGCTCAAGGAAGGGGAATAGAATGGGGGAGGGATGAAGGAAGGAAGGAGCTAGGCTGTTATTATATTAAGAATATTTTAGGGTGCAATTCTAAGAATATTCCCCTGGGAGTAAAATTCACTGAATAAAACAGGACTTATTTCAGAATGATGGTGCAAAATGCCATCAAATTGCAGCCGTCTTATGGCAACCGGTCATGGGTTTATCAAGGCAAGAGACATTTTGAGATGATTTGCCATTGCCTGCCTGCACATTGTGATCCTGGACTTCCTTTGTAGTCTCCCTTCCAAATACAAACCAGAGCCAACCCTGCCTAGTTTCTCATATCTGATGAGATTGGGCCAGGTTGGGCTATTCTGAGTAAACCTGCTGAGACTCGCTTAGATTTCTACAAGCAAAATTGCAAATATATACCCAATACTCCAGAGAGAGGTATAAACTGCTGCACCCTAGGCTATCTTAGAATAGCTATCTTATTTTTTGTGTGTATGTGAGAAAGGGAAAAACTGAAATTAGAAAACAAATCTTGTAGTTAAAAATAAAGTGTATTACTTGGAGCATGTCTCATAAAACTACATTGGGACAAGCATCAGATCTGGATACCATGTTAAACTTCGTGACACTGACAACATGGAACACTTTAATAATTTAGTATAATTAAACTTGTTGTAGCATATTAATTGTTGTCTTGAAAATAAGCTGTATGTATATCTACGTAGGCATTATTCTCTGATCCCTCATAGAGTTTTACATGTATTTTTCATTCTACACATTTTGAGTGAGTAAAACCTTGCCTTTTCTATCATTTGACATATTTCAAAAACTGGGACGTGGGGGGGGGGGGATAATAGGAATGTTTTTCAGTGCTTTTCAAAGTGTCCCAGTTGCTCCATTGGAAAAAATTGAGGGGGTGGGGGGGAGTCCTCAGAATTTTTAAATACTTTTTCAGAGTAAAATAGCTCAAATACACCCCTCCCCATTGCCTCACATCTCAAGTATCCATAAAGTCCAAAATTGGTTCAAGATCATTTTGTCACTCCAAGCAAGGTTCACTCATCACATCGAAGGGCTGTATGTTGGCAAACTAGACCCAAAGGGATTCCAGTCATCTCCTGCACACCTAAGGGCTGAATTCAAGCTGAATCCCTTCAGAGCATCAAAACTCTTCCCTCTGCACTGCCCCAAACACTGGCTAAGGTGGCTTGGCTGGAAAACGGGACCTGCCATAAAAACAATAGAGAGTTGCCATAAGTATCCTGTGAATAATTGTGCATGAAGTCACACAAAACAGGAACATACAAATCAAATGGTTCACTAAAGGCATTTGAAACTGCTCTGTGTTCAAATTGCAACTCATTTGCCTTCGGAGGGTTGCCAATCACTCGAAGAAAAAAATTGTACTGTTCCTTCAACAGAAGCGTCATAGCATGTGATTTATCACCTGATGCTATTGACCTGCATGCCTTGAAAAGCTTCAATTGCCCATTTTTGCACACTAAGCCTTGTTAGAGCATTTTTCTCCAGGCCTGTTGGCAGCCTGCTGCTGCCTTCTAATATAAAGTTTCCCAAACAGATCCTTCCACTGAGAATACTGCCTGGAGATATAACATTTCTGAAAATATTTTGAAGCCACAGTTTTGAAACAGAAACTATCCCCAATTTTAATGGGACATTTTGGGAAGTTTTAATTCACGTACTAAGAACCCAAAGTGCTCTCTGTATGACTTAACACATACAAGAGTATTGTTACATACAGATGCAGATATAAATGTAGATATAGACAGATAGATATTAATGAAGGAAAAAAGGTTATACATTTTTAGGGTGTATGTGGGGTAGTGGTTAAGGGCAGATGGACTCTAACCTGGAGAACAGGATTTGATTCCCCACTCCTACATTCCTGTTAAGTGACCTTGAGCCAGTCATAGTCCTCTCAGAACTGTCTCAGTCCCACCTACCTCACAAGGGCCCTGCTGTGGGGACAGAATGGGAAGGAGTCTGTAAGCTTCCTTGAGAAAGGCAGGGTATAAATCCAAACTCTTATTATTCAGGAAGATGAAAGAGATACACAATGAATGTGCAAGCGGCTAAGCTTTTCTGTTATATGACTTTCTTTTTAAAAATCAAAGCTAGGAATTCAGAAGAGCTAGATCACAGCAATAAATGGTTATAGTAATCAATAATTACTGATTTTTTAAAAGTCATCAATAAGCCCTCTGGTAACATGGAGATGGGGGATGCAGGAGAGATGGCCACTGATGGAGGAAAGTGCAGGCAGCCTGGATTCTCTGTTGCCCGTGGAAATTCCCCTGTTTGTTGCAGCAGAAAACATGGAAACAGAATCTTCCCAGGGTGAAATCAGCCTGAATTTTTAGACATTGACATTTATCTTTAAATATACTGAAAAAATAGAATAAACCATCAGCATAGTGATAAAAATAAGGCCTTGGGCATAGTACTAGAATGTATGTGGATGTCAACATTGAGGAAGAACAAATCAAACAGAAAAGCACAGAACGAAAAAAAAATATTTCTATAGCCAAACTTCAGAAATGAACATGTCTTGACACAATATTTCATGAGAACATTTTGGCTTCCTGCTTTTTTTTATTTCATTTTTTCCATATTGGTCCTAGACCAGCAATCTCCAATGTGGTGCCCATGGGTATAGTGACACCCACCAACAGCTTTCTTAGTGTCTTCCAAGTGTTTTTAGAAAGTGGGTGGAGCTAAGGCATTTTCTGCATGGTCCAAATATCCTGGGATGGGGAGGTGAAATATCCCGGTCTGCACATGATTTTCACACGGCTTCTGGTCCTAAATTGGGCCCGCCCTGCAAGATTTCCCTTATCTTGGGGTTTTCAAAAATCACTAAATTGGCGGTTCTTTTAAAATATCCCGCACTGATCCCGCTGCCATGCAAACACCACGGGAGAAGGGCTAATTTATTTTTCCTGCCTTGCCGCCTGCTCTTCCTGCCCCTGCGTTCATCCAGAGTCTCGCCGCCACCGGCACCCCTCCTCCTCCTCCGCTGCCACCCACGTTCGCCCCGTTCGGCTAACAGCGAGCTGGGCATTGTCCCACTGGAGGGGCAGGATAGTGCCTTCCTCCTCCTCCTCTCCTTCCTGCGCTTGGATGAGTGGCGGCAGCAGGGTGGGATAGCCAAGCAAGAAGCTGAGGCAGATGGCCATGCGGCAGCAGCAGCAAAGAGAGCACCCAGCAGGGGAACCCCGCCCCCCCCCCTTTGCGTTGTAAATACAAAGAAAACAGGGGTTTGTGCAGAATTAACTGAAGTACTTCAGCTCGATTCCTTCATGAAAACGGACAGCCATGCAAAGGGAGAAACTGAGATACAAACAACACACAAAAATGAAGATAACCCACAACAGCCTTTTTGTGACTGTGCCCACCATGTCAGAATTCCAGATATGCCCACAGACTCAAGAAGGGTGGGGATCTCTGGCCTAGAAAAAAAGGGGGAATCTGCCCCCTCAGCCCCCCAGTGTTTCCCCACAATTCCTGAAAATCATCCAGGCCCCCACAGGGATCCCACCCTCCTGGCAACATTTTGGGTTATCCATTTTGTGGGAAGCAGGCATGTTATTTATTATTGTTTAGTTTGGTTTTCTATACCGCCCTATCCCCGAGGGGCTCTGGGCGATGTACAACATAGAATCTACAACAATAAAACCAAACAAAGGGAGCAAAATTAACTACATAAAGTAAACTACAATTTGCACAGGCTCCACTAGTTTTAAAATATAATAACTAAATCCCTTTAAAAACAGCGGTTAATATAATTAAAAGGGGTCCAATAAGACCCATATTTAAAGCCCTCCCCAAGAGGGGGAAACAGCGGATCCCCTTAATATAAAGGGATGTTGGGCCTGTTTTCCAGTGGCTAGTTATAAGACCTGTAAACCAAGAATGTGTATCATCCTTAGGGCTGACACAGTCATCTAAAGAGACATTCCTTCTGTATTCATAGGACCCAGTCATGCAGGATGCTGAGAACTTTGAGAATACAATTTCTTCCATATTTCTCTGTCGAAAATCTAGGTACATGGAGGCCCAGTTCAGATCCAGACTGCCGTGAGAGGAGAATTAAGCCTTCCTTCTCCTGATCTGAAATGGCTCAAGGGAGCAGCAGTTTCCCAGAGCTGTTTCTGGTCAGGAGGAAGTCTGAACCACCACCACCCCTTGTGCCACGGATTTCTGATCTAAATTGGGCCCATAGACACGTGACGTTTAGAGAGAGAAACATACTAAGGACTCCTTTCATGTCTTGTGCTGAGTCCTCAGATTGCCTTAATGGATGATCAGGTTACTTAACTGTAATACACACCAGTTTTGGGGGACCAGCTAAGACCTCTTCAAACAAAGCACCACATTATATTGTTTTGTGACACCAAGTGGCTCACAACAGTGGGTTCTGCACAGCGTAAATATAATGTCATTAGGACGTTATGAAAAGGTCCATTTTGGCATTTTGTGTTCCCACATTGCGGGAGAACACAAGCGTTGCCAGCCAAAATGGATCGTTTTTCCTGCACGGAGTTCTTGTCAGTTTCACAGTGGCACCCGCCATTTTGCGTGCTGCAGTAGATTCTCTGTGGAGATTTCCCACCAAGATTTCCTCTGCTTGCAGCTCATCCATTTGCTATTTCACTGTAAAAAGTAGATGAATAAAGTTTGTTTTGCCTAGAAGTTCCTTGCATGTGTCGTTTATCCTTTTTTTTAGGGGGATGTTTGCAAAGCTACGGCGACACAAATACGCATATATTGCAGCTTCTCTAATCGTGTTGCTGTAGCTTTGCAGATATCCCCTTTTTAAAAAAAGGATGAACAGCACATACAAGGAATCACCAGGCAAAACAAACTTTATTCATCCATTTTTTACAGTGAAATAGCAAATGGATGAGTTGCAAGCAGAGGAAATCTCCATGGGGAATCTCAACGGAGAATCTGTTTGCAGCACACAAAATGGCGGCTACGAGCGGCAGAAACAAACATAAGAGGTTTAGGTGGGAGAAGTAAAATGTTTCCTGCCTGTTTGCTCAGCAGGCAGGAATCATCTTCAACCTGGGTTGGGGGAGATCGCTAGTTTAGCGATGTTTTAAAACCCCAGGTTGAGAGGAATATAACGGGCTGAAATTATTTTGGGGGAGAGAACTGTGTGAAATTCTTCCCCAAAACACTTTTTTTATAACATCCTAAAGACATAATATTTGTGCTGTGCAGAATCTACCAATTAGGTATCTGAAATTCCCACCATTTCCCCACACAGAACAGCTAGTTTTTTGAAGTAAATACTTTCAATAAAAAATTAATACATTCAATAATTAAAGACTTATTGTGAGGTTCAAAAGTTCCCAGCTACTGCCTGCTGAAACTCTGTTGGAGTTACTTCTCAGGGTACCTTGCTTCTTTCCAAACATCTTCCATTGAGAGAGAGTAACCACACTGTGACCCTTTCTGCGTATGGGTCACCTGGAGTTGGGCATAGCTCAGAGACACAGTGGAATAACTTAGAGAAGGCTGTCCACAACAGAAACACAGGAAACGTTCTTTCTCTGAAAGTAATCTGGAGGAAGGGATAAAAGGTACCCTTAATTTTACTTCAGTGGGGGAAAAAACCCATTGGCCCAGCAACCTGCAGTTTGAGTAACAGGGAAACTGAGAAGCATCCATATTCATATCTCAGTCCTGCTGAGGGAAGGCATTCTACTGGCTTTCCTAACAGCCACTCATTTACTTGTTCCCTCACCATGCAATATGGGCAAACAATATGCTCACCTGGTGTGAGCAGGAAAGACTGGGGTGGGTTAAAAGCCTTTAGCAGGGAAGCCTGTTTTGTCCCAGAAGGGGGTGAAGGAGACCTGATTTCAATTAAGGCCTTAAGTGTAGTTCTAATTAAGCTAAATGAACTTTTAGAGCACTTTTGCACAGACTGGAAGCATTTTTTGTGAGTTATCCACCATCACCAAAAGCAACTCTGGCTGGGACAAGTAGCTATGAAAAGTTTCTTGATCACTGACTGACTGAGTGGTTGGAGAGCTTGACAAAAGAACTTTAATGGCCCGGCCTAAGTCGGGGTGGGGGGGTATTTTTCCTGATTATCTGGAATACAGTTTTCAGGTGGTAACACACCTAGAGAGTGGAGCAAGCAAAGAAGAGTTTGGAGTCAGATTTGTAGCAAGAGAGATGCAGGAATCTCTGAGTGCATCAGGGTTCAGGGGTTGTTTTGGGGAGTCTGAGGGGGGAGTGTTGTTGCTTGCTCTGGCTCCTATGTACCACAATCTATAATTTGTAATTGAATCAAATATGATAGAGACCGCCCTAACTGTCAATGCTTTCTCATTGAAAAGTAATGAAATCTTGCCACCTGGAACTTCTGTCTATGGTGGTTCCACACAGCATAATAATAATGGATTGCATCCGTTATTTTTGCATCCGGGTCCATTCTGTTCCTTCACATAGGTGCCCATTGAGGTTGAGGTCAGGGAGAAACAATGCGTCAGGGAGAAACAATCCGTTTTCTTTCTGCCTCTTCGCACAAACCCACTATTTTTTTTACAATGCATATGTAGCTATGCAGGCGCAAACAGCCTGTTTTTCCTGCATTCTGATTGGCTGATCCATCATCACAGCTCCCCCTTCCACCTCTGTTAAGGGAACATATATGGTGGAAAATCTCTAGCAACCCCAGGACCTCAAGTAGGACCTCCCACTCCTATTTCTCCAGCATGGAAAAAAAGTTTTGGGCACTGAAATCATGACACATGTAAACACAAAGCATGCAACCTGCTCTCCTTAACTTTGTGATATACAAAATAATTAAATCTGTCTAAAAAGGGAGCAACTGGAATGTCCCACCCACATTCAGAGGTGTGCATCTGCATTTTTAAAGGACCCCGCCCCAAGCCCCACCCCAAGTCTCCGTGCTTTTAAAACCACATCCCCTGGAGGCCGGCTCAGCTCCTGCTCTCCCCAGGCTCTGGGGAGGGCAGAAGCCCGGCTGCAGGGGAGGGGGGGGCAGAGTGCCACCTCCCTGCACATCCCTGGAGGCCAGCTGCTGCTTTCCCCAGGGCCTGGGGAGGGCAGAAGCCAGCCAGCAGGGCGGCCGCAAGGGGTGAGGGGTGCTAAGGCAGGGGGGCGCACACTGATTCATCATGTGGGGGGGGCATCCGGCACCACCCTCACGTGACCAAAAGGCATGCACCCGTGGACACAGGTATCCCTCGTCCCTGGGCCAGTACGCCCCTGGTAGTGTGCATGGTTCTTTCTTTATCCATTTTATCCTCACAGCAACCCTGTGAGATTAGTTTAGGATAAGAGAAACAGGCCCTTTCTGCACAACCAAAATAAAAGGTTTTGAGGCAGGAAATAAAATGTTTCCTCTGTGGATTGCTGCATGGTTTTTTGCCCCCTTTATGTTCTGAAAAGGTTTTATTTTCAGCCTCAAAACATTTTAAATGAATCTCCTTTTAAAATGATTCTTGAGTCTGAAATGTTTTCCAAACATTTTACCTTTGCTGTGTGATCAAATCTGAAACATTTCTCCAGCCCAAATTTGCAGCTCTATGCCCCCCTCTTCCTATGCTGCTTTTGATTCTCTGGCTGCACCATTTTCTGCAGTTTCCTAATCGTTTTCTCATCTGCCATCATGGTTGTCTGCCATTTCCTTCTGGCCCAAGGTCACCCAGTGAACTTCATGGCAGAGCAGAGATCTGAACTCAGATTTCCCTAGTCCAACTCAAATGGCTATACCGCATCAGCACACGGCAAACTTGGCAAAATCAGGAGCATGAAATACTACATTCCATTTTTTAAAAAAAATCTTCAGTTCTCTCTTTTATTCTATGCACTTGCAAACAAACAGCATAAGAAATCCCCCAGAGTACACGTGGTGATGTGTGAAAGCACTGGCATTTAATATTTATTTATTTTATTTATTTACACAATGAATCTCCCTCCTATTCCTCTGCAATGTTGTTCAGCCTTTGCTGCCCAATCCGAGTCACCTCTCCCCTAAAAGCGTTGTTGCTGTGAGAGATGCTGGATTCATAAGGCTATCAGGAATCTGTCAGGAAGTTGTTGCATGTACCCGTCAGGGGCTGATTTTGCTCTGGAGCTGATTTTGCTCTGCTGAGCCAGGGAGTCTATCTGCTGCGGGGCTTCTCTCCCTGATTGTAGTTCCCCACTGCTGCCAATCTCTGTCCTTCGCTTGAGTCAGGGCTGGTGTGGGAAGCTCCGAATGGTTCCCCACAAGCTCGGGGCTTTCCCATAAGCACTGCTTAAGCACCGTGAACTCTTCCATAGTCTCTTTCATGCATGTGTGGGCAGCGTCCATTTCTTGTATTTGGATTGGCTGAATCTTGCCCCATTCCCCCCACTCACTTTCACTATTTTAATTTTACATGACTCTGAACACAAAACAGGCGCTGAGAATCGGCGCCCTCGCCCTCCCGCGTCTAAAATCCTTGCATGTGCGATGGGATTGCCGCCTCCACTCCCCCCCCTCCCCCGGTCTAAAATGTAAATCTACAATTCTTGCATGTGCAAGAGAATCGACATCCTCATGTTCGCAGAGACTGCACACGTCATTTTTCTGCCCAAGGTTTCTCCCTCCTTTCTAAAAACCACGGTTTTTCCCTCCGTTTTTTTCTCTGGGGTGGGGAGGATGCTGCTTCTCAGCGCCTGTCCATTGGTGGGTCAGGCCAGAGTGGGGAGGCAGGAAAACTGGCCCTGTTTCTGCTACGGAGGAGTTTTGCATGGAAGCCTCCAGAGCAACAAAGGGGCATTTTGAAAGGACCTCAACTTTTGTGGGCTGGCTTCGAAGCAGAAACATGGCAGCCACGCTGCAGCCCCAGGGGCTGTGCAAAACTCCCGATTGCATCAGGGCATTGCCTGTGGCAACAGAGGGGCAATTTTGGCGTGCAAAATCATCCAGGAAGCCCGAGCTGAGCGAGGAAGCTCCACCCTTTGACCCTATGTTTTGCCCCCTGAGGACTGCCAGTGCTTTGCAAGGCAGACTTCTTGTAGTCCCCTTCTTCACCATCCTGACACACCAAACAGTCCTTCACAAACATTCTTGCCACAGCTTCATGAAATGCTCCCCTGAAATCCTGCTCTTGGGCATCCCTGGTTCCCCAGGAACATTTCGGGGTTCATTTTGTACTCTGCAAGTGGAAATACTTTTGCCCGTGGAATATTCTGGGGTATCTAAGCCACTGACTCTACTAGGATGTGGTGTAACTTATTGGCTGCTGAGAAGTAGGATTGCCAGTTCCAAGTTGGGAAATTCCTGGAGATTTGGGGGTGGAACCTTTGAGGAGTGGGGTTGGGGAAGGAAGAGATCTCAGCGGGGTATAATGCCTTAGAGTCCACCCTCTAAAGAAGCCATTTTTTCCCCCCGGGGGAACTGATCTCTGCCTGGAGAGGTGTGCCTGGAGATCTCTTGGAATTTCAGTTGATCTCCAGGCACACCTGGTGGTTGGAAGCCCTATGTCTGGGCAGATCTTATCTGGGCCTGCAGCCACCAAGGCAGTGCTTTACGGGAAGCAAATAGCAAAATTCTCAAGAAAAGCAGATTTTTTCCCTAGATTGTTTTGTTGCTTACTCTGGAGATCCTGAAAAGGAGGGTAAGACCCTGAGATTTGGCAATCTGTAGGACTACCAATTGTTAGATGTGACCATTTACCTACATCTGACCCGAGGCAACAGGTTCCCCCCTCCGCACATATATACATTGCCAGGGAATTGGCAGTCCCATTTTAAGAACTCACAGCGGCCAACTGGGAAAATACAGGTGCCACACAAGTACATGGTTTCTTATTAAGCCTATGAGAGAGTGCCACATTAAATTTAGATATTTATGCCCACTTCTGTCTCTCATAGGGACTTTCTGCAGTTTACAAATCATTCTTCCTTCTTCCATTCTTTCCTCACCACAGTCACCCTCTGAGGTAAATTAGGCTGAGGGAAAGTGACTATGTCATCCTGGTGTGTTTTCATAGCAGAGCAGGGATGCAAATGTAACCTCTATCTGTGGGTTCTGTGGGGCAGAACTTGGAATGAGTTTGCAACAACAAATTTTAAAAACAAAATGGTTTACTTTCTTAACATATAACATCAAATATCAACATTTAACATCACACTTCAAGGTCCTGTTCAGGTTTCATTTCAAGTCCTTCTAGTTACAGTCTTCTGATATTGCCAAGTCCAATTCTTCTTTGCAAGTGGGTTGGCTCCTGAAGACTCCAAGGGCTTGGTGAACAGGATTCAACATGATGAAGGTTTCCAGGAGAACTCTCACCCATTACAAACATAAAAAATCCTTAACAACGTGTTAAGGGCTTATACAAATCAAGGTCCGAGTCTGGTAGCCTTGTCTCCTCCAAACCACATGAGCTCTGCAGCCTCCTCCTGCTTTGGGTCTCCACCCCTTTCTGGGTCAACCCATTCTGAGCATGGGGGTTACACAAACGTGACTCTCCATAGTCTGACCCTCTAACCACTACACATGCTGGTTCCCTCACTGGGAACCTGCTGTGAACCATGGCTTCCCATTTGTGTTCAAATGATAAAATAGACACATGCCTCAACTACACATACGCTGTATACTCCCCCACCTGCCTTTTTAGTAGTGTTCAGAGAAAACATTATGTGTGAAGAAGAGTCTGAAGAAAAGACAGATGTAGAGAGCCAATTGGAGGGTTGGTTTGTCAGCATCTGGTGAATTAAGGGAATGTAAGATTATGGGAAGCTTGGGTTATAGAACTGGAATATTGGGTGCCTTCCATTCTTCAATGAATAGTGTTATGAACAAGCAAGTATGAACAAACTCAGGAGTTTGTAGCTCATCACTTCTACAAAAATGTTTTAAAACCAGCTACAAATAAGGACCTAGAGACACTACAAATGTATTCATTGTATTAGTCGGTCATGGGTGGTTTCTTCACAGTCAAAATATAATGGGCTGAGGAAGCTATTTATCCTGTTTTGGGGAAAGAACTTCGTACAGGGCTCTTCCCTAAAATGGGTTCAACCTGTTATATTTTCCTCAACCCAGGTTTTATAAAAATCGCTACACTAGCAATCTTTTTGGAGAAACCAAAGGAGCCGCAGCAACCTGGACTGTCTGCATCTGCTTCCTGGAGGGGTGAAATCTCCTGTACAAAGGCTAACAGGGGAAACCGGGCTTATTTAATAATGTGCTACACATGTTATTAGTGTGCTGTGTAGAAATCACCCTGATTTCCCTCAAAGAATCCTGGGAATTATTTTTTGACGAAGGTATGGACAAATTTTCTGATAAATATCCTTACAATATAATCCTGTGCAGATTTACACCACTGCAAGCCCATTAATTTAAGTGGGCTTGATGGTAGAAAGTGCTGTCAAGTTGCAGCTGACTTATGATGATCCTGTATGGTTTTCAAGGCAAGAGGCTAACAGTGGTGGTTTGCAGTAGTGAACCTGGACTTCCATCCAAGTATTAACCAACGTTGACCCTGCTCAGTTTCCAAGATATGAGAAGATCAGGCCAGCCTGGACACTGGTAGCACCCAGGGGACAGGGGGAGGTGTCTTGCACCAGGCACCCACTGGTGTGGAGGAGTGGCATGGTGTTCTGGGGTGGGGGCGTGGTGGGGGCACAGGGCACACACGTGCCCTGTGCACAGTTTCCCCTCCCTACGGCTCTGGCCTGGACCATCCAGTGGCCATAGAAACTCTACATAGGACTACGTTATTAAAATATTTATTAGAAAATTAATGGGCTTAGATTATAGTAATGCTGCATGAGACTTCCCTCTTACTATTTCAGCCCTCTTACCTGTTACAAAATCAGTGTGCAGTTTATTTATTCCTGTTAACCCAGGTCCTATTTTTGACCCTCTTAAGTCTCTCACTGCCAGCTCACAGCATAACAAGGATTTCCTGAGGAATAGGGGAGCAGTTGTTAAATTATTTAATATTGGATTTATGGATATGAGCTGATTTATTTTTTCAATCAAAAAAGTAACATTTTTGTGAATATTTTAAAGTTAGCATTTTGAAAGTTACCAAATCTAGTAGTCTTGGCTGCACAAGAAAATAATAGTGTGATTGATTTTTGTCATGATGTGAAACAAATCAGTGGAATTTAGTTTAGTTTAGTTTATTGGATTTTTAGACCACCTTCCCACCCCAACTATGCAGGCTCAGGGGAGTGCTCATCATTAAAATACAATAAAAGAATAATTCAAAAATATAATTTAAAAATAATACAATAAAACCATCTAATTATAATCTTATAATTTTATTTATTCGAGTCAGGAAAAAGGGTAGAAGAGGAAAGGAGGGAGGATCAGGAAACTTATTGTGAGATCATTTTCACACCAAAAAGCCTCCTCCTGAAAGTTGCTCACACTGTTTTTGCCACTTGTGAATATAAAGGCAGGACTGAACGGCAAGAGAAATTGAGTGAAATCCCCTTCCTTATGCATCGTGGTCCTGATTCTAATTGGGCCCTGTGTGCTTGAGAATTACATTCCCAGCACTAGTCTTGCCATGACTGGCTTATCCTACCAATTCAGGAAGAACATGAGGGAACTGTAATACATGGATAGGACCTCAGGTACAACCAAGCTTGGAAATGTCAGAAATTTTAAGAATGTTAATTTTAAAATTATTTTATTTGTCATGCTTTACAGTACAGCAAACTGTTGAAGAGTTTTTTCTCTGCGTTTAAGGAGTCTCACAGCAGCTTACAATTGCAATCCCTTCCTCTCCCCGCAATCGGCATTTTGTGAGGTAGGTGGGGCTGAGAGAGTTTTGAGAGAACTGTAACTAGCCCAAGGTCACCCAGCAGGCATTGTGTGAAGAAGTGGGGAAATAAACCCTATTCACCAGATCAGAATCCACTACTCATGTGGAGGAGTGGGGAAAAGCCCAGTTCTACAGATTAAAGTCTGCCACTCTTCACCACAATGCCACAGTGACATGGGGGAAATTCCAGTTCGGTTCTCTAAATAGAAAAGGGCACGTGTGCATAAGCACTTTGGGCCATTCTATTTTTTATAATAAGCGTTGTTCAGTGTGTACAACCACTGTGTTGGCCATAGTTCATGGATCACATGTGATCTGAGATGCTGAATTGGATGCTGGCAACCCTAGAGTGGTGATGCTGTAGCAAATTCACCTCAAACTGTACAGTTAAATGCTGGAGATCTCCCACTATAACAACTGATCTCCAGGCAATAGAGATCAGTTTACCTGGAGAAAATGACCACTTTGTAAGGTGGACTCTATGATATTATACCCCACTGAAGTGCCTCTCCTCCCCAAATCCCACCCTCCTCAGGCTTCAGGAATTTTTTGACCTGGAGCTGGCAACTCTACCGATCTCACCTGATCTCAGAAGCTAATCAGGGTTGCTCCTTGGAAGGGAGATTGCTAAGGAAGACTTTACTCAAACAACCTAAATTGTGAACTAGGAAGTCCCCAGTTCAAACCATGCCTCTGCCAAGTTACCCTTTCTCAGCTTCATCTTTCTGTTCTGCATACAGGAACAACGTATAGACCTGCCTTTACAAGTCTACTGTGTTGATATTTGAAGCATTAGCTTTTGGGAGGAAATGCTAAGCATTTAACCGCTAAACACAATTGGGGACTGTCAGTAAATTGCCTGGCACAAATTATACCTTTGATTAGGGCCTTTATGTGATTATTTCTCAGGTGTACATTAACCTGGAAATTAGAAAATCTCGTCATTTTTAAACAAGCTTTTTCTTTTCAAAAGAAGCTTTCTTTGCTGCTGTGCGTCAGTTCTTTGTTATTTGATAAAGAGGAACAGGCATCAACCATCTGCTTAACAAAACTAAAAGACAATGTTCAGATTTTGAAAAACACTGTGGAAGTGGCAAGGAGATTGTTCTCTGGCTGCCCTGGAGGGTGGAGTGGGGAGAGGGAAATCCACAGGAAGGCCTGGCGCTCTGAGGCGGCAGAACCTTTTTATCAATTCCCAGCAGGCCTCTGAACAAAACCCCAGCCGCAAACAAGAGCAAGAACAGAGCCAGCCGACCACAAGCCCAAGGAGGAAGGCTGAGAGAGAGGGAGGAGGGGGAAAGGAAGCGCACGGGCATGCGCAGGAGGACAAAAGGTGTTGTTTACATAACCCTCATACAAACACCACACACACACTCACAAAACAGCACTTATGGATCCTGCCATGTATTTCTCTCCAAACTCTGAGGCAGGTTTGATACCTGTGGCTTTGTAGGTCATGCTTTTTTTTTTTTTTGGAAAGAGCCTTTTTACTCTTAAAAGGGACTCTGAAGTGGCAGCCAAAAATATTTGCACACAAGGATGCGGGGACCAAGGAGTGAGCATCTCGCCAAAGTCCCAGAGAACTAGTCATTTCAGGTTGCTTATGGTTCACACAACCTTGACATCCTTCTCATACAGTTGCCAACTCTATTCCTGAAGATTTGGGGGACAGATGTTGGGAAAGGCTGGTTTTGGAGAGGGGAAGGGGGTCAACAATGGCTGCCAACCTCCAGGTAATGGCTGAAGATTTCCTGCTATTACAACTGATCTCCAGGAAATTACAACTGCTATTACAGCTCTCCTGGAGAGAGTGGCCACTTTAGAAGGTGGCCTCTCTAGCATTAAACCCATTGATGTCCCTCCCCTCCAGCGTGGTGTAGTGGTTATGGGCAGGTGCACTCTAATCTGGAGAACTGGGTTTGATTCCCCACTCTGCCACTTGAACTGTGGAGGTTTATCTGGTGACCCAGATTAGCTTGCGCACTCCATCACATGCCAGCTGGGTGACCTTGGGCTAGTCCCAGTTCTTCGGAGCTCTCTCAGCCCCACCCACCTCACAGGGTGTTTGTTGTGTGTGTGGGGGGAGGAGTTTATAAGCCCCTTTGAGTCTTCTTACAGGAGAGAAAGGGGGATATAAATCCCCAAACCCTCCCCTCCCCAAACCCTCCAGGTATTTCCCAACCCCGTGTGGGCAACCCACATTTCTGCAGTGTATAATGCCATAGACTTCATCCTGCAAAGCAGCCATCTTCTCCAGGGTCACTGATCTCTGTCACCTGAGGATCAGCTTTAATTCCTGGAGTTTACCAAGCCCTACCTGGAGTTTGGCAACCGTACTCAGTGGTACAGCTCATGCCGTTCATCCTGGAAACTTTTTTGAAGATGCCAGATATAGGGTTGCCATCTTCAAATCCTATGAATCCAGATAATTTAACTTACATATTATACAACTATTTACTAGTTATGCAAATAAGCACGTTAATGGTCTTGCTGTCTACCAGTTAAATTGCCTCTCTTCATGTTAACTGTCATGGAATAGACACTTGAAATGATTGTTTGTTCAGACCAGGAGTGGCTCAGGCTGAGACTACAGCAAAGCTTCTCTGGGAGGGGGGAAAAATATGGAGAGAGCCAGCGTGCCCTATGGGATCTTGTTCGGCTGCTTCAAATAATATACGGCTCTGCCTCTGCTCCATTAATGTGCAAAAACCAACACAAGCGAGAACAAACTATAGCCAGCTAAAAAACAATGATCACAAATGTGATAAGCACAAAAAGCGCTAAGCACCTTTAATATCAGTGTGCGCATGTGTTTGCTGAAGCGAGTCCTGGAGGACTTTATGCCAGATTTGCATAATATATGGCTATGGTGCATTGCAGAGATTCTTGAGTCTGATGTTCCCCATAAGGAGAACTGGGCAAGGAGTCTTTCCAGATGGGTTGAAGGAGGCAGTGGTCCGCCCACTCTTGAAAAGACCATCGTTAGATCCTGGAGATCTGGCCAATTACCGCCCCGTCTCGAATCTTTCGTTTCTGGGGAAGGTAATTGAGAGAGTGGTGTTGGAGCAGCTTCAGGGTTTCCTGGATGAAACATCAGCTTTCGACCCCTTCCAGTCCGGCTTCCGTGCTGGGCATGGGACGGAGACGGTTCTCGTCGCTGTCACAGATACGCTCCGTATGCAACTTGACCGAGGCGGATCGGCGCTGCTGGTGTTGTTAGATCTCACCGCAGCGTTTGATGTGGTCGACCACGACCTTTTGGCCCACCGCCTGGCCGCCTCCGGGGTCCGGGGCACTGTCCTTCAATGGATTGTCTCGTTCCTCCGGGGGCGGAGTCAGCAAGTGTGGTGTGGGGACAAAGCTTCCCAGAGGTGCCCGCTTCATTGTGGTGTGCCTCAGGGGGCATTGTTGTCCCCACTGTTATTTAACATCTATATGCGACCCCTTGCTCAGTTGGTACGGAGCTTTGGGCTGGTCTGCCTTCAGTATGCTGATGACACTCAGCTCATTCTGTCGATGGAGGCGGGAGCTGTCACCGCCCCTGCAGCTCTACAGCATTGTTTGGAGGCGGTCGCTGGTTGGTTACAACAGAGCAGGTTAAAACTTAATCCATCGAAGACGGAGATCCTCTGGCTTGGCCGGGGGGGAGAGATTGGGGAATTCCAGCCGCCGGTGTGGGAGGGGGTCACATTGGCGCCGACCTCCTCCGTTCGCAGCCTGGGGGTCCACCTGGATTCGTCTCTTTCAATGGAGACCCAGGTGGCCCATACAACCCGGGTTGCGTTTTTCCATCTTCGACAGGCCCGACGGCTGGCTCCCTTCCTCTCCAACGCTGACCTAGCCACTGTGATCCATGCAACGGTCACCTCCAGGCTAGACTATTGTAACTCGCTCTACGCGGGCCTTCCCTTGCGTCTGATTCGGAAGCTAAAACTGGTCCAAAATGCAGCTGCACGTCTGCTCACAGGCAGTGCCATCTGGGATCATATCCAGCCTGTGTTGCACCAGCTGCATTGGCTCCCAGTGGAGTTCCGAATCATCTTCAAGGTGTTGGTGTTGACCTTTAAGGCCTTACGCGGCCTGGGACCCTCGTACCTTCGGGACCGCATTACCCCATATGTCCCGAGTCGACCTCTGCGCTCAGCAGAGGCCAATTTACTGGAGATCCCTGGCCCCTCAATGATGCGGCTGGCCTCGGGCCAGGGCCTTTACGGCTCTGGCCCCTGCCTGGTGGAACACTCTACCACCAGCTGTCCGGGCCCTGCGGGACCTTGGAGAGTTCCGTAGGGCCTGCAAGACCGAATTGTTCCACCGGGCCTTCGGAGAGACCAGCCGCTGAGGGTGCCCTGCTTTCATCCTCCCCCTGCTGTATAGGGTCCCTAACATCATCGGGACCCATCACTCTTCTTGGGAGGGTTGCATATGGGTTCGTGGGATACTGTTTTAGAATGAAAATTTTAAACTTTTATATATTTATGTTTATATATGCTTTTATATTGTTCACCGCCCTGAGCCCTTTTGGGATAGGGCGGTATACGAAATCAAATAATAAATAAATAAAATAAAATAAAATAAATAAGGCTGCACTTTCCTTGCTTCACCCACATCAACTTACTTCCAGGGGAGCAGCAGCCAGGAGGAGACTGGGGATGGGGACAAGACCAGAGAAAGTGTGCTCTCCTTGGCCTGTCCCCTCCCCCAGTCCCTTCCAACTGCAGCACCATTTGCCTAGAAGTAAATTAGACTTAATTTTAAAGGAACCACAGGCGTGTGGTTTTTTTTGTGATGGAGGGGCACTCCCAGACAACTTGCCTCTGGGGCAAAGGCCTCCTTTGCTCCACCCCCATTACACCCCTGCAGCCATGGCTGAAAGGGACACTGCCACATCAAATGTCATTCATTTTGGCCACATCCATGTGTTGTTGAATTTTGCACAATCATTTTGCTTTACCAGCCATTCACAGTTTCCTGCATGTACAAGACAACCAGTTGTCAAAGATTGCTATAGTTCGGTGGTGGCGAACTTATGGCACGGGTGCCAGAGGTGGCACTCAGAGGCCTCTCTGTGGGCACTCGCGCACAGAGTTCATCATGTGGGAGTGCGGTGGAAAATCACCCACACACACACACACACACACACACATCTAGGCTGGCCTGGGCATGATCCTTTACCTGGGAGTAAACTTGGTTGCTGACAATGGGGCTTGCTTCTGAGTAAACCCTCCTAGGATCGTGATTCACCCATTTGAAGCGTTGCATGGTTGCTTCACCAAGCTTACTCCTGAGTAACACGTGCCCCAGAGCCAACCGGTTTTTCTAAACTAAAACCTCAGTATTCAGGTAAAATTGCCGTGTTGGCACTCTGCAATAAATAAGTGGGTTTGGGGTTGCAATTTGGGCACTCGGTCTCGAAAAGGTTCGCCATCACTGCTATAGTTCAATAGTTGTTTGGGGAAGAAGTGTTTGAAGGACCTTTCCCACCCATGCTGTTCCAGCCTGTCAGTTAATATTCATTTTGCACACCCAGCTCTCTGTGCCTCTGCCTGCAATGGTGATGTGGGGGCAGGGTTGGCAAAGCACCACAGTGATATCCGTATAAGTATCAGAGCGGCTTACCAGCTCCAGGCAGTGGACAGGGAATAGCTGAGAGGCGAGAGGTAAAGGTGAACAAATTTTATTCAAACCAACAGAGCCCTCCTATATAGGAAACACCATGGGAAAGGAATTAAACAATAAAGGGTACATTCCATTAACACCTCAAAATTAAACATCCTCCTGTTATCTGTTAGGGAGTACCAGTCATCCTGGTCCCAGAATCCTAAATAACACTTTAGTTGTGCATTTGACTGATCTACTGGTACAAGTTGTCAGAATAACAAATGGGTGATTCTATGCTGACATTCATTATTGAAAGCCTTCTATTGCTTCATCAGTGATGCAAAATAACCCAGCTCTTAAAATGACACATCTTTTGTATTTCAACTTCAAGGCTCTTCTTAGGAAGAATTTACAATTGAGCACTTGTGCACTGTGTTCTTTAAACAAAGGCTCACTTCCTTTACACTTGGAGATGACAGATAACTCAACTTAAATGTGTTAATGCAATCTTTTTGATGTTTTGCTCTTCTCTCACAGCAGAGGCTGCAAAGGTGTGCGTGTGTGTGGGCTGAAATAACAGCTTTGGCCTGCCTGAAGCCTTACAATTTATAGAAAATCACAATTTCAGTAAGCTTATTTGCAGTGATCTAGAGTAACTAAGAAAGATTGAGTTATACAGGTTCCTAGTTTGAAATTAACAGAGAAATACAATCATTTGAATAATATTAGACAGACCTAAAGCTATTTTCCTTTACTTCATGAGTATGGCTACAACAGGACTCATATCCCACCACTACAGCCAGTGAGAGAAACTTAGCCTAATAAAGAAATTGCAATGGCATGAACTTCTGGGGAAAATCTGGAAGTGGCATTAGTCTTCTCTAGTAATGATTGGGAACTTTATGGTTTTTATCAACAATTCCTAAGGAGTTGTGACATCACTTCTGGGGTTCTCCTGGAAGTGATGTCATGCCATCTCCAATAGTGCTCACTCATGTTCCTGTCCCCTAGTCTCCTGCTGATGGCCATGCCTGGCAGCCCTATGTGGATAAGAAGCAGAGACAGGATTTTTTCAGGGGTGGGATCTTACCTTCCCTGTCCTCAGGCACCAAACCAACATCTCTCTTTTTAGCCTGGCTTTTATCTGAGGCATTCCATCTTTTTAAGCTGTTTTGGTCATCTGCTTGTTGCTTGATAAATCTCATGAATATAATTTATGCTGCTGAATGTTGGGAAGGGGGTTGCTGTGTAGTAGTGCGCTGCCGACCCAGCAGTGCCGTAGTAGAACGTTGGGGGCGTAGCGGACCTGCAACCTTGCGGTCATATCGCACCCACTCCTCATCCCCATGAGTCACAGGTGGTCGTGAACAATGCATAGCTCAATCACCGGCGCCAGGGACAATGATGCACCCCCCAGGTGAGGATTAGGCTCAGGCAAATGCAGCTCTTCTCCATGCGTAGCCAGATGAGATCATGCCATCACATGATGATCTCCGACTCCATCCTCGGAACTCCCCAGTCCTCCCTCCCTACGCCCCGATAGAGTAACAATAAGGTGCCAGGAACGGCAGGCGGGGGGGCTTCAAAGCTAGGAACACGGACCTCCGGTCTCCCGCTGCTGGCGATCTCCACCAGATGTTATCTCCGCGTCTCGTCTCGTTCTTACGCTGACCGCGTGGGTCGACTACATTGCTGTTTTTATGTTCCTGGCTTTTACTGATCATTCTTGTTTTAATTATTTTGTTTTGTGGTGAGCAAATCTCTGCAGATGCAGGATATAAGTATTTTCAATTGAATAACATCCCAGTTACTCCATGATTGGTGAATGGGACCTTTGATTCCTATCAAGTATTTTTCAATCCAATTTGGGGATAAAGAGTAGGATAAAAATATATTAAATGAATATGTCTATTGCAAGGCATTACTAAGACAATCCAGGGGAGAAGGAGAAATGGATTGCGAACATCCATATGCCTACCCTTCAGTCCAGAGGGCATGTTTAACAAATGGAACACTCAATAAATGATTGTCTGACTAATGTGTGATACAAAACATTTTGGGGGAATCTGGGAAGAAAGCACTGGTGATTGTATTGACAGAAGATTTGGTCCTTTCGCTCTTAGGGTCCCCTTGGATAGAAGTTCCAGCTCTCAGTTTCTGCATGGAAAGTGCATATCCACAGATATGGCCCTGAACAACTTTCTCATTTCCTTTCTGCTTCACCTGGGTGAGTTCTCCTTTTGCGACATATGCAGGGCACAGTGGCAGTGTTTCTGAGAAATCAGGCTTTGTATTAAAGGTGAGATGACTGGCCATTACAGTTCCCATTCTGTATCACAAAATATCAGGTCCAGCAATAGAACCCCTGGATTCTGCATAGCTGCAGCTCCAAATTCCATGTGAAATTACAGCATAACCCTTTCTTTAAATGTCCCAGTCACACATCAGATGGGTTGTGGTTGTGTCTAGTCATCAAATAGCTACTGGCAGGAGGGGAAACCACTGCTCTCTGCCCTTCCCCCATTTCCCACTCATTAGCTTTTCTCTGTTGTCATTATCTCTTATAGCTCATCTAGTCAGTGTATGAACCCTTGTTGATCCTCCTGCTACATTTTTTAGTGTTTGGATATTGCAGTATTTGGCGCTATAGCAGTCATTCATCTTCTGGATTGTCTGGTCAGGTGAAAATCTAGATACAAATTATTGCTGTTGCAATACAAAGATACAATGTCTAACAATGTGTGGGTGCTGCTAGATGTGATGTGTGCAAGATCCAGCAACGTGTAGATGCAGATAGATGTGATGTTCTCAATATCCAACAATGTGTGGGTGCCACTAGATGTGATAGAATCACAGAGTTGGAAGAGACCACAAGGGTAATCAAGTTCAACCCCCTGCAATGCAGGAACACACAATCAAAGCATTCCTAATAGATGACCATCCAATCTCTGTTTAAAAACATTCAAAGAAGGAGACTCCACCACACTTCAAGGCAGCGTATTCCACTGTCAAACAGCCCTTACCATCAGGACGTTCTTCCTAATGTTTATGTGCAATATCTGACAATGTGTGGATTCAGATAGATATGAAATGTGATCTGCAACCATAATATCTAGTTTGAGTATCATTTTATCCAAATTCTAGGTTACATTAAACCCCTGTTGCTGTATTAGGGAGAGAAACACATCTTATTGCGACATGCCTCTGAAAATGCCAGTTATAGTTGCAGGTAAAACGTTAGGAGTAAAAATTACCAGGCCATGGACACACGGCCCAGAAAACCCACACACCCAAACTTCTGGTTGTTTTTCCTGTTCTGAACATGTTTGCTTCCTCTACTAGTCAATTTGATATTATATTGGTTTATGTCCATCATATCTCCCTGCAAATTTAAACTGCATTTTTTTATGCTGGACATAAACCAGTATAATATCAAATCAATCACTACAGGGAGCAAAAAACATCCTAAACAGACGCCCCCCCCCCCTGCCGCCCCAATAAAAAGCAACAGGAATACACAAGCGAGGAAAATGAGAATGCGGAAAAGCCCCAAATCCACAGAGTTCTAAGAAGATCATGCTCCTGTCATGTGATTAATCTCCCTTTGCCCTTTCACTTTTCCCACTTGTCTGTCTTTCAGGTATACTGCTACCTGTAACAGCAGACCGACATGAATATACTGTTGCTGGCAAGCCTATTACCCTTCATTGTCCTGATGTCAAACCAAACGCAGATCAGGGCACTGTATACTGGAAGCACAATGAGACAAACATTGTTAAATTCATAAAAGGAGAACCTTGGAAAGGTAAATGCAAGTTGCACCATTCCATACATAGGCAGCACATGGAATAAGTTCCATACTTTTAATGACTGTCTTATCCTTATATTTCTATTTTCTTCACAGTTGACCGCAGTAACACCAAATACAAAGGTGTAAAGAACAAGAATTTCTCCTTAGAGATGTCAGAAGCAGAGGGAGGTCTTTATACTTGTGATGGGTCTGGAATAGATAAAAATGTTCACCTTCACATTCTGAAAGGTAAAAGTTGTTGGGGGTATAGCAGAGGCGACTGGACATGATGATGACTAAAGGGAACCTCTACGTTCACAGGCAGTAAACCTCCGAAACCCAGGGCTAGGGACCACAACAGAGCCTGAGCCGCTAAGCCATACTGTTGCCCTCCAGAGTAACTGGTTGGCCATTTTGTGAGATAGGGTTGCCATTGCCAACCTCCATATGGTGGCTGGAGATCTCCTGGGATTATTACTGATCTCGAGGTGACAGAGATCAATTTACCTGCAGAAAATAGCCTTTTTGGACAGTGGTCTCTATGGCATTATGGCATGGTGAGCCAGTGTGGTGTTGTGTTTAAGAGCAGTAGAATCTAATCTGGGTTTGATTCCCCACTCCTCCACATGAGCAGCACACTCTTATCGGGTGAACCAGATTTGTTTTGCCACTCCTACATTCCTGCTGGATGACCTTGGGCTAGTCACAGTTCTCTTAGCTCCACCTACCTCACAAAGTGTCTCTTGTCGGGAGAGAAAGGGAAGGAATTTATAGGCTACTTTGGTACTCCTTACTGGAGAGAAAGGCAAGGTAAAAATCCAATGTCAGCGGGCAAACAGATCAAAGTCAAAACAGCAAGAAGCAATTATGTAAGAGCTACCACTAATGTAAATACCACAAATATGCAAAACATACAGTGCTTACTGAAATCAGCGTATGGCCTAATGACAAAGATCACCAAAGTGATTCTCTGGAATGTCTCAAAATAATATTGTATTCATGTAGTAAATATAACTCCTTATAAGTTACATTTTATTTATTCATTCATTCATTCATTCATTCATTCATTCATTCATTCATTCATTCATTCATTCATTCATTCTATTCGGTTTTTATCTCGCAGGGCTCAGGATGGGTCACAACAATTATAATACAATCATTAGTTGTACTATAGTTGCATTAGTTGCATTCTGTGGTAGACAGGTCCTCCGACTTCTGACCGCCTTTCCTTAGCAATACCTTCTCAGAACCTCACAACTTAATCACTGGTTTATGTCCACAGGACAGTTTTGTGTACATTCTGCACTCCTGCTCGTACAGCTTCCTTTTTCACTTACATTGCATTCATGCTGACAGGCTGCTGGGTATAAATCTAGACTCTGCTTCTTCATTGTACCCCACTCAAATCCCTCCTGTTCCCAAACCCTGCTCTCCTCGGGCTCCAATCCCCAAATCTCCTAACCTGGAGCAGGGAAGCTCTGTGTGAGACATGATGCTGGGCTAGATGGACCACTTCTCTGATCCATCAGGGTCCTCAAGTTCTTACTGGAAAGAAGGAAAAATAAATGCCAAGTTATCCTTCATATTCCAGTGTCTTGAGAGGGAGAGCCTGGAACAGAAAGGATTAACAGGCTGGGTTTTGTTTCCCCTGCACAGTGACTAGCTCTCCAGAAAGATATCTCCTGCAAGGTGAGAGTCTAGAGCTGCAACTGCATGCTCCTAATCTGGAACAAATAATGATTGCATGGACTGGCCCTCACAATCAGAAAGGCCATCAACCACGCTGGAATCTAAAAGACAACAATCGGAGACTACAGATTAAGGATCTTCAAGTTCAAGACAGTGGGACTTGGCAGTGTTCCGTCCAAGGGCAAATGATCCCCTACAAAGTCACCATATTAGGTAGGTGTAGTCGTGCCCGCGAGGTCAGCGCAAGAACGAGACGAGACGCGGTGATAACATCTGGTGGAGAGTGCCAGCAGCGGGAGCGCGGGTGTCCGTGTTCCTAGCGACTCTGCCGCGTGCTGGTTCTTGGCACCTTTTATTATGATTCTAGCGGGGGCGTATAGAGGGGCGGAACGGGGGGGGATTCCGGGAGAGCGGGAGACTGAGAGATCATCATGTGATGCATGATCTCACCTGGCACCTTCGTCGGGGAGAGGAACATCAGCGTCTGGAGCCTAATCCTCACCTGGGGGCAAGACCATTGTCCCTTTGTCCGGAGACACCCGGTGGTTGTGAAACCCAGGTAGTTCATGACCCGTGACTCATGTCGGAGGATGAGGGGTGGGAGGCCCAGTCGCGACCAGAAGGCCCGTAAGGCGCGCCGGTGTTCCAGGCGCTCTACTTCACCCAGTGCTGCTGGGTCAGCAGTTCATCCCTACATCTCCTCCCTTTTACATTTTAGAAGGGAGGCCGAATTGTTAGGAGGCGATTTAAGGGGACCTTCGCCTCCTCGCCCGTTTAGCCAAGCTGGCCGAGCTGCTTGTGCAACATGAGAACTTGGATTTGCGATGCAAGGGAAAGTCCGAGGGGTTTCTTACACATGTTACGAGCCCATGTAGATACACATTTAGATAGAAACCAAAAGATCCGGCGATGCGAGGCACACAATCAAGCCAATACAAGGGCCTGTACAATAGCACTCAACCATCCCCCCGGTAGCCAGCTCCAGAGATTTGACCACCAGTGAGGCACAGCATCATACTTCCAGGCTAGATACAACATCTTGCCGTTCACGCACTTTCATATGAATCAAATGGGAATTATCAGAAAGATTAAAACAACACATAGTATGTACATTCTCACAGCCTTGGTGATGTAATAATAACCAAATAATCAATAGCGGCACGATTATCTAAAGTCGCTTAGCCCGAAGTTCCTGCTGCTCGAGGAGGCCAGGGCATCCAGAGCAATGGATGTGGAGTTGATGGACTTCGCATGGGGCACGAGCCAGCCGGCCAATGGTCTTAGCGTTGTATGAAGCGAGTCCGGGGACTCCCACTAGGGAGAATCGCGAGGAGAGACGAACTCCCGCTTCGGAGAGGGCAACAGCTTATCAGCTCTGGCAAGAGATTAGAGTCGGGGGGCAGGGGTAGGGTGGCGGCGGTATACCGCACGGGCTCCCGAGGTGGAGCCTGAGGCAGAACGATGGTGAGGCGGCTAAAGGCAACAGAGAGTCCCGGCAGAAAGCCGAGCAGGGATGTAGTTAAAGAAAGTTCTCTCCCCATAAGTCCAGAACCAACCCTTGGGGAGCAAGATATTTCCGTTACACGCGGGGAATGTCCTCCGTGTGCATGCAGTTCCAGTTAGCCCGAGGCGATTGAATGGGCCAGTGGGTTTCTCGTCTTGTCGCGCCCGACGAAATGCAGGCGCAGGTGTTCAGACTTGTGATTAGCGACAGTCCCTGGTGACAAGGGAGAGAGCGCCTGACGGGAGAGTTTGGGCGTCGGGTCCCCAGTCAACGCTCATAGAGTATTTGATGGGCCGAGCATTCATAAAGGGGCTTAAGCCAGACTCCACTAGGGAAGTCTCCAGGGGCTTCACCAATGAGGAGCAGGCAGGAGCTTAGCAGGCTCCCGACTCCTAGGTACTGGCCCAGGCAGAAGGACGAAACGTTGGCAGCGGCAGCAAATTGCTCCCAGATGTTGGTTTGGTCAAAGCTTCGTCGGGGGGTGGCCGACTGCCACTGGCAGGAGGCAGCAGAGCAGGCAAAGGATGAGTGGCAGCCAAGTTAGCAGTGATGATGATTGCAAAGAGGGCTACACAGAGATTCTCAGGCGTCTGAGGGTGGCCTTGCTGGGCGCAGCAGCTCTTGAAGCTTGGCTGGCGGTCGCCTTGACATTCCCCCAGGTCATCCGGGTGCTGGGTGCGTCTGGGCGTCGGTGGTGGCGTTTCCGTTAGGGCAGCTGGGCGGAATCCTCCAGAGAGATCACGTTCCATCTCTGGGATAAGGGTTGGTTTTCTCCTGGCGCCGATTCCGCCGGGGCTGGCCTGTCCATAGCGAGTAGGGATCCCGCAGGAGATCTGTAGGAAGAAGGACTGAAACACACCCCCTTCCCCAGGTTATAGCCAGGAGGCCAGGTCCTATACCAGGCTTGGAGAGGCGATGGCGGGAGATCCAGGATCAAGTTTTTTATTTGGATTTTAGTGTTTGATATAAGAAGACTATATCACGAAGGCTTATCCTGCAGCCTGCGTAGAGTTTGCTTTTAATGCGCTCTGATGGGGGGGGCCGCCTACTCCCTCTTTCTTTAAGTTGTTTGACAGAAGGGAGGGCAGAGGGTAAAGCGATCCCGATGGAAGCTTCAACTTCAGAGCGTCATCAGAAGTGCGCCAAGTCGAGGGTCTGAGCCTCAAAGGAGGAGGAGGCGAGCGGATCCTGGGGGAAATGTGGGTATGCATGCTAATTTGCAACACAAAAGGGACTTTGGGAGCGCTTCTGGGGAATTGAAACGAATACATCAGGGAGGTAAAGCGATTGGAAGCAATAGGGGTGAATTTCCACACACAAGGACAAAGGGGTTTTTTTTTTCTTTGCAAGGGGAATGTACTTACCGTGATCTTGGTGGTTAAAGCAGGAAGGCTGGATTGGTGCTAAATTTGTGACCGGAGTATCTCAGGGGAGATGCTGCTTGCCGAGACCGCTCCTTAAGGGGCGGCTTTGGCCAAGCGCATGGGCCTGCACGCTGAATTCATACAGCTTCCCTGGCGGCTTTGGCAAACACCACCCACCCAAATCATGAGTGGATCTGTGTTTGCAGCAACCCCTATGAGTTGGGGCCTGGTCTAGCAGTGCTGCCGGTACCAGGATGGGCCCAGATTTTTTCTATCCAAGGGAGAGACCCAGTCAGCCAATTGGCCCTCCCGCCTTGCTAGTCGAAGAATAGAAGGGAGAGAAGCCCGGGAGAGGGAAAAAACAGTTTCTTTCGCGAGAATTCGAATGTGAATTTCCAGAAGGCACAATCAGGGTCAATGCCCTATGTGATGGGTTTATCCATCCCAGACTAAGGTCGTTTTGACCTGACTCATGAGTCCCCTTCCCCAGAGGTTGACATGAATGTCCAGAATGATGGGAATGGACGGTGAGCTGACGCTCAAGTCTCTGGGCACAATGGACGGTGAGCGGTAGGGATGCTCTGTCATGGTTTGTTTTCCCCCCACCCCCCAGATGTGCGGACAGGTCTCGGTTATTGCATTGGTCAGGCCACTCGGCTGCCCTGATGACAGTCACATCCCAGCACCGGTGTCCCACAGGCCCTTGAACAGACACCCCTCTATAGTAGGCTCCAAGTGCGAGGCGGGAGCTTCCGATGGGGAGTTTCCACCGCTGCGATGGTGGTGTTAGCTGCGCCCTGATGGCTGCCGGGGCTCGTGGCCTTTATTGCATTGGTGGCGGGCAGCGCATGGGGCAGGAAGAGGATCAGCTGTAAGCTGGTTCCACGCTGGGTAGCTCCTGCGGGATGTTTGTCCAGACTTGGCGGTGGATGGGTCCCTGATGCGTGGAGTCGATGACTCCGGGGATGATGAACAATCCCTGCTCAGCTGCGGAGGAGGCCTTTGGCAGCACCAGCCCAATGGTCCCCGTTGGGATGGGAATTTGCTATACTGGAGATGGGGCAACGAGGACCTGCGTGGGGGAACTTAAAGGAGATAGGCTGGGTGCATGTGAGCGAGATGCCACGAGAGAGTGGTGGTTTGGGTGTGGGTCTTGGTGTTCCGGGGGCTGCCCTGAGTACTCTCCCCCTTGGTCCTGGGCTGGGGAGATGCCCGGGTATGAGTTTCCCGGCCAGACATCGCTTTTCCAGTGGAAGCCTTTCTGGCACTGGGGGCCCCGGGTTTTTGGCGGCCTCGGGGGTCTTAGGTCTCCTGGGGGGATCCTCCTCCATCGGGATTATGAGGCCCCCCCACCGGGCACCACCTACACTCTATCCGGAAGTGTCCTGATCTGCCATAGTGGAAACAATCATCCTGGGGCTGTCCCCTGGCGGTGGAGAGTGCTGCGGCGAGGAGACTAGCTTGGGCAGAGGGGATCCGATGTCCTGGCAAGCCTTAAGCATATCGGCCAGTTCAGGATCTTTGCCTAAGCCCGTGATTGCTCTGCGGCACTCCAGTGGAGGCGTTCTCCTTGGCGAGGCGCATGAGGAGCTCGTTTTGGAGCCTCCTAAAGCTATCTACCTACCTCTTAAGAGCCTCCTGGAGCCTGTTCTAAATTCAGCGTAGAGATGGCCAGGGTTTTGCCGGATAGGCGGAGAAGCTTTGGGTTAGCTGGCCGGCATTAGGAACCTTGATGAAAGCAGTAGGCGCACTCAGAGGCGACCGTAAGGGTGGTGGCTTCTGGCAAGGACAATCTGATCGTTGGGGTTGGCGAAGGCATCCCGAAGCCGTAAAGCTGCTTGCCAGCAGTGAAAGCGCCGCCCGAAATTCCAATCCCCTAGCGAAACATTTATGGCGGAACTTCGCTTTCCCAAGATCACATATTGTGCAGGGCTCAAAAGCATCGCGAAAGGTGGTCTTCCAGTCATCCGGAACCGTGGGTGATTCATTGCGACTGCTTCTAGCATGCCTCTCACACTTAAGGCTGGTGGCTCCTACGTCTCGCGTAAACTGCGGAGCTCGGTGAGGATGTTATAACCTAAAGAGGCGATTTTCGACAACCCGCCCGAATAATGCCACCCTCCCCCTCATTATCCGTGAAGTGAGCGGAAGGGCATAGGGGCGAGGATATCAACATCGTCTTCTGTCAGGGTTTTCCTTTTACGCCCAGGTCATGGCTAATGCGTTCTGCGAGGGTTTGGAAACCAGCGCCATTACGTGGCTGTGACGGAGGTGCTGTGTCTTCAAGAAAATGAAAGCCCGAACAAGGGGAAGGAGCGAGCTGAGCCGCGGGAGAATTTGAAGGAGGCCCGGGCGTATAGGGCAGAAAGGAGGACAGGTGTCCAGTTTAGAGGATAGAGAAAATTCCGAGGTGGGAAACTGAAGCTGAAGGGGTCGAAAGGAGGGCAATCTACAGCAGGGAATACATAGACCTTACCAGGCTGATGGCGACATAACACTGTCTCCACGCGTCAGTAGCATTGACATCGGCGCCCGAGGGCTCTGCAATGCGAAGAGTGCGCCCGATGTTTTCCCAATCGCAAGATTCAATGTCCCCCCCCTCCGGGTACCATGGACGGTGAGCTTCCCAATCTCCTCAACCAATTTGCGCAGCTCCCCTCTCTTTATGGAGACCCTGCCGCATTTCGCTTCGCAGCTTTAGTTGATTAACGTGCTTGTCATAAGCCCTGCTTTTGCACGCAGCTCCCATACTTACCGGTGTTTAAACCGGACGAGAGAGTGTCCTAGAACTTCGGGTCCCTGGATGCGCCGATCCAGCGGTGGCGATACTGACAGGTGGAGTCCCTGGATCTCGCGCCGATCCAGCGGGCGTCGGTACCACGGCCCTTTCCCGAAGCTGACGGTAAAGCAGGGTGGAGGATTCCCCGAGGATTCCCGGGTTTAGAGCACCAGCTTGTAGTGCGTGCCCAGCGAGGGCAGCGCAAGAACGAGGCGAGACGCGGTGATAACATCGGGTGGAGAGTGCCAGCAGCGGGAGCGCGGGTGTCCGTGTTCCTATGATGACTCTGCAGCGTGCTGGTTCTTGGCACCTTTTATTATGATTCTAGCGGGGGCGTATTATGAGGCCCGGAACGGGGGGGATTCCGGGAGAGCGGGAGACTGAGAGATCATCATGTGATGCATGATCTCACCTGGCTGCTACGTGCGGAGAGGAGCATCAGCGTCTGGGCCTAATCCTCACCTGGGGGCAAGACCATTGTCCCTTTGTCCGGGACACCCAGTGATTGTGAGCCAGGTAGTTCATGACCCGTGACTCATCGGGGAATGAGGGGTGGGGAAGCGGTGCGACCAGAAGGCCGTAGGAGCGCCGGTGTTCCAGCGCTCTACTTACGGTGCTGCTGGGTCAGCAGTTCATCCCTACAGGTAGGAAAAGCTTAGTCATTGGTACCTGGATGGCAGGAAAATCGTATTGCACAGGAGGTTCTTATTTTCTGAAATGGTTAGTGATGAAGGATGCTCCTAATCCTTAAAGGGTATTTGTACCAGTGGCGTACTGCTAACAGGAATATGTCCCAGAGTGCATGCCATTTCATCACATAACAAAGCCGGCCTGTAGGGAGCCGGCCTGCAAGAAGGCTGCCCGTCGCCAAGCCCTGCCCCCCTCCTGGCTTCCCTGCAGGCTGGCTCCTGCCCTCCCCAGGCCCTGCTTCTTCATTATACCTCCCCTGGCCTCCCTGCTGGCTCCTGTAAGTGGGGTATGGGGAGGGCATGCAAGGAGTTGGGGGGGGGCGTGGGGAGGCGGTCATTCCCCCGGGCGCCATTTAGGCCTGGTACATCACTGGTTTGTACCAGTTGGTATTTGAGTTTCTCGACTCCTATATTGCCTATTAACACATTAAAAAGTTTGCATGGGTTCTGTTGACCCACATATTCTGGGAATTCTATGCTCAAAATTTAATTCCCAAGTATGTGGAGAACTGACTTAGGACAAGGTGAAGGGAGGAAGGCATAACCCCGCTCTCCCCATTCATCATAGTCTTGATTTAAATTAGGCCCACATAAGTCTGGGGCATAAGTTCTGAGCACATGACTCTTTGCACATATGTGCCAACAGGACCTGTAATGGGCATTTAGGAGACAGCGGGCTTTGTAACGTGTGAATCAGGCCCAATTATTGTCCTCCCATGAATTTACCATGTATGTTGTCCTCTCCACGTTAGACAGCTGTTCTTTAGAAACCTGGACACATGCAATTGCCTTACACTGAACCAGATCCTTGGTCCATCAAGGTCGATCTTGCCTACTCTGACTGGCAGAAGCAGGGCCAAATTTAGATGAGGCAAAGGGGAGCAGCTGCCCCAGGCAGCGGGCACAGAGCAGGATGGTGTAGCCAGGTCAGAGGCTGCGGCCATTTGCCTGACTGCTATGCACGCCATGCCCTGAATGTTGGATGTAGCAATGTCTAATGTGCAAAGGAACTGGGATGGTCAGCTAGAGAGGGCTGTAAAATTAGTGACCCCTCCATCCTTTTGTGTCACTTCTTGTCTGTCCTTAGACTGATTTGAGATATTATGTTTATTGGTGTTGCTGCTTGATATTATTATTATTGTTGCTGTTATGTTTATTGACATTGTTATTATAGTGTTGTACCCCCCCCCCCCCCGAGACTTTCAGGGGAGGGCGGTATATAAATTAAATTACCATACCATATTCTCAGGTCTAATATCCTGCTTCTTCTCAGAACTCTTCCTAGCTAGCAAGATAGCAGCATGCTATCTTTCCTTCTTTCCTAGCCGAAATGTGATCCCTGATAAACATTTACCTGTTGTTACCCCTTTAATCAGTGCGTCAGCTGCTTCTTTGTGCAGCAAACTTCAATACTAAATACGTGTCATCTTGGGTTGCATCTTGCTGAGATCTTGATGTTGCTTTGCAAATCCCCCCTCCCCTTTTTAGGGAGGTGAGTTTGGGAAGCTGGATGGGGACACAATCTGTCGATTGGTCAGGTTCTTCTTGCCTTGCTGGCGCGAGGAAATCAGGAACTGTCCACACTTGCTTCGCTTTGCTAGAGACAAGCTGCGATTGCAAAGTGCTGGCAGGTTTTGCACAGGAAAGAGTCTGGGGGGGACGGCATGCAATGGATGAGATTCCTTCGTACCTTCCTTCTCTCCCTCTCTGTAACATCCCCCTTGGTCACGCTGCTGAGGAGATGTGCAATCCCAGGCACCAATGGGAAAGTTTGGAAAGGGGTTTAAAAACTGGGAGGGTCCTCATTTTCCTGCCTCCCTCACCTTCTAAAAACAGGGGGTGGAGGTGGAGAGAGAAGCAGGAGGGGAAAATTGTTGCCTTCCTGCCTCCGCCTCCCTTCCACATGGTCTACAATAATACTGACAATAGGAGGGACTCCAGTGTGTTATCCAGACAGACTCCGGATCTTTTAGATCTCCCTCTGGGGGCTGGGGAGAAAAGATTAGCACTTCACTGGAAGGATCTGTGCTGTGCTCTCTCCCTTGAATCGTGGACTTGGCTCTCATCCCTGGAGGATCCCTCAGATAGGAAGCATTAAATTATTTTAATTGCCTTGGCTTTGTTTGTGTCTGCCTGTTCAGAAGACACTGGCAATGGGCTGCTCTCCGTCTTTTCTCCCGACAGGATGGGGGAGGGGAGATTGGGAGGATTTTAAAAAATAACTAAATATATCCTTTGGCTGGCTGTAGTTTGCAGAGTATCAGCCAAGGGCTGCAGCCGCTGAGACTAGGGGTTGCAGGGAACCAGACAAGGATGGTGCATGCTGTCCGAGCCAGATATGGTCTTCTTGTTCTCCTTGCCAAGTTGGCCCCTTCCACACATGCAGAATAATGCACTTTTAATGCAGTTTCAGTGCACTTTGCAGCTGGATTTTACTGTGCGAAATAGCAAAATCCACTTGCAAACAATTGTGAAAGTGGATTGAAAGTGCATTATTCTGCACTTGCGGAAGGGGGTTGTTTCCAAGCTTATTCCTCCTTAACATGCCCTAGTTCCCCCATGCAGAATAGTTGCAGCTATTCTTCCCCCTCCCACAAGAACACATTTACAAAAAGAAACTGGAAAAATCTATCCCAAAACTGATAAAAGAAAGAGATACAGCCAGAGACCAGGAATGGCACTGTGAAGGATTAGGTCCACTGGATCAGTAACGGGTTCACAACACCTTTCTTGGTGCTCTCCAAGTGGATTTAGCATGAGGGCAGGGCCAAGTGGGGTTTTCGTCCAGCAAGGCTTCTGGTTGGCTGTGCATTTTAAAAAGTTGCTTTGGCAGCAGCTGCCACTACAGCACAAAGATTGTCACTGCATAACTGAAGGTAATCTGTGGCGGTCATTTTGTGGCTCGCTCTGCCTCCAGGGTCATCCATTTTGTGCCTGTGCCCATCATATCGTGTCATAATTCCAAATGTGCTCACAGGCTCAGAAACATTGGTGAGCCCTGCTCTAGCTTACAAGCTAGAGCATGGACTGCAAACCCTATTGCGCCTCTCTATTAAACTGCTCCTGTACAAGTCTGCTGAGGGTGCATCGGATGCTGTGTCCTGATCTCCCAGTACATGGGGGTAGGGAGCATGATTCTAGTCACAGCTACAACACAGGGGAAGAGGTGTTTAAAGCAGGATTGCCAACTCTGGTCTAGGAAATTCCTGAAGATTTCGGGGCTGTACTTGGAGGGAGGGGAGCATCTGGGGACGACGTATATGATATACCATAGATTCTGCCTTCTGAAAAACTGCCATTTCCTCCATGTGAACATATCTCTGTAGTCTGAATATCAGTTGTAATTCTGGGAGAACTCCAGATCCTCACTTGGAGCTTGGTAACCTTGCCCATAACCCCTTGTTTAAGTCTTCCCCTGCCAGTTTGACCTTTGCCAGCTCCCAAGCATACCAGTTGCCCTTTGGGACAGACATTCTGGTACCCATATCAGTAAATCTGATCTGTAAAATCAATAACAACAGCTACTCTGAAATGGCCCATTTCTGCCTGCTTGCTTCCCTATTGGACTTTGAATGGCAGCTTTGCCAAACTTCAGATGAGGTCTTTGATGATGCTTTGAACTTCGTTCTTCCTGTTTCCATGGCTTCAGAATGAAGAATCTCCTCCTTTTCAGCTTGTTTGGCTTTCAAACAATCCCTAAAATTGGCTTAATATCATAATGTGGCCAATAAAACTCTAAAAGGAAAAGGAACATCCTCAGTGAATGAAGAAGACGGAAACTGACATTAAACCCATATCTCTTTCTCTTCTTTTCTGCTGTAATGTCAGGGTTTCTCAAGCCATTGGAAGAAGAGATCTTTGCAGCTGTTAATAGCACAGCGATGCTTTCATATGAGCTGAACTTTGACCCTAGGGATGAAAAATATATCAACAGTATAGAAGTTCACCAGACCCAAGAAACATTAGGAAAGCCCATCTCGCCCAATAGCAATGGTTCCTGTCCTTCGAGAAACATATCCGAAGTCCAGTTTGAAGATGCTGGATGGTACCGGTGCCACCTCAACGTTAACCGTCAGTCTTTGAATAAGACCATCCATTTGGTAGTGATGAAAGGTAAGGATAAATATTCTTCCCTTTCTTTGTAGCAACATGAGGATAATTTAGGAATGTGAGATTTCTCAGGCCAAGCAATCTTAAGGGTATGCCTGAATTGATCATAGGAATTGGGGACTATGAGGAGAACAGCATCACAACTATTATGCATATTAATTATTTATGCATATCCCACCTTTCTACTCTTACCAGGGTCACTTACCAGGGCCACTATCACCTCTATATCCAGGCAAGGGTCTGTCCAATTCAAGAGTCATCCCCTTCCAATGATTATCCAGAACTTTATTAATGGAGTTGCTTCCCAATTAAAAAAAGGATTCGTCAGTGCAGAAATTTGAAACAACTACAGCAGCAATAAGAGAATTCCAGAGTCCAGCACATTCACACTCCCTCATCAATGGATGGGATAGAAGTGGTCCTGTACTTTTCCTGGGCCAGAATCCAAAATCTTAAGAGATCATTGCTTGTTAGACTATGACTTCTTGCTAGAGTCTTCCTTCCTGCTGTTGTTCCTCCTACATCTCAGTCTCAGCTGATGGTGTGAAGTGCAGTCAAGTTGCAGCTGAGATGAGATGAGCCCTTGTGAGATTTTCAGGGCAAGAAATGAATGTTTGGTTTGCCATGGTCTGCCTCCTTTAAGTCCCCAGTTTAAACATTGAAAGTGATGCTGTTTCAGGGTGGGGGATAATCCACCACAAAACAGCATCACTTTCAGTGTTGTTTTAACTGAGGACCCCAGATTCTCCTTTTAAGGTGGATTTAAAAGGAGAATCTGGGCTCCCTAGTTTAAACACCACTTTCAATGGTGGATTCCAGCATCACAGCGGCCACCCATTGGGGGGGGGCGGGCGCAAAACTCAGATTTTGCACCAGGCTCCATTTTCCCTAGCTACACCTCTGCCCGGAGGGGAGGGCAGAAGGGACTGCCAGCTGCCGGCTGGGAGCCCAGCTGGTGGGTGGGCGGGGGGGGCAGGGGAGTCTGCTGTCCCCGGCCTCAGAGAGCTGCTTTTATGAGTACTGAGGCTGGGGGCGGGGCTTGGGGAGGTGTGGCCATGCCCCCAGGGGCAGGTGGGGGCCTGGCCCCGCCCCCTGAACCCCCCCATAAAACATCTATATCTACGTCCCTGCTCCTTGTAGTAACTCCTGGACTTTCTTGGTAGTCTCCCATCCAAGAACCAACCAGGGATGATCCTACTTAACTTCTGAGATCTGATGAGATTGGGTTAGCCTGGTATATCCAGGGCAGGGCCATTTCCAGGTAGACTTAGATTACTAAGGGAGGTTTGTCACTTATGTGATCTTTGTGGCAATCTGCAATTGACTAGAACCAGGGCTACCAACGACTGAAGAATTTTCATTGTTTGTCTTGCAGCTGATTAATAGGGTTACAAAATCCTGAAAAATAGAGTTATGGTACCAGGCGATAGTATCTTTTTTGTGCTTTTTGTCCACATAGCCCATAAAAATAAAACATTCCAGGTTGTTTGCTGTGAAAACAGTTCCTTTAAACAAGAGATATGCCTGTGTGAATTTGATGCTATGAAGGCATGCTGATTTTTTGTGTGATCTGATTTGATGTCATCAAACACACAAAATTGTGAACATTGAACACACAACACACAAAAATTTTAAACAAGGAAAAATGGCATGTTCACACAATAGGCATGCAATAATACGTTTTTTACTGTACAGCAATGAAGGAAATGGTAGACAGCCACAATGCCAGATGAGAAAACGTCCTTAGGTAACTTCAGAAAATGGCAGACAGAGTATCTGAAGCAACGGAAAATGGCTGATGGCCAAAGAAAAGAAAGTAGCAGAGTAAAAAGGGGTGTGGAGCTGCAAATTCAGCCAGGATAAATAAAACATTTCTTGATCCTCCGCACAGGCAAGAAGAAATCATTTTGAAAATGTATCCAGAATGTATCCGGAAAAAAGATCATTAAAACCAGGATCCAATAAAACATTTTGAGGCTGAAATAAAATGTTTTAAGCTAAAAACTGTGTGGAACTCCTCAGAGAAAACGTTTTATTTTCTTCCTCAAAATGTTTTATTTTGGCTGTGCGGAAAGGGCCTATGTTTGGAATCATGGGGCCTTCATGGACGAAGGCCACATGAAATCAGGGCCTTAATAAGGATGAAGATAGGCTAAGATTGAACTTTAAAAGCTGTCTGCAGCCAGCCCATGTTTTCCCTTTCTCTTTCTTGTCTCTGCTGCAGTCTTTGCCCACCCCTCAGGACACCTTCCTAAAAAGGGGGAGATGAACCTTTGCTGCAACATTTCGTCTCCTCTCCCGCCTGGGGCTCGGTTGCGCTGGGGTGCTGTGGATGAAAGTGTAGATACTCCCCACTGCCTTGTAATTCGAACAGCAGGGCTGTGGACATGCAGTCTCATTGTGGAGGAGGAAGTGAAGATCAGCATGAATTACACTGTGGGTACGATCCGAAGGGAGTAGTTATGTTTGCCTGTTTCAACTCACACATCTTGGAGCACCTGAAACAACAATTGTCCTGACTTTATTTAAAATACCTTCACCCTGTCTTAGACAAAAGGCAGCTAACAATGCAAAAAATGGCAACATATATGCTGGCTGAGGCAGAGGCGTAGCAAGGGTGGAAAAGCACCCAGTGCACTGGTGCGTCCTCCGCCCCAGGCCTGCCCCAGAACGCCCCCACCACGCCCAAGCACACCCTTGCCACGCCCCCACCATGGCCCCACAGGGCAGCATGCCCAGTGCATCGCACACACCCCAGCCCCCTTGGAGCTACGCCTCTGGGCCAAGGCTTCCATGGGCTAGAAGCCATGTGGGCTTCACAATCACTGTCTTGTCTTGTTCTTGCTATCTAGAATTGCCAGTTCAAGGTTGGGAAATTCCTGCAGATTTGGGGGTGGAGCCTGAAGAGAGCAGGCTTCAGAAGGGAGTTTATCTTCACCCATGATCTATGATACACCATAGAGTCTGCCCTCTGAAGCTGTCATTTCCTCCAGGGGAACTGATCTCTGTAGCCTGGAGATCAGTGATAATTCCAGGAGATCCCCAGGCCCCATCTGGAGGTTGGCAACCATATAACCTGTTTCAACTCCACCTTTTTCTACAGGAGAGGAGGCACAACTTCAGTTCCCTCTGATTAGCGTGACCTTGGGAGTGGGTCTGCCACTGGTTCTGCTGATTCTCGTAAGCGGATGCTTGTTCGCCTACATTACTATAAAACGGAAAAAGGTGAGCCTTTGGATGCTGACAGTGGGAAAAGGGGAGGCAGAAAGTCTTACCCAGGTGCAAAAACTAGTGGCTAGGCTGAGGCAGGTTGTGGAGGGGGGAGGGTTCAAAAGAGCATTAGAGAATGTGGAAGAAACTCTTGGTTTTTTGCTTCTTTTGGTAGCTGCGGGTGGAGAGGATGGCCCAGGCAAAGCAACATTTGCTTGCAAAGAGGACATGCCAGTGTCAAAGGTAAGCAAATACTGAAGCATCCCCTCAAGAGGCACATAGCCTTATTACCAAAGCAAATATAACAAAATATAAGCAACCCACACATATATCCAAGGCTAGCTTCAGAGCTACTGAGTGATCCCGTAAACTTTATACAGGGGTGCAGGGAACTAACCCATTTCAAAAATAATTCCACTCATCCCCCATTCCTGTAAATCATGAATCGATCATCAGTGAATCTAACATAAAATATCGTATCATTAAAAATGGATGAATGAAAGGTTATATAAAAATTGTGCTCGAAATTAATAAATAAATTCACAAGGCTTGGGGCAGGGGGTGGGGAATATTTGGAGGAGCACTGTTGTCAAGTGGTGGTTAAACTAACTAAACAGCAATTAAGTTATCTAGTTGTCTTTTCCTTTTTGGAAGCATTATTGTCAATATATGTTTATTTAGATGTGCAACTATTTCTAATAAAAGACCAATGCTGTAATTGGGTTATGTATGAGTTGTGTATTTATGCATATTATAAAGAAGAAGCTAGACTTTGATAGATGTGTGTGGTGGGTGCTGTGTGGTTTCCGGGCTGTATGGCCGTGTTCTAGCAGCATTCTCTCCTGACGTTTTGCCTGCATCTGTGGCTGGCATCTTCAGAGGATCTGATGTTGGGAAAGCAAGTGGAGTATATATCTGTTGGAGTGTCCAGGGTGGGTGGAGAAACCTTGTCTGTGAGTAACAAAGAAGGCAACCAGGTCAATAGTTGAGGGCATCTGAATAGAAGTATGAGTAATAATGAAGACTATAGCATGGGTGTAACACTGGAGATAGCAAGGCCTTGGCTGCCAGTGTTGAAAAATACTAGAGTCAAGACAGTGTCTAACCAGCTCCACACAAACACAGGATGACCATACACAAAAGAAACAAAGGCCAGGATACTTCTATTCAGATACTCCCACCAGTGACCTTGCTATCTCCAGTGTTACACCCATGCTATAGTCTTCATTATTACTCATACTTCTATTCAGATGCCCTCAACTATTGACCTGGTTGCCTTCTTTGTTACTCACAGACAAGGTTTCTCCACCCACCCTGGACACTCCAACAGATATATACTCCACTTGCTTTCCCAACATCAGATCCTCTGAAGATGCCAGCCACAGATGCAGGCGAAACGTCAGGAGAGAATGCTGCTAGAACACGGCCATACAGCCCGGAAACCACACAGCACCCAAGTGATTCCGGCCGTGAAAGCCTTCGACAATACATTGATGTGTGTGGTGCTTATATTGTGATATATTTGGTTATGCACCAGTGCCAATTATTTGTGGTTTTGCAAAAATTATTACCAAAGCAGACAATATATGTGGTGTGGACCTGGTGTGGGACCCCTAACACTACCTACAGTCACATGTGAGCTTAGGAAATGAACATTTCCATGTGCTTGTGAGCCAGCATTGGCTTCGGCCTTTCTTGCTGTTTTCCTGAGCTCAAATGGTCATGGGGCAGACAGTTTGCTGTGCGGTGGAGCTCCATGTACTATAATCAGCGAATGTGGAACCTGCATCAGGGCAAACATGCTTTCTTGCTCAGGAAAACAGTGCAGAAGGGAAGGCTGAAGATTCCCCTCCCTCCACACTGGGCTCCTGAGTCAATTTGGGTCCAGAGCACTTAGAAACATTCGATCCCTGGACTCTTCTGTGACAGCAAATCTGGTGAGGGTACTCAACCTGACATGTGTGACATGTGCCACTTATTTTGGCCCTAAGTCCTTCCCAGTTTCCTTTGGAAGTACTGCCAGAGCTACTAGCCAAAGTAGTTGGCGTTTGTGTCAATTCTCAATATAGAGGCAGGGCAGATAGGAGAAAGAAGAGTGACTGCTCACAGGTGAAAGACAGACCGGAAGCATGTCAGCCTGAATGACAACATAAAGAAATAAAACCAATATGCCATTAACTCTGTGCTTTACTAACAGCCTAACTGCATTATGTATTCCCTTGGGTCCAGCATGAAATAGTGGTTAACAGCAGTAGACTCTAATCTGGAGAACTGGGTTTGATTCCCTACTCCGCCACATGAGCAGTGGACTCTTATCTGGTGAACTGGATTTGCTTCCCTCCTCTCACACATTGGCTAGTCACAGTTTGCTTCCCTCCTCTCACACCCTTGGCTAGTCACAGTTCTCTCAGAACTCTCTAACCCCCACCTACCTCACAAGGTGTCTGTTATGGAGAGAGGAAGGGAAGGGGTTTGTAAGCTTCCTTGAGTCTCCTTACAGGAGAAAAAGGCAGAGTATAAATTCAAACTCTTCTTCTCTTTGGGGCCATTGTGAACAAATGAGTGTTGCAGATTCCATGCCCAGAATTTAATTTCCATTACAGTTGCCAACTCTGATTTGGGAAATACCTGGCAATTTTGGGGGTAGAGCCTGGTGAGGGTGGGATTTGGGGAGGGGCCACAATGCCAAAGAGTCCACCCTCCAAAGCAGCGATTTTCTCCAGGGGAACATATCTTGGTCAATTGGAGAGCAATTGTAATGTGAGAGGGATCTCCAGATGGTGCTTGGAGATTGGCAGCCCTGATTTCCATGTGCAATTTGTTCAACAGGTGAGCAGAGCATGCTTTGTCCCTGTGCTTTTCCTGAACTGAAATGGGCTAAGGGGGTGTTATTTGCTTTGTTGAGGTCTCCATGTATACTTGGTAGCAGCTGAAATCACCTAGCTTATCTAGCTGTCATCAGAGCTTGGCACCTGAGCCAATATTTGTATGGTGGTCCACCAAGGAAGACTGGGGATGCTATGCAGGAGAAGGCAATGGCAGACTACCTCTGCCCTTCCCTTGGCCAGAAAACCCCATGAAAGGGGTCCCCATGAGTCAGTACTCCCTCACAGCATCAAGTGAAGAAGTGCTGTTTAAGGTGGGTTCCCCCTGTGTATGTCTGATTGCAAGTTGAGTTATGCCCCTGTGACCCAACTTGTGTCAGCCATATGATGTAGTTTGACCCTGAAACTTGTTCTTCTAGGGTAAAAGCGCACCCTGTTTTTCCTGCTGCCTGCGGGCCTGTGTCATAGAGAATGTATGTCACTATTTTCTCTTCCAGAAAGAAAAGCAATGATTACCACCACACCTGAAATCCAGCAACAACTCTGCTCGTGATACCTAATCCATCGGTGGCTCATTTCACTGTTTTGTCTTGTTGTATTACCTATCTGAACATGCACCTGCATTACAAGACAGAGACATACTGAATGTAAATACAAAGAGTTTTCTTTGGGACACCTGATCTAACCTTCTTTTATATAATTATAGGTGGATTCTGCACTCCACAAATAGAACATTTTCAGGGCGGTTTAAATAGAATTTTGGGGAAGAACTTCACACAGGTCTTTCCTCCCAAATGACTTAAGCCCGTTATATTCCTCTCAACCTGGGTTTTCCAAACATTGCTAAACTCTTTTTGTAAAATCCTGGGTTGAAGGTATTCCCACACAAACACAACAGGCAGGAGATTCTTCATTCTTCCCACCCAACCATTCCTGCCCACTGGCTGATTCCCCCCTCCCTTCCCCCCCTTTTACTTTCATGTCTTCTGCCGTCCACCATGATGGGAAGATTCTGCCCACCCGCCATTGCCCAAGTCCCCCAAGCACATTTTCTTCCCATGGCAGCAAATATGACCACCATTTCACTCATAGATCTACACAGTAACACATAGTCCTTTTTTCCCTTTTAAAAAATGTTGCGTGTGGAACATGCAACGCTACACAGGTGCAGCCAATCGGACTGTGGGAAAATCAGCTTGGTTGCAAGAGTTCATTTCTGTTTGCCTTCTCAGCTACGCGTGCATCGAAAAATATTTTTGAAAAAGAGAAGTGTTTCCAGGAGGTGCAAAAGCAACTCAAATTGTTTCCATGGACTCAAACCACTTCCTGAACGTGTAAATGGCACACACGCAAACAGGAAAAAAGGAAATCGGGTTCATTTATAATGACTGCAACTCGTTATAAATATGTTGTGCTGAATCCACTATACAGTGACAGTATATGAACGAGTTTTGCCTAAAGGCTTTCATTCTGTTCCACTTTATCCTGACTAATGGTCTCATTCAAAAGCCCATGGTGTGCAGGCAACATATACATTGCTTCACTGACTAAAATTTGCTCACAGATTTTAGAATTCCCATTTCCTTTTAACAGCAGGCTGCTTGCCCAATCCCTCTGTGACATCACAGCAACTGACCAATGGCTGTAGGAAGGGCTGTGATCCCCCCCCCCCCCCGCTCCATGCTTCTCATATACCTCACCTGCTCTGGCTGAGATGGGAGCAGATATCATGAATATTCACATATCAATCATCGATTTTTTGAACACATTTTCTTAAGAAAACTCAATTTTTTTCACTAACAAACTAATCTGTTGCTTCCAAACATTGCTGATTCTGACATATTTTCTTTGTCATGTTTGAAAAATTGCAATGAACAGCAGCTGGAAAATTCCCTTGGGCTCATGATGTGTTCACGACGTGGGTACAGTCAGATGGAATTACAATGTTTCTAGATAATTTTATAGCAAGAAATCTGGTTTCATAGTCAGAAATGTGGTGGTAATGAGAGAAAAAGAGTTGGGTAAGGGTTATTGTACCCCACTTTGCTCTACCTGTAAGGAGTCTCAAACCAGCTTACAATTGCTTTCCCTTTCCCTCTTCATAACAGATGCCTTGTGAGGTAGGTGCGCCTGAGTAAATGTGAAAGAGTAAATGTGAAAGAGTAGGGGACTGAACCCAGTTTTCCAAATTAGTATTCACCACTCATGTGTAGGACTCAGGAAACAAATCTGGTTGCTCTCCAGGGTCCCTGGCAGAGATTTTTCCCATCACCTCCTACCTAATATTTCCAGCTAGAGAATGAACCTGGGGCTTTCTGTGCTCAGCAGATGCTCCTCCAATGAGCCACAATCCCTCCCCATAAATGGAAGCTGAAAGTTTAGGAAAAGAGCAAAGAATCTTTAGAGTGGGTGGGAAGAGTATGGAACAACTTTGAACTGCAGCGTAGGTCCTTGGAGTGCAAGAAGATGCTTGTCTCACCCTTGTGTCTCTAACCATTCTCCTGTTCTGAAAATACACCTGTAGTTCTAATTGCTCCATCGTATTCATTTTGTATACAATAACTAGCACTCTGTCATTTCTACTTTGCCTGGTCCACATGGGCAGACACACAGTAAGCTCTGTATTAAATCTAGCTTTTCTGAAATTGTACACTTTCAAGCCAAAAGTATTCTTTCTCGTGGTATCGATACTTATAGATCAAATAAAAATGGATTGATTATTTGTCACTCAAGATTCAGCACCTTGTTTTGTGTGTGTTAACCTAGGGGAATGTATAATTTCCCTCATGAAAATTCCCTCTAAGTGGGCACCCAGCAGGCTAATATCCCAAGGCAACCTGGAAGTATCTGGAAACAAATGAGATTTATTTTGGGCACCTGGAAGCAAAATCGAGCATATAAACTAACAAACCACAGAACCAGCAGAGTAACAACTAAAACTTTTACTGAGTTGGAAATAGAAAAATTTTAATATATGTGTCTATCTATCTGTACATACACACACACACACACACACACTTTTAAGTACAACCCCCCAACAGAAATGAAATAGAAAATGTTACAACTGTAATACCAAGTCTATGTATAAGGTTTTATAAAAAGTTTCCAAAAGTCCAAATGTCCATATGTAATTGTCATCTATCTGCCACATGTTCAAATGCTGATAAGGTTGTAAGTCCATTGAGCTGGAGCTGAAAACAGAAAATGTATGATTTAAGTGTTCTGGCACTTCATGCATAGAATGTCACATTTGAGGCACTGCACGCTCTTTGAAGGAAAAGTCATCTAGCTCAACTGTCCGTCAGTTGTCTGTGGAACAGTATGGTAGAATTTCCCATCCTTTGTGGTCACCTGTGAATAAACTTCACAATAGTTCAGGACTTAGTTGGAGCTTTCGGCATCCCAAGAGCTGCACGTTCGTTGTTGCTGCCATTTTTACAACAGCCCTGTGAAGTAGCCCAGTATTATAATCCTTGTAGTGCAGATGAGGATCAAGGCTGAGCTTCACTGAACTGCTTAAGGGAAGCTTGTGTGGAGAGGAGATTTGTCTCCACCGCACTGTGGATCTGGATTCATTCACACAGCCACTATATTTCCAAGAACAAATCTGCACTCTTGCGTATCCTTCCCCCACTGTATCACTGGGGATTTCTTAAATCTATGTCCCCTTTAGCCATTATCTTTTCTTCTAAACAATAAATCCCCAAATCCTTAAGTCTTTTCTTCCAAAGAAAAACAGTTTACAACCGCAACTAGAAGAACACACAATCTTCTAAATGCGAGCACGCTGCAGACTTACATAATGGCATTACAATTTTTTTAAAATATACCCTGTCCCTTCCTAATAATTCCTAGCATTGCATTTGCCTTTTTTCATGACTGCACTACACTAACTTGACATTTCCAGCAAGCTGTCTCATTTGACCCGGGGATTTCTTTCCTAAATGGTTACAGCCAATTCAGAACCCATCAGCATAAGATGTGTGTGCGGGGGATTAGTGGTCCCCGTGTGCCTTCATTTGCATTTATCAACAGAGAAGCTCATCTGTCATCTTGTTGCTCACTCATCCGGGATGGAGAGATTCATCTGGAGCTCTTGGCAATCTGCTCCGATGTGACCATCTTGAATGACAAGGTGTTGATTTCCCCCCCTCTTTTCCCCCCACATGTCCCATTGCCAATCTACCCCAGTCTCTTGCTTCTCCATTTCTCTCTCCTTCTCAACTCCCACCAAAAGCATGGTTTGTTTGTTTTTCTCCCCTCTGCCTCTGAACAACTCTCTCAAACTGATCAAATCTCACAGGCCCTGATGAGTCAAAAGGAAGCAAGCAAGGTTGGAATCTTCTGAAACAAACTGGGTCAGGGAGGGAACAACAAGGCCCAGTTCCTCCACACGTTACCCCATTTTCAAATCTCTTCCCCAAATAGCCCTAACAATAGAGTTGCCAACTCTGGTTTGGGAAATACCTGGGGATTTAAGGTGGGGGTGGGGGTGCTTAGGGGGGCGAGGACTTGGGGGGGAACCTCAGCAGGGTATAAACACCATATCCTCCAAAGCAGCTATTTTTGTTGGTAGATTTACATTTGTAGCACAGTTTAGCAGATACCAATAAAAACCCAGATACTAGTGAGTTGCCTAAAATAAATGTTTACTAGCTTAAATGGTAAGGTAACATGAGGAAAAACAATAAACGCTACTCTATACTGTTACATACTGTATGGTACTACCTACTGGCACATTGGTCCAAGTGGGTACAGAATAAAGGAACAGGTTAACTTTATAACCTCAGGTATACGTTGAAGGGCAACAGGTATATTTAGAAGAAGAGGAGCAGCAGTGGCGTAGTGGCCGCTACGAGCAGTGGCTAAGAGCAGGTGCATTCTGATCTGGAGGAACGGGGTTTGATTCCCAGCTCTGCCGCTTGAGTTGTGGAGGCTTATCTGGGGAATTCAGATTAGCCTGTGCACTCCCACACACGCCAGCTAGGTGACCTTGGGCTAGTCACAGCTTTTCAGAGCTCTCTCAGCCCCACCCACCTCACAGGGTGTTTGTTGTGAGGGGGGAAGGGCAAGGAGATTGTAAGCGCCTTTGAGTCTCCTACAGGAGAGAAAGGGGGGGATATAAATCCAAACTCCTCCTCCTCCTCCTCCCCCTCCTCCTCCTCTTCTTCTTCTTCTTCTTCTTCTTCTTCTTGAATATATAATCCTGTCAAGCAGAGTAACGAGCAGAAATGTGGATTGTGCGGCACGTCAAATTAGAATAGTGTATCTCTCAAAAAGACCAGCCGTTTTGCCTCAGAAGTTCATAAAACATAAGTACTTAACTGAGAGAGAAAACATATACAGTATATATATTAACAAAGTATCACAAATATAGTTACATGCACAGCTCATAGTTTGTTACAGCTAATTGGTTTAGATAACAATATCTTTTGGGGTCAGTAGCACTTTTAACATTAGAGCATTTAAGGTTTAGGTACATCAGTACACAGAGAAAAATCTTTTTCAGTCCAGCTTCAGCAGCAGTCGAGAGAGTGAGCTAGTGAGGGAACAGAACACTACCAACTGATTTTAACTGTCACCTTTAGAATGTTCATGCAGCTTCCCCGAATTCCATGCTGCTTGTGATGCTGCCGCATGCAAACAAGGCTGGAAATTCCAACCTACGTGTGCACAGACATGTAACAATTGGCTACTACTTTGGTCAACACCTAATCAATAGGCCAGCTCATTAGAATGTGATCTCAACATCTTGTTTACATACAAATAGATAGTTAACCTGCCATGACTGGTTGTGACAGACACTTGCAAATCCCAACAATTTTCTCCAGGGAAACTGGCCTGGAGATCAATTGTAACAGCAGGATATCCCCGGGGTCCACTGGAGGTTGGCAAGCCCCCCCCCCTTAATGATCAAGCTTTTCCTCACCTCTTTATCCTGCCTACATCTTTAGAGGTAGCCCTTCAGTAAGGCCAGATAGCTTTAGGGTGACAGAACGGGAGACAAGAGGGATGACTAGGAAGGTCTCAAGGATTGTAAAAGCACATTCCTTTGGGGCCAACCCTCTGAGAAAAAACAGAACTGCTTCTAAATAGTCCCACAAATAGCCACTGAGTGAAGTCAGTTACTGCATGGTGGAGAAAATGAAAGAGCAGTGTCCTGGACTTGGCCTCTGTGGATCAGGCTGTTGTGGGTTTTCTGGGCTGCCTGGCTGTGGTCTGGAAGTTTTAGCTCCTAACTTTTTGCCTGCATTTATGGCTGGCACAATGATAATGTTTCTTAATGATTTCCTTAATAGCTTTCTTCCTTAATGGATTTGAGTGTCAGGAAATAGTTTTTTCTAAGTGCCTATCAGGATTGGAAGAGGCGACCCTCCCACCCTGCCTAGCTGGAGGAAGGGAGCTGATATGTGTGTGCGAAAAGGAAGCACAGTGTTTTGTATGCTGGGACTGAGAAGCAGGCAGATGCTGCTTGAAGTTGGCTGAAACACCTTAGGGGGTGCAGAATCTCTCTCACTCTGTGCTTCCACCTAATCTCCACCTCTATATTCTATCAGTTTCTATTGCTCTCTCCTCCAAAGGAAATTAACCCCTGGCAAGCCCCTGGAACTTTAACCACTTGGAGAAGTGGGTGCATGCAACTACAATATGCCATGGGTGCTTCCCCAGGGTCAGAGCTGCTCCTCAGCATGTCTGTTGTCTGAAAAAGGATATTCCTGTGATGATCACTGTTCCAAACTAATGTAGGCTTCAACTTCCATTGGTGAGTTGGAATAACAGATCCTTATGGACAGACGGAGCATGAACTGAGTCTGCACTCTAAACTAGAGACAGTTACAATTCAGTGGTGTACCACCCACAGGGGCATGTGGGGTCGTATGTCCCCAGGCGGAGGCCATTCAGTCATATGGGGGCGGAAAATCGCCCACACCACTCTGCGTGCAGGGAGTAGTGGCATGCTGTCTAGGGGTGGGAGTCTGCCACCTCCTTGGACTTGGGACAGGGGCACTCACCTCAATCCTGGAGCAGGGCCAGCTGGATCGATACGACCTGAAGGAAGTCACCCACAGCTGGAGCCACAGGAAAGCCCCAGAAAGCATCCCGAGAAAGGCCGGGCTAGCCCCGGGACCAGGCAAAAGGGACTGGCAGCAGGACAAGCCGGGGAGTATACAGATCGGCTCGAAACACCAGTGCGAGCTAGCGAGGCCCCGGCAAGGTGGGGCCGACGGAATGCCTGTGGACTGGTCAGCTGCAGGTCGGGCCTGACTGACAGGGCGTTGCTCTTTGATTGGCGGGAGGGGCTAGCCCTAAAAAGGAAGAGCAGGGATAAAAGGGGAGGAGGCTGAAGGTGGGGAGTGTGAGTGTGGAGTGGAGTGGAGAGAGAGAGAGGAGGGTGGAGGAGAATGGGAAAGAGACGGAGCAGGCCTAGAACTGAGGGAAGGGTAGGGAGTGGGCAGTCATGGCAGGGGGGAATGGGAAACTCAAGTTTTGCCCTGGGCTCCATTTTCCCTAGATACACCACTTTTACAATGTGTATCATGCTTCACTGTGAGATGCTCTTTCACATTTTGTGTGTGTGTGTGTGAAAAGGTACTCCCAATCACCCCACTGCTGGATGCTGTGGGCCCCCCCATCCCCCATCCCTTCCCTTCCATCACAACTAGCAACTGCACAGACATGACGGAGACTGCACTGTCCTTCACATCCCTGCACCCCACCTTTCCAGTACATCATGATTTAGCTGGAGAAAAAGCCTTTCAGGGCCAAAGGGGGTGGGGAGGAAGAGGGAAAGCTTGGTGGGAAAGCTGGCTCTACAACTCCAAGCGGTTCAGCATTTTTTTTTACAGCAAGTGTACACTTCTGTGCAAAGTCCCTGAGTCACGAAAGACTGAAGTATACATCATCCACGTGGAGAACAACCTGTGCTTGAAATGCAAGCTATGGCCAAGCTGCAGGCTTTAAAGGCAGAGCTTTTTGAAAAATGTCGTACATGTGTTTGCTTTTTCTAGTGCCAAGTGCAGAAGGTCAGAAAGGAATGAATTCAGTCTGAGGAAAACCTTATATTACTCTAAATGACTGTCCCAGCGCTGGCTGGCGATATGGTACAGAGTTGGCCCAGTAACCAGCTTGATGGAACACTGGAAGTCGTCTTTAGTCCCAAGTTTATTTCTGCTGCTGAGCACGAGGCTGTGATGGCCCACTGCCGTCAATCACACACAGGCCCTGTGAATCATCCTCCCTCTCAAGGGGAGAGCGCTGCTTGGCCCCTTTGAGTCAGCAATGTCTGAGTGACTATGAAGGACATTTCCTACCCCCTGACATCCCCAAATCTTCAGGGATTAACAAGACGGATGCTTCTGCCTCTTTCCTTTCCTCTTTATCCTACAGTGAACTATCTGTGGGTGTTCTTTTTAAATATATGTACAATTGTGCACTATCACAACAGTTTTGTGCCAGTGAAAACTTCACTTACATGTGCAACGGGATGTTAAGGAAAAGCAAGATAGGATTTCAGACTAGTTGGCTTGGGGAAGGGGGAAGAAAGGCCATTTTGTAAGGGTGAAGTATCTTGAGGAGGAGGACTGTGTGAGAGGGCCTTTCATTCATTCATTTTATTCCATCCCAATGTATTTATTTACTTGGTTTAGACCCCTCCTCTCTCCCCAATGGTTTGTTTCATTCTGATCTCCGTTTTAACCTCACACGCTATGAGGTGCCTTGGGCTGAGAGTGTGTGACAGGCCCAAGGTCATCCAGCCAGCCTTCTTGGCAGAGTGGTGTGAGGCCAGAACCCATATCCGGCCTGCGCAGCTGTCTTGAGAAAAGATAGGTTGGAAACAAACCCCCCAAAAGCATCAGACATGTGACATCAGAAACAAACAGAACATTTTACTGAACAGAATATAGATCTCTGACAGAAGGTAACCCCTCTGGGTGCTCTCGAAAGAGAGACACACCCACCATACGAAAGACCTTAGTCTTTATAGATACAAAAAATACATACTTCACAGTTCATCCCCATACCCACGTACATAATCCATACCCCTTTCACGTGCTATAAGCATGAATCTTAAAATCCCATTGGATAGTTTGCTTCTTTCTGCTATGCAAACGCTGCATGCTGTTTGCTCACGTCCCTCTGCCCATATGCAAACGGCTGCAATAAAACTAACTTCTGCCTTTTCTGGTTTCCAAGAATAACCTGTTTTCCTACTTTTCTAAGTTTGCTCCCCGAAGAGAGATACCTCCCCAGGGTATGCAGATTTTTACATACATTCTTTAAGATAATAAAACTTCCCTTTTCCCAGTTTGAAATTATTTTACTTTAACAGATTATACAAACATTGATTCTAACACTTATACCATTTGATTCTAATACAATAGAATTATAGTAAAATACAAGTACATATGAATCTCTCATTGTCATTTCTGTGTTCTTTTAACATAAATATAAAAACACTTTTTCCATTTAACTAATCATATTCATTTCTATTCTAACCTCTGATCTCTTTTATGATTCTATTTATTTACCTTAGGCATCCCCTATAGCTGGTTCTAACAAAAACAAAGTTATAAATGTATATGTCTTCTGTCACGTATTAACCTTTAGTGACAAGATCTTAAAGATATTTATCTTTGCTTGCCTGCATAATCACTGACAAGCTTCTAACATGCAGTTTGACCATCTGCTAACATGCAGTCCTGCTGGTCTCTATACAGAAACCCCATTTTGATTCTTAGAAATCTTTGGTTCATACAAACTTAATATTCCTTAGTATCAAATACAATTTGTAGGCATTCTGGTCCATTCCCACAGTGGGAACTCGAACCTGGGTCCCTCCCAGACTCTAGTTGGATACTCTAACTGCTGCATTATGCTGGGTATCATATATTGCCATATATAATAATGTAAGATCACTACGCCAAGATGGCGTATACAACATGTATGGTAGCAGTCCAAATCTACCAGTTTCTGGCCTGGAACAGGAAGGATATGCATTTTTGCTGCAGCTTCCTTACATTTTCTCAGCAACTTTGACCATGGGGCCAATCTGAAAGTAGGGCTTGTTCAGTAGTGGTAGCTCAAGAATGGGAACTCCCTGAGCCTTTCCCGCCCATCCCCGCCACAGCCCTCCTTTCCTCCTATATCTCCCTGTTTTGCATCCCTGAGTTTCTCCACTCAAGAGTCAACACAGGGAATGTTATTCCCTTCCCTTTGGCAGTCTTCAATCAAACTCTGTTGGGAATGTGCAACTTTCTAGACTGGGGTTTATTTGAGATGGGAGGATAACTTTTTATTGTTTGGACTTTTTAAAGACAAACAAAAATCAACAGACAGTAACAAAACCAAAAACCATGCTCCAGAAAAGAAGGGGGAAAGAGGGCTCCTGACTTTCTCTGCGCCAAATATAAGCACCCTTTAAAATTTACTCCTTGCTCTAGTTACAACTATAAAATCAATTCTTAAATATTATTACTAACAAGATTCACTGTTTTCTCTGTTACGTCTATTTTATTGTTCTTCTGTTCCTCAAATCCACAAACCATCAGCTCATATTTTTCCAGTTTTAAACAAAAAGTCCATCAGGGGGTTGCAATTATCAATGAATTTAGATAAGTTCTTGTTTTTAATCAAAGAAGTAAGCTTAGCCATCTCCGCCAATTTCAATATATTCACAAACCATTCTTCTTTCGGCTGTTGTGGGTTGTCCAGGCTGTGTGGCTGTGGTCTGGTAGTTTTTGCTCCTAAAGTTGTGCCCACATCTATGGCTGCCATCTCCAGAGGCATGGTGTGGTAAGATGATTGTCTCTCCAGTGTGGAATGATTGCATGGTGGGGTATATGTTTTGCCACCTCACTCCACACTGTGCCACAGAGAGAAACACATCTTATTGTGACATGCCTCTGAAGATGCCAGCCACGCGGGTGAAATGTTAGGAGCAAAAACAACCACACTCAGCCACACAGTCCAGAAAACCCACAACAGTCTGTTGATTCCAGCTGTGAAAGCCTTTGGCAATACATTCTTCTATTGTAGGGATCCATAAAGTTTTCCATTTTTGGCGTATAAATATTCTTGCTCCTGCTATCACATATAAAAGCAAAATTCCATATTTTTTCTGGGTTTTTGTTTAAAGTTGCCTGGAGAACAGAGAGGAATGAACATTAATCGATCCAGCTCTTGTGTCGCAAGGACAGAGGTGAAAGATGTCTTTCTGTGGCTCAGTGGAAGAGCACTGTTACTGGTGGCCAAAAGAAAATCATATTTTATTTTGTCTTCTTATTATTTAGTTAGATATATTCTGTTAAGTTTTAAAAATCTGTTTCTGTAAAAGATATTTTCCTATAAGTTTTCCTGCAGCCTGAAAAACTAGTTTCCTCCCTCATGTAATTGCTCTCTGCACTGCTCCCATTGTACTCTTGATTGGATCAAGCTACCAAACAATACACTCTCATACACACCCCCTAGATAAGGTTTCCCTCCAAAGGAAATCTCATAGGAGCAGGTCTTGCGAAACTTGCTTTGCTTAATGGTCCTTCTTTTGTTGTTAATCACCTGTATTATTTTTCTTCTGTAACACCCCCAAAACACTATAAGAATCCTGAACTTTGCCCAGGAGTTGGGCAGTTGCTGCTGGAGGCTTGCTACTTTGGGTCCTCTGTTAAAAACTCTCCCCTCTGCTGGGCCAGGTTGCTGCTACCCGGAATTAGGAATACATTCTTTTATTTTATTTTATAAAATTGTGTTCTGGTCTGAGTAATTGTTGCCCAAGCAGCGGGTAACAGCATCTGCTGGGCATATAGAAGGTCCCCAAATCAGTCCTTGGCATCCAGTTTAAAAAGGACTGTTTGATATGAAAAACCTCTTCCTGAGACCCTGGAAAGCCACTGCGAGTCTGAATAGACAATTCATTTCACGCCTGTATTAGCATAAACAAGTGTAATAAACAAAACAGAGCATCCCATAATCTTAAAAGCCCAGGAAAAAAGCATGTCATGGGTTGATAAAAGCAATCAATTTAATTGATGTCTCTTGAGGATAAGCACCAGGAAAGAGGTGACTGAGATAGTGATTTCATGGTTACGATCGTTCAGCAAAAAGCACACTATGTGAGCAGGATGGTGAATATTCCTTGATAATAGCAGGAGTTTAACCTCTAGAGGACACAGATCTGTGTTAAGTTGGCAGTCCAAAAGAATATGGGATAGGTTTTCTGGTACCCTTCCTTCACAGTGACATAGGCTCATTTGTATAGGAATTTGATGGTATCTGCTGGCTGTAGTAGCTGGTGAAAAGCTGTTAAACTGCGCTAGCATAAAAGCTCTTTATTGATTGATAGATGGGGGGCACTGACCCCATAGTTAAGTTGGATTCCAAAGGCACGGGGAGAACATGTTGCTACCTTGGTTGAATAAAGAAGTTGCCATTTATGAGTGGGCAATACTGACCTTTGTGAATAGCTGGTCTGATTCAGTAGAAGAAAGCTTCATGTGTGTTCAGATCTTCCTTCCTTCCTTCCTTCCTTCCTTCCTTCCTTCCTTCCTTCCTTCCTTCCTTCCTTCCTTCCTTCCTTCCTTCCAATGCAGACCAGGAGGGAAAACACAGTTTTGGAGACTTAAAATCCTCTTTTCTGAGCCCCTATGATGGGCAGGGGCTGATGGGATTTGTTGTCCATGAACATCTGGAGAGCCGCAGGTTGCAGACCCCTGCGCCTAGACCCAATCTATATTGGGGGAGCAACTGTTTTCGAGGCTAAAATGTACATTGAGGATCCAGTCTTTGGAAACCACAAACAAGCAAACTGGAACATAAGAAACCACCTTAACCTGAAGAAGAATAGTTGGTTTTTATACCCTGCTTTTCTCAAACTTTAAGCAGTCTCAAGGCAGCTTACAAACTCCTTCTCCCTTCCTCTTCCCACAACAGGTAGAGCTCTTCTTTCCTTGCATCTGGAAATGATGGGGACAGAATAGGGATGCCAACCTCCAGATGGGTTAAGTAAATGCTGAGCTGCACCAAAACATGTAAAGGTATATTATTATTATTACTATTACTATTACTATTACTATTACTATTACTATTACTATTACTATTACTATTACTATTACTATTATTATTATTATAAAACAGTTATACACAGCAAACAAGATCAATATGCTGGATTTTGTATTACATCACACGTCGGACACTTCCCAAGCATCTAGGACTGTGTGATGTATCGACGAATAATGCGTGCAGATCCGAGTAGGGTGGCCTTTTGCAGCTGACATATGGTGATTTTGTCAGCGCCAATTGTTTTTAAGTGCCGTTCAAGATCTTTAGGCACTGCACCCAGTGTGCCGATCACCACTGGGACCACCTGTACTGGTTTGTGCCAGAGTCTTTGTAGTTCAATCCTTAAATCCTCGTATCGTGTAAGTTTTTCCAGTTGCTTCTCATCAATCCTGCTGTCACCAGGAATTGCAACATCAACTATCCACTCTTTTTTTTTTTCCACAATCATTGCAGGAGTATCAGGAGTATTGTGTTCCAAAAACTTTGTCAGTCTGGAATTCGGAAGTCCCAGAGTAGTTTTTTCGTCGTTCATTTTCAGTATTGACCTTTTCAGGTTTGTGATTCCCACCAGTTCTTTGGTTGTCACAGGCAGATGGTAGTTGTGGCACAAGTTCCAGTGAATCATCCTGGAGCAACGGTAATTATGCCTCTGCTTGTAGTCCGTCTGCTTGTGATCTTCTTGCAGCAGCTAAGTATGTGATCTATTGTTCTTCTGTCTGCTTCCCTTGCAGAGTCTGCACTTGGGATCGGTAGTTGACTTTTTTTCAATTCTGGCTTTGATGAAGCGTTTGTTCGAATTGCTTGTTCTTGGAGCTGCACCAGAATCAAGCTCTCAGTCTCCTTTTCAAAGAAGTTCCATTTGTGGCAGAGCCACAACCAGAGTTTTTTTTTCCTTCAGCGTCAATTTTGTCCTCAATTTTTTTCTAGGAACTGTCCATGGAGAGTTTCCTTCTTTTGCCAGTTTTCTCTTCTGCTTTGCAGTAGTATTTTTACGGGTATTCTCACTCTTTGTCTTTGCACTTTGAGTAGTTTTCTGCTGTTGACTTCCATCAATGCTGCTGGTTCTTCACTGTTTTCACATAATCTGTTGCCAGTACGCATAGTTTCTTCTCTTCTTCCACCGTTTGTTTCAACTTGCAGAAGCCCTCTACCTCCTGATTTTCTGGGTAGGTAAAGTCTGTCAACATCACTACGCGAGGTGTAATGAGTAGTGGATTGTCATCAGTTTTCTTGTTTTTCTGTCCAGATCATCCAGCTCTGCTTAAGGCCCAGTTCAATGAATTCCAGTTAAGTGTAATCTGATGACGGGTATGGCCCAGGTGTTGATAGCCTTGATCGTTAATTCCGCCGTTTAATTTGCTCTTCAAAATTTTTTCTGACCCTTTGGACCTTATTCTCTGCTGACCACATTTTTCACAGGCGTCCATAGCTTGATGTTTGTCCAGCTGTAGTATTCCCAGGTATTTATAGGATTCAGGTTGATTGCACTTTATGGTTTTTTTCCATTAGGCATCTCTAATGCCCTTACTGTCAGTAATTTTCCTTTCTTCTTCAATGCGCACTGTGGCGCATTTGTCCAAGTTTTCGAACTCCATACTAATGTCATTGCCGAAGATTCTGGACTGTGTTGGTCAGGTGACTGAATTTCCGCGTTTCTGATTTTCCATAAAGCTTTAGATCATCCATGTTACTGCAACCAGAGTGGCGTAGATTTTTGGTGAATTTCTTGCAGTTTGATAGCCCAGGTTTGTTTTTTGTAGAATAGATTGACAGTGGGATCATTGTAAATGATGAACAACAATGGTGACAATGAGTCACCCTGGTAAATTCCTCTCTTGATGTTGATGAAGTTCCGTAGCTTTGCCGTCTGCCCTGAACAACTCCAAGTTCTTTCTTCCCAGTGTTTCATTGCATTTTGAGTAAACTTGCGCCAATATTTTCACACAAACTCCCAATGACATCCAGACATTTGATGATTCCAACTGTGTGGCATGTGAGTTTCGAATGCTTTTTTGTAATCAGAATCCACGTTATTATACAGGTTTGTTTTGCGGCTTTTGCAGTTCTCGAGTATCATTCTTTTATCAATCAGAAGCTGATATTTGGTGCCTCCTACTTCTTCTTTTATTTATCAAACTTTTTTTGTTCTACTGGCAAGATGTTATTTGCCTCCAAGTAATCTTGGATTTGATCAGCAATTATGCTCTGTCAGCAGTTTCCGGAACATTGTAGGCAAACACGTTATTGGCCCGTAGTTTCCTGGTATTGTCCCTTTTGCTGAATCTTTCTGTATCAAATATGTTTTCCCAGTTACTATCCATTCACTGATGTTTCCAGCTTCTGTGCAGCATTTCATTGAATTGTTCGGCCATTTTTTTTGAGTGCAGGCTGGTCAGATATTCGAGAGCCAAAATCCATGCAACTGATCAGCCGCTTGCCAGGTGATGTCCAATTTTTGACTTTTCTTCACTCTTTTTTACTGATCATTTTCTGTTGTTATTTCCAAGTTTCTCATCTTGTTCTTTTGAAAATTTCTTTTCAAAGTCTTTTATCCAACTAGCATTGTTGTTGTAGCCTTTTTTTCTGTTTCCCACAAATCTTTCCAGAATGTATTTGTAGCTGTTTTTTTTCTGGTTTTTCATTCCTGCACAGCTGCCTGCTCAGACTCTGGTAGAACCGGCCTTAGCTGATCAGATTGAAAAGAAGTTGATTTTGTTTTATTACTGTTGATGACTCTGAAGCTTCATATGCGTTCAATTTTTTCTACGGCTGTTGCTGTAGATTTGTTGTTTCACAATTTCAGAAGTGCTTCTTCAATTTTTTCTTGTGTTGCAGCCAGTATTTTTTAATCAGGTTATTCTTTATTTTGCACATTTTTCAGTTTTGTTCCTTCATGTTCTTCCTAGATTGCTTGCATCTGATGCAGTGGGATTCTTGATTTTTAACTCCAAGCCTGATTTTCCATTTGGGTTTTCCAGTCATTTTTCTTGCGGGCTTCAGTTTTTGTATCCCCAATTCTTGTGTTACAATCACTGCTGTACTGTATGCAAGCTGATTAGTTTCCTCCATTGATGTTATCTGGATAGTTGCGAGTGCAGCATTCACATCTTCCATTAGAGGTGCCAGATGTTTTCTTGGTACTGTTTTCAATGTTGGCAGTCTTTGCCTTTCTTCCTTTGATGCAGCATAGGTCAAAATTTTCTCTTTAAGTTCTTGTTGCCTTGTGGTCAATGTGCCAGATTAATGCGAGAAAAATGGCCACAGGTTTTTCATGCAAAATTTCTGCATTTTCTTCTGGCTCAAAATGTTCAGTGGACTCAGATATTGTTAGAACTCCTACAATTGTCTCCACAGTTGCCTGTTCTACTGTTTCATGATTTTTCCGTATTTCTTCAAGTTCAACTTCACTGAACACCTTGTTCCTGGTTATGAATCGCCTCTGGTCAGCAAGTCTCAGTTCAGTTACAGTTGAGTTTCCACAGCCGGTACATCCGTTTTTGGTAGCCACGCTTTTGGGGTTCCGATTTATGGTAGCAGTTCATGACAGTTCGATTCTCTGACATTGAAAATTTCTGCCGCTTTGGTAGTTGTTTTGCTTCCAGTTGCCCTCCAGGTCCATGCCCTGGTTGCTCAGCAATGGGTCCTGGTTCCTGTAGCCCACTTGTCGACAGATGCCCAGGTTCACCAGCACCCGCCCCAGTCCTTATTATCCTGGGCAGGCGAGCCAGTATAGACTTTCTTTTTTTTGAGTTTGTTTCACCATATTTTAATGGGTTGGGTGCACCTTAGTCCTTTCTCACTCAATTTAGAGACCACTCATGGCATGGTTGGCAGACCTTGCCGGTAGTTTGCTACCATGCTACAGCACAGCCTCTCAACATCCACAGAAGCAGTTAAGCCCCCCGCCAGCGACGAAGGCGGCACCGGTGGGGGGATTATTAGTATTAATGTGTATTATTATTATATATTATTATTGGTTATTATTATTATTGTTATTGTTGTTATTATTGTTGTGTTATTAGTATATATTATTACATATTATATATATTGTAGATTTCACAGCTGCTGAGATCTTTAGCTGGTTGTTGGCCCTTTCTCATTACAATTCGAAAGCCTCACCCAGAGACCCATACCCAGGAAGTTGTAATGTATCAGCTGTATTATTCGTGCCTTAGATTACCAGCAGGGCTGCCTTCTGAAGTTGGACAGATGTTAATTTTGTCAATTCGAAGATGTGTTTACCAAAGATGCAAGCTGCCCTATAGTGTTTGATGGGATGGCGCCCGAGCATACGATTAGGGCCACTGGGACGACCTCAGCTGGTTTGTGCCATAGACACTGGAAGCTGGATTTCCTTCAAATCACGGTATCTAGTGACCTTCTACGTGTTCTTTTTTTCAATGACCCTGCTGTCACAGGGGACCTGGCTATGTCGATGATGCTCCACTTTCTTGTCAACTTGATCACGGTGATGTCGCAGGGTGTATTGTGTTTCTCAACACTTTTGTCCATTTGGATTCGAAAGTCCCACAGGATCTTGACCTTCTCATTTTATTATTATTGTTGTTGTTGTTGTTGTTGTAGATTTCACAGCTGCCAGATCTTTAGCTGGTTGTTGGCCTTCATTACAATTCGAGCATATAAATCCAGAGGGCCTTAGGAAGTTGCGTATTAATGTATCGGCAGAGTATTACGTGATGTGGATCCAGCAGGAACGCTGCCTCTTTTTATTATTATTATTATTATTACATGAGAGTGAAGAAACACATGCTATATATTATTATTATTATTATTATTATTATTATTATTATTATTATTATTATTATTATTATTATTTATTAACCTTTAATAGGCATAGAGATGATGATGATGATGATGATGATGATGATGATGATGATGATGATGATGATGATGATGATGATGATGATGATGATGATGATGATTGACCGCCCTCCCCCAGAGGGCTCAGGGCGGTGCACAACAAATTAACAGATAGAGTGCAATTAGATAGAACAACAACCATAGATAAATATATAGGTTCTATTCACATTAACGAATACATTACAATAACCTCGCAGCTGTTATTGTTACTATTGATATTTAGATGGATAAAACCCCATTAAAAACGGCGATAGCAAAATCAATGATATACAACAGATGGCATCCAACTTGGATTAAAACCTTCGAGGGGAACAGCAGGGAATCCATCCGATGTTATGATGAAGCCGAGTGTGCACGATCAAAGACCAATACCTCCCAAAAGCCTGAATGGAACTAGCTTTCGGGCTTAAGGCCCTGCGGAACTCACCAAGGTCCCGCAGGGCCCAGACAGTTGGAGGAAGAGTGTTCCACTAGGCAGGGGCCGGGGCCGTAAAAGCCCTGGCCGAGTGGAGGCCAGCCGCATCATTGAGGGGCCAGGGACCACTAGTAAATTGGCCTCTTTAAAACGTAGAGGCTGGACTGGGACATATATTAACACCTGTAAGTTTTTCACTCACATGGTCACTTCAGTAGCTCTTTATTTTTACAGATAATAATGCATGATAATCCAGCTGAGAGGACTGTATTGATATTTCTCAATAAACAAAATAAACAAGATGTTCTCTGATTTTGTCTCATTAACAAAACTATTATCATATGCAGTGGAAGCCTCTTACAAACCCTGAGCTTCTGCTGTAAACATATTCAACAACATGTTTACTGCATATGTATGTTTACAGCAACATTATATGTTGTTGGACATTATTTACAGCAGAAGCGTTTTGGTGCAGAGTGGCATTTATTTAATCTTTCAAGTGCACCTACCCCGGTTTTTGCTGGTTGAACCTCCAGGTGAAGTCTACGGATACCTGGAATTACAGTTCACCTCCAGAATATAGAGATCAGTTCCCTATGCAGAAAAGGGATGCTTTGGAAAGTGGGCTGTAGGGCATTGTACCCCACTGAGGTCCCTGCCCTCCCCAGGCTCCATTGTCAAACCTCAAGGAGTTCCCAACCTGAAGCTGCCAACCTTACTTCCATCTCCTGCCCCTAGCCGGGGGCCCTGGAAATCCTAGGACTGAACCCTGACCTCCTACATGCAAACCAGGTGCTCTGCCACTGAGCCACTGAGCAAAACCACTGAGCGAAACTAGCCCAGCAGGGTAGAATTGTCTAAGGTCAGGGGAAAGTCAAGGAGCCAGAGAGTCCAAGAAAAGAAACAGGTCCACAGAGTATGGTCATGGCAGGTCAGAGGTCAGTCTCCAGGGACGTAGGTATAGATTTTTTATGGGGGGGTTCGGGAGGGGCCATGCCCCCACCCGCCCCTAAGGCATGGCCATGCCTCCCCAAGCCCTGCCCCTGGCCTAGGGCTTATAAAAGCAGCTCTCCGAGGTCAGGGATGGCAGACTCCCCTGCCCTGCCCTCCCTGCCCCTCCCCTTTGGGCAGAGGCATAGAGGGAAAATGGAGCCTGGTGCAAAATCTGAGTTTTGTGCCCCCCCCCGGGCAGCCGCTGTGATGCTGGAATCCACCCCCAAACAGCATCACTTTCAATGGTGTTTAAACTAGAGAGCCCAAATTCTCCTTTTAAATCCACCTTAAAGGGAGAATCCAGGGTCCTTAGTTATCCCCCACCCTGAAACAGTGCTTATCTACTTTCAATGTGGGCGTAGTGATGAAGTTTGAAGCAGGTGCATTCTAATGTCTGGAGGAGCAGAGGGGTTTGAAGGATTCCCTGCTCTACCCACTTAGGGCTGTGGAGGCTTCTGGGGGGTTCAGGGTGGCCTGTGGGTGATCTTGGGCTGATCACAGCTTTTCGGAGGTCTCATAGGCTGCCACGCACTCTGCACAGGAGTCATTTGTTGTGCGGGGGCAAGGGCAAGGAGATTGTAAGGCCTTTTGCGGTGCCTACAGGAGAGAAAGGGGGATATAAATCCAAACTCTTCGCTAACCTATGCCCTAAACTGAGGACCTCAGATTCTCAACACCGTCAAATCCTTGAGAATTGCGTTAAAAAAAAAAAAAAAGGAGAATCTAAAGAAATTTGGAAATTTCCTGCATCAGAAGTGCAATTATTAAGCTTAGAAGCACCAAACTTTCAAATTATCTTTAGGAGTCTCACTCTGACGGGCCACCACCCAGGACTGGTGAAGTTTGAGTTCCTAGGAGTCCCAAGGGAAGGTGCGAGGACCTCATAGGTGCAGCTTTCATCTTCCCATTAACTCCAGCCCCAAAGAAAACAATGGGGATGGGGGCCTTTTGGGAGTCCATGGTTGTAGGGCCCCTGGACCAAACCCCACCAAGAACCTGGGTGGAATCTTCAAGAGACTCTCCTGATAATAAATCCCAGAGTTGGTGACGATTTTGGTTCTGGGGTGTTAGTTATGGACCCTCAAAGGTGTAGCCCACATCTTCTATTGGCTCCCCGGCTGGAAACAAATGGGAGGTCGGAAGGGCCCCAGGAGTCCATAACTTTGGACCCCCTGAACCAAGCCGATGAAAAAAATATCATCAGGAGAATCCCCCAAACAATCCCTGAAAGTTTGGTGCTGCTAGCCCAAACAATGCGCCCCCTGCAGGCCAACAACTGGAAAATGCTAAAATGTTTTAAAAACCCACAAACGGAGGGGCGGAGCTTCGGACATGAATTGGCCGGGGTTTCCAGGCCGAGGAACCTGCCCCCGCTTGCCTTGCGTCGTATGTAGGTCTCCTGAGGAACGGTCCAAGGATTTTAGCAGAAACAAAGCCAAAGTGTCAAAGACATACCAGGTGAGGTTGGTCGAGAGATGGTACCAGGACCCCGAAAATGAAACAGAGTCTTTCACTACCCAACCTTTTAAAAGATTGAGAAGGGATAATGGCTTTGACGATCCTCGAGAGATGCTCCACTTTGGCCATACCCGGGTCTGTTGTAAATATTTGTTACCGATGGGAAAATAAACAAAATATTTTCCTGAAGTCAGGTTGCTTCGCTTCTGGCTTTAAATCCATGCCTGGACAAAGGAGACTTTGTAATGGTTCCAAAGCCTTCTCTGAGGTTCACAAAGAACGTATAATGCATGAGTTGTGCCAATGCTATATGATTTCCCTTGTGTTTTGTGTCGATTCTAAGGATGCATAAGTAAAAAAGCTCCTCTTAGTTAAGTTTAATGCCTGTAGATTTAGGATTTTAGTTTTAATAAGGTTCTTCAGATTCGGATTATAAGGTTCTATTGAGTTTTACAGCGAGCCCCTGCCAGTAGGTAGATGTACAGTCCTGCCTAAGTAGGTACGTAAGTATGTGTGTGTTCCGTCCTTTAAGGTTTTCCTAATGTTTAGAAGTTAGAAATGTTATTTTTGAAATTTGTGTCTGAGAATAGAAGCAATAGCCAGTTAAAGGGTCCTGATATTAGAAGTGATTAAAGAGATTGAGTTGACTCTGGAAGGAGCTGCTGTAGACCAACATGCCCAGCTGAGCCTTTTGACCAAGAATAACGACCCTCTTTGGACTTGCTAATTGAATCTGTTGCCCGGCATCCAAGGGTCACCCAGCCTTGGAAGATGTCACCCTGTTTTGCTATTGGACTGTTTGAAGTTTTACTCTCAGGATCCAGAAGCTCATTGGACTGTTCACATCCTTGCTTTCAGGATCCAAGAATTCATTGGTTCATTTAAACTTGAAAATGCTACCTGCTCTAAACACCTCCCAAAGGAACCACCTCAGGCAAGGAGGTGCAGGCTTTTGCTTCTGGGATTTGATCTCATCAGCATGTGCAAAGAGATTGTTTTCTTCCTTTGGTGTTGTATATTTTCTCTGTATTAGATGGAAGGAGACCGGCCTTCCTGGGTTTTGCACTTGGCCAGGGGGTGGGACTTGCTCCTACACCCCTTTCTGGGTTACTGGGAGTAATGTATAAGGAGGAGCTGAGGCACAGCCATGTTGGGGGTCCTTTCTGCTGAGCTGTGCCAAGAGATCACTTGCAATGAAATCCTTCCTGCTTTGAAGAAACGCCGGCACCTTCATTGAAGTTTGCTGAGTTGAAATCACTTAATTGTTACCCTCTGGCGAATTGGGTGGTAACAATGTTATCCCCCTGCTTTGTTAGTCTGGTATGACCTTTTTAGACAAGTCTCACCAACAATGGTGTGTTTTCCTTGTTTCAGTGCTGCAGCGGCCAGTCCCCCTGAACACACTGGACAGCTTGTGTGTGTGGCGGGGTGAGGGAGGCTTTTAAAAATCAATCATGGACAGACTGCATGGTGAAACAGCATTATAACGATGTACTGTCCAATTGTTAGTTACCAGCTTTCATTTTTTTTAAAAAAAGTCTCCAGTCCTCCTTGTGGCAGAGTTATAGGGTTGAACCTTATAATGCCGCAAAGAAAAGGGCTGGAAACTTTGAAAATGAAAGGCACAAACTAGTAGATTATAATATTATAATCGTACAATGATATAGCAATTCCCAGTTTTTGAAAATGTTATTATTTATTTAATTAAAATATTTTTACCTTATGGCTTAAGGCAGCGGAAAAAGCCCACTGGCTGCAAAAGACTAAAGCAAACAAAAGGTTGGAGAAAACTGTTGTGTAGACACTCCCTTCCCCCTACAAATGTTTCTACTTCCACAGGAGTAAGAACTACACAGAATCCATATGAAACCAGCCCAGGGTTCTGGGTTTGAGCCCAACAGCATGTAATGCTCCTTCCTTTCTCTCTTTGTGCATGCCACTGAAGATTTCCTGCTTTTGGAAGTCTTCAAAGGAACTATGCGAAATATCTCCAATTTGTCTTGACATCCAAATGTGGGTGTCTGGACAAATTGGAGTTAGATTAAATACTTCTTGAAATGGAGAAGACTTCAGTCACACTCTGTGAGAGTGCACAGGCACAGCTTATTTATGACATCATCTCCCAAGGCCATTGTGTATTTGTGTGTGTGTGGGGGGGTGTCATTGTGTGTGTGTGGGTGTTCTAAAGAGGGACTGCTCTCAAAAGTTACCAAATTACAACCCCCACAATTCTTTGCTGGTGGTCCTAACAAGAATACTTGCATGAAATCACAAGCATTAGACAGAGACAATACATTAGACAGAGATTTTTGTGTGAGTTCAGAATCTTTCATATGCATAGCTGCAATGATCTTTACAAAAAGTAGGTCAGTATTATCATCCCAGTCCTGCTGATAAGAGGTTGAGTGCGGCTTCACTTGGCTGAACCAGACACTTCCCAATTCACAGTTTACAGTGCAATCCAAAGCAGGTCTACTCAAAATCCTACTCAACTTTATTCTTTGGGGCTTACTCTCAGGAAAGTGTTCTGAAACTATACTCTGTCCCACATGAAGATGAAAATAGATTGTATGTTCCTCCACCACAGAACAAACCATGTCGGACCTTCTTTGTTGTAGAATACTCCACCTGGGCCCTAGTTCCTACCTAGCCCTGCTCCCCACACCTATCCGTTTGAAAGTAAAAATACATTTTGGCATAAATGCTCTTCTGTCAAGTACTATGTCTAGTAATGCACAAAATAATATGAAGTCGTTACTTCTGGAGCAACTAGTTGAATAAGGCGAAGACGCAGCGATATCATCCGGGTGGAGAGAAGCCGGTAGGCGAGTATACGCGTGATCCATGGATCTGGCTACTCTCCCGAGCTGGCGGTCCCTGGCACCTTTTATTAGGGTTTTTGGGAAGGCGGGAGAATAAGTTGTACAATACATGAATCATAGGGGCTGGCGTACGTGGGAGGAAAGCGTTCACTTGTTCAATGGGCCTAATCCACACACGAGGGGTATGCCGCAACCTTTGTCCCCTTTGTCCAGGACTATCTTTGCTGACCCATTGTGGAGTCAATGGGGTCTTCAGTGACCGGTGTGAGGGTGCTTGCCCAGACTATGGGCGTCAGATGGCTATAGGCAATTCCTGTTAAACTCTGTTTGAAGCTCTGCTGGGTTCGCTGGCTCACCCCTACAATAATAGTTTTTACAAAGGCAATGCATAAAAATGAATGATAATTCTCATATTTGTTTGGGACTATATTCTGATTCAAAAGCTACAACTTTCTCAGCCAGTGTACTTCAACTGACCAAACTATCATCTTTATGTGAAACAGAGTATTGTTCTTTTCTAAGCATTACTGCAGTGCACGAACACTATATGTTTCTGCAGAAGTTATCCCAGTAATAGTGGAAACTGAGCGGACCAACACTATCTACATTATATATAAGCCTTCCTTTTTATTGGAAAAAGGCACTCATCTGCTGCTTTGATTCTTTATAGAATATAAACAATTCCTGTATTCTTTTCCTCTATAGCAGCTGACAAAGAATAACAACAAAAGTCTTTTATTGGAACATAATAAAATTCAAAATTAAATAAGATATAGAGCATAAGATATTTGAAACAGTCTAAAAATTGGCAAAGTCTCATGGTGTGCTGCAAAAACTTTGCAACTGATTCTATTGGAATTGGGCTTGGATTTGCTAAAAGAAACACTACCTTAGATTAGCTGACGAAGAGAGAGATTTAAATCAGGAATGTGACTTAACGTTCCCCTCCCCTTGCATAACCACTGTAGTCAAATTTTGAGCCACACACAGCCGATGTAAAGTAAAACAAGTGATGTCATGGGATCTGCCCTTCAATGGGAGCAGCTTGGCCCTTAAACAAAAAGTTGACCCCAAACTCCATTGGGGAATGGTTCCCTGGCTGCCCAATGCTTGAACCTAATATCTGCATTGGGAAATGCACTATGTAGAGATTGAGTCCCCTGCCTTTCTTTTCAACCAATGAGAGCCTGTCCAAGCAATGAGAAAACAGCTGGTAACACATATTTGCTATTTAAATGAGATTATTACTCATTTTTGATAGCACTTTTTGTGTGTGTGTGAAAAGTACTTTGCAGGCCTTGTTCCGTTTCAGAACTATCCTGCTGAATGAGTCATTAAAGTGCCTAATTCTCAGAGGCTGAACAGTGAAAGAGATATATTTGCCTTAGGTCCAGCAACAAGAGCAAAGTAGAGAAAGATCTTGGAGCCTCAGGTTCAGAGGTTTTGTGCCTAGACTAGGGGTCCCCAACACAGCACCCCTGGGCATCATGGTGCTTGATTTCCTGAGCAGGCCCAGATGGGTCTCAGTTTCTGGGCATTTCCCCACTTGCCACGACCCCCCCCCCCCGGTATGCCTTATGCAGGGAAACCCCCTCTGTCATTTCTGATGCGTGCCCGGGCTGCAGCTGCCACCACACTACTGCATTTACTCTCCCTTCTATTTCCCAGTGTATTTTTAAAAAATCACTCCTCTTCAAGCCCAAGTAATCCTCTATGTGTTTATGCAGCTCCTCCTATTATGGAGGGTGGCCATTTTATTTTTGCGTCCATCCTACTGTCTCAGAATTCCCACCGGATCAAAAAGGTTGAGGACTCCTAGTCTAGACCAGGGGTTGGCAACCTTTACCACCCAAAGAGCCATTTGGACCTGTTTTCCATGGGCCTGAAGATCTACCGAGCCGGAGAGGCAGCTCGGCACGGAGCTGCCTCCGTTTCGGTCCCTCCACTCACCTTTCCTTCCAGTGCTGGGAGGCGGAGGCGCCGAGCAGGGAAACCCCCTCTGCCCGACGGGGCAGGCAGGCACCTGCTCCGTGGGGCAGATGGGGGATAGCAGCTGTGGCCTGCCCGGTGCCACCACCTCTCATGATGCGGGAAGCAGTGGCACCGGGCAGGGAAACCCCCTCTATCCGACAGAGCAGGCAGCTGCCTGATCTCCGTGGGGCAGAGGGGGGATGGTGGCTGTGGGGATGGTAGAGGGGGGATGGCAGCTGCTCTGGAGGGACATGCCCACGCTACCCCCGACCTCCAAGGGTCGGAGGACAGCATGGGCGTGTCCAGTGGTGGGATCCAAAAATTTTAATAACAGGTTCCGATGGTGGTGGGATTCAAACAGTGGCGCCGCCGCACACATGCACCTCCAGTCCCTATTGGGCAGGGAGGTTGCTTTAGTAACCCCTTCTCGGCACTCAGAAAAAATTAGTAACCACTTCTAGAGAAGTGGTGAGAACTGGTTGGATTCCCACCTCTGGGCGTGTCCCTCCAGCCCTCCAGAGCAGCGCTGGAAGGAGGGGTGAGTGGAGGGGATGCGAAAAGCGGTGCCTTCAAGCACAGAGCCGCCTCCGGTTTTGCCCCTCCACTCGCCTTTCCTTCCAGCGCTGCTCTGGAGGGCTGGAGGGACACGCCCACACTACCCTCCGGCCTCCAGGCCATGGGGAGCCGCAGTATAAGGCTGAAAGAGCCGCATGCGGCTCTGGAGCCGCGGGTTGCAGACCCCTGGTCTAGACAATCCCAGTGATGGAGCAAACTCTCTTTGGTTGCTTTACCAAGTCCATTAGTAGTCACTGCCTACGAAGTTGCTGGGAACCAGACTGCAGTTTGCACATCTCACAGTGGTGAGATAGCCAGCAGTGTTAGCCATGGCTCTGTGCAGGCATTCATCTCTCTCTCTTTTCCTTGTACTTAATTCTCTCAGTGACTCATATGTATGGCTATTTATACTGCTCGTCTGGCATTTTAAGTGCCTGTCGCTGAAAGCTGTTTGCGCCTCTTGTCTCCAGGGCTGAATCAGTGCTCCTGAAAAGTGAAAAAAAAAAAGCAGCTCATCGATAGCATTGTTTATTTACTTGCCGGTCTACATTCGTTATCCTGACACTTTTCCATAAAGTGCAGTTCCCTGCTTTAGATAAAGGATAACAGGTTGTTGAAGAGCTTTTTACTGAGAAGAAGGAGAAGAAGAGTTGCTTTTTGTACTCCACTTTTCTCTACCATTAAAGAGTCTCAAAGTGGATTACAATCACCTTCCCTTCCCATCCCTCAACAGATATCTTGTGAGACAGGTGGGACTGAGAGAGTTCTGAGAGAACTGCAACCAGCCCAAGGTCACCCAGCAGGCTTCGTGTGGAAGAGTGAGGAAACCAGTTCATCAGATTAGAGTCTGCTACTCATGTGGAGAAGAGGGGAATCGAACTCAGTCTTCCAGATTACAGTCTGCTGCTCTTGATTCTACTCCACACTTTCTTTAGTGAGAATGTCTTTACATGCTTCTGTTGGGATCCCAAAAAAAACCTATAACTTTAGTTCTGTACATTGTTTTTCCCCCCTTGCTGCAGAATAAATTAATTTTCAATGTGAGGGCAGTGCTATGACAGAAAACGGTCAAGGAGAAAAACACATAAAAATCCCACTGGGCTAACCACTTGCTTTGGTAGAAACGGCTACGTGAATCCTAACCAATGGGTTTTCTTGAAGAACTGCAAATGAAGAATTTATGTTGGGATTTTTTCATGGTAACTTTCTTTATCATAACCCAGTTTAATAAAGCAAGGATGGCCAATTTAAAATTAAACGTTGTATGTCATCCTGGCTAAAACAGTGACTTGGGTATGCTTAGTCACTATAATTACTAACAGTTGTACTGAACCTTCTTTATAGAAATTTTGACTGACTGTTCTTCACATGTCTTAGAGTATAACTTAGAGCATAACTTTGTCATTTATATTTTTTTACCTTGCTTAGCTTTTTAAACCACTGATCTCTCATCATCCGTTATTTCTAACTGGTATTCTGTTTCAGACATACAGAGATCACACTTAGAGGTCACACTTTGATGTTTTATGACTAAATTCACACTTAGCCTTTCTAGCTCTTTCCTCCATACAGATTTACACTTAAAAGATTCATGACAGAATTCATTGTCTGTTTTAACTCTCCCCCCTTGTAAAACCACCCTTCAGCAAGATCTTCAGATAATCTGAAGAAGTGAATAGTGACTCACAAAAAGCCCCTGTTGAAATAAATGTTGTTCATCTTTAAGGTGCTAGTGGACTTTTATTTTGCTCCACCAACAGACTCCTTTTTCAAGCCGGAAAGCATCACATTGCACATGCTTCCAATACATGTGTTGTGCCCAAAATTAAATTCAATTTTGTGCCCAAAAGTGTGGACTCTCTCAATTTATTAGAAAACAGTGTGTGTTTAAGTCCTGCTCACTGTACAGTACAGAGTAAATTAGTAGTAGCAATTGTCAAACGCATTTGGCATTGATTATTAAAAGGGGGAAAAGAGAGTCAAGAAGATAGTTTTCTGTTAGCAAGACTTTGTGCTATATTTAGGTAGGACTGCACATGTGCAAGGGTATATCTTGCTCTGCATGCTTGAAAGTCTCGTCCACTGTATGGGGTAGAATTCTGTCCATCTGTCTCTCTTTCTTGTTCTGATGTTATATGATAGTTTTTGGTTTGCTCACCACTTGCCCCAAATCAGGCCTTTTTTCCAAAGAAAAAAGCACAATGCTCCAATTCCATCATTCATATATTTTTGCATCTTACATATATTTTTGCAGCCTGGTTGGATGGAAACCAGAATCTCCATGCTGTCAGTCCATATTTGTTCACAGCAATAGATCCCTATAGTCCCCAAAGATACCAATAAGACTGTTAAGAATATTTTTTATCGAAGACTCCATCTGGCACCTTAAATGCAGAGACGTTCTGAGTACTCGTTTGAGAGGGGGCAAAAGATTATGGAAATTGCCAAGGAAGGAAGCGCACGTTCCAAGATGAGCTTGAAATCTCAGGGTCCCTTCCAATCTTGCAGAAGATGCAAACTCTCAGATGGTTACAAGTAATGATGGGATCCAAGCCACATGAATCCTTCAGGGGAAAACCTTCATGCTCGCTTCTTGGATTCCATAGGCCAACTACCCAGAGGTGGTCCTCCTAGTCTCTCACAGTGGCAATCCTAAAAATGCTTTCCTGGGAGTTAGTCCCATAGAGTTGACTTGGGTGGCATTATGAGCAGACCTTCTTAGGGTGGCATTGTTGGAGTTCTACAGTATCATGATTCTGAACCTATATTAGTAACCCAAAATAATATACCAGCCAGAGAATCCACGAATCAGTGGCACTCACTTGACACAGTTCTCTGAGCGGTAAGCAGCTGATTTTTGATTCAGTAAAACTGGATGAAGCTCTGCTCATGACCTGAGTTCGATTCTGACAGAAGTCAGTTTCAAACCCTATGGGCCGCTCCCCACTCACCATAAGCCCCGGGGTCACCTCTTTGAAAGACACAGGGATCCTTGACGTTCCCCACGTCACCAGCGCCCACTGCGCAGCTGCCTGGAATTTGCCGCTCTCCCACCTCCTTGCCGCGCAGCAAATTAGGTCCTCAAGAAAGAGCAGCATTTTCAAAAAACCCCACGGCAAGGAGGTGGGAGAGCGGCAAATTCCGGGCGCTGCTGGAGCTGAAGGTACGGCGGCTGCTGCTGGCCCGGGAGGAAGCCGCCGTGGCCGGACTCAGCTATGAGCTGAGCTTAGTGGCAGGAGAGGAGGAGGAGGAGGACGGCGACAAAAAAGGTGGCTCTTTGCCGGGAGCCTCCCGTGTCGCCCAGTCTGGCGGCCAAGCCCCCCTGGCCGGGACTGGTGCACCACCAGTGCCTGCGGCTGTGGTCCGGCGCGCCTCGCCTGCTGCCCAACGTGCGGAGCAGCCGTAGGACCCCCAAGTGCCGGAGGAGAGGGGCGAAGGGCACCGCTTCGAAGGCTTCGCGCTCCGGGAGCCTGAGCAGTGGAAGACAAATGTCTCCGTGGTCAAAAGCCACGGAGGCTTTTCTAGTGGGGTCGCTGTGCGGTTGCACACAGAGGAGGTAAGTGGGGAGTGGCCCTTTGTTGGCTTAAGGGTGATTCAACCCTCCATACTTCCGAGGTCAATAAAAAGAGTACCCACCTTGCTGGGGATAAAGTGTAGACCAGGGGTAGGGAACCTGCGGCTCTCCAGATGTTCAGGAACTACAATTCCCATCAGCCCCTACCAGCATGGCCAATTGGCCATGCTGACAGAGGCTGATGGGAATTGTAGTTCCTGAACATCTGGAGAGCCGCAGGTTCCCTACCCCTGGTGTAGACAATGCGGGAAGGCAGTAGCAAACCACCCTGAAAATAGTCTGCCAAGTACACGCTGTGATGTGATGTCATCCCATGGGTCAGCAATGTGATGTGATGTCATCCCATGGGTCAGCAATGACCTTTTGCTTGCATAAAGGACTACCTTTACTTTTTGGGGAGCTGAATAAAAACAACTGATCAATCAGTAAATAAGCAGAGCTTAGTAGAGAGCCAGTGCGGTGTAGTGGTTAAGAGTGGAGGACTCTAATCTAGAGAAACAGGTTTGATTCCGTACTCCTCCCTACATGAACAGAAAACTCTTATCTGGTGATCTGGATTTGTTTCTCCGCTCCTATACTTGAAACCTGTTGGGTGTCCTTGGGCTAGTCACAGTTCTTTGGAACTTTCTCAGCCCCACCTCCCTTTCATAAGAACATAAGAACAAGCCAGCTGGATCAGACCAAAGTCCATCTAGTCCAGCTCTCTGCTACTCGCAGTGGCCCACCAGGTGCCTTGGGGAGCTCACATGTAGGATGTGAAAGCAATGGCCTTCTGCGGCTGTTGCTCCCGATCACCTGGTCTGTTAAGGCATTTGCAATCTCAGATCAAGGAGGATCAAGATTGGTAGCTTGGTAGCACACTTTCAAGGTGTCTGTTGTGGGGAGAAGAAGAAGAGTTGGATTTATATCCCCCTTTCTCTTCTGTAAGAAGGCTCAAGGGGGCTTATAAATTCCTTTCCCTTCCCCTCTCACAACAAACACCCTGTGAGGTAAGTCGGGCTAAGAGAGCTCCGAAAAACTGTGACTAGCCCAAGGTCACCCAGCTGGCATGTGTTGGAGTGCACAAGCTAATCTGGTGCACCAGATAAGCCTCCACAGCTCAAGTGGCAGAGTGGAGAATCAAACTCGGTTCTCCAGATTAGAGTGCACCTGCTCTTAACCACAAACCACACTGGCTGTCCAGGAGAAAGGAGTTTGTAAGTTGCCTTGAGTATCCTTACAGGACAGAAAGGTGGGGTATAAATCCAAACTATGCTTCTTCTAGCAAGTATCAGCCATTAACCAGGCGGGACATTGCGAAGAGATAAAAGCCCAGTTTGCATACGCGGGGATGGGCAGAGGTTTCTACAAAGAAGGCAGAAAAATATGGGATTCTAAGCCATGATTCTGGCTAGAGAGCAGCAGATATTTTTCCCCTCAGAAAAAAAATCCCCTCATCCCATTCTTATCTCTATTTTCAGGTTTTCGTAGTTTCATAAACTTCCAAAATCCATCTGACTAGACATTAGGTGGGGCGAAATAAATGAAAGGGGATGCCATGAGGAAAATATTGCAGTTGTGCATGGCACCAAATGTAGCAACAGAATCTCTTACCCCTAAAAAATCTATTGCATGTCTCCAGTTTCTAGATCTTGTTCAGACCCCATTTTAACACAAAAATCTATACTCTTTGTGATCTACATTTTGCTTATGAACATACCCAGTGAAGATGGCTCCTTTCCTTAAATGTTCAAAGCACCCACTCCCAATAGCCTGTAACACTCATACTCACATTTCCTTAAAACATATATCTATTCACTATCATTATGTACTCCAGTGTATAAGTTCTGCATGAAGCATAGCAACTCTCTCTCACATATAAACCTGCAATGCAGTGGTGTAGTGAGGGAGTGCAGGGGGAGCTAGAGCCCCAGGAGCCACTTCCCACAGTCACATGGGGGTGCACTGCAGGCCTACCCTTCCTTGCAACTGTACCTGACCCTGAGTTCAGGGCAGGGCGCAGTTGAGAGGGGGCAGGGGGCAGCTGAGGAGGAGCAGCATCCAGTGTGAGCCCTGGAAGCCATTTTACACAGTTCGTTAAAAAACACTCAAATAGGTTTATTGACACTTTGGGAATTATGCTTTCAGGGCCTTTAGCAGCTGAGTTGGTAAACAGAGAGAAATAAATGGGTTACTTTGACATGTGAGAGAAAAGGCTTGAATTCCTACCTTATAGGAAGAGTAAAAGACAGAGGAACTCTGTTGGGGGGGGGGGGGAGAAGTCTACCTAAACCAAAGAATTTTTTAATATACCTTACCATATAAGGTAGCTTATCCTCAACTGGAAGCTGTTGCCAATCTTGGCTTCCTGAGATGTGTATGACATATATCTTTGCAAACACTTGTTTATCACATTCACATGTCCCCTGCTTAACTATAGCTTAGGTCAGTGATAGTGAACCTTTTCGAGACCGAGTGCCCAAATTGCAACCCAAAACCCACTTATTTATCTCAAAGTGCCAACATGGAAATTTAACCTGAATACTGAGGTTTTAGTTTAGAAAAAATGGTTGGCTCAGAGGCATGTGTTACTCGTGAGTAAGCTTGGTGGTAGTCGGTGGCTTTGCTTTGAAGCAACCGTGCAACTCTTCCAATGGGTGAATCACGAGCCTTGGAGGGTTAACTCAGAAGCAAGCCCCATTGCCAGCAACCAAGCTTACTCCCAGATAAAGGATCACGCTTTAGTTCTTCACATGAAAATCAGTGGGGTTTAACAGAGCTTAACAGGGTTACCTACACTGCTTCCCCAAAACAAGGTCTTAGGTTTAATGCTAATAATCGAGCCCAGCGGCCCAGGCCAGCCTAGATGTGGGGGGGGGGGGCTCTGTTTTCCCGTGCCCGCAGAGAGGGCTCGGAGTGCCACCTCTGGCACCTGTGCCATAGGTTCACCACCACTGGCTTAGGTGTACAGCTTAATTTTTTTTAAACCCTTGGAGAATGAAATTTTTTTTTAGAGTGAGAGCAGTTCAGCAGTGGAATTGGCTGCCTAGAGAGGTGCTGAGCTCCCAGGGGATTTGGCTAGATGGCTGTATAGTCCCTTCCAACTCTATGATTCTAGTGGCTGAGCATGTACTTTGCAATCAGAAAGTCTCAGGTTCAATCATTGGTCTCTCCAGATAAAAGGAGTCATGCAGGAGAGTCGCTGCCTTGGCAAACTGGATCTGACTCAGCAGAAAAAGCTGTCCGGGATGCATGTTGCATCTCCCATCAATATGTGCCCAATATTCCTGACCACACCCATGATTTCATGGCAACACAGGTGGTCCCTTCTGCTACTCTTGTTCCCCGCCTTCATTTATTTACATTATTTGTGCCCAGCCTTTCTCTTCCATTTTTATCCTCACTACAACCCTGTGAGGTAGTTTCAGGTGAGGTAGCCATGTTTTGCAGTGAAAGAGCAAGATTCGAGTCCAGTAGCCCCTTCCAAGCCAGCTAGATTTCCAGGGCACCCAGCTTTCAAACCTCAAAGCTCTCTGAAGCTTCTGATGAAGGGATTTGTGATTCTCGAAAGCCGACATCCTGGTTGGCCTTCCAGGTGTTACTGGACTGGACTCGACGCTTGCTCCCGCGAGGGGAGTTCGACTGAAAGGATCTGGCTGGCCCAAGGTCACCCAAAGAGCTTCCATGGGAGAACGTGAACCGCCCCGACCCTAGTCCGGCACACAAGCCGCTACCCCGGACCGGTTCGTGCTTGCATTTCCTTCCAGATCCCGGCACGCACGCCAACACGTGTTCCACCGGCCCGCGCACCGTCGGCCCGAGCCGTGCGCCCCGCGGGAGGCTGCCGTCCGGCCCCCTCGCTTCCATCCCTCCCTCCCTCCCGCCACCGCCCCGCCTGGACGGCGCGTCTCCTCTCCTTCCCCGTTCCAATCCTCCTCCCCAGAGGAAGGGCGCCAATCCCCGCCAAGGGCCCGGCTGGCTCCCGCCGCCCCCCGCCCGCCTGTCTCCTCCTTCCCTGGGCGCGAGCGAGGACGAGGGCGCTGAGCGGCGCGCGCCACGACGAGAGCTGCCCGGGCCGGAGGTGCCTCCTGCTGCTGCTGCTGCTGCTGCTGCAGCCGGGAGGGCGGTGGGTGTTTGCGGCCCCTCTTCAGCCGGGCGGGCTCCCTCCCCCGCTCCGTCCCCGCCGAGGGGTGGCATGTGGGCAGCGGCGAGCGGCCGGGAGGGTGAGCCAGGCGGCCGCGCCCGCAAGCAGACGCGCACGCAGGCGGCGGCGAAAGATGCTCCGGTCGCCATGGCAGCGCGGCGGCGGCAGCACCAGCCGGCGGAGACGGCGGAGGTAAGCCGCCCCCCCCCCAGCCCCGTCCCCGCCACCTTTGCGCCACTCCTTCCCTCCCGCCCCCGCGTGGGGAGGGTCTGGTCCGGCCTAGCCGTCCTTGCCAGACGGCTGGCGCGCTCGCCTGGGTGCCTGCGGGTGTGCAGGTGTCGGCCGGCCAGGGAGCCTGGGAAGCGCTCCCCTTCTTCCCCTTTAACCCTTCTTGCCCCCTCTCCCCTGCCCCACGCCTGGTCCCCTCAGTCATAACCGTGGACGCCACTGCCAGCCGCGCTTGGCTAAAGGCCAGAGGGTGAGGGCAGCGAGGCTCCCTCGGGGTGCTCCTGCCTCCCTTTCCCCTGAGCTCCGGGCAACTGCAGCCAGAAGGCCCCTCTGCTCTAGCCTGCCTCGGCTCGCCCTCCTTCTTCCTCTTTTCTTCCCCAGCCCCCCCACCCCACCCCAAGTATTTTGTTCCTTCCTTTGCTTACCCCCCCTTTGGAGTCACGAACCTCTGAGAGTTAACTTGTTTCCCCCATGCTCAGACAGAACTTCCCATCTGGAAAGACGGCAAGGTGGGTGGTGAGATGGCATTTAACAGGAAGCGCGGGGTGCAGATCCGCCAGCAGGAAAGCTTCTGGAGAAGCGGGCGCCCCGCAGGCCCTGCAGCCCGGATTGCAGGAAGCCAGTGGAATTGGGGCCGATCCAGATGACACCTTAGCCGGGTTGGCCTTGGAACAGAGCGTCACCGGGTGCACCGTATTGGGCTAGACCTCAGTATGCCATTTGGTCCTCTCTGAAGCTCTGGATGGCAAGGATTCTGAAACCATATGCACTCCAGTTTGGTACCAGCAACAACTTCCAGTCACTTGGCAGTGGTAGGATGAATACAACAAAAACTGCATAAGCTTTATTAGCCACGCAGAATTGCGGTGGGGTAGGGAATAATCAAAGCCTTGCCATGGACAGTGATGCGTGCCCTCCTGCAGGCCTGTGATAAACTATTTACCTGCACAGAAAGCAGGCAGGATGCCAGCCAGGGCACAACATTAACTGAATCCCCCTTGCCTAACACAGTGGATCTGAGGCAATGGATCTGTCTCTGGCCTTTGATGCTTTTGGTCATGACGTGTTGGTGATGTGGTTGGAAGAACGTATGTGCGTCCTCAGGTAGGTGGAGGGGCCGGGAACAGGCTGGCAGATGCTAGCCTCATTGGGAAACAGAAAAGCCCCGAAGCAATCTGCTTTTCTGTTTTGTTTTGTTTCTTAAAGGTCAGGCTCAGTGGTATTCCTACCAACATCACCTCCCTGTCCGTCTCCAACATCCCAGGTGGTCTTTGCTTTGGAATGATTATAAAGAAACCTTAAAGTATAGACTGAAACTTACACCAGGCAGTGAGGCCATGGGTCAAAAAGACTCTTTTAAAAAGCTGCTTGTAAGTCAGAAGGAACCAGAGTCTGCTGAGAGGCATACGGGAAGGTGGGATTGTGGAGGGCAGCGGTTGTTTGTGTGTGTTGGGGGTCCCTGCCAGAGCTTTGTGGAAAATTCAGGACCTCAAGAGAGGTGTGTGTGTGCAGAAGAACAAATGGCAGGAATACTGTGAAAGCTCAGGACCAGACTCACATAGGGATGTGGGGAGGAAGGCCCGGCCAGTGTCACCTTGGGCCCCCATTTGCGATGCCAGTGAATCGGCAGAACTGTGTGATGCTAGATAAACAGGTCACAAGAGCATTAGTGGGAACGTGCATAACGTGTTTGGGAGGGGGGGCAACAAGAGGAGCTTGCCCCATTGTCAGGTGGTAGAATAGGAAGTAGGCATCATGAAAAGGGGGATGGGAGTCCTGCGTATGCTGTCCTAGTTCGTAGTGGAAAGTGCTGTCTAGTAGCAGCAGGCTTATGGTGACCCCCATAGAGTTTTCAAGGCAAGAGGTGAGCAGAGGTGGTTTGCCATCACGTGTGTAGCAACCTGGTCTTCTTTGGTGGTCTCTGATCCAAGTACTAAGGGTGCCTGACCTTGCTGAGCTTCCCAGCTCTGATGAGCTTGGGCTATTTGGGCAGTTTCTTAGGAGTGAAGGCAGGCAAAAAATGCATGCGTGTGTGTGAGAGAAAGAGGTACAGCTATACTCTACATCATTTCTATAGAGTTCTTGCCAAACAATTTGCCTGTAAATTGTGCCTCCTGGATAAGATCCATGGGCCATTTTCCTTCCCTCAGCCACACCCACAAACCCCATTGCCTGAGGGAGCCACCTTGCTTTACTTTGTGGTAGAAACAGTAGGAATGTTTTAAACAAAGGAGGCTTGTCAGAACAAGGGAAAAGGAGAAGGAGCACTTGGTGTTTAATCTCATGTGTCAAAGTAAAATAGTGTCAACGTAAAATTGGGCGTGTGGACTGGTGAACTAGAATGGTTTCTGAGAGGGTGTCAGGGTCTGAGAGAAATATTTCCTTATGTTTTTGTCTTTTCTTCCTTCTTTTTGTAGTGAATATCCAAACCTGCATTGATGAGGAACTTTGGGGAAAGGATTAATCATTCCTGCAGTTCTTGATGGAATTTCTTCATCTTCAAAACCCAAGGAGAAGACTCTGAAAGAAAATTAGGCCAAGGGCCTGCTAGAAAGAGGATGGCAGTACCCTGTGGGTGCTGAAGAATATTGGATCTGTTTCTGAGAGGCTAAAGTCAGCAGCGGGGATATTTGGTGCTTGAAGCTTATTGTTTTGTGCCCTCTGAACACCATAGCCGTCTTTTCCCCATTTTCCACTCCTCCTACATCCCCTGAGAACCTTAAATTCATCCTGTTTTCATTCAGTGGAGAGAAAACGGAGGTGGGGGCTGTGTTTAAGGAATACTCAACTAAGTTGAGAAAAGAGAATTTTTAATTAAAAAAAGAGAGCAAGAAAGACACAGAGACAAGACTGGTGGTCTGTGGTGGTGGCTAATATTTTAGAAAGCTTCTTGTTTTTACCTTGTTTTATTTCTAAACATGGATTATTTATTTTAATGTGTACACCTCCCTCTTCCTGTACTTGGGACAGCTCAAAGAACAAAATAAATTACAACAGTCATCCATCTAAGAACCTTCTAACAAAATATTAATTTCCAAAATAGAAAACCAGCAGTACAGAGGCCCCCTCTCCAAAAACAAAACAAAAAACCCACCCTAGTTAAAATCAGCAGCAATACATAGTATTTCTATATTCCAGCAATTCAGCATGGCCACCACTCACTGACCAAAGGTCCTGAAAAGAAGCAGAACTTGTGTTTTCTGCAGAAAGCCAAGGGGATGTGCCTCAGCTAACATTCCTGGGGTGAATGCTGTAATCTTGGGGGCAATTGACATGCAGGCCCTGTGCCTCTCTGTTGAAATTCCAGCTTTCTGTGAGCAGAGTGAGCAGAACTCTACTTGATGGTCTTAGAAAACTGGAGTGGAGGAATTGGCTCATAAAGATTGCAGAAACTCAGATTTTTTATTTCCTCTCCCTCATTTCTTTACAAACTGGAAGTTTGCCATAGTAAAATGCAAACCAAAAAAAGAACAGCATAAATAAAGATAGAGGCCAAAGTAGAGAGAAGAGTATACCCCGCCTTTCTCTGCTATAAGGAGTCGCAAAGCGACTTACAAACTCCTTCCCTTCCTCTTTCCACTAACAGACACTTTGTGAAGCAGGTGGGGCTGAGAGAGTTCGGAGAGAACTGGAACTAGCCCAAGGTCGCCCAGCAGGCTTCATGTGTAGGAGGGGGAGAACACATCCATTTTAACAGAGGGAGGAGTGGGGAATCAAGCCTGGTTCCTCAAATTAGAGTCCATTTCTCTTAACCACCACACCAGAGAGAGAAATGGATCCAAAAAGGGACTGTGAAGAAAACAGATCAGAGGAGGAAGGAAGGAAAGAATAATAAGGGGCATTTTCTGGCAGGGGATCCTCTTACCAACGATGCCTTCCAGAATCTTCCCCTGCATTGCTCTCCTCCTCCTTTCTGGAAACAGATGAGAGAGGAGCCGTGGGATTCTCTGCAAGGGCCCGGCACATGATCTTCTGTGGCTTTCCTCCCCACCGAATCCTGAGGCACAATGAATCGTGTCGGCAATAGCTTGGATGACCTCTCCAAGGCCACCTTGCACAATAACTCCCTGTGGTGGCTGGCTTGTGGGCTTCTGGCCCTGCTAGCCAACTCCTGGATCATCTTGAGCATCACTGCCAAACAGCAGAAGCACAAGCCCCTGGAACTGCTGCTGTGCTTCCTGGCGGGGACCCACATCCTGATGGCCACTGTCCCACTCACCACCTACGCGGTGGTGCAGCTGCGCAGCGAGTCACCCGACTACGACTGGAACGAGAGCATCTGCAAAGTCTTTGTCTCCACCTACTACACTTTGGCCCTGGCCACCTGCTTTACGGTGGCTTCTTTGTCCTACCACCGGATGTGGATGGTTCGGTGGCCCGTCAACTACCGTCTAAGCAATGCCAAGAAGCAGGCTCTGCATGCCGTCATGGGTATCTGGATGGTCTCCTTCATCCTCTCCACGCTGCCCTCCATTGGCTGGCACAACAATGGTGAGCGCTACTACGCCAGTGGCTGCCAGTTCATCGTCAGCAAAATCGGACTGGGCTTCGGTGTCTGCTTCAGCCTGCTGCTCCTCGGGGGCATCGTCATGGGCCTTGTGTGTGTGGGCATCACTTTCTATCAAACCTTGTGGGCGCACCGGAGGCACCGGTGCCATCATCAGAGGGCCGACGAAGCGGCCTCCTCTTGCCCTTCTGTGGCTCACAATAACTTCAACGTGCCAGCCATCGTGGTGGAAGATGTCAGGGGTAAACGACGATCATCCTTGGATGGATCTGAGTCAGCCAAGACCTCCATGCAAATGACCAACCTCATTAGCGCCATCGTCTTCTTATACGATACGCTGACTGGAGTACCCATTTTGGTAAGAAATATCCTCCCTCCATTCATCCTCTACTTTTATTATCCTAGGACAGTGGTTTTCAGAATTTGTGTCTTCAGGAATCGCTTCCAACACAAACCTTTTGGCCAAGGAACCTTCACATTTTGCAAAGGATTCTGGGGAACACTGTGGGTGCAACATGTATTTCAGCCTCTTCATGTAAAGGCTGGAAGCCACCCCACAACTACCCCCTTGCAGCTGACCATTGCAGGGGAAAACAGCAAGCAGTTAGAAAGAATGCAGGGACTGCTTGTCAGCCAATAATGATTTTATTGAGTAACTCTTGGAAAGTTTCTGAGAGATCTCAGAATTCCCTGAAATTCACTTTGAAAACCACTGTCCTGACTATGCCCTGTCCTTTCCTGAGTTTGCTGGGAGAATTCAGAACAGGGTCTCTTTGCAGTATCATCTTGGCTGCAGGCAGGCAAAGGATTAAATTGGTGTTAAATTGATAAGTTCTACTGATTCTCCCTTCCTGTTGTAGAACTCCTTTGCTCCCCCATCCCCAAGCATTTTATGGAGATAAATGGGTGGCAGAGGGAGGCCGAAAAATTTCATTCTGCTGATGGAAATACTATATGGATCCAATCTTTTAAGGATAGTGGAAAATAGTAGGACAGAGGCTAGGATTGCCTGCAATATGCATACCCTTTTCTTTCATTCCCCTCCATCTCTGGTCAAACAGGTGCTGCAGGTTTTTGAACTTATAAAAGTCAGGGAAGAGAGTGAGATGCAGTGGCCAGCATATGTTACATTCCACTCTTAAGCTGCTGGGAGGAAAAAAGAGATCCTCTCGGCGGCGGGGCGGGGCGGGGCGGGGCGGGGCGGGGGGGGGGCAGTGGCTCAGTGCTTTGCACGCAAAAGTTCCCAGGTTCAGTCCCCAGCATCTCTAGTTAAAAGGATCTTGGAGTAGGTAAGGTGGAAGGTGACTCTGGACAGCTGCTGCTATTCTGATCAGACAACACAAACCTTGATGAACCAGTGGTCTGATTCAGTATGGCAGCTTTGTGTTTCCATGCCTCCAGCCTCAGATCATAGAAACCACTCTGCTTAAAGGTCTTTTAGAGGGCATCCTCTTTGTCCTGACTTTAGGATGGGTAGGTCAACATACTTTAATGAATGGAGACAGATTTTCCGAAACAGAGTTACCTTTAAAAAAAATTCCAGAGGTGGATGTGTTGTTTGGTTGTCTTAAGGCATAGGTGTCAAACTCGTGGCCCTCCAGATGTTATGGACTACAGTTCCCATCATCCCCTGCCAGCATGGTGCTGGCAGGGGATGGTGGGAACTGCCATCCATAACATCTGGAGGGCTGCGAGTTTGACACCTGTGTCTTAAGGCATGCTAAAGCTCATCATATGGTGAGTCTTTAAAGTGCCACAGGACTTCCCCTTACCTAAAAGAAGACATCTTAAGAATGTCATTCCCCCCACCCCCAACCCCGCTGTCTCTGGTCAAACAGGTTCTGCAGGTTTTTGAGGTGTTTTAAAATCAGAGAAGAGAGTGAGATGTAGTGAGCAGCATATGTATCATTCCACTATTAAGGTGCTAGGATAAGAAAAGGTCATTTGGGGGAGTTCTCAGGATGCCGGCTCTGAGCTAAGAGATTCCTGGAGATGTGTGTGTGGAGCCTGGGGAGGGTGTGGTTTAAGGAGGGGCGGATCTCAGCAGGGTATAATCCCACAGAATCCACCCTCCAAAGCAGCCATTTTCTCCAAGGGAGCTGATCTCTAGTCTGGAGATCATTGGTAATTCCAGGAGATCTCCAGGCCTTACTTGGAGGATGGAGGCCTACTAGGCTAATAGACCCTTTCCCCACCATCACCTCCTCTTCAGCGCTTTGAGTCTTGATGTCTAACCACTGTCGACAAATTTTCATACTGCCATCACTGCTTCCTCACATTTATCACTCACAAACACTGGTTGTCATCATGTCCTTGTCCTCAACTTGTGTAATGGGACACCAGAGTTAGCTTCTGACCCTCTGAAAAGAACCTGTTATTATTCACCAGCAAAATGCATGATGTATATAGAAAAAGAATTTGGATTTATACCCTGCTTTTCTCAAGCATCTCACAGTGGCTTACAAACTCCTTCTCTTTCCCTCCCCACAACAGACCTCTTGTGAGTGAGGTGGGGCTGAGAGAGTTCTAAGAGAACTGTGACTGCCCAAAGTCACCCAGCAGGCTTCATGTGGAGGAGCGGGAAAATAAACCAGGTTCTCCAGAATAGAGTCTGCCACACATATGAAGGAGTGGGGAATCAAACCTGCTTTTAACTACTACACCATGCTGACTCTCCCAAGTTTTTCAGGACAAGGGGTTTTTGCATGGTCAGGCATCTGCTTGAGCCCAAGGAAGGCTTGTCATCAACCTTTGACTGAGTGAGGAAACTAGAAGATGCCATAGAGCCTGAAGGAGTGGGTGCTCTGCCTCCTTCCCTTGGGATGCTCCTTGCAGCTGTAAACGGGAGGTAGTCCCACTTAGTGGTCTTGTAGGATCCTCTGGGACAATCTTCCATTTCCAGCTGGTCCAGGTATTCAGAGAAGGGTGCAGAAGGGCAGCTCTCTTGGTTTCAAACCAGTCATAGTTCTATTAGAGCAAAGCAAACATTCACCCAAAGAAATTGTTTTTAAGTTTCCTTGGAATGTTAGGAGTAATCTGGAGCCTCAGAGGAAAGAAACTACATAATTCAAGATTTTCCTGCAGGCTCTATGGCTGTCTTCCCCCTTCTTCTTACCTATACCGACTTTGGTTTTTTTCAGGAGTGGGGGAGCTGAGAAAGCAAAATGCATTCCGCCCAGAAATATGTCATATCTAGTTATTGTGGTACTGTCACTTTAGCGTACCAAGGGTCATCCAGTTTCCCTCAGATCCTCCCAAGGAGCTGGGAAGCAGCTGGCCTTCTGTAAATTGACATTTTTCCCCATTTCCTTTTACTGAGGTTGTCTGTAAAAGTCTGCTTCAGACAACTTCCTTGCAAACATCCAGTGAGGCAGGCTTCTTTTTGATCTTCTTACTGAACTTTTGCTGTCTTCGCCCTCTGTGTATCTTTCTTTCATTCATCCATTTTAGGCAGAGTGGCATTAGACTCCGCTCTGAAAATCATGAGAGGAAGAAAAAAAAGAACATAAGAAAACTGACCTCTGACTCTTAGACTGCTACACCAAAGTGCATGGTAACCCTTCCTCCTTTGAGGAGGCTTGGAGTGGCAGAATTACACAGGTTAGGGAAATCTGTAACTCTGTCCTCCTCCCAGCCACCTCCTAGAGTGTGCAAACAGGGTTCAAATGGCTCTGTCAAAGAGTGAGGTATAGTGGTTAAGAGCAGGTGGACTTTAATCTGGAGAAACGGCTTTGATTCCCCACTCCTCCACATGAGCAGCAGATTCTTATCTGGTGAACCAGGTTTGTTTCCCCACTCTTCCACATGAAGCCTGTTGGGTGACTTTGTGCTAGTCATAGTTCTCTCAGAACTCTCTTGGTCCCAGCTACCTCACAAGGCATCTGTTGTGAGCAGAGGAAGGGAAAGAAGTTGGTAATACACCTTTAGTCTCCTTATAGAAGAGAAAGGCAGGTATAAATCCAGATTCTTCTTTTTTAAATGGAAAATGCTTTCCAAACCAGTGAGTCAACAATGTGATTGTGGAACTGCTGTGCACAGAAATCAGAGATGTCTCTGTGAGGTGTGAATGTGGACTAAGTGTTCTGGTTGGACGCTGTGCCTATCAGGCACAAATCTCCTGAGTCATTCCCTGGCCTTATTATTCATATTCTTCCCCTCAGGAAGCTTTAAGGTACTAGGGATCTATCCTAATTCATTCAGATCAGAAAACCTAAGGAAATTTTATTGAGATTAGCTAGCCTTCTGAGGCTAGCAAATGGGTTGGGTTGGGCGATATATTAATTCATTAGGTTTGGAACACACAGCTTTAACTTAGAGAATGGCTCAGTTCTTCAAGCTTTGAAATCTCTTCTGTACAAGTAGCAGGCCAGCCTCATTTTCCTTTTTACGCATTGTTCTCTGAAGCCTCTTTTGACAGACGGTTCTGCAAAATTTCACCTCCATCCAGTGTTCTGGTGCTGGTGTTGTGGCGTAGGTGGGGCATGCCTGTTGACGGAGGTGTCAAGAAGATGAATTGACTGTGGTTGTCAGATTGGGTAAAGCTCTCTGAAATCATTGTCAGGATCACCCACTGCTGGCCTTGCTGAAGAGATGCTTATCTTTCATTTTTAAAAAAATGTTGATAGATGGATGAATACTCCATCGATAGAGAGAGGGGAAGACTAGAACCTTCCTGCCAACATCTTTGCTTCTTAAACCCCTCGCAGCATACAATGCTAATAATATAAGGGCATTGTTGAGGACTCCCAAGGACACGAATTGACAGATAATCTCTCCACCACCAGCTTGCAGGACCGCAGAGTACACAGGCTGAGTGGTGTAGTGGTTAAGAATGGTGGTCTCTTATCTGGTGAACTGGGTTTGATTCCCTACTCCTCCACATGAGCAGCAGATTCATATCTGGTGAGCCAGGTTTCATTCCCCAGTTCTCCACATATGAGGTATACTGTTACCTGGAGAACAAGGTTTGATTCCCCATTCCTCCACATGAGTGGCAGATTTTTATCTGGGGAACCAGGTTTCATTCCCCTGTTCTCCACATGAGCAGCAGACTCTTATCTGGTGTACCAGGTTTGATCCTCATTTTTACACATGAGCAGTGGACCCTAATCTGGAGAACAGGTTTGAGCAGTCCCCTACATGAGCGGCAGATTCTTATCTGGTGAACCAGGTTTCATTCCTCAGTTCTCCACATGAATGGTGGACTCTCATCTAGAGAACTGGGTTTGATTCCCCACTCTACATGAGCGGCAGACTCTAACCTGATGAACCAGGTTTGGTGAACCGCTTCTCTGCATTAAGTCCATTGGGTGAACTTGGGCCAGTCACAGTTCTCTCAGAACTCTCTCAAGGTGTCTGTGGTGGGGAGGGGAGAGGAAGGGAAAGATTGTGTAAGCCACTTTGAGACTCCTTATAGTTGAGAAAAGTGGGGTATAAATTCAAACTCTCAGTGGTGTAGCGCACATGGGGTGGAGGCGGTGCGACGCCCCAGGCAGAGCTGCGGCAGAGGTATGGCCGGGCCGTGGAGGAGGCGTTCCGGGGCAGGGGTGGGGCATGCACAGCACACCCCGGGCACAGTTTCCCCTCGCTCAACCTCTGCCAACTCTTCTTCATTAACAATAAAACTGAAAAAGGTCATAAAATGCTGAGGGCCTGAGAATCAGAGTTTTGTCACAACCAGCTGTTGACATCCTTGGTACTATCCAGTTGGTGGCTTACTCAATTGGACTACTAAAAACCATGCTGCAGTTGGCACTGCTGTGAACACAACAGATGCAAGGCAGAACTGTGTGTCTTCATTTAGGGAAAAAACACAACTATATTAGCCTGTGCTGGGACAATGTAATATTCTTGCACCAGAAAAATTATCTCTTAGAAAAGAGGGTTGGACTCTGCACAATTTAGTGACAACTTCGTATATATTGCATACCACTACATCTGCTGAGAATGGCGGGCGCAAATGGCAGAGAAAATGAAAGGCTTGAAATTGGGTGGGAGAAATAAGACGTTTCCTGAGCTCCGCATAGCAAGCAGGAAATGTCTTGAAGCCATATTGGGGGGAAAGTATGCCAGTTTAGTGTTCCCTGAATACAGTGGATTGAGCTGAAATAAAACGTCCTGAAGATGTGTTGGGGGGAAAAAGAAAAGTTCTCAAAATGCTTCTTTTTAAGTCCTCAAGATGTTTTATTTGTGCTGTGCCGAAAAAGACAGTGTCATCCTAAACAAAGTTACACCTTTCTACAATCATTGAAGTCAGTGGAGGCTTCAAAGGATGTAACTCTGTTTAGAATGGTGTTGTCAATCCCACTGCTGAAACCACTGTGCTTTTTCTCTATGGGGCACAGGAAACCCGCAGGAAAAGCATTTCGGGGGCATTTTTGACAGCGACCAGTTTTGCACGGCAAAGTTGCTCCTCTGTTGGCATGGGGAATGCCCTGATGCAATCGGGAGTTCTGCAGTGCTCCTGACGCTGCAGCATGTCTGCCACGTTTTTGCCCCAGCGCCGACCTGAGCATTGGCTCTGCTCCACGGATTTCCAGAATTACAAAGGTTGAGGTTCTCTCGAAAGGCCCCTTTGTTGCTCCGGTGGCTTCTGCCGCCATACAAAACTCCTCGGTAGCAGGAACTGTACCATTTTTCCCACCTTGCCGCTCTGGCCCGCCCCACCAATGAACAGGCACTGAGAATCTGCGCTCCCCCCTGCAATGGGATGGGGGGGCGGGGAATGGAGGGAGAAATCTTGGTTTTTTAAAAAGGAGGAAGAAACCTTGGACAGAAAAGCGGCGTGCTGGCCCCACCAAACGAGACTCCTCACCCTCCCCCCCACGCGCGATGAATTTGCAGCGGGGATGGAAACAGCAATTCTCTCGCATGCGCGAGGAGTTTACAGGGAGGAAGCAGGCGATTCTCTCGCACCAGCAAGGATTTTAGACTGGGCGTGGGGGGGAGGGCACCGATTCTCAGTGCCTGCCTGCGTTCTGTTTTTAAAATTAAAAAAGTATTGAAACTGAGTGGGGGGAAGGGGCGAGATTCAACCTATCCAAAGCATGCCTGGAAGAGACTGTGGACGAGCTCGCGGTGCTTATGGGAAAGCCCTGGGCTCATGGGGAACCAGCTGGTGCTTCCTGTGCCGGCCCTGACTCGAGTGAAGGAAAGAGCCAGGCAGTTGTGGGGAACTACAAGCAGGGTGAGAAGCCCCGCAGCAGATATATTCCCTGGATATGCCACAGGGCATTTTGAAAGTGAAAAAAACGGTCTGCAAAGGGTGTGGAAGGTGATAAAGACTTCTCTTCCTGGGGAGATTTGCCTATCTTCCTCAGTCATTTTTTTCCACCAATGGGAGGAAGATTCTTCTGCCTAGTCTGGCATTCCCTTGCTTACCCTCCTACTTGTTCATTTTTAAATTGCTGGTTTTCTAAATAAGTACTGTTTTTAAAATTGGTTTCTAACTGTTGTTTGCCACCTTGTGGGCCCTAATTGGGTGAAAGGGCAAGATGCAACAGTTTTAAATGACTAAAGTCATGCTTCCTGAGCAGAAATTTCTCTGTCCAAAAAATACACTGCATTGGATCAAACCTATAAAGTCTCCCTTTTTCAACTTTGTCCCCTCCCACACTTAGAGCCTCAATAATCCCAAGTATGTATTTTCCAGATTTGCCTTACTTTCAGTGGAGTCTCAGTGCCTATTTATATGCTGAAGAGTCCAAAGAATCATACATCGTAGAGCAAAATGTCTCTGTAACTTCCACTCTTACCTTAGATTGCTTTCATATGACCACCAGATCCGGCTGTTATGCCACTTGTGTTGGTTTGCATGATTGGTAAAGTTCCAGGTGGAGCCTGGAAATCTCCTGTAATTACATCTCATCTCCAGACTACAGCAGTCAGTTACCTAGAGAAAGTGGCAGCTTTGGAGGGCAGAATCTGTGGCATTATACCCCATTCTTCATGAAGCTCATTCTCCTGATGCTCCATCTCCAAATCTGAAGGAATTTCCCACCCCTGAGCAACCCCTACATCCTGTCCATGAAGACCTGAGAAAAGGGGATCAGACCAGCTTTGCCGGTAACACTAATATTTGGAATTTAGCTTCCAGGTCCACAATCTATGGCCCTCTCCTAAAACGTTTGTAGAACATTTTCAGTCCCCCACTTTTGTTTGCACTGATCCTGTTGAAACTCCTGGCCACCATTTTGTGATTCCCCCACCCCCCTTTTTTTGTTGAATCGATGCTTCATGGCCTCGTGCTTTATTTTGCACTCCTTGGTCGATTCCCCACTTCAAAAATGAAAGTAGATACAAATCGGTTTGGTTAGATTTGGGACCTTTTGAGCACGGTTTCATGGTCCCCGCTGCAGCTTCTGCCCCCTTGTTCCCAGAAATGCTGCAGCCACACAAGAGTCCCCCACTGTCAGCGGATCAAACTTGCGATCCGCTCAGGGTCTATCCTGATTGGCTGCTGCGTTGTGCTGGGGTAGGAATTTTTTTAAATTTTCAAACTGACGGATCCACGTCTCCGCGAGCATGCGCAGAACGACTCTACACGGAGATGAAGAAACGGGCGATAAAAACAAAGCCCTGTTTCCACACACCTCCATGTACTCGAATCCATGTGGATACGACGTGTAGCACTGCTATTGCCTTTTACTCAATCAGTCAAAACTGGCCCTATGTTGCTTCGTAACCACGTGGATCTCCGGTCCATGTGTAGGGGTGAGCCCGCGAACCCAGCAGAACTGTAGAAGGAGCGCCAGGCATGCCGGTGCCGGCTACGGCCTTCTGGGCGCACACGCTCCCCCAACCCCAAGCCTTCGCCGGTAAGGTCAAGCAGGTGGTCGCTATGAGGATGCCTTGACTCCATCGGGTCACCTAATAATGTCCCAGACAAAGGGACAAAGGGGGCTCTTGCCCCCCAGGTGTGGATTAGACCCAGACGTGAATGCTTCCTCCTGCACGTAGTAGCCCGATAAGATCATGCATCACATGATGATCTCCCGCTCTCCTGCCTCCTGGTCCGCCCACATTGCCCCCCCTATTGTAAACCCTAATAAAAGGAGGCAGAGCCTAGCACACGGGAGAGTTGCCAGGATCACGGGATCCCGCGCTTCCTGCCACTGGCTCTCTCCACCAGATGGAATCTCCGCGTCTCGTCTCTTCCTTGGGGCCTCGTGGGCCAGACTACATCCGTGAAATTTTTTTAAAAGGGCTGCGCGCACATTGCACACAGCCCACCGTGTCCTCATTGGATGGGAGGCTCCACGTCACTCTCAAGGGTGGGTAGTTCGAATCAGGATTCACACCTCCAGCTTCCCCACCACTCCAGATTGCCCACACATTTTTTGAAAAGGTCTACTTTCTTCCAGGTTCTAAAGTAACACGTGCTGGGGTGGGGGGAAGCACCAGAAATGGGATGAATGCGCGTTCGGCACTGATGAAGTGGGGAGTTCTGCAGAAAACCTGGATATTTGGAGTGATGAGCACGCATCTAATCGTGAGTGGGGAATTGACCCTTGTGCACCCGATGCTTCAAAGATTGCCCCCCCCTCCCATAAAAGAATAGAGAAATGCTTCAAATGAACAGGCAAGGGGGAGCTGAGAAGATGGCGCCGAGGAGGAACTTCAGGGAAGCAGAAAAGCATAGGCAATGTAGTCAATAGATTGCACAACAACGGAAGATGTTTTCAAAATGCTTCTACCAGAGAATCACTTTAAACGGGGATTTGTTTACAACATTTTGGGGTTGGAAAAAAAATGTTTGGAGGTAAAAACAATGCGGAGCTCCATGGAGGAAACCTTTTATTTTTTGCCTCAAAACGTTTGAAATGAATTGTACGGAAAAGCACTATCTTTTTTTCCAAATTTGAGACTCAAAAGATTGCTGATCATTCCCTTTCCCCAGTGCTTCTTCTCAACAGATCGCACGCGGAACAGAAATGACATATCTGACTCCTCGTGGAAATGGGGAGGGTTGTGGCTGTTGTTGACCTTTGCAATTGCTACTGAATTTTTGCAGGTCCTGAGCACGGATTGTTCCTGTTGTCAGTTACTGAATTAGATTCCTTGTTATGGGGGCTGAAAAGTTCTTTATTTTTATTAACTGAGAGAAAAACCTCCTTCCCATTAGTTTTATCCACCACAGAGTGTTAAACCTGCATGAAGGAACTTACCCAATGAGCCTCACGTATCTGGGAAGGTGACTTTGAAGCTGATTGACGGTTGTTTGGAGGAGAGGTGAAAGAGACACATTGTACACTACAGTGCACTCTTGGGGCAATAAAGGTGTTTTTAAAAGCACTTTTTGTATTTTTCTACTATATATAAAGAACACTGAAAGGCCAACTATAAATAAAGTAGCTAAAAATAAATTTAAATAAAAATAAAAGCCTGTATAGTACGCCACATTTTAAAAATCTATATTGTGGCATTCGGACAGTAAAACTTGAATATTTATCCAAAGAAGAAGGTTTAGACTTTAGCTCTTGGAAACCTTGTGCACTTACCTTACAAGATCATTCTAGAAAGCAGACCTCCTAACAGGGCTGTACAAGAGAGCGAGGTTTGGAAACTTTTATCCAGCTTCTGCCGACACTATGCTCCTGGTAGCCAGGAGTAAGGGTTTTTTAGGGCTGATGTTGTACTATTCTGTTGTACACTCTGGAAAAACCGCAAACAACATTAGGAGAGTTAATCCTTGGATATCCCACCAATGGTCTCTTTTAAGATGAGAGATGAGGAGCCATCAAAACATTGGAGAGGTGGAGGAGAATCTCGATGGTGGAGTCCTGCTACCCCTCTTTGGTCAACCCTATAGGCTAGTATCTGACTTACACACATGCTGGGATGGGGAATGAGAGAGCTGAAAAGTGGCTTCATGTGCCACAATGTGATTTTATTTATTTATTTACATTACCTTTATTTCCTGCCCCCACTAAAGTCCCTGGGTTGTGGTGGTGGTAGAAAGTGCCTTCAGTTGCAGCCAATTTATGGAGACCACCAAGGAAGATGTGGGTTCTACACAGAGGTAGACAATATCAAACCACCTCTGTTCATTTCTTACCTTGAGAACACTAGGGGATCACCATTGGTCAGCTACAGCTTGACTGCACTTTCCACTGTCACAGTGTATACAATCATGCTTTTTAGCATCAGCAGTTTTCTGAGCATTTGGCAGAATTTCGAAAACATGAGAACCCCATAAAGCCCTTTGTGAGAAGAGCTTTGGCTGGCTCCTAGAGCAGCAAATGCCTCTTTCATATAATGTTGGGCTCCTTGAAACCAATTTCTGGCCTTCAACTTTTTCATACAAGGAACCGCATTGTGAAATGTGCCTCATCCCATCTCCTTCCATGTTTTTAGGTGGTGAGCTTCTTCAGCCTGCGCTATGACACTGCTCCCACCTGGATGGTGCTGGCTGTGCTCTGGTGCTCCATGGTACAGACTCTGCTCCTTCCGTCCTTCATCTGGTCCTGTGAACGCTACCGAGCAGATGTCCGTACTGTGTGGGAGCAATGCGTGGCAATAATGTCCGAGGAAGACGGGGATGACGGTAAGCCTCTAGCTCCAGTGGGTGTTGCAAGAGTTCTGTAGGGAGGATGAGGATTTGACCAACCTCAAAACAAGGTCTTTGGGAAATACCTGGCTGGGCTGGGTTGACTGTCTTAGCAGCAAACGGGAAGGGGTTGGAACGAAACAGTTTCATCTTTCAGACTAACTGAAAATTTTGTTATGTTGCTGAAGTGTTGTTGTTTTTAAATCATAAATGGTGATCGTGTGATGTTCCCGCTCTGTGTCCACAGTTGCATACTGGATCCTTCCTGTTCTTGGCATTTTGAAAGCACTAACTAAACACTGAATTGGATGTATCTTTTTCAGACTTACATAACTGGCCAGTCAACTGGCTTTCTGTTGGTCGAGTGCCATTAAACAATGCAGAAATTGTTGGTAAGAACAAAAGGAGAGTCTTTCTAGATTGGATCTGAAATCCATCTTGTTGAGCATGGGGTTGGATCCTGTGGATCTGTTCAGCTAGCAAAGGCACTTCCCTCTGGCAGAAGGGACCTTCTCCAATACACCTTTCTAAGCATCTTGCATTGGGGGATGACTCCTTATGCCAGAAGAAAATGCAGAATGTATCCATGGGATCCAACCCTCTGTTTCCAGCTGAGGTCAACCAGATGCCTTCAGTAAGCTCATAAACAATTCTGGAAGTCAAATGTCCTCTGAGCATCTGATATTCAAAAATATATTATTACCTCCGAACCTGAAGAGTTAGAATCATAGAGTTGGAAGGGGCCGTACAGGCCATCTAGTCCAACCCCCTGCTCAATTCAGGATCAGCCTACAGCATCCCAGACATATGTTTGTCCAGCCACTGCTTGGAGACTGCCAGTGAGGGGGAGCTTACCACCTCTCTCAGCAGCTGATTCCACTGTTGCACAACTCTTATTGTAAAGTATTTTCCTCATATCCAGTTGGAACCTTTCTGCCTGTAATTTAAAGCCATTATTGCAAGTCCAAACCAACAGCTCTTCTGACAACCCTTCAAATACTTAACGAGAGCAATCGTGTTTCCCTTCCATCTCCTCTTCTCCAGACTAAACATTTCCAAAAGGAGCAGCAGTGGCATAGTGGTTAAGAGCAGGTACACTCTAATCTGGAGGAACCGGGTTTTATTCCCCACTCTGCCACCTGAGCTGTGGAGGTTTCTGGGGAATTCAGATTAGCCTGTACACTCCCACACACGCCAGCTGGGTGACCTTGGGCTAGTCACAGTTCTTCTGAGCTCTCTCAGCCCCACCTACCTCACAGGGTGTTTGTTGTGAGGGGGGAAGGGTAAGGAGTTTGTAAGCCCCTTTGAGTCTCCTATAGGAGAGAAAGGGGGGGGGGTATAAATCCAACTCTTCTTCAAATCCCTCAACCTTTCATCAGTTCCCTCAGTTCATTCATCTTTCACCTGTAATGGATATTAAACTAATCCTCCATTAATTTCCTTTTTTTCCTCATGCCTCCTTTACAGTTTATGGAAATGAATTATGAGTCTATGAGTTTTATGTCCCGACCTGGATAGCCTAGGCTAGCTGATCTCATCAAATCATGGAGCCAGGAACAACTGTGGTTAGCACTTGGATGGGAGACCATTAAGGAAGTCCAGGGTCACTATGCAGAGGAAGACAATGGCAAACCACCTCTGTTCTTCTCTTGCCTTGAAAACCCTGTGGGGTAGCCATAAGTTGGCTGAAGAGGCGTAGCTGGGCCAGAGTGCGCCCGGTGCACACTCTGGCTCCCCCCCCCCTCTCCATGGCGGCTCCCCACTCCCACTTCCACTTACTTTAGAAAACCGTGCAGGCTGGGAAATGTAGTTCCCACCAGAACAGAAAGGCCTGATCTGCAGCCTGCTCCGTTTCCTAAAGTAAGTGTGGGGGGGGGGGCGCTGCAGGGGGGCCGCTGTGTGTGTGGGGGGTAATCAGCTGCCCCCCGTGGCGCCCCCCCCCCCCCGCAGTGGCATCACCTTCATCTCCTCATCTTTCATCACTTTACCTTTACGAAATTGATATGAAGAATAGATCTTCTCAGTTTGGGTGGGAACTACATTTCCCAGGGTCTTCTGGGAAATGTAGTTCCCACCAGAACAGGAAGGCCTGTTCTCCAGCCTGCTCGGTTTTCTAAAGTAAGTGGGGGGGGGGGCGGCGCCGTGGGCGGGGAAGGGGCTGGAGGGATTTTGCGCTCCCCACGTGACCCAAATTCGTGCACCTGGTGCGTTGCGCGCCCCCCGTCCCTGGGAGCTTTGCTGCTGGTTGACTGTGACTTGATGGCATTTTCTACCACTGTCGTGAGTTTTACAGCTAATTTATTTTTTAATAAATTCCTGATCTGTTGGTTGACCTTGGACTAGAACCTGGCTATTGCCAGCAGAATGGGTTCAGCCTGAACCTACTGAAGCCAATAGACCCCCCACAAATTCTAGTCGTCAAGGGATGCTCATGAACAGTCGGGGTGACTATGCAGTGGAAGTAGAAAGATTACCACCCCTCCTTCATATGACAAAATTGTATTCCGCTAGTATACCTCTTACACTACATCATCTTTGGATCCATCCTCTTGGGTTTTATTTTTTAAATAATACATGTAAGTTTATTTGCTTGTGAATCTATCTTCCACCTTATTAAAAATGCAATGTTTTTGTTAACAGAGCAGCAAAGTTGCTAGAGATTGTGTTTATATCCATGTGTAGGTAAGGCAACAGAGCTAGCCTATAAACACACTCCAAAGCCAATTTTTCCTTTGATCAGACAGACTGTGCTGCAGACATAAAGAACTGCATTGTATTCACTTAGAGAAATTTTGTGCTGCGCATCCAGGAACCTGACTGAGATGGCTTACAAAATGAAAGTAATAAAATTAAAAAATTAAAAGATGCTGATAAAACCCAGCCTTGAAAACCCAGCCCAACATAAAAATGTAGCCTGTGAAATCTAGCCACTTACAGGCCTGTTGTGCACTTGTGATCTGCCCAACAGTGAGTGTGCATTCCTTTGGGGGCAAATTTTCTGTTGCAAACTACTACTCTCCCACCCACCCCCGAATTCACCATGCAGCAAATCTGATCATCCCTGAGGCTTCCGATAGTGGGGAAAGTGTGATTTTCTTCCTACCTGTGCAGGGTAAGTGAAGCAGAGCAGTGTCCATTTGTCTGACTTCAGGTTATTTGCTCCTCTTCCCCTGCCCCCATAGGAGCAGTTCTGCCCACTTCTTGGCCAGCATTTCTGGGGGGGAGGGGAAGGACCTTAAAAATTAACACTAACGTTCTATACCACCACCACTACCACCAGTATTTAAAAGGCAGGAGGAGAAGCTGACATTAATTCAGCTGTCCTGGGAGTGACCCAGAAGCAGGGGTAGGCAAATTGGTGGCTTGACTTGGAACAATCATTGGGGTCTCCTCATGTGTAAACAAAGAACTGCAGGGAGACCCCACAGTGGTGCAGTCTGCCTCAGGGTAAGCAGGGCATGCAGAAAAGACCGCAGTTTAAAATAACCGTTTCCAGAGTATAATAGTGATTAAAAATTGCCCCTTAATTTAAGGGTTTTTAAGAGTGCATGCTGGTAGCCCAGGAAAGAGGCAGAAAGCCAATTGACAAAAACACTTGGGTACAGCCATGCTGGTGCTTGTGGACTGTTGTGCAGGTGATGCACTTTGTTCATACAGCAAAGAGGTCATAGTCAGTCACAAACACAAAGGGCCATAAAAGCCTACATTCTGGAAAATTTCACATTTGGGATCAACTCATTTGATGTGTGCATCTGTTAAGACAGATGCAGGAAAAACAACTTTGCTGCAAATTCATAAGCACTCACGAGCACAAGAATCCCAATTTCTATCATGCAGACATGGTAGAAAAGGTCTGCCTGGTGTTACTGCATGTGGTCGGGGACTGAAGAGAGACTTTTAGGGTTCTTCTCCAGTTCTCTGAAGAATTGGGGGCAAAAGAGTTTTTCACCTCCTGTCTTCCTCCAGATGGCACTGGTGATGATTACAGCGACGGAAGGTTCTGCAAGGTGCGATTTGATGCCAACGGTGCCGCAGCCATCAAACGGGACTCCCGGGACACTAAACTGTTACCGGTTCATCACATGCTGTTGCCGCATGACAGGGTGCATTACCTGCAGGTAGGCTGTCTGAGACTGTACAGAATGAGTTCAGCGTCCAGTTGGACACATGACCTCCCCTTCCCACGTGTCTGCCAAAGATGTGATCACATGGATATAACATCTGTCTTAAAGAATCAGATCATTGGTCTGTCTAGCAGAACTTTTATCTGGAGGTGCCAGGGGTATTCACCTGGGATCTTTTGGTGTGCAATGCTCTTCACACTTACATGGCCCAGTTCACACCTCTTCTGTTGGCTGCATGTCTCTTGAGAGAATGTTGTGCTGTACTCTTACGGAAGGAGCTGATTCTGTTACGTGCATGCCTCCCATTATCCAGTGCAGGCAGGCACATACTGCAGATACCATGGTTGCTAGAGAGCACTGCAGGGGTCAAACGAGAGGGATTTTGTGTGTGTGCGCGCGCGCGCGTGTGTGTGTGGCAGGGTGGGGGTAAGAGTTAAGGGAGAGCTGCAAACATCAGCTTAGCTGTGAAGTGGGTACAGTTTTAGCTCCCCTCCCCTTCAAAATGTAACACTGTGCAGAACAGAGAAGCTGTCTCAGCTCCATCCACCCTGTGTATTAAGCATATTTCTGGATTAGCCATCATGGTTGGTAGAGCAATCCAAAAGGGGGGGAAGGGAATAGGAGGTTCAAATCCGGGTCAGGGGAAGGCATAGGCACTGTAAAATTTACAGTTACGAAACAAGCATAATAGGAATAACGGGGGTGGGTGGGGGGTAGAGATTGTGTTTTCTCAGCATCCTCGTCCTGTCCTCTGAGTACTGAGATATTGCTCACAGAAAAATTAAACCTGTGCCAGGGCTTTAGTATTGTGATCAATGAGAGCAAAGGCATTTTGGGGGGACTGATAGGAATATTTTACGTTTTAATGGCATTCAATGTCAATACTTTGCAAACGCAAAGCTGCCTTCTGCCGAATCAGAGCAGCAAATCCATGAAGGTCAGTATGTCCACTCAGACTGGTAGCAGCTGTCTCAGGGTATCAGGTAGAGGTCTCACGCATCAGCTATTACCCATATTCAGTTCAATGTTTTACCATTTTACATTGTCTTATGGTGTGTGCCCTTAAGGCCTGGCACAAAACATTTATGGTCTGCTGGGAGAAGTGGGAGGAACCAGAAGCTCCATTCATTAGCAGCCTTTCATCCTCACAGACCCTTTTGTGATGGGATTGCTTTGTGCTGACAAGAAAGCCCTCTTTGCTGTTACTGACCTGCATGTCATTCTGTTCTTTCCTAACAGGTCCCCCTCTCTCGGAGGATGTCCCATGATGAGACCAACATCTTCTCCCACCGCTCTGCTCCTTCCTTCCTTCACAAGTGGTCCTCCTCCGATGACATCCGAGTGGTCGCCCCACTCAAATCCGGAGGATCCTCTGGCTTTCTTCCTCCAGAGCTCCGCAACTACCATCATCGCCGACGGCCTCCTGAAGATGAACTCACCACACTGCGGCAGTTCTTGGAAGCCGGGCTGGCTGTCCGGGGCCCCGGTTCTAACGCCTGCTTCTTCCGTGACGAGATCACCACCTTCATTGACGAAACGCCGGCACCCTCCCCGATGGGCAGTCCCCGCCACTCGCGTGCCGCATCCTCAATGCAGCGCGAGAGGCATCACTCTTTAGGGGGTGCTGGGCCAGAAGAGGGCCCTGGCAGGGATCGACGGTGTTCACTGACTGGGGATGAAAATCTTAGCCTCTGCATAGGGGAGCAGGAGTCTGGCAAATGGACCATGGCCGCACAAGAGACACAGAAATTGGGAGAGCTTAATCTATGAAACAACATCAAAAGCATTTGCTGGGTTTGGGATTTTTATGTGCAAACTCAACATATCTCTCCCACCCCACGACCCAAGGGATAATTGAGATCCTCATGTTTTTCACCATGTTGGCAACAAATGCGAATGTTGTACATTGCAGGTCTCGATGTGGTGAGGAGGAACGAAGCACAGAAGGGAGTGGGAAGCAGAGCGTTGGAAGGAGCCACAAAACCTTGTTCTCGGGACAAATGCAAGTCCTGGCCACCGCAATTGGGGGCCCTGATTCTCAGCTCCGTGCCCTTGATAGAATCGTTAGTTCAACCTGTTTCCCCCTTCTTAGCTCTACCTATCATGAGAAAAAATTATTGGTTGCAAAGTGTGGGACAGGATGGTATTAAAAAAATCTATATTTGGAGTGTCATACGTGTCTTGGTTTTTTAATGTATTAATAATAACATTTCTTTCGTCAAAGTGATTAATCAGGCGCTTAACGAGATTTAACAGCGCCAACTGGAAAAGGAGGACAGAATGCTCCGCCAAGACTCAGCTCACCTACAGATGACAGTGCATCAGATGCTAAGGAAGGAAAGAAGAGATCACAACAAGAGTTTCTATAGCTCGTTTTGTGTGCCAAAATGCTTTGCATGTTACGTGTATTAACTCCATAATCTGGACTAGAGCCTTGCTGAGGGGGGCCCATGTTGCAGATGAGGAAAGATAAAGAGAGGCATCTTTCAAGATTCAGAGGGGAAAGTCTCTGCTGCCAGCCCAAAAAGCAAGCCTCTCCGGGTGAAGGTTTTGGCAGCTCTCCCATTTCCTATCTCTATTGGTTCCATCTGCAGCAAAAGGCACCAGCAGGGGCTCAGCAATCCACAAAAGCCTGTCGGATTCGTGCAGATGCATATATTCAAACCTCTTCCTGACACCAGACCCTCTCAAAAAGAATAGCAATTAATTTAGGTGGAGAAATGCAAGAAGGGGGGAAGGGAAAGAGTTCAGGATAGAACTGCACTGATGTTCCCATTGTGATCTGGCAGTTCATTCCCCTTCCTTTTTTACAAGCAGCCTTTCCCATTCTGCCCATTGTCACATTTATTTCATTCTGTTCTGTCCATCGTCGTGTTTATTTCTGGAGGACCTCAAGATACGAGGCAGCGCAGAACGATAATTGAAGATTGCAAGTCTTGCCTGCGGTTCGGTTGGTAATTGGAAACCTTAACAGGTGATTTGTTTCCAGACATCTGAAAGTGAGAGAGGAATGTGTGTAATAGGGAGTTACCTCTGCAAATTCGAACCCCAAATTTTCCTGTCCCAGAGAGCCAGATAGCCTTCCCCAGTTCACTGTGACTTCTCCACTCATAAACACTGCCCCTTTTCTAATCACCTGCCAAAGAAGGGCTACAGTATAAGTAAATACACCAAAGAAAACCAAAGCCAGGCTATAGTGTAATAAAGGGACCTCTAAATATAAAATCCACCAATTTTTTAATATATTATGCAGAGAATCACCTCTAACTATACAGAGAATCCACGTCTACTCTATGTTGTTCACACAATGAAAGCTTATGACCTTATGCTCTGTAGTACAATGCTATTGATCATTGTTATTTCTTTATGCAGTAACCAGTGTCATTAACATGAATATCCTTGGCAGATTCGAATAACGATGAGTTCTCCAGATGATCGCTTGCTTCATGCTCAATTAATTATGGATTGCACTTCCTTAGGACTGAAGAGAAGGCTCATGCCTCTTCACATCAGTGCAGCATAATAAAGGATCCCTCTGATCCCTCTTTGATAACACATTGTCTCACAAACATAGAATCTGCCTTTAAACTCTTCACGGATCAGACAGCAATCCTGCCTGTTCAGCCGTAGTGAACAGGGAGATTTGTGGTGAGAATCAAGTATGGATTGAGGCAGCTGTATATAACCACCAATTTTCTGGAGGCTATCTCCTACTGTCTTTCATGTGTGTATGCAGGGGGAGGGGGAGACTCACCTTCCAATGTTCTTAGCACCAGAATTGGAGGAGTTAGTCCTGGCAAGCCCCCACAAGAAAGGATGTGTGTGGCATGTCACTAGGGTACATCTGACACTAGATCTATTCCTTGATTTACAGTCAGTGCCTTGTTGGACAAAAATTCACAGGCAAACAACTTTCATGTCTCTCTCCTCCCATTCTCAAGAAGTTTAATGTTATAAAACACCTTCCATATCTCTTCCTATTGTTTCACCTCATCTATATTTTTACATGGTAATGCAATAAATATCAGCAGAAGAGAACATTAAAGAGATTTTTGCTTAAATGCTGAATACGTTATAAAGGATGTACTGTCTACTACGGATGTAAAGAGACACCTTTAAGTTGGAAGTGTGCATTGACATCTCTCTAGATTTTTAAGGTGCAAATCCTTATTGCGAAGGACAAAAATACGAGCATGTCAGTGTGAAGAGTTACAGCTGGCCTCCATTACTTTATTATTTTATAAATTTTATAAACCACTCTTATTTCTATATGGAGGGGAGGCTGTTTTTATTTTGTAGGGTTTTCCCTTGCTTACAGTCTGAAGTGGTACAACTCAAACACAGTGTTATTCACCTCCATGTGAATTCAGACACAAATTCAAGGGATGGTTCCATGGCTCAGGCTAGGGCAGTTGATCAGTAGTGATGCATCTATTCACATGTGAAGTGTCCTAAGTTCAGTCAGTGGTGCCTCCACTGAAAAGGATCAGGTGATGTGAAATACTTCCTTGATGTGCTGGAGAGCTGTTGCCTATCAGATAGTTCTGACCTGAACAGATCAAATGATCTAAGGCACCTTCAAATGTTCACATGGGTATCCTTCTTTGACTCAGCTTCACTTTCCTTTGACCATTTGCTAGCACAAAGTTCGTGTATCCTCAGTTATTTCCTGTTTCAGATGTCATCGCTCTGAATACAATAATTTCCTCATGCCAGACTTCATGAAAGTTCATTTCCAGTCAGAGTTTTTCCAGATGTTGCAGTAAAGAGGCAAGTTTGATTATAAGACATTAGTGTATTTAAGACATCGATAACCCAGGGTTCTTCCATATAAGATCACATGACATAAAACTCAACAAGAGCAAAAATTCAAAATATCCTTAAAGACAAACTCAACTAGGATTGTCAACTTCCAGGTGGGGCCTGGAGATTCCTCCAGAATGACTACTGGTTAGTATTCAGAGATCAGTCCCTCCGGATAAAATGACTGCTTTGGAGAATGGATTGTATGGAATTCCCCCCCTCTGAGGCCTATTCCTTCATTAACCCTTCCATCTACAGGTTCAGCTCCCAAATCTCCAGGAATTTCTGAAACCACAGTTTGCAACTCTAGCCTAAACAGAGTATTAGGCAGCAGGTTCTGGTGGGTTTTCCAGGCTGTGTGGCTGTGGTCTGGTGGATTTTGTTCCTAATGCTTCGCCTGCATCTGTGGCTGGCATCTTCAGAGGTGTATCACAGAGAAAAGTCTGTGTATCCTCAGTAGCAGCCTATATTTACTTTTTTTAAAAAACAGAAAACATGTTTAAAAAGACAATTTGGGCACCTGGAGTCAAAATGGTTTAACAATTGTTGGATGCAAACATTCTGGCCTTGGTGGCGATGTTCAATCTAAACACATCCGTGCTTGGGAGAGGCAGGGATGTGACTCTGAGAGGTGATCGTCTTTTGGTCATCTAATGAATTTATAACATAGGTGGGTTTCTGTCTAAGTCCTTTCTAACTCAAGAGTGCACTAGCAGCTATACTCTGATTTTGCCAAAAACAGCTGTAAACTCTGCCCAACATTAATTGAGACAAGACACCTTGAAATATGTGTGAGTTTAGGCCTCTTTTAATCTTTAATGGTGCATTATCCGATTATCGTGTGCTAGTGATGTGCAATTTTCATTGATTTTAGAGCCAGAGAGAGCCATTAGTCTGAAGCAGCCTGCCCTCTTGCATAACTCAGACCACAGAAATTCACTCAGGCATTCCTGTATCAAAGCCAAAAATTTTAGTGGGGCGGAAAATACTCCTTTTAGAAAAGAGCGGCAGAATCCATTAAGACCCCAAGTCAATTGTCCTAGTGTTTATAATCCCCTTCCTGACCATTTTATTTCAGATCTCAGTGCTTCTGCTTTCATACTTCGGATCTTGTGTTATGTGTTTCTCTCGTGACATAAATCGATATCAGAAATAGCTGCACATAACCTCTTCATGCTGTGCCTTTTATTTAATATATTGAGCAAGTCTCTAGAGGCAGTACATTTTCAAAATAAGTAAAAGCCTTCTGTGTTCAAAAAACATGGAGCAGGTAACAATATGTTTCATTACCTTGGGCCAACCCTACCCAAAAACTTGTCGCCACTTTGAGAAGGTGCAGAGACTTAGATTTTGACATATCCAAGAACAAAATCCAACAGTTGAGTAGCTAGTGAGTGCTGTGGCCAACCTCAGGGGAAATACAAAATTTGCTCCATCCCTCGGGCCTAGATAGGGTAGGGGGTGAGGGCAGGTAGGAGTTGGGAGGGCTTGCTGGGGTGGGGAGGGAGGGTGAAGGGGCTTTTGGCGCTCCGGAGCAGCGGCGGCAAGGTGCTGCATCTCTGGGACAGAGATGGAATGTCTGACGAACCCTCCACCAATAAAGGAGCAGGACTCTGTGAAGATTGGAAAACAATTCTATCCTCACCTATAATGTATGAGTTATGATGGAAACGGCATCGACTCTGAGGGGACCCCTGGCATACAACATTCACCCCTCTTCCATTTTATCCTCACAACCCCATAAGGTAGGTAAAGCTAGAATGTGTCACTGGCTGAAGGTCGTGTGGTGTGCTTGCATGGTACATCAGGGATTCAAACCTGGGTCTCCCAGATCCTAGGCTGATATTCTAACCACTAAACCATGCTGGCAACATGAGCCACATTCTGGGTTTAAGTCTGCAGATACATGTTACCTAATTTTGGAGCACTGTGCTTTAAAAAGATCCTTGCCCTGTGCATGTTTTTTGTTTCCACTTCCAAGGACCTTTTCCCCGAATCCGTTTCTGTGCTTTTCATATCAGCTCAAAATATAGAAGCTTTGCAGGCAAAACCCTCTTCTGCCACGGAAGCTGCACGCTTCCTGGGATTAATTTCTCCCTGGCCCAGGAGCAGCCAGGCGAGAGGAAGACCAGCTGAGGTATCACATCCCCTGGGGCTGCTAGTTGGCACTTCATTAGCAAGGTCCTTCCTTTAATTGCTCCTTCTCATGCCTTCTCATGCTTCTGGAAAATACTTTTGCACATTAGGCAGAGACAGATGGCTCAACACTGAGAAAAAGCTGAACATTCATTTTTTACATGTTTCCTTCTTTGATATATATCCTGCTTTCCTATATCATTGGATTCTCAAGGAGGCACAGGTGGTAATCCCTGGAGATTCAGGCACTTACAAGGAGGCACAGGTAGGTCAACTTCAGCACCATCTCTGTATCCTGGGCCTTTTAGCAACATCCTGGGTCACCAGTGGCCCAATCTGGGGGAGGCTGAACTGGCATCTGGGAGTGGTGCAGGGCCGTGAAAGTGCATTTGCCCCATCCACTGGCCTAAAGGGCACCTACACCAGCGTCCAGGCACCCCACAGCTCCATAGTGGCCGAACCTGGAAATGCACCACCGCAGAGCTATGCTGGCATCCAAGTGGAACCAGCGTATCAGGGTTTTCCCAGGGGTGGAGCTGAAGTTAGTTGGCTTCCACCAGTGACGAAGGTATAAATTTTTAATGGGGTGGGTTTGGGGGTGGGGCCATGCCCCTGATGGCCCCACCTCCCCAAGCCCCACCCCCGGCCTCAGTGCTTATAAAAGCAGCTCTCTGAGGCTGGGGATAGAAGACTCCCCTGCCCCCCCCCCCCCCCCCCCCCCCCGGCTGGGCTCCCAGCCGGCAGCTCCTTCTGCCCTCCCCTCTGGGCAGAGGCATAGCTAGGGAAAATGGAGCCTGGCGCAAAATCTGCCCCGGCCAGCTGATGATGCTGGAATCCACCCTGCTGCAGGTCAGACCAACTCCAGGAAAGAGCTTTAAACCAAATCTTGAACCACAACACAGCTAATAACTTCACAAACTCTTTCGTTATAACATTTCCTAAAGGGGAATTTCTAATATGCCATTTCTCTTTCATTGGGCCCACCATATGTCTGTAAGGAAATTATCAGTTTCCTCAGTCAAGCTCTGGCCCTTCCTTTTGCTGCTGCAGGCCAGACTGACTGAGGGATGGAGGAAGGTATGTTGCAGTTGGCAAGATATGAGCAACTTCGGGGGAGGGCGGTTTATAAATATAACAATAAATAAATAAATAAATAAACTTTACCAACTGCCCAAGCCCCCAGTGAGCTCTTGTCCTCCAGGCCCTGAAGTCTAAACCTACCAATGGAAATAAAATGCAAACATGAAAATAGCATGGGTGTGTTCTGGGAACCTTCATCTCACTTCTGCTATGAATTCACCAAGTGCTCTTTCTATCACTGAGGTATAGACTGGCTCTTGAATGTATCCGGAAAGTCACCAGGGAGATGCCCTGGCAGGGCCACTAGGAACCAGAAGCAAATTGCGTCCAGAGCCACTCTGGTGCTAGCTGATCTTCAGAGACTGCTCAGCCCAGCCTTCAGTTACAACCATTAAGACAGCAGGTATAAATTCACCCATTCTCATGACATCCAAGGCAAAGCCCAGTAGGCTGTGGCACTGCCAAGTCTGCACAGTGTATGTAGCCTGCGTCTGGGGATGACACTACAGGCCTGCTCTGCTGGATTGTTGTAAGGATGCCAGCAAGAAGACAAAGAAGAGTTGGTTTTTATACCCTGCTTTTCTCAACCTTTAAGGAGTCTCAAAGCAGCTTACAATCACCTTATCTTCCCAGGCACCAACAGGTGGGGCTGAGAGAGTTCTAAGAGAGCTGTAACCACAGCAGTGGAGGAAATAAACCCAATGTATTGTCAAAGGCTTTCACGGCCAGATTCAACTGGTGGTGGTGGGTTTTCCGGGGTGTGTATCCCTCTGTGATACACCTCTGAAGATGCCAGCCACAGATGCAGGCAAAACATTAGGAACAAGATCCACCAGACCACAGCCACACAGCCTGGAAAACCCACCACAACCGAAATGAGCCCAGTTTTCCAGATTAGAGTATTTTTTCAATGTAGGATTGCCAGCTCTGGGTTGGGAAACACCGGAGATTTTGGGGGTGGAGCCTGAAGAAAGTGGGGTTTGGTGAAGGGAGGGCCTTCAATGCTGTACAATGGCACAGGGCCCACCTTTCACATTCTCTCCGGCTCCTGCTGAACTTATCTCTGTTGGCTGGACTGGACATAGCAGGAGGCCTCTCCAGCCACCCTCTGGACGCTGGCAATCCCGTTTGAACACCGAACGCCTTTAAGTGCAGCTGGGAAAAAAACAAACCCCCTTCTCCATGTGGCACTCACAACAACCCTGCAAGGTAGCGTCGTCATCCCCTTCCCAACACTCTGTGCTGCAGCTGCGCCAGTCAAGGCTGTTTTGCAAGCTGTGGGCGCGGGTGGGCCGAGGAGGGGAAGCAGGCCCGGCTTTCCCCGCTCGGGAAGATGCTCCTTGTCGGCCTTTTGCGCCTCGGCCCCGCTTGGCTCGCGCTGTTCGCTGCGTGGACGTTCCTCCTCCTCGGAGGAATTTCCACCCTCAGGCGGACTCCTTCGGCTCCCCGCCTTCCACTTCCCCTCTGCCAGCAGGGCAGGCCTCTTTCCCCGCCGGCGGCCAGACGGCGAAGTCGCTGCACGCCCACCCGCTCGGGCAACCTCCTCCGTGCACCCCCGCTGCTCGCCTCCGCGGCTGCCCTCTTCTTCTTCCTCGGCGGCCATGCCGGCCCCCCTCGGCCGCCTCTGCCTGCCCCTCCTCCTCCTCCTCCTGCTCGGCCTGGCCTTCTCCCCCGGCTCCCCCAGCCCGCTGGCCCCCTTCGACCTCCTCTACGCCGACGGCGTGCGGGCGTACTTCGCCCAAGACTGGCCGCGGGCCGCCGAGCTGCTGCAGCGCGCCTTGGACAGTTACGCGCGCCTGCAGGACGTGCGCCGGAGGTGCCAGCGCGGGTGCCGGGCCGAGGCTGGCTGGGCGGCCGGGGAGGCGCCGCTGCTAGGGCGGCCCTGGGAGACCGGCTTCTTCGAACGGGTGCTGCAGCGGGCCGAGTGCCTGCAAGAATGCCTGGCGCGCCGCCTCGACGGGCAGCCCTCCCTGCACCGGAGCACCGCCGAGATCCAGCGGGACATGGAGCGGAGGGAGCCCTACAACTATCTGCAGGTGGCCTTCTTCAAGGTGAGCAGGGCTGGTCCAAACGCGGCTCAGGCGGCTGCTTTCCAGCGTGGTTAAAAGTGGGGGGCTCTACTCTGGAGAACCGAGTTCGAGTTCCCATTCCTCCACATGAGCACCGGACTCTAATCTGGATTGGTTTCCTCTCTCCTGTACATGAAGCCTGCTGAGGTGGCCGCGGGCTGGTCATCGTTTTTCAGAACTCTCTGAGCCCCTCCTACCTCACAAGAGATCTGCTTTGGGGAGAGGGGGTGAAGGACTCTGTAAATTGCTTTGAGATTCCTTACAGTTGAGCAAAGTGGGGCATAAATCCACACTCTTCTTCTATAAAGTGGGTCTGTGTTCTAGATCCACATGTCGAAGGCACAAAAGGAAAGGAGTTTGTAAGGCACTTTGAGACTCCTTCCAGTTAAGAAAAACGAGGTATTATTCTGTAACCCCACCAACCCCACAAGCTGTCCATTGTGGAGAGAGAAAGGGAAGAAATTTGTAAACTGCTTTGAGACTCCTTTCAAGAGAGGAAGGTATAAATCCAAACTCTCTTTTCAGCCCCACTGACCTCACAAGGTGGCTGTTAGAAGAAGAGGAGTTTTAGGCCGCTTTAAAACACCTTATGGTTGAGAAAAGCGCGGTATAAATCCAAACACCACTACCACTACTACCGGTACTACCACCTCCTCCCCTTTATCTGGCCTTGGAGTGCAGTAGCGCCACAGAATAGTCTCAAAGCCAACCTCTGTGGCAGAAAACATTTTTTTGAGTGTGAGGGGTTGTTGTTTTTTTGAGTGCTCATCAACTGTTGGATTCTTTGAATTATCATTAGGCTGTGAAAGTTTGGGTTAGGCAAAATTCAGAGGTCACCTTGCAGGGTTGTCATAAGGATGGCATACAAGTAGAAAATGCTATAATCCCTTCTGTGTGTCCATTGGGAGAAAGGTGGGGCATAGATGAAGTGAATACATTTTCTCTCCTTTTACTGGAAAGCCTACCTTCCCTTTTTCACTCATATGCGAGGGTTACCTCTCAAAAGTGAGGACAAGGATTTTTTTATTTTTAATGCACAACCAGGCTACAAAATGTGCAATTCCAGGGATGGGATGGGGTGAGTGGGGGTGGATCAGATGAGTGGGAGTGGATCACAAATAACGTTGATGCTATTCAAAAATTTAAACTGTGCAAAAGTTATGTTAGCTTGAATATAGCAATCTTCTGCATTTGTGTTTTCGGATTCCCAGTTCTGAGGATTTTCGCCCACTCTGTGTAGGCTGATAAATGTCAAAGAATGTGACTGTGCGCACGCAAGGAACATACACAAGTTGTGTTGCAGCGACATTTATTTATTTATTTATTTATTTAATTTGTTAGACAGCCCTACCCCCAAAGGGCTCAGGGTGGTGTACAATAAAACCAACAATAAGTAATAATAAAACATAATACAATAAATGAGTTATGCACATGAATTATGATCACAGGCCACTATGCCTTTTCAAAAAGACCTAGTGGAGGGAGTGGAGGAAAAAGGAACATTTTAAATAGAGTGATACTTGGGTAGAGGAGCTAACACCAGAGGTGGTGATAGGCAGTGCCATTTTTTTTGTTTACTTCATTTATACCGCATTTTTCTCCCCAGCGAGGAGCCAAAATGGATTACATTGTTCTTCCGTTTTCCATTTTATCCTCACAACATTCTTGAAAAGTGGATTAGGGTGAGAGCACATGATTGGTCCAGTGTCACCCAGTAAGTTGCTGTAGTTGAGCAGGGATTCAAACTTGGTTTCTCTCACATCTAAGACTGGCACTCTAACTTCTGCATCTTTGCTTGCAATACGGGAGCTGTCAACATTATTTCCCTCCCCTTCCCCATGATTAGAAAATTCATATACTCACAGAACTCTTCCATTTTCAGTTTCCCTCGGGGATGCTCATTTTTTTTTAAATGTCCACATATTTCACAGAGTTGCATGAGTATGGCATGATGAGTTTTAAAAGCTTGGAAACAAAGCGTAGGGGTATCTCAAGGATACCAGTTAGGAAAAAGGATAGTCCTGACCCCTAAATTTAAGCTATAATTATCCTTTGCAATGCAAAGTGTAATTGAGTCACTGCTAAGCTATGGTGATCCAGGCATTTTCTGAATGGACAACATATCTCTGGGGAAAACTGGGATCAAAGAAACCGGGATGTTTCTATCTCGGTTTCTCCCTCCACCTGGCAGAGCATTCAGGCTGGGAGGAAGAACTCCAGGTGAATATGCATGGCCTCTGGTTTAGTTTCATTTTCCTCGCCAACATTGCCGCACATGCGCAAACTGTTCCGTTTTTCCAACGTTTTGATTGGCTGCAGGCGGTGAGGCGGGGAAAATAAACTGACCCGTCTCCCTCGGTGTTTTCATGGGAGCGGGATTGGTGTGGGGTTTTTTAAAAAAGGAACTGCCAATTTATCATTTTTTGAAAGCTGCTGGATAAGGGAAATCTCGCTGGGCGGGCTTGAGTTAGACCCGGAAGCCATGCGGAAGTCATGTTTCACCTCCTTATCCCAGGATATATGGTCTGTGCAGAAAACGCTCCAGTGGAGTATTCGAGGCAAGAAAGAAACAGAAATTGTTTTCGGTGATCCAGAGGAGTATACAGGGCAAGAAAGAAATAGAAACAGTTTTCCTTTGGATACCAACTGCATACCAACTGTAGACTTCCTTGGTGGTCTCCCATCCAAGTATTAACCAGAGCCAACCCTTCTTAGCATCTGAAATCTGGTGAAATTGGACAAGCCTGGGCCATTGGGTTAGGGTGGTTGTTCTTTGTGTGTGTGTGTGATTTTGCCATGAAGTCACAGCTGTTTTATGGCAATCCTATAGGGTTTTCGAGGCAAAAGATGTTCAGAGGTGGTTTGCCGTTGCCTGTCTCTGTGTGTGCTGAGAGAGGTCTGAGAGAACTGTGACTGGCCCAAGGTCACCCAGCAGGCTTCATGTGAAGGAGTGAGAAATTGAACCAGGTCTCCAGATTAGAGGCTGCCACTTTTAACCACTACACCATGCTGGCTCTCCAATTAGGAACACCTATATTTCTACTCAACATACTGGTTCTGCTCCCAGAATGACTGTTGTTCTAAGACAGTGTTGTTTAGTGGTTAAGAACAGATGACTTTAATCTGGAGAACTTGGTTTGTTTCCCCACTCCTCCACATGAAGCCTGCTGGTGACCTTGAGCCAGTCACAGTTCTCTGAGAACTCTCTCAGCCCCACCTACCTCACAGGGTATCTGTTGTGGGGAGAGGAGGTGAAGGACTTAGTAGTTGCTTTGAGATTCCTTCTTAAGTTCCTTTGATTGGTATAAATCCAAACTCTTCTTCTATCAAACGGATCTGTGTTCTAGATCCACATGTCAAAGGCACAAATCCCTGTTGCTTAAAAAAGTCTAACTTTCCAGTTGATGTTCATAACCTCACATTATGAAGTACATGGTTTTGTAACACATGTTCTTAAACTGTTTCCTCCCAAAATTAAATTGAAAAAGGCCTTCAGACTTTGTCAAAATTTCTTCCCCAGCTCATGATCCACAATGGTTCCTTTCTTACCTCACATGACTTTTCAACTGAGCTATTCTTTCTCCACAGCTCAAGCGACTGGATGAGGCTGTTTCTTCTGCTCACACTTTCTTTGTGGCAAACCCACAGCACTTACAGATGCGGGAGGATATGGAAAAATACCAGCGCATGTCAGGGGTGAAAGCAGAGAGCTTTCGGGATCTTGAAGCCATGCCGCACTGGGTACGTATGGGAACTGGGATGCTCCAGGCTGTTCAGAAAGGCTGCTTTGTAGATGCTGGTAGCCATGTTGGATGGAAAATTCCGAAGAGGGGAAAATGTATGCATAAAAAAGAATTTAACTCAAAGGGAATGCACTCTGAAAACAAAGGAGACAGCACAGTCTTCCAGTGGTTCAGGTGGAGGCTATGCATAAATGGCCACTGCGACCTTTTAATTTTATTTATTGTATTTTATTTTTCCATTTATATCCCGCCCTCCCGAACAGGGGTCAGGATGGCAAACAATAAAAACAGCCATAAAACCACTTCAAACATAAAACCAATTAAAAAAAACACAGATGGGGATGTCCCTCCCTCCCCACCGTACCCACAGGAGGCCAGTGATGATAAAGTCAAGTCAGTCCAACTGGCCAGATGGAAATGCCTGGCAGAAAAGCTCCGTCTTAACAGGCCCTGCCGAAACAATTTAAGTCTTGCAGGGCCCTGATCTCATTCAGGAGCTTATTCCACAAGGTGGGGGCCAGGGCCGTAAAAACCCTGGCCCTTGTGGTAGCCAGCCGGATGTCTCATGGACCAGGAACCTCCAACAGATTCCCATCCGACAAGCGGAGGGACCTAGTGGGGCAGTTGCTACACTTTCCTGTGAAAGTAGCTGTGGCGTAGTGGTTAAGAGCAGGTGCTGTTGGCCAGCCCACCAGGATCCTCTTCCAGTTTCCTTTCAGAGAGAATGCTTGGAAGCTGCAGATTGAGGTGGCCCCAAACAAGCCCACATTTTAGCGGTTCCTCTAAGGCCAAACCACTCATACTTTATTTATTTACATCATTTATTCCCAGCCTTTTTTGGGGATCCAGAACTGCTTATATCATTCCCCTTGCTTCCATTTTATCTGCAAAACAGCCTTGGGAAGTGGGCTAGGCTGTATGTGACTTGCCTGAGGTCACCCAGCCAGCCACCATGGCTGTGTGGGGACTCAAACCCGGGTCTCACACATTATAATGCAACATTCTAACCACTACACCATTCTGGTTCCTTCTAGAATGCGCAAGAAATTATTCTCTCGGTACAAACCTCCTGCTTAGGATTTGCTTCTGAGTTTGCTCCACTTCTCCACAATGGGCCAAGAAGCTGCTTTCCAGATGGGAGATTATCTCCCTGGATAGTAGCATGGCAGATGGCTGGCCCCGTAGAGTTTTTGCATCCCCCTGTGTACATGGCGGGTGGGGCTAGCTTTGCTGCTGAGAGACAGGCTAGCCAAGGGTGGGAAACAGCTTGTGAAAAATACTTGTGGGAGGAGAACTCAAATGATCACATGGTCTCTAGTTGAAGGGGGAACAGCATTTTTATTTTTTAAATTTTTGCAGGGCACACAAATGGGTATTTTCAAAACAGTGTAAATCCTGTAGATTCAGGGACACTGCTATGACCTATGACACATGGGACGCATGGTAAACTGCATGATTAGGTTTTACTTGCAAGGGCTAAGTGCCACAGTGTGTCCCCGTCTCACCGCTCCCCCGATATTGCTGAATCAAAATTTGAGGCTCATCTCACACCTTGAAAGGAGCTTGACTTTCTTACACGGGACAGAATTTTCTAAGTAATGTCCAATGCTAGATACAGGTTATCTGTCTGTGTTTTGAATGTACTTTTGATTTGTACTTCAGAAATGTCTGTAATGCTCTAAGCCTATTTTAATATGCCTAATAAAGGTTGTTGTATTGTATTGAACAATTGAGCTTAACTTTCAGAGTTTGTAAGAGTAGGAGCTACATACCCCCCAAAGAAAATTTGTCCTTGTAAAAATTTAGAGTATCGTATAGTGGTTAGAGTGTTGGTCTAGGATCTGAAAGACCCAAGTTCAATTCCCCACTGGGAATCTATTCACAGGATATTTTTTTCCTCATGTCCATCTTGGGCGTGCACAGGAATGTGTTGCAGTGGCGAAGCTCCTGGGGGGAGGGTGCACCATGCACCGGGAGTACGGATTTCGGTCACGTGGGGAGCGCAAAATTCCCCCCGGCCCCTCCCCCTTCCCCCCCGTGGTCCCCCCCCCCCCACTTACTTTAGGAAACCGAGCAGGCTGCAGAACAGGCCTTCCTGTTCTGGTGGGAACTACATTTCCCAGGGTCTCCTGGGAAATGTAGTTCCCACACACAGGAAGGCCTGTTCTGCAGCCTGCTTTGTTTCCTAAAGTAAGTGTGCGTGGGGGGGAAATCATACCCGGCCCCCCAGCGGCGGCTTCCCCGGGGGTGCCGCGGGTGGCCCAGGCATGATTCCCCCCTACACACACACTTACTTTAGGAAACCGAGCAGGCTGCAGAACAGGCCTGCCTGTGTGGGAACTACTTTTCCCAGAATACTCTGGGAAATGTAGTTCCCGCCAGAACAGGCCTCCAGCCTGCTTGATTTCCTAAAGTAAGACGGGGGGGGGGGCAAAAAGCCAAAGTGTGCACCAGGCGCACTCTGGCCCAGCTACGATGTGTTGTGAGTTCCATTTGGGGGACTTGCATGCCTAGAGCAATTTGGGACAGTGGCGCAAGGGGAAAGGAGGCTCATGCATCATTAAGTTCCCACCACAGAACTCACAGCAAACATCTCATGGGCTCTTTCCGCACAAATCTCCTAAAAAGTTTGTAAAACATTTTTTACAACGTTTGTAAAACTTTTGTTTGCACTCATGCCCTTGAAATGATTTCTGACTGCCATTTTTAGTTCTATGCTTCAATACTTCACTTTTTAGTTCTGTGCTTCAATGCTTCACAGCCTCATGCTGCATTCTCTACTCCTCGTATTCTTGATGCTTTGAAGACTGCCCTCTCCCAAATAAAAAAAACAGAGAAGTGCTGCAAAGGAACTGGCGAGGGGCAGCTGAGTGGGCTCAGGAGATGGTGCTGAGGAGGAAGTTCAGGGAAGCAGAGAAGTGTAGATCGCACAGCAACGGAAGACATTTTCAAAACGTTTCACCCATAGAAGCGCTTTAAAAGGAGATTCATTTAAACGTTTTGAGGCTGGAAATAAAACATTTTGGGATTAAAACAATGCAGAACTCCATGGAGGAAACGTTTAATTTCCTGCCTCAAATTGTTTTAAATGAATTGGGAGGAAAAGTTCATTGTGTGAGCATGACAAAAATGTAACATCTAGGCCCTAGATTCCCCCTCACCCACTCATCTCCCATTTTATAGGTAAATTAAAATAATGCAGTACAGAGAAGGCTGCCAAAGGGACAGAGTAGGGGAACAAATTCCAAGGAGGGCAATTGATTTGGCTTTCATTGATAGGAGGTGGGCCCTGGAAATCTCCCAGAATTAAAATTCTGGACTACGGGGATCAGTTCCCCTGGAGAAAATGGCTGTGTTGGAGAGCAGACTCTGTTGAATCAAATTCCTGCTGAGGTCTCTCCCATCCCTAGTCTCTAACTCCAAATCTCTAGGAATTTCCCTTCCCAGACTTGGCAGCTTCACCCATGGGGCTCTAGGATAGAACTAGGCCTCTGTATTGTCGAAGGCTTTCACGGCCGGAATCACTGGGGTGCTGTGTGGTTTCCGGGCTGTATGGCCGTGTTCTAGCAGCATTCTCTCCTAAAGGAGAGAATGCTGCTAGAACACTGCCATACAGCCCGGAAACCACACAGCACCCCAACTAGGCCTCTGCTTGCATGTTTAGTTGCTACAGGCCACTGGAGGGCAGCCCTTCCCTATTCCCAGACACGAATGAAACAGCTGTGGCTTTGTGGCTTTACAGGTGGCTTACGAAGCTGGTGTGCATCATTACAGTGCGGATGACTATCAGCAGGCAGTGGCAAAGCTTGAGGAGTCCCTCAGAGAAGGGCTGCTGGTGCTGGAGGATTGCCGATCCCTCTGTGAGGGGCTGCAGGAGGAAGAAGAAGAGGAGGAGGAGACACAACGTGGCCTCTATGAAGCCATTGCAGGTAGCAGCAACAGCAGAAGGGAGCTCTGTGGCTGCCAGCTGAGAGTCTCATGAATGGAGCGAAGAAGTGCATGTGGTTTGGGGGGAGCAAATTCACCTGAGTTAAACGGCATCGCCAATGAATTTGCTTCCAGCAGTTTTTCTCTGAGTATTTTGTCACTGTATATTCTCCAGATATTATCTGTATATTTGCTTCATTTTTGCAAAAAGAAAAGAAAAAGGAAATATATGTTTGATCTGCACCTACAAGTGAGGACTGAAAAATTCTATTTTCTCTTTACCAAACCCCTACAGTGGGGTTATATTCATCTGCCTCTTTTAATCATCATTTGACTCAATGTTGCTTTTCAGCTTCTATGCGTGTTTACGCTCCACAAAATCTGTGCGAAATATGAAATATCAATTCATATGTAATGGTTGTTTATTTGCTTGGCTTCTCTCAGAATGGGAACTGGCTTATTTGTACTTCAGTTCTTCTCCGCTGTGGGTTTGAATCTTCCAGACATGTTCTAGTATTGGAGGAATTTTCCTCTGGGGGAAAAGCATTCGCCTCACACAAGGTGATCTTTGAGGCTCCTTGAGTCAGAGGAAGGCTCTTTCTATATCCCTCGTATCTAACCCATTGTTTATAGTATACTTTTATATATCTGAAGGAACACTGAATTGGACGTGATACATTTCTTGTGTTTGGCTGTGAACACCCGCAGATTATTTTCTTCCACAACGTCTACAAGCTATTTTTCTTTATTTTTCTTTCTAAGCTTCTAGTATTGATCACTGCATTTTACTCATTTTGTCTCTTTCAAAAAATGTTCTTCCTCTTTTTCCCCTTCTGATTTTGCCAATAAGTATCCATGTACACCTTCCCTGAACAGAACAACAAATTTCCTGTTCTGTAGCAAAGAGGGGAAAAATATGTTATGAAGTAGAGTTGTTTTCTGCAGGTATTGAATTTCTCCCTTCATCTTAAGCTTTGTTAAATAAAAAAAGGATAGGGTTAGTTAGTATCTTTTAAATTAACATTCTTAGATATAAAACTAAGGTGTAGCCTGATCCTGTGCACATCTACTCAGAAGTATGTCTCACTAGTGAAACATAATCCCATCTATTATTTTAGAATGGCAAATTTAGGTTAGTTTTTAACCTTTCTTTTTTTCTCTCCCCTTTTGTGTACTCCTGCAGTGCTTCCTTTCTCATTTTTCTGGGGTTGAAGTGGAGCATGATTATGTTTTATTTTGCCTCAGTTCTCTTAAAGATGTGGGTTAGGTCCTGTGGAGTCTGATCTTCCCTGCCTTCCTCAGCTGTCCCAGTGTGACCCAAAAACTGATGCTTTGTAACCTTCATAAACAAACAGGTGGCACAGGTTGGTGAAATGAGCAATGAGGGCATTGGGCAATATCATCCTTCCCTTTCACTTTATCTGAGAGCTTCTTCTGCTAGTAGAAGACATGATAAGGGGTGACATGATAGCCATGTTTAAATATTTGAAGGGATGTCATGTTGAAGATGGAGCAAACTTGTTTTCTGCTGCTCGAACAAAGAGTAAAGGATTCAAGGTGCAGGAAAAGAGATTCCATGTAAACCTTAGAAACAACTTCCTGATGATAAGGCCTGTTTGACAGTGGAATATTCTGCCTCAGAGGGTGGTGGAATCTCCTTCTTTGGAGGTTTTTAAACAGAGACTGGTTGGCCATCTGTCAAGAGCGCTTTGATTATGCATTCCTGCGTGGCAGGAGGTTGGATTTGGTGGGCCTTGTGGTCTTTTCCAATTCTATGATCCTAAGATGGGAGGGTGACCTTGCCCTGTTCCACTTTCTCAGGGCAGCTCCAGTTACTGTGTGGCATCTTCTGAGGTGGGTTTCCAGAATGGCTAGGGGAAGACTTGGTCGCCCTGAAAAGAACTGGCCCCTTAGGGAGTTATTTGACCTGTTGTGAAAGGCCATGTGGTTTTCTGCAGTGGTCCAAGTAGTTCCCCTGGGCCATTGTTTTTTGAGGCAGGTACATAGAGGGAAAGCAGAAGTGCCTTCACAAGCACTCCATGGCCCAATCCAGAGTGGCAAAGGTGCATGCAGGAAGAAAGGAGATCACACAGATCACGTATTACTGTGACAGAGTTCACAAGTTTATTATTTTCATTTATAGGAATGTATCTGGTCAAGACATCAAGACAATCAGTGTAAAAAGACTTTGTCCACAAATGGAAGTCACTTCTGGAGTCAAAACATCACCCCACAGCTTTGTCCCCTCTGTAAGAATGCCTCCCTGAACAATTCTGCTTTGCACTTTTTGCAAAACTATAGAAGAAATTATTATTTTTAAGTGGAATTAACATATTTCTGTACAGTAGCAGTTAAAGCTTCAATGCTACAAATGTTTATTTTAAAAAAAATGTTCCACTGGGGTCAGGGAGATTTACTCCCAAGAAAGCAGACAAAGTTTTAAGCTTCCTAGGTGTTCTCTCATGAGACTATTCAAATTCCATTTGATTCCCTGGAATATCTCTCTCATGTTTCTTTCGTTCTGCTTGCTAAATGTGTCTTTGGCATTTTTCCTCAAATCTCTGACCTTTTTCTTGTTCCTGATTCACCCTGTCTCCTCTGCTCCTTGAAACCATATACTTGGCATATAAACAGGAAATCCTGAGTATAGCCTCATTTTGCTACATATATTCTTCCCCTATGACTCCCGTCTGGTTCCATTTTCTCCCAGTGTTGGTTCACCCAAGTCTGTTATTTTATTTTTGCACACTATTTCTCCCTGAAGTCACAGATCAGTTAACAGCTTCTGAGATTTCATGCCTTCAAAATCTAAGAACATTCCGGAGATTGCCAATAAGTCTAAAGCACTCACAGTTCAAATTTAGAGATAAAACTTGGCAAAATGCACATTTAAAAAATTCTCATTCCAAATATGAAAGGTGAAATTGAAAATTCTGGCAGGCTGTAAGCATTGTTGGCATTTGCGTCAGCTCTAGTTTTCTGTAGGGTATCATGCCAGAAAAAGTGTTCCTTGGAAACAGGAATCTCTGGCAGCCTTTGCAGAGCCTCTTCCCAGTGTTTAAAAACCCTAGATCAGAGATCTGCTACATTTTTGAGACTGCGGGCACTTTTAGAATTCTGATGGCACGGTGGGTGCAGAAACAAAATGGCTGCCGCAGAATAGTGTCTCAGGTGTAGAGCCAGTCACAAAATGATTGTCTCAGCTTAACCTCAGTAATGCAGTGCAGATCCTTATGTTGTGGTGGCAATTGTCGCCAGTGCAGTATTAAAAAAATCTGCACAGCCAATCAAATCTCCAATAGTCCATCAGAAGTCTTCCTGGGCAAAAGCCCTACCTGGCCTCACCCACTTTCTAAGAAGTCACCATAAATGTTGTGTCAACTGGTGCCCTAGCTCCTAAAGGCACCATGTTGGGGACACCTTCCATTGAGAAACAGTCACAACCTGTCACTTGAGTTCAGTACTCCATCTTGCCATCTTATTGATATGCACAGATGGAGGTCTAAAGCATCTGGGTTGACAAACAGCAGGACGACATAATTACAGAAAAGACATTCAAGACAGGGACAGAGGATCACAAAGAATTCCAAACACACAGTTACAGATGACTCAGGAATATTATAAATCGTAGTTTAGCCTGTAGAAGCAGCCATGTTAGAAACCACGATGTTCTCTCTTTGCCTTCTAGCCCACTACATCCAGGTCTTGAAGTGCCGGCAGAAGTGCGTCCTCGACATCGCCACAAAGCCAGGGCGGTTTTCTTCCATAGAGGACTTCATCCCATCTCATTTTGACCTGCTGCAGTTTGCCTATGACCAAGGTAAACAGCCTCCGTGCACCAAGAGGAAGCCTGGAACTTCCTGTCTCTGTCATGACCAGGAGCACTGCCAGAGCAGGAGGCAAAGGCAGGCACCTTGACCGTCTCTTCTCTTTCAGTTGGGAACCAGACCCTTGCTGCTGAATGTGCAGCGACCTACTTGCTATTCTACCCATCAGATGAGAGGATGCTGGAGAAGATGAAGCAGTATCAGGTGGCACTGGGGGCGGAAGCACCTGTTACTGCCAGAGAGGTACTGGCAATATTTACCCTGCCTGGAATCTGTCTCTATGGTCCTCCTAGGTCAAGGGTCTGCAACCTATGGCTCTCCAGATGTTCATGGACTACAAATCCCATCAGCCCCTGCCAGCATGGCCAATTGGCCATGCTGGCAGGGGCTGATGGGAATTGTAGTCCATGAACATCTGGAGAGCCGCAGGTTGCAGACCCCTGTCCTAGGCAAATTAGGTTCATCTCTTGCATGCAAGGTGTGCTCCATAGAAAGCCATGGACTCCAGTTCCCATTGCACTCCAGTTCCCATTGAAAAGATCTACTATAAAAAAAAAAAAAAGATCAACTGCTCTCCATGAGCTGGTCAGTAGACCTCAGTCAAATATCCCATGAAGCCAAAAATGCCCACTATATAGGAGGCAATGTATTTTTTAAAATGTTTGTTATAATGTCATTTGTTAGTGAGGGCAGGAGTTAGTGTTTTCTGAGTCCTTGGGGCAGGAGGCTGAGGGAAACCTAGCAGCACCGCAAAGTTTTCTCTCCTGAACACCTGCTGGTATCTCCAAACAGGGATTTAGATCAGCAGCAGCAAAATGTTTAGAGTTTTGTTTTATGTGTGCAGAAGATTTGTGTGTAGCCTCTTCAGAGTCTTGCTCAAAGTGGCTTACAATTAAACACCACAGTGTAAAATGCACACTGTTAAAAAACACAAGCAGCATATAAACTATCCATAAAAGTGAACAAATCATTAAAAGTGATAAGATAAAATCCCCTGATGAAAAGTCTGGGTAAGAACTAGTGTTTTAGTCTGCCATCTAAAAGAAAGCAAAGGAGGAGCAAGGCAACCCTCAAGGAAGATGGCTTTCCAAAGGTGCCACCACAGAAAATGCCCTGTCTCCGGTTGCCTCACCTCTGGAAGTGGGGGCACAGTGAACAGGTCTTGAGAGGCTGATCTGAATTAGGGGATAATTAGTTTGATTGTTTCACAGTAATGCTTACTTAACTCAAGGCTTAGTTTTCTGATTAAGTATTAATATTCTTAGCAATTAAAAGTATTGTTGTCATTTAAAATAATTGACCTTTGTTTTGACAGTAGTTGATTATACACTGCTGCCATGCCAAGCAGTAAAGGAACGTCTCCTTCATGGGAGAGATTTCTGCATAGACGTGCTTACACTTACAACACTGCTAATCCTGGAAGCCCCATCGTTAGTGAGAGCGAGGAAACCCCAATGTTTCCTTTCGCTTTGGGGTTTTGCTCCTTCTGGGTCACTCCCCTGTCCAAGCCAAGAATGAAGATTACTGTTTTTGTCTCTTTTTTAAGCCATTTACATGTAATATCGATATTCCTTATATCGATTTTGTGCAGGCTGCTACAACTTTTTGTTTTTTTTCAGGGAAATGTCAGCTGTTGATCCCCACAAAGAGTGGGGCAAGGGAGATGGTTTCCTTCCTCCACTCCTTACAGGGATTGACAGCTGGCATTTCCTGCGGAAAAAAAATGGTTGCAGTATACACACTATCAATATAAGGAACATCGACATTACATTTAAAGGGCTAAAAAGAAAACAAAAATGGCAATCTTCATTCTTGGCTTGGATGGAGGAGCAACCCGGAAGTGGGGGCAGGGAAGGGGTGCAAGCTGCCCAGCAGGCAATGGGTCAGCTCCTCGAATGTAAGCAAGGAAATGCGAGGAGACCCCATTGCGAAGGCACTGTGAGGCAAGGAGCAGTGTGGGAAGTGCTCCATGCATAACTGGCCGGTGTCTGAGCATTATTTCACCAGGGTTTTTTTTTTTATGGTGAGTTGAATGTCCGGTCCTAAACAGCACCCTCTACAATTTCCTCTTGAAGCAGTTCAGTTGTGGAGGCTACACCAGTTTTGAGTACCATGGCCGGTATGTTTCACTGATGTCAGACTTCCAAATTGTACCAGTAGGCTTCGCTTATTCGGCACAGATCCACAGCAGTGCAGATATTGTCTGTGTCCCTTTCTGGGGGATCTGGCCGGTTAGAATAAATGAAGATGATATTTGATCATTTTATTAAAGCAGTTTGATTGGACTTCAGATTTATTGATCAGTGTTGGCATTTTCTGACATTTCTCAGTATTCTTATAAAATTCTAAGATTTCCAGCATGTTGACACAGAGAGAGGGGGCCAAACTGCATGTCTGGGTTTTTAAGAGTTGGATCCCCAACAGCCATACAGCAGCTGCAGAGAATGACTATTAAAAATAAAGGAGAAGTCATTTGGGCTCAGAAAGCTGCTGTAGGGAGAAAAGGGGCTCCTACCTTATCCCCTAAGCAAGGGGTGTCTAACTCATTTGTTGTGATGGCTGGATATTACAAAAATGTCACTTAGGTGGGCGGGGTGGTGGTGGTGGTGGTGGTGGTGGCTGCCACAGCTAGCCCCCAAATGGCACTCAGGGGTGCCCGAACTGGTGAGCCCAAAGCGGGGGGGGGGGGGGCTGCCTTGAATGGGCTTATCAGGCCCATGAGCCAGCTAAGGCAACCCCCCCCCCTTGCTTCTGATCAGGAAGCCTCAGCTGGCTCATGGCCCTGATAAGCATTCTCAAGGGGCTGTATCTGACCCTCAGGCTGCATGTTTGACACCCCTATCTGAAGCCATTTTCCTGAGCAAGAATAGCTAGGGGGTAAGTCATTGCTCTACTTTTGCACCTGCAGTATGGAGATGTTTTGTAAACATGGAGCAGCAAAAGTGGGAAAACAGCTCAGCCCCATCACTATTTTGACATGGGGAAACAGCTAGGGGGGGAGACAAGGACCATACTCGCATCCCATGGCAGCTTTCTGAGTCCAAACAGCCTCTTTTAATTTTTTAACAGCCATTCTCTGCAGCCCAGATGCAAATTTTTAAAAAACCTGTGCATCTCATTTGGGCCAGAGAGGGAGGAGAATTGATTGCTGTTAGGGATGGTCGTGCGTATTTTCTGGAAGTGCCTGCTTAATTTTATCCCCAGGGAATTCACAGTGATTTAATCCACAGGGAATTCACAGTTATGTACACCGGTCTCTCATGGAGAAGAAGCTGATCTACTATGCTGTAGAGCACCTCGGGGAAACATTTGATGATCCCGTAAGTAGCTGCAGTCTCCTTTGCGGTGGGGGGGGGGTGGGGGGAAGAATCTAATAGGCCTCATATTCTCATAGCGACTTACTTGAGGAACCCAGTCTGACAAGCTGTTATCTGGGCTTTTGGCTTCACGTATGGAGCAGCTCACTCCTCCTGTCTCAGTGCCTGGCAGAAGTCGTGAGCCCAAAGAATCATCATCTTAAGGAAACAGAGTAGCGTGCTTCAGAATGGCTGCTGCCGCTGCTTGAGTATGGCAAATTCCTAAGGGCAAGAATATGGGGGAACCTTTTAAGAAAGACATGTGTCATTATTTTCCCCAAGCAAGAAACCTGTAGAAAGCCAGCTGGTCAAATTACAGTGATCCCTGTTGAGTGGATTAGTTGTGGTGGGGTAAAGGCAGGGCCTGTGTGGATTGTGAGGATCGGGTGTGTTGATGTTTCATGATGGAACCATTTATTTATTAGATTTTTATACCACTCTCCCTGTTACTGCACTCTCAGAGTGGTTTTCAACATGGAGTCACAATACATATGTAAAATACAATACAAAAATAAATACACTACAAATATAATATAGTAAGTCATGGTGCCTAAAAACTATCCTAGCAAAGAATGAGCTACTTAGTTCAACAAAGATCATTTGGTCTTCAACCAAAAAGAAAGGACAGTGGAAGGTAGGCCAGCTGAGATGGGTAAACACCATGTTCTGTTCCCCAAGAAAAACAATCTAAAGGTGCCCTATTCTTGGGTAGAACAGAGTGGGAGACACACAAGCAAGGTGTAACAGTTCAAAAACAAGGTTTATTGCTTAGAAGATTGACACCCTAACTCCTCCCAGGGTCTGACTAAGATAAAGTACTTGTTTGATTGGTGAAACAAACTTGAAACTGTAGACTTTTATTCTTTCTTGTCCCCTTTCAAGAAAGTCCACTTGTCTTGCTTTCTCCTGGTTCTCCCAGTCTTTTATCTGGATTCTAATTTCTGTTGACACCTCAACCTTATGTTCTCTAGACTCTATACACTTTAATCTGTGCAGATATTGCAGCCTTCCAACTCCCTGGCACCTTAAACTGACTGACTGAACAGGGGCATTGCTGGGTAATTAAGGAAGACTGCTTCTAGGGAAATTTCTTAAAGGGACAGGGTCTAACTGAAATCCCCCCCCCCCCCCTTAGAACACTGTACAAGGAACTAAACCCATGTTAGCTATAGGGAAACTTAGACTTAATAGGAAAATAACAAAAGCCTCTGTGGGGGCATGTCACACCACTTCTGTCCTCAACTGTAACTCTGTCTCACAGGAGTTGAAAAAAGTTCTACCTCTGGTTGAGGACAGTCAGATAGTCTTTGGGCCAGAGACCATCACTAAGAACCCCATCCGAGGAGGGAGGGGGCACTAAATTCACTGGTGGAAGAGGTGCGGCACTTACCCTGGAAGAGGGGCGAAATTGCCGGTGCAGCAGGGGTGGTTCCGGGGGAGGAACCAACTTTGTCAGCTTTTTCCCGGCCACTTGCTAGCTGGCAGCAAGGAATTCAGACATGTGATCCTTTTGGGTTGTGTAAGTCTATTCAGCCCCATAGAGGCTTCTCAGAAGCGGGTGGGGGGGGGGGGCTGTTTTGCAAGCCTCCTCATGCTACTGGGAAGTCTCTCTGGGAGTGGCAGTGTGGCATGGTCATGGCACCGCCACTGCCCGCCTTGCTGCTTCGATGGGGATTCTCATTGTTATTTGACCATAATGCTCTTTGGGGGTATATTGGGAGAGGCAGTCTCTTGAGGCAGCAACATAAACCACAATCTTGTGCTCTGATGCACAGAGGAAGGTCTGGGAATGAGTCTGCCACCGTGTGGCAACTAAGGCCCTATGGTTTGTTTCTTTAGGAGTTGTGGACTCCAGAAGAGTTGATCCCTGAGGGCCTAAAGGCAAAACACAGGTAAGCTCAAAAGGGATTCTGGGCTGGGTGAAGGGGCAGTACCTCAAAAATCTCTGTAGAGAGAGGTTGCTCCTTTCTAATTTGGGGGGGGGGGGGGAAAGAGTCTCAAGGCTTTTGACCCTGTTACTGATGGCTTATCTGCATTTTCCCAAGAGAAGACCAAGAGAAGCAGAGGCTAGAGGCTCCAGAGAAGGGACAGCAGCAACAAAAAGGTGAGTTGCAAAGGCAGAACAGCAGGGGACCGGCTATTCTCGAGGATAGTGTGACCTGGAACAAGCAGTATTGCCTTTGAAAAAAACATGGAGTGGGATTCAGGTTTCTAGCTCCTATGACTGGAAAAGGAAGGGAAAACCCTGAACGTTTATTTACCATTTTATTTATATATTTCTAATTATAGGCCACCCTTCCCCTTCCGGGCTCAGGACGTCTTCCAACTTTAAATTACACTAAAATCAATAACAATAAACAATACGGCCTATAACAGAGGTGTCCAACTCTAGCACTTCAGATGTTCATGGACTACAATCCCCATCAGCCCCTGCCAGCAGGGACTGATGGGAATTGTAGTCCATGAACATCTGAAGTGCCAGAGTTGGACACCCCTGGCCTATAACAATCTACAACAGATTCATCCAAGACAGCGTTGACATCTCTAACAGGGTTAAACAAATAAATTTCCCTTTGCTCGTAATTTCTGCCAGTATAAAGTGGAAAAAAAGGAATAAAACTGAGCGAAATGAAGACGGGGAAGGGGAAGAGACAGGCCCACTAGTTAGAGTACCATGGCTATCTCAACCATAGGCCTGGTAGAACCACTCTGCCTTACAGGTCCTGCAATACTGTGTCAAGTCTCACAGGGACTGGGTCTCAGTTCACAAGAATGTTCCTCAGGCTGTTCTTCAGTCCAGGGTCAATGTAGTCCTTGCCCTGGCTGAGGAACAAACAGCAGCACGAGGAGGCCAAAAAGCTTTCAAGCCAGGGATCGTTAGTAAGTTGTTGTTAGCTGAGCCCAGTGCTTTTTTGGGAATGTATTTGGAGTAGTGGTCACACAGATACAATGGCCCCAGACTGTTTAGGGTCTTGTAAGTACCAGAACCTTGATCCTGCTTCGATTTCAGCTAGAATGGAGGGGACTCTGGTAGATTGGTACCATTTTATTTTATTTCATTTGGTTGGATTTAGTTTGGTTTTGAGCATCTTGTTTTTTTTTAGATCTTTCCTCCAAAACTCCTAAATTGCTGTAGCTTCCGAACAAATCTGTGGAAACTGGGTGGTTTCCTTAAGATTTTTTTTTAATTGGGTAGGAGCAGTGTGGTGGAAAGTGCTGCCAGGCCACAACCTACTTATGGCAACCCTGTAAGACAAAGGTGTCAAACTTGCGGCCCTCCAGATGTTATGGACTACAGTTCCCATCATCCCCTGCCAGCATGATGCTGGCAGGGGATGATGGGAACTGTAGTCCATAACATCTGGAGGGCCGCAAGTTTGACACCTATGCTGTAAGATTTTCAAGGCAAGAGACATTCAGAGGTGCTTTGTCAGTGCCTGCCAGTATGTAACAACTCCCTCCTTTCTTGGTTTCCCATCCAAGTGTGACTTGACAGCCCTTCATGATAGGATCTGACAGGGTAATGCTAACAAGTTAGGATAACCACAGATAACATAATAGGGAATTGTGAGAAGAGCAGACGTCCTCTTCTTTGGGCTTTAGGCAAAAGGGTAACATTTGGGAGAACTTCCTTCTCTATGCACATCTCCAAAATTTTGCTGCCCCCGGGAGCTCCAACTAGACCAAAATGCAGCTTTTGCTAGCGGGTTGCGTACGTGCGTGTCAGTTCCTTCTTGTTCTGTGCCAGCTACAAATTCACTTCTGGGTTCAATTTAAGGTGTTCGTTTAAATCTCTAAAGTGCTTTGTGATTTTGGGTGTGGAATCCCTGAAGGACTGACACTCCCCACCTTAGCCAGAATACCAGATTAGTTGAGGATCAGATGAGGAGGGTGGGAAACTTAAAAGTTGGCTAAATTTAGGCCCTTGTGCCACCAGATTCTTGCACAGCTGCAACCTTCTTTGCAACCCTCTCAAATTTCTGCAACAACTTTCCTATTTCACTTATTCCTATTTCACTTATTCCTATTTCACTTATTCCTATTTCACTTATTCCTATTTCACTTATTACTATTTCACTTATTGAAGTGGCTGTTTGGACTGTGGTGCCTTGTATTGGTTTTGTTTAATGCTTGTTGTTAGAGAGAAAAGGTGTGGATGCTTTAAATGAATACGTTTCATGCTGTCTCAGGCCTTCTGCCCTTTGAGGGTGTGACCATCACCATGGATTCACAGCAGCTCAATGGATCTCAAAGGGTCGTCTTGGACCGAGTCCTGACCGAATCTGAATGCAAAGACATCCTCCGCCTGGCCAAGGTGAAGACAGGTGCCAGCCCAACTTCATTGCTACCCTCTCTGTTCACAGGAGAGCTGTGGCAGTTACAAAGCTTGGGGGGACAATCTAGGGTCCCTCTGTAAAAAGGGGATTCTAGTGGGAGAGGTCCATCAATGGGTATCAGCTGTGATGGGTGAACCTCCACCTACAGAGGCAGCAAACCTCTGAATACCTTGATCCTGCGAGGCCTCATTGGGGTAGGGCATACTGGCAGGGGCTAATGGGAATTGTAGTCCATGAACATCTGGAGTGCCACAGGTTCGCCATCACGGGGGTAGGCATTGGCCTTTATGCCCTGTTTATTTGGACCTTCAGGGCAACCAGTTGGCTATTGTGGAAAACAGTCTGATCCAGCAGTGCTGTTCTTATGTTCTTGTATTTTCATCTCTGTTTCAGGCAGCCGGTGGATCAGGAGATGGTTATCGTGGCCGGCGTTCGCCTCATACCCCACATGAGAGATTTGAAGGGCTAACAGTGCTGAAGGCTTCGCAGGTAACTTCGGAAGGAACCTGTTCCTAGTCCTGCAGTGTGGGCTTCGTCAGTGGATCTCCTTGGAGGGTGCAAAGAGACCCCAAACCAGGTTGCACAAATTGTAGGTTAGAATGCACTGCCAAGTTCAGAAGAATACATAGGTAGATGCAGACAAATGTGGGTTTTTTAAGAGTGTTGAAGCTGATAGGAGAGAAAGCCTCCTAAATTAGGAGCACATATGACCCATGACCGTCCTGTTGCAAAGTTGCCATGTTGTGCAAACTTGCATATTTTTTGTTCAAGAGGCTGTACATGCTGCATGAAACTCAGACTTTTCAGGTTTCTGGATTTTGTGATGTTGAAAATCCATGGATTACCTCTTCCAATCAACTTGGTAACTGTGGGTGTTGGGGGAGGGGGGGTAATCTGCACAGGCCTTTGGTATTCCCATTATAATGTCTGAAAAGTGCTTGCAGTTGAACACAGATCCTGATAGCAACTTCTTCGGGGTGGGGGGAGCTTCAAGAGGATGTGGCTTTCTGTAGAAAAGTGGCAAAGGAGTTATCTGACCTTTTTGTTGCTTCTCTGTTCCGTATTCTCTCCCCCCCACCCCACACAGTTTTTGATAGGTTTCCAAAGACATTCAGTTGAGGGTTCATAATTCCACAGGTAAAAATTTCTGTAGAGAGGTGGTTTGGAACAGAGAGGAGGCCGGCGTGCTTTTGGACAAAAAGATGGTTTGAAATAACTGGATAGACTACATGGCAAATCTCAGGGTAGGCCTGAAAAAGAACAGTCGAAACTCCAAACAGGCAGGAAATACAATAAATGTGTTCTTTTCAAAGCAAAGTGTTTCTAAAGATGCATTTTGTTCCTTTGTTTTGCAAACACCCTTCATTTGCAAGGTCTGAATGTTCCACACCAATGAAGATTCCTGGCCTGTCGGCTTTATCAGTGGTCTTCTTCCAGGCCTGTTTCTTGATTGGCAGGAGATCTTTTCCACCATGCTCTTATTTTTTTCAGGCCTCACAGGATGGCAGGTACATGAGAGAAGGCCAGGGTCTTGTACCTCTGCTAGTGGTACAGAAGAGAGGATCCTGGCTAGCATTGCTTACCTTGCAGGGTGTTGCAAGCAGTTATTTGCCTGACTGCTTGTAAGAGGATGGACAAATGTATCACGGGGAGAATTAGCTAGAAGGAGCGCTGCTGGTCCCCGCTCTTTTCTTTTACTTATGTGCTAAAAAAGAACTTATGTATTCTCCAGTTTGCGTTTTTGCAGACAGCTATTCAAAGGGACAGGATCAACTCTCTCTTTTGCCAACGTGCGTTAAGGATGCTGGCGCGTATTCTGGTTTGGTATTTCTCTCATTCACACACACAATGCTCAAGTGTGCCTGTACTTCATACTAATTATGAACGTGCTTGTGTGATGTTTTGCACCAATGTGTGTCTCCTCCCTGCCTTTCCCCCAATCTGCAGCTAGCTGAGAAGAATGCAGTGAACTGGAGAGATGCTAAACTGCTCCTGCAAGCCAGTGAGAAATCCCGTCAAATTGTTGAGTCCTATTTCACACCTGAGAAAAGACTCTACTTTTCGTTCACGCACTTGGTCTGCCGCACTGCTGCCGAGGGTAAGGACCACTTGATACCACACGCACAGACGTGAACTGATCAAAAATCTTCTGCACTGAATAAATAAATAGCATTTGGTTTTGGCAGCAGTAATAGCATACAGCTGGGAAACTGAAACTCTTTATGCGTGAGGAGCTTACCACAACCAGAAGGAGCAGTCACCAAGCAATCTTTGCTTTGGGGCATGTTTGCTGTTGTTACCCATTGCCTGTTTCCCTGTGCTTCTCGCCCTGTCTTCAGCAGGGCAGGCATTACCCTTTACACTGGGGTTTGGTGCATTTCTTGTTGCAGGGCTGAATGGCATCATGTTCGCTGCATTGACAGCTTGCCTTGCACACTTGCCTTGTATCGCCCATCCGCACGCATGTTCCCATTGGATGTGACCGGATATCCCCTCCCTCCCCCCCAAATCACTTCATCTTAGTAGTTCAATAGTCATAATAATTCAAATATCTTACATATAACACAATTTATATTGCAATTTTTCTATTGATATTTCAGGGGGGAGCTCTTTTTTCACCAAGGGGGTGGAGGGTAGACTGCAGTGCAAGTGCTTATCTGACGGTGGCAGGAGAAATCCCCTTGTAATAATGTTGGGGCTTTTTTGGAGGGAGGAGGAAGCTTCCACCACAACATTGGGTGGACACCACCATAATCTAACGTTCCCATTACAACCCGCCATTCATAATTCACCCTACAGACATCTCCTCCCAGCCTATTGATAACAGCAATGGCTGGCGGAAGTGGCGGGGAGGAGTCGAGGAAAGGTGGAAGGCAATTGGGGGTGGAAGGCAATTGTAAGCTACTTGAGACTCCTTAAGTAGAGAAAAAGCAGGGTATAAAAACCACCACCACCTCCTCCTCCTCCTCCTCCTCCTCTTCTTCTTCTTCTTCTTCTTCTTCTTCTTCTTCTTCTTCTTCTTCTGCTGCTGCTGCTGCTGCTGCTGCTGTTGTCCAAAACCTTCTCCTCACACTGTTCCCAACCTGGAAAGTCCCTGAGGAGCTGTTATTTGGGGAGACTTATGTGTGTGAAGGGAAGTTTCTCCAGTTGGGCAAATGGGACCTCCCCAGGGCCACTGTAGATCAAGAAAAGAATGCTGTGTGTCTCTGTGTGGGAGTCTTAAGCCCTCTACCCATGTGTGTCAAAGTCCTGATCTGCACAAGGCCCCCAAAATTTGGGAACTAAGTTTCAAGCACCAGATTCCCGATGCATGTTTGGTATCCAATACAAATATTTATTTATTATGTTTTATCTTGATTTTCCTCCCTAAGAAGGTAAGCCTCCAGTGGGAGGGCTGGGAAAGTTATCTGCTGAAGGCTTAATGGAATCACCACTAGTCAGAGTATAATGGTCTAGATACATCAATGGCCTGATTCTTTTTAAGGCAACGTCTCCTGTTGCGAGGTTAAGAGTGATTCTCGGGAGCTTTCAGCACTGCTTGTGAAAATCCCTGTAGTGCCCCAAGCATGGCAGTTCCGGGGTTACTCTGAAGAGTCCCCTGTGCTATTCAGATTCCCTGCATAGGGACAGCCACACTATAGAGGCCAAAATCAACCACCTGCCTCAGAGAGCAAATTTTGTCTGATTAAGAATGGCAGACTGGGGAACGGCAGATCAGAGCCACAAGGCAGGGAAGTTCTGCTATACATTCTGTGGTGATACAGCAGGGGGTTTCTTCACTGTGAGGTTTGCCCAGGTGAATTTCCCAGAGGATGGAATTCTGTGAGTGTGGATTTTCTTTCTCTAGCACTAAGCTGTGACTGATTGTACACTCGTGTTCTGCCCCACAGCGAGCATATGGTGTCTTGTACTGACTCTAATGGTGTCTTGTATGGTGTCATCAGAGTTGCATCACCAGGGGCCTGGGCAACCCACAGTTTGTGAGAGCAAGGAAACCACAAGTTTTCCCTCTCACTGTGGGGTTTTCCTTTTTCCAGATCCCTGCGGTCAAAAGGCAAGATGAAGGTTGTCTTTTTTATTTATCTAAAGCCTTTTAAAGGTAATAGTGATCACACCTTTGCATAGCAAGTTCCACCCAAACACTTACTGATTGGTTCCCCACCCTGGGACATGGACAGTATATACCCCACTAAACATCCCTTTCTCACTAGACACAGTGTGTAACAGACTTCTCTCTGTGATACACCTCTGAAGATGCCAGTCACAGATGCAGGCAAAACGTTAGGAACAAGCTCTATCAGACCACGGCCACGCAGCCCGGAAAACCCACCACAACCAATAATAGTGATATTGCTTATATTGAGGAAAAGTATGGGGGAGACTGTCCCCCCCCCCTCCCAGGATCCACAGCCGGCTTTTCCCTAAAAATGCAAAAGCAATGAAAAGTAGCCTCAACAATATAAATATATCAATATAAGCAATATCTATATTACTGTTGAATAGGGTAATATCTTGCCTTTTGAGTGGGAGCCACGTGTGTGACTGCAGCTGCACGCCAGACAGTGAGAACTCCTTGTCACATTTAAACAAGGAAATGTGGGAGGACCCCACTGCAAAGGGACTGCAGGGATAGGGAGTGCTGCAGAAAGCACTCCATGCATAATGGGCCTGTCTTGGACCATCCTGGTCCCTTGTAGCAAAAGATGTACAGCCCTATGATTTGACAATGTGTGCCATCACGTCACCTGTGTCTTGTGGCAACTCCAAGACCATGGGGTTTTTGAGGCAAGAGGCAGTTATTTCTGCTTTCCTGTACCTAGCAAGCTCAAGCCTCCTTGATGGTCTCTCATCCAAATACTAACCCAGGTCCACCCTGTTTAGCTTGCCACCACATCAGTCCATGTGAAATCCAAAAAACAAAAGCAAAATTGGCATGAAATGTTGCGCGAGCTTTTGAGCTCACTGGGATACTTACCAGCCTGAATGCTACAAAACTTAAGGCAGAAGGCAGAACTCACAGACAGTGATTTTAAGACCTGATCTTGCAGGCATCCTTTGTGAGATGCCAGCAGGCAGTCGGTTTCTTTACTTCGTTGCAGAGATGTAGGCAGTGGTGGGATTCAGCCTATTCACACCAGTTCGGTAGAACCGGTAGCTAATTTTTTGTCTAGTTCAGAGAACTGATTGTAATCCCACCACCGAGTCCTTTCAGAATGGGTTGTTAAATTATTTGAACCCCACCACCGGACGTAGGGTTATAACAACAAAGTGAAAAAGGTAACTGTGGGCTGGCATCTCACAAGGGACAGACACTGACACCAAAGAAAAGGGGAATACCCACCACAAAGTTGACAAATATCACAAATGCTGTAATGAGGCTGCCATCTTAATTATACCAGTTCCGTATCATTGTTACAAACAGTGCTTTAGAATTATACTATATACCGCTGTCCTTTTAAATATTGTGCATTGGAGATTGCAAGGGACAGCGGCATTTAGTATGACATTAAAGCAGTTTTTGTTGTAGTGATACAGAACGGGTATATTTAAGATAACATCCTTATTACAGCATTTGTGGCATCTTGCAAAGGATTCCTGCAGGATCACATCTTAAGAGTACAGGCTGAGATTTCTGCTTTCTGGCTTTTATCATTCTGAAACACTCAGCCTGATGGAAGACCTGTGGTGAACCCAAACATTTGCATGGTTTTTTGTGCCAATTTGGTCTGTTCTAATAGAAGGTATTACACAGATGCTGTTCTCCTTACTAGTGCCTAGTAGAAATGTTTATCTGAGCTACCATTGGCTGCAAAATCAGCACTGCCCTCTTCTGGCCAAAGAACTGCAATTGTCCTGAGCAGAAGTGTGAGGCGAGCAAGGAGTGTGCACGTATGGGAGCATCTCTTGTGACTTGTGGTCTCTGGAACAAAGACAGTGATGGTTTTGTGGGTCTCCCTGTAGGGGAACAAGAGGGCCGCATGGACCTCAGTCATCCAGTCCATGCAGACAACTGCCTTTTGGACCCAGAAGGGAACACATGCTGGAAGGAGCCTCCTGCTTACATCTACAGAGACTATAGGTGAGGCGCTGAGCATGCAGGAAGGTGTCGTGTTTAAGTACCACATTCATTTCTTCATTTGCATACGAATCCATCTTAGCGGCATTTTAAAAAGAATTGCAAAACTGTCCCAGGAGCTTGATGGTGGTGAAAAGAACTGTCCCAGTTGCAGCCAATTTACAGCAACCCTGTCGGGTTTTTCAAGTCAAGAGATGAACGAGGATGGTTTGCTATTGCTTGTCTCAGTGTAGCAACCCTGGACATCCTTGGTCTACCAGGTGTGTACTAACCAGGGCTGACTCTACTTAGCTTCTGAGATCTGATGAAATTGGACTAACCTGGGCCATCCAGGTCAGGGGGCCTAGGAGTTTGGGGAGGAAAATTTGTGCCAAACAATAGATTCCTTCCACAGATTTGGAGATTATATAGACAAGGCACTGGTCCATCCAGTCCAGCGTTCTCCTTCATTCAATAATCAACTAGTGACTCTGGGGGGCCAATATGCAGGTCATTGAGGCCAAGGCTTTCCCCTGATGTGGCCTCTTAGTACTCAGAGAAGTTTTACAACCTCAGAATATGAATATTATCTTAACTGTGAGATAACAAAAGGGGGGGGGTGGAGCTTTGGAAGCTGTGCAGGGTTGTGCTGATGCAGGTGCCGACTCTGCCAGTGTAAGGGGCAAATACGCCAGCAGAGGGGCTACTGTACCAGTGGCAGGGCACTGTGCAACTGTGGGGCACCTGAATCTGGAAGCAGCTGCATGTGCCAGTGCCCTTCAACTGCAGGGGCTTGTGCCAGCATAGGTAGGGCATTCTGGGTGCATTTTCGGGCGAGGAGCTAACTTTAATCTGTTACAGTGCAGTTTGGCCCAGGAACACCCCCCTTCAGCAACGCAGACTTACGCTACCAAAAAGGGTGGCATTAGTCATATGAACTTTCCTGGGAGAAAAAGGAGTTTCTCCTCCCCCAGTACCCATGCTGACGATTACAACTTTAGAATCACCATGATGGTGGTGTCCCCGGCTACCGCTCTCCCTCCCCCTCTCCTTTGGGTTGGGCTGCAAGGCACCATGGCTGTAGCCATCAAGGGACATGTTCTCCATGAATCTGTCCATGACCCCTTTTTAACGCCCTCTGTGAGAGATACATTTGTATGCACCCCAGAACATAGGACTAGCCCTGCTGGACTAGAATTACAGTCCAAGCATCTATTCCAGCATCCATTTTCATGCAGATGCCCCCAGAAGGCCCACAGGACACTATTCTCCAGCACCTGCAAGTAACCCCCTGCCAGCACATTTGCCCCTTGCGCTGGTAGGATGGGTCCCCAGGCCAGTGCATGGCTGTGCCAACTCCAAGGGGGGATCCCCTCCCCCCCAAAATTGGGCTGTAAGTAATATTATATAGTGGTTTTTAGGAATTGGTTTTTAATATTTATTGTATATCTGTGCCTAATAAAGGTAATGAAATGAAATATTTATTGCATAACTGCTTTTTAAACACCTGTAAATGAGAAGTGCAAGCCGATCAATAAACAGACAAATAAATAATGACTTTTGATATGCCCAGTGGCTTCAAGTAGATGTTATTGTACTAGCAAAGGGTATGGTTGTAGTTCACTGTGGCAACCTTAATTGTGTCTCATGTCATCTTGGCATTCACACCTCCTCTCATCATGAGTTGTGAGCAACTGAGCGTTACAAACTGGTCTCTGATTTTCTCTGCAGCGCAATCCTGTACCTGAACGACGACTTCCAAGGAGGAAACATTTTCTTCACTGAGACAGATGCCATAACTCTCACTGTGAGTCTTTTGTAGCCTTGGTATAGGTCTGGAGGAAAGGAAAGAGCACCAAGGCTGTGCCAGGAGTTGGAATTCTGCTCTTCCTTCAAGCACAGTCTGATGATAGCAATCTGGCAGATTCAAATGGGGCAGGCAAAGGCAAATCCAGCCAAATTTCACACCAGGACAAACATTAACTCCTTTTATCCTGACATTTATGCCCAATTATCTGCATTCCTTTCTCTTTCCTTTTGTCCTTCTCGAGGCCTGCCCAGAACTCTTTGATCCAGAGCAGGGGGACCATTTCCTCTCCTTGCTTGCTTCTTATCTCAGACCCCAGAAGGACATTTCTTGATCTGGGTGGTGGATAAAGGGGCAAATCACACAAGAAGCATTGATTCATCATTTTCCTTCCCTCCTTCTCTTTCTCGGGTAGGCCCAGGTACGGCCGAAATGTGGGAGGCTAGTAGCCTTCAGCTCTGGTGGGGAGAACCCCCATGGTGTGTGGGCTGTGACCCGTGGAACACGCTGTGCCATTGCCCTGTGGTACACCTTTTCTCCAGAGCATTCAGAACAGGTAACAAAGGAGGAGAGGGAGGGCCCAGTGACATTGTCCAAAGGCTCAATAAAGCAGACTTTTGAGGACATCAATAAAAGCATGTGGGATTTCAGGAGCATGAACTTCCTTACTCTTTTGGGAATGGGTTGAGATTCTTTGGAGGCTTGGGATGTGTTTTGGCAAGAAAGGAGAGCCATACGGCATCATGCAGCTGTTTTGTTCCTTTCTCACAAATAAGGCCTGGTCTTTGGTTTACATAGGAGCGTGCCCGGGCAGAAGAGCTGGTGAAACAGAAGGAGGCGGAACAGGAAAAGTCACATTTGGATGACAAGGAGAACTCCACAGCTGGCCGCAGCAGCGGAGACTCACCAGAGCCTCCTCCCCTGGGAAGGGCTAGATCCTCTAGCCGGAGGACACCATCCAAGGGGCTGCAGACCAGAGATGAACTCTGAGCCGAGTGGAAATGAGACTCTTGTGACTTTTTAATCTAAGAACTGACCTTTGCGCAATGGGCTCAGGAAGTCTGTCTGACTTTGTTATGACATCACAGCAAGGAGGATGACCTCAGAAGATGATGCTTGAGTCACACCCACCGTTTTCACTTGGAAGTCCTTTTGCCCCAGTTAAGGTGGCTGAAGTTGTGAGCCCATGTATCAGAGGGCTCAAGAGAGACTTAGCTTTGAGCCATGAATCCTCAGTTTCAATTTGTCACAACCTTCTCAGGTGGCCTTAAGCAAGTCCCGCTTGCTCACTCTCTTGCTCATCTAGTCATCTACCATTTGTGGGTAATGATACTGATCAAACTTACAGGGTTGTTGTGATGGCAACTTGAGATCAGGCGTGAGAAGTGCTGCAAAACACCCTAAGGTGCTATATAAATGGTAGGAATTATGAGTCTCTGGGTCCTTTTTTGCACTCTTCACATGGTCATGTGGAGCAACCCAAAGCATGCAAAGGGCAAGGAACTGATAGCTGGGGTTGAGAATTTCTGTTGTGTTGGAATCTAGCCACCCCCCTGGCTTCACCATACCCAGGGGCGGAGTGAGGGGGAACTGTGCTCGGGACATGCATGCGCCCTGCCCCCCGCCCCAGAACGCCCTGGCCATGCCCCCAGAACACCCTCGCCACACCCTTGCAGGGGTGCCCGCCCAGTGTGTCTTCCCCCCCGTTCCCTTGGTGCTACGCTACTGACCATACCAAATTGGGGATCTGAAGAAGAAAAATAAAAGTGTGAAATAGAAGAGAAACTAGGAAATTGAGGGTTTTTGAGTCCCATATTCTTGTCCAAAGGGTAACCGGCATGAGGAGCAGAGTTAAGCACAGAAAGGATGCAACTATGTCAGTTTATTTTCTAAGTTGCATCCCAAGGATAGCTCAGAGCTGTTCTCAGCAGATTCCAAGCAGAGGCCTCTGATTCTAAGGTGGCATTAGCCAGGAGGACAAGGGTTCAGTTTTTTTCCATTAGGCTGTTGAACATGACCTCAGTGTCCTTTCTCTGCAGTTGTATGCTTTGCAGAATTTATTATTGGGTCAGTTTATATCGAAGTCTGTATATATTTGCATTGTCAAATTGTTCTACTTGAAAGAGTGAGAGGCTTGTTATGTTTCTTTTTTAAGCCAGACTCCTTTTTTGACAAGAACCGCTCTCAGCACACATAACAGGCACACAGTCTTACTTAGTTAAGTGATGGTGGTGGTGGAAAGTACCATCAAGTCACAGCTGACTTTTGGCCACCCTGTAGGGAGGTAGTTTGCCATTTCCTGCCTCTGTGTGGGCTGAGAGAGGTCTGAGAGAACTGTGACTGGCCCAAGGTCACCCAGCATGTGGAGAAGTGGGAAATTGAACCCAGTTCTTCAGATTAGAATCTGCCACTCTTAACTACCGCACCTTGCTAGCTCTTAGTTAAGTGGGACTCAGATTGAACCTACATTTATGGGGTGGGAACTCAGGGATCTGCTGAGCCATTGTAAAACAACTCCAGCAAAGGCAACCTCTCTTTTTTCCTCAGGACTCCCCAGAATTTTTGGGAAAAAATGAAATACACGCAATACTTAAAATCTTATCAAACCTCAACTAATTTTAGTGCTTTTATGACTTAAGCGGATCATTTATAACTTACTTAGCATATAAAATTGAAATATTTAATATATTTATGGAATTTAAATATGATATATCTCTTAGTTTTATATAAGCAGAAGTGCAAGCATACAAAACACTTGAGAGGAAATTTTAAGCAGATGCATGCTCCACCACCTTAATTTTTGCGATCTGGTTAAAGAGAGCTCACTTCTAAAGTTTTCCTGTGACGTTCTGGTCAGTGGTAGGATTCAAATAATTTAACAACCGGGTCCAGTGGCGGAATTCAAGTAATTACAAACACAATTTTAACAACCGGTTCTGCCAAAGTGGTGCAAACCTGCTGAATCCCACCACTGGTGCTGGTGCAGTTTCTGCCCCATCTCTGTATATTTTTTTGTCCTTCTTGCAAGGTAAGGCAGTAGCCTGTAGGTTTGAGGGAGAAGTGAAAAGATCAACCACGTCAGGTCAAAAGGACACCAGAGGGCGTACAACTATTTAGTGGCAATTAAAACCCTGCATTCTCCCCTCATGGTGATTAAGTATCCTGTTAGATACAGAAATGTTAGGTACAGAAGTTTTGGATGTAAGAACTGTATACATCTACAGCACTGCCATCTTGTCTTTAAAGCATTTCACTTATTCTTAAAAAAAAATACATTTCATAGATATTTTTTTCAGCACTCCCAAAAATTTCCAAGTTTTCTGTTGGAAAAATTCAGGGAAAGGGCTCTGGAAACCCACTCACCCCCCAATATAAACTCCCACACAAAAATATTCTGGGTTTTTCCTCCAAACCTTCATATTTATACTCTGACTCAATCATACATATACACACACACACACACACACACACACACACACAACTCCCCTCCCCCCCCAGGAATAGAATTTCAAGAGGCTCCATGAACTACAATGTATGAGAATAGGTGAGAAAGTCCCATTCTAAGGGCTGTGTTCCACTCAAAGATCTTGCAGGATCCACGCTGTTGCATTCTTCCCAGAGACTCTTGGTGCTTGCATACACAATCCCAGCATGCACATAAGCTTTGCATTTTGCTGTGCACACCTAGACTGAAAGGATTGGGTAAAGAGGTGGTCTGAATGTTTTACTTCACATTCAGATTTTCATTTACCTTTCTTTTTTTTTACTCCTTCACTCAATTTATTTTTCTGGACCTACAGTGAAGCATTCAGAAATTTCTTTTGCCACAGGATTGTTCAGGCCACACTGATGGAAACAGCAGTACATAAAGCTGCATGAATATAATTTATTCCATTTGTATTCTGCTTTTCTCCTCATTGAGTACTCAGAACAGCTTACATTGTGTTCTCCATTTTATAGTCAAACACTTTTGAGGTCGATAAGGCTTATGGAGTGTGACTGGCCCAAAGTCACCCAGTAGCTTTCCATGACAGAGACAAGATTTAAAACTGAGTCTCCCAGAATCTGCTCTGAGGCCATAACCACTACACTATGCTGGCTTACATAAACCACAGATGCAGAAATTGTTTCTCAGAGGCCAATACCACACGAGCCACACTCACCCCCTCAAAAACACTTCCTGGCTGACATTTTGTGGGGTTTTTTTTAACTACTTAGATTTGCAGCTTCAAAACCTCATGCTGCAATTCTCTAGGGATAGTGTCTATGTAACTACATAGACATAGCCCCCCAATATATATATTTTAAAATCTGACAAATACAGCATGAGATAGTGGGCGTGAGCTCAAAATGGCATTGACGAAGTCTGGGGACTGTGGAGAGGTTTTAAAGAGATCACACAACAAGTGAAAATGTTTTCATAAAAGAATTGCTAGGGAACAGCGTGTAAATTCAACATTTTCAAGCAGGAAATAAAATGTTTTGGGCTAAAAACCAGGTGGAACTCCACAGAGGAAACGTTTTATTTGGTTTGTGTAGAAAGAGCCAGAGAGAAGAAAATGGCCAAGATATGCAAGCTTTGCTTTGTGACCAGTGTTGTGTTGTCAGCTCCTATGCTGTGATCTTTACCATGCACTAACTGTGCATTTGGCATGTAAACCACACTTGCCTGCCTTCATACCCTATACAAAACTGGTGGCATTTTGTATATGTGATCAGAAAAAGGGAAGACCAGAGTTGTGTTACTAAATGTGGCTACAGAAGAAACACTGTGCTAAGTAGGATCTATGGATAAAAACCCAACCAGGCCAATTTGATGAACAGGGAGTGCTTCAGGTAAGTGACAGGCAGAAAGAGGGAGCCACGAGGCTTCTATGTGGCTGTTGAAGCAAAGATTTAATTAACAAATGATTGGTCAGGGAAAAGGAAAACAGATAAGCGGCCCTTCCCGTAGCAAATACAAATTGGTTGAGTTGTTAGGAGATACCTGAACAAGCAGCTCAGACCCTGAGGGAAACTATTCCCACTCTGACCCCAGGCTTTTGTGGCTTTGCTGTGAGGGCTTCTAGTCAGAATCCTACTCAGGTCGTCTCAGTGGCGCTTACTCTCAGGGAAATGGTCTGAGTATGACTCTATTAGACTCTGTTTTCCAGGCCAGGATAAGCACCAATCCAGTGTAATTCATTCCTGCATGTAGGATTAGTTTCAAGAGATGGGATTATACCGTAGCCAAAGAGAAGCTGAGAGGGAAAGCGTGTGTGTGTGTGTGTGTGGATAGCATTGAGGACAGCAGTGCCCCTAGTCCTGGGCGGGGTTGGACTCCAGCCAAGGGGCAGAGACCGGGCTACCGGCCCAAGGCAGAGTTTGATAGGGGCCAAAGCCGCTTGTGCTAGGAAGGGCTGGTCTGAATGGCAGAAAGAATCTTGGGTGGAAATCCTTGTTTTGTATGCAGCCACACATTCAAGTCTATCAGAGGGGAGCTGGGAGATTGTAGAGGTTGAGCAGATGCTCCAATCCTCCTCACGTTTTGAAAAAATTGAGCACTGCTGGCTTTGATGAGTCTTTATTGAAAATTAAATAGTTTCTCTCACAGCCATGCTGCTAGGTCTGAACTGGGAAGAACATCTTCAGAACTCCTTAGCTGGCCATAAGGAAGTCATCACATCTTTTAGCTTTTGATGCCCATGGGCATACTGATACAGGCCTACCTTTGTAGGGAAGTATTAATGATAACACAATATTTATTCAAATGCAAAACTAGTCCCCCCCTCACATGCGCGCGCGCACACACACACACACAAGTTTGCTATAAAAAAAGGGTTGTGTTGCATTAGCATACAAGCTAGTTAAGTCCAAAAATAATTTTTGGTTGTCTTACATTCAGGAATCTTTTTTCCTCCATGTAAACATGAAGCATTTATATTAATTCCATGTTAACATCTTTCCTCACAACAGAGGAGCTAGAGAAACTACATTTAAAGTTCAACCTTATGAATCTTCCAGTCTTCCGTGCCCTGTCGGCATCTTCCATTCCTCAACAGGCAATCTGAAATTCAGTTATGTGCTTTTTTGGTGGGAGAATAGTGAAAGCTCAAATACACATGAATTATATGGCCCTCGCAGCCTTGCAGGGACTACCTCTGGCCCAGAAGTGGCCTGGCTGATTAGATTGATGGCTTCCTGACGTCAGACACGATCCGTTAAAAGGTATTTATCTCGGGCTTGGGCCAAAGCTGCGGGAGAGATTAGAAGAGATTGAGGCCATGGTAATCCTCAGAAGCAGGCATCCCGCCACACGCGGCAGCCAAAAGGCCTTCGATCTGATGCCTGTGCCAGATCACTACACACCTTCGTCCCTTGACCCTAGAAAAGAGTTGCCTCATACAAATTTTGATCGATGCCCTCTGTTGCCACCACAGGGGACTAAGGCTGAATTCTCCCAAACACAGAGGATAACCTTAATTTTCTCTCCCCACCCCAATTCTTTTCCATGCCAAGCTCCTATTAAATGTGAAACTACATGTGGTTCCCCCCCCTTTTATTAATGCAATATTAATATATGCAAACAAATGTTAACAAACCCTTTGGTCTTTTTTTTTTGCTTTTTGGAAATAAAAACACAAGAGAACATCATTCTCTGTCCCTCCCTGTCCCCTCACAATCCACCTGCTTTGCATTAAGCCCCAATCCGATTTCCCCAACTCGCTGGTGTCTGATTTAATTTGCCTGATGCCGCTCCTGGAATTGGCCCTCCCCCAAACCTCTACCCCACCCTTACTTCCACAGCCTCCCAGCTCCTCACAGGGAGATCTATCCGAGGAGAGGATGAGACACTGCGTGTGAACGAGAGGCACAGAGAGTGTTGGACTGGCGGCTGGTGGCCGAATAGGAACCACAAACTCTTGGTGGAGTTGCTGTCTCCTGGCTTGAGGGAGCCGAACACCCCGGGGGTCCTGAACAGAAGGGAGGCTAACCCACAGAGCACGGTAAGACTGTACCTCCTTTCTATAGTTCTCTCCTCTCCCTGCCTGATTGGGAATGCTGGACTTGAGAGAGTGCAAACTCCCATCAGTGTTCGGTGGTAAATAGATAAAGACCAATCCACAACTCTGTGAACTGGAATTTCTGTAAGGAAGGATACAAATATAGAAGCCAAAATAGACTGGCTAAAATTAGGGTGTGGGCTATTTCATAAAACTTTTTTGAGGCTAGGCTACAGTGCCAGACTTGGGTTGGAGAGACCCTGGTTTGAATCCATGCTCTGTCACGGAACCTTGCTGGGTGACCTTGGGCCAGTCACACATGCTCTAACCTACCTCACAGGGTTGTTGTGAGGATACAATGAAAGAGGGTAAGCTGCTCAGGATCCCAATAGAGCAGAAAGGCAAGAGATGAATGAAATAAGTTAATCAAACAAATAAGTCCACACTACACTTTTCCAACAGAATCTGGGCGGGGGGGGGGGGCATGGAATGTGCATACCATTTTTTGCAAAGTGAAGCACGAATGTTCCTCTTTTAACAGCTGCTCTTGACAAAACACATTTTCATTTTGCAGGCAATGCTGGTAGGCAGGATTTTCTGTACCTTTTTACTGTCATATGGGAAACACATAGCTGATATAAAGTGGACCTGGTGAATCCAGGATCAAAATCCATTTTGCTGGAGAAACTTTCAGATGTGACCCCCATCTTGCTACCAGACATAAAAGAGGTCCCATCATTCCTTGAGGAACCCCACTGTATCAGAATCTGATAGCCACAATCTCTGGGTACCTTTGGTCTCCTTCAAACTTTTAGCCTTCTCTCTGAAGAAGGGATCTAAAGATAAAGGCAGCAGTTCACAGAGGAAGAGATCAGGGTAATTTTATCTTGCTCTTTGATCTCTTCTGGCAGGAGGAGAGGGCCAGGGGATGGATCAGCTCTCTATCCGGCTCTGAAGGTGGTCAGGGTCAATCAGGGTGTCCTGGGATTATGTGGGGCCCCAAGACATCTATTAATCCCCCTTTCCTGCGTCCTTTTGTGCCTTTCCCTTTTCTATTTACAGCTCCTTGGTGTGAGCCCTGCAATGGCTTTTGCCTCAAGAATGAATATTGGGGTGCTATAAGAATTCTTGTGGGGATGCAGGCGGGCTCTGATGTGGCCTACTCTGGGTCCTACCCCACTGAAGTGAAGCAACTGAATATTTTGGACCAGGGAGTGCCTCAATATGGGGTCAACTGAGGTGGACTTATTTTTCAGGGTTGGTTTTTTATGAGCAGCGTTGGTTTTTTATGAGGGAATGTATATTGATTGTCTCAATGGAAATACACAGATTTCTATTACAGCTAGGGTTGTCAACTCCAGGAGGGGAAATTCCTGAAGAATTGGGGGTGGAGTCTGGGGAATTCAGGGTTTGGGGAGGGAAGGGACCTCTGTAGCATACGATAAGCCATAGAATCTACCTTCCATGGCAGCTATTTCCTGTTAGAGAGCTGATCTCTGCAGTCTAGAAATCAGTGGTAACTCCAGGAGATCTCCAGACCTCCCCTGGAGGCTGGCGACAGTACTTACAACCACAGCTGAGGCCTCAATCTTTAACAAGTTCTAACCTTAACAAGTTCTAACCCCAAATGTCTTAACCACTCAACACAATATATGGGAAGTAAATGCATGTACGGGAAGTAAATAAGTTCAGCCAATCTAGCAAAAACGTTTAGTCAGTCTTCTGTAATAATGTTCATTATTGAAAATATTAGTGTAGTAATGTGTACTACAGATAAGCAAGCACTCAGACCATAGCCACATAGCCTGGAAAACCCACATTAACAAAGTGCTCAGTTGCTTAAACTCAAGAAGATGCTGGATGTAAGTCAGCTCTTCAAGCCACCCAATATTTTTTTTTTTGCCTCGTTATTTTACAGTGGACCTGTTCACACCATCAGTGAACTCCAGGTTCAGGTCTATTGTTGACGGCTTTCACAGCCAGAATCCACTGGTTACTGTGGGTCTTCCAGGTTGTGTGATCATGGTCTGATACTTTTTTTGCTTCTAACGTTTCACCCACCTGCCAACATTAGGAACTACCACAATGGCCACAACAGAAAACCCACAACAGCCAATCCAAGTTCAAAGTTCCTTTCCTAACACTTTTTCTCACACCTTTTGTCATACCAACCATAGTAGATGGCCATCAAGTTAGCAGCTCAGTTTGGATTTGCCCTTTCTAGAAATAGGAATGGTGTTTGGTTCTAAGATACTAACTATACCCTTTTCGGCCCCAAAATGTCAGTAGATTTGAGACTTTATCCGCCATTTCCTTGACTGTTCCATTCTGCTTGTGTCCTAGTGCCTTAGGGATAGAACTAGTTAGGCATTAGGACCCAAACTAGTTAGGCATTATATCTTGCCAGCCGGCCTGACCAGAACATCATGACTCCTATGGGTGCCTATTATGGGGTTTTATCGCCATCTGTTTATTTACTGTTTTTCTGTTGTAATTTTTAACTGGTATGGTTGTTGTTATACTGTTTTTATGCTGTATTGTTTTTTATTTGGTTTTATGCTGATGTTCACCGCCCTGAGCCCTATTGGGAAGGGCAGGAGATAAATCTAGTAAACAAACAAACAAGCAGAGCATTCTAAAACAAAGATGGTCCAGGAAACTGTGGTGGATTCTCAAATCTGGTGTCATCTGGTATAGTATTGAAGGTTGGCATTAATATGCATTAATTATTAGAACCTCACTTTATTGGGGAAATTTGGGGAAAGACCTGTTATGGTTACACACATTCTTGACAGCCATACGCAAAGGCTTTTGTCCTACAGCTCTGCTTAGCAATGTTTGAAGCCTTTCTCAAGGACCTTCCTGAATCAGACCAGTAGTCCAGCATCCTGTTTCACACAGTGACCAACCAGCTGCCCTGGAGGGCCCACAAACAGTAGTCTGAGGCCTTTTCCTGATGGCACTGGTATTCAGAGGTTTGCTGCCTTTAAATGTGGAGGTTCTCTCTGCCCCCCAGAGGGCCCACAAACAGTAGTCTGAGGTCTTTTCCTGATGGCACTGGTATTCAGAGGTTTGCTGCCTTTAAATGTGGAGGTTCTCTCTGCCCCCCGTCCCTCCCCCCCCCTTTAACATTAAAGACTGGGGAAGGGTTCAGTGAAGCTTGAAAACTAGCTCTGTCGTTTTAATTGATCGTAAGAAAGGTAATGTGACACAGTTTCTGTCTGGCCTTCATCCAACTTTGTATGTGGCTTGTATGCCACAGGTGTTTCACTTCTGGCTATTGTATACAGAGCCTCTTGGTAGATCCCAGATCCACTCAGATCAGTCTAAATCAGAGATGTCCAACTCTGGCCCTCCAGATGTTCATGGACTACGATAATGCTGGCAGGGACTGATGGGAAACAGTCCATGAATATCTGGAGGGTCAGAGTTGGACACCCCAGTCTAAACCATTGAACAGTTCCTAGCCAATCCACTGATGGCTCTGCTCTATTGGGCAGTTTTCTTAGTGTATGCCCACTGGGCTACTCCCCCAAGACAGCTGCATTTTCCATTCTGAAACCTCTTCCTGCCATTTACTCTGCTTTGAAACAGGACAAAATCAATTCTGCTTCTTTATTTACAACAGTCATTTCCACCTGATCAGGGTCACCAGTAGTTCATTCTCTTGGAGAGATTTAAAGTTTCCATCCAAGACCTGAACCTAAGCCAGTCCATTTTTTTCTCTACATTTAGTTCTTCCAGTCCATCCTGAAATGTGTCCTAGCTGTGAATACTTTCATCAGCTTAGTAACTTTTCTGCCTGTTTGGTCCAGCTTTGCCGTACAGAGGGGGGTGTCCTGTAATCACAGGTTTGGAGTTGCTTCCGTATAGTTAAAAGCCAGTGTGTATTGTGGTTATAATGCTGCAGTAGGATTTGGAGGGAACTGGGTTCAAATCCCCTGTGCCATGGAAGCTTGGCGGGTGAGCTTGGGCCAGTAACACACTCTCAGCCAAACCTACCTCTCAGGGTTGTTGTTGTCAGGCAAAAAAGGGGAGTGGAAGAGAATGACGTAAGCCATAGTCCCAGTTGTGGAGAACTGTAGGGTATAAATGAAGTGAATAAAGGTGGGAAACAGGCATGAAACACAGTCTTTGCTTCAACAATGCCATATATGTATAAATAATATTGAACGTGAAAAATAATACATAAATTTGATCCGTGGGGTATGGGCTTCTGGCACTTCCTCTCAGCCTAACCTACCACTTATGATTGCTGTAATAATACAGTGGGATGATTTCCTCCCTTCCCCTACCATGAATATTTCTCAGATCATAATGGAGGAAGGATAGAAATGTGTCATACAGAGTTTCGAAGCAACCCTGGGGTCGATTGCAGAATCATTGCAGTTTAGTAACTTATTTTTATCATTTTGGCTTTTCATAGAGATATCATGGACTGGTTTTCCTCTGCTTGGCTATCTGGTTTTTGTTATTGCTCGTTGGCTCTGTTTGGAGGGTTTGCCAGGGGGTTCAAAAACCATGAGCTGTTGTAGCCCCTGACTCCCTTTTCTGAAGAGAAGGGTGAGGCTTGGATAGAAAGGCATCCCATGATAGTCCAAGGGGCTCAAAGAGAAGAGTGCACCTACTTGGAGATGAAGAAGCAGTTTGGAGATAGCCGGATGGCCTACTGCCTGATCAAGGTAAAGGTGGCTATGACACGTGAAGCTGGGCTGGAAGGAACCGATCTTGGTGGAAGTGCCAACAGCATTTGCCCCCTCTAGGCCACAAGCCAGCCACATTGAGGGCGTAAAAGGAGACAGGTGGTGGAAGCTCTTAATATAAAGCATTGTGAGGCAGCTACTTTTTAGGTGCCAGTAAGGACTATGGAACAAAAGACAGAATGAGATGAACTCAGATTCATGACCCAGTAGTACATTATTATGCACATGCACAATCAAAATAAAGTGGAACAGTGCATGCACATGACAGATACTCTTGCCTTGTAATGCTAGCACAAGAGAGCTTCCTGGTGCATTGGATTCATTAACAGTGGTGGATTTTTGCATCTCAGATACCAAAAGTCCACCAAAGGAGAAATGCTAAATAGGTCACATATGCAAGTCCCAGCCCCAAACCAGCTATGAATACCTGCTATATTATAAGGCTATCCTGGCCCTATTTCTCACCTTAAAAGTCTGCATGTCCATCCCTAAGATTAATGGCTTTGTGGAACAGAGTTTGAAAGAGCCATTCCAGAAAATGGATTGTTGAAGGCTTTCATATGGTCAGATTCAGCTGGCTGTTGGGGGTTTTCTGGGCTGTGGGGCCATAATCTGGTAGTTTTTGGTCCTAAAGTTTCACTTGCATCTATGGTTGGTATCTACCATGACATATCCCTGAAGATGCCAGGCACAGATGTGGGCGAAGAAATGTTAGGAGCAAAAACTGCCAAACCCACCCACACAGCCTGGGAAATCCACATTAGCCAACCCAGAATGTCTTGGGATTGACTTCAAGAATCACCCCAAGCCCTAGAAAAGCCAAAGAAGATGCTGCTAATAAATCTGTTTGGCTGTCCCAAACCAAGGCCATGCAAGAGAACAGTCAGGAGGAGAGCATAAGATGCGGTGTTGTGACACAAGCCCCCTAAAACGGCCCACAGCACAGGTAATGTGGCCACATTTGCAGATTGCTCCTCTGCTGGTTGGCCTTCGTGAAGATTCAAGCAGATGAAACTGGGGTTGCCAACCTCCAGCTGGGGTCTGGTGATCTCCTGGAATTACAACTGATCTCCAGACTACAGAGTTCAGTTCCCTTGGGGAAAACAGCTGCTTTGGAGGGTGAGCTGTCTGGCATTATGCTCTGCTGAGCCACCTTGCCTCCACAAACCCTGCCTTCTCTTTACTCTTTGCCCTGGAATTTCCCAACCTGGATTTGGCAAGCTTGGATGAAACGGTATAAATAGAACAGTTTTGCAGATAATCCTGGGGGTAGCGAGTGGCAGGGAGAAAGAGAACGAGAGAGAGGGAGAGTCAAATGCTGTGCGAGGGGGAAGATGGCAGCTGTTTCCTGATGCCACCCTGGCACACCGTGATCCTGTGCCAAGCAGGGAATAATTCATGTTAGCTTAGAGAAAATGGCAAGAGGCTATAAAGAGAAAAAGACCTGGAACAGAACCCACAAGAATGCTGATCCAGGAACTCTAATTATATTCTGGCCATGGTCAATATGCCACTCACCCAAGAGAGAGACAGGGAGATGGGAGGCCATTTTAACTCACCTCAGGTAATGGCTTGGTGACCAGATTCTGTCCTGAGGGTCTGTTTTGAATAATTAAATGGGCTCACACGTTCCCAGTGGCTGAGAATTGATGGGCCAGAAAGCTCCTGTGGTACATCATGGAGAAGCCTTCCTGCTCCTGTCCACCTTAGGTTTTTACAGCTCAGTGCAACAAAATGGTGCATAAGCAACTGGGAAGTTTTTTTTAATTGGGAAGGAGCTTGTCTGTTCTCAGACCTCTACAGACCTCAGTGGTTGGTCATCTGTTTTGCAGGTTCATCCCCCCACATCCCCAGTAAAAGGATTTGATAGTCAAAGATGTGAAAGGCCTCCATGTGAAGTGGATGAATTTGTCAACTCAGCCTAATCCACCTCAGGGTTATGCTTGTTATTGTGAAGATAAAAGGGGAAAAGGGAGAATGCTGTTTGCCACTTTGGGTCTCTACTGGAGACAAAATAATGCAAATGTTGTAAATGACTGATGGACCCTGACAGAGGTGACTGTGCTTGGATCAGCAAGCAACAGCATCTGAACCTGTGAGGGGAAAAAGTACTGAAGAATTCAGAGCAACCCCAATATTGCAAAAGGGGTCTAGTGGAAGACAGGGTGGCTGCGTTACACGCATCCAATACTTCTGTGTAGTTTATTCCTATTGAGGTTTGGATTTAAACTTAATATTCAAAACCAGTCCCCCTGAGCTCACTTGAAGTTGTTTAGGATTGCAGAATATACTTCCTAAATGATTTTAGATGTGCAGAAAGAATGGGTAAGGTACAGTAATAAGAACATTCAATTATTAAGAAGAGCCTTGCTGGGTCAGACGGTTTCAGCATCTTGTTTCATGCAGTGGCCAACCAGTTATTCTGCAGAGACAGAAAGCGGCATAGAAGCTGAGGTCTTCTCCGATATTATGTTATGTCCTAGCACTGGTAGTAAGAAATCTGTCATTTGTGTGTTTGTTTTATTCAGCTTACAAGCCCCCCGATCCTTGCTGGCTCAGGTCGGCTCCCAACATTGAATAATAATAAGAAAATCAGTTGCAATAAACAGTAACAACAATACAGTCTATAACAATCCATAGCAAACTCATCCAAGATGGTCGTAACATCTCTGACAGGGTTAAAACAGATAAATTACCCGTATTCGTCATGTCATGCCAGTAGAGTGAATAAAAGGAAAATAAAACAAAATGGAGTAAAGGAAGGGGAAGAGGAGGTGGGAGACCTGCTGGATTAAATACCGTGGCTGCATCAGCCAAAGGTGTGGTGGAACAGCTCCTTCTCACAGGCCCTGCAAAGTTGTCGTAACAAGACATGGGTCTCATCTGACAGAGTGTTCCACCAGGCTGGGGTCAGGGCCAAAAAACCCCTAGCCCTGGTTGAGGACAGCTGGTCAGGCTGTCCCAATGAGGTGGATGTCTTTGCTGATTTTCCTTTCAAATGTGTAGTTTACACGCAGAGGTTTTTCCTCTGTGCTATTTGAAATGAGAATAAAACAAGTGATGGTAATTTTTTTGGATTGGTACATTCTGAATTAGGCTCAGGAGGGGTTCTTGGGTGTGGGGCGAGCAGAGTGCTAAACTAGCCTGTTGAAATAACACACTCAGAAGGGAAACTGCATTCCACAGACATGGGTTTCCCAGTAAGCTGGCCTCAGTGTGGGAGAAGCTTTGTGTACATCTATCTGCTCCCACACCAGGCATATACATTTTGCCTTATATGAAAAATCTGTAAGGGAAGATGCCTTCTGAGAGACCTGTTCACATGTTGCAAAGTTCTTGTCTTTCCCATAGGTTTATCCTAAGCCCCGCGGACAGACATGCTTTGGCAGTTCCATTCTTTGAACTGAGTTCCCAGGGGTGCATAACTCACAAGGACCTGGGAATTATGGGATTTTCCAAGCAGGACCCTCAACAGGACCTGTGGTAGACACTGCACAGATGCTGATCAGTTGAGCAAGATAAAGCTTGGGGAACATCTAAGGCTGGCAGATGATCTGAGCCATTGAATTTTCAGTTTGGCAGGTTCAATTGCTGTCAGCCTTTGATAAAGAGTCCAAATCTTCCTTAAATCGCCGTGAACGATCCCCTGAATGCGCCATTCGCTGGTAGTGGAGATGTCTGCCAAGAAAGTCCTGCAGGGTTTATGGGAAACCTCCATTTGCTGTTTGGGAAGAGCAAAGGCAGAAAAGAGAAATTGGGTTTCCGGCAAAAACTGGGAATGCAGCAGGACAGCGGCCCCACAAGCTGCTCTCTGAACATCTGGCACATGGGACTGTGTATCATTTGCAAATAAAGTAAATATTACAAGGTCACCGAGTGCTTCTGTCTCATCAGAAGAAAACTGAAGCTAGCAGCACTGCAATTGGGACTATAAAGTGAGAATGAAGAAAAGAGAGTGTGTCACCTTTGCGGACTGGGAATGTCTTTGTGCTTTTCTCCATCTGTCGGCCCCTCCCTGCCACCGGACCTCCCTACCTGGAGAATCATCAGATGAGATGCAAATCACCCAGGGAACATTCGTAAACTTGATACTTGCCTTAGGGCACCAGGGAGCACAGGTGTGAGTGAGTCTGCAGCTGGAGAGATGCAGCTGGGAAGGGGAAAGGAGCCAGTGAACAACAATGCGATGTACATGTTATGGAGCATACAGATCACGTACAGAGTCCTCCACACTATGTCCACCACCTAGAACTAACAACCTGGAGATCTCCTGACCTTACAACTTAACCCCCCACCCCCACCCCTCACCCCAAAAAAGCCAAAGATCAGTTCCCCCTGGAGAAAGTGGCTGTTTTGGAGGGTATACTTTGTCATGGCATTATAACCTGCTGGGGTCATTCCCTACAGGTCTCCCTCCCCATGCCCCACATCCCAAATCTGTGGCCATTTCCCAACACAGAGTTGGCAACACAATAGTTGCAGTTATCTTCAGTTCCCATATATGCAGTGCCTAGCTTGGATTGTGACTGTAACACACGCACCTCAGCCTCTCTCTTCTGCCGCATTTTCATGACCTGAAATGATTAGGGTAGGGAACCTGCGGCTCTCCAGATGTTCAGGAACTACAATTCCCATCAGCCCCTACCAGCATGGCCAATTGGCCATGCTGACAGAGGCTGATGGGAATTGTAGTTCCTGAACATCTGGAGAGCCGCAGGTTCCCTACCCCTGGATTAGGGGAAAGGGGTGCTGTTTGGGCTCTTGGGAAAACCTATAAGGGTGCACATGTGTTTCCCCAACAGGCAAAACTGTGCCCCTCTGGGATCACTGCAGGTGAAGAAAATGTTCGCGGGCAGCTGAAGACCCTTCTCCATCATCCAAATCTGTCACGGCACAAAAACATGCTGCTCACACATGGCTGTCACACTCTCATGTTGACTTCATAATATGTTGAATTGCTTTCAGAAAATCAAAGCTACCTGGGGTGACCTCTGTCTTCCCCCGCAGCATCTGCAGCACCTGATGAAGTTAGAAGGATTTTTTAAAACCACACATATAAATCTGTAGTAAAATGCTGCATTCCTTGGGAAAAGAGAGAGTTGGACAAGTCCTACATTTACATGGGCTAAAGAATTATGACTCATGGCCTCTGTTCCAAGAATCCTTCAAACAAATTCCTTATTTTTACTGAGAATTGATATCATGGCTGGCACTCCTTGGGCCCTTTGCGCACTGTTACAAACATGTGCCAGCCAGTTGCCCAGAATAAGTTCTCATTTCAGCTTTTCCGCCCCACCTTTTGAGCATCTGGACTGAAAGATTCTTTCCTGAATTTTCCACTCAGATCCTCATAGCAATGGCTGGATACCTTTCAAGTTGGGGTGGAGGAACTTAGCAGATATTCCTTTCGTTTCTGAATGACCAGAATTCCCTTCTGTTCACCATTCATCCTGAAAGATGGCCTACTCTGGTGTAGTAGTTAAGAGCAGCAGGCTCTCATCTGGCAAGCAAACTGGATTCAATTCTCCACTCCTCCACGGGGTGACCTCCGGCTAATCATAGTTCTCTCAGTCCCACCTACCTGACAAGGTGTCCGTTATGGGGAGAGGAAGGGATTGTGATTGTAAGCTACTTTAAGACTTCTTAAGGTAGAGAAAAGCAGGGTATGAAAACCCAACTCTTCTTCTACTAAGCGTCTAACTGGTAGACTTCAATGAAGGATTTGCATCGTGGCAGCAGTTTTCACGCTTTTGATACTGACAACACGGGGGGGGGGGGAGTCAAATATGAGTTTATGTTTGACAGCTGGAGGAACGGGGTGGTCCAGAATTGGAAATATAAGTTTCTGTTTAAAAAACAAACCCAGTCAAGACTAATGTCCAGCTTTTGTGACTGTAGTGTCAATATGAGGGTGTATTCCTTGAGAGTGTCTTTCGAATCAGTAAGTGTTTGGATGGAACTTGTTATGCAAAGATGTGGTTGATAGTATTGCGGGTGGGGTTTATCAGTCCAGGGAGTGATTCACATTTTCATGCCCTGCAGCAGCAGTAGTATTGGTGAATGCAAATCCTGTGTTTGGGTGGAGTCCATTGTTCATGAACTTAGCATGCCCTTGGGGTTTGCTTTTGGTGTTTTTAAGTGCTGGTAGCCAAGCTTTGCTAATTTCCAAAGTCTCTTCTTTCCTGTTGAAATTGTCTTGGTGTATGTGGATTTCAATGGCCTCCCTGTGCAGTCTGACAAAGTAACCTTCTGAATTGTCCAGAATGTCAGTGTTTTTAAATAAAATGTTATGTCCAGTTTTGTTTAAGACATGTTCTGCAACTGCAGATTTTTCAGGATGGTTAAGCCGACAGTGTCTCTTGTGCTCCTTAATACGAGTTTGTGGTTCCCATGTAGCATTCAAACCATTGGAGTTCCTTCGAGCTCTAAGCTATTGAGTTTGTAAAGCTTGTGTTTTTCTAACACTGAAAGGCATATAAGAGTGGTTAGAGTGTTGGACTAGGATTTGGACTCCGGATTCAAATCCCTATTGGGGTATGAAGCTCACTGGATGACCAGGGAGGCCAGATCTACTAATCTTTCTTAATGGCAGGTAGGCCAGCCCTCCAGAGAGCTGGTCTTCCAAGATGGGGACAACCTGTGAGATTTGGAGGAGGGGAGCACAATTGCAGGTTGTGCGATGGGTTTCACTTTCTGTCAATACATCCCTGCCCATCAGGTGGGGGCCAGGGCACTAATTTCACCCATAGTGAAATTGAAGACGACAGCATCAACAACATTTGCCTAATGAACTCCTCCCTTGAACTGTGATGGAGGCATAGCTGGGCCAAACTGCGCCTGGTGCACATTCTATTTTTTCTGCCCCCCTCATGCCCCCCCACAGCACACACCCCTTTCCCACACTTACCTTAGTTCCTTTCCTTTTTAAAGAACTTTTTCAGGCTGCAAAAGGCCTGCTCACAGTAAAAACAGCCTGATTGGAACTATACTTCCCAGGAGACCTTGTCAGCCCCAAGGTCTCCTGGGAACTGTAGTTCCTCAGGCCGTTTTTACTGCGAATAGGTCTTTTGCAGCCTGAAAAAATTCAAGAAAAAGGAAAGGAACTAAGGTAACTGTGGGAAGGGGGTTGGGGGGTGCCGCGAGGGAAAGGGGGAGGGGCCTAGGGCAATTTTCTGCACCCCCAGGCATGTGCCCGGTGCATGGCGCCCCCCCGTCCCCTTGTAGCTCCGCCGCTGGATGAGGGGGAGCGCATTCATTTACTCAGGCTTGGACCTCAATTTGCAGCAAGGCTTTCTTTAGAACCTCTGATGTGATGTGCGGTGACACCCTTTCATTCCAGCTGCAATAGAGGGATGGTTTTTTGAGCATCAGAATGCTGCAGTGGCTAGAAGAACAGACTGTGATGTGGGAGACAGGGTTTACATATCTATTGATCCATCAATTTCCCGGGATGCTCAAATGCATGCCTGTTCAGCTCACGTTCTCCTTGCCAATTGTGAACCAGGAGCCAGGGTTTTTTTTAACAGGTGGTTTGTAAGCAGCACAAGCCTGTTTGTCAGGTTACTTTTCATGTAGTCGAATATTAGAGTACAGTACTGTACTGTTTGGACTAGAGAAGCCGCCGTGGCTCAGTGGCAGAGCATCTGCGTGGCACGCAGAAGGTCCCATGTTCAATCCCCAGTATCTCCCGGCTGAAAGGGTCAAGTGAGAGGTGAACTGAAACACCCCCAACAAGAGGCCCTGGAGAGCTACTGCCAGTCTGAGTAGACAATACTGAGTACCTGACAGGCCATTGGTGCAATCAACACTTTCACAGAGGCTCATTCTCCCAGGCCAATGGGAGCTCTTGTTTCCCCTCTCCTCCATTCACCTCTTGTCACTGCTTGCCACAGAGTGAACAATTGCATTAAAAAAACAGTGAGCAAATCAATTGGTCAGCAAGTGGTTATAACATTCAAATTGTATACTGAAAAAATGTATTTGGTGATCACCTACTGTACTTTTGCATACTACACTCATTAAATTTAATTACCATACCCAACCATTCATAACTCAGGCGGAGAATTGTTTCCAGATACTGCAAAGGAAACATTTCTTCACGCAATGCATGATTGGTGTTTGGAATATGCTGCCACAGGAGGTGGTGATGGCCACTAACCTGGATAGCTTTTAAAGGGGCTTGGACAGATTTATGGAGGAGAAGTTGATTTATGGCTACCAATCTTGATCCTCTAGATCTGAGGTTGCAAATGCCTTAGCAGACCAGGTGCTCAGGAGCAGCAGGAGCAGAAGGCCATTGCTTTCACATCCTGCATGTGAGCTCCCAAAGGCATCTGGTGGGCCACTGCGAGTAGCAGAGTGCTGGACTAGATGGACTCTGGTCTGATCCAGCAGGCTCTTTCTTATGTTCTTAAAGGTAAACAAGCAACTTGCAAAGAAATTAAACTGAAACACAGCAGCTGTTTCACATATCTGCCAATCTGCCTGGCAGCTGTTTGAGCCAAGCAACAGTCTAATGACCCACAAGCAATTGTGGTTGTTGAGCTTTGCTTTGTCCGCTTGCTGAACTTGTTCATTGCAAAAGGTGAGACATTTCCAGCATGTTCTCAGGCTAGCCTAGGGATTTCCCAGAATTCCAACTGATCTCTACACTACAGAGATTAGCTCCCCTGGAGAAAATGGCTGCCTCAGAGGGTGGACTTCATGGCATCATGTCCCTGCTGAGCTCCATCCATCCCATAGCCTAAACGCTACCCACACCCCAGGTACTGTCCCAAAATCTCCAGGAATTTCCCAACCCACAATTGGTACCCCTAGCCTAGCCTAGCCTCACAGGGTTATTGCAAGAATAAAAACAGAGGTGGAAAAACTAGTCCCATACATTGTCCTGAGCTCCTTGGAGGAAAGGAGAGATTAAAAATGTACTAGATGGACCAAGGGAGACATCAAAAAGGTAGTGCCTCTGAAGTTCAAGCTCTACCTCTCTCTCTCTCTCTTTTGATGTCCACAGGACCCAGGTGACCAGGAGTGGGAGGCCTCAAGCTAGTCTGTCAAGATGGGTGAAATAGAGCAGATGAAGCAGGAGGCGGAGCAGCTGAAGAAGCAGATTGAGGTAATGTTGGGGTTATGGAGGGATTGTCTGGACTGGGCCTTTCTACAAACCTTCTCCAATCCCTGCTTTGCAGATTGTATTTCCTCTTCTTGGATGAGTTTCTTGGAGTCGGGGGGGGGGGGGGGGGGGAAGCCCACATGGTAAAGAGTGGAATCCCCAGGTTGTATCTCCACTCCAAATCTGTCTTGGTTATGTACAAGTCCCGCTGACCTGGCTTCTACCAAAGAACTTTGGGAATTTTCAGTGGGCGAAGGAGTCACAAATTTTCCATTTGTGATCATTTGCTCCATTCTCATAACTACAACCAGTCTGAACACACAGGCCGGAAGCAGTGAGAAGCTGCTGCTGAAAATCAAGGAAGTTTTGACTCACTGTCACTTCATGGCTGTTAATGGCTCTGATCAAAGTAAGGATGCCAGCCTCCAGGTGGGACTTGGGGATCCTCCGGAACTACAGATCATCTCCAGGCAACAGAGATCAGCTCCCCTGGAGAAAACTGATGCTGAGGAGACTGGGCACTATGGCACAGTCCCCACTGAGGTCTCTGTCTTCCCCAGGCTCCATCCCCAAACTTGAAGTTCCCCAACCTTGATCCGACAACCCTACACACACACCCCATTCACTTCCAGTGGGGGAAACCTGGCAACCGAAGCCATGAACCCAGAGGCAAATCTTAAACATCCTGTTGTTTACGCTTACGTTTTTCTGGCTTGTGGATTAAGATGGTAATGTAAATATGATCCTTGGAATGTAGTGAGGAAGAACTGAAGGTGCAAGTATAGCAGAGAGGACTGCTTGAGGAACCAGAAGCAAAGGGGGATGTGGACGCAGTTGTATGTGGGGAGTGAGATGAACTTGGCCATACTTACAACCATGGGCTGTGAAGACCTACTAGGTATAGTGCAGTTCCCTTTTCTGAAATGTCATCTTCAGTTCTGGGGATGGGGGTGGGACCCAATGGGTGTGTTGTGCTGGGAGAGGAACTTGTGTTCACTAATGCAAAATGTCTGTGGGACCCAGCTATGACTCTCCGCCTCTCCTGCTTGGAGAGCTGGAAGAAAAAAGCATGCACACCATATTCTACCCAGTCCTCAAGTGAGAAGCCACTTTGTCCCCACTTTCCAGCATTCTGACCAATCACTGCCAAGACTGGCCAGGATGTGGTCATTTTGCATGTGTTTTTAAGAAATGTAGCATAATTCATTTTAAGGCAAACATTAATTTTCTTGTATTTGAAGATTTAGTAGCTGTCTTTTGTGTGCACTTACTCCCAGCATCCCACAGCTACTAAAAGAGCCAGCATAGTGTAGCAAAGGGAATTCAGGGTTGTGGGATGGGGGCACTCAGGTTCAGATCTTAGTTTTGAAACTTATTGGGTGATTTGGGGCCATTTTTCAGGCTTTTTCACATTCTCTTTTTCCTTGGAGTTCCTGTTACTTTGGTGGGGGGGGGGTTTAAGTTCCACTCATGTTTCCTTCTTCTGATCAATTTGGCATCACACCCATTTTTATCAAAAAGTAGAAGAAACATTTGGATTTATAGCCCACTTTTCCCTCCTGTGAGGAGTCTCAAAGTAGCTTACTTCCCTTCCTCTCCCCACTACAGACACCTTGTGAGGTAGGTGGGGCTGAGAGAGTTCTGAATGAACTGTGACTAGCCCAAGGTCACCCATCAGGAATGTAGGGGAGGGGAAACAAATCCAGTTCCCAGATAAGAGACCGCTGCTCAGATGAAAGAGTGGGGAATCAAACCCAATTCTCCAGATTAGAGGCCACCTTCTCTTAACCACGCCGCCACACTGTCTCTCAAGAGTGATAAATTGCTGCATAAATCAAATCACCCACTAGAGGGAGTCAAATGTACAGAACTTTAAAAATACACTGAAGGAATAGGAACTACCAGGCAAAGAAAGAATGTGGAAAAGCTCTTAGTTTTTAAACCTAGTCTACAAGGTTATTGTGAGGCTAAAAAGAAATGAACCCCCTCCTCCTCATATCATACATGCAGCTTCTTGCAGGATGTATCTGTCCTTGTGTCCCTCCTTAAATAAGGCAAAAATGACAGCCAGAGGAAGGGAAGGAGGTAATTTTGACTAGAGGACAGGGAATTTCAGACCTCAAAATCATAAATATCTCCATTCCTCTTCCTACCATTTAACTCCTGATCTGTCTGTTTCTCTTTTTTTCTTCTTCTCAGGATGCTCGGAAGGCTGTTGCTGACACTACACTTGATCAGGTAAGGGGGGTTGATAGTACAGATTCATGTCACACCTTATCCAGCGGAGGCTGTGGCTCAGTGGTAGAGCATCTGCTTGGCATTCTGAAGGCTCTGGGTTCAGTACCTGGTACCTCCAGTTGAAAGAACTGAGTAGGAGGTAAAGGGAAGGCAGGTAACCTGAGACCCTGGAGAGCTGCTGAAATTCATAGTCGACAATACTGATCTTGATGGCCCGAGGCAGTTTCATGTGTTCATGTGACAGATTTGAGTGTGAGTGGAAAAACGTATCTGGCATCAATCTCAAAAGGTGTGTGTGTGTGTGTGTGTGTGTGTGTGTGTGTGTGTGTGTGTGTGTGTGTGTGTGAGAGAGAGAGAGAGAGAGAGAGAGAGAGAGAGAGAGAGAGAGAAATTGTTCTTCCTAGGAAGTAAATGAATCTTTTACCTGTTTACAGCTTTGCTCTGGGGTAGAACTGATTGGGCGCATACAGATGCGTACACGACGGACCCTGCGTGGGCACCTGGCCAAGATCTACGCATGTCACTGGTCCACAGATTCCAAGTATGCAATCACATCAATTTTCTTCTTTTGTCAGCCTCTCAGAAATCTAAATTAGGCTGGTAAATACCAGTTTAACAATGGAGTGGTAGTGAAATCATGCTGCAGGGGAGTAAAATGAAAATACAAATGTCACAGTCAGCTTGTGATCATTTAGGGCACTAAGATGTTCATAAGGCACTTGTATGGGTGGATGTGGATTTTAATGTGCAGCAAAAATAAATAAATAAAAAACCCAACCCCCTTGCTTTTGAAACTCAAATTTCCCCTGAAACCTGTGCTAGGGTTGCCAGGTGCCTGGTATTTTCCCAAACAGTTCAGTAATTCCATGGACTGTTTGGGAAAACAAACTGAGAAAATGCTGAACATATAAACAATTATTGTCCCCAATTTTGCCTCCCATTTTGGGGTCAATAAAATTGGACCCCCTGTCCCAATAGTACCAAATTTGTGGGATTCTGTAAGGAGAGGCACCAGCAGCCATGCTGCAAATTTAGTGTCTCTGCCTTAAAAAACAACTTCCCCTCCCCAGAGCACAACAAAGAATCCCCATTAACCATAATTGACCTATGTCAGACCAGAGAATCTTGCAAAAGAAATTTCCCACAATAGTTAATAAGGGAAGGGTGTGGGAAACTTTTCAGCTCATTGCAGTCCATTGGAAATCTTTGTATCTTGATGACCCAGAAGAATTATATTAATAATTAGAGGTGGATCCAGTATTCTAAATCACAGGAGTGCATTAAAAGGGGACAGATGAAGGAACGGATCTTTCTGCCACTATATAGCCACTTGATTGTATGTAATGGGAGTGTAGCAAGGAAATGCTATGCAGTGACTGATCTGTAGGTTGAAACACCCTGGTGTGATATCACGGAGGGAAGGCAGTGGGATGGGATGAGCAGGACATCTGCTTTGAGAGGTGGGGCCCTTCAGGTATCGATCCAGGCAGTCATACTAACACTGTTCTGGTAATCTACCCCAGGCTTTTGGTCAGCGCCTCACAAGATGGGAAACTAATTGTGTGGGACACATACTCGACCAACAAGGTAAGCCGGGGTTCCTAATGTTGAATTCATTGCACACGCTTCTTGGAATGGGGTAGTGAACAAAGCTACACTATGGTGGCTGTGGAAGAGACCAGTCACAAAATGGCTGCCAAAGGTCCAATTATAAATGTTGGGAAGTTCCAAGAAATGCTAGAAGGTTTTAAACTGGTATTTAAGGTCCTGTACAACTTGGGTGAATACCAGGAATGTGAGGTGGAGGCAGGTAATGGCAACCTGAACCTGAACTCTGAACACCTCTTGCCCTGAAAACCCTATGGGGTTTTGTACATTGTAAGTCACCTGTGACTTGATAGCAAAACAAATGGCTTGGGGCCAGTATATCTGAAGGATCACTTATCCCAGATGAACCTACTCACTCAATCTGGCTATCTTTAGAGGCTGTGCTTTGAGGGGAGACAGGGGGCAATGCAAGAAAGGGCTTTCTGCTGGAGCACCAGAACTTTAAAACTCCCTCCCCAGAGAAGTTCATCTTTCTCCCTCTTCCAGTGGGTGAAGACTTTTTGGTTTGGTGTACCCCCATAATTCTTACTGGTTCTCATCCCTGGTGTTATGCTTGCCTGTATACATTGTTTACATATTTTATATCTGCCTTATTATGAATGTTATTTAAATGTACCAATTTTTTGGTGTTTGCTGCATCGGGGACCCTATTTGGGTGGCGAGGGTGCCCAGGATGTTGTATGAAAATAGATAAATATAAGAGGTGGTGTTGTTTCTAAATGGGTGCAGCCTGAAGATGGAAAGGTGCTGTCTTCTGGCTTTTCTGAATAGGGTTGGCATGCCTGCTTTTCAGGATGGCACAAGGGGAGGGAGAGCAGGATGTGGTGACAACATTTCTGGCAGGTCCCCATTCAACTTGGCTCTCTCCTGCTCCAATTCTTCATGTTTTGTTCTCACTCAGTGAAGCAGTGGGAAGAAAAGTAATGTCACTGTGGGAAGAAAAATGATGCAAAGCAGCTCCCTCGATCTCTATGGTAAAAACAACAGAGATCAGGGATGTTCCTAGAGCATCACTCCACATGGTGATTTCTTCCTCCCCTTATTTTTCTCATACTACTGCACTGAGTAAGCAAGATGAGGGAGTGAAGAACAGGGGCAGGAGTTTAAGTCTAAGGTAGCAATCTCAGCCTTGAGGTCCTGGTGGAGTCCCAGACTCCCTGTACATTCTTCTCGTCTCCTCTGTCCCCAGGTCCATGCCATCCCTCTCCGCTCCTCCTGGGTCATGACCTGTGCCTACGCCCCATCTGGGAACTTTGTGGCCTGTGGAGGTCTTGACAACATGTGCTCCATCTACAACCTCAAAAGTCGTGAAGGGACCGTGAAAGTCAGCCGGGAGCTCTCAGCCCACTCAGGTCAGTGATTCAGGCCTTGGTCTTCATCATCCGCAGAGCCACCATTTCCTAGAAGCAGAGGCGGAATGGTCATGGGAACATGTGGGGTCACATGTCCCTGGGCACACACCAGCTGGTCATGTGGGGGGCAGAGATTCCCCCCACGCCCCTCCCCTCGGTCCCTCCTCACCAGGCTGCTCCTTCTGCTGGTAGAGCCTCCACCAGATGAAGGAGCAGTTTGGTTGGGCTGCCCCCAGGCGCCCCTCAGCTCTGCCTCACCAGGCTGCTCCATCGGCTGGTGGAGTCCGCCAGCTGAAGGAGCAGCCTGGCGAGGTGGGGCCGAAGGGTGCCCAGTGGCAGCCCATCTAGGTAAGTTGGGGGGGGGGAGCGGGGTGCCCAGACCAGGTTTGCTCAAGACACCACCACCCACCCACGCCTCTGCCTAAAAGCACAGCAAATAAAACATAAAATGTTGTGCAGGTTGCAGTATTCAGCTTTCTGAGATTTCAGCTTCCAACTGTGGTGTAGTGGTTAAGAGCAGGTGGACTCTAATCTGTAGAACTGGGCTTGATTCCCCACCAGTAGCATATGAACAGGGACAAGGCAGGTCTTGAGCCTCAGGTGGAACTCCTGGGGAGCGCATTTCGCAGCTGCATCAAACCCCTTCCCAACTGCACCCTGGTCGGGAACTCCCCCTTTGGGAACCAGTTGAAGGCTGGCAAGCAGGGCTCACCCTGTTCGCAGTCTCCACATGGAGATTGCACACGTGGGCCAGTTGGACTCACCCACCCTCCTCTCCACGTGGAAGTCAAGTGTGCCACGCAAGGGCCTGTTTGAGCCTGGCTAAGGCTCAGCTTAGAGCTAGATCCAAGTCTGGTCTCAGCCGAGATCAAACTGAAACCAGCTGCTCTCAGTCCCTCTAGCTTTATACTGTTGATTTTGTCCCCCCCACCCACCCCCGCTCCACCTGACCAGAGGTGGAGCTTCTGTGGGGAGCAAAGCTAGAGGCTCCAGAGCAGCTGGCTTCAGTCCCAGCTTGGCAGTTTAGAACTGGCAGTCCAAGCCTGGCCCCTGCTGCCCCCTCCATGTAGAGAGGGGCCAGGGCCAGCCAGCTAATTCGCCAATTCGCTCCCCCTTCCCATGGAGGTTGGGTGTGAGGCTGGCCTCACATGGAGAGAGGCAGCGAGCCCCATTTACAATCTCTAAGTGGAAACTGCGAACAGCCTTCAACAGCACCTTGCCCAGAAGGGGCCAAGCTCAGCTGTGGAGGAGGAACAGGGCACCTGGGCTTACACCGGGCTCTGTCTTAGGTAGATACCCCCCTATTCCCCACTCCTCCACATGAGCAGTGGACTCTTATCTGGTGAACTGCAGGGGCGTACCTAGGCAAACTGGCGCCCGGGGACAAAACCTGAGTTTGGCGCCCCCCCAGCCCGGCGTATGGGCAGCCACCCTCCCCCACAATGACCAAACAATTATTTTTTGTACCAGCTCACAAAACACCTCCCACTCCCAGCAAAACATACATGGCTCTCTCCCCACCAACTCTTTTCCTAATTTCCTAATCACAACAACCCTACGAGGTAGGTTGTTAGCCTGAGAAACAACTCCAAGCCAGTGCAAGTGGGTATTAAGCATGTAAATCTCTCACAACGCCCCCAGCAAAACATTTACCAAACAAATGTCAGCATCATCTCTCACAAAACACATCCAGTGGAATCCACCCCCAAACACCATCACTTTCAATGGTGTTAAACTAGGGAGCTCAGATTCTTCTTTTAAATCTATCTTTAAAGGGAGAATCTGGGGTCCCCGGTTAAAACAATTGAGTGATGCTGGAATTGGGGGTGGATTCTCCCCCGCCCTGAAACAGCATCACACTTTTGAGGGTTGGAGATTCAGATGAAACAAATAGCAGATTCGGCTGGAATCTGGGCAAATTTGGGAGCATTCGGACAAAAAGTGTCCAATTATGTCCTGCCCAAATATGAACAAATGCGAATGCAATGTATTTGGGTTTGTGGGGGGGTATTTTGGTGGGTTTTTTGGCCTGTAGGGAGCTCATTTTTAAAGCTAGCGGCATAATGATTTCAGGGCATCATCCAGAGACTGCTCTGATGATACTACCCAAATATGGTGATGTTTGGTTCAGGGGGAGCAAAGTTATGGACGCCCAAAGGGGGTGCCCCCATCCCCATTGTTTTCGATGGGAGCTTACCTGAGATGGGGGCTACCCATTTGAGGGACCATAACTTTGGTCCCCCTGAACATAACTTCACCAAACTTGGGTGGCATCATAAGAATAGTTAACAGATGATACCCTGAAATTTTGGTGTCACTAGCCTTTAAAAAAATACAACTCTCCAGGCACCCCAAGAAATTTGCCCAAGATACTTTGTTTTGCAGTGACTTTGCTCCATTGTAGCTAATGAGGAATTTCTGAGGCAGGCTGCACGTTTTTTTAAGATAGAGGCCAGATCTCTCAAAGGTGGCTCCAAGAGGCCTTGAGTAATAGCATCCGAGCTTGGTGAGCTTTGCTTCTGGAGGGGGGGCTGAGAGTTCTGAGAGAACTCAGCCCACAGGCTTTCATGTGCAGGAGCTGGGAAACAAAATAAGCTTTTTGGGGGCGCATAAAATTGAACCCCCAGAAGCAAAGGTCTCCAAATCTGGATGCTATTACCAGGAGGCACTCCTGGAGCCACCCTGAAAGTCTGGTGCCTCTATCTTCAAAAATGTGCAGCCTGCCTACACACTCAGAAATTCCCCATTGGCTTACTAATGGAGCAAAGTCACTGCAAAACAAAAGAATCAGTTGGGCAATTTCTTTGGTGTCTTGAAGAGAAAAGTGTATTTTTAAAGCTAGTGACACCAAAATTTCAGGGTATCATCTGTTAACTATTCTTATGATGCCACCCAAGTTTGGTGAAGTTATGTTCAGGGGGATCAAAGTTATGGTCCCTCAAATGGGTAGCCCCCATCTCAGGTAAGCTCCCATTGAAAACAATGGGGATGGGGGCACCCCCTTTGGGCATCCATAACTTTGCTCCCCCTGAACCAAACATCACCATATTTGGGTAGTATCAAAAGTCTCTGGATGGTACCCTGAAAATTTGGTGCTGCTAGCCTTAAAATGCGCCCCCTGCAGGCCGGAACGTGAAAAGACACTTAAAAATTTAAAAACACACAAATGACCCTGAAATGTTGGCGCCCCCCACGTGACTAAATGGGGGGCGCCCGGGGACATAGGGTACCCCCTGTCCCTAGGCAGGAACGCCACTGGTGAACTGGATTTGTTTCCCTGCTCCTTCACATGAAGCCTGCTGGGGGACCTTGCGCTAGTCACAGTTCTTCAAAACTCTCTTAATCCCACTTACCTCACAGGGTGTCTGTTGTGAGGAGAGGAAGGGAAAGTTTGTAAACCCATTTGAGCTCCCTTAATGGATTAATTGGATTTACATTGATTCCTATGGGAAATGGTGCCTCTGTTTTCGTCAATTTCGGTTTTCGTTGATTCCTTTCGGATGAATTATCAATGAAAACCGAGGTACCACTGTATTGTGAAGATATTTTCGAAAGCATGGGAACAGCTCATTTCCATAAGAAACATGGATATCACTTCTACCTTCCAGGCTGTTTATAGATATTTTTAAAAATTAATGAAACTATCAGTACAGTAAACTATTTATTTAGTTCAGTTATGCCCTGCCTTTGTCCCCAAGCAGACCCAAAGTCGCCTAAATCATTTTCTTCTCCTCCTTTTTTATCCTCACAATAACCCTGTGAGGTAGGTTAGGCTGAGATTGCGTTGGCCCAAGATTACACAGGAAACTTTTATGGAAGAGTGAGGATTTGAACCTGTGCCCCTGACATCTTATTCCAGGACTATTAGCAGGAGCATCTTACTCCCATTCTGCAGAAGTCCCATTGGCTGACCATTTGTTACCAGGCTAAGTTTAAGGCATTGGCTACCACAAAGCCCCTCCTGGCCACAGCCCCTCTTGTTTGCAGGGAAAATCCTCTTTCCCTTCCATCCCTTCCCCACCATAACAACTTTGCTGATATCAGCAGGGGCTTCGGCAGGTGCCAGCCTGCAAATGGGCAAAATCAGCAACTGCCCATTCACATTCTTTCTTGGTTGTGGCTTCTGCCTTGTGGAATGGCCTGTCCAAAGAGGTTTAGGAAAGTTTGCAGTCTCCTGGCCTTCCCCAAACTATGCAAAACTGGACTAGTCAAGAGAGCTTTTCTGTGCAGGTAATAAGTCTGCACAGTATAAAACTGTTTATAAATGACTGGGATTGCGTCTACACTGCTGCGTATATCTTATTGTAAGTACGATCCTATTGTGTCATTTCTGTACCAGTTAATGTGCCAGGCTGATACTTATGCCATGTTTTCGTTCTTTCTGGTGATTCCTAAAATCCTAATGCATTGTTTATTGACTCTCCCATTTTGTTGATTATACTAACCCCCTATGTGTAATCCACCATAGGCGGGTTGTAAATAACTTAAATAAGAATTTAAAAAATCCAATCCTCTCATCACTGCACTACTCTGGATGTCAATAACCTCCCGAAAAGTCTGTTGATAAAAACATACATTGCTAGGCAATACAAAACTGATTCACCTGACATAATCTGAGCCAAAGTCTCAGCTGAAATCTGGACTGAAGTTTGCATCGTGCAAAAGCTCAGCCTTGGATCAGAGTCCTGACTTTCTTTTGGAAGCCTGTTTCCCACTCTCCATTCTCATTTTTTCTTCAATGCAGGTTATCTCTCTTGCTGCCGATTCCTGGATGACAATTCCATTGTAACCAGCTCTGGGGACACCACATGGTGAGTGACTCTCGCTCTGTCATGAGACTGGCTCCACTTGGAGCATCATATATACAAAGCAGGACTGTCTTCTCCTGGCAATCTGATGGCCAAAAGATTTGCCAGTAGAGCTGCCAGCCTCCAGGTAGGCTTGGAGATCTCCCAGAATGACAACTGATCTCTGGGCTATAGAGACAGATTCCTTCAGAGAAAACTTTGGGACTAGAACTCAATGGCAATATACCCCACTGAGATCCCTCTCCTCTCCAACTTCTGCTGTCCCTGGGATCTATCCCCCCATCTCCAGGAATTTCCAATCCAGAGCTGACAACCCTGCTCACCACCTGGAGATCTGGGGGTGGAGCATGGAGAAGGGTGGGACCTCATCCAGGATATGATGCCATAGAGTTTATCTTCCAAACCAGCCACTTTTTTCTGGAGGAATTGATCTCTGTCATCCAGTGATGAAGGAAATTCCAGGAGATCTTTGGAGTATGACAAATCCTATCATGATTTGAGACCCTGTGTGGTGTTGGGATTAAGATAATTGGACTAGTATCTGGCAACCCAGGTTTGAATCCCCTCTAGTGCCATGGAAGCTTGCTGGGTGACCTTGGGCTAATCACATTTTCAGCCTAGCCTACCTCACAAGGTTGTTGTGAGGATAAAATAGGGGAGATGAAACTAATGTAATGTACTATCGATGCCATGTCTGTGCATTGCAGCATCATCTGGGACATTGAAACAGGAATGCAGAAGACCACCTTTGTCGGTCACACTGGAGACTGCATGAGTCTGGCCGTCTCTCCGGACTTCAATCTGTTTGTCTCAGGAGCCTGCGATGCCTCTGCCAAACTGTGGGATATCCGGGAATCCGCTTGCCGCCAGACATTCACAGGCCACGAGTCAGATATCAACGCCATCACTGTACGTACCCTTGGGAAGCCAGAGGCCGTTGCCTGAGCCAATGGACCAAGGGCAACAGCACAGCTAGGGCTTTGAGGCAGAGGTCCAGGGATATGACTCTGAAGGGACCCACAACACAAGCTGTAATCAGCCCTGCGTTGTTTCCTTCTGTACTGAATCCATTTACCCCGCATGGATTCAGGATAAAGCTGGTGCATGTTGATCCAGTACTTTGCCTTCTGTGCATTGACATCAAAGGTTTGGGGTCCCCCTGAAACCATTATCCGGAGTATTAAATGCCATAATTATGCCATTTGGGGCAGAGGAACTCAAAGCCAGACTTGACCTGAGTGTTCTAGACCAGCCTGACCTCATTAGATCTTGGAAGCCAAGCAGAGTCGGCCTTGGGTAGTTCTTGGATGGGAGAGCGCCTGGGAAGTCCAGGGTTGCTATGTACAGGCAGGCAATGGCAAACCACTTCTGTTTTGTCTCTTGCCTTGAAAACCCTGTGGGGCAGAGGCAGAGCTACCACAGGACGAGAGGTGCGCATTGCACCGGGCACGTGCCTGGGGGGGAAATCACTCCCACGGGGGCCTCTGCCCCCCCTTACCTTAGTGAAACTGTGCAGGCTGGAGAAGCAGCCTGTTCCCTTCAGGCTGAAAACGGCCTAGTGGGAACTACCCTTCCCCAGAGACCTTGCGAGTCCCAGGGTCTCATGGGAAGTGTAGTTCCCACCAGGCCATTTTCAGCTTGAAGGGGACAGGCCACTTTTCCAGGTAAGGGGTGGGTGGGGGGTGGGGAAGCAGGGTGACACGGGGGCGGGGCAGAGGCAGAAAACACAGTGTGCGCACCAGGCACACTCTGGCCCAGCTACGCCTCTACTGAGGGTCACCATGAGTTTGCTGTGTCTTGATGACACTTTCCTCCACCACCACCCAGAGCCAGAACTATCTGCGAGAGATGAAATAGATGGGGGCAGAGGGAGAGGGGGACAAGGGTCCAAGTGCACGAGATGACTATTTCCATCTGGTTCTGCTCAGTTCTTCCCCAATGGCAATGCCATCTGTACCGGGTCGGATGATGCCACCTGCCGTATCTTTGACCTCCGATCAGACCAGCAGCTCATTGTTTACTCACACGAGAGCATCATCTGCGGAATTACTTCCGTCTCGTTCTCCCGCAGCGGGCGCCTCCTGATGGCTGGCTATGACGACTTCAACTGCAACATCTGGGACAGTCTCAAAGCAGAGCGTGTGGGTGAGTGAATGTGCAAAATCTTGTGGTTACGGTCTTGACGTGGCCCTTGAGGCACTCTGAGGTCAGCTTTAGAAACTCTACTGCTCTCTGCTGCCGAAAGTACAGTTTCCCCTCTCCAAGACCAACAGCCTCGTTGAAACTTAAACACAACCAACCTAGCATAGAATATTTCATTCTTACCCCTGAGGAGCTTTTCTTCCTCTACCAGTAAGAACAACCTAGCATAGGAACATAAGAACATAAGATAGAGCCTGCTGGAACAGACCAGAGTCCATCTAGTCCAGCACTCTGCTACTCGCAGTGGCCCACCAGGTGCCTTTGGGAGCTCACATGCAGGATGTGAAAGCAATGGCCTTCTGCTGCTGCTGCTGCTGCTCCTGAGCACCTGGTCTGCTAAGGCATTTGCAATCTCAGATCAAAGAGGATCACGATTGGTAGCCATAGATCAACTTCTCCTCCATAAATCTGTCCAAGCCCCTTTTAAAGCTATTCAGGTTAGTGGCCATCACCACGTCCTTTGGCAGCATATTCCAAACACCATTTCTCTCTGTTAACATTTTCTACCCCATGCATAATTTTATAGACTTCAATCAAATCCCCCCTCAGACATCTCCTTTCCAAACTAAAGAGACCCAAACGCTGCAGCCTCTTCTCATAGGGAAGGTGCTCCAATCCCTCAATCATCCTTGCTGCCCTTCTCTGCACTTTTTCTATCTCTTTGATATCCTTTTCAAGATGTGGCAACCAGAACTGAACACAGTACTCCAAGTGCGGTTGCACCACGGCTTTATATAAGGGCATGACAATCTTTGCAGTTTTATTATCAATTCTTTTCCTAATGACCCCCAGCATAGAGTTTGCCTTTTTCACAGCTGCCATGCATTGAGTTGACATTCCCATGGAACTATCAACTAAGACATAGACCTCACCTGGAGGGTTGGCCTTGGGTAGTGCTTGGATGGGAGACCGACAAGGAAGCCCAGAGTCACTACTGTTCATCTCATGCTTGAAAACTCCATAAGACTGGACGGCACTCCCCACCACCATCAAGAACAACATAATCTCAAAAGACATACTGACCACATAAAAAATTAAAATGTGGTCTAGTGGTTAGAGTATCAGTCTAGGGTAGTGACGGCAAACCTATGACTTGTGTGTCAAAGGTGACACAGCAGCATTCACCAGCACCCCAGAACAGCTATTCTCCCTGTCTGAGTGTCAGTCATTTTTGTAATTATTTGATGCTTCCTTACATAACACACAGCACCACACATGATTGGACTGAGGTTTTTTAAAATAAATGAATATATAAATGACTGTTTCTCTTTCATTTGTTTGGGGGGTTGTGTGTGTGTGTGTGCGCGCGCGTGCCATGCCAGCAGAGTCAAATTAGGCATTTTCTGAATTTTTGACATGTTGAGCCCACAAGGATCACTGACCTAGGACTTCCATCACTGACCTAGGTCTTCCATCACTGACCTAGGACTTGAAAGATCCAGGTTCAATTCCCCAGCGAGCCAGAAAACTCAACCAATGACCCCCACTTTTCTTCTCCCAGCCTAACGTACCTTACATGATTGTTGTGAGGAAAGAATGGATAACTATCACATTCACCCCTTCTGAGCTCTTTGAAGGGAGGTATAAAATATACTAGATAGAATTGTACATCTAAACTATTTGAAAAACTGTAATGCCTCAGGGAGAGGACTTCCATGGCTGAATATTACATTTAAAAAACATCCTATGCATATAAAAGTAGATGTCAGGAGAAAGGTATTAAATCTCACCACAAATGTTGTCTGCTGACTGTGGTTTCAAGAGGAATGAGGAGAGCCATTTGTGTTACTTTTATTACCTGTTGGTGGTTCAGAATCCATGTTTGTTATTGAATCTTATGATTTCCCCACCAACTTTCGACACAAATAAACTATTTCCCAATGAGGGGAAACACCTAGGATTCCTAATGTGGCACTCACGGGCACCACAGTGTTCACTAATAAATTTCCTGGCATATTTCAAGTTGTTTTAGATGGGCCTTTGGCCCACCAAGGCTTCTGAAGATCTTATGGCTATTCAGATTTTTTTTAAATGTTGCTTTCTCAGCAGTTGTCATCATATCACAACCACTTCACTGCATAAATGAAGGTACACTGTGCCAGAAAATACTGTAAAGCAATGTTTTCATTGTAAAATACATCCTGTTAAACAGAGCTTCTGTCTGAAATATTGAAGAGTTACAATCTGAATTATGTAGAAGCCCGCTCCCTGACATTTTGTACTTGCCTCTGGCTCCTGTGGCAGCCATTTTGAAGTTTTCTCTATGTTCTTCAGCAGCCATTTTGTGATAGTGCCTGGCACAATTCCAAAGGCAAAATTCTGAAACCATCTGCAGGCTGGTTTACACATTATTACACTAGCTGCATTGATTGAATGGGCTTTTTAAAATATCACAACTACATCCCTTCCTTTCTGTCCTTTGTTTAGGAATCCTGTCTGGACATGACAACCGAGTGAGCTGTCTAGGGGTAACTGCAGATGGCATGGCTGTAGCTACTGGCTCCTGGGACAGCTTCCTAAAAGTCTGGAACTGAAGAAGGCATGGAGCAGCAGGAAGCTGCAGGAAGCCCTCAGCGGGTTCCTCCTTTACCAAGTACCACTGGCGTTTCGGCTTGTTCTGTGCAGACTTACTGCTCCACAAGACACTTCACTACTTAAAAGGAGAAGCTCAGGGAAAGAGTCCATATCAGGCAAGCTTCCCCGTCACTCTTCCTTTTCGTCCCCTCACCTCAAAAGCTCTGATCTTGCCGCAAGAGGTTGCAGGTCCTTGTCCCCAACCCCCAGATGGGACTGCTTCAATGGAGAGGCGGCCTCCCAGACACTCTTCCTTCGCTTTAAAGCACAGAACACTCTCATGATAGCTTAATAGCTTTCTTTGCAGAGGCACGTAAATATGATCCTTGATGACACCTCCCTCCCTGGTGTCTCCTGCTACCCTCTAAATGGACTTTACCTCACCCAAAGGGCTCTCAAACACAACACCACTGTAGATTTTACCCAGCGCACACAGCAAACCCCATATATGGAAGAATGAGCACTATCTCTCTCTCTCTCTCTCAGATACTGGTCTTTATTCACTTTTAATGCAATTCAGACAAGGAAGAGTAAGTTAGTTCACTGCTTTAATCTATGCACTGTAAAGAGGGAGGGTTTGGGGTCCTGGTTGGGGAATTTAAAAATGTAATCCTATTTATTGTCTGTCTGTAGCCCACCCCCTTTCCACACCTCCCTTCTGTTCCTCCCCCAACATGTATTGTGTGCTTTCCCCCGTGTTTTGTCCTTTAGGTTCCCATCAACCACTGCTTTGAGATGTAACTGTATCATAAGGAATTTTATAGCCCAGGCAAAATAAAAGCGATTGCTCAGATCGGAAAGGCTCTGGTTACATTATTTGAGATTAACGCCAGCAGGACCTGGGACCAAACAGAGCTGGGCAAACATCTTGCTGGAACTTTGATGAATCTCAGCCTGCAGATCACAGGGTTGGGCCCTGGAAACTCAGAGCATTGTTATAATGTTTTCCCTTTCCCTGTTTGTCTGGTGTAGTGGTCAAGAGCTGTGTACTCTAAACTGGAGAACTGGGCTTGATTCCCCACTTCTCCCTGTGAATGACCATCTCTTAATGAACTGGATTTATTTTCCCCCTCCTCCACATGAAGCCTGCTGGGTGATCTTGGCCTAGTCACAGTTTTTCAGAACCCTCTCAGCCCTACCTATCTCACAAGGTGTCTGTTGTGGGGAGGGGAAGGAAGGAGTTTGTAAGCTGCTTTGAGATTCCTTAGTTGAGAAAAGCAGGATATAAATCCCAACTCTTCTTCTCTTTCTATCTAGTTATCCATCATGATAGTGAAGGCAAAATTCTAACATCAGCAGGAAGCATCAGATGGATCAGATACAGAGGTGATCAAAGTGAATAATTGCTTTCAATCAGAGGACCTGGGAACATTGAAAAACTGGGGCGGGGGGGGGGGGGGGGAGAAACCAAAAGGGCATTTCTCCTGCCTCCTGCTGCAGAATGATTGTAACGCTGACACAGGCCAGAGCATCCCATTAGCTCTTTCAGGACCCTGGACAGTTCCCCACAAACCAGCGTAGAAGGCTTATTGTAAATTGTTATACTTACTTCATTATACGCTACCTTTCTCCCAGAGGGAACCCAAAGCAGGTGGCATTGTTCTCCTGTCTTCTGTTTTATCCTCACAACAACCCTTTGAGTTGGGCCAAGAGTGTATAAATCTCCAAAGGTCATCCAGCAAGCTTCTGTGACCCAGAAAAGATTCCAACCCGGGCGCCCCAGATCCTAGCCTGATACTGTAACTGCTGTACCACACTGATTGCTTGCTTGCTTCCCTGTGGAAACCATGCTGAGGATTCTCTGGACAGGCACAGAGAATGAAGAAGGAAACTCTGCCTCTCCTTCATTTAAATAAAAGCAAAGTGGATTTATATAAAAGACAGGATGAGGGGGGGTTGGGATGAACGCAGATGTGATAGCTGAAACAGTAATCAGATAGACTCCGCATAGGCAGAAGAGAAACAAAAACATTACTATGTCAACTAGCCAGATATGTAACCTAGCAATCTAGGACACCTGATAGCTAGTGGGGTCAAGCACCAGAACATAGCCCTCCTTGCTTTTCCAAGCTACCCCAGTGCAAAGGGGGACTGTTGTTGGGGCCTCTTTTGCTAGATCAGTTGAACACTGGAACCCAGCCACCCCACTTGAAGAGAAGAAACATTTGGATTTATATGCTGCTTTTCTCAATCATAAGGAGTCTCAAAGCAGCTTATAAACTGTTTTCCTTCCCCTCCACACAACAGACACCTTGTGAGTAGGTGGGGCTAAGAGAGTTCAGAGAGAACTGGGATGAGCCCAAGGTCATCCAGCAGGCTTTGTGGAGGAGTGGGGAAACAAAATCAGCTCATCAGGTAAGAGTCATGTGTAGGAGTGGGGAATCTAAACTGGTTCTCCAGATCAGAGTCCATCGCTCTTAAACAATACACTACATTGGCTTAATTTCCAATGAGAATGGGACCACAACCTTCCCCTGGGCAAGGTGAGATTCATGGACATAGTAGGTGAGAAATCAGCGAAGCCATTCACAAATAATTCTATGTCGGATGGCCCAGTTTTTGAGGAGAGGTGGGCTGGTCAGACTCTGGGGCATCTCTGTCCCTTTTCCTAAAGTGCCACACCCCCTCCCTGCAGTTGGCAACCACCTAGATTTTGGGCTATACAGACTGACCATTTCACGTTCCTGAGGGGAGAGACCTGTCATTACAGATGCCCAAATGGCAAGGCAGACATGGATTTCAGCTAGTTCTTCTGCATCCTGCTTGATCTGATCAAAGGACCATGTAGTCCAGCATTCTGTTTTTGAGCTTGGCCGGTCAGAAGCCTCACACAGTTCAAGCTTCTCCATGTTGCTGACTCTCTCACATACTGGTATACTGCCTGTGCACATGAAAGTGCCATTCAGCCACAGGGCAAATAGCCATCAATGAATGTCCAGGGATGGGACTCATCCCTTTTTACTCCTTTCCCTTCCTCTCCCCACAACAGACACCTTGTGAGGTCGGTGGGGCTGAGAGAGTTCCGAAGAATGTAAAGATAAAGACCATAAAGACACTGACACTACTGGGCCTCCTTTACCATACGTGGGGCCCAAACAGAAATGAACATCTCCTTTCCTTTTTCTGGTGCAGCATGGTGTAGTGGTTAAGAGCAGACTCTGATCTGGAGAATCGGGTTTGTTTCCCCACTCCTCTGCAGTCACAGTTCTCTATCTCAGCCCCACCTGCCTCACAAGATGTCTGTTGTGGGGGGAGGAAGGGAAGGAATTTGTAAGCCCCTTTGAGCCTCCTTACAGCTGAGAAAAGCAGGGTATAAATCCAAACCCTCTTCTTCTTGACGAAGACCCAGCCTTGTTTAAGGCAGGTGCAGGGCTGCGGCTACGAGGCAGCATCTGCTTGGTGTGCTGGTTCAATCCCAGGCCTGTCCAGTTCCAATGATCTGAAAGTAGGGAATATGCAAGACCTCTGCCTGAAGCCCAGGAGAGCCGCTGCCAGTCAAAGCAGACAATCACAACATAAATGGACTGATGGTTTGATTTAGTATAAAGTAGCTTCCCGGGTTCGTACAGTGATAATGAGCATACTCCCACAATATGTTAGCTCTATGGAAGGCTATGAAATATGACAGGCAGCTCTTTCTTCATGCCAAAGTGAGATTTATTTTCCACAAATGAGGACATTCCAGAACAGACACACATACAAAAAATACAGAAATAAGAAAGTAGCGAGATACATATAAAGGCTGCTCCTTCCATTACCAGGACAGAATGAGGCAAATGGAAACCTGGAAGGAGAAGGCCATGATGCCCCATCCCCTCCAGCTCCCTCCGCTCTTTAAGGGCTTCTGTCAGAGGCCAGGAATCCCAGGAGGTGCTGGAAGAAGACTAATTTTCCACCAGCCGACACTGCTGATTCTCCTTGTTCAAGGCATACCCCCGACTGCAGCTGCCTGCTTTGAGGGTTCGGCCAGAGGGCAATGCTCCTTCCTTGCGCTCTCCTTGGCTGTCTGCCACAGACGGATGCCTCTTACTCTGAAGAAGTGAGAGCGGCACAGTGTCAAGAGGAATGCATTTGACCTTCACCCTAAAAACCCTCAGCTATAGGAGCACAGTCACACCGGCGCAGACCAGAAAATCCCAAACCACAGCTTGGTGTACCATAAGCAAGCCTTCCTGTCCTCCCTGGCTGGCAACAAACTGGTGTTTGTCAGATCCAAACCTGCAGGGAATGATTTGCAGCAGACCCCCTCTGAAAACAAATTGCAAGTCCACGATCAAGTGTGCTTTGCAATTGTGCTTTGGTAGAGAACTGCAAGTCACCTTGGCAAAAATGGAGGGAGGAAAGTGTGCACAAGAACTGCAGGAAGTTTGTAGAAAAAACATTCCACCTACACCCAGGTACTCTGTGGGAGAGAGAAGAGAGCCTCCGACAAGTTTCTCCTGGATTTCTACCTGCAAAATCGTTGTGCAGGAAGAAAGGTTACAAATATCACAGTAGCCACTGGTGGAGTAGGAAAAGAAATAGATTAATCTCTGTTCTCTGTTGCACCCCCTGCCCTCATGCCTCCTCCAAGAAGACCAAAATACCATCATCATCCAACCTTTGTTTCTCACTGGGACCCCAAGCAGATTACAAGGATAAGAACTTTTCAGTAGGAGGATTTCAAGATAATCAGTAAGCAGGCATCAGTAAGCGGATTACAAGGTATCACAATATTTGGATCTAATAGCAAAGATTCCCAACAAGACAAAATATTCTAGACCACAACTAGGGGAGTAAAATAAAAGCCCCCCGCCACTCTCTCTTGCCTCCAATTTCCCCTGCAGCACCCTAGCACCCTTCTCCCTCCATGGCTACAGCAACTCTTAGGCGACGTTGCTGCTGGGAGGGAGAGCAGGAGCTCCTCCCTTCAACTACCAAGCTCTGGTCTACCCAGACAGCTGACCGAGACATATCACTGCAGACGCTTGGTGGGAGAGTCACATGATGCCCTGGTGTAAAAACAAACTGCCTGAAAAAGCAGTCAGTAAGAAAACATGTTTTAGCTCTAAGTTTCAGCATTCTGTTTTCTATTTACAGGGCATTAATGTGGAGGGGAGGGCCGGGTTTTAAAAAATGTAATCTTCCCCTTCAGCCTGAAGCAGTATGGACCATCCCACCGGTACTTCAGTCTGCTACGTGCCTGGACCAAACAGTTCACAGGCCTGCGTTGTTGAAGGCAGCTGGCAGCACGACCTTCCAGGGTGGGCCCAGAGAGCCAATTGCCCCAGTCCATAATGGCATGCTGTGGTACAACCAAGACATAGATGGTTTTGAAAACCAGGAAGGCGACAGAACCTTACCAAGGAAAAATGACTTGCAGCAGAGTAAGGCCCAAGAGTCCCCGTGGCTTCTGAGGGATTTGAAGAGCCAGCTAGGTGCTCCTGGGCTTTGTCACAAAGCTGACACACAATGGGACTTAGACTGTCCCACAAAATGCAGGCTGGAAGCTTGTGCCCCCCTCCCTGCACAAAAACTCCTCAGCAATCATAGACTGGTGACTTGGCCAGGGTAGAAATCCATTGGATAATGATGAAGCCCACCCATTGGTTAATGATGAAGCCCAAAACAGCTTTAGTGCCTCAAAGCTGATCAAATGCGTCATGCTCCCACATGGCTGACAGCCATGAAACTTAAGAATATAAGAAGAACCTGCAGGATCAGACCAGTGGGTTCTTCTAGCCTGGGATTCTGTTTCACTATGAAGCCAAACAGTTGCCCTGGAGGACTGAGAAAACAGGGCATAAAGACAAAGCCTTCTGATGTAGCCTCCTGGCACTAGGATTCAAAATGTTGCTGCCCTTGGATGTGGAGGTTCTCTTTATGCAGCATGGCCACTGATGAACCTGTCTTCCATCCATCTAATCCCCTTTCAAAGCCATCTGTGCGCTTGTGGCCGTAACTATGACCCCTGGCAGCAAAAACCCTAATTTAATTACTCACTTAGTAAAGAAGCAATTCCTTTTGTCCATCCTGAATCTATTGCCCATAAGGTGCCCCCCAAATTCTATTATTTTAAGAGAGGAAGAAAAAGTTATCTCGATCCACTCTCTCTGTCCCATGCATAATTTTAAATTCCTACGGTCTCCCCACTCAGTCAACTCTTTTCTGAGCTGAACCGTCCCAGGTTGTTCAGCCTTTCATAATAAGAAAAGGGGCCCAACACATTTATCGTCTTGGCTGTCCATTTCTGGGGCAAGACGGGAAGACTGTACTAGGAACGCCAGGAAAATAGGTGAGCCAGCTATGTGCGTGACTGGGAATACTGTCATCCTCTGGAATACAGTGTGTCGTTCTGGTCACCGTATCTCAAAAAAAAAAGAGAGAGATTGCACAGCTGAGAAAAGAGCAGAAACTGGAAGATAGAGGAAGGAAATCAGCTAAATATGCAGCAAGCAACCAAATCTGTCCCCATTGCTAAAGACATAATGCCTCTGCTCAAGGAAAGTCCAGCATCACAGTCGGAAAAGACAGTGTGCCAGGAGGAGAGTGAAGCCCTTTGCCCCATGGAGAGCCACTAGAGAAGAATGGGACCCTCTTTCCCTTAGGCCAGGGGTGGCCAACCTATGGTGCTCCAGATGTTCATGGACTACAATTCCCATCAGCACCTGCCAGCATGGCCAATTGTAGTCCATGAACATCTGGAGCACCATAGGTTGGCCACCCCTACCTTAGGCTCATGACCCCTTTTCCATGGCATCTCCCCTCCCCGCAATGCATCACCTGAGAAGCAAAGGAACTGGGGGAATTGTCATCCTGGAGAACACTGAGAGGAGACCGCCCGGAGCTTGTCAAGATGGCCAGTGTCTTGCCGCTGCCCCTGCGCCTAACCGGCTTGCTCCCTTGGAAAGAAAGAGGCAGAACATAGATTAGCCCTTACAGAGCACCAACTGGATTCTACCAGGTCTCCAGCCACTATTGCCAGTGAATCAAATATGTCTATCTCTCCCAGGGCATACGTAACTAATCTTGAAGTGCTTTAACAATGGAGAGCCTTTGCACTGGCTTGGTGCAAGGCCCTCTCCTCTGCTATCCTGGAAGGCCAATGCAGGAAGACTCCTTATCAGGAGAAAAAATGTCCCTGGGGATCTGGGCACATAGAAACAGTCGCACTTGTGCTCCTTCACCGTCAGTTTTATTAAAAAATACACGTCATTAGTTTTGTTTTGCCACTGTTGTATAGACTGGCAGGTCACACAGAACAATTTTATATTTCCGTGTTGCTTACAGACACCAAGCCTAGTGGCACTGACAGTGTGGCCCCGTTCTGTGTAATAGCACTTGAAATATGTTGCAGGATGGTCTAGGCTTAGCGATTTGATAGCTATAGCCTTCAATTTAACAATTTTAGTGTCTTTTTATACCTATCCTGCTTTTATTGTGTTTAAGGTTTTTATCCCTTTTAGAACTTATGCGTACTGCTTTTATATGTTTTATTCTTTACATTCTATCCTTTATTTCATTTATCGTATGTTGGTCTATGATCGTAATAAATATTTGATTGATTGATAAATTAGCCCTGGTGCTCCAAACGGAAGGCTAAGAGCCTCATCTACACATCCTGTCCTTTTGCCCTAGCAATGGAGTCCTTTACTCACGGGCACAAGGCAAAAATTCATTTTTTGGTCAAGGAGCTGACAAGGAAGGATCCCACACCTCGTCTCTGGGGTCACAACAGCATAGAAGCAGGCCTGAGTGGCCAATGCTGACACGCCACAGATGGATGTGTTTACCAGGACAGGAGACCCAGAAAATTGGACTGGTTTCAGACTAAATATTCTAAGAGCAGAATGGTGTTTTTCCACTTCACCCGTCCCATTGATCTGCATGAAATGCAGCTTCTTGGGGCACAGGTGTGTCCTGTATTCCTGTATTGGCCTTCTCAGGAATGAATGTTCTGGGGTGTGTCTGCAGTTGAGTCAAAATACCTAAAAACACGGCTGCCACAGATGGTTCTGGACTCACCTGCAGGCCAACAGACATCGGTGGGGTTTGCCACCACTCTCGGGACAGCCGCAACAGTAGCGTTCTCAGACAGTTGCTCTTTTCTCCCCTCTTCCTTCTGAGATGCTCTACCAGAGGACGCCTCCTCCCTCGAATCCTCCTCCACGACCAAGGCTCCCTCGTGCTTCTGGCTCTGACAGGAGGGATCCTCAGGGAGTGGTCCTACCTCAGTGGTGGTCGCTGCAAAGGCTTCGTTGAGCTGCTTTACTAGGTTGTTGATGCCTTCTGGAAGAGAGTGGAAACAAAACAGAGGGCTAACATGAAATCTTATGCCAGGAAACAGAGAAAATCTACACTCTCTTCCACAGAAAGATTAAAGTAGAATTGTATATTAATTTGCCCTGAGTTGGACTTTCTTTGTCGTAGAATGCTCTGCTTGGGTCCTAGTGCCTACCTAGTTCTGCTGCCCCCCACCCACCCCATTCGCCTTTTGCTGTCCCTCCTTCCCCTTTAAGAGGCTGGGTGTGGAGTGTTGCCCGACTCTGCCAGAGCATGGAGCAGGTTGTGGGCAAATTCGGCTGGCTATGGCTGCCTGTGTACTTCCTGTCATCCTCCTGCTCACCCCACCCACTGAGCCTCGCTGCCACCACATTGTTTCCCACCTTGTTGGAAAGGCAGGCTGAAGATTCCTCGCCCCAGCAGGTTCCTGCTCCCTGCTGCTGAGCCATGTCTCCAGACTTCCCTAACTCCACCCATCAACAGCCTTAAAGGCACAGATCTTGCTGATATTATCTTCCCCTCCCTTCCCCTATAGGGCCTATACACACATACTTCCACTCTCTCGCTGCCGCTGCAAGAGAGGGCTGTTTGTTAAAATAGAAAATTGCCTAAAAGAAAATTTTTAAAATGCCCTTCTGATTATTTGATAGGGTGCATAGAGATGCATAGGGAGAAGTGTGCAAAGCAGCGTGAGGGACTGGTGGGGGGTGAGACTAGGCGGGCTGGTGGTGGGCAGAAGGGAGAGATCTAGGGCAAAGCTGCGCTCATTGGCAACTCTGCCGGCTGTGGGTGCAAAGCGAAACTAGCTAAATGTGTGCTAGAAGTGGTCTCGCTTGCTGTGGGGAGAACAAAGTGAAAGCGGGGCTTGCGGAGATACATCCATATAAGAAATCTTGAGGTGATGCACATTTGCCCCCATCATGCAGCCATGTGCGTAATTGGTCACGATTTCATTCCCGTTTAAGCCGTTGCCAGTATGAGAAATGCTGCATGAAAGGCATCCTAAGAGCCAGGAACTGACATGGAAAAGTCACAAAATAAGAACACAATAAAAGCTCTGCTGGATCAGATGAGCGGACCATCTCATCCAGTGTCCTGTCTCACACTGTAGCTAATCAGTGCCCCTGGAGGACCAACAACAGACACAGGGACTGAGGCCTTCCTGTTGCCTCCTGGCACTGAAATTCAGAGGTTTACTGCCTCTGAACTTGGAAGTTCGCTTTAGTCACCATGGCTAGATCTCTCCCTCAATGAATCTGCGTAGTATTGTGGTTAAGAGAAGTGGACTCTAATCTGGAGAGCTGGGGTTGATTCCCCACTCTTCCACATGAGCGGCAGACTCTTATCTAGTGAACCAGATATGACTCCTCACTCCTACATTCCTGTTGGTTGACCTTGGGTTAGGCACACTTTTCTCAGAACTCTCTCAGCGCCACTTCCCTTACAAGATGTCTGCTGCAGGGAGAGGAAGGGAAGAAGTTTGTAAGCGGCTTTGAGCTACCTTACAGGAGAGAAAGCAATGATATAAATTGAAACTTTTCTTCTTCTCTTTTAAAACTGTCCATGCCTGAGATCATCACTACATCCTCTGGCAGCAAATTCTACATTTTAATCATTCATTGTGTAAAGCCGTGATCTCTTTCCCCACTTACCGGCCACCGTGATCTCTTTCCCCACTTACCGGCCACCACAGCTTTCATGGGTGTGCGCAAGATGCCAAGTGTTGGGGAACGAGGGTCCAAGTTCAGATTCTGGCTGTCTACTGATCCTTCTTCCTTAGAATCCACCTGGGGACTCCCTTGAAGGGAGTTCTCCACCTAAGAAAAAAGTACAGCAAAGCTAACCATGCAACCCAAGGGACTAAAACTAGGGTACCAGATTGTGGGGTTGGGAGGTAGCATAGCACCAAGGCATGCCACTGTACAGGCCAGGCAAACCCGTTTGCTTGAAGGACAGGTATAATACCTCTATGGGGGTTCTCAGGATCCCAGCCGTAGGGGACCGTGGATCACTGACGTGGGCCAGGTGCTTGTTCAGCAGTGGCTTGGAGGCAGGAGTCGCTGGCGTACTCTCGGAAGCCCCCATGCCAGCAGGCAGGGAATGCAGCGCCTGCTCGGAGTCAGAGGCTGCAACAAATGAAGGGTTCTGTGGAAAGAAGCATCACTCTGCAGTCTTTCAGTCCAAGAAAAAGGGCACCAGGATTCAAAAGCAAATCATTCCCAACCAACCCCCTACTTATAACCTGCCCTCCCCCAAAGGGGGAGTACAGCAATATAAAACAACATAAAATCCATAAAACCAGTAAAACATTTCAATCGATAAAACAGAGGGCAACAAGACCCACCCCCTCCCCTTCGTACTTTGAAGCCGAGATGGTCTCATTTATCTTCCCGGCTGGTCAGGTGGGAACACTTGGTAGAACGAGGTCATCGTACAGGCCCTGCGAAAATCTTGAAGATCTCACAGGGCCCTAACCACTTTGGGAAGCCTATTCCACCACATGGGGGTCAAGGCCTTAAAGGCCCTGGCCCTCATAGACACCAGCTGGATGCTTCTGGGGCCACGGACCTTCAGCAGGTACTCCTCCGATGTTAGATGATGTTAAGCCTCAACAAAGATTTTGTTATTTGTCTGTGATCGAGGTTATGGCATGAAACAACGTGTTGAAAATGCAGTCTGTCACTGAAATTTGTAATGCTGTTAGGATGTTAAATGCTGATGGATGGGTTAGTTTGCTTCATTCTGCTCCCATCAGGCTAACTTACTTATACAAGGATTAGATCAGTGGTTCTCAACCTGGGAGGTAGCGACCCCTTTGGGGGTTGAACAACCCTTTCACAGGAGTCGCCTAAGACCATTGGAAAACCATCTTTTAATATATTCCAATTTTATGGTTGGGGGTCCCCACAACACGAGGAACTGTATTAAAGGGTCGCGGCATTAGGAAGGTTGAGAACCACTGGATTAGATGATAAAATCATCTATTTATTTTATTAAATGTCTATACCGCCCCTCCCCTTTCGGGCTTAGGGAGGCTCACTACAATTCATAGTAAACAATATATAATACAATAACATATAAATATGATAAATTCAATTTAAAACCTATGCTCCCCAGTCAACCCTCAACGAGTTCAGAAAATCTTAAAGAGAGGGGGAGGATGGAGAAAAAGGAATTTTCCAACTGTTGAAGGATGGGGCAGTGGGATGGGGGGGGGGGGGAGGCTAGATATGGTAACTGTTGTTGCCTCAACCGTATGCCTGGTGGAACAGCTCCATTTTACAGGCACTGCAGAACTGCCTTAGGTCCTGCAGGACCCTGGTTTTATTAAGTAGTGCATTCCACCAGGTCAGAGCCCGGGGCAAAAAAGCCCTGGCCCTGGTTGAGGCCAGCTGGACTTCCTTCAGGCCAGGGACCACAAGTACATTATTTCTCGATGAACAGAACGTCCATCAGGTGACATAACGGGAGAGGTCTCATAGACCTACAACAGCTGTTAATGTCCTCTTGCCTGTAGAGGAATAGAGATCCTAGTAGTGCCATTTCCCTCCTCAGACTCCCATGTGAACAGCTGGCAGACATTCAGGAGAAAACTCCCAAAGGAGAATAGTGGCAGTCCTTTGCCAACTCAGCTAACAGCTACTGTAAAGGAAACCTTTCATACTTTACAGAAGTCCATCAATGCCAACGGGGTTCAAGGCCTTGCCTACCAATTTTGCTCTTGGAGTAGCAGAACAGAAGGGAGGAGAGTGGAAACTGGCAACTTAGCCTAGAAGGGCTGTTGGTTTGTTCTCTGCTGTGGGGTGATCCCATCTTGTCTTAACCGGCTGCCTAACTCAGTCAAGTTGAGCTGTTTTCTGTCTAGGCCACTGAAGCTCCAGTATGCAGGAAGATGCCTTTGTCTATCCAACCAGCACAGCAACTCCCCAGAGTCTCAGATTGAGATTTTCCATGTAATCACGTAAACTGGAGATATCAAGTTTAAACCTGGTCTCTTCAGCAGGCAAGCACCTCTTGGCTGAAGCCTCTCTGGGCTCACACAGGATTTGCAAAGGTGATGCTAGCCTCAATGTACTCAACAGGGCTTGGGAAGAAAGGGGGTCTTAAACACAACTGCAGCTGCATGCGTACTATGCCACTCTTTGCATCATGTCTGGAGGAAGGTGGAAGAAGAGAAACCCTACCCAGCATTCCTTGTAATAGGAAAGGAGATAATGGAAGATCCAAAAAGCAGCTAAGGAGAGGATAACAGAATTGGCAGCCTTAAACTCTTCAACAACAAATAGGACACCCCTACAAAAAAAAACCACACGCATGGCACAGTCTTTTCTTTCTAACACTGACATGGTACAATCCTTTCTCTCTAGTTCCTCCTTCTCTTACGTGTGTCAATCAAGATTAGAGAGAATTCCGAAATGGCAACCTGGACTGCACCACTTTGTGGGGGTCGCTGGGGGTGTTGCAGTTTATAAACTATCCCAAGTTAAAAGGAGCGGCCCGCTAATAGAAAGTCATAGATAAAAGTTCTAATCCAGCCGTTCGGGTGGCTGTCCTGCTTTTCCTTCCCAGGGGGAGTATTAGTGTGCAAAAAAACCACCTCAATTCCATCGCAGTGAGTGTGGTATAGCGGTTACAACATCAGGCTAGAAGTTCATAAGACCCAGGTTCGAATCTGTGCTCTGCCATGGAAACTCACCGAATGATTTGAAGCCACTGCCTCAACCAGCTACGGAAATAAATTTGGAGTTGAATCCACCTCTGTGAAAACCGAGTTTAGAGGAGAGTTGCCAGCTGCGATTCAAATATCCCGCCCTCCACCACCAGGCACTATTGGCCAGCTCTGATTGGGCCGAACGACTGCCTAATCAGTTGGCAGAATTTGGGCACCTCCCCTTCCCGACCTCCTTCAGTTGGCAGAAAATAAAAAACGCAGGCCTGGAAAAAGTCTTCTATTGGTTTGATTCCTTGTCAATCAGTAAGGAGGACCGCCCACTCAATTGATAAGAAGAACCGAGCCCTCAACTGGGATTTTCTACTGGATTAATGTTTTGTCAATCACTTGAATCATTTCCCACCCACCCCAATTGCTCTCCTTTATTGGCTGCCTTAGAACCATCGTTTTTTTCTCACGCCAATAAAAGTCCGGCCATTCCACCGTTTCTATTGGCCAAAATGTACATATTTGATAGGATGGGGCGGATGTTCTTCTGAGAATCTAAAATGCTCATAGGTGGTAAGAGGCAAAAGGGGCGTGACCAAGGAAAAGGTCTCTCCCTCTCGTATGGGTTTAAGGCCTAAACGGTAGCGGTCTTATTTTGTGCTTTACTCATTGGCTGGAAAGGGGGTGGCCTCTGATTGGTAGGGGTAGGACCGTGGGCGGTGTCAGAAAGAGCAGCTGTCATGGCGGAGCTGAGCGAAGCGCTGCTCTCTGTATTACCCTCCATCCGGGTACCTAAGGCCGGCGACCGTGTCCATAAGGATGAGTGTGCTTTTTCCTTCGACACCCCGGTAAGCGCCCCTGATGGAGATCTGGGCACCTGAGGGGGCCCCGGTAGTTACCGCCGAGTCCGCACCTCAGCCCACCCGGCCCGGGGGGAGGGGAAGAACTTAGTGGACGCGAGGCATCATGGGACTTGTATTCTTTCTCAGGTTCTGCGAGTTATCCAAACGCGCGCGTATAACTCCCCATGAAAACTACAATTCCCAGCAGGCTTAGGGGCTCAATCATGTTTCAAATATGCGTTGCTTGGTGGGGGATGTAGTTCGATGGGGGTTCCGTCGCCTGTATGCGAAAGGCTTGGCGTCGGCTATGGGGAAACTTGTCGCCGTTTTCTTTCCTTCTGCTTTTCCATCTGTCTCTGCCCTTTCTTCGTCGGAAGCCGAGGAAAGGCTGAAGAATGCCGGGCGTTGTAGTCCTCCGAGCTCGGGCTGCCCCTGTGGGAGTCTCTGAGGGGCCGCGCCTCACCAGACTATGGGAGCCTGTAGAAGTATCTAGGCGCCCCTCGCGGGGCCTGTTGGGAAACGAAGTCCCACTTCCTTCTATTTCAGATGCCATTCCTTGCCCTTAAGAACTACCAATCCCGAAATCCTGTGAGGGGCAAGGCTGGTACCAGGCCTTTGCCTGCCAAAACGCACATGGTGCTGCATCACTAGCTGGTTCCTCCCCGTTAAGAACCACCTCTTTTCCCTCTCATTTTGAAGGTTTGCATTTTATGAGCATGCTGTACACCTGTTTACTATAAGCATGGGGTCCAGGACGGCAGAAGATTGAAGTGCACGCAATTTTGATTCTATCTCTTGAGAGAGAGACCTACACCTCTGTGTAGTAATGTATTTTCCACCCAAAAAAACAAGCCTCTGGTACCTCTGCTTGTTATTTTTCCACCAGTTCCAGCCCCGTTTCCACCATGCTGTTGTTTTTGCACTGTCACCTGGTATGAAAGTATCACAAATCGAGTGCCGTAAGCAAAATATATCCTGTGTATGCTGTTAAATGCTCCAAAGGTATTTAATTGCACCACGCAGCTCTCGTAAATGGCTGTGCTACACCCTTCCTATCCATTGTGCTGAAACAGCAGCTGCCTATTTTGATGGAAGGTCCAGCGTAACTCGATGTGGGCCACAGATCCACAATATGAGAAATTGCTGTGAGTTGAAATGAGCATCTCGTAAAAACCGGATCTCTGCTTGGGTAAAGGTAGTCAAGCACCGAGTCTTTACTGACTTGTGAGGTGGCATCATATCGTGACTTTTACTAGGCAAACTATATTCATGGGGTGGTTTGCCGTTGCCTTTCCCAGTTGTCTACACTTTATCCCCCAGCAAGCTGGGTACTTATTTTACCAACCTTGGAAGGTTGGAACGCTGAGTCCACCTTCACACTCTCTACTTAATCTCTGATTAAGAAACATCAAATACAAGTGATATGAGCCAGGTTTATTTTAAAACATTTTAGGTAAAGCAATTAATGGCAATTAAAGAGCATAACATTCACAAATATAAATGGGCTATAATGATCTCAATGGGATGGACTCGTCTAGTTCAGGGGTCTGCAACCTGTGGCTCTCCAGAAATTCATGGACTATAATTCCCATCAGCACCTGCCAGCATAGCCAATTGGCCATGCTGGCAGGGGCTGATGGTAATTGTTGTCCATGAACATCTGGAGAGCCACAGGTTGTAGACCCCTGGTCTAGTTCTTTTTCCATTCAGTCTCACCACATTTCCCTCCTAAGTACAGTTTCTATCCCACATAGCTTTGCCCAACCATTACCAGCATAACCTTTTGGTGGTTGAAGAAGAACCCATCTCCTCCCTTTCTCTCCAATGGAAAAGTTGATTTGAGTGAGTCCAGTGAATTGGAAGAGACAAAAGAAAAAACAACAAAACAGCCTGGGACCAGACTATTTGCAGGAGTGCTTTCTGACATATAGACCGGCCCAGGTGCTGGTTCGGGGAGGCGGGAGGGCTGCCGTTGGTTCCTTCCTCTGAGGTGAGAGGTGTGGGGGCTATGTAAAAGGCTTTCTCTGGGATAGCCTCCACTTTATGGAATGCCCTTCCATTAGAGGTCTGACTGACACCAACATTACACACCTTCTGGCAGCTGGTTAACACTTGAAATGTCATCACCTCTGAAGCAGACTGGTAGTTGGTGCGGGTTGCTGAAGCACAATCCAAAGTTATGCATGTGAACTTGGTGTAATATTTTGTACCAGTTGAAGCTTTTGATCTGTCTTAAAGGGCAGCTCTCTGTAGAGACAGTTGCAGTAGTCAAGGTGTTACACAAAATGGTGGGATGCAACGACCCTCTCTGGTTGGGGAAATTAGCTGCAGAGCACAAGGTGACTTATCATCGCTGAGGAGCGTTGGGTAACTTGATCGCGACAGACAGACAGCCTATGTATACGGTGTTTAGCTCTTTATAAGAATGCAGCAGAGAAAAATAAATTATCTTAAATGTTTTTATTGGGAAAATAACAGCTGGAATAAAACAAAATCTCACTCACAATCACTCAATTACTGGGGTAAAAACACATGCATTCAAGGTTTCCTAGGATGTAATTTAGAGGTGAAAGACAGGTTTTGGATATAGAGAGTGGGGCTAGGACAGTGATGGCGAACCTTTTCGAGACAGAGTGCCCAAATTGCAACCCAAAACCCACTTATTTATCGCAAAGTGCCAACACGGCAATTTAACCTGAATACTGAGGTTTTCGTTTAGAAAAAATGGTTGTCTCCAAGGCGTGCGTTACTCAGGAGTAAGCTTGGTGGTAGTCGGTGGCTTTGCTTTGAAGCAACTGTGCAACTCTTCCAACGGGTGAATCACGACCCTAGGAGGATTTACTCAGAAGCAAGCCCCATGGCCAGCAACCGAGCTTACTCCCAGGTAAAGGATCACGCTTTAGTTCTTTGCATGAAAATCAGTGGGGTTTAACAGGACTTAACAGGGTTACCTATAGTGCTTCCCCAAAACTAGGTCTAAATCGAGCCCAACAGCCCAGGCCAGCCTAGATGTGTGTGTGTGGGGGGGGTGACTCTGGGCGTGCCCACAGAGAGGGCTCTGAGTGCCACCTCTGGCATCCGTGCCATAGGTTCGCCACCACTGGGCTAGGACATCAAAGATTATATTTACCAGTCTTGTAGTGGACATCCAGGGAACAGAGACCTAATGGCCAGCACTAGGTTCCAAGATGATTAGCGCTGATGGCACAATATTATCAAACATCAATGTAGTGTGTGACAATATTGAACACTGACTGGGGTCTGAGACATGCTTTTATAGGGCAAAACGTGTCTTGAGGCAAATGAAATCCTTGAACAAAGGATTTTTCCTGCTGTTCCAGGTGAGGTAATGGTCTTGAGTGTCCAGACCATTGAGCTGATGGCTGACCCATTATCTTAATGGTTTTTGCCACTGTTGGACAAAACGGGTAACGACCCCTAATGGGTGTTCCAACATAGATGGTCACAAGGGAATGAGTCAGAGGGAGACTCTTGAGTAGATTAAGAAAAGTAGACAAAAGAACTAGTTTCGCCCAGGTTTGCTATTGTCCATATTCAAATGTTATTTCCTGAGTATGTGTCAGGCATGAGGTGGGGGGTGGGGGTGTCCTGTGGCATTCTTGCCCACAAGTTCAAACACAGTCTCAAGATGAGAGTTTCTGAATCAAAACCAACTCCTACGTTTCAGGGCACTGTTCTGCTAGGTTTGACAGGGCAGCATTCCGGGAGAAAGACCATTCTCTCACCCTCCGCACTGCTACAGGTCAGGTTGGCTACAAAGGGCAGAAGCTGCTGCTCCATTCTACTGTATGCATGTATCTGTTGGTAACAAAAAGCCAACGTGCATTCACTTTGCAATTGAAACTGGGGACCAGTACCTGGTTAAATGCAAGGTTTGTATCACACATTCAGCTGTATGTACATTGAGCATAGTATGAGAATTACTTGACAAACATTTTTAAACAAGGATCCACTACACACAGATTGTACATTCACGGTAACATGAACAAGGCTAGCGTAAACTGGCCAACAGACTCTGCATGGAGATCATTTGACCCCACGATAGGGTGGAATGGAAAACAGGGAATGCTCTGGTTTTATGGGGTGTCAAGTTGCATTACATGACAAAACAAATCAGTGTGGGTGAATTTTAATTCTTGATATTAGCTCCCCTGAGCCTGTCAAGGGCCAAATGTCAGTGTTATAAAACAACTAAAATGAGGCACACAAAACACCTACCCACAGCAGCTATGTGTGAGAGATATACTATTATTTTGGGCATTTAAAAAAGCATGTAAGTGAAAATAACCTTAGAGGAGCAAGGAAGATGAGCACAAGCAGAATTATAAGGTTGTGGGTGAGAAAGAGAATTTGCGAATCTTATATCTACATGACAGAGTCTAGGGTTCATCAATGCCAGAAAGGTGAAACGGCATGCTGTCGGTTAAAACAATCACAAAGTAAGGTAGTGAGACAACCAGTGTGGGTGACTGGGAAGCGCCGTCCTGATCTATGGTTAGAAAATCCCTCATAAATTATTACAAATGTTTAAATATGTTTAATTTGAGTAATTTATCCAGGCTGCAGAATTCCTCTGTTCTTGGCGCAGAATTTGGGGCTGAGTATTGTTTTTTGGTTAAAATACATACGTACCTCAGAGGTTCTGTTGGTATCCTCCTGGTTGAGTTAGAACCCTTTCTAGCCAACATGGTATAGTGATTAGAGGATTGGACTAGGACCATGGTGGCGAACCTTTGGCACTCCAGATGTTATGGACTACAACTCCCATCAGCCCCTGCCAGCATGACCAATTGGCCATGCTGGCAGGGACTGATGGGAATTGTAGTCCATAACATCTGGAGTGCCAAAGGTTCGCCACCACTGGACTAGGAGCTGGGAGGCCCAGATTCAAATCCTCCCCTCTGCTGTGGAATCATGCCAAATAACCTTATGCAAGTTGTTCTCTCCCTAGCCTACTTTACAGGGTTGGTGTGAGGATAAAATGTAGGAGAATGTTGTAAACTGCCCTGGAGACAGAGGCTGGGGCATGCATGAACTTAATAAATAAAATTTCTATTCCTCAGGAGTCTGATGGAGGCTTGTACATTTGTATGAACACATTCCTGGGATTTGGGAAACAGTATGTGGACAAACATTACGAGAAAACAGGCCAGCGGGTTTATCTCCATCTCAAGAGGACACGCAAATTGGTAAGAAGGGCAGTTTTATCATAGACATTTCACTTCTTGAACAGGTAGAAAAAATAACACGGGGAACAGACAGTTTTTCAGCACTGTCTGCCTTACTACCTGCTTTTGGGCATTTTCTGAATGGATGGCTAAGAGCAGAGGTGGGATCCAACCAGTTCTCACCCCTTCTCTAGAAGTGGTTACTAATTTTTTCTGAGTGCCAAGAGGGAGTTACTAAAGCAACCTCGCTGCCCAATAGGGACTGGAGGTGCATGTGTGCGGCGGCGCCACTGTTTGAATCCCACCACCATCGGAACCTGTTATTAACATTTTTGGATCCCACCACTGGCTAAGAGGTGTGAAGGCCCAGGGAGAAAATAGGGGAGCACGTGGGCTTGTAGATTTTCCCTGCAGATTCTTTCCAATTTATGCCATGGGAATTGTCAGGCGTGCTGAAACAAATTCCTATGAGACATTTTCTCTTTTAGAATGAATGAAATGCTTTTTAAGATTAAAAATATATAGTATAATGGTTATTTTGTATAAAATCGACAGCATAAGATAATAATTTCTGTGTGTACAACATAAACATATCTTAAGCAGATATTTGTGTTTAAATTTGACTGATTTTATCCGCAATTAATATGCTATGTGTATGATGCCATTATGGAATAGTTCAGCATCATAAGTTTAACTCCAAATGCACTGTTAGGACTAGATGAGGCTTTTCTATCCAAGTAACATGCTTTTTCTTTTTTATGACAACATTTTGTGGTAATTATTTTCACTCCCCTCCCCATGTCAAAATCCTAAGATAAGTGAGCTAAGATGGCCTTAGTGGGCAGCACTTTGCACCTTTCTCTGTTTAGTATCTCATGTGTTGATAACTTTGGAGAAAGCATTTGTACTTCACAAGCATTTTGTATGTCACAAATAATACAAATAGGAAAATTTTCAAGAAATTTTGAAGCCTTGGTGGAAAATATTTATTTCCCATTTTTCTCCAAATTGGGGGAAAATTGGAATGTATGCAATACTTTATCAAACTTAGAGCAGCATCCAAAATGGGGGAGGGCACAAATCTGCTCTTGGGAGTAACATACCACCATGCTGGCAGTTTCGACTTCCCTGGAGCGCTTACCCCAGCAGAGGGGCTATCTTGCCACCACATTCCCCCACCCCACTCCACCCCCTGGTGCTAGAACATAGCTCTGAACACCTCGCCAGCATCTCAGGGCCCCTCTGTCGCTGTAGCAGGGGTGAGGCAGGGGTGTGGCCAAGGGAGGAGCCAACATCCCTCCTGGCTTTTGCTAGCATTACACTGGTGGGCTGTTCCTTAGACTTAAGTCATCCTTTTGGATGGTGTAGGTCTATTGAGGCCCATAAAGGTTTCTTGGCAGCAGGAAGGCTCTTTCACTTTTTGAGCCTCCCCCCGCCTCTTAGAAGTTTCTTTGGGGTCAGTGGCTGGGGGCAGCTGTGGCTCCACGGCCAGGTGCCCGGCTCTTGGATATGGCTGCCCTTTTGCGACCTTAATAGCATAAAATGTGCCACTTACAACTTAGCATATAAAATTGTATCAGCCTATCAAATTGTGTCAGTTGGCATGCGGTTGGGGTTTATAATATGTGTAAATTCCTGACAGTGTCATCCTAAGAACGGTTTCCTGGGATAAGCCCCAAGTGAATAAAATGGGACTTAGAACTAGATGATGCCTAGGACGTTTTCCATAGTTTTCCATAGTTTTGCAAATTTGCAAAAAAAATGGCAAGTACTAAAGTGAGAGAAAGAGCTGCAAACTGTTGCATCTTAGCTCATTTAACCCATTCCAAGAGAAATAGCAGTATTTATTAGGAGTCTTTTTTTTTCAATCCTCCCCAAAATTTCCATTGGAAAAATTGAATGTGAGACACTTGGGGGAAAAAATCTTTGGAGGAGCAGTATAAACAATCATTTTCTGAATTTTTCTATTCTACTGCCAAATTTTATCTGTTGAGTTACAGACTGAGCATTTTATGCCCTTAAAACAGTAAAACCTGTTCAGGCAGGCTTGATAAGAGAACCTATATCCTGATTTCCCCCCAAGTGTCTGCATTTGACCCATGGCTTCAAAATTTCCTGAAACGTTATGTGTCTAACGACCTCCTAAGCTCTCTCCTTTGCTTGGCTATAGAAAGAAGAAGATGCCAATTCCAGCTCTGGAGATCCCCCTAGAAAGAAACCAACCCGTCTAGCTATTGGTAAGAGGCCAACCCTGCAGTTCTATTTGTTATGAAGAAGAGGAAAACCCTCCAACTTAGGGGATGTAGCAGTAAATATAAATCACATGTTCCCTGGATGTAGCAGTAAATATAAATCACAACCCTGGAGATTGACTTGAAGACTGGGAAAGGGGGGTGCTAATTCAGTCTTCACCTGAGTTCTATAGTCCTGTCTCTTCTCTGTTGCTTCCGTAGGAGTTGAAGGTGGATTTGACATCCCTGAGGAGAAATACGAATACGATGAACATGTCAAGATAGTCATTTTACCTGAGCATTTGGATATTCCTCGGGATGGATTGGAGGGTCTGCTGGATATGGTCAAGGACAGGGTGAGTTTTCTGTTCTCATTCCAAAACGAACCTTCTTTTGTCTGGAATGGTGGCAGAACTGAGGTGCAGGACCATGGGTGATACCTTGGGCAGGGGAGAAAGGGAATGGGACTCAGCACAACTGTGGGCTGTAGATCCACATTAGCAGAAAGTGCTTGGAGCAGCAGGACAAGGAGATAAGGCTGCAGAAATCCAAAGTACCCCATGCCTTTTCCCATCATCCCAGGTTTCCAGTGCAATTGAAGCTATTCTGACGGCAGACTCTGCCTCCCGGAAGCAAGAAGTACAGGCTTGGGACGGGGAGGTCCGGCGTGTGTCTAGGCATGCTTTCTCACTCCAGCAGCTCCAGAATGGTGTGCGGATTCCTCCTTGGTGAGTTTAGTCAAGTCCCCAATATCTCTCCCTCCCACCCACTCACCCAGTGGCAGAGCTGCAAGGGGGTGGGAGGGTGCGCCGTGCACCAGGCGCATGCCCAGGGGGGCCTTCCCCCCCTCCGGGGGCCCCTTGAGGCGCCCCCCACCCCCCTTTCCACACTTACCTTCGTTCTTTTCCTTTCCCTAGAGCTTTTTCAGGCTGAAAAAAAGGCCTATTCACAGTACAGGCTAAAAACGGCCTGAGGAACTACAGTTCCCAAGAGACCTTGGGGCTCACAAAGTCTCCTGGGAAGCATAGTTCCCATCAGGCTGTTTTTGAGCCAGAACTGCCAATAGGCCCTTTTTTCAGCCTGAAAAAGGCCTTGAGAAGTGGCCATATGTCGGCTGCAACGTCACAGCCCTTTCCACCTCTGCCACCAGCCGTGTTAGTGGTACCTTAAAGAATTAACGTTTATTTCTATTCAAGTGGTCCCAGACTGCTTTGTCAGATAGATTGGGGATGGAAAATAAAAATGGTGTGTATTTACTGGGCAGGTGGTTGGGAGGAAGGCACCTGACCCCCTCTTCCTTGCTTTTTGTCTGCCAGTGGCTGGAAGTGCACTAAATGCGACATGCGTGAGAACCTGTGGCTCAACATGACGGATGGCTCCATCTTGTGCGGGCGGCGCTACTTTGACGGCAGCGGGGGAAACAACCATGCCGTCGAACATTACCGGGAGACTGGCTACCCACTGGCCGTGAAGCTGGGAACCATCACTCCAGATGGAGCTGGTAAGAATGGCTGCCGCTGGGACTTCGCTTCGGGCTCCTGATCAGATTGTTGCAGGGACTTGGCCTCCCCTTTCAAACTCTATTGTTCAGCTGAGCACAAAGGATAGAGCGCTTTGAGGGCTTTGGAAGAGTGAAGTGGAGTTATTTCACCGTTGCTTGGCTGTGTGGACCCAGCTGTGGTCTTTCCAACCCAGGATAAAGTTGCAAGCTATCTTTTTACCTCTCCGCGAAGGGCATGTCACTGTTCCAGCCTGTATTGTTGTGTGCCTGCAAATAGAAGCAGGTGTAATTATTGCTTGCCTCTAGCCAGGGTTGAACAGCCTTCAGTTTGCAGATCTTGCCACACATGCTGAACCACTTGCCTAAGAGTTGGAGCTTCACAGTTGTGGGAGTCTTGATGTGCATATACCTTGCCTATACATTTATTTATTATTGGGTTTATTCACCACGCTTCCCTGGAGGCTCCATCATCTAATACAGCTTTGCATCTGATAAAACAAATATCCAATAAAGCAATGCATAAAACGTGACAAATACTTTAAAATTACACTTACAAAAGATTCAGATTTAAAATATACCTGTTAGAATTTTTGCAAGCCCCACAGTTCAATTTAATGTATGGATCCCACCTTCTATTAATGTTTCACTATCTCATTGGAGCCGGACCCCAACAAGGGGATCAGGAGGACAGAATAAAAAAGGAGGTGAGTGGGAGAGCCAATTGTATTATTGTAGCTGCATCAACCAGATGTCTGGTTGAACAGCTCTGTCTTGCAAGTCCTGTAGAATTGCATTAAGTCCCACAGGGCTCTGGTCTCCCCAGACAGAGCATTTCACCAGGCAGGGGCCAGGGCTGAATAGGCCCTAGTTGAGGCCAGCCAGACTTCCCTTGGACCAGGGATCACCAACAGATTTTCATTAGTTGAATGCAGAGATCTTCAAGGAATATATTGGAAGAGGCAGTCTTTAAAGCCCATTTTGGGCTTTAAAGGTTTTAAGGAAAATATGCGGGTGCAACAGAAATGCATCATGAATGCTCAGTGTCTCTCTGTTTCCTATATCTTGCAAATCTATCTTGTTGCCTACTTGCAGGGGAAATTTTGAACATACATTAGTGAAGTGGAGTAAGACAGCTGCAATCACTGCAAGGGCCACATCTAGCCGGTGGGCTGCCAGCTATCCACCTGGGTAGCGAGCTGGGGTCTGGAAGAGTAAGAGTATTTTGCCAACTCCCCCTTCCCCATCCCATAGTTTAGGGTCCTCATTGTGGTGCCCGTGGGCATCATGGCACCCTTCAGCACCTTTTCTTGTGCTTGTGAAGTGTTTTAAGAAGGTGGATGGGGCACAGAAGGGACTTTTGCCCAGCTAGGCTTCTGACTGAACATTGATTTGATTGACTGCAAACAACATTCTGTCTAAGCCCTTTGGGGATTGGGCGGTATAGAAATCCCATAAATAAATAAAAATAAATAAATAAATAAAATAAGCCGTGCCCTCTCACAGGCACCGTATTGGTGCTGCTCAGTTGAGGCAGCCGCACCGCAAGAGCAAGCTTCCGCACAGCCCTGCAGAAGCCTTAGAAGAACCATGGGCTGCAGATTTTAAATGCATTGCTTTGGCAACAGCTGCCGCCACACCACAAACCTCTTCACGGTGTGACTGAAGGTAAGCGGCAGTAACTGTTTTGTGGCTGGTTCCATCTTCTGCACTCACCGTTTTGTGGCTGTGCCCGCACACTGTGTCAGATTCCCAAGTGCTCCCACAGGATCAAAAAGGCTGGGACCCCTGCCATAGGCAGGGGGAGAAGTTTCAAGCCAGGGAATTGCCTATGAAGCCAGAGAAAGATACAGTAAAATTTCCAAGTATGATCGATCACTCTTGTACACCACTTTTGGGAACACACATTATCTATGGAAGAAAAAATGTTGTCCATCTTTTAACCACGTCTGGATTAAGCATTCGGTTGGCCAGGTTGAAAAATAGCTCAGCAGGCTCCATTCAGGCTTCGTCTCTGCCGTCAAAATGGAGTCGCTCTGGGCAAAAGGCTGTCTTTCTCTTGTCCCCTGCTTCTGCTGCAGATGTCTACTCCTATGATGAGGATGACATGGTGCTGGACCCCAACCTGGCTGAGCATCTGGCCCACTTTGGAATTGACATGCTGAAGATGCAGAAGGTGAGTCGGGGTGATGGCCTCAGGGCAGCCTCTTCCCAGGTTTGGGTGTTTAACACCCCTCCTGGACACAAAGGTTCAGACACAGTTCCTGGATAGGATATGGCTTGCCAGTGAGTGCAGGATAAGAACTCCCCCATCCCCACTGTTGGCATTTGTGGCAGAGCTTTTCTCTCTGTTCTTGGTCTGGGGCTTTTCCATTGGGAAGAGGCACTTTCAGATGTCCTTGGAGAGTGGCTTTAATAGGGGATTGGACAGATTCATGGAGGAGAGGTGCATCAGTGGCTGCAAGCCAGGGTTAACAAGGTAATATCCATGTCGAGCAGCCAGCCTCTGAGTTTCCCTGCTGGGAAACCCGCCTCCGGGGAAGGCCTTGGAACTGGTTGGTTTGACCAGTATGTGGAACAGGTTGCTGGAGTATACCAACCTTCTGAAGTTGTCATGAAGATGGCTGTTGACTTCTTCACTATTGTTTCAGATTTATAAATGTACAGTTTATGGCAGTGGCCTCCAACCTTTTTGGTGTGGTGACATACAATTTCAAATGTACGTGGTATGAGGGAACACGCGTGGCAAAAAGTGAGCATTTGCACACCTTTAAAATTTTGCAAGCATGGGGCACCAGGTTAGGACTGGTTTCTGTTGAAACTTTCTCCAGCAGGCTGGATTTTACCACCCTCTGGCCACTCCGAGCCCACATTCTGTCATTCTTCCTCTGCAGACTGACAAGACGATGACTGAGCTAGAGATTGATATGAACCAGCGAATTGGCGAGTGGGAGCTGATCCAGGAGTCTGGGGTGCAGCTCAAGCCTCTCTATGGCCCCGGCTACACGGGCATTCGTAACTTGGGAAATAGCTGCTACCTCAACTCCGTGGTGCAAGTGCTGTTCAGCATACCAGACTTCCAGCGAAAGTGAGTTAGATGGAGGAAGCCCCTCTTCCTCTTTGAGTATGGAAGGGGAATTGGGGCTACCTTAATGTGTGTGTTTGATAATGATCCTCCTTATATAGCAGATCTGTTACCTGCCGGGTGTGTGTGTGTGTTACCCATCTGGAATTAAATTGAGTATAAGTGCACCATTCTGACAAGGCAGTTAAATATGTCTTTTACTTTATAGTTTGTGCTCCTCAATATTTCCACCAACCTCTCTGTCATTTTTTATTTCAAGGTTGCCCCTCTCCAGGCTACCAAATTCTGAATTGACACCCCTGCCAGAATAGCCACAGGCTCAACCTGTGGTGATCCTTTGGGGTTAATGTGCAATCCCTTGCGGGCCCAGGCTCCTTCCACTCCAGGCTTTTTCCCCCACCTGGGAAAGGCCTGCATTAAAGTGGACCATCCACGAGAATGTCGCTCCTCTGCAGCTCTGCAGCACAATTCATGATGTTCCTGGATCTTTCCCCTTTAAACCAGATTAAAAATAAAATCCCCCTCACAGGGGACTCTGTGGAGTAGCTCTCGGAGTGTCAGCGTGACTGTTTTCTTCAACATCTCTATAGAAAGGAAGGAGGAAGCTCAGCTGTTTTCAAAATGTTAATGGGGCCACATGTTAATATGCACTGTTTCTGCCCAACCAGCACTTTAAGGGGCTTTTCCTGCTGAACCACACTTCGGTGTTATGGCATGGAGTGGTAGAAAAAAGGGAAATTAGCAGAATTGCACACGGGGGGGGCAGGAGTGCTGCACCAGGGGGAATCTCAAGAAAATGGGTATGGCTGGGAGAAGGCAATGAAGTGGCTGGAGTGGTAAATAAATGGGAATGTGTGACACACACAAACCTGTCCTGCATTGCTGCTGCTGTGGCAGGGACCCGTCTTCACACTGCCATGTGGGTGCAGCTCTGGCGCCTGAAGTGTAAGCGGAAGAGGGCATTCCTCATCCCAAGCATTTGAGGGAAGCCAAGCAGCGGGAATCGTCTTCCAAGGCCTGGATCACGAACCCTGAGCAGATGAGAATGCTTTTGCCTTGGCCTGCTAACTTTAAAGGATGTGATGTCAGTGCCTCAGTTGGGCTCACTCTATTTTGCTTTGCAGGTATGTAGACAAGCTAGAAAAAATATTCCGGAAGCAGCTCCGCGAGATCCGGCCCTTGGGACTTTAGCACCCAAGGGTGTGCGTAAGGTGGCAAATTAAAACTCTTCCGCGATCCCGTTGTCAGGGTGTGACCCACATTGCTGTATTTTCCCACAGTGTTGTTCTTTTCGCTGTCCTCTCTACCTCCCCTCTACTTATTTTCTCCTTTTCCAGCACTCTCCCTAAAATTTGGGCGGGGAAAGATTGAGAAATAGAAATTTAAGTGTGGAAATTAATTTAAACTTCTCAGAGGTTTTGGGGTTTTGTAACTAAGTTTTAAACAAGAGAAAACCCTATTTTTCTTTCCTGGAGGAACTAATATAGGATTGGTTGTGTGCGTTTTCTGGGCGCTGCGGCCATGGTCTGGTAGATCTTGTGCCTAACATTTCACCTGCATCTGTGGCTGGCACCTTTAGAAGTGTATCATTAGACCACGGCCACACAGCCCAGAAAACCCACAACAACCAGTTGAATACAGCTGTGAAAGCCTTTGATAATATAGGATTGTTTTGGTCCCTATGAGAATTTCCAACTCACTACCTTCCAAACGCATAGAGCTTCTCAGTTGAGACATGGTGAGATGATCAGATAAAGCAGAGGTGTCCAACTCTGGTGCTTCAGATGTTCTTGGACTACAATTCCCATCAGCCCCTGCTGGCATAGCCAATTGACTGATGGGAATTGTAGTCCATGAACATCTGAAGCGCCAGAGTTAGACACTCCTGTGATAAAGCATGCTGCTGTTATGTGGGACAGCAACCCCCACTGAGATTTAAAATGGGAGTGGATAGTTAATGTCTCAGTGTAAAAACACAAATTTCTCCAGACTGATGAATTCCTGTGTCTTTCCAGTGCCAAGCTGGGCCATGGGCTACTCTCTGGGGAATATTCAAAGCCATCGCTCACAGATGGGGAGCAGCAACCAGACCAGAAGGTGAGAATCAAATCTCCAGCAGTTGCCTGGCATTTCTGGGACATTCTTCCACCTGAAGGATGCTTACCCCCATCTCCTCTTGTCTTGCAGGGAGTTCAGGACGGCATTGCGCCACGCATGTTTAAATCTCTGGTGGGCAAAGGGCATTCCGAATTTTCCACCAACAGGCAGCAAGACGCTCAGGAGTTCTTCCTGCACTTTATCAACATGGTGGAGGTAACCACTGCCTGTGTCCTCTCAAGGTCTTGATTGTGGGCCTATGTTGGATTCAGAATTTGGGGCCGGAAAGAGGAGGAAGGCGATTGGCTTGGCTGATTAGCAGCATTGATTGCTGGGCAGAAGGCCAGCACTGCACGACACTGAAGCGGCGCTGCTTCTGTAGAGAGAAGGCTGCTGCCTGCATCCATGGAATGGGGGGTGGAGGCCTGATCATCGGGTTAAGTTTGTGCTTTAGGTTTCTTTCTGAAAACAGTTCAGACCCCATGTGGGGTGGTGGTTAAGAGCAGTAGCCAACTCTAATCTGGGTTTGATTCCTTGCTCCTTCATGTGTGCTGCGGTCTCTAATCTGGAGAACCAGATTAGATTTCCTACTCCTCCATATGCAGACTGCTGAGTGATCTTGGGCTAATCACAGTTCTCTCAATTATCTTAGCCTCACCTACCTCACAAGGCATGTGAGTGGGGGAAGGTGGTTGTAAGCCGCTTTGAGACTCCTTTCAGTAGAGAAAAGCGTAGTATAAAAACCAACTCATCTTCTCCTAATTTTGTATTGGGGGTAGGGGACCTGGAAAGAGTGAAAGCATTGGGCAGTGGGGGTTTTTTTACTCCATAGTATTACAGTGGACCCACAGAGTGTGGCTAAGGGACTGGAATCCTTTTAGAGGAATGGTTTAAGTCAGTGGATTTCAAACTATGTCCTTTGGAAGCTTCTCAGGGATTCTCACTGAGGAAGACCAGTAATGGTAGACAGGCAACTCTGAAATACAGCTTGTTAATCGGTAGCCGTCGTTCAGGTCTTTTCTCAGACTGAGCAGCTGCCCCAAAGGATGGGAGTGTTCAAAGGTGTGTTCTCACTTGAAGTGGAGCTACACTGAGACCCAATCAATCTCTCCAGTTGCATAAACCTGGTTTTCTGCCCCAGAATTTTGAGCCCTTTGCTCAGCTGGTTTCTTAGCAAACAAATCAAACCTAGAATGTATTTCCTAAGGATGGCATGTCCAAAATCTGTCAGATAGGGTTTTTCAGGGGAAGAGACGATCTTTTGCCAGCTTTCCAAGAGATCTCCCTGCAGTCCCACTGGTCCGTCCATATACTGCAATGGCCTGCCTGTTTTTCTTCACCCTGTTGTGTTTTCCAGAGGAACTGCCGTAGTTCTGAGAACCCGAACGAGGTCTTCCGCTTCTTGGTGGAGGAGAAGCTGAAGTGTTTGGCCACAGAGAAAGTGAAGTACACCCAGCGGGTAGACTACATCATGCAGCTGCCAGTGCCCATGGAGGCAGCTCTGAACAAAGGTCAGAGGGGTGAAGGGGCTGAAAGTTCTCTGGGCTCCTGCTTTAAGTTGAGATGCCAACAGAAGGTCTCATGTTATAGTGACATGCTCACACCAGAGAAAGTTCAGAAATCAAAACCAAAATAGTCGTGTTATCAAGTCACGCAGTATGTTTCAGTCAGGAAAACCTTGGTGTGAAAACTTACTTTACAATAGTGTGCTGTGGGTTTTCCGGGTTGTATGGCCGTGTTCCAATAGCATTTTCTCCTGACGTTTTGCCTACATCTTGCAGGCGAAATGTCATGGGAAAATGCTACTGGAACATGGCCATACAACTGGAAAACCCACAGCACACTAGTGATTCCAGCCATGGATGCCTTCGACAATACATTACTTTACAATCCCAAAGAGAAAAAAAATACTGTTATCCTTTCCACATTGCAAGGGTTAGGGGCAGGACACTCCCCCCACCCATCTGAAAATCCACATAACATTTTTTGCCCTCCTTCTGAATTTGTTCTTTTTTTAATTTTATCTTTAAAAAAGAAATTGTGCATATTAATGGTAGTAAAATATTTTTTAAAGTTGATATCATACAATACTATACATATATTTTGTGTGTTTCTGAGTTTGTAAACTTTTTCTGTGTCTGCTGGCCTTGGCATGTCGTCTGTGGCTTCAACAAAACTCCCCCAGAATTGCCATTTAGGTAATTTGTTATGCTGACCCACAATGGATCAAAACTATGATGGGGAAAGTTGTGATGTGGAAGGGATAACTGTAATAATAAACAGAAAACCCCCATGTGTATAATGTGCACTAGAGCAGATATCTCTCTTTAGAAATGCTTCAAACATTATTTGGGCAATCTACCTCCAGTGAGGCTAAGCCTTGCTCCTCCTTTGGCCCAAAGTATTATCTTAAAAATGAGGAGAGCGTTGCTTGCAGTGTTCCTCCTAGCTTGTCCAAATAATGTTTGAAGCATTTCTAAAAAGAGCTGTCTTCTCTAGTGGATGTTACACACATTGAGAGCGTGCAAGTTTGCGGTTTATTATTATTTTTTCTCTGTGAGACTGTAAAGCACATTTTCCCGACAGAAAAATATTGTGTGACGGGATAACCCAGTGGTTTTGGTTTTCGTTTCTGAACTTTCTCTGGTGTAACATGTCACAATAGCATGAGGCGTTCTTTTGGGAACTGTACATATAGTTTGCTACAATTTTTTGCTACAATTGAGAAGATCAGCAAAAATTGTTTGCCGTCTTCGTGACAGAAGCCTTGGGTACAGTTCTTTTCTTTGTTACTTGATTCTGTACCTCCTTACCTGATAGTAATTACTGTTGAGCTGAGCTGAGGCATCCAGGTGGCCTTGAAGGGATGGGCTGTGCCCTGTCACCTGGTGCAAAGCAGGACTACTGGCCAGTGGAAGGCAAATTGCATGCTCTTTTCCACATGCTCTTAAGTCAGTGACCCAATGATAGAGCCTTTCCTTTGCGTTCAGTTCCTGCCATCTCCAGTTAAATGGATCAAACGGTAGATGAAAGAACTGAACTTCCATGATGGCCAAATCTACCCCTCTCAGTATTCTCTGGCTTTCCACCTACATTTTGCTATCCGCCACATGTTTATTTTGCCCTTCCTGCAAGGAGCTGAGCGTACACGAGCCTCCTCCCACTTCCATTCCTCCTCCCACTTGCAACAATCCTGTGAGGTCCATCTGAGAGTGCGTGACTGGGCCCAAAGAAACCCAGAGAGCTTGTTGGCAGCATGTGGTTTTGAAACTTGGGTCTCCCCACTCCTGGGTCAGCACTCTATCCAGTATACATCACTAGCTCTCCCAGCGACAGATGAGACAAATTATGCACCAAGAGAATTTAAGTGAGAAGCAAGAGGCTTTACCCCTCTCTTGCCTAAGCGAGTGATGTTGTGTTCAGATATGAACATATAGTAGCTGACCTGGGTCAAGGTTCAACCCCATCCAGCCCAATCTGAACACACTATGCCCGCAACCAGGGGCATACTGGCCAGGGGGACATATGGGGTCAAATGTCCCCGGGCTGTGGCCATTTTGTCACATGGAGGGAAGAAAATCCCCCCCCCCCCCGGAGTCCATACACTGACTTCAAGACCTGGTGCAAAAAAAGTTGTTTGGTCGTGGGGGAGAGCAGCCACCCATATGGAATTGGGGGGTGGGGGGGCGCAGAAAACTCAGATTTTGCACCGGGCTACATTTTCCCTAGATACGCCTCTGTCTGCAACTTCCTTTTAACACAGCTGTTTCATTAGCATGTATCTGTCTGCCTAACAAAAGACCCGTCCCCAGAATCACACCTTCTCTTTTTCTTGTTGTCCCTCCCCGTCACTCTCTAGATGAGTTGCTGGAATACGAAGAGAAGAAGCGGCAATCGGAAGCAGAAAAGCAACCATTGCCCGAGCTGGTCCGTGCCAAGGTGCCTTTCAGCTCCTGCCTAGAGGCCTACGGGGCCCCAGAACAAGTGGACGACTTCTGGAGCACAGCCTTGCAGGCTAAGTCTGTGGCCCTCAAGTGAGTGGAGGCGGGTAGATCAGAGCTATTTAGAGACTGGAGTGGGGCTTCAGTGAGAGAGCCCATGGGGCTGGTTGGCTCGTGATGTCCCGTGCTGCAACATTCAGTAGGCAGCGAGTCTGGCCTTCAGTACCCTGGAAGCTGCTGCCTTCCAGGCCTCATCACTTCCCCCTCCCCACCTTTTATTTAAAAAAAAAACATCCTCACCTTGCTTTGGTTGCCTTTCCCATTCCTGTGACTTGTGATTCTAGAAACTGGGAGGAGGATCCTGTGGGAAAAGCCACACGAATGCTTTTTTCGTCTCGTGGTTTTTTCCAAGTGATCTTTCCTCCACCCACTCACCTTTGGTCATTCCCACATTGTCTTGCTGTGGGAAGGGACACATTTGGGAAAAGGCTTTCAAAAAGCCATGCTGAGCCCAGCCAGTGGAATGCCTGGGAGGCTCTAGCTATCATCTTGATGTGCCCAGAAAGATACTACTGTGTTTCCCTGAAAATAAGACAGGGTGTTATATTAATTTTTGTACCAAAAGATGCATTAGGGCTTATTTTCAGGGTAGGGCTTATATTCGGGAAAATATGGTTCCTTCACAATTCATTAAGGCGGGTTCTCAGCAACTCCTTGCTTCCCCAGTCAAGTGTGACACAAACTGCATCCTCATTGGCAGGGAGCACAGGGCAATGTCTGCTATTGTGATCTGTAAACACTGGTGGGGCTTATTTTTGGAGGAGGGCTTATATTTTAAGCATCCTCCAAAAATCCTGAAAAATCATGATAGGGCTTATTTTCGGGGTAGGGCTTATTTTCGGGGAAACACAGTAGCAGATCTCATGCAGATTTGGCCAAATGTGGGGTCATTTCTGCTTTGTTACCGGCGCTTCTCGTGTTGTGGAAGGGAGCTTGGTCCAAACCAAAGCTTCTGTACCAGGCAGCCTTAGATAGAACATGTTATAGTAGTGCAGGATGAGAGAATTATAGCAGCTGGGTCCCTTCCTCCTTCCAAATCTAGGGTGCATCTGGAAATCTGGATGTAGTCGATAAAAGGTGCCTGTAGTTGCTCCCACTTGTCAGCATCCTGCTCTGTCATGTATACAGTCCTTAAACCTGACCATTCAGGACCACCACAAAGGCTGTCAGTCATCAGCATATTGTCAATTTCAGCTTGCTGGTATCCATGGCTTGTTTCTGTGCCTTTTCTTTGCTACGGTGGTAGCCTGTGGGGCAGGCAAGCCTAACTGTAGAGTATTTCCGTGGATGCTGTTTGTTTTTGCTCTCTCTGTTGTTTAAAGAGCTTATTTCACTGCTTCCCTCTCTTTCTCCCTTTTTAGGACTACCCGGTTCGCCTCATTCCCAGATTATCTAGTGATTCAGATAAAGAAATTCACCTTTGGCCTAGACTGGGTACCTAAAAAGCTTGGTAAGAATAGTACTGTGAATCCATAAGGATGCCCTAGGGTCTGTCTATGATTTCTCCCCCTGCCCCATTCCATTATGGCAACTTTGAATGGTTTCAATGGATTCCATTCTGTTTCAACACAATGATAATATCACCAAGAGGGTGATGTCGGTTTTCCGGACTGTATGGCTGTGGTCTGGTAATTTTTGCTCCTAACATTTTGCCTGCAGTTTTAGATGCATGTCACGGGAAGATGTGTTTCCTTTATGTTTCCTTTCCCTACATGCCTCTGAAGATGCCAGCCATAGATGTGGGCGAAACGTTAGGAGCAAAAATTACCAGACCACAGCTGCAGACCTCGGGAAACCCACAACAGCCCGTTGATTCTGAACATGAAAGCCTTGGACAATACAGCCCCACTAATCATTTCTATTAGTTCTTCTGGAAGTTCATAGTGCTTTCTTTAGCACAACAGCCCTCTGAAGTTCTTGTTTCAGGAATAGCAAGTTGTTTGTGTGCTTCTGGCTTAGTGGAAGAGCCTCTGCCTAGTGTACAGAAGATGACAGGTTCAATCCCTGGCCTCTCCTCTTAGAACAGGGGTCTGCAACCTGCAGCTCTCCAGATGTTCATGGACTACAAATCCCATCAGCCCCACCAGATTGGCCAATTGGCCATTGTGGCAGGGGATGATGGGAATTGTAGTCTGTGAACATCTGGAGAGCCGCAGGTTGCAGACCCTTGGCTTAGAAGGACCAGGCCATAGGCCATGAGGAAGAGCTCTGCCTGAGATTCCAGAGAACTGATCGATGTCAGAGAAGACAATACTGACATTGATGGGTCAGTGACCTCTCAGTATCCCATGTGTTCATAGTCAGCTAGTGTGCATGCAACTGTGGTAAGGTTTGAGCTGGGAATTCCCAGCTCCTGTTCATCCACCCTTGACAAAAGCATTCCTGAGTGACCTTGTTCACTTTAGTCTATCTGTGAAACACCGTCAGGCGACGTTGGCGTTGGCTCGCTTGCCGGCGGAACGCGTGTGCCTGCAAACTAGGCTCCGCGCCTTGGACAGGTTTCCTGGGGCATCTTCCCAGTGGGTCTCCTCTGTGTTGCCAGATGTCTCCATCGAAATGCCGGAGGAGCTGGACATCTCCATGCTACGGGGGACTGGACTTCAGCCCGAGGAAGAGGAGATGCCTGATATTGCACCTCCGCTAGTGACACCCGATGAGCCCAAAGGTAGCCTGGGTTTCTATGGCAACGAGGACGACGACTCCTTCTGCTCCCCTCACTTCTCCTCTCCAACATGTTAGTGACTCTTCTCTCCTCCTCTTCCTCCTGGAGTCTTCCTCCTTTCTTCTTCCTCTGTGTCCTGGTGTCCAGTTATCTATGTTACTGCCTTCCCTTCTCCTTGTTCAGACTGTCTTTGTGTCACTTTACCACTGAATTCCTGCCTACCCTCTTTTACCTCCCACCTGCCCTCCCCTCCCCTCCCCCCCCCCCGGTCTACTGGGATGTTGATGCTAGAACTGTTGTTGAGGTGGTGGGAGAGAGGCATAAAGGGAGGCTTGTCAAACTGCATTTCCAGAGAAGAGCAGCCTGCAGCCACCCTGGAAAAGTTCATCAAGAGGAGCATCTTGCCAGGTCCTGGCACCCTTACCCACTCTAGAATTGGTACCTCTTACAAAGCTTGTGTTGGCCTTAGAGGTTCTCAAACTTTTCACCAAACTACAGCCTTGACTAAGAAGGACATAGTTTCTCCAATGTCCTGATCCTGGGATGTGACAAGGTTGAACAGCCACCTACTACCAGACAAATAAATGCACCTTCTTAGCTGCCATCAACCTGAATTGCTCTGAAATCGATTAAGTGCAGTATTCTGCCCAGAGTTCCAACAGGCAATCCGAGGATCTTTGGGAGCATTCAGTGAACATGTGGTTTATTTGATGGGCAACCTTTCCTCAAATTTTAAATGAGTCAGAAGCCCATCCTGCTGGGTTGGGGTCAGGCAGAGTAAAATGAATGATTAGAGGTCTTGGGACCAAAACCATCTCAACCTGTTTTCTCAGACTTTAAATGGGCTAAACCAGGGGTCTGCAACCTGCGGCTCTCCAGATGTTCACGGACTACAATTCTCATCAGCCCCTGCCACCATGGCCAATTGGCCATGGTGGCAGGGGCTGAACCGGGGGGTCTGCAACCTCGCGTCTCTCAGATGTTCCACAGGACTACGAAATTCTCATCAGATCCCTGCCACCATTTGGCCAGTGGCTGAAGGTGGCGAGGCTGATCGTGGTATCGATTAGAACTAAAACGTTAAGAGCCACTGGGCTGATTTGTGCTCCTAGTCCCTTTTTGAAATTGGAGGCAGCATGATGCCTCTTCAAACAGCAGGTGGTTCGATCATTCACTCGGTCGCTTGCTCACTTTACATGCCGTATCTTTAGAGAACTGCTTGAGGTGGCTTAGGGAAAAAATAGAACAAAACAGCTATTAAAAATTTAACCTGAAGAGTGACAAAACCCAGCGCCCAATAGTAGTGACTAAGATGAAGGAGCAACATAAAACAAGGTGAAATAAAGGGTATTTTTTATAAAGATCGCCAGCTGAAAGGTGGGACAGAGCTCAAAAGCTTGAGTCAAGCAAGAATGTTGGGACCGGGTGCCTCAATGTTAACAAATCAGGGACCAGACAAATCTCTAGAGGAAGGGCGTTCCAAAGGTCGGGTGCTGCCACCACTGAGAAGCTCTGTCCTGAGTTGCCACCTGCCTCACTTCTGTGGGCAGGACAGAAAAAGGTGGATTGATTTATTGCCATAGGAGCAAAGGCAGAGCAACCAGGGGGCCGGAGGGTGCGTGTTGCACCAGGCGCATGCTGGGGGGCGGAAAAATCACCCCACGACACCCCCGCTCCCCTGCCCCCCCCCCCCCGTGGTATCCTCTCCTGTCCCCACACTTACCTTATTGAAACAGTGCAGGCTGGAGAAGCAGCCTGTTCCCTTCAGGCTGAAAACAATCTTCTGGGAACTACACTTCCCAGGAGACCTTGCAAGTCCCAAGGTCTCATGGGAAGTGTCGTTCCCACCAGGCCGTTTTCATCCTGAAGGGAACAGGCCACTTTTCCGGGCTGAACTAAGGTAAGTATGTTGGGGGGTAGGGGCAGGATGCTGCCACCCCCCCGGAAAACAGAGTGCGCACCAGGTGCAGCATGGCCCAGCTACGCCACTGCACAGGAGCAGCTACCCTATTTTCCAAACTCCTTGGGGTACAGGCGATTGGTTTCATGTGTGATGAGACAGAGATCTGGGAGGAGTGTGGCTGGGTCACAAGGTTACCCAAGGGGTTGTTCCGAAGTCTTGCTCTTCAACATCACTTTTTTCCTTCCCACCCATAGCCCCCATGTTGGACGAGTCAGTGATCACCCAGTTAGTCGAGATGGGCTTCCCAATGGACGCCTGCCGCAAGGCCGTGTATTACACTGGGAACAGCGGGGCTGAGGCTGCGATGAACTGGGTTATGTCACATATGGATGATCCAGGTACGTCGGTGGCTTTCGTCCTGGTGTCCCAGACAGTGTACTGACCTCCAGTGGAGAGAGGGAAAGGTGGCGGCATTTTAAAGTGGGCCGCTAGAACACACTCATGTCTTGAGGCTTCTGAAGTTTCATTTCATTTTTCCTTAGATTTTGCAAATCCTCTGGTTCTCCCTGGATCCAGTGGGCCGGGCTCCACTATCACCTGCCCCGATCCTCCATCTGAAGATAGTGTGGCAACCATAGTCTCCATGGGATTCTCCCGGGATCAGGCAATTAAAGCACTCAGAGCTACAGTGAGTCAAGGGCAAAAACCTCACTGAAGATGCTGTTCCATGGCCAGAGTTTCCCCCTTGTAGGAAGCCTTATTGTTCTGGAAACTTCAATGGTGCCTGACAGCTTCCACCTTTTCATCCACAGAATAACAGTCTTGAGCGGGCTGTGGACTGGATCTTCAGCCACATCGATGACCTGGACGCAGAAGCCGCCATGGATATCTCCGAGGGGCGGTCCGCTGCAGAATCTATCCCTGAATCTGTTCCCGTGGGGCCTAAAGTCCGCGATGGACCCGGGAGTGAGTCTGGGAGCACAATAGGAATGCAGATCCTTACCTTGGAGATTGGCTCTGGCTCCCTCCCCTTTATTTGGCTACAGCTTTAAGCCTGCCAGCTTTTTAAACCTTGATGGTTGCCCCTGCAGACGACTGAGGAGGGGCGAATTAAGAAGAGCTCTGCGGTACTAGACCAGTGGTCCATTTATCTAGCGCAGCATCCCGGATTACACAGTGATTGACCAGCTCCTTTGGAGGGCCAACAACAGGTCATGGAGGCTGTGACCTTCCATTGATATTGCCTCCCAGCACAGGCATTTGGCGGCTCACAGCCTCTAAAAATTAAGGCTTCCGTTAGCCATCTTAGATAGTAGCCATTGAGGGACCGTACTCCCATCAATTAATTTCACCCTGTTTTATAGTCACCTTATGGTTTCTGACTATCCTTAGATTCCTTGCCCACTAATCTCTTTCTGTCTTGGGGGGGCGAGGCGGGGGCTTTAGTAGCCAATTTTGGACCGCAGGAGGGGGCCCCATTGAAGCACATGCTGCAGCTTCAAAATGCGTCTTGCATACGGGATTTGCCGCCATAAGGTCTGGCGATAGCTCTTTGGCTTAACTGGAAGATAAGGCAGATTCACAGACCCCCAGATATCAGCCACAACAGCTAATTGGAACCTCCTGTTCAGGGGCAGTCTGCTCTGTTGGATGTTGGAGGACAAGCAGGGGAAGAGCTGCTGCATTTGTGCCTTGCTCAGGCTGCCCAGACACATCTGGATGGCTGTGGCTGGAAATGTTCAAGTTGTTCTGGTTTAGATGGGCTCTTTGGGAGTTACTTCCTAGGAGAAGGGAGCTTGGGGGTTTGGGATGGGCCCAGTCCTGTACTTTCCCATAGAATGGGGCTAGTTACTTACACATCTCTACATTCTGGCTTTCAGTTTTTATCCTACCTCCCCTCCCACCCCCGAATTTCTCAGGATAATATACCTGGCCCCTTTTTAGCCCCTAACAACAATCCAGTGAGGTAGGTTAGGCAGAGAGACATGACAGCATTCAACTCTTAAGGCAGTCTAAGCCAGAGGCTGTTGCTTGCTTTGCCTTGGAGTGGATAGAAATTTGAATCTGGGCCTTACTAGGACTTGCCTCAGTCCTCTCACCTCAGGCTGACTCCTGAGCTGTCACGGGGACAAGATCTTCCGAGGTGTTTCCCTTCTAGCAGCTCCCACCTCCAGCTATCATGGGGGTTGGTGTGAAGCGTTACGAGCAGTCTGATCTGTCTCTCTCTCCTCCCCCCCCCCGCTCTTTCCCCTCCAGAATATCAGCTGTTTGCCTTCATCAGCCACATGGGCACCTCCACTATGTGCGGCCATTACGTCTGTCATATCAAGAAGGACGGCAGGTAAGGGAGAGGAAAGCAGACCTGCAGAGATGGAGGCAGGGAGGGATCCTACAAAGCAGCAGTGGCTTTTCCTATTGTCTTCTGTAGAATCAGTTGTTGGATTCTGTAGGCTGGGAGGAGTGTTTGAATGCTTGATGAGGGGCTTGAAGAATTTGGGGAAATATTCCCCTGATGGGGGGAGGCCAGCCTCCAATTAGCAGGGCAGTGTGTGCTTTAAAACAAAAACCTCCCTGTTCTCCATCATGGTAGCCCAAATTCAGCAGTTCAGTGGAGCAAGTGAGTAAACCTGTATGTTTTTATGTTGCATAATTTTGCCCTTTTGACTCTTGCCGGGCATGGAATCTGCTTGTACTGAGGAGGAAATGAGCCACGTGCAGTACTGAGTTGATTTCACCCCTAGGAATGCGGATGTCTTCTGAATGTCTGAGGTTTCAGCTCAGGAACCAGGCATTTTGCAAACTTAATGGCTCGAAAGTTGTCTGGAGTCGTTTTTAAAAAGCCGAAGGTTTCTGAGAAGTTGAATGTGTATGCCCGACAGCGCATTCTTCCTCCTTTCTTGTGCTTCTGCAGATTTGCTGCAGGGTCACTTTGTAGCCGAAGGGGCGGGGCTAATGGAGCCTATGGAGGAAAGTTAGGGGGTGCCACCAAAAAATGGCTGCCATGCGCCGGGGTGGGATGGAGAATGGGCAGTGACAAATGTTCCAAAGCAAACATCCTCCTATCATGGGAGCAGCTGTTTCTGAATGAGTGTCCATTGGGCCATTCTAAAGCACCTCCTACTCCAGTGAAGGGGAGGACCACTGTGATTGGCCCAGGAGGACTCACTGTGATTGGCTTATTTATTATTTGCTTATTTAAAACAGGGGTGTCCAACTCTGGCCTTCCGGGTGTTAATGGACTATGCTTCCCATCAGCCCCTGCCAGCATGGCCAGAGTTGGACACCCCTGCTTTAAAAGCAATTTACAATATAAAGTAAAACAATATAATACAATTTAAAAACCCAACATCAACTACAACAAATATAAAAATGAGCCATTCAGTAACTCCAATTAAGACTTCTAATTTTTTTTTTAAAAAAACCCTAAACCATTCAGCTGAAGTCCTAAATTCTCACCCTCACTCCAGCCTGATGGGACTTCCTGTCTCCTGAGGCCAGGGCCCTGCGGGGTTTACTCTGATTCCACAGACCCTGTGAGATGGAGATGTTCCACCAGTCCTTTGAATGAGGCAGCTACATTTCCCCCCCCCCCAATTTTGTCCCCCCCTTCTCCTCCCCTAGTGAGGTAACTCTGAATTATAAATGGGGAGAGCGATGTTGTTTTAGTTATACTATGGCCCATCATTGAAACCTGTTGAATTTTAAATCGCCATCAGTAAATATGTGATAACAACGATTAATTCGATTTTAATATTTTGAAATAATCAGTGTTCATCATTACCATTGAATTGCACATTGTTTTATATGTTTTAACTTGTGTGAGCCTCCCTGAGCCCCGCCTTTGGCAGGGAGGAGCGGGGTATTAAATTTATAAAATAAATATAACTGCCTCCTGAAGATTGACAACGAGGGGGCCAAGTACACCTGCTTTGTGGAGGTTGTTCCATAATCTTTTCCCTAACGCTTGGAGGGCGAAGGAAGCGGGCAGCAGGACACGCCATGGCAGGGATTCCTGTTGTGATGGCTTTGGCCTCTGCCACAGTTGGTTTGTTTTTCTTCTCCCTACCCTAGATGGGTGATCTACAACGACCAGAAAGTCTGCGCCTCGGAGAAGCCTCCCAAGGACCTCGGCTACATCTATTTCTACCAGCGGATTCCCAGTTAGGACCATTCTCCTGCCGGGTGCAGAGCGGGAGCCAGCTGCTGGCCAAAGCAGGGGGGAATGGCAGTGATGAATGTGAAGAAGTGGAAGCCAGCTCTCAACACGAGTGTCTCTGTCTGCTGCTGCTCCGGCAGCCTCCGAGGCAGGCTTCCTCCCTGCGGAAAGTCTGGTGCCTGGAGCCCTTTTGGACACTGATGGGCGGGGGGTGGGGGTGGATTTGAATCTGTGTGAAAGAAAGGAAATGTGTCTCACTGAACCAGTCACCCCAGGGGGATATTTACACACTGCTGTGTTGCTTCTTGATGTAACTCTTAACACTTTGGGGTGGTCAATTGGAGGGTGGGGGGGAGGAGATAGGGAGCGCTCGTGTATGTGTGGCTTTATGTACCATATAGGTAGGGCTTCTCCCTTCTCTTTTCCCTCTCCCTGGGAATTACGCAGGGAACAATCTGGGCCATAAGGTTGCCCCTGTTCTTCTTGTGCTCCTTAAATGCCAAAATACGAAGGATCAAATTAAAACAAAACAACAACTCTCCCCCGCAATTCCGCCTTCGCGCCTGTCTTGTTTCCCCCCCACCTGTATGGTCTCTGTTCTGTCCAGACCTGGATTGTGGAGTAACCTTAACCTTAAAGCATGTGGCAGGACATCACATGACACAGCTGCCTGAACAGGAAGAGGAGGAGCCAGGGTCTCAAAACCTGCCTGGGCGAAAACATCTGCCTTATTTTGAGCTATGCAAAGATAGATGGGAGATGCCCTCACTGCTTGTATGGCTTAGCAATACTCCTTTCCTCAGAAGATTTTTTTAAAGAGCTGTTACAGACTGACAATCTGCTTGTGGCTGGGAGACCACTGGAGCAGTTTTAACCCACCCTGCAGGCCTTGTGTCTTATGAGTATGTTTCCCCTGACCACCTTGCCAGGTTAATGTTCTCTTGTGTGTGTTCTATTTCTTCCCTTCTCCCTTCTGTTTAGATCAGGCCTTCCCTTCCTGATCCTGGTGGAAACACATCAATATGGCCAACTGGAAACGGATAATAATTCTTCTCTCCCTCTTACATCAGCAAAGAGGCAGCATTGTGTCCTGGTTTGCTCGTTCCATACTTTCAGCTATGCAAATGAATTTCTTAAATGGGAGTCAGGATGTGTGTGTCCATAATTTTCCTTAAGGCCTGGCATAATGTGCATCCAGTCATATGTACTGGCTAACAGCCTAGCTTCATCAGCTCCAGCTTCCGGACTGTCTTCAAGGACAGTCCCATGTAGAATGCATTACAGTAGTTCAATCAAGAGGTTATCAGAGCATGTAACGTTGCAGCCAGGTCCCCTTTGTCCAAAAACAGATGAAGCTGGCAAACCAGGCAGAGCTGGAGGAAGGTTCTTCAAAGGACGGCAGTGAATTCAGGACCACCTCCCGAGCTCATACCCAGTCCTTCTGGGGCAATACAGAACCGGGTGTCCTGTGATCTCACAGACTTGGGAGCCTGGAACACAGAAAACCTCTGTCTTGTCTGGATTCAACATTGGTTAGTCCTCGTCCAGCCTATAATGTCTTCCAGGCAATGGTCCAGTGCACCAACCACCTCTCCTGATTCTGATAAAATGCAGAAATAGAGCTGGGCAACGACATACTGAGGGCTCTTGACTCCAAATCTGCTGATGACCTCACCCAGCGGCTTTATGTAGATGTTGAGTAGTGTAGGGTTCAGGGCCAAGCCCAGGAGACCCCCACAAGAGAGCTCCCAGAACTGCAAGCATGACTTTCCCAACACTATCTTCTGGAACCAACCCCAAAGGTATGTGGAGAATCACTGACACAGTGCCCCTCAACCACATTCCCTGGAGTTTGTCCATCAAAATACCATGACCTAAGTCCCACAACTAACAGATCACTCTCAACTTGGCCTGTTGCAAAGTCCAGGTCAAGGACATGTCCAGCTCAGAGCAACTTGATGGGTAATACAAGGATTCCATGGGAGGTATATAAGACCACCCCCTTCAGTTGGGTAACCATGAGATTTATGTAGGAGGGGGCTAATTGCAGAGGTCCTCAACTTGGTATAAAAACTGCAATCTAGCAAGTCAGCAGATAAGAATTCAGGCATCTACACTCTCCTGATGTTCTAAAAAATCTACCTAAAAGGACTGCTGAAAACTGAATGTTGAATCATAAAAGCTCTGCTGAGTTGAGATGGAATAAATAGGGAGCAGAAGCCTCAAACCAGCACTACAACAGGAGAACAGACTATTCTGTTTGCAAGAGTGTGAAGCCTGACTCTTGATGTCCGGCAGTCCCTGGTGCAGCAACCTAAAGGCCTATTGTTTCTCTAACCTAAGAACTGAATCAAGTGGAATGCCAATGGAATTAATTTTTTGCAGAACCATGATGTCTTTATCACTATTAAAAAGTTTTTTTAAAGTTGTACAGACTGATGCAGGAAAATACTATTGTCGGTTAGCCTTCAAGAGCTGGGGATATTCAAGGTCAGCCCATTTCCGGGCTCACAGACAGACCAGACCTTTTGCATCTGCAGTAGCAGGAGATTATTGACCACAATCTCCTTCTAAAAACTAGTAAATTATGAAAAGACTAGCAGTAAAGGCCATTTTAAGGGGAGGATGGGCAAGAGTGGGCTGTGTCCCCCCCCCCTCTTCTTTTTCAAGCCCTGTGCAGTGTGAGAAAAAGGAAGGGGCTTGGGAAACGGGAAGGGGGGGGAATCCTTTGTTTCCCAGCATGGCTTGGGAAACAGGGAAGGGAGTGGGGGGGGGGGGGAATCCTTTTGTGTTTCTCACCCCACCTCGCCTCCCAGGGCCTGCAACTCTTGGGAAGGGAGGTGGTTGGGATGTGAGGGATGCACTTCCAACCAGTAGGAATCCTGCACATCCATTGAGGGTTTGTTGTCGGACATTCCAAACCCTTAGCGAATTATATGGATAATGGGATTGCCATGGTAGTAGTGCCTGGGGAGTCATGCCAGTTTGCTCCAATATAATTTATCTGTTTACACCCCTTTCCTGTCAATGAAACCCCAAGCCAGGTTAAATCTTTCTCCTCTCTATTTTATTCTCGCAACAGTCCAGTGAGATAGGTTACATTGAATGTGTGTGACTGACTGACTGAAGGGCACACAGTAAACTTCTATGACAAAGTGGCATTCAAACTAGTGTCCTAGTTTGATACTCTAACCACTGCAGCATGAAACAAGAGCCCAGTACCACTTGAACAACTAACAAAGTTTATCCAGGTATAGTAGAGAGTATTCTTTATATTCAAGTGTGCAATGTATTGCTGATTTCCCCCCTCTTGGCTTGATGGGGGGGGGCTTTATTTGTACCATTATATAATTACTGAGCTTCCTGGGTTAACTACTGATGAACTTGGCCGCCTCTTTGAGGTGGTAATATGCTTTGTTAAGATGTTGTAAGCCACCCTGAGCTGTTTGGGGAAGGTCAGCCTATAAATCAATCAAATTAGAAGTCATTTTGCCAACATCCAGGTTGGCCCTGGCGATCTCCCAGAATTGCAGCTCAGCGCCAGACAGCAGAGATCAGTTCCAGTGGTGGAAATATCCCGCCCTTGCCTGAATCTGACCCTACCCAGTCTATATCCCCAATCCTCCAGGAATTTCCCCAATCTACAGTTAGCCAAGTCCTCCGCAGATGTGCATAGAAATGTGCTGGGAACGCTCCCTATATATCTGATGAAGTGAGGTCTGGCTCGAGAGGCCGTGTGTCATTTTGTAATGGGCTACTACCGGCCTTCGGTTTGGTTTTGCAAAGGTCTCAATTCCCCTCCCCCTACCTCATTTCCCTGCAAACAACTCCGCGCCTGTCGCCCATCCGAGCAGAACTGATTCATCAGAACCGTCGAGTCATGAAAAGAGAGGCGGGGCTGTGTGATGTCACAATGGCTGTGGGCGAGTCCTCCCGAGTCCCCTATAAAATAGCTCGGCGCGAGACGGCGCGCGTGGCGGCTCCTGACCTTCCTGTTGTCCTCTCTCTTTTGCGAAGCGGTCGGGCCGTTCACCCTCTTCATCACCGTCATGGGCCCCAGGAAATTCTTCGTGGGCGGGAACTGGAAAATGAATGGCGACAAGAAGAGCCTCGGGGAGCTCATCCAGACACTCAACGGCGCCAAAGTCCCCGCAGATACCGGTCAGGAGCAGCCCTTTGCACCAGGGCGCACGGCTGGGGAGGGAACAAGGGAGTCCGCAACCGGGAAACGCAGGCGTGGTGTGTGCTGGCATCCGAGAAAGCGTGCAACAGGGGGTCGGACGGGGGCTTGCTCCAAAGAAGCGCCCCCAGCTCGTTCTCCTTGCAGCCCCCTTAGCTAAGGCTTCCCTGTATCCGCCTAGCAAAGGAGGCCCGGGGTACAAAATGGTGCCCGGCCGCCCAGCAAGCGGGCAGCACTTGGAGGTGGGGGAAGCAGTCTGGCTTCCAACTGGGGTGTCTCGCCGCAAAAAGCCGTGTGGAGGGCGGGGGAGGAGGAGGCTTTTGCGGCCTCCCTCTGCCGCTCGGGGGCCCTCCTCCTCCTTTGCTTCGTGTCCGCTTGCACGTCCTCCATGGCCCAGCCGGCGGGTTCTCCTCTTCCTCTTGTTGCATTTGCAAAACCGCCGACATTGGGGACTCGAAATGGATGGTGCAGGGAAGCCGCCAGCGGTGCTGCCGCTGCTGTGTTGCATGGCCTCCCTGCACGCGCTTTTAGGAAAAGGACTCGGTTTTTGAAAAACGGGCCCCCTGTGCTTCTGGCTCTCCCTGACCCTTTTGCAATCGTTGACGCGCAGGGGCAGGTGTGTTTCCGACTTGTCTTTGGAGAAGCCTTCTCTTTTGCCCTTATAACTTAAAGACTTGGACAGAGTTTTTGAAAAAAAAAAGGAGAAAATCTCAGGAACTGGTCTGCAGTAGCCGTAAGGGAAGGAGATCCCGCTATACCTTTCCCGAGAACTGTGTCAATGCCTTGAGAGGATCAGGCCCGGCGAGTATGACTATGGTTCTTCCAGGACCCTCTTTTCATGCAAACCTACTAGAGAGCAGAGGGCCAGTGTGGTGTAGTGGTTAAGAGTGGTGGGCTCTAATCTAGAGAACCAGTTTGATTCCCTACTCCTGCATTCCTACTGGGTGATCTTGGGCTAGTCACGGTTTTCTCAGAATTCTCTCAGCCCCCACCTACTTCACAAGGTGTCTGTTGTGAGGAGAAGAAGGGAAAGAGTTTGTAAGCTGCTTTGAATCTCCTTATGGGTGAGAAAAGCAGGGTATAAATCCAAATTCTTTTTTTTCTCCTCTAGGTGCTGGGGCCTAGCAGGGGGACAGAGCTGATCGCCTGCTTGTGAACCTCCCTGGGTTCTTTCACCACTTACAATGGGGGGGGGGGTTTGGCAAAGGGTGGCTGACCAGTTTTAGCAATGATTCCAAAGAGATCTGGCCAGCAAGGCAGAGACAAGGGAAAGGGACACAGTGGGGTCTTATCTCCTCCCTCACCCCACCCCCCTGGGAGCAGGCCCTCTTGGGCAGTCTGTGAACTGGCATTGGGGGGGGGGAGGGATGATGTGAAAAGATACCCAGCTCAGTGAGGCCAAGCTTGCCTACCTGTCTTAGGTTTTGCTTGGCACAGATATGCCGGTGGGCATGCTAGCTCCTGATCAGACTCAGCAGTGTGAACGACAGGGGCAAAGTATATCAGTTCTGAATGATTTGACGGGCAGATGCCTCCCTGCTTGCCCCATCTCATTAATCTAGAAAGGGCACAGTGAACCGGGGAAGCTGCAGTGGTATCCTGAAGAAATGTCAAAGGGTTTGGAGAAGGTGGGATCCTAAATATAGGTGCAGGGGCCTAAAAATACTGGCTACTGTACTTGGAGCTGGAAATTCTATCCTTGCGGCCTGCTAAAGGTCAGGAGACAGGCCTCGGCATGAAGGACAGTGAGTTGGAGGATGTCAAGCAGCCTGCCCCAAATACACTCCCCTGGCCATGTTTGCTTGAGGAAGGGAAAAGGTGAGCAGCTGCAGGCAACCTTACCAGAGAGTATCCATTGCCATTGTAAACACAAGGCCTGCTGTTTTCACTTTCCCTATGTTTCCCCCACCAGCTAAACAAGAATTTTAATCCTAAAATATTAGGCATATCTGTTCTGCCAGAAGCACTCATTAAAGGGTTCCTCCGGAAAGGGCTCAGGCAGACAGATCCATAGGTGACTGCCCAAGGAGTGTTGAGCTAGGCCTTGAAGCTGGGCCATGTTAACCTGTTGGCCAGGCCCCTCAGCTTTCAGGTACTTATGCCACTGTTTGCGCTATCAGTATTCACATGGCAGTGATGATACCCAGCTGACATAAAGTCTGCTGATCTCTTTTCTCACAGTGCAGTTGTTCTTCCTTTTCTCTTTTGCAATCCTGACTTGTGCTTGTACATGTTAGCTGTCCTTTCTAAATATTTCTAAATAAAAAATGTTTTGGCTGGTCCCAACAGCTCACTGGAATGTTCAAGCACACGCGATCAAGATCACAAATAAGACTGTATTACTCATGGAGGTATAATAAGGGAGGAGGCAGCATGACATCGCAACCCTGATGGTAGTATGCTATTGGCTCACTGTCCTGTCCCCGTCCCCCCAGTTGACTCAAAACAAACCCCAGCTTGAGCACAAAGTGCTTTGTACCTTTGGAGCCCTAGAGCACTGGTAACAGTACCTCAGCCCTATGCTTCAGCCTAATCTGCCTTATGGATAATATGGCCATGCCTGCAAAGAGATTTCCTAGAATTTAAGAATTTCTGCTGTGGTTAGAGGTAATGTTGTCTGACTAAACACGCCTGCTTTTGCATTGACCTTTGAAAGAGCTCAGACACATACAGATCTTTATTTATAGCTGCTTAAAATACATATGTGAAGACACGGAGATGGTTTCTGCTTCAACAAGCTGTTGATCTGTCTGGGCTAAGTGTTCCCTTTTCTGTTTGGCAACATCTGTCCAAGAATCTCAGGCTGAAAAGGGTTTTTTTTCAGCTGTACCACTTGCAGTGGCTGTGTTGAAAAGTACTGTGTTGAAAAGTTGAAAAGTGTTGAAGGCTGTGTTGAAAAGTTCCTGCCCTTGAATTAGTGCTTCTCCTCATATTGGGAAAAAGTTTTAAGCCAGAAAGCTATATGTTGCTGGTACCAGCTCTTAGCAGAGTTGAAACACAGGTGCTGGGAAATTACCTGCTGCCCATCTCTGGATAAGTTGCTCTTCTCAGCTGCCCCAAATGAAACCATTTGTCAGGGTTGTGTAGTGGTTAGAGGTCATTTTGATTCCCCAGTACTAGAAAGCTGGGCTATAAATTAAGTAAATGAAATAAATAAATCTAGGGCTGCATCTGGGCATTGTTGGATATTGTGGTGTAGCAGTCCATTTGTCAGTTGTGAATAGTGCTAGCCCAATCTCACACAGTGTGTGGGTGATGCCCATTGTGAAGTTGGTCAAAATATTTAACATTTATGGGTGGCCTTCAAAGAAACATCATTTCACAGTAGAGCTAAACTTCTGTTCTATGTGTAAGTGCATGATGTCTCTATATCAATCTACTGATTCTCTCACTGGTTGATACTCAGGCCCTAAGCTGTGGCTTTTATCTGACTCTCAAGCCCTTCCTCAGTAAAACCTGTTTAAAAGGTGGCTGGGAATCCAGTCTAAACAGTGGGTGGCTGGTATTGGACTGACTTATCCATGAGGGTTTCTGGGGCGTCTCAAAGCTTTAGTAGCCCCTGCACCTGAAGTCATCAGCTTCTTACTGGTACTGCTTTATTTGTGATTTTCTCGCTATCCCCCAATGGGTTACAAATGTTTCCTCTATCTCCTGTTATCCTGAGAACAACCTTGTAGAGTAGAACAGCTAAATTTGAGACCAGTAGCACTTTAGAGGCCAGTAAGACTTTCTTTGTATAAGCTTTCAAGGGTTAGAGATACCTTAGATTCATATCATAGACCTTTGAAAGCCCATACCTAAAAAAAATCTTGTAGATTTCTTAAGGTGCTGGTGGACTTGACTCTGGTTGTGCTAATGCAGACAACATGGCTACTTTTTGAAACTATCTTGTAAGTTACATTGGGCGGAAAGGGAGGTTTGAATTGCTCTTTCAGTTTTGTGTGCAGAAGATGTACTTGGCCCAAGGAGATTCCACTATAAATTCCAGCAGTGAGGGAAACTGCACAGGAAGGACAATACAAATATAACCTTGGTGATCTTGGTCAAAATGTTTTCATAAATGGTTCACATTTTCTCGAGCAACTTAGCAGCAAAAGGTTCAGTTCCTCTTAGGCAAGTCTGATCCTCGACATACTTTGTTGCTTGTTATTTAGAAGTGAAGAGTTGAAGGAAAATGGTTTTAGATATGGGTCTTATTTCAATTTTATGGTTTTATTGTTCAAGACTGGTCTAGGAAGGGGCTGGAAAAAGGAAAGGAAAATGAGTTCACCTGGCTATGATGATATTTGGGGTACCTACCTGATCCCCTGATGTTCTTTTCTTTCTTGCCCATAGAGGTGGTTTGCGGTGCCCCTTCCATCTACCTTGACTTTGCCCGCCAGAAGCTCGATGCCAAGATCGGTTTGGCCGCCCAGAATTGTTACAAGGTGGCAAAGGGGGCTTTCACAGGAGAGATCAGGTGAATCTTCAGGGGCTCTGGGGCCTGTGCATATCCAAAAGGGGCGGGGGGGGGGGGCTTGTGGCAAATAAAGTCCTGACCACTTCCATTTCTTTCCAGCCCAGCCATGATCAAGGATATTGGAGTCAACTGGGTGATCTTGGGACACTCGGAGAGGAGGCACGTCTTTGGGGAGTCAGATGAGGTGGGTGACCTCTGATTTCCCTTTCTGTTTCTTTCCTAGCTAGCACTGGTGCTTTAAAAAAGAAATCATCCTGGGACTTTTTTCACAGCTGTGGTTCTGAGTTAGAAGGAAAGATATAATGTACAGATCTCGGTGAGCAGCCAAACCTTTGGTCACGATCGACCTGACATTTGAAAAAGGAGTTTGGATTTATACCCACCCCCCTTTTCTCTCATGTAAGGAGACTTGAAGGAGCTTATTAGCTCTTTCACCTTCCTCTACCCACAACAGACACCTTGTGAGGTAGGTGGCATTGGGAGAGTTTTGAAGAACTATGACTAGCCCAAGGTTACCCAGCAGACTTCACGTGGGGGAGCGGGCAAACAAATCCATTTCTCTAGATTACAGTCCACCTGCTCTTAACCATTATAACATGCTGGCATTTTAGACAGCCTGTTCTCCACTTGCAGCAGCTCCTGACAGCTAGTAAAGGAGACTTGTAACTTCTCATCCACTCCTCTTATACGATGAAATCCCAGATTTCTCCCCCAGGCCTTTAATAAAAGCAGCAAATAGCAATTAGGCCTGAAGGTGAAAAATTGGGTGATGGTCATTGAAGGCAACTGTCTCATTTAATGATACCCAAGTGTAGAACGCATCTATCATAAGTAAAGTTGTCTTGTGTAGAGTGCTGCTTTGACGTCCTAATTTTTTGTAATGTATGGTGTGCACTAGGTTATAGGTTAAGGGTGGCACGTCTCCAACTTGGAGAAGATTGTTCCGTGGCAGAGATAGGGAGCATTTCTTTCCTTCTTAAGATCTTGTGTCTGCTTTAGCTCATTGGACAGAAGGTGGCCCACGCCTTGACCGAGGGGCTTGGTGTGATTGCCTGCATTGGGGAGAAGCTGGATGAGAGAGAAGCTGGCATCACAGAGAAGGTGGTGTTCCAGCAGACCAAGGTTATTGCAGGTAAGGAGACCTGGCCTTCTGGCTGATGCTATCCTTGGGGGAGAGGCTCTTTCTCTGTGTGAGCCTGTGAAGAAAAGCCTATTAGAAGTTTTATACTTTGTCTCAGAAAAAGATGTACTCTGTTCCACAGAAAGATGATAGTACAGTCAGTTGAGGTGCAACGGTTGAGAAAATTGTATGCTTGCACATTAGAATATATTCTTGAATGAATATGAGAATTATTTATTTTTATGTACTGCCTTTGTCAAAACCATTATTTTGTACGTTATTGAAGATGGTACGTTAATACAAGAGCATTTATAGTTCTTTAAATGACTTTCAAATAGATGCGGGGAGCAGGGCTAGGTAGGTACTAGAACCATAGGCAGAACATTCTGTGACAAAGAAAGTCTGGCATGCTTTGTTCTGTGGGAGAGGAATATACAACCCTACTACGGTATAATCGTTATGTAAAGCAGAGCATAATAAGGTGGTATATTCCTCCACCACAGAACTCAACATGGCAAAAGTTCTTTGGAATGCTCTTCCTGGGTCCTAGTGCCTACCTAGCCCTGTTCTCCTTCCCCCCCGGTTTGAAAGTAAAAATATATTTTGGCATTCAGTTCAATATATTTTAGGCAGTGCCTAAAAATGAACAATTCTCATATTAACAATATAATAATATATAACTTCCTGCAGGCATCAGGTCAGCTGCTCAACTCCTAGTCAGGTGACATCAGCCTTTTTGACCATGTGAGCACCTTTGGAATTGTGAAGTGTGGTAGGCACAGCCAAAAAATGGCTGCCACAGGAGGTGGTGCCAGTCAAAAAGTGGATATCACAGCTTGACTTCAGTTGCACAGTGAAGAGCTTTATACTGTGGTGACAGCTGCTGCCAAATCAACACCTTTCAAAATCTGCAGAGCCAATCAAATGTCCAGTGGCCAACCAGAAACCTTGCTGGGCAAATCCCCCACCTGGTTCTGCGCACTTTCCAAAAGCACCAGGAGAGACGTCAGTGGGTTCTGTGACGTTGGAGACCCATAGTCTAGTTACTCCAGAACTACAAACAGTTGTCAGTCCATTTAATAATAGGTGTCCTGAAATCCATGGGTCCTTAGACATCTGAAGCTCCTTCATATAAACTAGTTTCTGTTCCTTTGATTTCAAAATGTAGTTATGTCCAGTTTTAGCTTCTTCAGCAATCATTAATCTGTCCTAATCAGATTTGGTGGATGGAGATATCCTGTGGTATCTTTTTCTCTTTTTTTTAATGCAAGAGTTCCATCACATTAAAAGATTCTGGAGTGGAACGGAAATTCTGCCTGCCTCCCCTAAGCAGCCAGTTTTGTTCATCTGTCTGTACAGATGCCAGTTTGAATAATACACTCTTTTATTCTTCAGATAACGTGAAAGATTGGAGCAAAGTGGTTCTCGCTTACGAGCCAGTTTGGGCTATCGGGACCGGCAAAACGGCAACTCCCCAGCAGGTATGTATGTGCATAGCGCAGAAGTGTTTTCATATCTCACCTCTGTTTGGGGGCAAGGGTGATGCATGAATTGGAAGATTGGGAAATCCACATGAGCCCTGCTTTCAAGTCCAGCATCTCCAGTTAAAACAATGAGGTAGGAGGTGAAAGACCCCTTCCTGGAACCCTGGAGATCCACTTCCAGTCTGTGTAGACAACGTTGACTTGGTTGTGTTCCTGTGGTTTTCCCACTAAAGGGGTTTTTTCCCACCAAAAACTGGACACGATGGGCTGTGCAGGTGGTACCTAACACTATTCCTCTGTTTTTGTAGGCCCAAGAGGTCCACGAGAAACTCAGGGGCTGGCTGAAGAGCAACGTGTCTGAGGCTGTGGCGCAGTCCACTCGGATCATCTACGGAGGTAAGCAGTGCTTTCCTAATTACGGTAGCAAACATGGCGTGAATCTGCCTATTCATTTCTTCAGCTGTTTATACCCTCCTTTTCTCCACAACGGGGACCCGAAGCAGCTTACAGCATTATTCTCCCATCCTCTGTTTTATCCTTAAAGCAATCACCCTACAAAGTAGGCTAGACTGAGAAAGAGTGGCTGGCCCCCGATCACCCAGAAAGCTTCTGTAGCTGAAGGAGGGACTCTCAGATACTAGTCTGATACTGATCACTAAGCTACCAATATGTAATATTTGTTCATTGTGGTTAACGAGGCATCAATAGGAGCATTAGTTGCCCAGAACTGATTGAGGAAAAGGCATTGCCAAATCGCACCTCCCTTTAAGAAAAAGTGGATTGTATTACAGGACAAAAGCAATTGAGGACCCCTCCTCTGCGTGTAGCGCTGAGAAAACTGACCTGTTTTTGATTGTATGATACCTTAAACCAAACTCTGAAGAGGTGTCATAGAAATATTCTTAATAAATAGAATACAGGGTTTGTGTATGTATAATTGAGCTTTGACCACTCCTATGTAGGTGTCCTATAGGGCCTCTGGGTCCATTCTTAGCATCTCAGTCTGAAGGTCTTCCATTGAACGTTCTCTGAGAGAATGCCTTTTAGTCACTGCTAAACTGGTCTGCCGCTGTGGATCCTAGCTGCATGGGACCAAGGCAAAGAACTCTGGCACTCGGGCTCTAAATCTTGTGTTGTGGCTACCCCAGCTTTAATGGCATTGCAACGAAAAATGTTTTAGTTTCATGGCATCCCCCATTTAAGCATGCTTCCTGATCCTAACTTGACAACCAAGCTACACAAGGTCGGCAGACAATCTGTGATCAGATCTGCATTTTTATTTAACGTTCAAAGGAACTGGAAGGGGAAATCTAGTTGTGCTAGTTCTCCAGTCTTATTTCACACCTTTACTTGCCCTGCAGGGAGAAACAGACAGGTATCAGACAGGGCCAGGAAAATAGTTGATTGCTACTATTTCTACATTCTGAAAGTCCCAAAGTGGCTTTCAAATAGGCACATGCTGTCAAGTCGTGGTAGTGATCTCAGTGGCGTATCTGCAATGCGGACGGGGGGTGTCAAATGTCCCCAGGTGCAAAATTGCCCCCACCCCCCTCCTCCCCCACGATGCCTGTTGGAGTCGCGTGCCCCGTGTTTGAGGGCCCGGGGAGGGCAGGAGGCGGACGGTTGGGGGGCGGCTCTGATGGCTGCTGCTGCAATACCTGTCCGAGCCGCCCCTTGCCCTGGGGGGGGGGGGGGAGGTGGTATCCCCGGGCGCCATTTCCCCATGATATGCCTCTGAGTGATCTCAGAAAGTTCCTGTAGGGAAAAGCTTCACATCTTGAAAGTCTTCTTTTTCTGTTTTCCTCCTTGGAGACCTGACTTTTAATGGAATTTATTTGTTGCAGGTTCAGTCACTGGTGGCACCTGCAAAGAACTGGCCTCCCAAGGTGACGTGGATGGCTTCCTTGTGGGTGGGGCCTCCCTCAAGCCTGAATTTGTTGACATCATCAACGCGAAACACTGAAATCTGACTGCGGAGCCTTAGGTTTTGGAAGGAGAGAGGGAAAATCCTGTTGTGAAAAGGAGATCTATACTGTAACAAAGCAAAGAGCTGTGTCTACCCCCTGCACTTGGGTGTGAAGGCCTCACTTTCCAGTTCCTCTTCCACCTTCGCTTACTGTAAATTGTCCGACAACTATTGCCAAGCCATGTATCGGTTAGCTGTGAGCCTTTTTGAAGGCAGGAGGCTAGTTCGCTTGCCCCAGGGTGAGTGGTGGGGCCTCCTGCCTTCCCTCTTCCCTCCTAGACTGGCCAGTTTTCCTGTCAGAAGCCCACCTCCCTTGCTAAGGAAAGGTTCCTGCCTCCTCAGTTCAGCCAAGGGGATGTCAGGCAACTATTGGCTCACATTGTTGTAAGTTTATATGTCTGTTTTGCGTTCCCCAAACAAAGCCAACTTTGAAGAGAATAAACAAAGGGAAAGTAGGTTGTGTGACATTCTCTTGAACTTGGGGGCCAAAAAACCACCACTACCACCCCAGTATCTCCCCTCCCATATCCTAGGAGAAAATCAACTGCTACTTTCCCCATTGGTTTGCGAAAATTATCTGTTGCTTCAAAACAGTATATAGTAGTGTCAGCCTAGAGATGGCCCTGTCCATAACTTTGGGGAGTTACATCCAGAACATGTTCAAGAAAGTGTTTGTCATGCTTAGCGGCATTCTACCCACCCAGCCCTGCTCCATTTTCCTTTTTCTGGTTGCTGCAGAGTTAGGTGGGGGGTGGAAGAAACCAGACTGCCACACTGATCTTATTCTGCAGACAAGACTGCAGAGTTCATCTTCCATACTTTATTCACCCAGAAGCAAGACTTGTCGTCTGCCCCCCACCCCCCACCCCCAGGAATGCTGTCTAGTAAAAGAGAATACTTTAATTGGTCTACAGTAGGGGTGTCCACCTCTGGCACTTCGTATGTTCACGGACTACAATTGTAGTCCGTGAACATATGAAGTGCCAGAGGTGGACACCCCTGGTCTGCAGTATGTACAATAATAAGCCTTGTATCTACTGGAAGAGGGATTACGGGGCAGTCAGTGTCATCTTTTGATTCTCCTTGGATTTAGGTGTTGGACTTGAGGGCTATTTAAGAAAGGTAAGAAAATTAAATAGAAACCAGGCTCCAGTCTACAGTATTGCAGAAAGAAACTTGCAGGATGTTAAATGTGAAAGATTTGTTACAGCAAGAGCTTTTTTGTAGGCCAGAGCCCTCCCCTTTTACATTTCACCCTTGGAAGAACAACCCTATGACGCAAGCTAGGCTGAGAATGACAGTGATTGGATGCCAACATCCAGGCGTGGCCTGGTGCTCCTCCAAAACGGGAATTAATCTCTAGATGACAGATTTCTCAAGGAGTAACTGCAGCTACAGAAGGTAGAGTCTGCCAAACTACCCTCTGCCTACACATTTGCAGGGATTTCTCAAGCCACAGTTGGCAACCCTAAACAGCTGGAATATCATTGAGTACCTTTGGATGGGAGCTGTACCCCTTCTCTGCTTCAAGCCATGACAGAAGTGGGATATTCATTTTAAAATAGAAAAGAGGTATGTGTGAAAATCTTACAGAAAAATAGCCAAAGGGTCAGCTGCATACACAAAGAACTGCTAAAACAGTTTGAGCGTCTGTCACCTTATCAAATTAAGACAGCATAGTTGCTCAGTTGCTGATCAAGATACTTCCTGGCTGAAATATTGTAGCAGTGGGTATGAAGAAATCTCAAACTGTTTCCCTTTTTAATGGGGTGATGACACCATTAACACTTTGAACCTGAAGACCTTTAACCTCATTTGCCAATGACTCAGCCTCCCCCGGCTATTAAGATAGTTGCATAACAGATAAAAGACATGTCTGTTCTGGGGAACCTTTGCTCTGATCCAGCAAAGGGAATAGTTATCCTTGAGTTTTTTCCTTGTTTTCATCCTCTGGGGTAAGATTGCCTAGGAAAAACAATGCCTGATTCAAGTTGAGCTAATGCAGATATTCTATGAGCAGATATTTTTGGCTTTTTTCTCATTTTAATCTTTATCAAGGCAGTTGTAGCATATCAGGGGTCTGCAATCTTGTTGAGCCTGCAGACACCTTTGGAATTCATAAAGGCTGGCAAATGAATTTCTTACAACATTTCTTACAAAACACTCGAGTGGTAGCAAGAGACTCTGCAATAGAACAATGTCAAAAGTACTGTGAAATGTTAAATCGGGCTCTGGGAACACTCAGAATATTTTGAGCCTGTGAAGAAACATTGAGGTCAGGCACCTAGGAGTCAACTAGCTTGATATTATTCATTTCAAATCTAAACCTGCAGCACACCATAAGTTTGTGTGTGTGTTGTGTATGCTAGTGTATACATTACTGGCATGATAAAATGTCGCAGTGAAGACAGACATGTCCCACCTATTTGTATACTGTATTTGAACTGTCCCAAGGGCTATAGTTGAGACTTAGGAATAAGTCCCACATAACTATATATTGTCCTGAAAACACAAAGTTCTGTCTCTTGTAGATAGTAGTAACGTATTTCTAAGTTTTGTAAGAAAATTCAGTGTTTTTACTGCCAACCTTTCCTGGTGCAAATTGCTCTAACTAGACTGTTGGGGTCAAAAGCAATTTTGTTTGCATTTGTGAAGTCGTGACCCCTACACATTTGCACTGACAATTGGCTATCCAATGGCCAATCAGAATTCTTGCTGAGTAAAAGCCTCACCCACTTTGTCAAAAAGCTTGGTGGGCACTATGATGGGCATGGGCATCAGGCTGGGAATCCCTGTCATATATTAGAATTTTGTTGCAAGAGAAGGGCAACAGATATATTTAGTATATATAATCCTGTCAAGCAAAGTAACGAGCAGAAATGTGGATTGTGCGGCATGTCAAATTAGAATAGTTCTCTCAAAAGATCAGCTGTTTTACCTCAGAAGTTCATAAACACATAAGCAGAACTTTACTTAAACTGAGAGAGAAAACATGCAGTATATATATTAACAAAGTATCACCAATATAGTTACATGGACGACTCACAGTCTGTTACAGTTTGGTTGTGTTACAATATCTTTTAGTCAGAGTACTTTTATATATCCTTTGGTTTACAGAGAACAGCTTTCACTTCGTCAGTCAGGCAGTCTCAGAGTTTGTGTGAGGGAACAGAACACTACCAACGGATTTTAACGGTCACCTTTAGAATGTTCGTGCAGCTTCCCAGAATTCCCTGCTGCTTCTGCTGCATGCAAACAAGGCTGGAAATTCCAACAGCAAGTGGGTCAGAACCTATAGAATCTATATCAAAAACATTTGGAACTTCGTAAAAGAGATACTATAAACTCACAAGTACATCAAATCACAGTAGGACCTTCTGTCCAGTCAAAAGTACAATATATGTTATTTATTTTCTTTATACGTTTCTCAGAGTGGTTTTTCATCATTCTCTATTATAGCCTCACAATGACCCTGTAAAACAGATTAGATTGTGTGTGACTGGCCCATGCTTCCTTGGCAGAGTGGGGATTCAAACCTATGCCTCTAAGATACAATTTTGATATTCTTCATAATAGTGGCTATTATGGCCTGGACTTGTGGCTATTGGTTCCTGTCCATGAGTTCACCAGTGATCAGTAGGAAAATTCTCTGTGGTTCAGAGCATACAATCATAGAGTTGGAAGAGACCAAAAGGGCCATCAAGACCACCCCCCTGCCATACAGGAATATGCAATCAAAACACCTTTGACAGATGGCCATCCAATCTCTGTTTAAAAACCTCCAAAGACCCCACCACCCTCCAAGGCAGTATATTTCACTGTCGAATAGCCCTTACCATCAGGAAATTCTTCCTAATGTTCCTAAGAACTTTTCCTGCACCTTGAATCAATTAATTCTTGTTCGAGTCTCTGGAGCAGCGGAAAACAAGCTTGCTCCATCTTCAACATTACATCCCTTCAAATATTTCAACATGGTTGTCATGTCACCCCTTAACCTTCTCTTCTCCAGACTAAACATACCTAGCTCCCTAAGCCACTCCTCATAGGGCATGGAATCCAGACTTTTTACCATTTTAGTTGCCCTCCTCTGGACCTGTTCCAGCTTGTCATCATTCTTGAGCTGTGGCACCTAGTACTGGCAGGTGAGGTCTGACCAATGCAGAATAGAGTAGTACTATTACATCGCTTAATCTAGATACTATACTTCCATTGATGCGACCCAGAACTGCATTGGCTTTCTTGGCTGCCACATCACAATGCTGACTCCTGCTCAGTTTGTGGTCTACTAAGACTCCCAGATCCCTTTTTGCATGTACTATTGTCAAGTCGGGTGTCACTCATATCTGTGCATTTTATTTTTTCTGCCTAAGTGTAGTATCTGACATTTATCTCTGCTGAAATTCATTTTGTTAGTTTTGGCCCAACTCTCTAATCTGTCCAGGTTATTTGGAATTCTGACCCTGTCCTCTGGGATATTAGCTACCTCTACTAATTTGGTATCGTCTGCAAATTTGATTAGCATGTGCTCTGTTGCATCATCTAAGTAATTGATATAAATACTGAGTAGTCTTGGACCCAGAACAGAACCCTGTGGCAACACACTAGCACTTCTCTCCAGGATGAAGATGAACCATTGGTGAATAACCTTTGGGTTCAGCCAGTCAACCAATTACAAATCCATCTAACAGTAGCATTGTCTAGCCCACATTTTACTAGATTTTTATTGTTTTTTAATCTCTCTGGCAGGGTTGAGCTCATTGTGCACTTTTGCTTCTCTGACTTTCTCCCTACACATTCTGGCTATTTGTTTGAATTTGTCTTTGGTGATTTCCCCCCTTTTCCATTTCTTATTCATGTGATTTTTAAATCTTAGCTCAGTTAAAAGGTCTTTAGACATCTGAGCTGGTTTCCTTACACACTTCCCATTTTTCCTCCTCATTGGAACTGTCTGAAATTGACCTTCAAGATTTCACTTTTAAGAAACTCCCATCCATCATGCACTCCCTTCTCTTTTAATATTCTTAACTACAGGATCACACCCAATAGTTTCCTAAGTTTACCAAAATCAGCTTTCTTAAAGTCTAGAATGTGTGTCTGAATATGCTTGGCATCCCCCTTCCATTGTATAACAAATTCCAGGAGAACATGATCATTCCCACCTAAGGATCCTACCACTTCCATCCCATTAACTAGGTCACCATTGCTGGTTAGGAGCAGATCTAAAATACCCAATTGCCTCGTTTCCTGTTCTACCTTCTGGACCATGAAATTGTCTGCAAGGCAAGTGATGAATTTGTGAATCCTTATAGTCTTGGCAGAGTTTGAGTCCCAACAAATATCAGGATAATTGAAATCTCTCATTACTGCTACTTTTCTCCTTTCTGAAAGTTTGGTCATCTGTTCCAGGAAGGCATCATCCAACTCTTCAGTCTGGCTTGAGGGTCCGTAATAGACCTCTACAATGAGATTACTGTTGTTTCTCTCCCCCTTAATTTTTAGCCAGATGCTCTCAATCTGGTTTCCAGGATTTAAGTCATGGACCTAATCACAGGTATAATCATCCCTGATGTTTAATACTCCTCCTCCTTTCCCAGTTGGTCCATTTCTCTGAAGTAGGTTATACCCCTCAATTGTTACATTCCAATAATGAGACTCATTCCACCAGGTTTCAGGGATATTTATTATATCATATTTGCTTTGCTGTGTTAAAAGTTCAATTTCATCTTGTTTATTTGCCATACTCTGTGAATTAGTGTAGAGAAATCTAAAGCCATGGTTCATTCCCACTGGCTGCTTATTGAGATTTTTTCCCTTCCACTGTTGGGTTTTTGAACTGTTAACTTAATTCTCTGTATGACCTTTGGACTATCATCTCTAGCACTTGATAAACTGCCCATGTGAATACTATCTCGCTCCCCCACATAACTCCCTCCCCCACACAACTCAGTGGAAAGCCCTCCTGATCAGGTTTGTGAGCCTCCCAACAAAAGTATTCCTACCTACAGCCATGAGATGCAATCCGTTCCTTGCTAGCAGTCCATTTTCATGAAACCACAGACCATGGTCCAAGAAGTCAAAACATTCCTGGTGGCACCATCTCCAAAGCCATTTGTTCACCTCCGCTATTCTTCTTTCCCTCCCTGGGCCATGTCCTTCAACAGGGAGCAGAGATGAAACCTGTACATCCAGATCCTTCAGCCTCCTTTCCAGAGCCTCAAAATCCCTTGTGGTGTCCCAAAAGCTATGTCTTGCAGTGTCATCTGTTCCCACATGGATCAAAAGGAAGGGAAAATGGTCAGTAGACTTGACAAGTCTTGTCAGCCCCTCTGTGACAGAATGGATTTTTGTCCCCAGGAGACAGCACACGTCTTGATACATCTTGTCAGGCCTGGAAATCACTGTTTCTGTTTCCCTCCGCAGAGAATCCCCTACCACTACCATTCATCTTCTCTGGGGTTTTGCACCCTTTCATTGCCTCTCAGAGACTTCTCAAAAGAGCTGAATGGCAGATAGATCTGGTAACTCACCAGAAATCCCACCTTACAGAAGCCTGAGGCAAGCACATGGATTAAAAAAAAACCCAAACAAACAAAAGCCTTCCCAAGCCCTCAAAAAACAAACAGCCCCTCAAAAACACACATAGCTCAAGATTTTGTTTTAAGGTTAACCCCCAAGAAACAGCTTATCTTCTGCTCCCTTTTGCTGCCTTTCAGAGACTGGTTTGCATACAGAATGACCTAGTTCCTAATATCTCTATGGCCGTTTCCGCACGGGCAGAAAATGACGGCCTGGAGAAGGTAAAAACACCATCTCCAGGCCGCCATTCGCACAAGGGGCGCAGCTGCAGCGCAGCCGCGCCGCCCTCGCGCCGCCCACCCGGCCTGGAGCCGGCGTTTCCCCAGAGAGTTTCCTAGCGCTCTTTTTGGAGAAACGCCGCAGTGAAGCCGCTGCCGAGCGAACGGCAGTGGCTTCACTCCGACTCCCCCACCCGGCACTCACCTTGTCCCTGGGCCTCCGGCGTGCGTCGCGGAGGCCTGGGGACACGCCCCCCTGCCCTGCGCCGCTTGAGCCGGAGGCCCAGGGACAAGCCGGGTCGTGCGGGCGCCGGCGCTCCGTGGCGCCGGCTGCCCGCCTCTTCCCGGGACCGTCCGTGCAGACGGTCCCAGCGTCTTCGGGTCGGCGCGAGAAGCGCCGACCCAGCCGTTTCCGCTGCCATGCAGAAACGGCCTATAGGAGAAGATAATAAGAGGGACCTTTCCTACTAGCCAGCTTTGTGTAGTAGTTAAGAGCAAGTGGACTGTAAGCTGGAGATCTGGGTTTGATTTCCCACTCCACCACAGACTCTTATCGGGTGAACTGGATTTGTTTCCCCACACTCACACATGAAGTCTCCTGGGTGACTTTAGACTAGTCACAGTTCTTCAGAACTCTCTCAGTCCCACCTACCTCATAAGGTGCCTGTTATAGGGAGAGGAAGGGAAAGGAGTTCGTAAGCCTATTTGAGTCTCTTTGCAGGAGAGAAAGGCAGGGTACAAATCCAACCTCTTCTTCTAACACTCTGGACTTCGATAGACCAAAGACCTCCATAGATCAGCTTCTCTACCCTGGACTGTATTCAGTTAGTGAATATTTGAGCTGTCACTGGGAAAGATATGGATGTGGGTGTTTTAGTTACGGTCAATGACCAATAATAACAAATAACAATAATAACAATTGGGCTAAAAAATAAAATACAAATATCATACCTATCATACAATTAATAAAACAATAAAATGTATTAAAATCTTAAAATGATAACCTTTACAAATTTGCACCACCATATTAGATGTGACTTTATCCTCTTTCCTTGTTGTTTGTTCCATTATTTTTCTGATTTTGCCCATATGTAGGCTATCTTTTTAGCCTGGTAGGTACCCAGCATTCAGGAGTCTGGAAAGTCAATGAACAAGCCTCACAGACATGTATCACTTGACTCCACTCTCTGAATATGTCAGGGTCTATGTCTAATACTCAGGATCTTGTAGGGCTTTGAACCTGAAGACCTTCAATCTCCAGGTGGAACTTGGATTTCTCCCAGAATTACAACTAACCTGCACACTACAAAGATCACATCTCTGCTCTTCTCTCTCCTCAGGCATTGCCCCCAAATCTCCACAGAATTCCTGATCTTGAATTGGAACCCACCCTGATGCATCCTGGCTCCGCAGAAGCAGTATTTTTTTTTTACAAAACTTATACTCAGTTTTCTGCCCTTACAAGGACCACCAACTAAAACATACGTGATAAAATTACATTACAGACATGACAAAATTGTGTTATAAAACTATAAAAATCAATCGGCCTCCCAAACAGACATTATTAAAACATCTTTTTTAAAAGTTTTTTTAGAAGAGTTAAAATAAATACAGAACAGTTAAAATACATATAAAACACTGGTTGAAATCAGGACACTGACCTCTGTTTCTTCTACATTGCCCTGCACAGATCTCATGTCCCTCTGAGTAGAACCCCCCTCCCCCAATCCAGCAAGCACAGCGTATTTTACTACTACTGCCAGAGTGAATATTTCTGGAAATCCTAATTTTTGGCTTCAGGTTGGTGGGAAAATAGGATACTGATAACTGGTCTTAGAGCTACCCCTGGTGCCCAACAGGAGAAATATAAACTCTTCTCTACTATACCTTTTTCCATGGAAAGATGACAGTGCAGTTATGAATTCTTTCGGCAGAAGTCAAATGTGCATGCATGCCCCCACTTGTAAAAGAAATTCAGATTCTCTTTTACAATTAAAGAAGCTTATTTAAGCACTGGCTTTGTCAAAACCATTATCTTCTGCACTGTTAAACATAGCACATTGATAAAAGAGCATTTATATTGCTCCAGACGGCTATCAGCAACACCTTTACTTTTCTACAGTTTCGCCCGCCATTTTGTTTTCTGCAGCAGCACTGAACAGGAAACAAAATGGTAGGTGCAACTGTAGAAAAACGAAAGTCTTGCTAATAGCCGTCCAGAGCAATATGAATGCACTTTTATCAAAGTGCTATGTTAACCGTGCAGAGGATTATGGTTTTGACAAAGCCGGCACTTAAATAAGATTCTTTAATCGTAAAAGAGAATCGGAATGGGTGGGAAAGGCAGGCACTAGGACCCTGTCAGAGCATTCCTCCACAAAAAGGGTCCAGGAAGATGTGGCATATTAATTCACACATCTTCTGACATCTTTTTGTGGGAAAAGGCATATTGAAGAGGAGGATGGGCAAGCCATCCCATCAGCAATATGTTTGTTTCTGCCAGGAAGGATTGTTTCGGAATCACAGCTGAGTGAAAACTTTCAAAATATCGTGAGAGTTTACCCCTTCAAAATGGCAGAAGAAGAGGGCAGGAGAGAAGGTGGTCCACAAAGTTTGCATCTTTAAGAGCCAATGTTGATCTCAGCAAGGCTAGAGCAGAATGCCTTTCTCTGAGCAGAAGGAACCTTTGCAGAGAGTCCAGCCAGTATTTCGGTTCTCACACAGGAAGAAATCCTGAGATGGGTCACGTGGTGACCCTATCTATCCATAGCTTCCTCTAAATAGCTGGCAATATTTCCCTCATCCCTTACCTCAACTGGAAGGCGCAGCTGTGAATTTACTGAAGTTATAATAGGATTGCCAAGAGTCTGGAGGAAGAACATGCCCTGGCCTTTACACGGAAGCTTAATGGGATTTTGTTACCAGGTGAGGTCATTAGATACTCTAGCATTTACAAAACAGTGGAATTTTTTGTAAATTGGAGAGCATCCACTACTTCCAGTTTTTACAAGAAGTGACATCAGTGTGCTGATGTGCGCATCATTCACCCACCATATCCTTTTGCCAGTACCTCAGGCACCAGTGGACCACGCACCAGGATGCTGGGAGGTCTTCTATTTTAGTGGTAGGCCTGACATCCCAACTTCAACTGTCCATTTCCATACCCTGTCTAGAGACCAGAACCTTATTCGTTCAGGCTTCTGACAACCCTAGTTATAATCTCTAATAAAAAGCATCTTCCAAGCATTAGTTTGACACATGTCTACTCAGGAGGCACTGGCATGAAAAGATTTTTTTTTAAAGATGAGGCAGCTGTGTCCTGTATTGTGCAGGCCAACTCCCACTGGGGACAAAGACCAGCTGTGGCTAGAAAGTGAATATAATGTATAATGTAGTCTCTGACCTATTTAACATAGGACAGGAAACCTTTTAAAATAAAGGTCGCCCGCATGAACATAGACAAAAAATAATCTGAAGATGTGGTAGTTGGGTCAGTCTTGCAAAGGTAGGAGTAGGCCAGGCATTGGCAGCTATTTTAGTCTGACAAGTTGTCCACCACAGCAGCATCCAGAAGCGTTCTCTAAAATTGATTCTCATCACAATACTGCTCCTGATGCTGCCGGGGGGAGGGGGGGTTTTCCTCTGGGCGCAAGCCCCACTGAGTGTAGTAGTATCTTCTTCTGAGTAAATATACCCCAGATCAGGCTGCTACTGACTCAAGAAGGATAGCTGTCTGGGTAGGTAGTTGAGAAATGCCCTCAGCATAGAAAAAGGCTATAAAATGAAATTAAAAAGAGGTGAAAAAAATTGCAAGACAAAGCAGGCGAATGCAATCTATAAATTAAGAATGAACAAGCTCCATGTTCAAGGGTGTGTGAATTTTATTCATGTAAATCCGCAAAGCACTCATGTACTAATCTTTCTATCTTCAAATTCAGCTTCTAAAATTAGCATCAATGACCTAGAAAATGTCTTAGAGGCCCTGGTAGCTAGGGGAAAAAAACCCAAGATAGACAGATACTTAAGTTGGTCAGTGGTCTTGTGACTGTAGAAATATCCCCTTTTCTCAAGGTTTTGTCATATCAGATAAAAATGCTGAGTTTCTCATTTATTTGTGGTGGTATAAGAAGTTCGAATTTATTTGCTGTTAACTTTCTCCCTGATTTTGCACAGCTTACCTAATAGAGCACATTTATTTTGTTCACATTTTTATGGTTAGAGCCAAGGAAAATAACTATTCAAGGTCTGCTTCAGTTCCCCCTAAGCTTTTTCATCTGAGAGAGTCCCACATTCCCCTAAATTTACACCCAAATGAGTGGTTTTAAGAATCCTGAAATTCCTCAGAAACTTTTCCGGAGTACCTCAATTAAAAAACACAATTACTTTTTGTTAATTGTAACTCAAGAACAAAAGAAAACTGGTATGAAGCCCAGGTAAGAAAGTACCACCCATCTTCTGCTTTGGAACCCAAGAGACAGATTAGCAGTTAGAAAATTGTATTACTCTTGCCTGTTTTTTAGTGCTTGTTCCCTGCCAAGAGGGAGGCAAATGTCAGCTGTAGTGTCCTTGAAGGGGGCTTGGAATTCTCTCAGAGCTATAACTGCTCTCCAGGCTACTGAAATCAGTTCCTCTGGAGAAAATGACAGCCTCCGTGAACATATGGCAGGATGGTAGGTGTAATAATATCAAAAAACAATTGTCGACCCAATGCAAGATAAAACTATAACTGGCTACCCAGTATAGTAAATTTGTCTTTCTGGCTGAGGCTCAAGGTAGATTATATAACGTAAACCACTGCAATAAATAAAATGATATGGCTAATAAGCAATGCAAAAGGGCTAGATTAACTCCAGAATCTAAAACTATTTTGCAATCACAGGTTTCAGGTTCCAAATGTGAGTTTTAGAACACAGACCAGCTCCCTCTACAAAGTGGGGCGGTCACAGGGCACAGAAGTCAGTGAAGAAATTAATCCTTGAAGACAGAAAGCCTGAAAATGACTGCTCTTAATTTGGAAAGGGGACATATTTTCTCAGAGCAGATCTGGCCAGATTTATTGGAGATCTGCCCCTTTAATAAGCACCATCTCAAACAGGGATGCTGAAAAGCTGCAGTTCTTTGGCTTGTGGGGATAAGCTGCCCTTGCCCCCAATCCCTCTTCTGCAGTTCCCTAAAGGGACAGGAACCCTGCTGTGCTTAGTACATTTTGCCATCAGGGCCTTCAAAGCAGCCTGCCTCTATTTCCCTGCTGTTGCTTTGAATCAGCATAATGACAAGTCATGCTCTCTCTCTCAGCCAGCTGCATCCGGTCCCTCCCTCCCCTTACAAGGGACTCCTTTATGCAAATCACACATTCTTCTCTCAGCCAATCAGCTTCAGTGGTGTGTCAGACTCTCCCACGCAGTTTGGCAAATCCATCAATCATTGCATGGTTGCCAAGGAGGCAAGTTTCTTAGCAACATTTCCTGCTTCCTGCCTGCCCCCAGCGTCCATAGCAACAAAGATAACAAACCCTCTCTTGCTTTCCCCCCACCAGGGATCAGTGGGACATATTTTGGTGAAGGAGAGGTAGCTCTTACTGAAGTATTGTTACAGGGATTTGAGGGGAAAGGGGTTCAGGATCACTAGAGACAAAGGGAGGTGAAATTTTGGCAGATACAGTTTCTTCTCAGCTTCAGACTGTGCCTGCCAATCTCCCCCTTTATTCCCACATCTATTGAATGTATAACAGCTTTGCCTTCTTCCCTTATACATGGTGGCCACCTCAGAAAGGGATAATAATTTAGGAATCTAGACCCATCAATTTCAAAACCCTGGCTGATCTTTGCAGGATGTCTCCGAGGCCTTTTATTGATCACAGTTGGGATAGAGGGCAAAGCCTAGCTCAAACCAGGGCCTTCTGGATGTATAAAATGTGGTTACATTGAGCCACAGAGTGTCTATTAGAAAAAAGCCCAGGACATAGTAAGAAAATGACCATTTTTGAGAGATGAAGAGTATTTCTCTCTGAGTACGCACTCTGTATTCATGGTCTCTGGCTGGCCTGCTTCCAATACTTCTTTTGATCTCTATATCCTAAAAGTCCTAGCTACTGAAAATGTCTGAAGAGGATCTTGAAGAGGACTATGATGATGAAGAACAGAAGGAAGATGATGAGAAATTGGGAGAAGATGAGGATGAGAAGGAAGCAGTCGAGGAAGAAGAAGAAGAGGTGAAGTGTTAATACGATCTATTATGTTGTTCCTAAAGCGCAAAGGTTTTAAGGTCTGCGAGATAAATTTAAGCACATGTCCTTTCATAATGAAATTAATGGGATTTGAAAGTGCTTAACTCTGAGAGTCTTCTCTATTTCTGTGGACATTTTCAGGCAGGTTTTTAAAAAATCTTTTTATTTTTTCCTCTGATATTCCATTGTTTATAAGCTCATTACACTGTATTGTTTTTATTTTGCTGCATTGTTTCTGGGCTTATTACACTGTATTGTTTTTATTTCATCATTCCCTAACTGTGTCATCTAGTTTTATTGCATTGTGGATTGAATGTGTTCGTCTGGTCTTTAGTGAATTGCTTTGTAATTCTGTAATACGCCCCAGTGAGAAACGTGGACAATAAATGAAGGAAAGAATGAAATTGTGAGCAGGGTGATCAAGTAACGAGTTGTGAATGGTTTTCTCTGATGAAACTTTTTCCTTAGAAAGGACAGAATAGGAGAGAGGCTGCTTTAAACTTTTGTGTGCCTATAAATGGGTTCCTGAGTTAACACACTAACCACACTTAAAAACAACAGCAGAGTTTTGTATTATATCTGAACTGAGCTTTTGAGTCCAAGGAAATAATACTCAGGTGAAAAAAGGAAACCAAGTGGAGGATAACTTCTTTCAGAAATGGCAGGTATGTTGAAGCAGATTCAAATCTTGTCTGATAGCATGGTGTAGTGGTTAACAGTGGCAGACTCTCCTCTGGAGAACTGGTTTTGATTCTCCACTCCTCCACACAAAATTTGTTGGATGACCTTGGGCCAGTCACTGTTCTCTCAGAACTGTCTCAGCCCACACAGAGGCAGGCAATGGCAAACCAGACATTTATTTCTTGAAAAACATACAGGGTCACCATAAGTCAGCTGTGACTTGATGGTACTCAGACACACATGCAATAATGGACTCTGGATTATATTGAGAATCTACCAACCTACAAACAACTTGACATCTGCCCTTTGCATTTGCCCTGTTTGGGAGACAATCTATCACAAGAACAATTTTGCATCCAATGGTTTACTGATTTCAGTCTATCTAGGGCAGTGATGGCGAACCTTTTCAAGACCGAGTGCCCAAACTGCAACTCAAAACCCACTTATTTATCGCAAAGTGCCAATACGGCAATTTAACCTGAATACTGAGGTTTTACAGGTTCTGGTGGGTTTTCCGGGCTGTGTGGCCGTGGTCTGGTGGATCTTACTCCTAACGTTTCACCTACATGTGTGGCTGGCATCTTCAGAGGTCTATCACAGAGGGAAGTATGTTACACACTGTGATACACTCTGTGACTTCCCTCTGTGATACACCTCTGAAGATGCCACACACAGATGCAGGCCATGGACCCTGTGATCCATGGGCAGAGAAAGCTTGATGGGGATGGGGTGTGTATGGATGGGAAAGCCGTCACTGCCCATGGACCCTGTGATCCATGGGGGTGGGGGGTGGATGGATCAATGGAGACTGGAGTGCCACTCTCTCTCTGAGAGGTAGCCTCTCAGAGAGAAGTGGGCTCCAGCCCTTCCTCTCAGAGAGAGAGGGGACCTCCAGCCCCTGCATTTGTTTGGGGTTTTTTTTATACTGAGAAAGGGTCCCTTTCTCAGCTTAAAAAAATGCCCAGGCTGGAGTGTTGGAGGCCACCGAGCAGGTTGCCAATGCCATTCCACTTCTGCCTGAGGGAGAAGGCAGCTACCTCCTCCCTCGGGCAGAGGGGGTTGGCTGCTCGGCGCCGCTGGCTCCCACGCTGCAAGAGCAAGCAGCCCCGAGTAGGCTGCTACTGCCATTTCTCCCTCGGGCAGAGGGGGTTGGCTGCTCGGCACTGCCGGCTCCCATGCCACAAGAGCAGGCGGCCCCGAGCAGGTCGCCACCGCCATTCCCCCTCTGCCCCAGGCAGAAAGTGGCTGCCTTCTTCCTTGGACAGAGGGGGAATGGCGGCGGCAACCTGCTCAGGGGAGGGGGAGATTCGGTCACTTGCGTGCCCGGTGAGAGGCCTCCACAAGCCAGATGTGGCACGCGTGCCAAAGGTTCGCCATCACGGATCTAGGGAGACAAGCTAGTGGTAACTTTGCTCTCCCACCTTTCCAGTCCTGCCATGAGTTGCCCCTCTCTTGGGCTACTTTTATGAACAGCTGTTTTTCAGCTGTTTCACACAACAAACAGGTCAGGAGTGGAGGAAAAAAGGGGGAAAGGGGGAAAGAAATACATAGGGTTGCCATCAGATAAACTTAGCAGTATCTTGCTTTTTTTCAACTCTCCTGTTTTCCCCAGCACCCCGTCTCTAACCCTCTCACTGAGGATCACTTCAAGGAAGGCCTCTCGCTTTTGAGTAAAACGGGCAACGGCTTGGCTCATGCCTTTGTGAAGTTTGAGGCCAGAGAGAAGTGAGTGTACAAGTAAGGTAAAGTTTCCCCTTCAGTCTAATCCGACCCTGGGGTACCACTGCAAGCAGTGATTTTATAGGCAAGCCGTTTTTGCGGGGTAGTTTGCCATTGCTTTCCCCGGCTATTCTTTACCCCCTAGCTATGTGCTAGGTACTCATTTACCGACCAAGGAATGGATGGATGGCTGAGTTGACCATGAGCCAGCTGCCAGGATATCTGACCCATGGGGGGCTCAAACTCCAGACCGTGTGAGTGGCAGTGCAAGCACTTAACCACTACGCCACGCGGCTCTTACTGAGTGTACAAGTAATACACTATTAACAGAGTTGCCAGTATCTCCCAGAATTACAACTGGTCTCAAGGCTGCAGAGATCAGTTCCCCGGGAGAAAAAGGCTGCTTCAAAGAGTAGGTCATTGCTTTGATCCCTCCCCAAACCCTATCCTTCCCAGGCACCACCCCCAAATCTCCAGGAACTTTCTAGTCCAGAGTTGGCAGCTCTTAAATCCTGTTCCTTTGCCAACGCTCCTGGGGAAATGGGATTGGGTTGGTCAGAAGTGGCAGAAAGTTAGTGCTGACGTTTTGGTGAATAATCTCGTTTTCCACCCTCATTTTGTGGCAGGGAGCTGACAGATATCACCCTCATCCAGAGCTTCATCCACTTGCGCTATGTAGACCTGTCGGACAACCTGCTTCAAGACCTGTCCCCCTTGTCATGCCTCACACACTTACTTTGGCTGAAAGTGGACAACAATCGGCTGACCAGTGCTGCCCTAGATGAACTGCCGTACCTCCAGATTGCCAGTTTTGCCAACAACCACATCAAAGACACCTGTGGCATTAATCACCCGCGCCTGGCCAGCCTCAGTCTGAAAGGTTTGTGGGTGAACATGGCACACTAAACCGAGAGGAAAAGGTCCTCTGGGTCAACAACTCACTATAGTTTCTTCCTTGTTTATTTTTAAAAGACTTCCTTCTCTTCCATGATCCAGTAGTAGTAGTAGTAGTAGTAGTAGTAGTAGTAGTAGTAGTAGTAGTAATGCATTGGTAGATTTGGTAGATTTCAAGACTACCTTTATTTGCTTATTTTTGATCTTTCAGTTCCTCTTTTTCCTCGCTAGAAACTCAAAACAGGTTTCAAAGAAAGTAATCTACATACATATAAGTGGTGTAGATAATTTATACACATGCACACCATCAAGTTGCAACCAACTTATCTTGACATCAGCAATGGCCTTTCAAGGCAAGAGAGAAGCAGAGGTGGTTTGCCATTGCCGTTCTCTGCAGAGCCTTCTTTGCCAGTCTCCCATCCAAGTACCAACCCTGCTTTGTTTCCGGGCTGTGCCACGCTGCCTTCCCTTCCCACAGTATAATTTAGCCAACAATTTGTTTTTTACACAACTCCATCTCCTAAGCTGCTCTTAGTCAGTCTGGCTCAGGGCCACAGCCTTAGAATCGTTTGCCTCCTACCTAAGAGTCCTTTGCCTCCTGCCGTTCAGCCTATGCCAAAGGCTCCTAACTCTGGCCACGCCCAGGTTAAATACCCACCACAAAAACTCAGGCCAGGTGTCATACAACAAAATAAAGATGTCCCCTGCCATAAACGGCCACAGAAATACCTGTAAACATATCTGACTTTTCAAACATACATGATCCCAAGGTGTTTTTTCCCCCAACACAATGGAAAATGGCATCCATATCAAAATAGACAAAAACCAAATAAGGGATAGAGCCAATTTTCCACAGCCCCACCAAAACCATAGAAAAAAGCATCCTAGCAAACCATAACATGCAAGTTAAAGGCTTTCCAGGCAGGATATGTCTTTTAACCTACCCAGAATGTCTTTAGAAATGTCCAACATTTTAGTTCAGTACCACCTTAAAGATCTGGTCTTTAAGGTGCTATTGGACTCAAGATTTCTTACTCCTACTGCAAACCAACATGGCTACCCACCTGAAACAGTCTCCAGAGATATGGACACCCTTTGCTCTTAGGAGAGCATGTTATTGCAAATGAAGCTTACAGGATTGCAGGATCAAGGAAGAGAGTGACTTGAGAGGAGGGAAACCCTTCACCCCTGCTGTTTTCTCACTGGAAACCATCTCCACAGTGATGGGGCCACAGCAGAAAAGGCCGAGGGCTCTGGTCAGTTGGGCCACCGTAAGTTGTGGGACAGCCAATAGATCATAGAATCACTGGGGAAACAAGATCCTGTAGAAGCAGTTTAAGGAAGTTTTTATGGAAAGCAAGGAAAGCACAGGAGAAGAAAGGGATGGAGTTTCCTTATTCTCCATACCAGTCTTCTCCTTCCCAAAGCGATCCTGGCAGTTAAGTTTGCTGAATAATTAAAGAAAATAATAAAGATGCACCACTGGCAAAAAAAAGCTCTGGAGGGAATAAATCTCACCATCACTTTCTATCCCTCTGGCATCCAGGGAACGAGATTGAGGTAATATCAGGACTGGATCCAGTCAAGCTTTCAAATCTGCACACACTTGAGTTGCGGAGTAACAGCCTCAAGTCTACAGCAGGACTCCAGTTGCCAAAGCTGAAAACTCTGTACCTGGTAAGCGACGCCATTGGTCGTTGGGCCTCAAGGAGCAACTCAGCCCACTGAATCCAAGAACCCTAAACCTAATCTCAGTGCATAGTTTCCCAAATCCATCTAGGCTTCAGTCCTGATGGTTGCCTTGTGCACTGGTAACTGCCTAGCTACTGTAAGCTAGTCAGTAGCAATGGACCTGGATCAGGGAGACCTGAATTCAACTTCTCTTTCACATGAATATGCCTTTCAGCCAGTCATTCTATCGACAACCTCATCCTACCCTACAGGGTCGTGGTGAGGATAAAATAATAGCCCCAGTAAGCCACCTCTAACCTTTTAAAAAGAACATTAGATGAGAAATAAGCAAACTTTGGTTGACATCAAGCCCTGACCTTTGGCAGATCTTCCAGAGGTGGAACAGGACAAGCCAAAGGGAAGAGGATATGTTTTTCTTCAATTCTCTTGCCTTCATTTTTTGCTAACCAGCATGAACCTCTATCGTTCATCTGACAATCTTGGTTCTTTCTAGGCACAAAAGTGACAATGCTGGATGTTGCAGCCCTGGACCTGGGAGCCCCTAGGAGAGTAAAATAATGTATCTAGATAGGAATGAGAGGAATATTTGGATAGGTGGCTCTCCTTTAGAACCCAGCGAACTGTAACTCTGTGGGGGAGCTGCAGATTCTTCTAGTTCCCTCACCAAAATTGAACGTGTGAATATGTGCTGCCTGGATCCACCCCTGATCTAATTCTATCCTCAATCTCTTACCCTACCCCCTCTCCCCATCCCAGGCTCAGAACTCCATTACCCAGATAGAAGGCATGGAGAATATGACTCAACTCACAACCCTGCACCTCCGAGACAATCTGCTTGAACATCTGGACGGCTTCTCGGAAAGCTTGACATCTCTTCAGTATGTCAACCTACGGTGGGTTAGCCTTGGTTCAGAGTCTCTATCACAAACCCCTTTGAGAGTAATGGGGAAGCCACAGGCCTAAATACCCACACCTGTCTTTGTTGGCAGGCTCTAGTGCAGGGGTAGGGAACCTGCGGCTCTCCAGATGTTCAGGAACTACAATTCCCATCAGCCCCTTCCAGCATGGCCAATTGGCCATGCTGACAGGGGCTGATGGGAATTGTAGTTCCTGAACATCTGGAGAGCCTTAGGTTCCCTACCCCTGCTCTAGTGCCGCAGTCATAGATAGGGATGGACAAACATGCAAAATGGATTGGTTGTGGTGGGTTTTCCAGGCTGTGTGGCCGTGGTCTGGTGGATCTTGCTCCTAACATTTCACCTGCATCTGAGGCTGGCATCTTCAGAGGTGTATCACAGAGGGAAGTCTGTTACACTGTGCCATAGATTGCAAAAAGGTAGCCAAGTTAAGTTTATTATAGCAAAATAAGGCAAAAGTCCAGTGGCCTCTTCATGACCAACAACTTTTATTTCTGTGTGAGTTTTCACTTCTAAGCTTGTTTAGACACCTAAAGAGGGCAGGAGGGTAGACCTGGCTCCTTTGCAAGTTTTTGTTTTTAAGGTTTGTTTTTAATGTTTTAATGTTTATTTAAGAGCCTCATGGTATAGAGTGATATGCTGAAATACTGCAGTCCAAGTTCTGCTCACAGCCTGAGTTGGATCCCAATGGTTTGGTTTCAGGTAGCTGGCACAAGGTTGATTCAGCCTTCTGTCCTTCCAGGATGGTAAAATAAGCATTCAGCTTGCTGGGGGTAAAGTGTAGACAACTGGAGATGGCAATTGCAAACCACCCAATAAACAGTCTACCTAATAAATGTGTTGTGATATCACCCCAGGAGTCAGCAATGAACTGATGCTTGCACAGGGGACTATTTTACCTTTACCTACTAAATACCTGGGAGGGGGGTTGGAAGGGGCTGTAGTTCAGAGGTAGAGCATCTTCTGGGCATGCGACTGGCCCCAGGTTCAATCTTCTGGCATCTCTAGTGGAAGGGATCAGGCAGTAGTGATGTGAAAGGTCTGAGAGCCACTGCCAGGGGACCAGTGATGTGATTCAGTAAAGGCAGCTGCCTGTGGGTTCATATGACTCCTCCTTCCCTTTGTACTTGCAGTTGAACACAGTGGATATTCAGTGTCTGAACACTGCTGCAATTGCAGGGTAGGAATGTGACTTTGAGCCCAGTTATAGCCTGCAAGATTCTGCCTAGTAACTTCTGGAGAGATTCTGCCCAGTAAGCAAAGGATTTTGGCCACAGTTCCCCAAAAGAGCCCCGACATGGACGGCCCAATCTGGTCTAATATCAGATCTTGGAAGCTAAGCAGGGTGAGCCCTGGTTAGTATTTACAGGGGATACCACCCAAGAAGTCCAGGGATGCTAAGCCAAAGTAGATGTTGGCAACACACTTCTTGTCTTGAAAAGACTATGGGGTCACCATGCTGGCTGTGACTTGAGGGCACTTTCCACCCCTGCTCCCTGAAAGGACCAAGAATATTCTTAAACTGTCTCCATCACAAGCCCCTTTGGGTGTAATGGGGAAGCCACAGGCCTGAAGATCCCCACCCCGTCTAGTTGTCTGCTCTGCAAACACCAGTCTGTTGGCAGGCTCTGTTCGTTCTTATGGGTACACGTTTATAGGTTGTAAACAAAAGAATCTGACACTAGTGGTCAATCTGAGAACACAGCAGACTCGCAGTGGGAACCACGTGGGAGGAAATGCTTGGAACAGTGTCTCTCCACGTGCAAACTTATGTTCTCCCACATCCATTTCTGCTGTGCTCTTGACTTTTAGGTTTTGGCAGAGGAGAAAGCGGGGACTGTTTTACAGGTTTTCAAAAGTTGTTTTCCCATCACTGCAGGGGGAATGCAGTTTCCAACATCCAGGAAGTGGCTAAGCTTCAAAAGCTGCCCCTCTTAAGGGCCCTGGTCTTACTGGACAACCCGTGTATGGACGAGGGAGACTACCGTATGGAGACACTGGTGCTGCTCCCACGCCTCGAGCGCCTCGACAAGGATTTCTTCGAGGAGGACGAACGGCTCGATGCAGAAGACGTCCGGCAGAGGCGTCGGGAAGAAGAACTGGAGCTGGAGAGAGAGAGGGAGCGCGAGAAGGAACTGGAACTAGAGCTGGTGAGATATCAGGATGATCCCAAGAGGGCAACGGATGGTTTGGATCTGTAGCAAAGGGCCCAACTAGACAATATGTTTGATGCAAGTTGGGTCATGGCTCCGCCAACCTGGCATGGTATAGTAGTTAAAGAGTCAGACTAGGATCAAGAAAACCTAGGCTCAAATCCCCACTCTGCCATGGAAGCTGGCTGGGTGACTTTGGACCAGTCATATGCATGGCAGGGGATTGGACTTGATGACCCTGTGGTCTGTGCCAGCTCTATGATTCTATGATATACTCTAAGTCTAACCTACCAAGGTTGTTGTGAGGGTAAAACAAAGGAGAGGAGGAAGGCAGGAGATAAATTAAATAAAAATCTTATACCCATATGTACCATAACTAACTTTTCCTACCATCACAGAGCAGTCCCATAATCAGGCAAATTGCCTCCCAAGGCCTTTTCAATTTGGGGAAATGGTCCTGAGGGGAATGGTGAAGCCCTTTCCCCTAGCCAAGTTGAGCCATGGTGCACTTGGGAACACTAGTTTCCTCATGGCTTGTATGACTGTTAAATGTCAAACATGTCCTCTCGTTTCGCCCGAACAGCAGGAGAAATCAGCAGTTAGGTCACTTTGATCCTCATACAGAATATGTGACAGCAACCTGTAAAAGAAATGGAAGATGTTGCGGGGGAGTGGGGGATAAAGGTGGGGACAGGCCGGGAGAAAATAAGATACAGTTTAAAGTCAAGCGGCAGCAGAAACAGGAGGGCTTAACTGATCCTGCGTAGTTGGAAAAGCTGCACTGCCAGCTATTGGGAAGGATTTCCCTAGAAAATCTCAAGACCACTCTTGGATCTCCAAAGAGGCCAGAGCGGAGGGTGGCTTGCAAACTTTGAATGATGAAGATGAATGCTCAGTTGGAAGATTCCCCACCCCCACAAATAAGGGTGGAAGTCTCCACTGGGACAGTATGGCTCTTGTAGCCCAGGGTGAAAAAGGCAAAATCGCTGCTGGGGATTATTCAGAACGGGATTGAAAATAAAACCTAATGCCGTTATATAAATGCATGGCGCTGGCACATTTTGAAAAAAGGGTCCTGTTGTTGTTAAAAAGAAAATATTTAAATGGTAGAAAAGGGTAGCCTAAAACGAGCGGGTTTTCAAAGAGAAAAGGCAACAAGATTTAGAGCAGTTTTTTTTTAATGAAGCAAATAAACATATCAAGAGCGAGGAATTATTATGAGCAAGGAGGGTAGGGGATATTTTTCCACCTCTCACAATTCCAGAACTTGGGGGGTAACCCAGTGAAGAGGAGTTCCAAAAGAATCTAGGACAGACAAAATAAGTTCTTTATCACACAATACAAAATTCTACAGAATTCGCAGTGACAAACTATAGTGCCAGATTAGAGGGCGTTTTTTGTAAAAGAAGAGTAGATTTAGAAAGAAGTGTCACATGGGTTTGTTAACAGCTATTTGTCATGAGAGCTAAACTGAACCTCCATGTGCAGAGGCAGTTCACCTCTGAATACCAAATCATGGAGAATCAAATGAGGCACGGCCTTTAGCTCTGTGCCCTTTCCCTGGCCACTGCCAGAAGCAGAAGCTTGAAGCCTGGCTGGGTTTGATCCAAGATGCCTAATCAGGCCAGATCCCCTCAGTATTTCATAAAGGATACTGAGCCAAGGGAGGGAGACGGAAACAGAGGAAGCTGTATGTCTGCTGCATGCCACATTGTCCAGGTCTGGATGGTCGCCTCAAGCATTACCGTTTCTGTGTGTCTAAATTGTTGGCTGTCGGACTGGAAATCAAGCAGTGAAGGGAGGCAATCGCTCTCTTTTAAATACTGATAGCTTATCTGGTCCTGCTCCGATACAGGATACTGGGCAGGGTGCCAATGCAGAGTGAGAACTGCAGTTGAGAAAAGATTGGTGAGAGAGGCAGTGTTGACGTGCCTCCTGAAGGAGAGGCTGCAGGCAGGCATAGCCGGTGATGCCCTAGTGGGCTGCACCCCCCCTCCAAACAAGGACACTCAACCTGGCAGGAGCGGGGTGTGTGTGTTATTTATTTACCGTATGCCTTGCATTTCTCAGCATGTTATAGTGGTTAGGTGGACTGGGATCAGGTTTGATTCCCCACTCCTTCATATGAGTGGCCGACTCTTATCTGGTGAATTGAATTTGTTTTCCCCAGTCCTACACCTGATACCTGCCGGGTGACTTGGGGCAGTCACAATTCTCTCTGAACTCTCTCAGCCCCACCTGTCTCCCAAGGCGTCTGTTGCGGGGAGAGGAAGGGAAAGGCGTTTGTGAGCCACCTTGAGTCTTACAAAGAGAATGGTAGGGTATAAATCCAAACTCCCCTTCACATGCAGATGTATACAATAAATCTTAAAACCAATTCCTAAAAACCACCATATTTTGTAACTCAGATTCAATAAAATAAAATGCAATAACTAAAAACATTACAGGGGCAGCATTGCCAGATCATGGACCTAAAAAATAGGACAAAGATAGGTTTTACAGTCTCACATCTAGTCTAATTATCCACTTGATCAGGTTTTTTGGTACAGTTCATAATCCGCAAACTTCTCCCTGATAAGATCGAACAGGGCATTCTCTTAGGATGTGACTGTTTGTCTGGACTTAAGCCTGTGGGGCAATGGGGAGGGGTGGGATAGTAAAATGAATTAATAATAATAGTAATTATAATAATAAGCCATTGGAAAAGCTCTCCTGCTCAGAGGGTATCGTTCTCACACCCTTAGCCATTCATTTCAGCGGGGCTTCAGCGAAAGAACTTCCAGATAGGTTGACCAATGATGGCAAACCTTTCAGGCTCAGTGTCAAAAATGTGGAAAACACCAAACCTGACTCTCAAAGGCTTCCATGGCCGGATTCAGCTGGTTCTGGTGGGTTTTCCAGGCTGTGTGGCCGTGGTCTGGTGGATCTTGTTCTTAACATTTCGCCTGCATCTGTGGCTGGCATCTTCAGAGGTGTATCGCAGAGGGAAGTCTGTTACACTATTACACTGTGTATAACAGACTTCCCTCTGTGATACACCTCTGAAGATGCCAGCCACAGATGCAGGCAAAACATTAGGAACAAGATCCACCAGACCACGGCCACACAGCCCAGAAAACCCACCCGATCCAACTAACCTGACTCTGTTGGCATGTCAACCCCAGCCCCTGCCCCAAAAGAGAACACAATTCTTTGCGCATTAATTTATTTGGAAAAAGTACAGCCCAATCATGTGTGGGGCTATATGCTGAATAAAGAAAGAGCTGTGGTCGGGTGTTGGTGAACGCTGTTGTGTCACCCCAAAAGTTGCGGCCTTCCGCCTTTGACACGTGTGTCATGGGCCCCTTATACACATGCAGAACAATGCACTTTCAATCCACGTTCAGTGCACTTTGCAACTCGATTTTACTGTGCAGAATAGCAAAATCCACTTGCAAACAATTGTGAAAGTGGACTGAAAGTGCATTATTCTGCATGTGCCGCGTTTCGCCACCTCTGATCTGCTGCATGAGCTCTAGTGCGAAGGGCGAAAACCAAGCCACCCCAGTCCAGGTGTGCATCTTGGGGGCAGAGGATGTCGGACCAGGATCGCCTGGCCCTCCTTCCAGCTCACGCTTTCTTTCCTTCTCTGTTGCAGGAGGAGGAGATCCCGGAACCTGCCGACTGATGCCCGCCTGGGGTCCCGTCCCCAGATTCTGCCTGGCCCAGGGGGCACCGTCGCAGCCAGTCGTCGCGCCCTGAGCCCCAGGAAGTCGTGCGGGGAGGGGGAGGGGATGCTCCCCGGAGTTTAGGGCTCGGGCTCTGCCCCGGGGAAGGCTGCAGGCCGAGGAAGGGGCTTTGAGGGTGGCGCAGACTCGTCGGGGCGCGGCCCAGGGTTGACGGGTGGGACGGGGCTGCCCTCCCCCCCCCCCTCCTGGAGTTGTGAGTTGATGCACCGCCAGATTAATAAAAGCATCTCCGCGGCGTCTGCAGCGCGCTCTTCTCTTTGCCCCGCCGCCGTCTCCCGCCCCGCCCGCCCCTCTCCCATCCTCTACGTGCCGTTTGCACAGCGCCCTCCGAAATCCTGACTCATCGCCGCGCTGGGTCACATGCCGCCGCCCGGGCCCTATCAGGGGCGGCCCCATCCCCGCACCACGGCTGGAGCCGCTCGCCCGGCCACTGCCGCCGCCGCTGGTTCCCAGGACGCCGCAGCTCCCGTCCAGCTCCCGCAGCAGGCTCCCTGCCAGCTCTGCCCAGCCAGCCAGCCCGCCTCGCCTCTCGCCGCCCTAGGCAGGTAGGTCCCTCCCGCTCTGGACCTCAGCCCCGAGGGGCAGGCTAAGGCGGGGGTGTCTCCCACTGATGCTCCCCCCTCCCCAAATAACGCCCCCCCCCCGCGCGATGGTTGCAACGGGGCAGCCTCCCTTCGTCTGGCGTAGCAACATAAAACCCGACAGTTTCTCGACGCTTGCAAAGACCGACCAGAGGGGAATGGTTTTTGGCGACTGCCAAATCGATATGGTCAGCCTGGAAGACTCCCAAGTTAGAGTTGGTGTTGGGTTTGCGTTCCCATCTTTGGGTTTTCTGATGCCGAAGCTGGCTGGCATCCCGACCCCCGCTCAGCTTTTGGGGCAGTCGCATCCTTCCTGTGGGGTGCTGTGGCAAAGCTTTCCGCTGTGGGGGAGTGGAGCCCCGACGGGAAGCCATCCTGTCTTCCTGGAGACCAGAGGCAGTATTTGGGACCCCTCACCCCCACCCCCACCCCAATATCTCCATGCAGAGATGGATTGTGGACAGTTGCCGCCCAAAGGGTGGAAAGTCAGTATCCAGTGGCTTGGGATGGACAGGCGCATAGGACAGTGGTGTGCTGCCTGGACAGCGGTGCCCTACAGTGGCCGGTGCCGAGACCATAACAACAATATGTGGGGCTACAGTATGTGATTGAACTGCAAACAACCAAAAGAACCTATAACCAAGCTGGCTTGCAACTATCGCAGCATAAATCCAAGCGAGCCACTTTTTAATAATACCTGCACTTTATTGCATAATATCAAAGGTTATTTGGGTTGTTTATGGTGTAGAGACCAAGCGGAGGATGCGCAGCCATCGGAGCAGCTGGGTACAACCTGAGGCTGCAGTGCTGCTAAGCTGGCCTTCTGCCCGTAACATACGTAGCCTTTGGCACAGCTGCCCAGGGCTTCCCAGCTGTGCCCTTTACCCCCTCAATCCCTGATCCTGGCTTATCCGGACCTCACCTCCTCTGAGGACAGCTATATTGCGCTCTGCTCCGTTCCTTCCTTCCTTCGGCTGTGCTGTTTTCTTCAGGAGTGTTTTGGGAAGGAGGGGTGAGGATGGAGGAGAGATGCGTCCAAATGAGGGGAAGGAAGGGGGGTTGTGACTCATCCTGCTTCCTCCGCTCAGGGAAACGGGACCTGAACTGATTCTCCTTCAGGACTGGAAAGAAGGCCACAGAATGTGTAGAAGTGGCTGGCAACCATTCAATCCAGACTGCATGCCAGAAGTGCTGACACTGACAGGGTGGTTGATGTCCCCCCCCCCACACACACAGGGCCCTGCATTGTTCCTCCTGACACTGAGCCAGGGAAATGGGAGCCCCCCCCCCCCCGGCTTTCCCAAAGCGTCTGTAGCCTCTGACAAACAGCCAGCCTGTTTCCCTGTGTAGAGCATCTGCTGGAGTAGCTGCCGCGGGATGCCAGTCCAGGAGGAGTCGCAGAAGATGGTGGGAGTAGAAGGCAGACCTGCGTGGGCTCCAGAAAATCCCAGCCTGAAGCTGCCAGACATTGCGGGCTTTTCTCGCCAAGCCTGCTCTGGTGGTTTTGGGCAATGAAAACCTGACTGCCTTGTGCCTCTGCTATAAACTGCTCTGTCCGGGGCTCTGGCAGGCTGGTCCAAGGCCTTCACTCTCTTCCTCCCCTCCTTCCGGGATTGCTGCGGCCTGTTCCCCTCCCTTTCATCGCCTGTCTTCTGCGTCACACACAATGCCGGTGGTGGGGTGTCCGTAAATCTCTTCTTGACACTGTGTAAGGTCAACCCGGCATTGACATTCTTAACATTAATTCTTCCTTCCAGATTAAAGTTGTTGCTAGCCAATGGGCTTAGCAACTGTTAAGAAGGGGGCTGTTGGACAAGAAGACAAGTCTGTCAGCTGAGAGGGAGGGCCGCTGGGAGGAGGGCCACAATCACTTGTCCCCAAGGGCCCTCTGTGCATTGACCGATTTGGGCTGTCCTTCTGCAAAGCTATAAATGGATACAAACCAGGGTTCATTGGTTCTTTCTTTCTTTCTTTCTTTCTTTCTTTCTTTCTTTCTTTCTTTCTTTCTTTCTTTCTTTCTTTCTTTCTTTCTTTCTTTCTTTCTTTCTTTCTTTCTTTCTTTCTTTCTTTCTTTCTTTCTTTCTTTCTGTCTGTCTGTCTGTCTGTCTGTCTGTCTGTCTGTCTGTCTGTCTTTCTTTCTGTCTTTCTGTCTTTCTTTCTGTCTTCCCCTCCCCCTTTCTCTCCAGTGCAGCTTACATTGTTCTTTTCTTCTTCATTTATCCTCACAACAACTTTAGGAGGTAGGCTGTGCCGAAAGTGTGTGACTGGCCCAAGGTCACCCTGCAAGCTTTCACATCAGAGCAGGGGTTCGAACTTGGGTCTCACAGATACTAGCTTGATGCTCTAACCACTGCACCACAAACATTCTCAGATTACAAGAGAAATTTGGTGAAACCAATAGTAATTGAACTCTGCCATTCCAGAATACTCCTAACTCTCTGCTTCGGGGCCAGCTGTCTATAATAAAACTATAGTGCACAGAAGAGCCCTTAGCTGCCTAGCCCAGTAAAATGCCCAAAAAGATCATTTGGAGAATCGTACAACTGATGCTCTGAGATTCTTAAAGGGGAACTGATGAGATGTTCAACAATTTTTTGAAATTAAGGAGACGCTTTTAAGCACCCCAAAACCCCCTTGCCTAAGCGCCGATTCTGTCCTTGTACTAGACAAATTGTTTGGAGGAAAAAGAAGTAGTTAGAACTTACTTAGATATTTTTATCTTGGTTTTTCCTTCAGTGAGGATCCAAAGCAGCTTGCAACATTATTTTCCCTCTGTATTTTCCTCCATTTTATTCTCACAAAACAGTCCTGCAAAGTAGAATCAATACATGGGGAAGAGATTTTTTTCCCCATAAAAACTGGTAGTAGGTAACATGGGCTGAAACAAATTGAAAAGATTCCTTCATGGGAGGGCATCATAATTTCAAAACAGTGGGTCTGACTGATGTTTGTCCTCCCTCCAGGGAACCCAGAGCATTTGCTGCTTTTGAACAATTAAATGGACTCTCCTGCTTACAGTGGGAAAGGTTAACGTTAAAGGAATCCATCCCTTAACATTTCATGGCCAGTGGAAGAGGGAACGTGTTTCCTTATCTGTTGAGTGATCTCACTGGCAGAGTTACTAGTTCCAGCCAAACACACACACACACACACACACACACAAATTGGATATGAATTATGAATATGAGTGTGGAATTAAGTTCGCTTCCATTAAAAAAAGCAAGTTACTAGTCTAAGTGTGTCAAACATGCGGTCCAGGGCCCAGATTCAGTCACGAGAGGGCTAATGAGGCCTGTGAGCCGAGCCAGCTGAGGCAACCCCCCCCCCCCCCCCCGCTCCTGGTCTGGGATGGCAAGCCTGCTGGGGCTTGCTAGCGGAGACAGCCACCCCCTCCCCAGGGCCCAGCATGACCCAAGTCGCACTTATGTCATATCTGGCCCTCCTAACAAATGAGTTTGACATTCCTGTTCTAGTCCTTGTAGTCTCTGCTGTGATTATTACAGAGGTATGCTTGAATACACATGAAGGAGGCAGTGATGTTGCAAACTAAGATTTCCAGGGAACAGAGAATGGGGTTCCCTCGCCCCCTCCCAATGATTAGAGAGCCCACGATCAAGTGTGGAGGAATGGTAAAAATTACAGAATAATTGGTCAGATTCTGTCTCTTTTCGTCTTTTGCATAATTTATGCAGGTCACAGAAGTCACCTTTTCTGTCCCAGTTATGGGCCCTCTCCAGTCGACACATCGCCACGGCCGTGAGATTCTAGCATTTTGTCAGCAAGTTCTCCCGCAGTTTGCCTGCCAGGCTCCTTGCAAACAGAGACGCGTGCAACTTGAAGGAAAGATGTTTGCATTGCCTTCCCTCTTCCCCTTAACCAAAGAGCATCCTTTGCAATCTTATCACTCCAAGATGTGTTTACGTTGCCAAAGGCAAATTTACTTCAGAGGGCAATTGCGTAGAAGCATTGTGGAACAGGCATTTGGTAATGAGCTGTGGTTACATCCTTCAGCATCTAAGGAAGGGCAATCTGCAGTGTACCCTTGTGATGCTTGACAGATGCATTGTAGGTCCTCAGATGGTGCGGGATGGGATAAATATATATTGATGCTGTTTTGCTTCCCCTGCAGCTTTGCTGCCTTCAAAACAGACAGCTGAGCCCTTGAAAATTACCTATTATCCCAAGGGAAGAGAAGAGGCTCTTTTCTCAAGGAACCTTCCTCAGTAGCATACTTGGACTGGCTCGGCATCGGTCTTTTCATGCAAGGATTGCCTTTGAACTTTCTGCTCATGCTCTGCGTGATCAATTATTCAGTGTTTATGTAGAGTTAATTGCCACCTCTGAGGGCATCACTACCCTGTGTAAACTGGAACAAGAGCCAGTTCCTTTCCCTGGGAACACCCCAAGAATTGTAAGACAGCATACCAAGCTACCTTATACCAGCTCACACCCTTGACCTGTGCAAGTTAGTATTGTCTTCTCCAACGGGATATCGCTTTTTCAGATCTCCAGCAGAGGTCTCTTTGCATTGCCAACTTCCTGATCCTTTGAACTGAAGATGCTGGGAACTGAACCTAGTACCTTAAGCTCTATTCTGAACCATGGCTCCTCTCTGAATTAAGATGTTTTATACCAGTGGTTCTCAACCTTCCTAATGCTGCGATCCTTTAATACAGTTCCTCATGTTGTGGTGACCCCCAACCCTAATATTTATCCATTTTACAGATGGAGAACACTGATGCAGAGAGTCTTAGGCGACCCCTGTGAAAAGGTCGTTCGACCCCCCAAAGGGGTCCCAATCCCCAGGTTGAGAACCACTGTTTTATACTGAGTCCTGAATCCTTCATCTGTCTGATTCTGTGCTGTCTGCCCTGACTGGCAGCAGCCCTCCTGCATCTCAGCTGGAGGTCCTTCACTGCACTTCTTATCTGAAATTTTTTAACTAACAATGCTACAAATTGATCTGTGCACGCAAAACAGGAAATCCACGACTCAGTTATGCTCCTTCCCTGTGTTGAGCATCCTTAGCTAACCAGTCAGAGCCAGTATGATATGCAGTTAGAATGTCAGTCTAAGATTTTGGATATTCAGATTGGAATACTCACTCTGCCGTGGAAACTTGCTGGGTGACTTTGGGCTAGTCAGTAGTCACACACTCTCAACGTGATCTACCTCCTTGGGTCATTGTGAGGATAAAACAGAGAAAAAGAGAATGATGTAAGCCACTTGGGAGAAAAGTGGGGGTACAAACAAATAAATAATAAGTGTGTCAAATTGCAGTTCTTAGGATTTTTTGGGGAAAACATGATGGTTAAACTTGATAAACACATAGGGGTTTTTTAGTAAACATCGGGGTTTGGCACAGTTTCTTCTCTCTCTTTTGTTTGGAAACCAAGTACAATTCATTGCCTGTATTGAAATATTTGTATCCCACCTTTGGATTATGTAAACTTCAGGCAGCTGGAGCAGCATTCACACATCCTGAATAATGCACATCCATTCCATTTTCAGTGCACTTAACAGCAATCGTCTGCAAGTGGATTTTGCCATTTCACACAACAAAATCCAAAGCGCAGTTAAAAATGGATTGAAAGTGCATTATTCAGCATGTGCAAAAGGGCCAGCTTGGGTGAGGCCCGAGGGTAGTTATATCCAGATAAAGACCTGGGTAAAATGCACACAAATGGGCACTACCGTGACCTGTGATGGATTCAGGATCAAAATTAAACGCCTAACCTGAGTATTTGGGAAGTTCAGCTGAGATTTATTTGTTTACTTCGTTTCGATCCCACTTTCCTCCCCAGTGGAGAGCCAAAGTGCCTTTCAACATTTTCATTTTTCCATTTTACCCTTTTCATTTTACCCTTACGACAATTCTGTGAGGTAGATTAGGCTGAGAGTGTGGACTTCTTCAAGGTCACCCAGTAAACTTCCATGGCCAAGTGGGATTTGCATCTGGGACTCCCAGATCCTAATTCAATACTCTTAACAGCTATATTCTGCTGGCTCTCAAATAGATACCGTGTTTCCCCGACAATAAGACAGTGTCTTATATTAACTTTTGCTCCCAAAGATGAGCTATGTCTTATTTTCAAGGGATGTCTTATTTTTCTGTGTTCTGTTCGTCAGGCATGCTTCCAAACAAAAACTTTGCTACGTCTTACTTTCCGGGGATGCCTTATATTTCGCACTTCAGCAAAACCTCTGCTACGTCTTATTTTCAGGGGATGTCTTATATTCGGGGATACAGGGTAGTACAAGCTGTGCAACTAAGTCCTCATCCAATATGTTCCCTGTCAATGAGGCTTCCATTGTATCTACTGCAAGTATAAGCTTGTCTGCCCTCATCCAATCTATTGCCAGCATACCAGTTCAGAAACTCCACGGCCTCTCTAGGATCTGGAAAGACAGCGAGGTGAGTCACCAGTAATGTTAAGGCCACCATATCACAAATCTCCAGATGATATCCCTCAGCAATATCATGGTGGTCTTAAGCAGACAAGATGGTGCGCTGCAGCCAAGGGGCAAAATCTCTCATTCTTGGGATAATTTGCTTTCTTGAGCTTCATCAGGTTTGTGTCTGAAAGCACCCTTCAGTCTTCCATGACAGAGTGGACGCCCATTCAATCACAAAGTGGGCTTTGAGTTCTCGCCACCTTTTTTTCATGCCCACCCAAAGGAAATACAAAGAAAAAGTGGAAGAAGAGACACCTCCACAGATAGGGCAGCAGCTGGAAATTGTGGCCTGTACCTTTTCTGGGCAGTGGTTGAGCCAGGCTGGTCATCCCTGGAGAGGGCACCCTTCCTGAGAGGAAGAAGTGTCAGGCAATTAGACCTTCATTTGTCCCAAAGTCCCCCAGGAAACGGCTGCTGAATCCCTTCCTAAACCTGGGGATATGTGGATAGATCAGAGGACCTGAAGAAGATGCCACTTTAGGCACCTCCATGAATGTTCCAAGGGGAATCAAAGGGGAGAGTCCCTACAAATCAAGAATTAGGCAAACGTTTTCCCAGATGAGAGGCTATGGTTTACAGACAGGTGTACCTCTTGTTCTAGAACCAAACCATTGGAGAAGGCCTGGGATAAAGTAAGTAAAGACAAACGAAAGGAACTATGATTCCCGAGAATCGGTTTGTGGAACTCACTGCTATAAGATGTGGAAAAGGCTAATAACTTAGGTGGATTAAAAAAGGTGGCTGAACAAATTTATGGAGGATGGGTCTTTTGCCAGTCAGGAGCATCAAAGAGGGCCTGTTACTATCAGATACCAGGGAGAAGTCAGCAGGGGATGACTGTTTCAGTAGGCCTTGTTTTGTGGGCTTTCCTGTGGCATCTCATAGGGTTGCCAACATCTAAGTGGGATCTGGCCTTATCCCAGAATTATAACTTATCTGCAAACTACAGGGATCAGTTTTCCTATAGGAAATGGCAGCTTCAGACTCTATGGTGTACCACTGAGACAAAAAGAAACAAGTCCTACAATGAAATCACATAATTGCTGAACTCCTACTCCTTCCAGAAATCTCCAGGAATTGCCTGAGCCAGAAATGGCAACCCAACTGGGCTACTATTTTGAGAGCCAGCATGGTGTAGTGGTTAAGAGCAGGTGGACTCATAATCTAGAGAACTGGGTTTGATTCCCCACTCCTCCCAACATGAGCGGTGGACTCTTATCTGGTGATGTGAATTTTCCTCCCTTCTCCTCCACATGATGCCTGCTGGGTGACCTTGGGCTAGTCACAGTTCTTCAGAACTCTCTCAGCCCCACCTGCCTCACTAGGTGTCTGCTGTGGGGAGAGGGTTAGGGAGTTTGTAAGCCACCTTGAGTCTCCTTTCGGACAGAAAGGCAGAATATAAATCCAAGCTCTTCTTCTTTTCTACTAGAGACAGTCCCTGAGCTACACTTGTGAACATTGCTTCATATCTGCGTGGCAGCTAGGACTTGGCTTCCATAAATGCCTCTATAAATGTTATAAATGGCAATTCTCTCACAATTAATATTGGAATATGTTTTGGTTTTTTATTTTATATTGTTGTGCTATTTAGTGTATTGTAAACTGTCCTGAGCTTTAGAAGGGTAATATAAAAATCAAATGAATGATCTATTTCCTTTCTCTCTTTTTAATTAGTATTTATTAGTTTGCAAATCACATATACAACGTTTTGAAAATATAATCCAGAAATGTAAAGAACAAAACAATTTAACAATATATAATTCAACAATAACACCTTATAGCAGGGATGGCGAACCTTTTTAAGACCGAGTGCCCAAATTGCAACGCAAACCCCAGTTATTTATTGCAAAGTGCCAACCCGGCAATTTAACCTGAATGCTGAGGTTTTAGTTTAGAAAAAACTGGTTGGTTCCCTCTTCCTCTGCCCCACCCGCTCGAGCAGAGGCCAGCCTGCTCTAGTCTCCAGCAAATCCTGTGTGCACCGCTTTGTGCCTCTCTAGCATCTCTGCCTCCTCTGCGCCCCCCCGCCCTCGGGCAGAAGCCACCCGGAGCACGGGCGCCAGGCACCGCCAGCCAAGTCCTCCCTGGTCACCATGGTGCGTGCATGTCGTGCTCAGTGGCCCAGGCCAGCCTAGATGTGTGTCTGTGTGTGTGTGTGTGTGGGGGTGATTTTCCACCCCCCACATGACAAACTCTGTGTGTGCATGCCCACAGAGAGGGCTCTGAGTGCCACCTCTGGCACCCGTGCCATAGGTTCACCATCACTGCCTTATAGCCTATTTTAATACATTACAGTTATTTTAATACAACATTAAAAGCCTTCTCACTAGAAATAAGTCCATTTCTTTTTTCTCCTTTTTCACCTGGTATCTCTGCCCTCTTCCAGAACGACCGACTTCCACCATGGCTATGGAGAGGATCCATGCTCGTGAGATCCTGGACTCCCGTGGGAATCCTACCGTTGAGGTGGATTTGTATACAGCAAAAGGTACGTGTGGATGAGAGAGATGCTCACTGTTAAAGTCACCCCTGCAGCCCGAGGCTTTGTGGCAACGAACAGGTTCAGTCCAAAGGCAGCGAGCTTGAGAGGGCAGGAGGGGCCTGGTGGAGCAGGCCTGAGGGTGGAACACTGTCTCCATCTCTTGCGCATTTGCCACAGAAGAAAAACATCTGCACAATTTTAATTTTAGCTGTGCCCTCTGAAGTGTTCCCAGTTTTGAGGGGGGGGGGAGAAAAAGGGAAAGGAAAGGAAATGTGAGACACAGAGTCAAGAGGATGCTGAGCTCAAAAGGAACGAGTGGGTATCATCTCCCAAGAGCACGGCTTGATTGTCGAGGATCTGCCTTGCGTGCAGCCTGGTGTTGTAAGCAGTGTGCTAATCCAACACGGTAATCCATAAAGCACACTTGCCCTCTGGTGGATGTTATGATTGTGATTTATTTATTTGATTTGATACGCCGCCTTTCTGGGATCAGGGCAGTGTACAACAATTATGTAAATATACAGGCAACATTAATAATAAATATTAAAGCATCCAATAAAAGTTTTAATGTGAGATTTAGAGCCCTAATTTTATTATATCGTATGTATTTATTGAATATGCTCTTGTTGTTTTAGATTATATTAGTTGTTGTACACCGCCCAGAGCCCTCTGGGGGTAGGCGGTATAAAAGTCGAATGAATGAATGAATGAATGAATGAATGAATGAATGAATGAATGAATGAACAACAATGAAGAATAAAAACGATTGAAGTGGCTAGCCAGAACTAAATATAACAGTAAAACCCACCATACTGAGGGGACCTTGACAGTTTGTAATTATAAATCAGAATAAGTTGGAGATAACAGATATTAAATGTTGGCTGACGATGGAAGTTGAAGATGGTTGAAGGAGGCCTAGCTGCCTGGTGAAACAGCTGTGTCTTGCAGGCCCTATGGAACTGCATTAAGCTGTGCAGGGCCCTGGCCCCTTTGGACAGTGTAGTTGTTGTTAGTAATAACAATATTTCTGCAACCAATTGCAGTACAAAAATGCAGAAAGATGCTGCCCACAGACTCATGATCTAACTGTCAGAATAACTAGAGGAGAAGCAGCTGAAGGAAAAATCCAGTGGGATGAGAAGGCCTTGGTGGGTGAAGAAACATTTTTCAATACTGGAAGCTGGGCGGCCATCTGAATCTTAGGAGAGAGAATTTCAAAAGAAAGGAACTGAATGAAAAAAGGATGCATTGGTAGGGTGACTATCCTCCAGTTGGAATCTGGGGACCTCTCAAAAGTACATTTGATCTTCAGCCTGCAGAAATCAGTTCATCTGGAGGAAATGGCTGCTTTGAAGGCGGCCAATATGGTATAATATTCAGCTGAAATCTCTCACTGCTTTCTCCAGGTTCTACCTCAAAATCTCCAGGAATTTCCCAGCCTGGAGCTGGAAACCTTAGGTATGATGGAAAATAGAAGAAGAACGCATATGTGTGTGATAGGGCAGCAAAAGAGTTCTTTTTGCTCAGAAGCCCCTGTACTCAGGAGCCAACTATAGGAATAGTGAAATAAAAAAATAGGATTTTACTGTATATTTAATCAGCGTGTTCCAGACAACTAACCACAAAAGGCAAGGACTGCTAGGAAGTGTAGTCCTAGGCCATCAGGGAGGGCCCAGATTCCTGCTCCTCCCGGAGGAGCAAGGACTACACTTTCCAGCAGCCCTTGCAAAGGCTGCTGTAGGGAATGCTGTTACCTTTGTGCTTTCCAAGGGGTGGTGGTGTGCCATTGCAAAAGTGGCTGCACAAAGGCAACAAGCACCCTACTGGTCTCCCCCCTTTTCAAAGTCGGGATCCCACTTTTAAAATGAGTGTGTGTGCCTATGGAGATGGGGAGAGTTCACAGGCACCCTGCCTCCTTTGCAAAGCCAGGATCCAGCTTTGCAAACAACAGTTTTCTAAACCCCATCGTATTTTCTTATTCAATGGGCTTTATTGCTAGTTAGAAGATGAGCCCTTTGGGGATGGACGGTGTAGAAATGTATGTATGTATGTATGTATGTATGTATGTATGTATGTATGTATGTATGTACACACAAGCAAACAGACAAACATAAACAAACAAACAAACAAATAAAAGAAACACTAAGGAGCTAGAGAGAGAAGGAAGAGAGTAGAGCTGAAGCAGGACCAGTTTGTCGTCTTTGCCTGTCAGACTGCAATCTTCCCTATGACCCCCAGAATTACCCTTCATGCCTCTCCTGTCAGTGACATCAACTTTCCCAGGGTTGGAAAAGAACTGGTAGAGTTGGTAGGGCTCTCCCTGGCAGGGTGGCGGGCTGCTCTGTCGGTGTTGGACAAGCTAGGCAAAGAAGCAGTCATGCAGAAGTCCAACACGCACCAACAGAGCAGACCGCAGCTCTGCCAGGAAGGGCCTGGCCGACTCAAGTGGTCGGCCAGGGATTGCCCAGTGCCCCTCGCTCACTTGTTGCTTTGCTTGCCACCTCTCCTGCGGGCTGGAGGGGGCAGGAAAACAACTGGCTGCCGCTGCCATGACCCAGCAACTCTCTGACTTTTAAAGGTACCGTACCCAGAGGGGTTTTTTGGTGAGGGCAGGAGGGAAGTTTGGCAGGGATGCGGGGGGGAAGGGGAGGTTGCGGTGCCTGGATCAGTTGTGGGTTGCCATTTGAGTGGTTGCTCTAGGTGCCATTTGCCATAGATATCCCCCTGAGAAGGAGGTGTAGGTGGGTAAAAATCTGCAATCCTTGCTCCTGTAAACTATTAGCTCTAGCCTATTAAATTGGAAATCAACCATAAAATGGCTGCTACCTTAAAAAGAGTTTAAAATAGAGATAAAAGAGAAAGACTTAAAAAACAAAAAAGCATCGATAACTGTACCTTGGAGAACCTCAGCATCCAAAGAAAAAAGGAATGAGAACAAGAAAGTGAAACAGAGAAACCTTCACTTGAACAATACCAATTAAATCATGACAGTACAGTATCATGAAAGCTAGGATTATGGAAAGCAACAGTGAGGAAAAACATTGATAATGCTGGGAAATGAGGATAACTTCAAAAGAAGAACCATTTGAACGTTAGCTAGTGTCAAATAGAAATATCTGCGAGAACAGATTCTGTGGTGTGGTAGGCACCAGAAACAGACAACACCAAAAAATAGACTTGAAGTAAAACCAAACTTGGCAGTAAGTTAAGAAATTCAGCAATAAAGCACCAGGCACTCCACAATTTCAGTGATCGAATGAAATAAACAGGACAATAATTGGAAAGGTTGGAGCAGTCTAAAGAAAGTAAAAAAGGATGGGTAAAACAATAGATGTTTTGAATAGGTTTTTAAAAGGCAGGACACAGAGGGGAAGAGAGAGAGAGAAGCTTATAATGGAAAGAAGACAAAGATGGGGGATACATCTGTGGAGCAGGAATTAAGTTTAGCACAGAGGAAGACCAATGAAATGAAGGAAGACAGAGCAGGTATCAGAGACTGGCACAGTAAGGCAATTGCCCAGATCTTAGGGCCCAGTAGGCCCTAGATTTAATTCCCAACTTGACTGGGCTTGAAGATGTATCCTCATTTACCATCCCTTCATTGCCCTTCTTGACAGGAAGCAAGAGAAGCTCTTGTGATGTCAAAAGGACTTCCGGAGTACCTCCCTTTCCCAGTAGGGAGGAGTGCTCAGGGAAGTATAGTTCTGCTTCCTTACCCTCTGTCCAGCCTCACTGGCACCAACGAGACTTGAAGGTGTGCATAGAATTCATCAGTTGTATTCCAAGCCTGCCTTTGGGGATAGAGGTGGCAGGATGTGAAGAGCACACACTTACAAGGGAATGGCAGAAGGGTTTATTTTGCCCACGAGCCCTCTATCCAAAAACCAACTGTGGGAATAATGAAAGGGAAAATAGCATTAGAAAATGCAACAGTTGAAGAAAAAATAAGAGGAGAAGATAAAGATGGTAAATTTGATGTCAAAGCATTAGGGGAAGAAACGGAAGCACAAATGTAAACAACCTTACAGTCTGTATCTGTAGTCTGTGTGGCACCCCACCTCTGCCCATCTCTTGCCTTGAAACACCCTGGTCGTGGGGTTACCATGTGTAGATTGTGACACCTTTATTATTACCTCTTGAAGGGGAAATGGAATAATCCTAAATTCATCTCTTCATAAGGAAAAGAGCTAGAGACTTGTGTGTTTTTTTTTAGAAAAAAATGACAGCTGAAAAGATTCCTGGGCTTAAATCATTTCTTTTCACCCTTCCCTTTGTCCTTTCCCTCTTCTGGTTTTCAACTGTCTTCTTTAGGACTGTTTCGGGCAGCTGTTCCCAGCGGTGCGTCCACTGGCATCTATGAAGCCCTGGAGCTGCGCGACAACGATAAATCCCGATTCCTCGGGAAAGGTAGCATTCCGGCTTTGGCTCCTTCCATTTCCAAGGAGCTCCTGAATATGCATGTGTTTGCATCAGTGTATGTAGGTGTACTGCGACTTGCCCCAGGACTGGCAGTGGTAGGAGATAACGGGCCGGTGAAGTGACAGGGAAGAACCAGTGGTCCTGTGAGCTGGTCTCCGTCTCTGTGTCTTTCTGCTTTTCTCTGACACTCTCTGTGTCTTTTTCCTTCTCTAGGGGTCCTGCAGGCAGTGGATCATATCAACAGCACTATCGCCCCTGCTCTCCTGAGCTCTGTAAGGATCCCCCTTGGGCCTTCAGCTTCTCATCAGATTTTGCTTCTTGTACACTTTCTCTCTGCCTTTCGCTGTCTCTTTCTCTGTCTCCCTTTGCTTTCCTTTCTGGGTGTCTGGGCCCACTATGTGCATGTGTTTCTGTGTGTATGTATCTGTGTGTGTCATCAAAGAGCAATGTCAAAACCATTTATATCACCTTCCCTTTCCCCTCCCCACAACAGAGCCAGCGTGATGTAGTGGTTAAGGGTGGTGGACTTGAATCTGGAGAACTGGGTTTGATTCCCCACTCCTCCACATGAGCGACGGAGTCTTATCTGGTGAACTGGATTTGTTTCCCCGTTCCTACACATGAAGCCTGCTGGGTGTCCTTGGACTAGTCACAGTTCTTTCAGAACTCTCTCAGCCCCACCTACCTCACAACATGTCTGTTGTAGGAAGAGGGAGAGAAGGCGATTGTAAGCTGCTTTGAGACTCCTTACAGGGGAGAAAGGTGGAGTATAAATCCAAACTCTTCTCTTCTTTTTCACTGTCGCTTATAACAAGGAGAGGGGGAGGAACTGAGGAGGGGAGAGGGAAAATCCCCTTCCTCTATTAGCTGGTACCACTACCTTGATCTCTGGTACCCAGCAATGGTGCCCAAATTCCATTTCAGATATTGTTCTTTGTTGGGGCAGGGCTATTAACCTCCCCGCCTTTTTAAAAAACAACAACACAATTTGGATTTTTCTGCAAACCTGAAGTGAACCATAGTTGACCTAGTAGTATGTGGATGTTTTGATCTTCCCAAAGGTCAGCCCTTGGCTTTTCAGATACGAGAAACTCAAAAACAGTCTAGTAAGAACATGGGTGTTGTACAAATCCATTGTAGAATTGCTACATTCTTTTAAGAAAAAATTATTATTTTTACACATAAAACAAACTACATACAGACATAAATAAGAACACAACATCATCTACACATCATATATTAACTTCCAGCTATCTCATCTGACTAAAAGTGGTGTCTAGGTTTATGCATATATAATTAAAATATTGGTTCAGTAGTTATTTCAGTGACATCAACTTTCCCAGGGTTGGAAAAGAACTGGTAGAAAGGAGCAGTGGCAGATCTGGAGGGGCAGATCTTGCTCCATTGCGAGCCCTTTGACAGCAGTGTGCTCCAACCGGAATGATGGCTCTGATAAATTAGTGCAATCTGATAAATTAGTGGCACTCCTACGTGAGGACTTGAAGTGACGCAAGTGCAACTCAGATCTTGCATTGCCTGATTCTTCTGCCATGTACTTCTGCCTTCTCCCTGGTTCAGTAGATCACAGGTAGAATCATAAGAAGACTCAGGGCTGCAAAGTGGATTTAAATGTATGAGACAGGATGGTATTTTCTTGCACAAAGGAATTGCAATGCTATGGGGTTAATGTACTGCTGAAGGCTTTCATGACTGGAATTAACTTGCTCTTGAGGGTTTTTCGGGCTGTGTGGCCACAGTCTGGTAGTTTTAGCTCCTAATATTTCACCTGCATCTGTGGCTGGCATCTTCACGGACGTGTCATGGTAAGATGGGTTTCTCTCTGTGACAGTCAGACTGCTAGGACACATTCAAATGCAACTGCAAATGAAAGCCACCCAGACACATACAAATGCCTCACCCTTCTCCCTCCTTCCTGCCAGATACTCAACCACACAAATCACTCCATACTGTGACACGGAAAGAAACCCATCTTATACGACGTGCCTCTGAAGATGCCAGGCATAGATGTGTTCAAAACACGAGCAGATAAAACTACCAGACCTCAGACATACAGCTGGGAAAACCCACAAACAAAAATGGGGTTATATCCACTGGAGTAATACTTGGATGGAAGGTTTCCATCCCCCAAGGGGCAGCTTTCTCACCTCCTCTCTTCAGTCTGGAATCCCCACCCCAATGGCGTTCCTGAGGGTCCCCTATCCCATAGTTGCAGCATTTGGGAGACATTTCGAGCTGCAGCGAGGAAAGAGAGTACAAAAGTTACGCTTGGTGGGTGGAAATCCTGCCATCTATTGTAATGGTCCAGTGCAGGGGTCCCCATGTGGTGCCAGGGGGTACTGTAATGCCCACTGGCACATTTTCTGGCACCTGCCGAGTGTTTTTAGGAAGTGGGCAGGCCCTGGAGGAGCTTTTGTTCAGCTAAGCTTCTGACTGACTGTTAGAGATTTGACTGGCTGTGCAGCTGCCACCACAGCACAAGGATCTGCACTGCATTACTGAGTTTAAGCTGTGGCAATCCTTCTGTGGCTGACTCCACCTCCTGCAGCAACCATTTGGCAGCAGCCATTTTGTTTCTGTGCCCACCACGCCATGTTGGGAGTCTAAATGTGCCCACAATCTCAAAAAGGTTTGGGACCCCTGCTCTGGTGGATTCAAGCCAAGCCTCCAATCAAGCAGGCGTCAGTTGAGGGGTTTTTTTTAATGATGGGAGCTGCCCTGAACCTTTAAAGGAAGGGCTACATACAAATATAACAAACAAATAAATAGGCTTAAAATTTTGTCATGAGCATACGAGGGTGAAACTGCCCTGTTCGGATCATGTATATGTTCACCTTTTCCATATGCCACAGCAGAGCGACATACCACAGAGGCTGGAGACAGATCAGCAGGCTGACTGTGGTAGGTAAGAGACCTGTGACGTGCAAAGCATATTTGATCAGTGAATAGGTATGGCAGTTGCCCATTTCAGACAGGTAATCTCCCGTCAGTAGCCCTCCAACAGCCCTCACCTCTCTGGCCAGTGGGAGAGACAGTGGGGTCAGAAATGATGTAGGGCTATATGCTAACATCCCAGCCAAGCAAAAACCTGGATGTGACATCAGACCATGCTCTAAGATGACCATAGAGTTTCTAGAGCGTCAGTCCAATAAGTGGGTCTCATGTTGAGGTTTCCCCCCACATGTGACACTAACACAGAGCTGGATATAATATCTTCATGTAGCCCAACATAATTTCAACCCCTTGTGCCAACCCCAGAGTTCCTGGTCACATTAAATGATAGGAGGAAAAATATGTATGCACACAAACACTCTGTCTTCACACTAGAACACCTGTTTCCAGGGAAGTGATGGTGTGAACCAGGAACCGACTCCTTTGATGAATGGATGAGCGTATGGAATATAGGCCAAATATAACTGCAAAACCTTGTATTTTCCTTGTAGTTCTTTGGTTTAAGAGAAGTTTCTTTCTGCAGGACCTTTCTGTTGTGGAGCAAGAGAAGATAGATAACTTCATGCTGGAAATGGATGGAACAGAAAATAAATGTAATTCCACTCTCTCTACTCTGCAAGAAGATGGAAGGGTGGAGGGCATTGGGGGAGAGTTATTTTGCATTGCAAGTCCGATAAAGAGCTTGATGCAAGGTCCTAGCAGAGATTTGCCCAGAATCTAAGGCCCCTTCTGCACACGCAAAATAATGCGTTTTCAAACCACTTTCACAACTGTTTGCAAGTGGATTTTGCCATTCCGCACAGCTTCAAAGAGCATTGAAAGCAGTTTGAAAGTGCATTATTCTGCATGTGCGGAATGAGCCATAGCCTAGTAGCAGATGCTGTGGATTAGAAAGATGGGACGTGTGGGGTTTTTTTGCCTGATGGGCTGGATCTAACAGATTGCTTCCACTAACAGTGGAAGAGGCCCTGTTGCATCAGCAGAAGACTCAGACTAGCGCCACGGGTAGGGGAGTGGATCTGTAGGGTCCCATCCAGTGCAGTGTTCCTTTGGCTAAATGAGGCTGGCTTGTCCTTTCTCCTTTTGGAATGTTCGCAGCCAACTTCGGAGCCAACGGCATCCTGGGTGTGTCTCTGGCTGTGTGCAAAGCGGCTGCTGCAGAGAAGGACGTCCCTCTCTATCGACACATTGCAGATCTGGCTGGAAATTCAGACCTCATCTTGCCTGTCCCTGTAAGAATCTACCATTGTTATTTCATCAACAGAGTCCATGCAGGGGTGCGTGAGGGGACAGAGAGGAGAGAGGAGAGGAGAGAAGGAGCAGTAAAGAAATCAATGGTTGAATCTCCACTGACAATATAATATGTGATACTCACGTGAAATATCCAGGTTTCTGGAAGAACTCCCCACTGCCTGGTCGCCGAACAGGGATTCATCCCGGTTCAGGCCGTCCCTCTCCCCCTAATCGCGTGTTTTTCCAGAACCTGCTTCTATGTGCACCTTTTCCAAAAACACGTGCCTGATCCAGATCAGAGGGGAGGATCGAGGGTCGAATGTGGATTCGATTTTCGCGCCATACAGAGTGATATGGGAACTTCTGGCCAATCAGAGCACGGCGGGTTGTGCGTGATGCACACATAGTCCTTTTTTCCGTTTCGTCGGCTGAGGCTAACGTTAAAACGTGTGCATGAGGGAACAGGTTAGGGTTACTTGATGTTATAAAACTACATGTGCCAATGCAACCACGTGCCAACGCGACCTTGCGGAAAATGATTTAAAATGGCAAAAGAACGCAAGCACGAAACTGCACACAGAAAACGAGAGTGCAGTTTGGTTCCCGCCACAACACGTTAGCCAGCTACATAGGCGGGGATACTGTGCTTACGTGCTCACGTTAGCACTTTTTTCGCACAAAAAAGGTCCCGCCCCAAAACGGCACGATAGCCAAACAGGATAGACCCGCCAAGCTGATCGCATGTTTGTGGGGAGTGTTACATTGTTTGAATCCGTGATAGACATAGATGTCTTCACTGGAAACATGCTGCAGTGGGGGAGAATCCGTGATGAAAAGGTGCTGATTCTTTTGAAACCTGGATGTATCTGCATTTAATTTCTCAGTGGGGATTCAACCAATGTATGAGGAATCTTAATTCCCCTAATACCATACCACAGACCCTCTCTTATTTTACTGAAATTTAAACCAGTTTCAAACCTGCTCGAACTTATGGCAGCCAACCAAGAAACTTGGGGGATTTGGTTTTAGGGATTGTCAGGGCCGTAGCTTCATAAAATAGTGCCTGGGACTCACCCTGGGTGCTGTGCCCGGTGTTCAAGTGTGTCCAAGCACAAACCCCACAGGGAGTAGAGGACCAGGGCGCAGTTGTGGGGCTGGTGGTGGTTCTGCAGTACGCCCCCAGTGACACCCAGGGCTCCAGTCCCTTTATGCCCCTCTAGCTTCACCCCTCTAGATAGTATTCACATCACCACTCAATTAGGCTGCCTTATATTCAGTCCATCAAGGTAGATGTTGTCCAACTGGCAACAGCTCTCCAAGGTCTCAAGTTCTCACCTGCTGCCTCACCATTTTAATTGGAGAGGCTGGGAATTAATCCTGGGGCCTTCCACATGCCGAGCAGAGGCTCTGCCATTGAGCTGCAATGGTGGAGCATTTGAGATCACACATCTTCAATTCACAAGACGTTTGGAGGGAAGATGTGGCAATTAAACCAGTTTGGAAATGTTTTTGGATTTGTTAAGTCGATGTCGTCCAAGTTGCAGTGCTGAGTTTCCTCCTTTACTTCTTGGGGCGCCCTTCCAGGCTTTCAATGTGATCAACGGGGGTTCTCACGCGGGAAACAAGCTGGCCATGCAGGAGTTTATGATCTTGCCTGTCGGAGCGGAGAGCTTCCGGGATGCCATGCGCATCGGTGCGGAGGTCTATCACAACCTCAAGAGCGTCATCAAAGACAAGTATGGCAAAGATGCCACCAACGTGGGAGACGAAGGAGGCTTTGCCCCGAACATCCTGGAGAACAGCGAAGGTGAGGAAGAGAAACGAAAAGGGTAAAGATTCATCTCTTTTCCTCTTGTTATCAAGGATAGTCCAGTTTCCAGACATTTCCCCTGGACAAATTATTCTCCATATCTGTCATTTCAGGCTCTAAATGCCCAAGTTTTATTTAGCTCATTCATTTATAGGCTGCAGTAGTCTCTCCAATTGTTTCTCAGTAGTGCGCAGAACTTCCCAAATGCTGCGCAGAATGGACCCACCTGGGAGAGTCCCTTTGCCAGGCGGCCCCTTACCTGTTTAGCACCAATATGGTGGCCATGAAGCTGCAACACCCACCCTTTGGCCCGTCTAACAAATGCTTGTTTCAATTCTTTTTGCTGCCCCTGCTCTGGTTGAGTATGGACTGAGAGAAAACATGGATTAAAAAAAAACTTGTCTGCTACTTCTGGCAGACCAATTTTCTTCCTGGGGGTAAGGGGGAGATTTGCTTTGCAAAGTGTGGCTGAACCCTTTCCCCATTGACCACCTTGCCACCACAACCCACCAACCTCCCAAACTGATTTTTCCATGAGATTCTAGATGTTTGTACATAAGGTAAACAAATGTCCAGAGCCCTTTAGGGGGAAGCAGCTGGAAGGGAAAGGAAAAATGGGCTGTGGGAAGGTGAATGAGCAACTCCTGTCCTCCCTACATCTCTGCTGCAAATTTCCCAATTTGCCTTGAAGCAGCAATGTCTAGTGTATTATTGTGTATTTTTATGTTTAATGTATTGTTCATTCCCAAATCCAGAAAGAAGGAATGCTATTTATCCATGCTGCTGTTCAGGAAACCCTGTTCTAAAAGGCACTGGTGATTCTTAGGAGACTTTTCTTGATATTCTAGCTGCTTGTGAATGTCAGCTATTCTTCCTCCCTCCCAGCTTTGGAACTTCTCAAAGAAGCCATCGAGAAAGCCGGCTACACTGACAAGATTGTGATTGGCATGGATGTCGCAGCATCAGAGTTCTATAGAGATGGCAAATATGACTTGGACTTTAAATCCCCTGACGATCCCAGCCGCTACATCTCTGCTGATGAGCTGGGTGACCTTTACCAGAGTTTCGTACGGGACTACCCGGGTGAGTGCCCTGCTCCCAAGCCATATGGTCAGATTGCCCAGATCATGGAGGGTGTGTGTGTGTGTGTTTGCTGTAGGTTGTCTGGGGTCTGTGCCATGGGACTGCTGGCCAATCTTCCCTGTCCTCCTTGCCTTTCAGTGGTATCAATTGAGGATCCCTTTGACCAGGATGACTGGGAGGCTTGGTCCAAGTTCACGGCAAACGTAGGAATTCAGATTGTGGGGGATGACCTGACAGTGACCAACCCCAAGCGCATTGAGCGAGCCGTTGAGGAGAAGGCCTGCAATTGTCTCTTGTTGAAGGTCAATCAGATTGGATCAGTCACTGAAGCCATTCAAGCGTGAGTTCCACCCAAATGGCTCCACTTCCCAAGAGTCCATGGGCTGTTCAGTCACGGGCCTCTCAGTCTCTCCAAACTAGACCAGGGGTCTCCAAACTTTTCAGCCTCTAAGGACTTTTGGAATTCTGGCATGGCATGGTGGGCACAGTGACAAAATGGCTGCCTCAAGAGGCAGAGCCAGCTGCAAAATGATTGCCATATATTAACTTCAGTAACAAAATGTAGATCCTTGTACTGTGGTGGCTGCTGCTGGCAAAGCAATATATTTTTTTTAAATCTACACTACCAATCAGATTTCCACTACTTAGTCAGAAACCTTGCTGGGCAAAACCTTGCTGGGCCCTGCTCCACCCCCTTTGTAAAAACTCTTGGTGGTGACAGGTACCACAGCACCCACAGGCACCACTTTGGGGACTCGTGCTCTAGACTGACTTGAAAGCAAAAGCACTGACTCCATTATTATGTGTGTCCCTGCAGCTGCAAACTGGCCCAGGAGAATGGCTGGGGGGTGATGGTGAGTCACCGATCAGGCGAGACTGAAGACACCTTCATCGCTGACCTGGTGGTGGGACTTTGTACTGGACAGGTAGGTCCTGACTAGGTAGAAGTCTGTGTTGAGGGACATCCCATGGGGTGGAACAGAGGCAAAGGCCACAGTAGTGTCACAAAAGCCATGGAATCTTCTTCGGCAGTATCCCATGATAAGGAATCAGCAATGTGTAAAAGCTGCCCCAAGTCAAGAAGAAGAAGAATTTGCATTTATACCCTGCTTTTTTCAACTGTAAGGACTCTCAAAGTGGGTTACAAATTCCTTTCCCTCCCTTTCTCTACAACAGGGTCCTTGTGAGGTAGGTGGGACTGAGAGAGTTCTGAGAGGCTGGCCCAAGGTCACACAACAGGCTTCATGTGAAGGAGTGGTCAACTACACTATTCTGGCTCTCAAGCCATCAGATAGTTTAGTTGTATCAAGGTTCATTTAAACGAGGCAGGAGAACTCTGCGTAGCTTGAAAGCAGGGAAGGAGGCAAACAGCAGCAGATTAACTGAGATGGATGAACTCAATGAACATCAGGGTTTATAGAGCCAAACACTTGTTTAAGTAAGCCATCTAAAGGAAGTTGTTGACTTTTGCAGATAAAGACTGGAGCTCCGTGCAGGTCCGAGCGCCTGGCAAAATATAACCAGCTAATGAGGTAAGAATGCAAGGGGGGGGGAGGGGAGAGAGAAAGAGAGAGGGGGGGGGATATATATATATATAACCCTACCAAACTGCACGAGTGGGGCCAGCCACATGGAGATCGTGGGTGGGGTGGGCGGCTGGCCCCATTCTTGAATTCCATGTGGAGTTTTGCGGGATGCAGCTAGAGGGGTTGCAGTGCCCAAGGTTAGCTCCAGGCCCCATTTTATAAAGCTGCGCTGCTGTTTGTAAATTCCTGGAGAGTTGGATCCTGGGGAGGTCTGATATTAGGAGGAGGAGCAGGAGGAGGAGGAGGAGCAGGAGGAGGAGGAGGGGCAGGAGCAGGAGCAGGAGGAGGAGCAGCAGCAGCAGCAGCAGCAGCAGTAGTAGTTTGGATTTATATCCCCCCTTTCTCTCCTGTAGGAGACTAAAAGGGGCTGACAATCTCCTTGCCCTTCCCCCCTCATAAACAAACACCCTGTGAGGTAGGTGGGGCCGAGAGAGCTCCGAGAAGCTGTGACTAGCCCAAGGTCACCCAGCTGGCATGTGTGGGAGTGCACAGGCTAATCTGAATTCCCCAGATAAGCCTCCACAACTCATTAGAGAGAGAAAGGACTTCAGCTGAATATTATTCCATGGAGACCATCCTTCAAAGGATCAATTTTTCTCCATGAAAACTGATCTCTGTAGTGTGGAGGTTAGAATTCTGGGAGATCTCGAGATCTCACTTTGAAGTTGTCAGCCCTGCTCACAGCAGATGCGAAGACTCTTTAATGTTTGAAGTGCCTCTTAGTCTCTGCTTTTCACCAGTGTGGAGTTAATATAGGTGTTGGCAAATTTTTTGAGCCAGCAAACACCTTTGTAATTCTGAACCAGTGTGGGTGGGGGGCAGCCACAAAACAACCCGGAAAACCCACAACACCCTAGCCACAAAAGAAGCTGCCACAAAATGACTGCTGCAGGAAGTATAGCCAGCCAAAAATGTCTGCTACAACCCCTTCAGGACCCACAATAAAGATCCAATCAAGCCTCCAATGGCTTTTGCAAAAGCTCCCCCTGGTCCTGCCCCTCTTTCTAAGAACACTTGGCAGGCAACAGGAAAGGTGTTAGCAACAAGGAAGGCGCCATGGTGGGGACTTGTGAGTGAATGGCTCCTAAGAATCTCACATTTTATACCTAAGGTTCAGCAGGACTTGGATTGTGTGCATCGTGAAAATGTGGCCCATTGGGGTGAGCTCCATTAACCCTTGTTCTGTCTCTCTTGCACAGGATCGAGGAAGAACTGGGCGACGAAGCTCGTTTCGCTGGGCACAACTTCCGTAACCCGAGCGTCTTATAAACACTGCCCTTGGCCCATTCTGGCTCACCTGCTAATTCCCCAGTGCACAGACTCTGAGTGCCCCTTAGATCACACCCTCCCTTCTCCCCATTCCTCACTCCCTGATTCCTTCTCCAGCAAGCCGGTCTCTCCTGCTTGGCCCCTGTCAGTTCAGGTCCCCCCCACTGGAATTCATCCCGAGAAACATCAAGAACGCAGCTTCCCTCTGCCCGTCACTGTGCTGTTGTGCAAGCCAGCTTTCGCGTGTGTCGTACAGTGTCTGCCCTATGGGCCCGCTTGAGCCATCGTCACGCCCACGTGTAAAGACAGCGTGTTTGCCGTGTGGCAAGTGTGTGCACGCTTGAAGGATGCCCTTGGATAGGAGTGTGAGTTGAGCGTGCTTGGTGAGGCGAGAACATGCGTTTCTGTATTTCTTGCCCCTTGGGAACGTGTGGATCAGTGCTTTGGTCCTCAGTAGGCATTTGTGTTGAAATCTGCGTGCTACACAATATCAGTCGTTGGCTGTTGTGCGTGTGCATCTCCTTGCCCATCTCTGTGCTTTGTTTTAGTTTCAAGCATGTACGTTTGCCACCGTTGCTTGACAGCTCGAATGCGTTCGATCCGAAAGCTGACATCTATTGGTGGATTTTCTCCCTGAATGCAAAATGGCATGTTGCTATGTTGCAAAGGGTCATTGCACCATGCTTTGTGGGACTTTGTGGGTCAATGTGTGGGTCAGTGCATTGTGGACATATTGTTGCGGTCAGCACCCAGCTCAGACGGCTGCCCTTCCCGTTGCCCTCTGGATGTTGCTCACACCGCTCTCTCTCCCCCTCGTCATCCCGTGCCCTTCTTGACCTTCTATTTCATCTGCTTCCACCTTCTAATGTTTCACTCTCAACTGAGCAAACAGTGACAAGCAATGGAACAAAAAAAAACCACACCCACAGAAACTGAACCAACAGGCAAACCTTTCACTGGATTAAATTCTGTTTCACATCTGAGCTTCCTACCTCTGCATGAAACATATCCGGTTTCTTTATTTTCAGAAACAGAAATAGGCAAACCTTGGGGAGGGAACAGTGTGTGTGTGTGGGGGGGGTTGCCTCACACCCTGAAACCCCTGGGAGTGGTGACCAGTGGATGGAGCCTGAAAGAATAAGGGTTGGGCTTAGTGGTACCTGGTATAGGCAAAAAAATGGCATCTGATGGAAACAGGGAAGCAGGATGATAACAAGAGTTCTCAAACCTGTCTCCTGAAATCTGACTCCCAGCACTGAGATTTTGTTTTTTTCTTGGAGATCCTGACCTGAACTCCTGAGCATTCAGGTTAGAACTTGAGACCTTGGAATCTTCAAAGGAGAAATACAGCCACAGATAGCAGTATGACTTGGGATCACTAAGGGGAAAGGAGCCATTTAAGAACTTCAGAAAAGTCCTACGGGATCAGGCCAGAGGTCCATTTCATCCAGTATCTGGTTTCACACAGTGGCCAGCCAGTTTCTGGGCTATATGTCCACTGGCCTTCCAGAAGAACTCCACTACCCGTGACCCCATTTAAAGTAGTTTACCTAGGAATAGCAACATTTGTCGAACTAAAATTAGTTTAACCATGAGAATTTTAAAACAAATTCTCCATGCTTTAATTTAGTTTCTAAGATTCAACAGTAGATTCTCCTAACTCCATTTAAAAAAAAATAGATACTATTGAACGGAAGGACGGTAAAGTTAAGATTCAGATTCTGAAATGTGTCCAATTGTGAATGCATCCAGATATCGCCTACTTGAGCTGCTTTTCTCTCCCCAAGTTAGAATGAAACTGGATTCAGAAGCCACATTAACCTGTTCTGCTTACCAGGGCCAAGCTCATATCATGAGTAGCTGTCTATGAACCCAGACCTGAAATGGATATTCCCGGTGTAATTTTCTGGAATCTGGCAGCTTCAGCCTGAGGACAAATGTTGTGTTGTTGACTAGGCAAATGCAGGAGGCCGGGCTCTTTATATTTACATCCATACTATTGTCAATGGTATTTGCTCTTGACCAGTCCAGAAGTTTCATATTGCTCATCAGTCAAGAGGGGCTGATGCTCCCTTCTCTGTCTGAAGAGGGATGTAAGTACTTATTACTCATAAGTACTTATAATATTGGGCCCTGGCTTTAGCCATAAAATACATTTTTTGTTGATGACCAAATGAATTAGTGGGTAGGTGTCTGACAGGCAAGTTATCCAACCAAAACACTTAGCCCATGTTGCCAGCAGAAAGCATTATTCCTAATTGTGCTTCCATACCATTTTAATAGGCGAGAGAAAGAGAGAAAAGCAGGGCAAGGAGAGAAAATGACTGGATCTTTCTCATTTAAAAGTACTCGTGGAGAACCTGGTTAAGCTTGTGTCTGCAAATTCACAAGTAAAATAGTAAGACAGATAAAGTTCTTGCTTTCTCATACTTACTGTATGAAGCGTTATCTCCAAGAAAGCCCACTTGCTCCACAATGAATAAAAGGAAGTAGTTGTCGGTTAGGCAGTGCCTGGAAGAAAGATGCCAAAATGAATTACCATATGAGTCACATATATATGTAGAACTTGTCAACCCTTGCTGCCATTCCTATTTTTAAATATGTGCTTACATCAGAAGCCAGCATGAAATGGCAGTTCTGGATTGGGGAGAGCCAGAATCAAAGCCCTACAGAGCCTACGAAGCTTGCTGAGTGCCCTGGACCATTCACTCTCAGCTTAGCTTACCTCACAAGGATGTTGTGAGACCAAGATGAAGGAGAGAAAAACTATATATGTTCCTTGGAGGAAGGGGGGGGGGGTCACATGCAATAGATTAATAGGACTCTTGTGAACAGAATTTTTTTTAATTAATCAAACTTCCATGTGCATAGTCTTTAAAGGAGAACATGAATAGCCTATAACAGGGATCTGCAACCTGCGGCTCTCCAGATGTTCTTGGACTACAAATCCCATCAGCCCCTACCAGCATAGCCAATTGGCCATGCTGGTAGGGGATGATGGGGATTGTAATTCATGAACATCTGGAGAGCCGCAGGTTGCAGACCTCTGGCCTATAAAAACTGTGTTTTTCTTGACTGGGGATGATCCCATGGGGTACAGTTATAATCACTGCAGATTTAATTCCAGGTATGTGAAAATGGTGGAGGTGGTAGAACCAGAAATTTAATGTGATTTTCATTGTTTTTAGAAATGAGATCTTTGTATCTAAAATTTAAGAGGCAAGGCCTCCTGGGTAAGGGGTAGAATCTCTGGAAATTTCATCTCAGCTAAGAAGGAAGGTGTTCCCCACTGAAAACAATGACAGCTGCTGCTAAACACCATTTATTATCATGATGCATTTTTAACATGTATTAAAGAAAATGACCTTGACAATCAAAAGCAAACAACCCTCAATATTTTATAACTCAAATCCCAGTGAAAGAAGAGCGACCTTGACTGTAGGAGAGGGATAGCCTGCAGCTTTTCTGGCCATAATACTTTCCAAAAATGTCATATTACAGTATTATGAGATGTGGAAGACCCCTCCTGGCAAATCCTCTCAGTCCTTTCAGATCCAAGATGGAGACACGTTGGGTTGGCTATAGGCAAGTCAGATGACTCAACCTTCTTGGTGTCTCCTGTTTCCGGGGGACTCAAAATCCAGAACCGACTGACTATTCTGCAGAATACACCAGAATACACACCAGAGTTGCAAAGAAGTTCTTGGGCGGATGGATCTGGGGAAGGGTCGCCCATTGCACATCAAGATCTGGAATTGGGGAAGCAAACCAACTAGGATGACAAGCATTGGGAAGAACAGCAGCAGAGCAAGAATTTTAAAAAAAGGTGCCTCAAGAAGAGCTGGTGTGAGGCAATGTATCCAAGGAGAATGAGAAATAGAGTGCAGGGAACACACAGTGGACTGTTACTGTTTCTCAGAGAGAAATCCAGCTGGAGATTTGCAAATGGTGCAATAGGGAGGATAGAATTTTGGAAGGAAGCTCAGTGATATCACTCAAGGGCTTCTCTTTCCCTTAGACTCTATGATATAAAGTTATTTCTCCAATTTTGCCATTTCCTCCTGGGAAACTGTCATCAAAAGATCAGTTGTACTTATGGGAAAATCCCAGGATCTACCCTGAGGTGGTAACTCTACCCGTATATGAACATATTTACATTCAGAATTGTTCAGGAAGATGTACTGCCTTGCCTGGTGTGTGTGGCTGCAGCCATGTTAACAATTAGGAAGAATGACACGCCCTTGTGATTCTTCCATCCTCCAGAGTGTCCCAACCAAGCAGTCTAAGAGGATGAGGTTACAATTCTAAGTACAGTTTCCAGGGAGAAAGCCCCATTGAATAAAGCTGAGGAGGATTCTGAGGAGAATTTGCTCAGACCTGGATGGCCCAGGCTAGCCCAATCTCATCAGTTCTTGGAAGCTAATCATGGTGGGCCTTAGTTACTACTTGGATGGGAGACCACCAAGAGGTCCAGGATTGCTACACAGTAGCAGACAATGGCAAACTACCTCTTTTTCTCTCTTGTCTTGAAAACTGCAGGGGCTGCCATATGTTGGCATTAACTGGACAGCCAAAGTAATAGAATCTGAGTAGTCCTCCCTGAGTCCTTCAGTTAAGTTCTTGACCAAACCTGACATTTCCATCATCTCTTCCTTCCCTGGCCAGAGTTGTTATTGAAAAGTCAATTTATTCTTTCTGTAAAGAATCAAGAGCGCATGTTTTGTTTTGTTTTTGAGTCAAGCAAACTGAAAAGGGGTGGCTTTTTTTAACTTTTAGCCTGTTCTAGTTACAGTCAATACCCTAATGACAAACTGAGGATTAGTCACGTAAAGTAAAAAACAAAACAAAGGCAGTAGCGTATAAAACCCTCATTGCTTATTCCCACAGTATACAAAACCTTTGTCCTGCCAGAGTTTCAGTACCAAGTTCTACACAAACTATTATGATTAATTTAGGCAGGCAATATTCTAACCCCTTGAACAAATGTACTTCCAGGGATTGTCTGCAATTTTGCAATTTAGATCTCATCCCCTCTAAATATATATTCATTCCAATCCAGCAACAGAAATGTTAATACAGAAGCAGATTCCTGGCTGAATTTGTGTATCCAAATGGTCCCCACGTACAGCCCTACAGCAGCCTCCATATCCTCTTACCATTAAGAAAGTTCAGAGGGTAGCTGCTTTGGTCTACAGTAGAACAGCTAGATTCGAGTCCAGTAGCATAAATGCAACATTAAATTGAGCTAAATCCAATATTAAAAGCCACAACACATAAAAAGCAGTAGTAGAACATTTTAACCTTCCAGGTCATTCCATTCCTGACAACAGTGGCAGTCCTCAGACAGAGAGGCTTCAAGGGAAGATGACAATGTGAGATTGCTGAACTGGAGTTCACTCACAAGTTCAGAACAATGGAACACACATGCACACCAGGGCGGAATAGGAACATAAAATTCTTGTCTCGCTATAGATGCTTATTACCTGCCCCCAAGTGTTTCCCCTCTGCATTAATCAAGCTTGCTACAGTATACGCTGTACTTGCTACAGTACTTGCTACAGTATACACTGTGCATCTTGAGTTCCTTCTCTGCAACACTCTTCCCATCTTCTGACTGGGATATACCAGAGAGATCTCCATTCCAACTTGTATCTGATGAAGGGAATTTAAAACCACCCTGAAAATCTTGTTAATTCCTTAAGGTGGTATTGAACTCAAATCTAGCTGTGCACCCCCAAGGTTGCATTTTGGAACTACAAGCAAAACACCTATACTGTGTCCCAACAAAAGGAACAAGTAGAATTGTGAATTCATCTACCACTGCTTCGTCCCCCAGCAACCCTCCCTCTGCCTCAAACACCAAGCCAGGCTTGGCAGGGAAGCAGTGGTAAGCCACTGGTGCCCTCCAGGCCTGGCACCAGCCTTCCCAAGGCATCTCCAATGCTCCCTTCTGCTCAGCCCCAAACACCAAGCTGGGCCCAGCAGGGCAGTGGCAACAAGCCACTGCAATCCCGCCAGGCCTGGCAACAGCCTCCTAACTCCTCCCACTGCTGCAAACACCAAGCCAGGCCTGGCTGGACAGCGGAAGCAAGCTGCCACTCTTCTGCAGGGCCTAGCAACATCCTCCCCATTTTCATCACCCTCCCACTGCCCCAATCACCAAGCCGGGTCTGGCTGTCTCTCCCACAACTCACTGCTCACTCGCCAGCCAGCTCATAGTCCTTTGGGACTATTTTCTACTGTGGAAGCAAGCACTTCTGCCACGCCACTACTGACTGCACTTGGTTCTCTCAGAGGCGAAAGGTATAACTATAGAAGTAGCAATTATAGGCATTGTTGTACTACCCAGGAGTGTTCTTATTAGGACTTCCAGGTCCCCCTGGTCACTGGTGGGGTATGGGGACTGGGATGCTCAGTGCAGGTTGAGAAACCCCTGGCAATTTTGGGGTGAAGTCTGGGGAGAAACAGGGACATCAGTGAGGTACAGTGCCACAAAATCCACCCTCCAAGGAATCCATTTTCTCCAGGGGTAGTCGGGAGATGAGCTGTAATTCTGGGGGATCGCCAGATCCCACCTGGAGGCTGGCATTCTTAGGTCTTAGCGATATGGGTGTAGGTGGGTCCCTGCTATTATTAAGTATATAGTGTGCCTTCCAATAATCATAACTGGCCCTACCTAGCAAGCATACCCAGTAGAGACTGCAGAACTTCCCAAATCAAATTGGAAACCAAAGGGGAAGTCTTATTCAAATACAGGAGTCCCAAAGGGATGCCTGTGGGTGCCACAGTGCCCACCAACACCTTCCTTGGTGCCCGCAAAATGTTTTAGAAAGCGGGTAGGATCATGCAGGACTTCTGCTCAGCAAGACCTCAAATTGGCCACTGGTGATTTGATTTGCTGTGCAGATTTTTAAAAAAACACACTGTTTTGGCAGCAGCTGTCACCACAGCCAAAGACCCTTCACTGTGTGACAGAAGGTAAACTGTGACACTTACTCTGTGGCTGGCTTTGTTTCCTGTAGCAGCTATTTTGGGGCAGCCATTTTGTGGTTCTGCCCACCATGCTGAGTCAGAATTCCAAAGATTGCCCACAGGCTCAAAAATGTTCCTGTAGTATTTTGATCCTTGCGTCCACAACCTGTGTCCAGGCCTTGCAATGCTGTCTCTGGCCCTTTCCCCACTTACCATTAAGCCCCGCGCTACTCTCCGCAAGTAGCGCGGGGTCCCACTGCACTCCCCACATCAAGGGCGGCAACAGCGCAGCCACCCCGATGCTGCCGCTCTCGCGCCCCCTCAGCGTGCGGCATCCCTGGCGCTGGCGAAAACGGCGCCTTTTGATGACCCCAAGCAGAGCGCGGGGTTGTGGGGACACCTGGATGCGCACCAGGGATGCTGCGCGCTGAGAGCAGTGCGCAGCGACGGCGGCAGCAGGAAAAGTGGGGAAAGGCCCTCTCATTGGTGGCTATCAATAGGTACAGTTGCCCATTCTGGGCTGGGAAATTCTTGGAGATTTGGGGGTAGAACTGGGGTGGGCAGGACTTAGGAAGAGCAGGAACCTTAGTGGTGGAGTTCTCCGAGAGTTGCAACTGATCTTCAGACTACAGAGATCAGTTCCCTAGAAAAAATGGCAGCTTCAGAGAGTGGATTCTAAGGCATCATATCAGTGGCGTAACTAGGCAAACTGGAGCCCTGGGCAAAACCTGAGTTTGATCCCCCCCCCCCCCCAGGCGCATGCCCAATGCAACGCGTACCCCCCCTTGTAGCTATGCCCAGTGGCGTATCTAGGCAAACTGGAGTTTGATGCCACTCTCCCCCACTGTGACCAAACAATGATTTTTTACACCAGGTTGTTTCAAAGTCACGATCACATTATAGAACATGCCCCAACTCACAAATCTGAGCACAGCAATAAACCATGCCACACAGCAGAAATAATTTTTGAAAACATTTTCAAAATGCTTTCAAAATGTTTTATTACTGCTATGAAAACATTTTATGGTGTTGTATCCAGTACCCCCAATTGGGGGAAACAGCATAACTTTCATCGTGTTCAAAGGAGAATCTTGGGCTCCTAGTTTAAACAAGTGATGCTGGAATCCACCCCCAAACAGCATCATTTTCAATGGTGTTTAAATTAGGGAGCCCAGATTCTCCTTTTAAAATTACCTTAAAGGGAGAATCTCAGTTCCCAGTTTTAAACAACATTGGAAGTGATGCTATTTTGGGGTTGATTCTCCCTCACCCCTAAAGCAGCATCACTTGCAATGTTTAAACTGGGGACCTCAGGATTCTCCCTTTAAATCCATGTCAAAGGCATGGGGATTTAAAAGGAAAATCAGGGGAAATTCTGTGGGAGGTGCCTGTCATAGGCAGGGTGCAATTGTTAAGCTAGCAGCACCAAACTTTTCAGGGTATCTTTAGAGACTCTATCGATAGCTCTCACCTAGGTTTGGTGAAGTTTGGTTCAGGGGGTCCAAAGTTATGAACTCTCAAAGGTATAGCCCCCATCTTCTGTTAGCTCCCATTGGAAACAATGGATGATGGGGCACCCTCTTTGGGAGTCCATAGCTTTGAACCCCCTGGACCAAACTTCACAAAACCTGGGTGGTATCGAGCCCTTCGGGGAAGAGGCGGCCTATAAATCTAAAATATAAATAAATAAATAAATAAAACATTCTCCTGATGATACCTCCCAGGTTTGGTGAAGTTTGGTTCAGGGGGTCCAAAGTTATCGACCCTCAAAGGTGTAGCCTCATCTCCTATTAGCTCCCATTGGAAACAATGGGAGATGGGGCACCCCCTTTGGGAGTCCATAACTTTGGACTCCCTGAACCAAACCTCACCAAAACTGGGTGATAGCATCAGGAGAGTCTCCCAAAACATCCCTGAAATTTTGGTGCTGCTAGTCTAAAAGCTGCGCCCTCTGTAGGCCAAAAATGGAAAAACACTGAAAATACAAAAAATCCCACAAACTGCGCCCCCCACAGGGCTGCGCCCAGGGCAACTGCCCACTTTGCCCAATGGGAGGAACGCCTCTGCATCATATGTCTGCCAAGCTCCCTTTCTTCGCTGAACTTGCCCTCCCCAAGCTCCGCCTCCAAATCTCCAGGAATTTTCCAACCCAGAACTAGCAGTCCTATAACTCTCTCCCGGTATAACACATCTTTTACTGGTAATATGTCCCCTGTAGGTCGCTGCAGTGAGCGAATGTAAATCTACTGGAGGTCCTTGGCCCTAAAGTTATCTGACCAGCCTCAATCAGAGCCAAGATCTTTTCATCTCTGGCTCCAACCTGACGGAAAGCTCTGTCCAATGAGACCCAGCCCCTGTGGGATATAGTGCAGTTTCATAGGGTCTGTAAAACAAGAGCTTTTCTACCCGACATATGGTTGACACAGCTAAGGTTGTACATCTAAGTCTCCCTTTCCCTCCTTTTTTCCCTTTCCTCTCTCACTTTTCATCCTTCTCCCCCTCCTTACCTTTCATACCATGATTTCTCCCTCAGTTGTGGTTTGTGCCTTCTTGAATGCCATCTAAAATGCCATTTTTGGCAACTCATTAGGGTTTTCAAGGCAAGAGACGGTTTACCATTGCCTACTTCTGCATAGAGACCTAGGTATTCCTTCAAGGTCTCCAAATATTAACCATGGCCAATCCTACTTAACTTCCAAAATCTGACAAAATTGGATTAGTCTGCAATATGTACATCAGGGCAGTGCACATGGAAATGCGTGTAAAAATCCAGCATACAGCCACGAGGGAGATTCTGCTTGCAAACATATCAACATAATATAGCACATCGCATTTTACCAGCAAACTTTTTTTTACCTTAAATGAATGAATTTTTAAAACATTAAAGTCTCACCAGCAAACTGAGGTTAGTTTTCAGCTAAGTATGTATGTTAGGTTGTAGTAAATGGAAAGGTGAAAGTACTGGGTCATTACTAACCCATGGGATGACATCATGTCCCAGCATTTACTGTTTACAGAATGGTTTGCCACTGCCTTCTCCAGTCATCTATACTTTACTCCATGAAGTAGGGTAATAATTTTACTGACCTCAAGAGGATGGAAGGTTGAGTCAACCTTGAGCCACCTATCTGAAACTGACTTCCATTGGCATCAAACTCAGGTTGTGAGCAGAGTTTGCACTGCAGTACTGCAGTTTACCACTCTGCTACGGGGCTCCTTGGCCTATAGTAGTCAGTAACACGTAAAAAATCAACAGAATTTGCCAGAGAATAAACTTTCATGAGTAACAGCTCTCTTCATCTGACAAAAATGAGGACAAAGATTCTCAACAACTTCAATGAGGTTGTAACTACGATTTCAATGAAAACGGAGATTGTGACCACTGGCTTTTTCTTGGTAATCTAAACACAAAATACTGGTGTTTCTCCCGTCTGTTTCAACAGTAAGCTGAGTACAATTTCTGCCAAATGGAATAATGGAAACTGAGAGTGCACGGGTGGTGAAGCACTCTTGCACTCAGCCTTGTGGTGAGGAGAGCGTTTCTAGCCTCCAAATGATGGCTGGACTGCTCCTGGGATTACAAGTTATCTCCAGGCAACAAAGACCAGTTCACCCAGAGAAAATGGCTGCTTTGGAAGGTGAACTCTATGGCATTATACCCCATTGAAACCTCTCCTTCCCCAAATCTCCTCCTTCTCCAACCTGCACCCCCCAAAAAATATCCAGATACTTCCAAATCCAGACCTGACAGCCCTAGAATAGGGGTGTTACAAATACCAGGAAAAGTACCTGTTTTCATCTGTGATATGTAAAGAAGGAGTGTGCTGGCTTTCCTGCTGTTTAAAAAGTGGGTTTTAAGGCACTGGTGCAGCTCCCACAGAGGTATGTGATATTTTCAATGTTAAGACTGTAACATGTTTGTTTACCTGTTCCAGACTATTCCCAGAGGAACACAGCTTCACACTGTTGCTGGCGGGTCACAACAAGCTCATTCTTGGCCTAATGCGAACCAGTTAGCATGTCCTTGTTTGCTGGCCTTCTCAAAGGATTAAAAACAACTGCCAAGGAGCATTCTGGGAAGTGTAGTTCAGAGACCATTGCCTAAAACTCCATTTTATTTCCTGTCTCACTTTCCTCTCCTCAAAATGTGATCCTTTCAACAGGTAAGGGAAACGGGTCGTCTCAGGCGTTTGGACGCGTGCTTCCCACTAGAGGGCAGAAGCGTGTAAGGACCAGGTTCAAACTTGACATAATTTTGTTTAAAAAGGTGAAAGAGTTAATAAAGGGTTTGCTTTGCATTTTACAAACCCGAGGGGGCGAAGTGGGGCTGTTGTCCTAGATTGGATTCCTAGCAATGATGGGCTTGCGGGCCAAACCTGAAGAGCATCAGCAGATGGCTGGAAGTAACAGAGACAATCTGAGCTATGGGTGAGCTTTGACAGTAGAGGCTTGTATGATGTTACTGGGAAATGTTTTCTCTTTGCTGTTGTCTTAATATATATATATATTTAAAAGCAGGCTGTAATTCTGTGATCCATTCTGCATGCAGTTGTCCTTTCAGCAAAGATTCTAGCAGGCAGAGCAAGACGGGAGCTGAGAACAGAGTGGTTATGGTGCCGCCTCTCTTTCCAGGAGGCTTACATGAATCTCTTTCTTGTTTCATTGTTCCCCTCTGGTCAAACAGGTTTGGCACAATACAAGTTTTAGCAGTACCAAAACCTGCAAAGCCTGTTTGATTAAGTGTGATGACTCGAGAGATCCGTAAATATTTCTTTACTCAAGATAGTTTCTGGAGGGTAGCCATGTTGGTTTATAGAAGAAGAGCTAGATTGGGTCCAGTAGCATCTTAGAAATCAACAAGGTTTTCGGGATGTAACCTTTGACTCTCAAAAGCTTATACCGCCAAAATCTTGTTGGCCAACGTTGTTGGTCCTACTGAACTTTGAATCGGGAACATCATTTCTAGAGGAGTCATTCGAGTGTGGAACTCACTGCCAGTGGCTATGTAGATGGCTTTGAAAGGGGATTAGACAGATTTATGGAGGAGTGGTCCATCAATGGCTACTAGCCATAGTGAATAGAGGGAACCTCCGTATTCAAAGCCAGAAAATCTCTGAATAGCAGTGTTAGGAGGCAGCAACAAGACAAGGCCTTGGCCTCCAGGGCAGTTGGTTAACTGCTGTGAGATACAGGATATTGGACTAGGTCAGTGGTTCTCAACCTTCCTAATGCTGTGACCCTTTAATACAGTTCCTCATGTTGTGGTGACCCCCAACCCTAACATTTATCCATTTTACAGATGGAGAACACTGATGCAGAGAGTCTTAGGCGACCCCTATAAAAGGGTCGTTCCACCCCCAAAGGGATTCCAACCCCAGGTTGAGAACCACTGGACTAGGTGGACCAACAGGATTCTTCTTGTATTCTTATGGCATATCTGAACATGTGACGCTGCTTTGATGTCAGTCTGTTAGTCCATTTAGCTCAGTACTGTGTCCTGCAGAGGTCTTCAACCTTGGAAGGTCTGCAGGCGTCTTTGAAATTTTGAAAAAGAAGAATGGAAGCTAATACAAAATGGCTGCTGCAGGGACTACAGCCAATTGGACAGTTCCAAGCCAAGCATTATACCACAGAGGCAAAAGCAATGTCTCTTGAGTTCTTCTGGAGCCCCTCCCACACCAAATAGGCAGATAAAGACAGGATAGCCACTCTGCTTTGTGAAAGAGAAACAATTTGGTTTCCATTGCCAAATAAAAGGTTTGCTTCCTGCATAGCCACAGAGATAGGTTTCAAGCCCAGAGATATGAAGAAAGTCAGTGTCAGTGGTCAAGCTAAGTGGCCTGGGATGGTTCCAGCATAGATGGCCATCTCCGGGTTGGGAAATCCCTGGCATTCTGCAGGTGGAACCTGGGGAGGGGAAGAACCTCAGTGGGTATCATGCCATAGAATCTGTCTTCTGAAGCTTCCATTTTCTCCAGAGGAACTGTTCTCTGTTGCCTGGAGATCGGTTATAATTCCTGGGGATCTCCAGGAGCCTTAAGGTGGCAAATGCAGTCCAGCACTTCACTATGCAGTCAGCTGGGAGTGAGCATGTCCCAAAGGCCTTTTCGCCCCTGTTCCATTGATGACTCTCTGGATTTTAACTAGAAGTCAAGAAGCAACCAGGTATTGTTACCGCTGACTGGGCTAGGCCAAATAAGAGCCACAACAGAATATAATCTATATCTATAAAAATCTAAACATGTGTTTGTCCCTGATGGTCTCCCTCAGAAGCTGCTGGACGGATCGTCCCCAAATTTTCACAGGATGTCCCTCCCTGTTGCGGGCAGGTAATCGGACCTTCAAATCACCGAAAGTCCATACCTGAGCCAGGTAAAATGTCTTTTTCCTGGCGCACCAGGCCATGAAGCTGGCTGTGTTAACTGTCACCCTTAGAATGTTCGTGCAGCATGTCTGTGGCCTGAGGGCTTGGTCTGCCCTTAGAATGTTCGTGCAGATGGGCAGAGATGAGCAGTGAAAACAGTAAATAGGTAATACTGTTAGGTAATACGAGTGGAAGTGAAACACATACACACTTTGCCGCGTGAGACGTCAGGTGGGGTTTTTCCCCCCTCACAAGCAGGTAACTTTCACTCTCTGTTCCTCACCCACTGCTACCATACAATACACATCCAGCTCATCCTCACACACCTCACTCTGCCCTCCCTCACATCCAACCACCACTTACCCTCTTCCTCACCCATATTCGCCACAGCTCTCTTTTACTAAAAGTGAGCCGGAGTTTGCCTTTTTCTTCTAAGAAAATCCCCGGGGTGGGGGCGAACCAACACTACTGGCTCTGCTTCTTTTGCACATGGCCCTTTAAGAACCCAGGGATCTGGCCTCGATCTGAGCGCCTCACCACCCTGCCTCTGCTGCCTGACTGGGATAGCCTCCTTGCCCCAGTTCTGCTTTACCCAAGCCAGGACTGTGCGTGTCAACCAGCCTCATGGACAGCGGGATTCGCACTCTGGACAGTTCCGTTGTGGAATGGAAAGGGTTACCTTATACTAAAAAAAAAAGACAGCACCATATAACGATGTGCATTGAAAAGGGAAAGAGGGATTCCATTTGACCACCCCAAAAGGCTACACTGGGGATCATTGGACCTGCATTGACATCTGTGTGGGTTGCGGACTGTGATGAGAAGGACAATTGCCACAGCAACGCGTGGCCGGGCCCTCTAGTAAAACATAAATCTTTATTTTGAAAAACAGAGATTCGTTCAGCAAGAGAGGAAAGCACACTAAACAAAAGAACCCTTTTTATAGACCCCAAAGTATTACATCAGAGACAAAAAGATTATGCATAAGACATTCATGCCCCTCAGGGTCCTTCAGGTTGAGATTTTCAGGCTCCTGGTTTTTCACAGTTCTTCATCCCAGAGCCATTTCCTCATCTCCTATCTGGAATGTAACTATATGACATTTTTTTTACAATATCATTAGATACTTGTCTCGCAGACTATACAACAGGTCAACCTGCCCTATATCAAGATATCAAAGGGGTACTTGAAACTGCTGGTAAAAACATTATTGGACTTTTTGAAACTGTCCTCTTTATTTCTCCTAATGTAAAAGATCAGACCTTCTAAAATATTTTTTGTTCTCTGCTATTTGGCCTTCCTTCGTATTTGATAAGCATTGTTTATGTTGGGGAACAGAGAAACCAGTCTTACTTGCCAAATTCCTTTATCCTGTTATTTTTCACCCACCTTTCACCCATAAGGCTGTCTTGTTAATTTATCCATGGGCCTTAGACTGGGACAGAAAAACTTTTCCTTAAACTTCATTTTCTTATATTTCATATCTTCCTTGTTTTGCTACTTTAATAAAATACTAGCAGGGCCCGGCCACGCTTTGCTGTGGCTTATTGTGGTGAAATGGGAAAGGAGCAGTAGCAGCAAATCAATTGCAGAGGCCAGCAGTACGTGCTCATGCAAACACGCAGCCTGATACTGTGCGATGTCAGTGATGTGTGTGCCCGCATTCCTTGGGGTGGGGGAATGGAAAGGCACCCCTCCCACACATCTAGGCTGGCTGGTCATGATCCTTTACCTGGGAGTAAGTTTGGTTGGTGGCAATGGGTGTCGCTTCTGAGGAAACCCTCTGAGGGGTGCAATGCAGCCATTCAAAGTATGTCACGGTTGCTGTACCGAGCTTACTCCTGAGTAATGCATGCCTGGTTTTCTTAACTGTAACCGCAGTATTCAGTGAATCTAGGGTGCCTGGCCCCTCCCTCCTGTCCCTTGCATGTCACCCCTCACTCTCTTCCCTCCCCCACTTCTCTTCCCTTGCATGCCACCCCTCCCCCTCCCTCCCTTCCCTTTCCCTCCGCTAGGGTGGGTGGGTCATATCAGGATGCTGGGCCCCCTGCCTCCCCTCCCTTGCATGCCACCCCTCACTCTCTCCCCTCTCTCACTTTTCTTCCCTTGCATGCCTCCCCCTCCATCCCTTTCCTCTCCCTCCCTCTCTTCCCTTGCATGCCACCCCTCCCTCTCCCTCCCTTCCCTCTCCCTCGTGTGTATGTGTGTATGTGTTTCACTTCCACTCGAGTTACTGCCCATGTACTGTTTTCACTGCTCATATCTGGCCGTCTGAGTGAACATTCTAAGCAGCACGAACATTCTAAGGGTGACAGTTATACACAGGCATGGTGCATGTCCTTCACCATGGAGCGCCAGGAAAAAGGCATTTTACCTGGGCCAGGTGTGAAATTTCAGGTATGTGAACATCAAAAAACACTCTCGCCTGGCTGACTATAGTGGCTGGGAATTTTCAGAGGAATTGGCCCAGCAGTTACTCAGTTATACTATCATCAACAAAAACACTGTTAGCTTTTTATATATATAGAAGATACTTTTCTCATGCCCTGGCTACAGTATCAGAAAGCGCATAAGTGGGCACCCATAGGGACCCTATTGGAGCTCACTGACTGGCAAAAGAAACATCTCAGGCAGCAAAAGGTCCTTCTCAGCACCTACTATTACTTTATCTGCAGATGCTGGGAACTGAACCCGGGACCTTCAGCAAACCAAGCAGCTGCTTTGCCACTGAACCACGGCTTCTTGCTATGTGTGGCAATCCCTTCGAATTACTATGGGCGCTCTGAAAAGACTAGTATCTCTCTCTAGCTCACAGGTGTCAAACTCGCAGGCCTCCAGATGTTATGGACTACAGTTCCCATCATCACCTGCCAACATCATGCTGGGAGGGGATGATGGGAACTATAGTCCATAACATCTGGAGGGCCGCGAGTTTGACACCTATGCAGCTGATCCTGAGATACCTTTCAAAATTAAGGCAAATCCTGGGACACCTTTCAAAATTAAGCCACGCTGAATAATTATTATGATTATCTTTTTTAGCCGGGGTCAGTTTAAAAGAGGGACGGCAGGTCTTGACGCCACGCTTTTGGGGGCTATCTCTTGTGAATAGGTTTGCATTGTTTTGAAAGCCTGCACAACCCTTTTGACCACAGGAAGCGAGGGCATCAAAGATGTATTTGTGTGTAACACAGACATGGAGACCGCTTTTGAGCCTCTTTGAAGTCTATTTCAGCGTGGTGCAGTGGTTAAGAGCAGGTGGACTCTAATCTGGAGAACTAGGTTTGATTCCCCACTTCTTTACAAGAGTGGCAGACTCTTATCTTGTGAACTGAATTTGTTTCCCCACACCTCCACATGATGTCTGCTGGTTCACCTTGGACTAGTGATAGTTCTCTCAGAACTCTCTTGGCCCCATGTACCTCACAAAATGTCCGTTATGGGAAGGGAAAGGTGTTTGTAAGCCCCTTTGAGTCTTCTTACAGGAAAGAAGTGCAGGGTATAAATCCAAACTCTTCTTCTTAAAAACTCCATTCTGTTTCCAATCTACCAAGATAAAACAGTGTTTTCCCTCTTCCTATCACATGAGTCTAATGCCCTGTCATGTATGTACTTACAGCTAAATGGGCCCCGAGCTGGGTCAGGAAAGGTTGAAGTCCTTTTAGTCTACTATCTGATATGTAATTCTGACTGGGACCATATCATATGGATCATTACGTGCACAGTGAGGTGAAGTACAAAGTAGGGGGTGTTTGTAGCCACCGAGCTTGCACAACAATCCAAAACGGGGGAAAATTAAATTGCTTATGGAAAAAATTAGACCTCATGATGCTATATATAGAGATCCTAGCAGCCATTTTGAAGGGACAAAAGAGGGCAGCTGCCAGCTGAGCTAGGTACATGATATCAGTATTGCAGAAGGGAAAGGAGTGGGAGCTTCCCCATACCCCCTGCCTAGCAGATGGGAAAAGTAGGAGCACCACATGACTAATTCAGGTGGAGAAGATAATGCTGCAGGCAGAAGGATGACCCACCACTGGTGCTGTGTGACTTGCACACACAGAAACAGGCATGTTGCAAGTGGGTGCCAATCTGACGCTTTGCCATGTGGATGATAGGATTTGCTAGAGGTGCTAGATGCCAGGGTGGGGAGTGTGGTGCTTAGCGTTGCAGACCAGAGCTGGATGCCTGGGGGGTGCAAAAAATTTAGGTTCCTTTGTCTTTTTTTGTCTTTTTAGTATTTTTTCAGTTTTTGGCCTGCAGGGGACGCAGTTTTTAGGCTAGCAGCACCAGCATTTCAGGGACTTTTTGGGAGACTCTCCTGATGATAACACCCAAGTTTGATTAGGTTTGGCTCAGGGGGTCCAAAGTTATGGACTCCCAAAGGGGGTGCCCCATCTTCTATTAGCTCCTATTGGAAACAATGGGAAATGGGCGCCCCCTTTGGGAGTCCATAGCTTTGGACCCCCTAGACCAACCTTCACAAAACCTGGGTGGTATCAGTAGGAGACTCTGCTGATGATACCATCCAGTTTTGGTGAAGTTTGGTTCATGGGGGCCAATGTTATGGACCCTCAAAGGTGTACCCCCGTCTCCTATTAGCTACCATTGGAGTGTTTTTTCCAAGCTAATAAGAGATGGGGGCTACACCTTTGAGGATACATAACTTTGGACCCCCTGAACCAAACGTCATCAAACCTGGACAGTATCACAAGGAGAGTCTCCTAAAGACACCCTGAAAGTTTAGTGCTTCTAGCTTAACAATTGCACGCCTGACAGCAGGCACCCCCCAAATTTCCCCAGATTCTCCTTTTAAATCTTTGGCACGGATTTAAAAGGAGAATCTGAAGTCCCCCGTTTAAACATTGAATCAAGACAGAAACCATCCTGCTGCCTGTGTCCAATATAGAGCTGCCAAGGTTTACTGCTTCTTATCATGGAGGTTCATTGAGGCATCATGACTAATAGCCATTGACTGGTCTATCCTTCAAGAATTTGTTTAATCCATTTTAAAACCATTTAACTTAGAGCCATCACCATGTGGCAGTGAGTCTCGTAAATTATCTGAAGACCGTGTGAAGTACTTACTTTTCTCCTGAATCTACTATCAATCCATTTAATTGGGTAATCCTAAATGCCATTATTAAGAGAAAGGGGAAAACAATTATCTCTGCCTATTCTCTCCACATTTAGAATTATACAAATGCAACCTGGAGGCCCATAGGGAATTTGCAGATGGGACAAAATAGAAATCACCCCCAATCCCGGCTCCAGGATTCCCTAAACTCCTTCCTTTTTCCTTCAGCTGACTGTCAACTACTCTCAACATTCTGTGCTTCGGGAGCACATTCAATCCAAGATCTGGGGGATTTTTTTCATGTTGGTTAATGTATATATTTTTCAGTACACTTGGTAATTTCCCCCAAATATGCAAAAGTCCATGCCTTGACTGTGGATGTCTCAATTTCGCTGTTTTCATTATCAGAGAGGCCCATCACTGTACTGCCCTTAGATATGATAGCAGTTTGGGTGAATCCCCATGGAGAAATTAAGCGAGATACATCCTGGTTCCAAACGAAACAACACCTTTTTCATCACGATTTCTCCCTCCCCACTGCAGCATGTGTCCAGTGAAGACCTCGATGTCTATCGCAGATTCAAACAATGTAACACTCCCCACAAACATGTGATCTGCTTGTTGGGTCTGTCTTCCTCGTCCTAATTGGCTGTTGTGTTGTGTGGGGCGGGAGCTTTTTTAAAAAACTTTTTTTTTGCTACGTAGATGCGTAGGCAGAATTTCCCCGCCTCTGCATTTGAGCAGGCTTTTTCTGATTGGCTATTGTGTTGGAGCAGGAACGCTATTCTGCCCCGATTGAAAATTCATGTCATTCTTATTGTCGTTAAAACAATTTATCAAAATCATTGCCCTGTTGCTTCGGACATTTTACATTTCTTACATTAAGCCAATGCTTCAAGAGCACTACAAAAAAGCGTGCAAGGCGCTCTCAAGCATAAGCTCCACTGCCTGATTGGCTGGAAGGTTTGAAGGGCAGTAACAATAAGCCACATTTGACCCGTTTCTCCTCCACCAAACCAGCTTCAGAGTGTGATTGAAAAAAAGGTGTACTTCAGTGCGGGTTCAGAAAAAACGCGTGATAAGGGAGGGAGCCCATGCCAGAACCGGGATGAAACCGTGTTCAGCACTTAAGCTGTGGGGAGTCCTTGCCCAAACTGTGATTTTTGCCATGAGTATCACGGGATAATTTGCCCGTGGGGAATTGACCTTTGAGTACCTAAAAGCTATCCCAAGAAGAGGAAAGCAATGGGAAAATCCCACCTTCAAGCCTCAAAATCTCCTCTTTCAAGAGACTCTTTCGCAGGGACTGGTTTCTCCTCCCCCTCCCCCTCCCCCTTTTAACTGACTCAAGGTGATCTCAACATTCCTTCCTCCTGAGGCCTATTTAGTCCTCTTCAGACTGATTGTTTGGGTTTGGGGAGGTGTAACTGATAAAGTCATATTTTTCTGTCTATCTGGGCAATTCCCTGAATTTACAGCGATTCCTGTATTCTCGGTAGGTGACCCTATTGTGGAATGTCCATTATCTGTTGTTACTTTACTATGAGAGTCAGGGATTAAGAAGCCCTGTGGCACAGAGTGATAAGCTGCAGTCCAAGCTCTGCTCAGGACCCACGTTCAGTCCTGACAAATGTTGGTTTCAGGTATCCACCCCACCATGCCCCCAACACGCCCCTGCTGTGGGGCACGGCCGGGGCGTTGCACCCCCCTGGCCCTGTTGGCATTACGTCACTGGAACTGGGGAATCAAACCTGGTTCTCCAGATTAGAGTCCACCGCTCTTAACCACTATAGTATACCATGCTGGCTCTCAGAAGCTCAGATGCCTTTGTAGCAAAGGGAGGGAAGACAAATGAAGGACGATGGCGGATTCTGCGCAGGCCAAATATAACAGGTGAAGGATGTTATATAAACCATTTTGGGGGGGACACTTCGCATGCGTCCTGTTCCCAAAATGAGTTTGGCCCATTTTATTTCCCATAACCCAGGATTTTCGAAAATCCTTTTGCACAATCCTAGGTTGGAGGTGTACTTGTGCGAACACAACAGACAGGAGATGTTTTATTTCCCTCCCTTTCGCCTGTTCACTTTCGTTCTGCACCATCCACTTTAGTTCTGCGTCAGGGAGAATCCACCCGCCAGCCATTCTGTGCAGGTCACTCAGCAGGTTGTGGGCAGATTCTCTGAGCATCCAACAGGGTACAAAGTCCCCCAAACACATTTTCTACTCTGGCAGCGAGTATGAACAATCTACAGCAGAAGTGTCCAACTCTGGCACATCAGATGTTCATAGACTACAATTCCCATCAACCCCTGCTGGCATGGCCAATTGTGGAGAGGTCCCTTTTTCTTTTTTCCCCTTTGTTCCTTTGTATGTGTATGTTACACATACACATATGCAGCTATGCAGGTGCAGCCAATAGTATTGTAGGAAGATTGGCATGGCTGTGGGGTTTCATTTCTGTATGCCTCTGCTGCTACGCATGTGTTGCAGGAATCTTTAAAATGAAGAGAAGAGTCTACATGCGAAGGAGTGAAAGCAACCCAGATTGTTTCCATGGGCTCCAATGGCTGCCTGAATGGGCGAAGGGCAAACATGTGAATGGGAAAAAAAAGAAAACAGGTCCTTTACAGTGACTGCAACATATTATACATATGCTGTGTGGAATCCACCAATGTGAAGGGTCAGAAGTATTGGAGGTCTCATGGGCCCAAACCTTCGATATAATGAATCCTCACAATCCTACAGATTTCCATGCACAATCAAATCACCCAAAAGAGAAAGCGCCAATAGTTGTACCTGCCTAATAGAAACATTATACCAACCGTGCAACTACTACCTGCAGTTGCAGACACAAGCACAGATGCAAATGTATAAAGAATCCAAATTTTTGAAAGGTCTGGTGGTCTTTGCCAAGGTTACTCCATGGTCCATACAGACAATGGAGATCAGCGCAGCAGATATGGGCCGCAGGGCAGATGCTGGCACACATGTCTTTGTAAAGCTTAAGTCCGTTAGACATGCCCGCTCGGAAGCGTGCCAGGACATTGCCCATGCCAGCGATTAAGCAATGATTAGTTGAACTGAACTTCTTCCTATCGGCAAGGTGATTTTGAAGGGCTACCGTGTGAGCTGAGAACATAATAGCTTTGCTCGACAACCCATTCTCTGAACGTTTCCTGCTAAAACAATACACTGGCATCTTATACTAACTAGACTCAAATTTGGTGAAGCAGGATGGAGATTTATGGATGTATGTGGCAGTTTTCTGAGGAACAAATTGCCTGGCAAAATGAACAGGCCTTTGGGTCCAATAACTAGACTCATCTGGGTGAGGATCAAGGGCAGCCAGTGCAGTCTGGCCCAGGGAAGCTCAGAAGGTGTGGTGGCACAAAGCAAGTCTGGCTGAAAGAACAGTGACTCTCTGGGCCCAGGTGTTTTGAGGCAGGGCAAAGAACAGAGGAGAAGAGGGTGGGGCTAACTCAGTTGTTAATAATGATGTGCTGTCTCTTGTCAGACGAGTTCAGAGCAATTCACAAATATATATAAACAATAAAACAACTGCATCTTATGGTGCCCTTCCATTTACCTGAAACCAATGAAGGAACTAGGAATAAACCCAAATAACCAAGAACTGAACCAGAGCAAAATAAAAGAAAGAAGAGAAAAGGAAGAAAAGGAAAGGAAAGAGGCCAGCTATATATAACTCAGTTGCTGCCTTCAACCATAGTCCTGGCAGAACATTTCTGTCTTATAGGCCCTGTGGAAATGAGATAAATCCTGCAGGGCCCTGATCTCACTGGACAGAGTATTCCCTCAGACAAGGGGGAACAGACAGGGGCTATAAAAAGGAAGGAAGGGGAAATGGGAGGAGGTTCTGGTAGGAGAAGGTGGCAAAAACAGATGACAGATTGCAGTGCTGTGGCTGTACTCCTGTGTAACATAGGGTAACCCTGAAGTGGGTGAGATGAATCACATCTTCAGGGATCTCTGTGGTGGAATAAAGAACCTGTCTTAAAAAAGCAGTGACTGGGCTTGTGATATCAAGAACCCGTGGGCTCCAGGTATGGTATTCCTCTGCCCCCAAAAGGTGCTGCACTGTGGCTGCCTACACTGAGTAGAGCACCCGAAAACTTGCTGCTGCATTGTGGCTCCAAACTAAACAACAACAAGATGCAGCCGCAACGGGATGGCTAATTCTTTAGGAGGAGGTGTTGGTGACCACCATGCTTACAGGTAGGCTACCACCAGCCAGTGATAGCTTTAAGATTCAAAGCAGGAGTTGGATGCAGAGGGGGAAACAAACAGTAATACTCTGTCCTTGGTTTCCAGTATGATTTGGCAAACCCATTGGTCTCCACCTGATCTTCCTGCTGTGGTAAGGAAAGGGAAAGGGAAAGGAAGGAAACATAGAGGGAAGGGAAACGTGTGACATAGCTGGTCTGGGATGCCTGTTTGAAGGTACTTGTTGCTGTGTTTATATCCCAAAATAAATTGTGGCATGTGCAATATATTTCTCTGATGTACTATTCCACTGAAGAAGACGTTTCAATGGCATTACAACTTTCTACCTTGAAAACCCATTATGGACTTTAACAGTTGTGTAATATGAACCCTGTAGCTTTGTGATCCACACCATCGGAACCTTGCTTGACTGCATTTTATCTTTAAATCTACCGTGAAGTCACCAAGGAAACTTAGTATTGTACCTCAAGGGCACACATAGAGATTCTGTGCCTTTCTAGTGTGCATAGAGACTTCACCGGTTGGATAACATCCTTGCAGCTTGTGGTATTTGAATGATGTTTGTTTACCTACCTTATATATGCAACTTGTTTACACTGATTGTAAGCTGCTATGTATGACACGGATTTATGGCATAGGAATGTTCCACCATGTTTTTAGATATTTTGATCGCACTGCACTTTAAATTTATTTTGCACCCTCTATGCGCGAGAGTAATTTTCTACACAGCAGTGCACAGTGGTTCTTTTGTCAAAAGACAAAATTATATATAAGTTTTGCCCTGTCATAAGTGAGCTACCAGGTTCTGAGCTTCCTTCACTTATAGGATGGAAAAAGAATAGGTCCATTGCTAACTTGTTAGTCAAAACTGATTATAAAGAACCATCTCAAATTCAGCCTGTTATTACAGGACATTGTAAGTGCGGTTCATGTTCTACTTGTCCTGTGACTTTGGAATGTAAAGAGTTTGTTACTGAATCTTATTCTGTAAAGTTGTCTGGTTTTTCAAATTGTAACTTTACCAATGTAATTTATGGCATGATATGTGGAATTTGGAATGTGGTATGTTGGGCACACAATTAGCCGATTCAAGGTCAGAATCTTGGAACCCATATCACGGATAAGGTCACATGTCATAGAAGCCCCTATGGTCTCCCACTTAACTGAGAAACAACATCATCCAGAATCTATGAGAATAGTAGTTTTGGCAGGGCCAGAGTGAGGGGGGAGCTGTGCAGGGGGCACGTGAGCACTCTGCGCCCCTGCCACACCCCCGCCCTCACCAGAACGCCCCACACCGGCGTGCACCCAGTGCATCGCGCAGTGCCCTCTTGGCACTATACCACTGAGTTTTGGAAACATTAAGCTTCAGTGGCAGTGGCTTACCTATGAAACAGATTTCTGAGACATGAAGCCTTTTTTACATATGCCTTTAATTGAATGATAGAGCCAAGAGGACTTAACCAAGGGTTAGAATTGGGAGTGTTTCTGTAAGCAGCTGTATGTAATTTATGTGGTTCACATATATGGTAGACCTATGCTTAATAACAATGCCCTGTTGTTGGGAACTATGGCTATTGATTATTTTAAAAAAGGAGATAGAATTAGGTGCAGGTAAGCAATAAATGGTGATTAGAGGTAGATGTATTAGCTTATGGGGAGTTTTGATCTCAACACTATTTACATATCATAAATTTATTTTGCAGAAGAGGGCCCATAGGAAAATTTTTGGATTATAAACCCATATAATAAGGAGGACATATTTTATTTAAAATAGTAAGATATTCATAAGAGTTTGGACAACATATGATCACATGTAAATTTGTGTTAACAATCACTATATATGTTTAATGTTTTTATTTTAGGAGGGGCCTAAGAAGGCAATTATGAGATTAACCTGGAAGTTAGCTAGCCCCCCCCTTTTGTGTATTTTGAAGCAATAACTCATATTTGAAGTATGATTTTGTACATATTTGAACTCATTTCAATAAAAATTATAAATGTACAAAATTGTGAAAATCACATCATATAAACTATTGCTTATGAAATTGTGTATTATGCATTGTGGATAAGATTACCCACGCTCTTCGTGGTTTAAGCCATTTAAAGAGCTTTATTACTGCCAAGCCTCCAGGTGGTGGCTGAAGATCTCTCAGAATTACAAATGGTCTCCAGCCAACATAGATCAGTTCCTCTGGAGCAAATGGCCACTCTGGAAGTTATACCTGGCTGATGTCGGTCTCTTCCCCAGGCCCCCCCCCCCCCCCCCCCCCCAAATCTGGAATTTCCCAACCCAGAGCTAAAAACCCTATTGAACTACATGTATCCTCATGGGTTACATATAACTTTCTGCAGTGGGGCAAAGGGCTGCTCCTTTGGGCTGTTTCAGATTGGGACAGTAGTTCCAGGGAAGATTTAAGCAACCTCTTCTGATAGGTCTCAGTCCCAATCTGAGTTTAGACCCCACAGAGAATCTTTCAACTGGGAATTGGCCAATCATGTGTGCTTGACAAGGCCAGAGGATTGCCTGAGGAACAGTTAGGTCCTTAGGTTTCTAGCATTTTCTTATCACAAGGAAACTGAGACTATATAAAACAACCTTGGTGGTCTCCCATCCAAATACCAACCAGGGCAGACCCTGCTTTTCCACGTTCACTGGGTATTTATCAGGGATGCCCAAACTCGATCAGCTGCCTGTGGATGATGCAAACTTAGAAGGGTCAGCCATCACTTCCCCAGGCCAATTAGAAAGGCAAACCCAAACTGGAATGCTTAGCTGTCAACAAGAGCCACCTAGGAGAGAACTGCTTAATGTTGTTGAAAAGGATTTTGAAGATTGTTAGTGAAACAGCTACTAACTGCAACAGTGCTTGCTTTATCCCTTGCTTCCAGACCTCTAAAGTGTGAAAGTCTTTCTCAACAGTAAGGTGTTTTGGTTGCTAGCCATGCAAATAGATCAGTCATTAACGTTTGCACAGGGGGAAAGGAGCGATAGCAGTCAGGAAATTTTTAGAACTGCCTGGTAGAATGTGCCCAATGACAATCTGTGGGTCTCTTACTCTGCCACCTTTAATGGTGCTGGGCTCAAATAGAAGAGAAGTCCATGAAGTGCAGATTGCAGGTTTAGGCAGCCTCAATTTACTTGGGGGCTGTGCATGAAAGAGAAAGGAGAGTTAACCCTTCCACCCGGCACTCGCTGAAGTATAGGGCAACCACCTCAAATACAAAATTTTGGATGTTGTTAAAGAGCAACTGTTTCTCAGTTATTTTGTTTTCTTGTTCACTGTGCAGGTTGGATTTTCAACATCAAACATGAAAATGTTTTGGGAAGGCTCTGAAAGCCACTCTTGCACACAATTAGAGAGGTAGGCTCCAAATTCTTTTCTCTGTGGCACATCCTGTTTTTCTTCTTAGATTTTGGCTATTGTTGTTAGGGAAGCTGATGTCTGGAACAAATTTAGAACATCACAAAAATATCTTAAGAGATGCTGATGGTGCAGTAACAATAAGCAGTGAATGTGCTACTTAAGGAAAAAATTGTTTTCTTGAGAGAAAAATATCAGGCTTTGGATGACAGTGAAGTTCTTACAACCTTGTGGTTACACATAAAGAAAAAGAGGAGTTGGTTTTTATATGTCACTTTTCTCTCCCTTCATGGAGCCTCAAAATGGCTTACAACTGCTTCCCCTCCCCACGACAGACACCTTGTGAAGAAAGGTGGGGCTGAGGGAGTTCTGAGATAACTATGACTAGTTCAAGGTCACCCAGCAGGCTTCTTGTGGAGGTGTGAGGAAACAAACGGGGGCTCTCCAGATTGGAGTCTGCCACTCTTAACAACAACACCACACTGACTCACAAAAATGTGTGCAAGGAACAGGGGTGGCCTAAGACCATTTGGTCTTGAGTCAACAAAACACTCCCAAGTGAAATGTCTCATTTTGCTGAGTCATGTTGAGCACCAACTGTGGGAAGTTTTGATGTGGACAGTTCTTTGAAATGTGCAGGTGTGTTAGCCCACAATAGGGTTTGTGTAGAATGGCCTGTTGGAATGTGCCCAACAGAGTTCAAATGTATGTGCCTCCCACACTGCTACCCTTAACAGTGCTCCAAATCTGCTACTAGAGCTCAAATAGTGGAGAGGTCCATGACATGCAAATTAGAGGCCCAGGTAGCCTCAGTTTGCCTTGGGGCCATACAGAAAAGAGAGGGTCATGGTGAAATCCTCTAGCCTTCAGTCTACTTTGTTGTTTGGACTCAGTAACCCTCCTTCCTCTGCCTACGAAACACAAATGCTCAGTGAAATGATCCCATAGGGTAGCCCTCAGTCTTTCTGTAATAACTGTCTCATACTGGTCCTTCATAGTGGACTCTGACACAACTAGTGCTGTAGTAATTCATGCTCATTTGTTGAGCAATATCCATAAATGTTCTGCCAAATCAGCACTGAAATTGTGACTACAACCTCCCAGTAATTGCAATTGGGAAAATTTAATTCTTCCCTGGGCTACAGCATCTCATTCCTCTTGCAACATTTGGATATATGGATGTGCAAACATTATAGGAAACTATGGGAAAGTCTTTTGGGGGGGCATAGAATTTCTGCCCACAGAATGCCAGCTGCCCCATCTTTTGGCAGCCAGAAATGCCTCCAATTGTGTTCCTGGCGGTCAAGGCCAGAAACACGAATTTGTGTGTGTGTGTGTGTGTGTGCATTTTAGACTGCTGCATGGGAAGGAAGGAGGAATATCATAGAACCACCCCTATAACCACTGTTCAGGAACCAAGCCAGTACCTATGACCTCCTTGAACAAGGAGCAAAATTCATTCTAGTCAAGACTGTACCATTTGTGCAATGTTTTGTTTTAGCTGCATGGTACGAAAATAGTTTCAATGCTTTAGTGTTCAGCTAGGGATGTTACAATTGTCTTACAGCTAGGGTGATAAAAGGCACTCTGTGCATGCTCATATGCTCTTTTTACTTAATAATATGACTTATTTTTATTTAGGCACTGCTTTTCTGGTTTGGGGTTCTTTTTCTTCCACATGCAGAAATTATATGAATAGCATTAGAAATGAGTGCAACAGATAGAAATGGGTGGTACTTAACTGGCATGCTTGAAATAAGATTGGGCAGGAATAGCACCAAGCTACAAATGGTCTGCTCATACCTCTGGCTACAATTTCGTGGGGGTTTTGTGCTGGTGTTTCTAAAAAAATTTGTACATAAACTCTGTGTGTGGACACATAACTGTTTTTCTCAGCAATGTGTGGATTTAATGTAACTTATAGATACCTACCAAAGACAGCCAGTGTGGTTAAGAGAGGGGGACTAATTCATATCCTCGTTCATGCTATGAAAGCTTGCTGGTGACCTTGGGCCAATCACTCAGCCATGATTGTTGTGGGAAAAAATGGAGGAAAGGAGAATGATATAGGCTACTTTGGGTTCCTGTTGGAGAGAAGGGCATGGTGCAAATATCATCACAACAACTCTCCGAGGTAGATTAGGTTGACAATACTACATGCTCACAGTGACTGGCACAAGGTCACCAGATAGCTTTCGTAACAAGTGAGTCCTTGCTGATCCTAGTCCAGCACTCTGACCACTGCATATTCTACATAGGGTTGCCAAATCTGGTTTGGGAAATATCTAGTCATTTGGGGGCTGAACCTGGGGAGTGGGAGGAATTTAACAGAGGGCCTTTCCCCACTTACCGTAAGCCCCGCGCTACTTGAGGAGAGTAGAGCGGGGTTCCTCCTCCCTCCCCACGGCAGGGGCGGCCACAGCGCAGCCGCCCCGACGCTGCCGCTGCCGCACCCCCTTAGCGCGCGGCATCCCAGGCGCTCTTCCAAACGGCACCTTTTGATGACCCCGCACAGAGCGCGGGGTCGTGGGGACGCCTGGGCGCACGCCTGGGATGCCACGCGCTGAGAGCAGCGCGCGGCATAGGGGGGATGGAAGGCCTAGAGATGTGATGCCATAAGGTCCATGCTCTTAAACTGCCATTTCCTCTAGGCCAGGGGTAGGGAACCTGCGGCTCGAGAGCCGCATGCGGCTCTTCTGCCCTTGCACTGCGGCTCCACGAGCCGAGCCGCCGGCTTCATCCTTGCCCGCCCTGCAGGCAGCAGGGTGGGCGCACCAATTGCCCGCGGCCGGCTGGGGAGCGCCGCGGGTTTCCCCTCTCGCCCGCCTTGTTCGAGCGGGGCGGGTGCTTTCCCGGCGGCCAGCAAGGCCTAGCCGCTGGCCCCATCCTTGCCCGCCCTGCAGGCAGCAGGGCGGGTGCATCCATGCACTTCTCAGAATGAGTGGAGTAAAAGGTAAAACCCCCCAATATATACAGTGTTATCTTTATTTTAAATGTCAAAAATTATTTGCAGCTCCAAGTGTTTTCTTTTCCCGTGGAAAAAGGGGCCAAATGGCTCTTTGAGTGTTAAAGGTTCCCTACCCCTGCTCTAGGCCCAGGGCAAGGGTGTCCAATTGTGGCACTCCAGATGTTAATGGGTTATGATTCCCATCGGTCCCTGCCAGCATTATGTCCCAGGCCTAGGGTTGCCAACCTCCAGGCGGGGCCTGGTGTTCTCCCAGAATTACGTTTGCAGACTAAGGAGAGCAGTTCCTCAAAATAAAAGAGCAGGTTGAGAGGGTGGATGCTGTGGCACCACAACCATGCTGGGCTCCCTCCCTGAACTCTGTCCTCCTCAGACTCTGACCCCAAATCTTAACCCCAGCTCCTGAGAATCAAGCCTCAACAAGGAATTCCTGAGGCACCTGTGATTTGACAGAACCTGTGAATAGGGTTACTTGTGGCCAAGGACACCCCCTGTCCTTGGGCGCTTCGAAGTACCTGAAGTGAGGGTCTCTTTCCGATTTGGCTCATTTCTTCCACCCCTATGCCTCTTTTGCATGTATATGGCAAGGTCAGCCACAGTCAGTAATTTATGGGAGGCCAGCAATGAGATTTAGGGTTGCTACACGAGGCAGGCAATGGCAAACCTCCCTGCTCATCTCATGTCATGAAAACCCCATGAGGGGTCGCCAGGAGAGGGTTATGACTGGAAGGCACACAACTATTTTTGTTTTCATTTTTTGCACGGAATTAAAATTAAACCTCACAACCGTCGTGAAGCTTGCGTGCATCTGTGCCTGCCATCCGCTTTTCCAACACCTTCAAATTCCCACTCATAGCTTCCAAAGCTGCAGAAACTAAAGATGCAGGCTGAGTCGTTTGTCCTAATCCACGCAGCCCTGACATCCTCTGGTTTTACTAACTGACGGGGCACAATTATTGCATTCCATGTGGCATTTTTTCAGGCCCCAGTTTGGTTTTGTATTAAAGGCAGGAGAGGTAGGGGGGAGATGGAGCCGCAGCGTCTCCAAAGCGTGCGCTGTCCCCGTCCCCGTCCCCCCCCCCCCCCCGTTGCAGCTTGCTCCAAAATCTGGCGCTTGTTCCCTCTCCAGGCGGGCGCTGCGCTTTCCTCCTTCCCTGCTGCATTGGGGCGAACGGGTCTCTTTGCATCGCCAGCAAGTCGGCCGTTCCCCTTTTCCCCACCAGTTTTCCCTCCCTTCCCGCCCCCTTCTTTCCGTGGGCTCTCGCTCGCTCTCAATTATTCCTTGCTGGCGTTCCCAGCGCAGAGGCTCCGATAGGGTTACATTGCATTCTCGCCTCCATTCTTGGCGAGGGCCCTCTCTTGGCCTCCGCAGCTCGTTCTCTCCCTTTGTGCCGTTGCCTGGTAACTGGAAGGGGGGGATGGGGCAGGCTCCTGGAGGGAAAGATGGAGGGGGGGGGGTCGGGAAGAGAGGGGGAGCGAGCGAGCAATTGAAGTGTGTGAGGTTTGTGTAATCCTCCAGGCAAGGCTCTGCATGTTGATTAGTTCCAGGCGGGCGAAAACCAAGACCAGCAATGGAGACCTGACCTGCTGGATTGGAAGGAGCTGCATTAGGGAAAGACGTAGGAATACCGTTGGCAAGGAGGAAAGAGGTGCCGGGTTGGATGCTTCGATAGAGGGTCTCCTTTCCCCGGAAGAAGCTCACCCCACAAGGCTAGAAAGTAGCTAGGTGTTCGGGTGTGCAACTGCACTTGCACGTGAGGCCTGTTCACAAGGGGACAGTGGATTAACGGATAATCTGTGTGCAGTGGACACTTGGTATTCCTTTATAATTTCTTCTGTTGCGTTCACTGGAAGGCACAAATCTAGTTATACTGACTGGTCTGGCTCAGTATAAGGTGTATTCTTGGGAGATCTGGCCAGCAAGGTCAGAACTGTCTACTCCATGCTGGCAGGGGCTGATGGGAATTGTAGTCCATGAACATCTGGAGAGCCGCAGGTTGCAGACCCCTGGTGTACTCAGACCAGGGGCCTATCTGTAGAAAATGGCACCCAGGGCAACCACTACTGACTTCCTTTCCCCCAACTCCACTGATATTCAGGCCGGGCACAACCTTCAACATTGGGTTCAGCTTGGCTTGGTCCAGTTTTAAACTGCAGGCTTCAAGCCTACAGTTTAAAGCTCAACCTAGCCAGGCTGAGTTTAAGATTGACAGAGCAGTCACTTTGCCACCTCCAGCTTTATCCTGCAGGCTCTGCCCCTCCCCAACTCCAGCTTTGTGGAGATGGAGCTTGGGGGCAAAGCCATGAACATGAAGCTGCTACATACAGCTCCAAATCAAGACTTGCAGTGGCTTGCCACAGTCGCAGGTTAAGGTATCTCACATCACCTTTTAGAGATGCTGGGGACTGAACCAGGGACTTTCTGAGATTGAGGGGGTGCTCTGCCACGGACCCACAGCCCCTCCACTGCATGTACAGCATGTGTATCCAGGTCTCGGTTCTCGGTTTCATTTGTCAAGCAAATGCCATTGGCTCTTTCTTACAAACAAATGTATGCGTGCACATGCCCACTGAATGTGGGTTCACTGTAATGTGTGAACAGGGCTTCTGTTTGTCTATGAAATATTTGTACATTTTGGATCCTTGCAGGGTTTTTGTAAGGGTGAAACCTTGCAGGGTTGTTGTCTGTGCAACAAAAATTAAAATTAAGTGGCACGTTAGGAACTAGTGACCTTTACTTCAAAATTTGTTTATTTATTTAAACATTTATACCCCACCTGTTCTTGAAGTTCAAAGCGACTTACAAAATCAGCTTTTGTGAGTCACATTCCCACTTTGTGAACGCGACTCCCAAAACATGTCCCTAACTCAGGCCATTTGCCTGTTCCTACTATAGCCAGCTACTTTACAACAGGATGTCCCCCACTTAATGGCAGGGACTCCCTGAGGAGGTAAGGGTGGGTGTGTGTTTGAGGGGGGTCCTCTTTGGAGGTTTTCAGAAATCACAGCAATATTGTGATGATTTTTGAGGACATTTAGCAAGACTCAAAATTCATGTGAGGGTTTCTGGGGGGCATTTTACAATAGCTTATACTCTTAACAGAAAAAGCTGCAAGTCGCATAAAGCCACAAAGGCATATTAGAAACATTTGAATAAAATAAATACTTGAAAGTGTTATGTAAGCTCCAAACATGATTATTATATATTCTCCATCTAAGAATACCAGGAGGTGTTTGGGGCAGCAAAAAAAATTAAAAAGTTAAAAATCAACATTGTGGCATTTTAAAGGCGAACTAGATCTTATTCTGTTTTGAGACATTTGTTTATTCGCTTGCTTCATTTACAGGCTAAATTTCTCAATGAGACTAAAAGTGGATTACAGAATGTAAAAACAAGTCAGTCAGACAGCTAAAACATCCTGATCAGCAACACAATAGAATTAGGATTACAGAATGGAAAAATAATGTAAAAACCTAACACAAGACCAACAAGGACATTTCCTTTGCTTCAAAATTATACAGGAGTCGTATGGATCCTAACAGTCTTAAGATTTTGTCTCAGCATGCTCAGGGGTCATACTGAGATAAACTGTTACACGTTATTAGTCATGAAGATACCATAGGATTCCTGTTTATTTTTGCTCTATCTAAGAAGACCTTCATCTCATGCTAAGAGGTAGCATAGTGTACTGGCTAAACTATAGACCCCAAAGTCCTTAGTTCAAATCTTATCTCTGCCATAAATTAACCAGATAACCTTGGAAGTCATCTAGTATATGTTATACTAGTAACCTATCTAACAGGGTTGTTAAAAAGATACTGTTATCATGTATACAAGGCACTTGGATAAAAATACTACGTATGATTTATTCAGGTCTCCTTACTGCTTACACAACTTGAAACATCTTCTTGAGTCACTTCATTTGAAGTTTGCCCAAAATTTGCCCATACAGATTTCTCCAATGAACCAATGTGAGTTCCGATCAGAAGTCCCATGTCAGTCAACAATTTCCCAATCTCGATGTCATTGCGTCGTGTACATTTCTTAAGAGTATTTCAACCAGCAAAGCACAAGATCAGTCATATACCCATCAAGAGTGATGTGTTATAATTGCTAAACCATATATTGTGAAAGGGAAGCTGTTGACTGAGCAGCGGCCTCAGATGAAGGCAGACAGCAAGAGCCAGTGAGGTGTAGTGGTTAGAGTGTCAGGCCAGGGGCTGTGGCTGAATGGTAGAGCCTCAGTTTGGCATGCAGAAAATCCCAAGTTCAATCCCTCGCACCTCCAGTTAGAAAGATCAGGCAGCAGATGATGTGAAAAACCTCTGCCTGCGACCCTGGAAAACTGCTGCCAGTTTGTTTAGAGGCAATATTGACCTTAATGGGCCAATAATCTAATTCTGTTTAAGACAAGTTCATGTGTTCACTAGGATCTGGGAGACCCGGGTTCAAATTCTTGGTCCACCGTGGAAGCTGGCTGTGGGAATTTGGGCCTGTTGTATGCTCTCAGCCTATCTTACCTAATAGGTTTATGAGGATAAAATGGAGGGAAAGAGAATGATGTAGGCCATTTTGGGTCTCCACTGAGGAGAAAGGTAGGGTAGAAATGAGGTAAATTGAGGTGACATTGGACATACCGGTATTTATTTATTTACCTCATTTTTACCCTTCTCCTCAACGGAGATCCAAAACAGCCTACATCATTCTCTTTCCCTCCCTTTTATCCTCACAAATTCTTTAAAAATCAGCAATTTTTGTCTCTAAGATGTCACTAGACTTCTGTTTGGCTGCCACAGGGTAATTCAGCCAGCCTTCTGGAATTCTCTCCTATGAGCCTACCAAGCAGTTTTAGTTCACAGGCCCTTTTCCATGTTTTGTCACTTTCTGAAGCAAGAAGAATGCATACTGGAGACTGGGCTTTTTTGGTGCCAAGAATTTGGAATTTTCCCCACAGAAAATTGCCTGATGCCAAACCTGTTGTCTACTAGGCATCAGGCAATGAAATTGCCATGTCTCCAACCATCTGTAAATGTCACAGACCAGGCCTTTCCTGCTTCCCCCTCTGGCCACAACCTACTGAGCCCCCCATGTTGTTTCTGGGGTCAGTAAGCCCTCAGGAACAACGTATAGGGCAAGGTAGGGGTCTACAGTGGGATAAGGGGATTTGTGGAAATCACCAGCCTCTCTTCATTGGATTGGATTAATTAGATGCTCTCAAATTCAAGTATTTTATCCCTCTCCCAAAACTTGAGGGCATCCAATGAAGCTGATGGGCAGTAGATTCAGGACGAACAAAAGGAAATACTTTACAAAATTAGTGATTAAAATATAGAATTCACTGCTAGAGGAGATCATGACAGTCATAGGCATGGAAGGTTTTAAATGGGGATTAAAGAGATACATGGAAGAGAGATCTATTAGTGGCTACTAGCCATGGTGACTAAACAGAAACGCCACATTCAGAGGCAGTAAGCCTTTGAATACATGTGCTGGGGTGGAGGGCAACATCAGGGGAAGGCTTCAGTCTCTGTGCCATGTTATTGGCCCTTCAGAGAACTGGTTAGCTACTACGTGAGGCAGGATGCTAAACTACATGGACCACCAGTCTGATCCCTCACGTCTCTTCTAATGTTCTTATGCTATGCAAGCAGAAATTACCATCCACTGGCAGAACTGCCTGGATGGATACATTCCAGATTTACTTTTCCACACCGTTTGCACAGTTATTTGTGCTGCTTTGTGGCTTCGGTTTGTTACTGTTAAATTAGAAGACAGTTGTTTCTGCTTAGGTCTTTATTTTCTTTTTATTGCTACTTTCTTTACTTTGCTTTGGTTGTTTTTATGCTGCTGGATTTATTAGTTTCACTGATTCATTATTCAAAACAGATTTTTGTAAGCTGCTTCAAAAGTTGTTTTTTTTAGTGAGAGTGTGGGGTATGTTTAACAGCCCCATCCAAAGCAGAGGCGTTGGGGAGGGGGAGATAGCCATCAGGAGGTGGCGCGGGCCTACACTGGCAGATTTGCCCTCCCTGGGCCACTTACTTCAGTGAAGAGATACCCGGATGCAGCGCAGAACACTGCTTCAGCATCCCCATGTCACTGGCATATCAGGGGCATTTCAGAGGCATGGCTGGGTGGAGCGGACATTAGTTGGCTTCCACTTAGGGCTTTGCATCCGGATATGTGGTGGCCTGGGGTTTGGACTTTTTTTGGGGGGGGGGGGGGGGGGGTTTTGGTTTGTCTTTTGCCTCCCTGCACCACCAGAAACTAGCCCTCCGCATGGGGTAAGGTGGTGAAAAGCTCTCTGGCGGCAGCAAGGCCCTGGCTGCCAAGGGCTCCGGATTGGGCTGCCCATAAATTAACAAACACAAATAAACTTAAATAAGTTACTTTCCAAGGGACTGAAGGAGATGAGAGAATTACCATAGAGCACTTTCTCCAGTTGGAAGACCAAAGAAGTGGTGGATGGACAGCATTGCTGAAGACATGCGTACTGTCAACCTTACCCCAGAAAATGCCCACAATCAAGCTATTTGGCGAAGAAAATGTCAGTGCTGACCCCTTCAAGGGGGATACAGCCCAAGAAGAAGAAGACTTCCTCCAACTATCTATAATCAGATAAAAAATAAGAATATAATGTATGTAAAATACAAGATGTTAAATTCATCAGCCACCTAAAATTGTTAAAACTTAGACATGGATTGAAGCCTAAGAAAAGACTATTTGGAAAATCTTTATTACAACTCTGTGGTTCCACATACGTGCCTAATGTTTATACAGCTTGCATGCTTTCAGGGTTTTCAACTCCTGAACCACACAGAAAACCAAAGTATAAATGTTTTAATAAATACATAAAAATAAAACCCCTTAAATGCAGCAGGATTGTCAGATGTTGGGTTTGGGAAGCTATTTCCAAGATTGAAGGAGGTACCTGAATATCTGGGCTGGAAATACCTTTGTGCATGTGATAACAAACAATTATGTGTCTATTTACTTAATTTGTATCCTGCTTTTCTCCCCAGTGAAGATCAAAATTCACTTACTTTTGTTCTCCTCCATTTTATCTTTATAATCACCCTGCGAAAGTTATTATAAGGTTAAGAATGTGTGACTGGATGGCAGAATGGGGTTTTGAATTTGGGTCTGTGAGATTCTAGTCTGATGTTCCAACCAGCGCTACAGTGGTTCTAATAAGAACATAGGGCCAATTCTATAGGCCATGAGACTTCTTTTCCTGCATTGTTCAGATAACATTGGAAGCCTCCAGCTAGGTATGAGAAGTCCATCCCATAGCATTTTTCTCATCAGAGCCTTGTTTTCAGAAATCACTGGCATGATCTCTAATAGTGCAAAGCATGACCCATGTTGTAGCAACCTCCACATAGCAACAGATACATCCAAATGGGTCTCAAGAGTTATATTATACCCTCTGAAGAATGAAATTGTAGGCTGAGGTGGCAGAATTGTGGACTCTATCAGCAGATCAAACATATTTTTGAAGCCTTCCTGTATGAAAAATCTCTTCCTGTACATAATAAACCCACTATTGAAAGCAGAGTGACACCCACATAAACACACATAGCTATCTTATACTGCATTAGACTGTTTCGTCTCTCAAGATCAGTATAATCTTCTCCAAAAATCCCCAACATTTTTGAGCCTGCAGGCACCTTTGGAACATTGACACAGCATGGTTAGCGCAACCACAAAATGGCTGCCACGGATAGCGGCTGCAGGGGTGGAGCCAGCCACAAAATGGCTGCTGCCACAGATACCTTCACTCACACAGTGAAGATCCCTGGGTTGAGGTGGCCGCTGCTTCCAATGAATGTTTTTTTAAATCTTCACAGCCAATCAAATCTCCAATGGATAATCAGAAGCCTTGCTGGACAGAAGTCCCACCTGGCACTGCCCACTTTCAAAAAACACGGAGAGAGGAAAGGTGGCAGTGGGCACCATGTTGCTCATGGGCATCACATTGGAGCTTACTCAGACTGGCAATGGCTTTCCAGGATCTCAGGTGGAATTATTCCTCTTATCATTTACTGCCTGATCCCTTTAACTGGAGATGCTTGGGACTGAACCTGGGATCTTGTGCTTGCCAAGATGAGGCTGAGCCATAGTCCCTTCTCCACTTCAGTGGATTTTAGAGGGTGTGCCTATGCTTCAGATGTGTCTGGAGTTGGCTGTCATCCCTGACATAGACCCCTCCCATTGGGCAAGCCACAAATAACCCAGAACTCTGAAAGTGAAGAGAAGGAGGCAGCAGGTAATCTGGAGTATTGGCCAACCCAACAGAGCAGGTTGTGACAGGCCCCAACCAAGTAATAGCACCCACCATTGCTAGACAAGTGACTGGAGACATGGACAGCCTAGTGTTGAGGTCTATAAGTGTGAAGGCCAGCAGCTTGGAAGTGCCAGGGTAAAAAAAAAATATGGAAGAGGGGAAGGCTGGGCCTGCTACCTCAGAAGCCCAAGAGGGAGAGCAAAAGATTGACAGCCCTGAGTGTGGTTATCCACTTTGCTTTTATCACATCCATAAAGAAGTGGGGCTGAACCCTGATTGGAGCCTGTATCTATGGCAGTGGTTCTCAACCTTCCTAATGCTGCAACCCTTTAATACAATTCCTCATGTTGTGGTGACCCCCAACCCTAACATTTATCCATTTTACAGATGGAGAACACTGATACAGAGAGTCTTAGGCGATCCCTGTGAAAGGGTTGTTCGACTCCCAAAGGGGTCGCGACCCACAGGTTGAGAACCGCTGATCTATGGGATAGTCGTAAGTGTGGTATATAAGGTTGGTTGAAAGTCAACTCTACAGTGTGAAATCATAGTATGTACAATAGAAAGTGTGCATGCAACAGAAGTCACCAAGCAAGCAATTATTTGCACACAAGGCAGCTAGCAGTCATAGGCTGATTTCCCACTGAAAATTAAATGTAGATTAATCCAAGTTTCAAAGTAAACCGCACCTTTTAATCATGGTTTCATCGTCCTCACTGCGCCATGTTTGACTTGAAGACATCTGGGCCTGCCTCAAATTCCAGCAATGCAACAATTCCCACTGCTGTGCGATTGGCTTGCCAGGACTCTCCTGATTGGCTGTCACGCCATGTTGGGGCGGAAACTTTTCATCATGTCATCACGTCATCACATCCTCTCGCGAAGACGTAATCTCAGTCAGATGTTAGAAACAAAGAACTAGAGAGTCTTATTACCGAGTGTTCTCGTTCTCTCATTTCCTCATCAGAGCGGTTAAGCGTGAGACCGAATCAGAAGAACATAAGAAGCCGAGTGAAACTAAACCTAACCGCCGCGCCCCCCCCCCCCCCCGTGCGCGCATTGTGCATTGGTCACTGCACTCTGATTGGCTGGAAGCATTTGCATCATTGTGTATGGCGGGAAATTGAAAATCAAATCAGATGCCTGAACCTCTCCATGAATCTGGATTGGTAACGTGCTCTGCAAAAAAGTTGCACAAGCAACCAGGTTCTGGGGGAACGCGGGATAAGGGGAGGGGAGCGACAGAGCAGGGATTGATCTGTGTTCCAAGGTTCAGCAGTAGGGAGGTTGCAAGGAAACCTTGATATTTCGGGGGACTATCCTAGGATAAATCGTCAGTGAGGAAATCGCCGTAGACTGTATAACTTGTGAATTTACTAAGTCTACAGTATATACACTTATGGGGCTGTATTTCAGTAATGCCCCTTTTGATGTACCTTCAGTGGCAAAGTTCCTATCTGAGGTCTGTAAATTGAACTCTTGATCAGTGTGAAGTTACCTTTACTATTTTAACTGTATTTTAAATTAGTCTGTTTTGTATGCCAATAAAGGCTTTCGAATCGTTATCCAATGTACCTTCAAGTATTTTTCTCATACAGTAATGAGTACATTCATGAGTTCTAGTAACTCTTCTACAACTGCTTCCCTAATCTCCACAGGGTCAGCTATTAATTTAGTATTAAAAACCCAACATGAGTGACCAGCTTCTGGATATGTTCTGGCTTCAACAATCTTCGGAGGCTCGTGAATGTCTGGTATTTTCAGTGTTGGTCAATAAGTCACTTAAAAGATTGTTTTTACAAAAATCAAGTCGGACTTCATTTGTCTCTACAAGGAGGTAGTAACGTAACACTGTCTTTTTAAGTTGTGGTACTGCAGCCCAATTTCAAATATTGAAACTACACAGCACGTCTCTGCCTGTTGCACTTTGAAGTATATGTGTTCTGTCTTCCTCTGAGAAACTAGTAGTTGCAACTTGCCATGGCCTCAGCAAGAGAATCTATAGTATGTGCAATAGAAAGGGGTGTGTGCATCTGAGATACAGCCTCATAGATCTATATATTGTAGACTTAGAACATTCACAAGTTATACAGTCTATTACTATTAACCTTATTGTGTGCAAATAATGGCTTGCTTGGTGACTAGGTTGGGAATACCTGGAGATCTGGGTGGGTGGGGGGTGGTAAAACTTGAGGAGGGTGGTGTTTGAGGAGGACTTCAGTGGAGGTTTAATATAATAGAATCCACCTTCCAAAGTAGCCATTTTCTCTAGGGGAACTAATTTCTGATGCCTGGGGATCAGTTGTAATAGCAGATCTCTAGCCACCGCCTGGAGGTTGGCAACCCTATGTATAAGGGAGGCATCCATGCCAGGTTGGGGTGTGTGTGTAAGGGCTCAAACCCAACCAAGATGGCAGAAGGTGGGTGAGGCAGTATAGCAAAGAGGAAGCCTCATCAGGATGGCAGTTAATATGCCCTCTGTGTCCGTTTACAACACCCAACGCACTTCAGGAGCAGCAGTGGCGTAGGAGGTTAAGCGCTCATGTATCTAATCTGGAGGAACCGGATTTGATTCCCAGCTCTGCCGCCTGAGCTGTGGAGGCTTATCTTGGGAATTCAGATTAGCCTGTACACTCCCACACACGCCAGCTGGGTGACCTTGGGCTAGTCACAGCTTTTCGGAGCTCTCTCAGCCCCACCCACCTCACAGGGTGTTTGTTGTGAGGGGGGGGCAAGGAGATTGTCAGCCCCTTTGAGTCTCCTGCAGGAGAGAAAGGGGGATACAAATCCAAACTCCTCCTCCTCCTCCTCCTCCTCCTCTTCTTCTTCTTCTTCACAGGACAGATGTGAGGATAAAATGGAGAAGGGAATTATGTAAGCTGCTTTCAGTCCTCATTGGGGAGAAGGGCACGATGTAAATGAAGTAAATAAACACACGTTACTTTATGGAAGAATGGGCTGTATCGATTGAGTTTAGTTGCTAGGTGTCTTTTTAGTGCCATGTAATAAATGCACATATCAGATTTATTTTTATTTTTCATACATACATATGTATGGGTGTATGTACTGTGATACACACAAGCAATTTCTGCCAACTGGGTATGTGTGTATGAGTATAAACTTAGAATTTGTTAGGCTCCCTAGGAACTCTTTATCCCACAGTTATTTAAAATACCTTTTAACAATCCCTCAGCTGATATCTTGTTTTGGTTCCTTCACTCCCTGGGAGACTATCAGTGTAATTCTAAGCAGAGTTATACCTTTCTAAACTCAGTTACTTCAATTCACTTAGAACAGGGGTTCCCAAAATGGGCAGTATTGCCCTTGAGGGCGGTGGAGTTACCTAGAGGGCACTTAGATGTAAGGGGGTGAAAATGAGGTGCTAGGAAATGGGCCTTTTCATCTGTTCACTTATTTGTAATAGATTAAGTTATGGACAATGCTGCCAAATCTGGAGGAAACTATCAGATTTTTTTCTGACTTGGAAAAGCTGGTATCACTGGGTTCATCAATTTTGTTGAATAAATCAACCTAAAAAGTTTTAATTGGATCTTGAATAAATGTACGTCATTGTTATTGCTTTTAATTTAATTGTTATTATCTTCCTTAGTGAGTCATGCAAACCATTATTCTGAATATTGCTTTTTATAGGGTAAGGTAGGGGGCACTGGGGATAAGTTTATGAAACCAAGGAGACGGCAGGCTGAAATAGTTTGGGAACCATTGGCTTAGAAGTAAAACTGTATTTAGGATTGTGCTGTTTTTTTCTCCATTCCCTAATGAGGAAGATGACCAGAAGGTCATTTTTACGAGGTTACCAGAGGTTCACTTTTTGTACAATAGGTGTGCAATTGTTACTCATGGGTTGCGCAAGCCCTTGATGGCTTCTCTGATGTAGTGAGACTCATTTTCCCAGTAAGTTTGCAAGTTTTCATTCCACAATTATTTTCTTCTTTTGTGTGTGCCAAGTGAAATATAATTAAATGCCATATAAATGTGTATTGGCCAATGCCTGTGAATTTGTTTGTGAATTTCAATGGCCTCCCTGTGCAGTCTGCCATAGTAACCTTCTGAATTGTCCAGAATTTCAGTGTTTTAAAATAAAATGTTATTTCCAGTTTTCTTTAGGACATGTTCTGCTAGTAGATCACAAATACCAAGATAAGTTCAACAAGAAAGAAGAGACTTTGAGAATTTACAAAGCTTGGCTACCAGTACTTAAAAACACCAGAATCAAAGGCCAAGGGCATGCTAAGTTCATGGACAATGAACTCCACCCAGACACAGGATTTGCATTCATCAGTACTGCTGCTGCTGCAGGGAATGCAAATGTGACTACAAACAGACTTCTCTCTGTAACACACCTCTGGAGATGCCAGCCACAGATGCAGGCGAAACGTTAGGAACAAGATCTACCAGACCACGTCCACACAGCCCGGAAAACCCACCACAACAAAAAAGACCTACATTTGAGAAATCCTTGTGGGGCAACACAATTCCTTTCCCCCCAAAAAAATATGGAGTAGGGATAGCACCCTCCCTCCCCATGGTTTTCTAATTCCAACCCCTGTCCTTTAGTTCTATATGGAAAAGACACAGACTGCTGAAACAGTGTTGCAGTTATCCCTTGGGGCCACCTCCCATGGCTGCCCCCTGGAGTAGGGCCCAGAATGACTGCATTTTCGAAGGATAGTTTCATTCTGTCCAGATGAATGAGAAGAGGGGCTGTGACTCAGTGGCAGAGCATTCAGGGAGTCCCAAATTCATTCCCTGGCATCTCCATTTTTAAAGATCAGATAGGGGATGGTGGGAGAGCCCACTGCCTGTTGGAGCAGACTATACTGATGGACCAAGGATTTCATTCAGTATATGGCTGCTTCATCTGTGTGTTTTTCCCCCTCCCCCATCCGTGGTATATTATAAAATACAGCCTTGGATTAGCGACAGTTTCCACCCCTGCGTTTCTTTCCTGTGGTTTCCAAGAAGGGAACGCTTTGCTCAGGAATCCAGTTCCTCCGGGATCCGATCCGTCTCTTCCTTCCCTTCCCCGCCCCCCCCCCTCCCCGATTCTGTTGCTCCTGAGTCTTGCCTTGCCAAAAAAAGCTCCAGGCATCTCCCATTCCTTTGTACTGAGGATGGAGAGGGGAGGAGGAATCGCAGGGAAGCTGGGCGAAGAAAGGCGCAGGGAGAGGGGGAGAGGAGCGCAGGGGCGGCTGGCGGGGAGGGGAGGGGACGCAGCCCGGACCTCCGTTCCAGCCACGGCCAGACCTGGAGACAGATCTTGTGCCCCCCCCCCCACTCCAAAAATGTTGGTCTCTCTTCCTCCCGTCGCCTGATCAGACACCTCAGGGCCCCTTTCTTGGAAAGAACCTGCTTTGCGCAAGGGCACCCCTCCAAATAAAACGGGGAGGGGGTGGTGTGTGTGCGTGTGTTTCAGCGCTGAATTGCCTGTTGCAATGGGGATCGTGGCCGGTTCCGCGACACACCTACACGGTGCCCACGAGTGCGCCAGGAGGAGGCCCTTGTGGCGCGCAACCCACGGGGGCTTCCAGGCGCAAACATCTATCTGGCGAGCGGTGGGGGCGATCCATGCGCTCCTGCGCGGAGGGAGGGGGCCGGGTGTTGGGAGCGAGGGGAGGAGGGGGGAGCTTGTGCTTTCGGAGCTCTTCGGAAATGGGAGGTGGCCACGGCGGCCGGCGGCGGCGGCGGCGGGCAGGCACGGGCGGCGGCGGCGCCTGAAGCCGAGGGGGGGTGCAGCGGGGGTGGAGGCCGCCGGCGACTGCGAGGGCAGCCTGCTCTCCCGCCCCCTCCTCCGCCCCCTCCTCCGCGTCGCCAAAGGAAGAAGAGGGCGGAGGGAAGCGAGGGGGGGCCGCTGCCGGCGCCGCTCCAGCTGGCCGGCCGAGTCTCCTCCGCGCTCCTCCGCCTCCATTCCCCCCTTCATTCGACCTCCCCTCCGGAGCGCGGTAAGTGCCTGCTGTCCCCGGGCGCCCCCCGGCTCTCTGCCGCCACCCCCGCCTCCGTCTTGAATGGGGGGGGGGGGCTCGGCCAGCCATTCTCTTGAGATCGAGATTTGGAGCCGGGGGTGGGCGGGAGGAAAGTTCGGGGGGGGGGGGTCTGAAAGCCGATTAACCCTTTTTGCATCGGGAAGGAGACTGGCTCTTTCCCCACTCGCACCTCTGCAGAAGAGGATCCGCGCCTGAGGATAGGCAGGATCAACTCCGGGGGGTCCGAGAGACCGACCCCGCTCCGATCCCCCTCCCCTCTAAGCGGAGCCTCAGGTCTGTGCTCCCCACCCCTCCCCCGGCTTCGTTCGGCCTCTCCACCGAGCAGCCGTCCTCCCCAATGGAGCCCCATAAGCTCGGCTGCTCCGTCAGGCCCCAGAGAGCTCAGGATTCCGTCGAAGCGGGAAGCCGCCTTTCCAGAAGGCCCTCCCTGGAGGGTGGGAAGGGGTTCCGATGGCTCGAGGGGCACGGGGAGGGGGACATCCCGTGAGCCCCGCACCGTGACATGGTGGACGCGGTGACTGATGTGATAGAAGTGAGCACAGTTTCGTCCAATGCAGCCGGCCAGATCCTCCCATGCAGAGTTCCTCCGCGTCTGAAGCTAGATGAAATCGGTGTGCTGAAGCTGGAGTTTCTCCGCATAGGATCGCAGTGAATGCACATTCGGGAGGGTGCTTCTCCCTCGGAGACGAATGAGAGCCTGGGGGGCTCGTTTCTTAGAATATGGCTTGTTTCCTGGCATAGACCATCACGGGTTCCCAGGCAATTGTTAAAGTCCAGTGCTGCCCCCCCCCCCCCCCCACGTCATTCCTCTTTCTGGGTCCACTGGTAACCCTACAAAATAAAAACCTCCTCCATTTTGCATCCTTTTGCACACACAATATAGTTTACAGATATCCTTTTGGTCATAGGTGTCAAACTCACAGCCCTCCAGATGTTATGGACTACAGTTCCCATAATCCCCTCCCAGCATGATGTTGGCAGGGGATGATGGGAACTGTAGTCCATAACATCTGGAGTGCCGCGAGTTTGACACCTGTGCTTTTGGTCATCCTTACAACAGCCGTCTGAAATAGGCCACATTGATTGCAGACACAGTGCAAATGGGCTGGGGCAAATAGTGGTTGATTGTATTTAGGATGTTTATATGCCATTAAAGGTTTTGTATTTGTATTTGTTGTATTTAGGATGTTTTTCATCCAGTGCTTCTTTCAAGGCTCTTAGGTGGCCTATGTTGTTCTGTCTGACTCCATTTTATCCTCACAATAGCCCTGTGAGGTAGGTTAGGCTGAGAGAGAAGCTGATCCAGAGTTATTATGTGGGCTTCTGTGGCTGAGTGGGGATTTGAACATGTGCCTCCCAGATCCTAGTCTGTTGCTGTAACCACTACACCTGTGTAAAGTCACCTGCTGAGTTGCTTGCTCCAATTAGATTTTAGTGGTGGATTTCCTGGCTTAGGACTCTCAGATCCGTAGGACTCTCAGATCCTAAGCCTGTTGCTCTAACCACTGCACCTGTGTAAAGCGACCTGGTGAGTTCCTAGCTCCAGTGGGATTCCAGTGGTGGATTTCCTGGTTTAGGACTCTCACTCCAAGAGCTCGCTCAGATGATGGGTTCCATTCTTTGACGCAGGAACACTACAGAATCTTAGGGAAGGCATTTCTCACCTTCACACAAACCCACGCAAGATATCTTCTTGTCTTGCCAGGCCGCATAATCCCAGAAATGTCTTCGCTCAGCTGAGATTCTTCATATCTTTTATTTTGTGAAAAAATAGTCTTGACAACTATGGCTGCGGAAGAAGGGAGGGGAAAAGCTTCTCTACTAGGTCACTGTCTCTGTCAGTGTGTGTGTGTGTGTGTGTGTGTGTGTGTGTAATGCCATTATGCTCTGTAATATAAATGTATATGTGTGTGTAATAAAATGTATATGTATTTACAGTGTATACCTAGCAAAAGAAAATGGCTCTCTTCCTCCTCCTGTGCTGTTTTTTAAGCTTTTTCTAATTGATTCTTTTGTGCCCCCCAATACAGGCTTCCAGGACTTTTTATTTACTTTGATATTTATGCCCACTTTTATTCCCTGTGGAGACCCAAAGAGGCTTAGCACATTCCCCCTTCCCTCTGTCCATGTTATCCTCATCACAACCATTCCGGTGAGGTTGGTTAGGCTGAGAGAGAAGGTTATTCAAGCTAGCTTTTATGGTAGAGGAGGGATTCGAACCTGGATCTCCCAGATCCTAGTGTGACACCCCACGTGCCATTATTTGTGAAGTCCCTGAAAAGAAAGGCTTAAAATGGAGACAGGGAGGGTAAGAACGACAGGGGAGCAGGGAAGGGATGGAGACCGGCCAAAACATTGTGGTGTCTTAGGTAGAAAGTCAGGTTAGCATCTCTGTACTGGTAACTATAACAACTACGTTCCTCTAACCATTACACCACACTACGTGCAGCGGAATGAGGTGGCAGGTTTCTAAGGTGGTAGAATGGGCTGTGCCACATCAAACTGTGAGGTGGTGGGAGGCAGTCACGTAATATGTTTCCATTAAAAAATAAAAGGAACACATTGTGGAGAAAGGGAGACACATGTTGTGCTAGTTTTCTGTTAGCAGGGTGTTACTGATGAGAGCGAACTGAGAAGAATGTAACCCCCTCCATAGCCTGAAATGGTATGGCTCATTCTACCACCTGAACTCCTCGCCAATACCTTCTGCTTCAGGTCTAGACCTTGGCCTAGGTAGATTGACACTAATGGTTGGAACTTTCGTTTTTAAATATTTTAACACAATGGATGGAAGAAGATGGCGGAAGAAAGGGTTCTCAAAGATTCACTGGGGGCTGGACAGGAATCAACGGGGCACAATTTGTGAGCCGCTAAGCCATACATGATCCCCCTATCAGGCATGCTGGGGGCCCCTCTTTGGAGTAGGCCTTGATAAACACAGTGTCTCCTAGGCAAGCTGCAAGATGTGCAGACCTAATCTAAAAGAAGTGGACCACCCGAAAACATGTCTTCTGTCTTCAAATGGAAGAGCAGTGGAACAAGTATTCAAGAAGTTTTTACTTTCTAATGGGGTCCCAGGTTTTCATACATTGTCTTCCTCTTCTCCCTTTTGTCCTCTTAGGGTGAGGGTGTGTAACTGGACCAGGGTCACCCAGTGAGTGCAGCAAGGGGATTCAAAGTTTTTAAAGAGCAATTTTTGTTTCCTGTAGCTTGCTTTTAGCCAGTGGGTTAGAGTTCCACAGGCTTGGAGGCTTCGTCACTCTGACGCCATTAATTCTTACTCAAGGTGCTTCTTAGGTAGAATGCAGTACACATGTCTTCTTGTCAGATGATGTTTGACATGCTCATATTGCTTGAACATCTTATGGATAACTAGAAAAAATGGGGAAGGGTTATTATCAGTGGTATCTTCGTATGTATCTGATCTCAGGTTCAAGACCTTTCATCTGTGGTGTAGAAGGTCTGAGGTACCTGAAATTTAGAAGGCCTCTGTCTGAGTCCACGTAAAGCCATTGACAATCTGAACTATATAGGGCAGTGATGGCAAACCTTTTTGAGGCCGAGTGCCCAAACTGCAACCCAAAACCCACTTATTTATCGCAAAGTGCCAACATGACAATTTAACCTGAATACTGAGGTTTTAGTTTAGAAAAAACGGTTGGCTCTGGGGTGTGCGTTACTCAGGAGTAAGCTTGGTGGTAGTCAGTGGCTTTGCTTTGAAGCAACCGTGCAACTCTTCGAACGGGTGAATCACAACCCTAGGAGGGTTTACTCAGAAGCAAGCCCCATTGCCAGCAACCGAGCTTACTCCCAGGTAAATGATCGCGCTTTAGTTCTTCGCATGAAAATCAGTGGGGTTTAACAGTGCTTAACAGGGTTACCTACACTGCTTCCCCAAAACTAGGTCTTCAGTTTAATGCTAATAATCAAGCCCAGCGGCCCAGGCCAGCCTAGATGTGGGGGGGGGGATTCCCCCTCCCCACATGATGAACTCTGTTTGTGAGTGCCCACAGAGAGGGCTCTGAGTGCCACCTCTGGCACTCGTGCCATAGGTTCGCCATCACTGATATAGGGCAGTGGTCTGTAAGTGTAAGGTTGACCTTTGTATAATGGATATTTGAAGAATAACTGTCAATAGTCTAGTTGGGGAACAGTATGTATGAGGCCTAAGCATAGGGTTTCCAACTCTGGATTGGGAAATTCCTGGAGTTGGGGGTAGTTCCTGAGGAGGGTTCCTGAGGTTTGAAGGGGGGGGGTACCTTTGTAGAGTATAATGTCATATAGTCTGCCCTCCAAAGCAGCAATTTTTTTTCCAAGGGAAGAGATTACTGTAATCTGGTGAATGATTGACATTCTGATAGATCTCCAAGCCACATCAGGAAGTTGGCAACTCTACCAAGTGATCACATCAGGACCATTTCCCTGGTCCACATTGCTTTCATGGGCGTATCACTCAAAGCAAGGCTGAGAAAAAAAACTGATCTAAAGGAAATGTATCCTTATTTTATTGTGGCCTAGCTTGGTTTCCTGTTGAATACTGAAGTTCGGTAAAATTTGTTACTATGTACATTCTCCTTGGATTTGCTGTATTGTAGTAGGCCCATTTTGATTTGGTGTTCACTCTCAAGAGGCTGAATTAGGAATAGGTTTTGAAAGATTTGCTCACCTTTTATTCTCTTGAGACCAACGTTAGGGGGAAATATTGTTGTGGAGCGACTACTACTTCTTCATCATCTTCTTCAATTACTTCATGGTGTCACCTCGCTTATCTTCTGACTAAAGATACCTCTCATGTTTCCTCCAGTTTTCCTTTGCAACAGGGGAATTGGATGGGGACTTCTCAACCACCCTTCCCTTTTAAGTTGCCAAAATCTATTATTGTGTGCCTTCACTGTTGGAATGAAGATCGCAATCGTGACAGTGTTATTTATTTATTTGTTGGCATTAAAAAAAACCCTCTTGCTTTATTATCCCCAAATGGTGTCTTACAAAGCGACATTAAAATCACAGTATTGAAAATTAATGACCATGACATAAAACCATTAGGGGGGAAAAAAACCTTGGTAAAAACATCGTAAATTCGGTTAGAAAATGGTGGCAATAAATTTCATTGTATTTATTACGCTGTCTTTGCCCTTCTAACAAGGAATTCAGGATTATGTGCATGGCATTATTCCATTTTATCTTCACAACATCCCTCCAGGATAGGTTAGGGCCAGTAAAGGTAACAGAGGACAAAGTCACCCACTAGGGATTTGATCCTCAGCTCAGCCCAATTTACAGTTTTTAAAATAAGCCTAAATGGGGGGTGGTGGTGGTGGAATATGGTGTGAGTACTTAGAACAGAGTCCTACTAGGGGTAGTGGTATCATTTATTCACAGAGTGGAGAGAAGACGTTGGAATGGAGGTTTTAATGGAGTGTGTAGGATTGCCAGAACCAGGTTGGGATTTGGAGATGAAGCCTAAAGCGAACAGGGGCCTCAGTGGGGTATAACGCCAGAGTCCTCCCTCCATTTTCTCCAGGGGAATATATCTAGTCTGGCAATGAACTGTAATTCCAGGGGATCCCCATGTCCCACCTGGAGGCTGGTATCCATAGGAGAGCTAGAGCTGAATGGGGGTACCTTCCATAGAAGGGAAGGGCAAAGTTCACCAACCTGGCCTCGTTTCACTGAGCCTGGTTTGCTTTGTCGGTGGGTTTGCGCCTTGCGATTGAGTGGGCTTGAACTTCCAGTGTACAAATCAACATACAGAAGGTAACAGAGCATGGAAGTGGCTCTGCCTGTACACCCATGTACAAATGTTTTGTCAGGTACATCAGTCGAACTTGGGGTATAGTTAGAGGGCAGTGGATCCCACAGCCTTCGGAAACAACATAGGCCTGGGTTGGCCAGCACCTGAGTAAGAGAGTGCCTGGCAATCCCTAGGGCTGCTCCTTCCTTCATGCAAGGGACTCTCATCCCTTCCTGGGCCCTGCTCCTGCTGCTAATCAGGCCCCAGACTGGCTGGGGCCACCCAGCAGGGTTTCAAGTCATTTCCTGTGCCAGTGAGAGATGGCAGCGAGCTCAGCCCCCTATGGGGTGTCCATGAATTCATTATGCTGCCTAAAGTGGCTGTTTGGGTAGCGTGGCTGGAGAACCATTTTGCCATGAGCCATTTTGAGTCCTTTGTAAAGAACAAGAAGATGCATAAGCAACATAAATGACTGTCCTTGCAGCCTCTTGAGAATCCGTGGCTGTTTGAACACACAGACATGACTTACACTGACTTATCCTGAATTGGTGCCTTGGTCCAGCAAAGTCAGCACTGTTTACTCAGACCAGCTGCAGGCCTCCAGGGCCTCGGGTTAAGTTTGTTCACATCACTTCCTACCTGATCTTTTTTGATTGGAGAAGCTGCAGATTGAACCTTGAGCCTTTTGCATGCCAAGCAAGTATGCCACAGTCTCCTCCCCTCTTTCACTGTGTTTTTCCCTCAGGTGGATGGGTCAGAACTGAGAGCAGCCAGGTGCCCATTTAGTTCCTTAAGGGTCCTTAAGAACCGTTGGTGAGCTCTCTGGCCAACCCCCCACCAAACACACATACACCAGATCCCCCCAAGCCAGAATTGCTTTATCAGGTCGTATCTCCCAAAGGCCAATACATGAATTTTGATTTAAATTTCACAAATGGCAGGTCTGGACAACTAGTTACACAATTAGTTAGGACAAATACAGCCTGCTATCCCATGTAGGGAGGTTCACCAGGCCTTGTATAAAGTGCGTGTTTTTTCTTCCTGCCTGAGTTGTCAAAAACCAGGGAGGGGTGGATCAGGATTGTTACTTGTCAGTTGTGCTGCCTTGATCTGTGGTAAACTTGAGGTCACTTTTGGATTCTCTTGGCTGCTCTTCACTTCCCAGTATCTTCTTACTACTTGTAATGGTGGTGATCCTCACATTCAGAATTAGTGACCTTCAGCCCATGGGTTGGAACCATCAAGTGGGTCATGGGGTGATTCCCCACTGCAGAGTCGACCTAGGTTCGACACAGTTCCTTTAACTGGTACTGCCCTAGGGTCGACTCTCGTCACTCCCCACAGCAACTGACAGTTAAACTGGAACCGAGCTCAGAGGACTGGATCATCTTCGGTACCTCTTTCGTTCCTCGTTTCTGATTGGCTCTTGTTTTATGGCGGGAAACATGAGCGTGCATCCTTTTAAAAAGTTTCTATACGTCGCAGCTACGTAGAATTGGTGCCAAAACATCGCATCATTGTAGCTTCAAAAATAGCAGTTAACATTTTTAAAAGGCACGCTTTTCTTGCCATGACTCTGTGCATGCCCAAAACACAGCTCTTGATTGGCTGAATGGGAGAGTCACCATGGACGATTCCCCACTGTCTAGCTTCCAAGGGCGATTCCGCATACAAGTAAAATAGGTTTGACCCAGTTTCCTGAGAAGGGTACTAACCTAGGTCGAAGCCATTGTTGTTCCCCACTGCAACCAGCTTGATCCTAGCTTGGAGGGTAGAATCATCCTGTGCCTCCTCGCCGCACCGTTCCGATTGGCTACTGTTCTACGGCCATGTTCCATCTATCCCCACACATGTTATTTAAAAAACTGCCACAGGAATGGAGGGGCGAAGGTGGCGTTTTTTGATTGGCCAGCTGTGCGCATGCCTGAAACACTCAGCTGTGATTGGCTGAATGGGGGACTCCTGGCACCAGAGATTCCGCACTTTACTGGAATTGAGCTGAGTTCGAACGTGGTTCCCTGAAAAAGTAGTAGTTCCCAACTGGAGTCGGAAATTTGACCATTACACGGGGCAAAGCTGGTACAAAACCACATCGATCCCAGTGGTTGTGCGGAGCACCTAGGTCAAACGCACCTCGAACTTAGGTCGATAACGCAAGTGCGGAATCCACCAACTGAGTTTGACCTAGATTCGGGGAAAAAGCTGTACCTCAGAACTGGAATCAGAAATTCCAGTTCTGAGGGGGGCAGAACTGAAATGAACCCAGGTCGAACTCAGCAGCAGTGGGGAGTTGCTGGGACGAACCTAGGTCGAACCTAGGTCTGCCAGTGGGGAATCACCCATGGTGAAGTAGTCACTTGGTACTGAAGAGAATTCCTCCATTTCTCTGTCCTTGGCTTGTTCTTCACTACAGTACTTCTCCTGGCATTCAACTTATGTTCCCGGTCCTTGGCTTTCTTGGTCTGTTACCCACAATCCAAGTGGGGTCATAAGTATGGCTCCTGTTCTTCCTAGCATGTGACACTGATGTCACATGACTTCCAGTGGGTACTATGTTTGGAAAGGCTGAAGACCTCAATTGTAAATTACATCTAAAGAAGCTGGGTGGGGGGTCTAAATTATTAGGCATTCTGAATCTCCTTCCCACAATCGTAGTGGTATTCTCCCAGATGGATTTACCTCTAGTACCTGAGCCTCCTGTGGGAAATTGAACTTTGGGATGGTTTGTGAAGGACAGCAGTAGGAACATTCAGTATTCCTTGAACACGTGGCCAACATTATTTGTGGTCAGAATGGGCTCTGATAGGTATGAATCTCTATCCTGTCGTGGAATCTTAGCCCAGTCACTTCCTCTCAATCTATCCTACCTCATAAGCTTGTTAGGATAAAAAGGAAGAGAGGAGGAGGAGGATGTAAACTGCCTTGGGAGAAAGGTGGGGCATAAATGAAATCAATAAATAAAATGTGTGTTCAGTAAAATATTTGCTTCAGTCATGCTACTTCTAAGATCCAGTGTGAATGTGCTGGCATAGTCATGCGGCCAGTCACAGCAGCGCAGGAGCCATCTTTGGCTCTTCTGAACACTGTTCCCCAATGTGGCACCTTTCCCATGTTTCAGAAAAATTGGCAATGACTTTGCCCTGAGAGGCATGAGGGTGGCAAGTTCTTCCCACCTTGAAACAGTCACTGCTGGAGGAACTGATTAGCTGTGAATATCCCTAAGGTGCAAATTTCCCGCCAGAGATGAAAGTAAGTGTGGCTGTTCTGGTTGATGGTATTTGTGAATCACGATTTAAATCACTAGTCAGTAAGACTTGATTTAAATAATGCTTTTTGCGTAAAGACTCATTCTTGCTGGTATCACTTTAACATTTACAACCAGATGAAGGTTTCATTTTTTGAAAAATAACTTTCCAGATGAGTTTTGCAGTTTATATCAGAAAATATTGATTTGGTTAAACTATTTGAAATACATGGATAAGTAATTATGAAATTATTGCTGGGTGAACTGTCTCCAGTTTAATAGGTTCATGGTTAGACAACTTTTCTGCTGTACTTTATTGAAAGGAGAAAAATAATCATTACCTTAATAACAATTGAAATAGTTTTATTTAATCAAAACAATAACATTATAGCATATGTATTCTTGTATTTGCTTAAACATGCATGTTTGTTAATTCATGTGGTTAAACAAAATATCTTTTAAAAAACCTAGACCCGTGATGGTGAACCTATGGCATTCCAGATGCCAATTGGCCATGCTGGCAGGGGCTGATGGGAATTGTAGTTCATGAACATCTGGAGTGCCATAGGTTCGCCATCACTAGACTATCAGCCAGGTCTACACATGAAAAACATCAAATACTGTCTTCTGTATCTCACTCATCTTTATCTTCTTGTTTGTTCATAATCTGGAAAAGAAAAAGAAGCTTTCCTGGTTTATCAGTTCCCAGATGGTTTCTCAGTTTGGAATGAATGAGTCTGGAGGAAGAGAATATTCCTTCTAGGCCAGCAGAAGAAATTATTGCTGTTAAAAGTAAAATCATTACTTCAACATTCTTTAAATCCAAATGCTTAAATAACCTCCACCAGTTCAGTGGTGTGACTTTCTATCAGCCATCATCAGCAAACTTATATTTCTTAAATGGTCCCCCTTTACCTCTGGAGTTTATTATAGCTGGCAGCGCAACATCACAGATGGATGATTTCTGGTTGCCCATGTCATAGCTAACTCCCCTTCTTTTGCACTTAAGATTTTACATGGGTACTGGATATTGACAATATTTGCAAGAAAATGAGCTGGAGACATTGCTTGTCCTATTTGTTTTTTGATGCTTGTAATTTAATTCTGTCATTGTGCAATCTGTTTTTAAGGGCTCACTCAGTTCCTTCCAAATTTCAACTGTCGGCAATAAAACTATTTTTATGCATTTTGTTTAAAGCTTCAGAAATGGAGTGCAAGATTCTCAGCATATCATCAACATTTCTCTTTAGCCCAGTGTTGAGGATTTTGGCTGTAACCATACTGCCTATTTTCTCTCAATTTTGTTCACAAACTGTCATCAGAATAGGCCAGTTCTTGATACACTGCTCAAAACAGTCCACTACAGAATTGTATCTAACATCTTGTGGGAGTGCAAGCTTGGTTCCACCCATTCCTTTCAGAACTGCTGCTGCAAAATGATTGTTAGGGAAGTGTTTAGCAATTTCAACGACATTTGCCTTTATTTCTGGGACACTGAAGTCTTTGGCTAGGAGGTGCAGCAAATCAGCACCGCAGCAGTATGTTATTAGCTTTGCATTCTCTTCATGCTCTTCTAAATTTCTTCTCATCTTGGATACATTCGCAGCATTGTCTGTGACTAAACTGTGTACTAGACATTTGAATTTTTGTTCAAATGTTATTATAGTCTTTGCTGCCACTTTTGTATGTATTTTGCTGTTTGTGCATTTCCTGACATATCAGTTGTTTCTACAAAAAATACAAGACCTTCTGTTGTTATCCAAGCACATACAACAGGATCATTATGGACCTGACTTCACCCATCAAGACTTAAGTTAATTTTACTCTCCAGACCTGTTGCACATTGCTCCATTTCTCTGTCATACACTTTATCCAGAAGTTTCCCTGCAACGTCTGCTCTGCTGAGTGGACTGTATCCTGGCGTCAATGACTGAACCATATTAATGAAGTGTGGATCTTCAATCAGATAGAAGAAGAGTTTGTTGTATAAACAAACTGGGCAATTTTTTCAATTACCTCTTTTTCTAATCTGCCGGTTTTTATCACAAACTAATCTATGGTGTTTCCTGGATTTTTTCAGGTGATATACTGTGGATATGTGATGTATTTGATGAAACATCATCCTAGACAAATAATTCTGAAACTGTAGAACAGTAGGAAGGTGATCTCGAAGATGGATAGTTGCCAGAATCCTTTAGACTGATGATGGATTCCCCTAAACAAAAAAGTAAATGATGTTACTTTATTATTGGTATCATTTCAGCTTATTTAGGATTACTCATTGTGTTCATTGCCACACGGTACTGCCCCCAAAAAGAATATTTGCTTGTTTCAGCTCTTTATTTCTTCATAACATTAAAATGACAGTAACATGTAGTGATAATAACCAATATATTTTTGCTCACATATGACAATTCCTCAAGGGAATTGTTAAGAAATCTGATGAAATCAAAACATTTACCAACCAGAAGATCCTGCCTCTTCAAACATCTTCCTTTTGTCATCTTTATCAAAGCACTTTATTCGAGGCACTAGGCCTTGCATTTCTTTGTTGCAGTGTTTGCATTTTGCCTGCATGCCTACCTTACCCATGGCTAGAGGGACTTCATTAAAATATTCCCAAACTGGGCCTCTTTTATGGCTTGCTGCTGTTACAGGTTTTCTCATTCCAGGAGAGAACAATATATTAAACCTCAGTGCATACAAAGATCCCATTCTTGTGAAGTATTCTACTCAAAAGGTTTCACTTCCACGTTTGCTGCTTGTCCCTCCCTCCACACACTGAGCTTCTTGTGCAGATCTATAAATGTGGCACTTAAGAGCTAAGGGGTTGACTCTGTGTACGTAACTTTGCAAAGAAACAATAGGGCTTAGGTCTTTTTTCTCAGCTCTGTTAATTTTATAACAGTCTTGCTGTGAAGAAACATGTTATCACTGCAGCCACAGTTTTGAGAAATGCAAAGCCAAGCATCTGTTATAATCTCGATTGAAAAATTGCCCAAGACAATCTTACAGAAACCTCTGGAAGAGCATCATGCATAGGTGTCTTGCAGCTCTCCAGATGTTATGGACTACAGTTCCCATCATCCCCTGCCAGCATCATGCTGGCAGGGGATGATGAGAACCGTAGTCCATAACATCTGGAGGGGCGTGAGTTTGACACCTGTGGACTAATGGAATTCATTTACCCAGAAATGTAAGCATTGCATGAATATACAGCCTCATGCTACATAATTAAAAACAGTTCTATTTACATTTATTACCCACTCTATACCACAGTCTCAGGGCAGGTTACAATAAAACATTCAGCATTAAAGTCATGACAGTAAAAAACAATAAAGCCCCATTCTAAAAACCCCATTAAAAAAAAACACAGTAAAACCCCATTCTAAAAACCCCATTTAAAAAACCTATAAAACCCCATTCTAGAAACACAGTAAAACCCCATTCTAAAAACCTAGACACAATCTAAAATCTCTCACACTACCCACCAAAAAAGGGAGGGATATAAGGATGTCCCGATGGTTCTCTAGCCTCGTGGGGTGTGTGTGTGTGTGTTAACCAAATGCCCTGGTGAAGAGGACGGTCTCGCTGAAACTTCAAGAAAGTAGGTGACCAGTGAACCGGGGGGTGGGGGGCATTCCACAGTGTAGGAGCCACTGTGGTGAAACTAATCCTTGTTTCATGATGAATAATGTTTGGACTATAATGTATCATAAATAGAAAACTATATTTAGATGGATTTTTCCTCCAAAAAGCATTTCATTAAAAAATTAATTTGAATAAAAATCCAATTTAAATTTTAAAAATCAATTTTTTATTTTTAAAAAAGTCATTGATTTTTACCCACCCAGCTCTGCACGTGCCACGATCTGTGCACCACTGCGTTAGGGTGTCAGTCTAGGATCTGATAAACCCTGGTTCAAATCCTCATTCTGCCCTGTCAGCTTGCTGAGTAACCTTGCAGTACTTAACAGTCTCTCTGCCTAATCTGCCCCACAGAGTTTTTACGCAGATAAAACGGAGAACCATGTATGATTCTCGGAGCTCCTTGGGGGAAGGGAGGGATAAAAATGTGCTTGATCACATCCTAATGCAGAGGTAGCAACTACAGACTTTAGTGTTTTGAGCACTGACTGAAGCTTCCCTGCTTACGTTGTTGCCATACTATATGCATTTATGTTGCAGTGCGTACCATTTTGTCGAAAGATGAATCTACACCTGTATATTACTTAATACTGAATGCCAAATGGCTTACCTTGCATCTGAACATGTGACCTGGTGGTACAGCAAAGCGCTGTATCTGAGAATATAGGAGGGGGTGTGAAATCTACCTTAGGCAATTTATCTGTGTTGGCTGATTCATATCAAATGCAGATGCCCCATTCCACTCCTGGACTTCTCTTCCCTCCTGCCCCCCTCCCCCCCATTACTAGCCTAAGGCCTATCAGTGACTTCTGTGCAGCTGCCCATGGGTAATGGGGGTTGGCTGTAAAGAAGTTTTGCTGAGTTACAGGAGGACTAGTTGTTGGATTTTTTCCATTAGAGCCATTGCACAAGAAATCATCAAGCTTTCAAATGTGAGGGCTTCCAAGGGCTCCAGTGAGTGGGACTGATTTGTGTCTCCTTGAGCCCAGGCTATCCTGAGGTGGTCAGATCCCAGAAGCTCTTAGCAGGGCCGATTCTGGAAGTATTTGGAAGAGAAACCGTGAAGGAATACCAAGGCCACTATGCAAAGCAAGGCACTGGCAAGATACCTCTTTTAGTCTCTTGCCTTGAAGATCTTCTGGGTTGCCATAAATCAACTGTGACGTGATAGTGTCTTATTTACACAGATGTATATTGTACATGCTGCCATATAGGAAGATATATTTATTTTATTTTAAAAATTTTTATACCCTTCCTATATGCCATATCTCCAGGTGGCTACAGTATTAAAACATCCTCATACATAAAATTTGTCTCTTAAAAATACTGCAACATACAAAAGTTAAAATGTCAACCCTAGCCCTCATCCCCACCCCAACTAGCAGCATCATATAGGGGGCATTCTGGCAGACTAACCAAATGCCTGTGTGAAGAGGAAAGTCTTTGCCAGGTGCCTAAACCTATAGCAGGTAGGCATCCAGCAAACCTCTGAGGAGTTTATTCAGAGGAAGCCTTCCCATGCACCCCTGCTTCCTGTATCTCCAGGTAGGGGAGGGGAGTACCACAAGGAAAACCTCCTGTGACTTCAGTGCCCAGGCAGGTAGGCAAGGCCCAAGCCATTGAGGGCTTTGAACATTAATATCAGCACCTTGAATTGGGGCCGGAAGCAAATCGGGAGCCAGTGGGGCTGAGAGACTTCTGAAGTCGGTGAGGCTGAGAGACTTCTGAAGGAACTGTGACTAGTCCAAGGTCACCCAATAGGAATGTAGGCATGCAGAAGCAAATCCAGTTCAGCAGATAAAGAGTCCGCCTCTCATATGGAAGAGTGGGGAATCAAACCTGGTTCTTCAGGTTAGAGCCCACCTGTTCATAGCCATTATGCCACTCTGGTATAGGGAGAAATAGCAGGATAAAGTATAAGAGATGTCCTTTCTGCACCCATGATACCGACTGTGAAGCATCTTCAGTGGCATGACCATTTTCAAATGCAAACTTGAAAAAATGAGGAAGAAGCATTCTGACGTTTGAAGACTGTAGATGACGGCCAACATGGGACATTTGCTGTGGGCAGCAGTAACACAATAGGAAATTTTGAGGGGAGTGACACTGGTGTTGAGAAAGTCTGAAACTGTCAGGGTTCTGCTGGGGAAGGTGGAGCATAGCACCTGTTGATTCAACCGAGTTCCTCTAATCACAGGGTCTGGCCCCAGATCTTTCAACCAGATTCATTCTTAATGGCGCAGTGCGATGGCTGTGAAGGAAGCTGGGTGTGATTGCAGGGTCCACATGGAGTGGACCAATATACGCCATGTCAAGGGCATCCCCCAATAGAGAAGGGGACGGTTTTGTCAGTGTGCCTGACATTGACCCCCAGCCATACAAGACAGCACTTCCCGTCAACTGCATAACACAAGCAGTAGTGTTGTTTTTCTTCCATGTTGCATGAGCTGTAACTGGCAGTCTATGAAATTCATCCGACAACAATGCATCCCAATTGAAACGGGCCTGGATGCCCCAGAAATCTGCAGAGACGAATCCTTGCATGTGGTAGCATAGTTTCCGTTCACTTTCACAGTCGTGCATTTTAAATGTTGGGGGCTCTAAAATGTTTTGCCCTTTATCAACATTTGTATGTTTCATTTATTTCCTTCATCTATACCCTGGTTTTTCCTTCCCAATGAAGACCCGAAGCTGTTTACATTGTTTTCTCTCCTTGGTTTTATCCTCACAACTTTGTGCGATGGGTTAAGCTGGGAATGTGTGACCACCCCAAGGTCCCCCAGCAAACGTCCATGGAAGAGTGTAAGGTTTTAAAACTGGTTCTTCCACATCCTAGTCCAACATTCTAACCATTGCACTACCTTGATCTCATTAACATCATTCGATAATATGATTGCTGCAGGAGCAATCACTTCAAGTTTTGTGATGGAATCATGATTTATAGAGCACTTATAAAAAGATGAGTAGCACAGTTGTGAATTAGGCACGTTTTTAAAATAGCAGGTCTACTCTTTCCACAGAAACACAACCGAGGGGATTATATATCACAGTTAGTGAAACCTGGGGTCCCATAGTTAGAAATAACCAACAAGAAACACCGCAATAGTAGAAAACAGCTGTGACATAAGAAATGGTAGTGTGCCATACCAATAATTGATTTTATGTTCTTATTTTCATTTTTATCAGTTCTGTAAGCTACCTAGAGCTTTGGAAAAGAGAGTTGTAAATAAGTGGACCAGCTTTAACATTATTGTGATTTGTTGGGGTTTTTATATATTCATGGAATTTTCAGTGGGGCTGGGGTGTAGTAGGGGAAATCTATAATCCTCCTGCAAATGCTTTTGGTCCTCTTGTTTTTTCCTCATTGCCCAAACTTTCTCTTTTAGAAATCTCCAGGAATCCATAAAGTAACCGGACAAAGTCCTTGCTGCCTCCTGCTGCTCCATTCCCAAAGAACGGCATTTGTGTGATTCCTCAAGGCCTCCATACCTCAGGTCTTCCACAGTACAAGCAGCCTGAGGGGAAGGCATAAAAGTTAATGTTTTCATCCACCCGGACAAAGGAGAATGGGGATCCTACACCCAAAAGAATGAAGACTCGACAGAACAAAGACTCTGTAAGTGACAGATGAGGGTTGGACAGATGGGAAAATGGCAGAGGGCTGAGATAATATTCCCCACAACCTACACCTAAGCTTGTGAAACAGATGACCAATGAGTAGGCTTCCTTATCCTGAGGCAGGCTATCCAAGATCTCAAACAGAAAAGGGTTTTTCCCAGTGCCTGTTTTCTGAGACCCTTTAACTGGGTATTCCAGGAATTGAACTGGGTCCTTCTATATGTAAGGCAAGTGAGCCATCTCCCACCATTTGCCTTCCCTTCTTCCCTCAAGAAGTTTAAGGAACCCTGCATGGGGAACTGTCCTTATCATCTTCACAACCATACTGGGAAGTAGCTTGAACTGAAAGAGTGTGACCCAGCTTTACCAAGTGTGGCTGATCAGGAACTTGAGAACTGATCTTCCTGAACCAAATCAGATGTGAGGTGTTTGGTGGCTTATCCCTTCTGAGGAAACATGTGAATTGGGGCAGTGAAAGGTGATCAGAGCCACACAGGACAGGCGCCAGCCTCAGAGTCGTAGGAAGGAGTTTCTAAAGCAGCTGAAACCCTTGTCTATGTGTTTGTCCCTCACCCCAGATGTCAATGCGGAGTGGTCGGAAGAAGGAGACTCCGGGGCCCCGAGAGGAGCTCAGGACAAGGGGCCGGGCTTCTCCAGGTGGTGTCAGCACCTCTAGCAGTGATGGCAAAGCAGAGAAATCTCGGCAAACCACCAAGGTAGGTCACTATCTTGCCTTTTGTTTGATATTTTATCCTGGTGGTATTCTACTTGTTTTCTGTGCTCCCACTGGATTTGATTGCATGCCATGCATAAGTCAACACATACTTACTAAGAGCAGCATTAAATGTTTATCAGTTCCTGTCTTCACATAAAAACCAGCGATCTAAATGGGGGTACAAATTTCTGCCTAGAAATATTTGGATGATGTGAAAATTAACATTTTTTGCTCTCCTCTTCAACAACATTCCCCCCGTAATCCTCTGCTGTTTCTTCCTACCTGTTTTTTTTTCCTGGGATATCCCAGGAAATGACCTCATAGCACTATGCAGCCAATCAGATTTGTCTGTGGGGCAGCCTTACTGAGGGCAAGTGAGGGCAGCTGAGGGTGGGAACAAATGTGAACGATTAAGTGAACAATTGCCTTTGCCTGGAGGGGAAGCATTTTTAGGCCCTCTCAAAAATATTTTTCCAAAACGGGAACGGTTTTGCTTCAGGCTTAATCTGACTTGTGCATTGTGTTACATCACCCCCTTTGCAGCTAGAAAGAGGTGGAAAGTGGGAGGGATTTAAGCCCTTGGGAACATAACCCTTTTCTCTCTTGCAGAAGGGCCGCGTGGAGGAATCAATGGCCCCCAAAGGAAACAAGCAGGGCCGACCGGAGGAGATTTCAGAAAGCGAAGGAGAGGACACCAATGCCCCAAAGAAAACTAAAACAGAGGTGGGTTCTCTACGAACGTGCTCCCTCTCATTCTGAAGGCCCCACATACTACCCCTGTTGTCAACTATGCACTGTTGTGGTTGTGCCTTCCTGTCCTTAGTTTCTTCAACCCACATCTCCCCTAGGCTCTTTCAAGCTAGCTTTCTGCTTGTGATTCCAGACTCTACCATATTCTCTTTGAGCCTTGCATGAGCAACATCCCTATTGTTCTCCCTATGGACCCCAGGGACTGGGAATGGCCCGTAGCTCAGTGGCAGAGTCCCCGCTACACAGGCAGAAAGTCCCAGGTAGCCTCCTTGGTATCTGCTTTAAAGGGTTTCTGGATAAGTATTGGGAAAAACCAGAGAGCCGCTGCTAGTCAGACAATACCAGCTGACGTGGACCAGTGGTCTGTCTCAAGATAAGGCAAAGACTCTCCCTGGTAGGAGCCTCTTCTCATGTGTCCCCACTCGGTGTCTGTCTCTTTCCAATCCAGGAGCTGCCACGGCCTCAGTCTCCTTCTGACGTCGACAGCCTAGATGGCCACAGCTTCAACGACGAGACGAGCAGCGACCCTCGTGACATTGACCAGGATAATCGGAGCACTTCTCCCAGCGTCTACAGCCCCGGCAGTGTGGAGAATGATTCAGATTCCTCCTCTGTGCTGTCCCAGGGACCATCCCGCCCTTATCATCACCCTCCCCTCTTTCCCCAGAGCCCCTCCCCAGCCCCCCTGACTGAGGGCCTACCTCGTCCACCTGAACCAAACTTCGGTTTAGCAGGGGAGGTTCATCCTCAAGGCCCTGCAGGCAGCTATCAGTCCCAACTAGAAGCCCAGGCCTCCAGGATTTTCCAGGCCCAGGCGCCACCTGCTGCCATTCCCTCCACCAACTCTTCCTCCTCTCCTTCTTCCTCCTCTTCCTCCTCCTCCAGCACCCACGTTCCTCTCTACCCGAGTGCTAACGTCGTCCAGATGGGTCCCAAGGCTGCCAGTGCAGGATCAGCCATCCTGGCCCCGGGGGGTCGCGAGCCGTCCCTCAGTTCCAAGCACAACCCACCTCCAACAACACCCATTTCCCTTGCCTCAGTGGCAGGGGGCGTGCCCCCTCAGAAAACACCCCCCAACAACCCCCCCTCAGCACCCCCTTCTTCCGCCGCTGCTTTCCCTCATGTCTTAGCTAACTTGCCACCCCCACCTGCACTGCGCCCTCTGAACAACATGGCTGCCACTTCCAGCTCCCCAGGAATGGCGGGGCAAGCATTGAGTGGTCACCTCCCATCGCCCCATGGCATGGGACAGGATAAATCCCCCGCCCCTTCACGCTACCCCTACGCTCCCCCTCCACCGCCCCAGTCCAGCTCTTCTGCCCAGTACCCCCTCCCTCCGCCCTCCCAGGCACTGCCTAGCTACAGCTCCTCGTACGGCCACTCATTCCCCCCACCCAGCAGCCTCTCCGTTTCCAGCCAGCCACCCAAATACACCCAGCCCTCCATGCCCTCGCAGCCCGTGTGGAGTCAAGGCCCACCACCATACAGCCGCCCGCTGGGGAACGCTGGCACCCACCCTCCCTCCTCCTTCCCTGGCCAGGCCGCCCATCACCAGCAACAGCAGCCACACCATCACAACCATGGCAGCGGGGCGGGGTTGTCTCCTGCAGGAGCCGCTCCGTCCCAGGCATCCGGAGGATACCCCCATCCTCTGGAGCCAGGCCCCCATCATCCTTCCCATGCTGCATATGGGCTCCGTCTCTACCCACCTCACAGCCATGCCACATACAGTCAGGCCCCCTCTGCATCTTCTTCTTCTTCCTCCTCCTCTTCCTCTTCCTCTTCCTCCTCCTCTTCCTCCTCCTCCTCCTCCTCCTCCTCTTCCTCCCAGGGGACATATCCTGGAGTCTGCAGCCACCCCCAAGGGCAGAACGCTGGCACCTATGCCTTCCCTCCCCCGCCTCCCCCTTCACCGGCACATGGGGCTGGGGCCCCAGTGACCTCTGCCTCTGTCACTCTTTCCACTGTCATAACCACCATGGCCTCCTCTTCAACAGCTCCCTACAAGACGGTGTCGCCTCCGGTGGCCCCCCCTCCTGTGGCCCCCTACGGAAAGCGAACGGCGTCGCCATCTCCCACCTTCCAGCCCCCTGCACCCTACAAGCCGGGTTCTCCTCCTTCATCCTCCGCTTCCTCTTTCCGTGCAGCCACCCCACCGGGGTACAGGCTGGCCTCTTCTCCAGCGGCCGGCGGCTACAAGGCCACCTCACCAGCTCCTATTGCCCCTCCGGCCCCTGCAAGCCTGCCTGCTCCACCCCCGCCCTTGCCCCCCTTGCCTCTCAGCGCTGCCCAGATCAAACAAGAGCCTTCGGAGGACTACGAGCCCCCAGAGAGCCCGATGCCCCCCATACGGAGTCCCTCACCAGCCCCCAAAGTGGTGGATGTACCAAGTCATGCCAGCCAGTCAGCCAGGTAAGAGAGAATGACAGGGCAGGGAATGTGACTGAGAAGGCAGAAAAGAATGGTGATTGGATCAAGCCCGCAAAACTTGGCTACCCACCAAACCAAACTCAGTTTACCCGCTGCGTACCGTGACTTGCCAGGTTCATTTTTTTGCAGCACCAGGCAGGTAACAGGGTTGCCACCCTACCTGTCTGATGAGATGCACCCTCCTCCGTGTGCCAAATTGTCTAGGCCAGGAGTGTCCAACTCTGGTGCTTCAGATGTTCATGGACTACAATTCCCATTAGCCAATTGGCCATGCCAGCAGGGGCTGATGGGAATTGTAGTCCATGAACATCTGAAGCGCCAGAGTTGGACACCCTTTGCTATGCCTAGGTTAATTCAGAAGAGCTTTTGTGTGAGCTCATAAAATGGAAGGATCCAGCTCCAAGGCCAGAGAGCTTCCTGATGATTCCCCCACTAGTTGCCACTTCTGTACCCCCCAGCCCGTTTTCCATTGATGCTTCCTGCATTATGCAGCAACCAAGAATGCCAAAAGTATAACATGAGGACAGAGAGCCTCAGCTTGCCGTGCCTTTTGGAATAGCTCCATACTTCTCTTCATGTTACTTGAAACTTTTGTCGACCTGTTTGCTGACTTTAAAAAGGATGGCGGGGAGGGGGGGGGGGAGGTTATCCTGCCTGAATGGATCTCTAGGCTGCACATATGGTACAGTTCAGTGAGAGTACCCGCAGGATGAGATATTGAGTGAAAATTTCGACTTCCTGAAAAATCTTAGCTTTAATATATATTTTAAAATCATAGTCCCCTTGGTGGCGAAGATGTGCTTGAGGAGCAAAGGCCGTCATAGTAAGAGGGCTTAAGGCGATGTTGTATCGCAGGAGGCACAGGGCACCCAGACTCTAATAAAAAATATTACTCCAGCATATTTAAAGCCTGTCAACGGCACTTAATATTGATAAAACAATATTCATAAATGGTTTCATAAAATGTAAGAATTGGTGCCTTGTGCTTACCAGTTATCTCAATGTCTGGAAGCTGGGAATCAGCAAGAATGTCCTTCTTACAGAGGGATGTAGTGGCTAAAGTATCATACTGTGCTTCCCCAAAAATAAGACATGTTAATTTTTGCACCAAAAATACATTAGGGCTTATTTTCAGGGTAGGGCTTATATTTGGGAAAATATGGTACCTTCACAGTTCATTAAGGCGGGTTCTCAGCAACCCATTGCTTGTGTGACACAAGCTGCATCCTCATTGGCAGGGAGCACAGGGCATTGTCTGCGATTGTGATCTGTAACTACTGGTAGGGCTTATTTTTGGAGGAAGACTTATATTTTAAGCCTCCTCCAAAAATCATGGTAGGGCTTATTTTCGGGGTGGGGCTTATTTTCAGGGAAACATGGTAGTAGGTCATAGGATGACCACTCACTCAACCATGGAAGCCTCCCAGGTGATCTCAGGCCTGTCACTCTTTCACAGCCTAACTTATCCCCACAAGATTGTTGTTGTGAGGATTAAGGGGAGAGCAGAACTATAAAAGATTGCTCTGATCAGGGAGCAAAGCAGGATGGAAATAAAAACAAATGAATGAATAAATGAACAAAACCAAGCATTGAAGTAGAATTTTGCCTGAATGAGTTTCCTTCCTTCTCTGTAAGTAAAAGGGACTAGGCACTTGCTTTGGACTTAATAAAAACTTCAGGGAAGGTCTCGAGGTTCCCTGAGCTGGTTAAAGCTACAGGAATCTCCCTGTGCTATCAGTCTGTAAGTGTGGGGGTAACTCTGGAGAAATCTTGGAAACAAGAAGACTTGCTGCAGAAAATTTCTGGAAGATCACAAGGGCTGGTCTTTTGTACCAAGTGTAACTTTCCCCCTGTCCCATGATTGGGAAAACAGCATAAACTATGCAAAATAAGTACTGATTTGCTCGATTCGTGTAATTCATACAGACGACGGAATGTTGCTAGAGTAGAACTTTTGACTTTTGTTTTTGTGCAGAGTATACCCTGCTCAATTCTCTGGGAGGTCGGGTGCCCAAGGATTGGGCCTTGTTATTGGCGGGTACAACTGCACGTAAAACCTAGTCCTCTGAAGGCACATTTCTCCACAGGCCTCATCCCTTCTGGTCCTCTCCCTTTTCCACCTCATTCAAATGCTGATGCCTTCACTCCTCCTTTCACAGGTTCAACAAACACCTGGATCGTGGCTTCAACTCCTGCTCACGGACAGATCTATACTTTGTGCCCCTGGATGGCTCAAAACTGGCCAAGAAACGGGCGGACCTGGTGGAGAAGGTGCGCAGAGAGGCAGAACAGAAGGCCCGGGAAGAGAAGGAGAGAGAGAGAGAGCGGGAACGGGAGAAGGAGAGGGAGAGGGAGAAGGAGAGGGAGCTGGAAAGGAGTGTGGTAAGTACTCAAGTTTTGAGAGTGGTAAGTACCCAAGTTTTGAGTCACCATAGCCCAGGGGCAGACCACACACAGAAGAACATGTTTTCAATTCCTGGCGTCTTCGTTGAAAAGGATTTCAGGATAGCTTAACCGGGAAGGACCTGCAGCACAGGTCTCGAGAGACCAGGATTCCGACTCTTGTGTATACGTATCACCCTTATATCAAAAAGCCAAGGACTGACCCCCCCACCCCAATGTGGACACAAAATATCTGCACAGTGAGACCCCTCACGCCTACTGTTTAGAGTCATGTGATGAAGTATGCAAAAATATTTTTTTAACAATGGATCGGTAGGAGGGGTAGTGACTTCCAAAAACTAGAGTTTGAGCAGCATTTTGGGTTGCTGTAGCAACCTGCCATGGTCCTGACATTGCAACAGTGACCATAAACACCAGGAGGAGGAAGCGGTGGTCAAATGGAAGGGAGGCAGAATTAGCGTCTGTGCCGTTAGGGGGAGTGGAGTTGAGGAGAGAGAAGAGGCCAAGTCCTTGCTAGCTCCCTTCTTGCAGATTTTACTCGCAGGCTATGTCTCTCACTGCTGGAACCTCCCCCGCTGAGCATACTCTTCCCAATCTCTTGCAGAAAGTGGCCCAAGAGGGCCGGCCAGTGGAATGCCCATCTCTTGGCCCCATCGCACACCGCCCATCTTTTGAGCAAGGCAGCGCAGTGGCTACTGTCCCACCTTACTTGGGTCCTGACACTCCAGCCCTCCGTACCCTCAGTGAATACGCACGGCCTCACGTCATGTCTCCAAGCAACCGCAACCACCCCTTCTACGTGCCGCTGGGGGCGGTTGACCCAGCACTGCTGGGTTACAACGTGCCAGCCATCTACAGCAGCGATCCAGCCACGCGGGAAAGAGAGCTGCGAGAACGGGAGGTCCGTGAGCGAGACCTCAGGGACCGTGACCTGCGCGAGCGCCTTAAGCCCGGCTTCGAAGTCAAGCCTGCTGAGTTGGATCAGCTCCATGCTGTGCCCAGCGCCGCCATGGATCCCTTTCCACGACACGGGGGGCTGGCTCTGCAGGCAGGCCCAGGCCTGCATCCTGCTTTCCCCTTCCACCCAGGGCTGGGCCACCTGGAGAGGGAGCGGCTAGCACTGGCAGCTGGGCCGGCCCTGCGCCCCGACATGTCTTATGCTGAGCGATTAGCTGCCGAGAGGCAACACGCCGAAAGGGTGGCTGCCCTGAGCAACGACCCCCTGGCCCGACTGCAGATGCTCAACGTGACTCCCCATCACCACCAGCACTCCCACATCCACTCCCACCTCCACCTCCACCAGCAGGATGCCATCCACGCAGGTACGGCTTTGCACACAGTCATGTCCATTTTGGCTCAAGCAGATCAACAGATTTAGAGCAAGTTCTCACCTGTTTCTTGGCTGTATCACTTCAGGGAGCCAGGAAAGGTGGAGTGGGTTCTCACCTGCCGAATATTGTACAATTTTTTTCCCCAGAAAATATTTTAAAAGGATGTCAGTGGAGAATGGGACCATTCTGGCTGTCTCTGTGTTACTTAGATCTCTCCATGCAGAATTTTGTGTGTGTGTGTGTGTGTGTGTGTATGAAGTCATATGACTGCCTTGACTGTTCCACCTCAGTGCAAACCAGGCCTCCGCAATCAGACTAAGCCTGGCCTTGTCAGTCGGTTCACATATTTCAAATGGGCTCAGGATCGCATGTACAAAATCGTGTGATTGGAGGAAACTCTCTGTCTCACTGCCTCCCTCCCTTTCCTGATGCTGGGGAGCTTTTGACCAGGGGTACATTCTGCATTTCAGTAGTCAAAATAGTGCTCCAGTATCACCCTGGTTTCATGCCCAGATCCTAGAGATTGAATGCAGATCAAACCAGACTTTTAAGCCTTTTTTGCTCATCTTGCACCGTTAATTTGCTTCTCTTGATCAAAATTCTCAAGAGTTCTAATCATAAGAATCGGTCCTGCCATTGGCAGTGGCTGGAGAACAAGTGCTCCCCATGAGGGGGAGGGGCCATGTTTTGGTGGCCGTGCATTTGCTTTGCATGCAGGAGGTCCCAGGTTTAATCCCCAGCATCTCCAGGGAAGAGATGTGAGCCAGTGATAGAGCCACTTTTATCCATTCTGGCCTCCCAAACCATTCCCCTCTCCTGGATTTTTCCCCTTCCTTCCCGTATTAAAAGAAGGATTGGGAAGTTTTTAACCAGGCAGGGGGGAGTTATGAATTGGACAAATGGCGCCCGAATGTGATAATTTTAATGGATATAGAATTATTTATTGGGAACACTGATTTTTGTATTGCTGGATTTTAATTGCTTATCGCCCTGAACCCAGCCTTGTGCTGGGAAAGGGCAGGATACCAAATCTAACAAAATAAAAATAAATAAAAGAGTAGACAACTGATCTTGATAGGCTAGTGCCCAGGTGTCAAACTCACGGCCCTCCAGATGTTATGGACTACAGTTCCCATTAACCCCTGCCAGCATCATGCTGGCAGGGGATGATGGGAACTGTAGTCCATAACATCTGGAGGGCCGTGAGTTTGACACCTATGGGCTAGTGACTTGACTCAGTATAAGGCCACTTCATGGGTTCATATAGTTTGTGTGAGTGCCAGACTCCAAGGTAAAAATGCAGCCCCCTATAGCCAAGCTAACCATCATCTTGTCTAATTTCTGCAGCTTCAGCCTCTGTCCACCCTCTAATTGATCCACTGGCTTCTGGGTCACATCTCACCCGGATCCCCTACCCTGCTGGGACCATCCCCAACCCACTTCTCCCACACCCACTCCATGAAAATGAAGTCCTGCGGCATCAGCTTTTTGGTAAGCACTTTTTTCAGAATTGGGAAAGGGAGATCGGCAGAGACGGTTGAGCGGGAGCATGCTGGTGGAGCAAGGCCACACATCTGTGCTCTGTCCCAGAAAAAGATGTCAGTGTGGTCAGCTGGGTTGCAGCAGCTGAGAAAATTATATGCTTCCACATTCGAATATAGCCCTGAATGAATATGAGAATTATCATCCATTTGTATGTCCTGCTTTGTCAAAATCATTATTTTGGGCTTTACTGAACATGGTACTTTGATCCAAGAGCATTTATAGTTCCTTGAGTGACTATCGTCAAACTTTCAGACGAGCAGGAGCAAGACTAGGTAGGCACTAGGACCCAGATGAAGCATTCTGCAACAAAGAAGGTCCAACATGCTGAGTTTTGTGATGGAGGAATAGGCAACCCATATTTTTTCTTGAGACAGATTATAGGGATGCCAACCTCCAGGTGGGAACTGGATCCCTTGGCATTACAGCTCATCTCCAGACTATAGAGATCAGTTCCCTTGAGAAAACTGATGCTTTGGAGGGTAGACGCTCTGGCATTATCCTCCCCAGGCTCCACTCCCAAATCTTTAGAAGCTTCCAAACCTGGATCTGACAACCCTAGCCTGATCTCTTGCAGGTGGGCAGTGGGGATCCAGCATCCTTTTCACACACACACATAAACAGAAAAAAAATGTACGGGGAGAAGCGACAGACAGAAATGGATGAGAATTGCACAGGAAATGGTGGGGAGAGCCCAGGGTGGGAACTTGAGTCTGGAACAGGAGAGCATCTGTGGATCAGGAGACGGGTGTGGGAATGGGAGGCAGGAGAGAGAACGTGGGGAGGGGGGCTGGCTTCCTCAGGGATATTCTGGGCCTCTTCCTCACATTGTCTACTTCCATTTATTTTGGGGGGGTTTTCAAGAGCAAGTTATAAGATCCTTTGCTTCAACATACTCATCATCTTGGATTTTAAATTGCTGGCCCTTTTACTGTGGCTTATGATTCTCCGTTAGAGTGTGGCTTGAGTGCTGGGCTAGGTCTGGGACAGCTGGGTTCACATTCCCTCTTCCCATGAAAGCCTGCTGGGTTACCTTGGGCCCATCACCATTTTTCAGCTGAACTTCCCTCACAAGGTTGTTATGGGGACAAAGTGGAGGACGGGAGAATGATGTGGTAAGCCCCTCGGTGTCCCAATTAGGGAGAAAAGTAGGATGTACATAAGAAGTAGGTAATATACACAGTTGGAGAACTGTCACGTGACAGTGGATGGCAACCAGAAGTAATGAAGGTGAGAAGGCAGGGTCACTGAGAAGAAGTGTGGCTTTCCTCTCCCTGTCCCCTGCTCTACTCCTGTGTCCTTCAGCTCTCAAACTGGGACCTCCATTTCTGACATGGGTGGCAATTTGGAAGGACATGCTGCTAGGGCGTAGTTGTAGAAGCCTTCTGTCTTTCTCTGCATGCTCACTGACCAGAGCAGCAAGATAAACCATTCTGCAATGGAAACGTTTCCTTTCTCGTACGGGCAGCTTTTGCAGGCTTTGGCGCCTCTTCTTCCTGTCACGTGACACTGATGTCACACAACATCCTGTCACGTGCTTACAGGTGAGCGGTTCCTTGCCGCCACCAAGGGTTGAGTCTCAAGTGTGTTTGCAGTCCACTGTTCTTCACCAGTCTTAAAAGTGCAGGATTCTTATGAGTGTGTTTAAAGGGCTGTCAAATCACAACCGACTTGTGGCGACCTCGTAGGGTTTTCAAGGCAAGAGACTAACAGAGGTGGTTTGCCATTGCCTTCCCCTTGGTGGTCTCCCCTCCAAGTGCAAACCAGGACCAACCCTGCTTTACTTCTGAGATCTGATGAGTTCAGGCTTGGCTGGGCCATCCAGGTTAAAGCCCAGAATCCTTCCTGCCATCAGTAGGCATGAGCTCTGAGCTACTGGTTGCGATTTGCTGTTCTGATTTTTTTTTCTTCCTTTGCTTGCAGCTGCCCCCTACAGAGACCTGCCTGGCTCTCTCTCTGCTCCAATGTCTGCAGCACATCAGCTTCAAGCCATGCACGCGCAGTCAGCAGAACTGCAGCGCCTGGCTCTGGAACAGCAGCAGTGGCTGCATGCCCATCACCCTCTGCACGGAGTGCCACTCCCCACGCAGGAGGATTACTACAGGTTTGTGGCTTTCTGTTGGGTGGAAGCGGCTAGCCATGTCTGTCACCAAAATGAAGAGGGGATTTTGAAGCTGGAAATCAAGAAACTGATCTACTCCAAAATACAGTTTCTAGGTTGGTTGGTTTTCTTTTGCAAATGCAGCCTCTAGGATTGCTTTACCAAGGGAGGGAGAAAAAAAGGGGAACTTTAACCCTTTCCTCTCCTTCTGTTTTCTCTCTGGGGGGAAAAAATCTAACTAAACTGCTTTTTACTCCCACTGGGATAATAAATACAGGTACCTGTAATCCCCCCCTCCCCGCCCCCCACGTCTAAAAGCAGCTTGTGGGTGTGGGTTTTTTTTTCTGGGGATTTGCTTAAAAGGATTAAAATTTCCCTCTCTCCCTATGCCATCCTTCTCCATAAAGCAATTCTGGAGGTTGCATTTGCAAAAGAACCAAGTGGTTGGGAAAAATAATCCATAGTAGAACATGTAACACACAGCTGAGTGCTCAGCTTGTAGGGCTGGGACTGTGTGTACTTTTCAGGCTGTTCTGGGAGTGGTCTCAGGGTTCCTCGGGTAGTTCATTAGGTGTTCTGTTGTCCTTGGATGAGAGTCCAACGAATCTTCTCCATCACCAGTCTCCCACACTCAACGTAGTGTCAGAGGTGTTGGGTGTGTTCTAGATCACATGCCCAGTGTGCCATGCACACTGACTGAGCAACCTAGAACATTTTCAGACTCTTGCTGTGTGCGGGAAATGCAGGGAAGGTGTCCAGATGTTTTTCAGCAGGCAAAGGAACAGCAGAAGCATCTGTTGAAAGCCAGTGTTTTCAAAACTGCTGTTCTTGAAGTCTTGCTTCCTCAGCGATCATCTTGACTTGTGAAACCTTGGTCGGATTCTGAATAGGGTTGGTTCTTCTTTCCCGCCAGCCAATCAGCCGTTAAGAGGGAATGCCTGACTGTAAAGGGCCAATAACCATGTGCCTCCCATTCAGGGGGCTCTTCTAGTAGGGCTAGGCTGGTTGGGAGATGAAAATTGGGTCTTGTGGGAAAAGGAAAAGGCCTGTTTTGGGAGTACTTGGTAAGACTGGCAGAGAAGCCACACTGAAGTTAATGTGCCTCAGCTACCAAGAGCATTCCTGGGCAGCTCCCAGTCAGTTCTGCAGTGCTTCTGCAGAAGAACATCTTGGTACGCCATGCCTGTGACTCCAAAGTGGATTTTTTGCCTGTGGCTCCAAACTGTCTGTATTGAATGGACAGAAGAAGCTGCCAGTCCAGTTCATTTAGAATCACTGGGGGTCTTACAACAAGTTAAACAAAATTTTGCAAGTGAGGGGTTGAATGGCGCATAGCCTTTCCTCCCCCCCCTCCATTTTTTACTTTCTTCTTTTTTTCCTCCTCCCAGTCACCTGAAAAAAGAAAGTGACAAGCCCCTTTAAGTGGACCCCATTCCCCTGCTGTGACTTCATCATGCCCTCTCCTTCTTCAAAAGCGAGAGAAAAGGAAGGAAGAAAATCGATCAACGTTAACCCTGGGCAAAGGGAGAAGCTGCACAGGAGCTCATGTTTCCTACTCAGAGGATGGAAGAAGCGGGAAGAAATGCCCAAAGGGTCACTCTGGGAGGGGGGAGGGGGGCAAGAGGGGTGGGAAACCAGGGTGTTAAACACCCCCCAAGGATTTTGGGACAAATGGCTCAACTTTGACTTGTATCCCATTGGCAAAAGTGTAATCCATCTGACAGGCTGCCTCTGCTCTTTCCCCTCCCCTTCCTTGGGCAGATGCTGCCAATCAAAGATGATGGGACTGTAAATAATGCCCCCTCCCTCTCCACCTTGAAACACACAGACACACAGGACAGTCTGGAAGAACCAATGCATCATGGGACTTTTCAAGATGGCATTGGCATGCTCTTGCTTAACCCTTGAGGGACTGGGCTACGTCGAGAGGCGCATAGCGTCCTGGGACTGTTTCAAGAGGGCAGGCTGCTTTTGTAACCATGCTGTGAGTGGACGTTGGTTGGGGGGGGGATCCGCAAGGCGGTCACTGGGATGGCAACTCTTCTTTCCTCTCCTGTCTCTTGTGGGGAGGGGGGAATAACATGGCTGAGCAACACAAAGCATGGTGGGACTGTTTCCAAGATGGCAGCTGCCCCTTCCCCCCTTCCCCCCTTCCAGTTGATGTATTTTAACTCATGCACATCCTGTTAGATGTGACAGTTTTGCGTAGCAATTTGTGATTCCTTGATCTCCCCCGCGTGTGTGTCTGATCTCACAGTTGTATATCTTGATCTGTCCTCATATATATTTACATAAGAACATTAAAAGATTCCCAACTATGGGAGAAGAATCTCCCTACACACCCGATTTTCCCCTCAGCCCTAAAAAAACCAAAATCCTTCCCAAAGTGGTTCTGGTATATTAGAAGTCTGCATAGCCATGAGCTATTAATCAACAGATCCGACATTTTGAAAGGATGCCCCTTGCTGTCTTGTTGCAAGCTGTGGAATTGGAACAGGACACTTCAGAAAAAGTGATCCATCCCCTGAGCACAGAGTGGGAGTTGTTTAGCCAGAGGTAGATGCTTCCTGACATGTGATTTGGCAGGAGGAGTTTGTTCCCCTTGTATTCCTGCACCTTGACTAATAGCATCCTACTCCCATTTGTTCCTGCCATAGCAAGCAGGAGTTGTAGATGAACAGCACTTTGATTTCAAAAAAGTGGAAGCCCCAAGTTGGCTAGCCTAGGCTTGCGTGCTCTTGTCAGCTCTGGGTCGACCCTAGTTACTGTTTGGATGAGAAACCAGCGAGGAAGTCCAGAGTCTCTGCACAGACACAGGCAAAGGCATACCACGTCTGAACACCTCTTGCCTTGAAAACCCTACGAGGTTGCCGTTAAGTGGCTGCAACATGATGACACAATGAACAAAAATCCTGAATATGCATGGGGGATTGGGTGGGTCCAGATTTTTCTCCATCACTTTGGTCGTTTACGCACTTGGGGTCTTCTTTGTGTACATTTCCTTCGGGTTTGATTCTTAGTTATGCACATGTTTTGCCCCTTTTGGAACTTACTACACTTTCAAATCGGAGAATCCACAGTCTTCGGAATCTGTTATAAAGTGTGACTTCTCTCCCTTTGCAGGGAAAGTGAAGGAGATCATTGTGCGTTAAGATTTCTTTGGTGTTTCTCATTGCTCTTAAAGAAGAAGAATTTGGATTTATATCCCCCCTTTCTCCCCTGTAAGGAGACTCAAAGGGGCTTACAATCTCCTTTCCCTTCCCCCCCCCCCAACAAACACCCTGTGAGGTGGGTGGGGCTGAGTGAGCTCCGAAGAACTGAGACTAGCCCAAGGTCACCCAGCTGGCGTGTGTTGGCACACAACAGCAGTTTCTTCCACTCTTTGGACCACCATTTTAAAACAATCAGAAAGGCTTTTTAAAAAAATTGTGAGTTTTAAATTTTTTTAATGAAGTTATGTTTTAAATTTTTTAAACAATTTTTTCATGAAATTTAGCTGATCTTGGAAAGTATCACTGGAAAAGAAAAAAGGAGGAGGCAACTTCCTCAAATGGTGGTTGAACATAAAGAATAAGGAAGTGGCGGGTGGGCAGAATGGCAGTTCAGTTTGACTAGGGACACTTCCCAGGGGGAGAATCCCTGTGTTAACAAGAGAAGTGGGAAAAACCTACTGCAAAGCAAAAAACTGCAGGGCAAGTAGTGCATGCGTAGATGGCCTCTGACTCTCTGGTAATGATGTTCAGCAACTTCAAATTGTTGGGTTTAAATTTCCCAGGAATGTTTCACCCATATTGATCCCAATGGAACCTTTGAGCAACCAAAAGGCATAACTGTCCTTTTTTTGTAAACTCCTGCCCTGAGTGGCAGGACGTTGGCTGACACTGGAACTAAAAAGAATGCAGTTGAGACAGTGGGGAGGGCGGCACAGAAATCTGCGATGCAAAGAAATAACATTGGGCCCCTGAGCAGGGCAGACGCAGCAGAGGGGTCCAGGATACAGCCCCAGTAGCTATCTTCCTGGTATGTCTTAATCTCACTCTTTCTCCCAGGACCTCAGAGTGGTTTATTTCATTCTCCGTTCCCTGTTACAACTACACGACAACCTTATGAGGGAGGTTAGGCTCATAGAATGGGACTGCTGCAACTATTGTGGCAATGTGGGGGGGGGGTAGAACCCAGCCCCTTCCCCAGGATAACAGCCCTACAGTCTATCTACCACACTGGATCAATGCCATTGTGCCTCTGTGATACTCATACTCAACTGTGATTCTGGCTTCATTTGCTCACAAACTGTAGTGCTGTACCACAGAAAAAATCTTGGATGAGTTGGGGCAGTCCGATAGACCTGTGGCACTGTTGTCTTGGGGTGGGGGGTGGGGGACAGATCAGTCGTCCCAATGCCTACATGTGGTAGATAGAACTGCAGATTGCAGAACTTCTTGAGGCCTGGATCCAGCACAGAGGTCGGTTTGCACTGCCTGCCTTGTGGCTCAGTTGTTTAGAAGCAAAATCCCAACCCCAGACATACATAGTGGGTTTTCTCCATACATTATCCTGCAATTTGGTTTGAACACCATATTAAAAAGCCAATTGCAATTACATCCCGCTAGCCCGCAGTCTCTCAAGCACCAGCTCCTGACTCATCACAGCCGGCTCAAATCGGAGCCCAAAGAAGAACTGGATGGAATTTTTCGCAAACTGCCTGTCACTTTAAGAAGCTTGCCTTCCCCTTCGAAATGTATTCTGCATTCCTTATCCACGCCACCACACTACTGGGGCGTGGTTTCAATTGCGGTGACCAATGAAATGGAGCTGATTAGCATATCAGCACAACCGGTCTTCGGCCTGTTTTTTTGGGCTAAATCCTTAAACTTTTCAGAAAATAAACGAGTATATTTCAAGCACAAGACATAGTTGGGGCTAGTGCAGCAACAGGAACAAAATGGGGCATTAATGCATCGCTCACCGTCACCTGAGTCGCCCTCCGTTTTCACAGGGCGCACTCCGGCGAAATTTGCATTTCAGTGATTTCAGCTCTTTTTGTATTTGTCTAGTAGGCTTTCTGCTGTAGCGGAGAGCCTCGCCCGTGCGGTAAAAATCAGACTATGAGTGATAACGGTTTTATTTGGGCACCGTTTAGGAAATTATTGATGCTTTTGGGGGAATTTTAATATTTAATAAGTCAATTTATTATTCCCCTACTCATCTTTTCTGCTATGTTCCTGTGGGTAGCCGGATTGGTTTGAAGGAGTAGAAAAGTTCTGAGTCCAGCTGGTACCTTTAAGGCCAACAAAGTTTTATTCTTGGTATAAAGCTTGGGGTAAACTTTATTCTTGATTTCTTGGTATAATCTGCACAGGAAAGCTTATACCAAACATAAAAATGTTCTTGGTCTCAAAGGGGCCACTGGGGTCAGCCTTTTCTGTTATTAACTTTTGCCCCAACCCATAATGCCAGTTAAAACAGTATTTATGGGGGCGGGCTTTATGCATATTGAAGACAACGGTTTGCTTAAACCTAATTTCTGAGTTCCTGGGGATTAGGAGCAGGGACTCCCCAGTTTATCGACTACGGGTAGAATATTAGATTTCTAGTCCCCATGAAGAGCTGCGCAATAAACAAGACCTCCAGAAAAGGAAGGAGGAACGACTTTGGTCAATAGTCACCACAATAAGGGATACTCCAACATTTTATTTCCAAAATTTCCCCGGGCAGCCGGATGCTGCCGAGAAGTGCATGAAGGGGACTCCGAGGTCGCCCTTTTCCCTTCCCAACAAGCTTTAAGTTCACTGCTTCTGTACATGGAGGCTCCCTTCAGCCAGCCGTGGCCAATTATAGATCCTTTCGGTCCCCTTGGAAAGATAACCTCGCCACGCCTTGCACCAGAGACCTCTTTGCGCCGATTCCATGCAAGGTGCGGAAACAAATGAAAACGCGCAGAGGAAACGGGGCGTGGGGAGGGGGGGGACGCCCCGCCTTTTAAATACGGAAGTAGGAAGGCGGAGACGAATCAGGCGCGTTCACACAGTTTGTGGGAGGAGTTTGCGCGAGGCCGCCGGTGCCGTTTGGCTCTGCCCGGGGAACGAGCCTGGACCTGTGCGGCGCTTTCGTGGGCTGCAGCGGGGCTGTTGCATCGCTTGAAAGTGCAGCTGCAGCAGCAGGCAGCGAGGAGGGTTCCCCAAAAGGGATCCCCGCGCGCCTCCGCGCAGCCCCACCGGCGTGGTATCCCCCCTCCGCCCCTCTTTGCGAGCCGTATCTCCCGGGCACCTTTCTGGCGGCCCCATGTCCAGTCTCCAGCGGCCTGTGGCCACTTCCACCCAGGCCCAGCCCGTCTCCTTGAGCGCGGAGCAAGCCAAAGGTGAGTGGATGTGGCCCACTCATCCAGGGCCGCGCTAGATTGACTGTCCTGGAGAGATCCACTTTGCTAGCAGCATTTAGCGAAGAGGAGGAGCCGACGGAAGATTTAGTGCAGGGCACACCTTGCTGGGTGTTTTTTGTGCATTTTTATAAACTGGGGTGGAGGATGAGCATAGGTGTATTTTTGTAAATGGAAATGTGGGCAAGGAAGACGATTTCTTTGACAAGGAAGCTCTGCTCCGATGACCCAGATATATCTCAGTGAGTGTGGCAAGAATGCACTCTGCATATGGTCAAGGTTTTCTCAAGGGGCTTTACCTTTGCTCCTGGGCACAGAGAAGTGCTACAGGGGAAGCCAAGTAGGGAGATGCAAATACATTTTTAATAGATGGGTTGTTGACTGCTTTCCTGAGCAACTGGCAAGGTGTTTCAAAATATATTGCCTGGGACGGGTTCTCCTCATAATACTGCCGATGCCCCTTTCTGTGGCCTCCCAAGTGTTTTTAGGAATTGCATGGAGCTATGTAAGGCTTTGCCCTGCAAGGCATCTGATTGGCACTTGGATATTTGATTGACTGTGAGGATTTTTTAAAATGTTGCTTTGGCAGCAGGTGCCACCAAAGCACAAGGGTCCATATGATGTTACTGAAGTTAAGCTGTGGCAATCATTTGGTTCCGCCTCTTGGCGGCGGCCATTTTGTGGCTGTGCCCATCATGCCATGTCATAATTCCAGTTGTGCCCGCAGACTCAAAAAGATTGGGGATCCCTGCTGTATAGGACGATGAGTTATCTGTTCATTGGACCCTGCATTGCTTCCGCCATTCCACTGGTGTCTGCGAGCTTGACTAAAGACAATAATCCTTTGGCGTTTTTCTATCTTCAAGGCATCATTTTTCCATGGATGCATGTGGACTCCCAGCACCATAAGAATGTAAGACTAACCATTTTGCATCAGACCAATAGACTATCTCCTCCAGGATCCTGGTGGTCAAGAGCAATTGGTCAGATGTCACAGGGAAGACTATAGCCCTGGTCAAGAGACAGCAGCCTTCTCCTGCTTCCTGGCACTTGACCATTTAGAGGTGTTCTGCCTCTCAAGAAGGAAGACCCATTTTACTGCCTAGCAATAGACCTGTTTTCTATACATCTGTCCCAACCCCCTTTTAAATACTACCTGCACTGGTGACCATCACCATAATTTGTGGCAGTGAGTTCCACATATTCCATTGTCTGTGAAGTCCTCCTGATCATTTTTCAAATTGTATTTACTTATTAGATTTTTAAAAAGTCGCCACTCCTCCACAGGGTCTTGTGGCGAGTTACAACATTAAACCAGAATAAATGAGTTTTTTAAAAAATATATGACAAATGATAAATATAAATATTACTGTTAAAATATATGGCTAGTGCCATCCCACTAACAAAACATCACAAATTTGTGAATTACACTCCAAAGGTCTACCTGAAAAATTTGGTCTTGAACATTATGTGGAAACTAAAGAAGTCCAGCTGAGTGCGGGTGTCATCTGAGTGCATTTCTCAGTTTAGGGGCCATAACTGAAAAGCCCCTTCCTGTGGGGTCAGCTAATCAAAGCATTCTGAGGCTGAACACCTGCAAGAGGCTAGCAGAGGGTGACCAAAAGAAGTGTGTGGGAGTGGTTGTAACGGGAGAGGTAGTCCCATAGGTTTGTAGGTCCAAGACTACTAAGGGTTTTAAAGGGCCTGCTTCCAATTCTCTGCCTCAGATTACTGACTGTCAGTTTCATTGGGTGACCCTTAGTTCTAGCAGTCGGAGGAAGAAATATGTTTCTACCCATTTCCTCCCAATTGTAGCCAAACGTGACACAGCTCAGGAAAAGCTTTAATGCTGACTTTCTGCTGTGTGTATAAACTGGTCGGAGCACGTACCCTAAAGCCATTCCTACTTGTGATTTTTTTTTTGATGCTCATGAGGTGAGTTCTGACAGGGATTCCTGTTGGATCACTGGCAGAAAATTGGAACCAAGGATTGCATGGAATTGGGGCTTGCCTAATACAGGGGTCCCCAACCTTTTTGAGCAAGTGGGCACATTTGGAATTCTGACACAGGGTACTGAGCAGAACTACAAAAATGTCTGCCACCGGAGGTAGAGCCCCTCCCACACACACATAAAGAAAGCACAGGGGACGAGAGTAATATATATTTTGAAGTACACTGAGAAAAAGGAGAGTGTGAGAGAATAAAATCAATACTATAGTAGCAGCTAACCCCAAAATAATGTTATTTTAATCTGCCCATTCCTTCAGATCTCCAATGGCCAGTCAGAAATCCTGTTTGGCCAGAGCTCTACCTGGCCCCAATTTTTGTAAACACGTGGTGGGTATCAAAAAGTGTATTTGTGGGTGCTAAGGTGCCTATAGAACTCACGTCAGGTGCCTTTTGTACTGGGATACCGTGTTGCAGAAAACTATTCTGTGAAGTCAAGGATGATCTTTTCACTTTCCCCAGGAATCTGGCTCTGCCTTCTCTGGAGTCCTGGCCTCCGAGGTGCCTCATTTCAAGCCTGCAAGAGGCATGCGTGACTTAGAGCTCAGAGCTTGTTCCAAGCAGCTGATAGGTTTGGGGCATCAGGTCTCATTCCCTGCCATAGTGGTAATAGCAGGAATTGTGCCTCTCTTCCCCTCCAGGGTGCACAATCGCAGCTTCCTGTGACCAAAAGTTATGAACCATCAAATGAGTCCATGCCGGTTCCAAAAACAAAATCCATGTAACGGCTTTGATTAGGACCAGCCAGATTGATTAATAGGAAACATACCGTGCATGCTTTTGAACTCGGCAGAACTCTTCCTTACAATTTTGAACATATATGCAGGGTGGGTAGTAGATTTTTCAGGCGGGATGTTCTGAGCTGATCTTGCAAAGATCTCTGTAAAATGCATGAAGGCAAATAGTTTCACTTCATCACTGGCGTTAAGTTACAGCACGTTCTCTGGGCAGAGTCAGTGTTTAGCACACTCTGCTCTTTGTTCGCTCACTAGAAATTCAAATACTTGCTCAAGTCCATCCCAGATCCTCTCAAAACCAGTCAAGAAGCCAGCTGAGAACGAAAAGGAGCACCAGACAGTCTTTATATTAATAGTCTTTGATGTAAGTGGATGCCTGATGAGTGTTGCTTTTCTAATTCCTCAGTGGTCCTGGCGGAAGTGATCAAGGCATTTGGAGCACCGGAGAATGCCCAGCGCCTTGAAGAGGCGAGGGAGAATGCTGGCAATGACATGGGCAAAATGTTACAGTTCCTGCTGCCCGTGGCCACGCAGATCCAACAGGATGTGATCAAAGCCTACGGCTTCAGTAACGATGGGGAAGGTTGGTTGCAAGTGTGGAATGACCAGTTCTGGGATGGGGCTTGTGCAGATCCCTGAGCTTTTGGGTTGATATAATGCTAGTCAGTGGCAAAGCCACCAGGGGGCGGGGGGGAGGTGTGCAACGCACTGGGCGCACAAATTCTGGTCACATGGGGGGCGGGGAAATCCCCCTCGCTCCCCCCCCCGTGGCAGCCCCCCCTTACTTACTTTTAGGAATGGAACATCCCAGAGAAGAAGCCTGCCTGTGTTGCCTGGGCCTGGTGAGAACTACATTTCCCAGGGGCTCCTGGGAAATGTAGTTCCCACCAGGCCCAGGCAACACAGGCAGGCTTTTTCAACCTGCTCCTTTCCTAAAAGTAAGTGGAATGAAGTGCCACGGGGGCGGGGTGTGTGTGTGTGTGCGAAAAAGCCAGAGTGTGCACCGGGCGCACTCTGGCCTAGCTACGCCACTGATGCTAGTCAATGGAAAAGGGCATCCAATTTCTCAGTTTAGCCAGCAGATCCTGCCCTGTAGATCCTGACTAAAATTTTCACTGATCTTCTCTTCCTGCTATTCACCCCTTCATGCCATTCCTCAGGTTCCTGCAGGGGCATCATTTTGGAGGGGATGTTTGCAGGGGGCAGGAAAATTTTGCTCTGGTGGAAATTTTTATTCTGTTTGCAAACTGATGCTTCCCATATTCTCCCACTAGGTAGCAGTGAAAGTGGAGCTGGCTCCATGTTCAAAAGGGTTTCTTCTTTCTTTCCTAGGAGTTCTCAAATTTGCCCGCTTGATAAAGTCTTACGAATCTCAGGACCTTGAGATCGCCAGCATGTCTGGGAAGCTGAAATCCATGTTCCTGCCTCCAATGATGCTGCCTCCCCATGGAACTGGAGCAGGGGCTCTAGCTACGTCCTGAAACTCTCCAAAACTTTTCTGGTTCCTGTTACTGCCTTGGCAACCATGTTAGTTACCTGGAATTTGGGATATTCTTTCAGTGCCATGAGAGATTAATTTTGATTTCCTCGTACAGTGTTGGGTCTACCCTGTCTGTGAATTTCTTTTGTGCAGGTCAAGGAAAAGCTTCTGTGCAAATATCTCTCATCATTTTTTGGCTCACTGAGTCTATGCCAAAGTTCCCCAAAGTTGAAAACCATTTTAGGGGCACGTAAGCTGGAAGAAAGAGAAGATATGCTATGTTCTAAACAGACTTATATTGGGAACCTAATAAATGCTGAGACATGCACACACACACACTTATCCATATGTATATAATTTTTAACTTATGGGTAATGACTGGATGTTATGGGGGATGAGAATTGCAAAGGTACTTTCTCTTAATATTGAAGGTTAGTGCCATTTTAATAAGTACACTGTAAATTAAAATGGATTATACCTTACTGTGAAATCTTAAGGTGCCGCAAAACTCTTGTGTACCGTGACTGAGATGCCCCCCCCCCCCCAATCAGAATTATTTCCCCTACTTTTTAATCAGTGAACGCAACGGATTAAGGCTCTTTGTCTTATTTTTAATTTCTGTTGTCTAGATTTGTATGGCACTGGGTGGGGCTGTTCTTTGTGGGTCTTGAAGTGCTAGTTTGAAATTAATAAACCTGGTTTGTTGTAATTAATCTTGGAACACATGAATCGTCATTCTGTTGCCTTGATTCATTAAGGCCAGTGTTGTCCATACTCTGTCTCAGAAAAAAATGTTAGTATAGTCAGTTGAGGTGCAGCGATTGTGAAAAGTGTGTTCTTTCGCATTAGAATGTAGTCCCGAATGAATATGAGAATTATCATTCATTTTTACGAGTGGCCTTTGTCAAAACTATATAATAATTCAGTATAATTAAACTGAATGCCAAAATATTTTTACTTTCAAACAAATTGAGAGGGTGGGTGTAGGTAGGCACTAGGACCCAGGCGGAGCATTCTACAACAAAGAAGATCCAGCATGTTGAGTTCTGTGGTGGAGGAATATACAACCCTACTAACATCTTTTTCTGAGACAGACTGATTGCACATGTCAAGGATCTCAGGCCGAGGTCTTTCACATCATCTATTTCCCAGGATTGAACCTGAGACCTTCTGCATGCCAAGCAGAAGCTTTGCCACTGAGGCATGGCCCTGCTTGTGTTATCTTTATTTGAATGCTCAGTCTCTCATCACCATAACGTTCTCCAAATGTTTATGAACATCCTCCAAAATAGGTTTGGTTGTTGGGGTTTTTTTTAGCATTTAACGTTGTTGAAACCCTGTTACTCTTAAAAATGCTTCCCCACAAACTAGAAATCTGAAATTTTGGACAGAAATAGTTGAAGTTGATGACAGCTGTAAATCTGACATTGTGATATCCATAACTCTGGCTCTCAAAATAAAATATAACAGAAAATTATAAAAAGCTCATCTGAGCTAGCCACAGGTATTCAAGTTACTCTGATTCCTGGGGGGAGCCAGGTTATGGCAGAAGATCTGTAAATCCCCCCCCCCCCCAATCAAGGGATGTGATTCCACCACCGCCCCAAATTACAAAAAGCCAACCTCCTATTAACAGCGTAAGTAAAACATGGCAAAGGCCTGAATGCTGGGAGCTCCTCACCCCTTCTAAAGGTTTCATTCCTCAGCTTGACCTACCTCACAGGATTGTTTTGAGGACGCAGCAGAGAAGAAGAGAACCACGCAAGCTGCTCTTGGTTGGGAAGAAAGGTGGGATATAAATTGACTTGAGGTGTCTGGGGTGGGGTGGCCTCTAGTAGCACATGCACATCTGTGATTGGATGTAAATGGACTATATAAAGACATTTGCTATTGACTACTGTGGTCATGGACTATGGAGGTTATTTTGGAATAAAAAGCCTGATATGTATATTAGTCAAGACCTATTTGTTCATACCTTATTTTTCTCCCCAGTACCCAAAATAGCTTAGAAGAAAAAGAGTTTGAATTTATACCCTGCCTTTCTCTCCTATAAGGAGACTCTGGTCTTGCAAACTCCTTTCCCTTCCTCTCCCCACAACAGATGCCTTGTGAGGTAGGTGGGGCTGAGAGAGTTCTGAGAGAACTGTGACTGGCCCAAGGTCACCAAGCAGGAATATAGGAGCAGGGAAACAAATCTGGTTCATCAGATAAGACTCACTCACTCATGTGGAAGAGTATGGAATCAAACCTGATTCTCCAAATTAGAGTCTACCTGCTCTTAATCACTACACCACACTGGCTCTCTCACGACTATGTTTTCCTACCATATTTTCACAAACATCATTTTGTGAGGTAGATTAGGCTGAGAGCAAGAGGTCCAATGGCATTCCAATAACCTACCATGTCAGGGTGAGGATTTGATTTTAGGTCTCTCCGACCCAAGTCTGGCACTAATCACTAAACCACTCTGGGGCCCCTTCCGCACACACAAAATAATGCATTTTCAAACCACTTTCACAACTGTTTGCAAGTGGATTTTGCCATTCCGCACAGCTTCAAAGAGCACTGAAAGCAGTTTGAAAGTGCATTATTCTGCATGTGCGGAATGAGCCTCTCTCTACAAAAGTTTAAACAATTTTAGTGCCCTTGCCCCCTCATAAGAACAAAGGTATATTATAAATGTTAAAACATCCTTCAAAATTCATGGTTTGAAATTCCCCTCATAAGAAAGGTCTCCTTTCCTCTGCTGTTTATATATTGGGGTTCTTTAACGTGTATCTTAATGTAAACTGATTTTACTGACCATCTGGGGTTTTAACTGGCTGTATATGGTTTTTATGTTTATTATCGTACCTTTATATGTTGGAAGCCACCCTGAGCCTGTAAGGGGAAGGTCGGCATACAAATGTAATAAAAATATAGAGCAAGAGAAGGAGATATGGAATATTCAACAGTGGCGGTTCTATTTCTCTTCTGACTCTCCTGAGTCAGTCCTGTGAATTTCCAGTAGCAGCCAATGGAAATTGCTTACAGGTTCATATGGTTTCAACCACTTTAGAAAAGGTATCTTTTAGGAACTGGTACAGGATAATTCTGATGCAAAATAATATCTCTCCCAGCAAAGTGACTATTCCCTCTTTTGCATCTGTTGTAAAAAGTGCATCTGTCTTTGTGGTGGGGAGCAGAGCCTTTTCGAAAGCGCTGAACAATGCTTAAATTCATGGTCATCAACTTTGCGAAGACAGCAGGCCTTGACTGCCTCAGGGAAGATGCAGAATCCCACACACTGGCTAAAATGGTACCCTCTTTGCAAATTTTACTTTGGAGGACAGCAACTATTGTTTCCACTATTATTTTTTATAACTTGCTTTTAAAATTGCTTTATGCTGCTTTGAGTAGGTGGTGACCTTGTGATTGCTGGGATTGGAAAGGGTTTATTCATCAGTTTGTTTTATTGAGCTATTTTGCTGAAGTTTTAAAACTTCTTTGTTGTTTCACTGCCTCAAGGAGGTTTCTGGAGATTCAATTTTTTCAGCTTGGTAAAGCTGTGGGCTTCCTCATGTCAACTTCCTCTGTATATTTCCCTGCATGTGGAAAACTAGAGGCCAGGGACAAGGATTCTAGCCTTCCTTTCTTGATATGCTATATGTATTTCTTTGTGGGGATTTTTTGTTTGTTCATGGAGGAGTATCCATTCCTGTGAGTGCACACATTCAGTCTGAAGTGGCACAGTGTCAGATGTGAGGGGGGAACTAGGCCTAACTCAAAAGTATTTTTGAAAAGCTGTTTCATATTTCTCTAGGCAAATTTTGTACAATTTGTTGCATTTGTGTAGAAGCAGTTTCTGATGGCAATTTTAAATATTAACTGAAGACTATATGCAAAGCTGGAGTTTGCAACTAAAATCCCAGATGCACAGTTTTGTTTTAGAATGAGTAGGGGCTGGGTGGGGGTCATGGTACTGGAGAAGGGACGATTTAAACCTCTCACGTGCTATTCAGCTGATTGAAATTTTTATATATCTGTATCCTGTTTTTCTCCCCAGCAGAATCCTAAAGCAGCTTACAACACCATTCTTTCCCCCATTTTATCTTCTCAACAACCATGTAAAATGGGTTAGGCTGAGAGCACATGACTGGGCCAAGCTCACCCACAAGCTTCCATGTCAGATTGGGGATTTGAACCTGTGCCTCTCAGGTCTTAGTCCCAGTCACTACACCACCCTTCAGCTTTCATAAGGCACAAGTACTATCTTTTTCTCTTTACCATATATTAAAACAGTTGATGGGTGACATTTTCATCTGAGAGAATAACCTGATATTGCGGGGGGTGGGGGGTTTACAATGTGCTCCTAAGAACTCTTTCCAGGGTGCCAATCCCACTGTGTAGACCTGAGTTGAATTCTGAGTGAGCAGTATTATAGTCCTATTATAGTGTTCCCTTAATCCATTTGTAGTCTCAGAATTTCAGCCCTGTGTTCACTCTGGCCCTCGAAGTCTTGGAAGCATTGCAGTACACTTATTAATTCATGTTCATTTTGGATCGGCCGTAATAAAAGGCATCTTTCGGCTTCAGTTTTGGACCCCAGCATTACTGCTTGCCAGTTTGTTCTTCCCTTGAAGGTCTCACATAAAAGGGGGTGCAGCAGTAAATATTGGTAATAAGACCACAACAACTGTTGCACTCTGGCTGTAACTAATTTCTCAGATGCATATATATACACACATGAACTTATATCATTGTTCATTTTTCATATTTCATTAATTATAATCACAATCACTTATTTTTAAACAACACCCAAAAGGTAAGTCCGAAATCATCACAGGTAAATCCAGGATCATCAATGTTAAACCAGGTAAGTATTTAGTTCATACTCTCCCATAAATTCAAGCTTCCATAAGGTAAGTGTCCAATCAATACGAAGTCATGTATATACATCAATAAATGTTCAGTCCAAATTAATTCATCAGCGTAATTTTATATAAATCCACACAGGTAACTGTTCTGTACGTGTCCAGTGATGAGTCCAAAATTATGCACAGGAATAAGTCCAAATTATTTTTAACACAAGGAGGAAAACGCATTCCCTTGAAGGTGGCTAAAATAAATTATTTCTAATAAAGGCTTGTTTGTCTAGCAGCTAGCTAGAGCTTTGTTTGTAGGCAGGCACGTAGGTAAGGGGGGGGGGGTCACGGGTTCAAACCCGTCCCATTACATGTCCGGCTTGCTTGAAACAATGCATGGAATGGAACAACCGAACCCACCCATAAAAAATCTATACCTAGGGCACTGCTTGTAGGTATGCCTGTTAGGAAAACCAGAAGAAGGGAAAATTCAGACTTTGGACACCCTGAAGGAAATCCCCCAAAGGGAGAGGGACTCTTAGAAAATCCCAGCAATTGCCTGACTGGCCTGCAAGTTTTGCTGTCGGCCTTCAGCTTCCCCCAGCTCCGGGGATCCACCAGAGGTGGGCGGGGCGGGAGAACGCCGAGCCCCTCCTCTGGTTACCTGCTTCACTCAGGTGGAGCTTCTCCCGCCTCCTGAAACCCTCCTGGGTGTTGATTAACTGCGGCTCAGGGGAGGCATTTGCAAAGGGGGAGAGAATGGGGCCTTTTGTGGCAGGCCTGGCCGTTTGAGGTGGGACTGCTTTCCTGCTTCCCTTTTCCCTATGCCGCCCCAGAAGAGGCTGTTCACTCGGGCAGGTAAAGGGAACTCTTGGCTTTGAGACGGGCGCCCCAGGGGAGGGTTTTCCTACTCTGGCCGGGCTTGGCCTTTTGCATTCTTTCCCTGCCTTAAAAACTGCAGCTAAGGGGGAAAATCCTAAGAAAACCTTCCAGGTCTCTCCCGTTCAGGACATTGGCTATATGTCAAAGCACAGACGTTGGGATTTTGAGGGACATCTGGTTTTGGGGGAGGGGGTGGTATCTAAAAGTCTAAATGTGGAAAAGTCTACATTCGATAAAGAGGAGAGGATTAATTTTTCACAGGGTAAGATAGTTTTAGGACATTATGAATTACCCTGTGTTCAAAAAAAGGAAGTTAGTGCTTCCTAAATTGATTATTGGGGGGGGGGGGGCGCTGTGGAAGAGTAAAAATAGGCCTTTACATGAGGAACCTGTGGAATATGACAATTATGTGAAAATTAACACATAACTCTTTCTGACTAGATCTTAGAGGTTGAGTGGTACAGCATTATTTTGAATTGTTAGGGGTCAGGGCAAAATTTACGATACTGGCAACTAAATATTTCAGGAAAATACACTTTAACAGGTATTGCCATGATGTCAGAGATTATTAGAGCAGAGGGCTTGTTTTGCAGTATGTATCTTTTCTCCATATAGTATTGTCTTGTGTAGCTTAAAAAATTACAATTAAGATGAAACAATCCCCTCTCCCCTGCAAGGTGCCTTCATGTTTCTAGCAACCTGAGATCCTTTTCTCAACTGTATTTAATAGTGTCCACATTGTTTCTGTTCTTTTCTATATTCCCCCTCCCAGGACAGTAGGCCACAGGATCCTACCAGCTCAGGTTTTCTTACTGGGGGTCCCTGCATCGGGGATCCTGATGCCATCCTGCAGGTACGTTTCACCCAGAGGATATTGCCCAGCTTTTGTGTAAAGGATTGGGGAAAATGATCCCACATTGGAGAAATGAGAGGGAATGGAACCAGAGACTGGACATTTTATTAGCTGGAGTGGATGATAACGTGGCCAGACTAGGAAGTTAAAATGACCCTGCAGTGTTGCTCGGCTCAAGATTCTTCTACCTGCCAGCAGACTTCAAAGACAGTGGCGCCTGGACAACTTTCCCTGTAAATTAAATGTCCAATCCACCCCTAGATTATATGTTCAGTAGAGCTGGTTTGGAGCCACTTCCAAACTTGCAGTATCCATCCCATTGTGCTTCTGTTTGGTCATTTGTGCAGGTACCTAAGAGTTACAGAGGCAATTGCATCACCTGGGAAGAATTCCTTACAATCATTTGATGTTTTACACTCGAAACAGTGGAGGGAGCCAGCATGGTGTTGTGGTTAAGAGCGGTGGACTCTAATCTGGAGAACTGGGTTTGATTCCACACTTCTCCAAATAAACGGCAGATGCTAACCTGATTCCCCCCACTCCTACACACGAAGCCTGCTGGATGGTCTTGGGCTAGTCACAGTTCTCTCAGAACTCTCTGAGCCCCACCTACCTCACTAGGTTGTTGTGGGGAGAGGAAGGGAAGGAATTTGTAAACTGTTTTGAGACTCCTTATGATTGAGAAAAGCAAGGTATAAATTCAAACTACTCTTCTGTGGCTATACTTCTGATTCTGAAGTCCTTGATTTGAAGGACGTTGTTCTGCTGATAGTGACTGCTATACCCCCTACCCTCCCATCATTGATGTCTTGGGGTGATACCGACTGGTGCTTCATTTTAGCATTGGTGGGAGAGAAAGTGAACGATTCCAGAAGACCATGTAGCCACTGGAACAAAATCCATGGAATACCTTTAACTAAAGGTAAAGTATGTTGTCCAGTTAGAACCAACTCATGGTGATTCCTGGACCATGGGGTTTTCAAAGCAGGAGATGAGTAGAGCGGGTTTGCCGTTGCCTTCCTCTGCATTGCAGCCCCCGCCTACCATGGTGGTCCCCCACCCAAGTGCTTGACCCTACTTAGCTTTCTAACCAAATCGATATTGTGCAAGCTTTTGAGTTCACCAGAACTCTTCATCAGACTAGATGTTATAAATTTTAAATGATGGGAGGGGGGGGGGGCGCAGATTTTTCATATAGTTGCAATGTCCTTTTCAGACCTGGTGACTCCAAAATCCTGCCCATTTCACATTTATTGCTCCTTCGTTTCATTTAATTATTGAAATGCAGAGGTCTCCTGGCTTTGTAACCTACCAGTTTGTTGTGCTATGAACAAAGGTTTCCAGTTTGTTCTTTCCTCCTCTTCTGTTGAAAGAAACATATAACCAGTGGATTAGAGTGTGAAGCAGTTTGGAGAGATAAGAGTGGAGATAAGACGTTTGAGACCAATCTTTATAAACGATCTTTATATACTTTAAACAAGCAGCAGTGAGTGTCTGCCGGCTGCCTCTCTTAAAACAGTATAGTAAAACATTTGACTCTAATAGGAAAGATGCCTAGAATAACATTGTGGGCTGGGCAGATTACAGGTTTGCAGAAGACTATTCAGTCAATCAACAAGTTAGTTCGACTATGGCAGGGGTCTGCAACCTGTGGCTCTCCAGATGTTCATGGACTACAATTCCCATCAGCCTCTGCCAACATGGCCAATGGGAATTATAGTCCATGAACATCTGGAGAGCCATGGGTTGCAGATCCCTGAACTATGGTAAAACAATTCAGTCTAATAGCAAAGACCCTTATAAAATAAAATTAATGCAGTGGGGTTGAAGAACTGGAAAAACAACACAAGTAAACAAAAAAACCCTTTCTAAAGCAACACAATAATTGATATAGGTAACCTAACACTACAAGAACATTGTGGGGTGGCTAGAGTGTTGGGCCATGGTTTGCGAGAACTAGGTTAGAATGTCCACTATGTCATGCAAGCTAGCTGGGTGTCCATCACACACTCTTAGCATGACCGACCTCATTGTGAGAATAAAATGGAGGAGAGGAGAATTTTTCAAGCCCTTGCTGGGAAGCAAAGTGGGGTATAAATGAAATAAATAAAACAATAAAACATATCCTATATATATAAAACAAAACAGTCTAACAGCAAGATTCTTAATAAAACAATTAATGTAATTGAGCTGGGGACTGAAGAATTGTTGTCTAAGGCAACCAGACAACTGGTGTAGGAAAAGGGAGGGGGCATGGCTCACTGGTGGAGCTGAGACCATGGAAACCCACTTCCAGTTAAATAGAGAAGGCTAACATTGATGGAGCAGCTATTGATCTAGTGTGAGGCAGCGTCATGTGTTCACATTCATTTTTTTTTGTATAGGAGCTGAGTTGATCCATTATACTTTTGTTCTGTTCCCTGTATAAGAATGCCCTCCAAAGCAATTCAGTTTCGCATGTTCCACAAAATAATAGAAGCATAAACAAGCTTTTCCATGGTGTGGGAGCCACCACAGAGAATGTAGATGAACAGGCCGACTTGATTAGGAAAGGTTTCTCCTTGGGGTCTTGGAAAACCACTGTCAGTCAGAGTGCGGGCAGTAGAGATGCTTTCACATGGATGTTTTACTTGGTAGAATTTTTTTAAAGCACCTTTGGACTCAATGGGGATCGAAAGAAGCACATTTTTCAGGTCCCAATCCTATCAGTGACATTTTCCTTGCTTCATACCTCATGGCACCATTCTCTCCCCACCTTACACTGAACAGCTTTTTCGGTTTTTTAAAATGGGAATTGCAAGGTTGCTATAGCATTATTACAGTCTATATACATAATCTGCTAATTCACAGCTTTCTTTCTTTTCTTTTTTAAAAAGTATGCCCGTAACCCTTTTTTGTTGCGGGGTTATAAGGGGAAATGTACAACCTGTGATTTCCCCCTTATAAATGTACAACAAAAAGAAGTAGATAATTGACTTTTCCCCCTGTTAATGAATTAGTAGGCTGTATTGATTGTTGTAACATAAACTACAGCAAAGTTCTAAGGGAAAAAGTTATCTCCTTATGACTCAACAAAATGGAAGTCAGCAGCTTGTATTGTGTTGCAATAGATTGTTATAATGTTATAACACTTTAGTGATATAGCAATTTTCATTTTTAAAAACCCTCAGAGGGAGGAAATGGTGTCACAGGGGGTTGACATATGAGACAAGGAAGTTGTGGGGAAAACTGCTGTGTGCATGCTCCGCTGGCACTGTGAAGGCCTCTGCGTTCACAGCAGCAATGAGACTTGTGGAAAAATCCTAGCAAGATTCATAATTTCTGAAAAAAATATAGTTAGCGGTTGGACAAACATGCTCGGGTGCAAATACCCTAACTCAGACTGAATTTTTGGCATATGGGAAAGAGTGAGCTCTCTTATCTTCCATTTCTCAATTACAGTCACCTTCCTGTTCATTTCCTTTTGTCAGGGGCAGTCTTGGTGATTTTGGTGATCCCTGGATGGGCAGGAAAGCACCAGAAGACACCCGAGGCAGAGAACAGGAGTGAGCATGCACTGGTACCACTGTGCTGGCTGCCCAAACCCTGGAGCACAAGTGTCAAACTTGTAACCCTCCAGATGTTGTGGACTACAGTTCCCATCATCCCCTGCCAGCATCATGGCAGGGCCCTGCCCAGCCTGGGACTGTTGCCCTGGATTTCCTGTGGCTGATACTATCTCTGCATTTTGTCCCTGTATGTTTTCCCATTTGGGCAAATACCCAGAAAGGGAGGAAAGCTGAGTTAGGAAGAGTCAGTATGATGTACTATGCTAGTGAGAGTATCAGACAAGGTCCAAGGAGGTATGACAGACGTGCCCAGCCTTTTTGAGCCTGCAGATGCATTTGGAACTCTGACGTGGCGTAGTTGATGCAGGCACAAAATGGCTGCCACAAAATGCTTGCTGTAGCTTAAGTTCATTAGCACAGCCAATCAGAAGCCTTGCTGGGCAGAAGCCCTACGTGGACCCACCCACTTCCTAAAAACATTTGGAGGATGCCATACTACTCACAGGCACCACGATGGCGACCCCACTTTGCCTGAAACTCATTTGGGACAGTCACAGATTCACCCACCTCAGCGGGGTTGTTGTGATAAAGAAATGGGAGAGAACAATTTAAATCTGCCTAGAGCTCCTTGGAGGAATGGTGGAATAAAAATGTGAAATTTAGAGGGGAAATGACCCTAATCCAAATACCTCCTCTCACAGCTTCTTTTTATATTTAAAAGAGGTCAGTTGGTCTCCTGATGTCACAACCTAATGTGGTTCTCATTTTCTCCTTCCTTGTGACCTCATGATGCCCTTTTTGTTTCCTGAATTGCATGACGGGAAGAGAGGAGACATCTTTTCTGGAAATTGTAGAAATTGGCTTTGCTAACGTAATGAATTTCATTTGCTTATGTCAGAAATGATGTCATCCACATTTTGGAGATTTGGCTGCAGTGACACAGTTTTTCTGTCTCATGGGAGAATAATCTTTTGTAAAGATGATCACTCTTTCAGATTGCTCAGATTACTCATATAGAGGACAGTTTGAGAGCCTGTGTGGTGTTGTGATTAAGAGCAGTGGACTCTAATCTGGAGAATTGGGTTTGATTATCCACTCTTCCACATTAGTGGTGAACTCTTATCTGGTGAACTGGATTTGTTTCCCCACTCCTACACAGCTGCTGGGTGACCTTGGGCAAGTCGTAGTTTTCTCAGAGCTCTCTCAGCCCTCTTACTTCACAAGGTGGTCGTTGTGGGGCAAAGAAGGAAAAAGAGTATGTAAGGAAAAGGAAAATGTAAGCTGCCTTGAGTCTCCTTACAGGAGAGAAAGGCGGGGTATAAATCCAAATTCTTCTCCTCTTAATTGATTTGATCATCTTGTCCTCTGTTTGGGGCAAGAATAGACAGGAATTGCAACTTACAGGGTTACCTTGGAAAGTACAGAAACAACAAATGGTTTAGGTTGGTGGAAGTTCATTCTTCCACCGATCAGTTAGAGCAGACGTAGCTGACTTTTTTGAGCATGCAGGCCCTTTTGCAATTCTGATGCAATCTGGTTGGCAGAACCATAAAATGGTCGCCACAAAATGGCTCCCGCAGGATGCAGAGCCAGCCATAAAAGGATCCTTGTGCTGTGATGACAACTGCTGCCAAACAACATTTTTTTAAAAAATCTGCACAGCCAATCAAATCAAAGAGCCAGCATGATATAATATAGAGAACAAGCTTTGATTCGCCACTCCTCCCCGTAAGCGATGGACTCTTTATCTGGTGAACTGGAGTTGTTTCCCTGGTCTATACAGGAAGCCTGCTGGGTGACTTTGCACTAGTCCCAGTTCTCTCAGAACTCTGTCAGCCCCACCTACCTTATAAGGAGTCTGTTGTGGTGAGATGGAAGGTAAGGAATTTGTCAACTGCTTTGAGACTCCTCATGGCTGAGAAAAGTGGGGAACAAATCCAAACCCTTCTTTTTCTTCAAATGTCCAATTGGCCATCTGACGCCATGTTGGATAAAAGCTCCACCCACTTTCTAAAAAGACTTGGCGGGCACCAGGTAGGTAAGCACCATGGCACCCATGGTTGGGGACCCCTGAATTAGGTAAGCACCATGGCACCCATGGTTGGGGACCCCTGAATTAGAGGGTACACATTTATCTGACGGACCCTCTTCCTTTCTGAAGCTGCTTGGGAAAGAAGCAGTGAAAAGAAAATTGAGACCAGCAGGTCTAGACTTCGATGCTGCATACTCCAGAGAAACAAGAGGGTTGAATCCAGACTAAATTTTCCACTAATGGGAGGTATATACCAATTTCCCCTTCCCACTGAATAACAACTAAGTGCTGTCAAGTTGCAACTGACTCATGGTGACCTCACATGGGGTTTTCAAAGCAAGAAGTGGGTAGAGGTGGTTTGCCATTGCTTTCCTCGGCGTAATAACCCTCGTCTTCCTTGGTGGTTTTCCATCCAAGTACTAACAAGCTGAGGTTCGTCTGGGCTGTTCCTGGTGCAGACCCCCAAACTTTCCCTTTGGGCCATTCCTGAGGATCCCCTATTTTGCAGGAGCAGCTTTTCACTTTGTGAATCCAGCACATCCATTGGTGGGAAATGCGTCGTCGCCACATTCCATTCCTGAGGCAATTATGTCTGAGGATGGTATGAAAATGAAAATTTATAATACAAAAATATTCTATCTCTCTTACATTTAGGTAACAGTAATTACAGTTATTCCTTCCATGTCGCAACTTTTTCCATCACAGTTTTGATATATCACAGGTTGGCATAAGAAATTAAGTGGGAAATTTTTGGGAGTTTTGCAGAAACTGCAGATGACACAGAAAAAGGGCAGAAACTCAATAATGCATAAAATATATGTATAGTATTGTATAACAGCAACATATTTTATCTCTTAGTACCATAAATTATTTATTTTCAAAAGTTAAAATAAAAGAAAAAATTCAGATTTATTCTCTGGCACAAAGAGAGGGCCAAATTTTTTAACACGGATTTCCAGATTGTGGGGGGAGGGGCACCAAGCCCCTAATCCTAGTAATATGGAAGAGATGACTGTATTTGGACACAAAAGTGCTTTTGTTAATTATAATAACAAAGCATAAAAATGGATAGATAAGACCTCAAACGACATTCCTTAGGTAACAAAACGTTGAAACGTAGATTCAGACGACCCAAATGGATCCTGTATCCATCTTTATGTTTTGTTACTATAGAACTGTTACTTAAGCCTCTTGTGTTTATATAATTACTGTTATCTGTATGGAACAGAAACAGAGTACAAGTGACAGAATATGTTTGTATTACAAATTTTATTTTCATACAATAATATATAAGTTGCATTTTTGTACCATTTTTGCTGGGTAGACTTTTGTTAGTGTTTACATTGTTTTAAGGGAACTGATTTTTGTTGTTTGGAGATCAATTGTAATTCTGGAAAAACTACAGGCCTCACCTGAAGATTGGTAATCCTTGTGGCACCAGTATCTGTTCACAAAATTCCCAAAGGGTCCATTGGGGACTCTGGGGAAAGAAGTTCAGCTTTGGTGAAGTGTCTTTTGAATTCTTCATGTCTTGGAGTTCAGCAGTTCTGGTGGATTACCATGCTGAATTTTCAACAAGTAAGCTGTGTTGTGCTTGTCAGACTCCTGTGGCCAGAAATATAAAATCAAAACCCCCAGACCAAGAAATAAAGGGTAAGGGGGGACAGTTCCAGACGAGCAGAAACAGACGAAAGGAGAAGAAGTGCCTGCCACGCAGCTTGCTTGCGACAGAAACTAGCGATAAGTGAGACAGGCTTCCTCTTCCTGTGATAGTGAGCAGCTACTCTGTGGGGTGCCTTTGCCTCAGTTCTGCCTGTTTGTCCATACCTACCATCGTGGACAGACAGTGGAGTAGGCCACGGAACACAGAGAGGCCGGGGAAATGTATGTGGTAGAGGAACACAGGCACGGAAGTAGAACTTAAGAGTCAGGAAGACTCACTTGAGATATTGGACGCTCACTTCTCCTTTATCTAAAAAGGGAGCTTCTCCAGTTGAGTTTGACCGTTCTTTTAACTTTGCCTGCAGTCTCCTGACGATAATGAGGTAAGGACAGAGCTGCTTGCTTTGAAAGGGACTAGAATTGGGAAGGACTTCATATACGCAATGGGTTTGGAGCTGGGGGGGGGCACGGCTCTGATAGTTGCGACTGGCCAGCTGGATGCAGTCTGAGGGGTAGAGATCAGGTTGAGTGGCTTCATGCCCTGAGGTTCACTCCCCACATGTCTAGTTACCACCTTGTTTACTGAACTGGCTTTAGTGTTTTTCATCAGCTGCTCACCACACAGATATTTAGAAGGGGAGGTCTTTCCCACCATGGAAGAAGCTTTGCACCTGTGAAATGTTGGCTTTTTAGGGCTTTTTAGGGCTAGAAAGTGCTGGGTCAGAGGAGGAGGTTGCAATTCCCCACACACCATGTCTATATCTTTAGATTACTCAGCAATTAATGACCGACAGTTGAATGTGTGAACTGGCTTGGTCAGGAAGTATTGCATCAAAAGTGTCATGAGGGTTCCTTTTGCGGTGTTTATTCCTGCAGGTTTGTTCACATTGGCTGTTTGCCACTTGAGCCTGCAATCATGGACATGCATTTCTGAACTAGGGCTGGACCTGTAAGGAGGGAAGGAGTACGGGAAAAACTTTATATTCTTTCAGACTCTTCTGGGTTCGGGGTAAAATCCTGTAAGTCTCATCCTTGTGAAAGGCTGGACTGTCCATCCCGCTCTCCCCAACTGTCCTAATTCTCTCTCTTTCGCTCTATTATACATCAAGCAGGTGGTTTCACCGTGACCTGAGCGGCATAGATGCTGAGGCCTTACTCAAAGCACGAGGTGTTCACGGCAGTTTTTTGGCTCGGCCTAGTCGGAAGAACAAGGGCGATTTCTCCCTTTCTGTCAGGTAACTAGTCTGCGCTTTCTCCACACCTTCCCTGGTGATGTCTCCTTTCCATGGGGTTCTTTTTGTGTATCCCTCCTCCTGTTCCCACTACACTGCAGGGAGGTGGGGGGGGGGAGCATATTCTCATGGGCACGTTTCCATATTTCTGTTTTAAAATATCCAGAAAACTGTGAGGAAACTTGGAATAGGGACTCAAAAGGGAAGGAGGGGAGTAGGGTTGCCAGCCTCCAGGTGGGACCTGGGGATCCCCTGGAATTATAGCTCAGAGATCAGTTCCTCGGGAGAAAAGGGATGCTTTGGAGGGTGGGCTCAGTGGCATTATGCCCCATGTTCCACCCCCCAAATCTCCCAAAGTTTCTCAACCTGGATTTGGCCACTCTACCTCCATCTCCTACCACTGGCCAAGTGGCCACTGACAACCTTTGGGAAAAGAGAGGAGAGGTGAAGATGAAGGAAGAGTGGGGGTTGGGGTGGGTTACCTGGAGCTTGTTCTTTTCTCTCTAAGGCTGCCAAACCTGGAAATCACACCTTGTCTTGCCAGTGCAGGTCTGGGGTGTGTGGAGGTCAAGGCATGCGCTCATTTTCTCCCTTATATTGAATCAGACCATCAATCTCTCAAGGTCAGTACTGTCTACTTAGAGCAGCGTTGCTCTCAGGCACTGCTTTCACATCACTGGAGATGCCGAGGACTGAACCTGGGACCTTCTGCGTGCCAAGCAGACGCTCTACACCACAGGTGTCAAACTCGTGGCCCTCCAGATGTTATGGACTACAGTTCCCATCATGATGCTGGCAGGGGATTATGGGAACTGTAGTCCATAACATCTGGAGGGCTGCAAGTTTGACACCTATGCTCTACACTGAGCCATGGCCCATCCACAGGTCCAGTAGTTGAACCAGAGGTAGAGGTTCACTTGGTTCCCCCCCCCCCCTTTAAAGGACTATGGAACTTTGCTGTGTTTGGTGAGACCCAAGTTATCTCTTTGGTGCTTTAAAAGATTGGCCTTGCTCCTGGCCTAGCAGTAGTCATAGGAACGATGATTATATGCAAGCCTGCTTTGTGGCAACTGTTCTTCTCACTTCCCCAGGGCGATTGCTTCTGGGAACTTGTCAGGAGCATGCAAAGCCTTTTCCTGGCACTGTGCTCAGGCAGCGAGGCTTCCCTCGAGGACTTCCTTCAACAACTTCCCTTGCTGCTCCTGGGCTGACAGCCGGGGCCAGTTCTAGTCTTCCTTGCTGTCACTCTCCCCAGCCTGCTTGGAATGCACAAACGCTACTCCCTCTTCCCAGTTTCTCAGGTGTCCTTGAATTTTTTCGACCTCCCTCCACATGCCTCTTCAAGGGGTATGAATCCCTCAGAATCTCCAGTTAAGAGGATCAAGTTGGAAGTGATGTGAAAGACCTCTTCTTGAGACCATGGAGAGTCACCATCAGTCAGAGTAGACAGTGGTGACTTTGATAGACCAAGGGTCTCAGTAGAAGGCAATAGGAGGCACCCGGACTCCGTGTTAGAGCATCTGATTTGCAAAGATGAAGAGGAGTTTAGATTTATTATACCCCACCTTTCTCTCCTCTAAGGAGTGTCAAAGCAGCTTACAAATTCTTTCCCTTCCTCTTCCCCCAACAGACACCTCATGAGGTAGGTGGGACTGAGAGAGTTCTGAGAGAACTTTGACTAGCCCAAGGTCACCCAGGAGGCTTTATGTGGAGGAGCAGGAAAACAGATCCAGTTCACAAGATAAGAGTCTGCCACTTATGTGGAGGAGTGGGGAATCAAACCCGGCTCTCCAGATTAGAGTCTACCACTCTTAACCATTGCACCACACAGGCAGAAGGTCTTGTGCTTAATCCTCAGCTTCTCCAATTACAAGGGCCAAGTAGTAAGTGACATGAAAGACCTTTCACTTGGAACCTGGAGAGCCATCACCAGTCAGAACAGACATGACTGACCCTGATGCACCAAAAGGCCTAATTCAGTAAAAGGCATGGGATGCATTTAAATTTGCTTTTAGTTTTGCCTTAGGCAAAATCTGGTGACAACCTGGCTTTGTACAGAACCCTCCTATACAGCAGTGGCGTAGGAGGTTAAGAGCTCATGTATCTAATCTGGAGGAACCGGGTTTGATTCCCAGCTCTGCCACCTGAGCTGTGGAGGCTTATCTGGGGAATTCAGATTAGCCTATACACTCCCACACACGCCAGCTGGGTGACCTTGGGCTAGTCACAGCTTCTTGGAGCTCGCTCAGCCCCACCTACCTCACAGGGTGTTTGTTGTGAGGGGGGAAGGGCAAGGAGATTGTAAGCCCCTTTGAGTCTCCTGCAGGAGAGAAAGGGGGGATATAAATCCAAACTCCTCTTCTTCTTGTTCCTGAGAAATGATATTGGAAGAAACTTGCAGGAAATCTTTATCTGTTAAAGTTTCCTGATCTCACAGCCAAGGATGAAACACCCCAGCTTTTCGTCCTGCTAAACATGAACATTTAAGTGGCAGCTCTAATTTCACCAGGCTTTCCCCATCTTTAAGTTTTTGGGTTTATTTCTGAAGTAGGGAAAGCTTCCATGGTTCACGTTCAGGAGGGGGCATGAATGACAGGCAAAAAAATTAAATTATGGGATCCATAATATACCTGACGTCTACTTTTCTAGGAACACCATCCATTTAAACTTGGAACTACAACATTATCTGTAGTGCTCTGGTTTGGATGAGTAGTGTGTGTATATGGTGAGGAAAACCATAATGCAGGAATCCCCAATCTTTTGGAGCCTGTGGGCATTGTGGAATTTGGACAGTGTGGTGGACCCAGCCACAAAATGGCCACTGCAGGAAGCAGAGCCTGTGTGTACAGTGGCTGTTTCGAAGTCCAGAGGCGTAGCTCCAAGGGGATGGGGGAGTGCGCGATGACCAGGTACGCCCCTGTGAGGGTGTGGTGGGGGCGGGGCGGAGGACGTACCGGTGCACCGGTCGCTTTCCTCCTTGCTACGCCTCTCCGTCAGTCAGACAGTGAAGATCCTTGTGCTGTGGTGGCAGCTGAAACAACATTTTTAAAAATCTACACAGCCTATCAAATTTCCGGTGTCCCATCAGGCATCTTGCCGGGCAAAAGCCCACCTGGCCTCACCCGCTTCTAAAAACAGTTGGTGGATGCCATGAAAGGGGTCATCAGGCACTATGGTGCCCATGGTCGCCATGTTGGGGACTTCTGCCCCTGCTGTTTCCAAGATCAAGATAAATATATTCTGGGGTTGAGCCCTGATCTTGAAAACAGCAGGGGTTAATCTTGGTGAGCACAAGCCCTGATTCTTCTTTACCTTTGGCTCTTGTTTCCACGATGGAAATGGAACGGTGGTGGTTGGAGAGTGCTTCACCCAGAGGTGGGATCCAACCAGTTCTCACCACTTCTCTAGAAGTGGTTACTAATTTTTTCTGAGTGCCGAGAAGGGGTTACTAAAGCAACCTCCCTGCCCAATAGGGACTGGAGGTGCGTGTGTGCGGAGGCGCCACTGTTTGAATCCCACCACTATCGGAACCTGTTATTAAAATTTTTGGATCCCACCACTGGCTTCACCATCCCCTCCCCTCTCCCCTGTCCTCATACTGTCAACTTTTATTGACCATTCATCTTTCCCTGCAGGGTTGGTGACCAGGTAACCCACATTCGTATCCAGAATACGGGGGATTTTTATGACCTCTATGGAGGGGAGAAGTTTGCCACTTTGTCTGAACTGGTGGAGTATTACATACAGCAGCAGGGATCCCTGCAAGATAAAGATGGGACCATCATTGACTTGAAGTATCCACTGAACTGCTCTGATCCTACAACAGAAAGGTATGGCTTTCCCTATCTTCCTGTTCCTTAAAAAAAAAAAACTCCTATACCCTTCTTTCTGGGGGAACAATCAATACCCAAAACAGGGCTACACCCTGTGACCCACCTGTCTGTTTATCAGTACATGACATTCTAGTATCACTTTAACTCATATTTGGAAACGGGATTTCCTCTGTCTCACTGATTTTGCTATTTTTGGCTCACTTCAATAAGATGTGGAGATAAAGCACATGATAGTGGACACTCTTATTGCTACAGAGACATGTTTCACTCTCTGCCTGAATCACCAGCAACATCCTTCCAGCTTCCTTTCCACCTCTTTAGCAAGTGTGCGGACCAGGTCTCTGGGACTTCTCTAAATCTCCTCTGCTCTGCAATGCAGGGGACAGCTCACTTGGTACAACTGGATTGGATTCCTCTACCTGGGAGTCCCCTTTGGAGGGGAGCAATAAAGTCTCCTTCATTTTCTTTTCTTTGTTTTTTTGCATCCAATGTGCAGCAGTTGGTCAGGGAACCTGCTGCTTCCTCCCTTGTGGTTGGAAACTTCTGCCCTCCAGGCATTTACGAAAGCTGTTGAGCTCTTTTCTGTGCCCTCCCCTTCAGATTTTCCATCACGTGCCTTCCTCACAGCTGCGACACTGGGCTTAACTGTTTCTGCCCTGCAGAGGAGGAAGGCCCACTCAGCAACTGCCAAGTCCCAATCACTTTGAAAGGTTTGAAGGCCCAAGAATAGCAGTTCCATTTCCTTAGACATCCCTGTCAATGCCAGATACTAATATATGGGAGCTCTTTCTGTAATAGATAGCATGTGCCCCCCTCCCTCCAAAGATTTTTGCAGGAATAAAAACAAGTTTACCATGCATGGCTTGTCACTGTGTTCACAGTGGCCTAACTCTAATCTCATGACTTTTTTAACACTTTGAGATATAATAACGAATATTTTCCTCTGTGGGAAAGGTTGAGAGATGATGTTTTGTTACCCAGTTGGGCCCTGTATCTGCCTAGTTTTATTTTTTACCGTTGTCCATATTGCCAGCTCTGGTCTGCAAAATTCCTGGGGATCATGGTCTCCCACAGAGTTTGCCCTTGGAACCTGCCCTTTTCTCTAGGGCAGAGGTGGCCAACCTATGGTGTGCCAGATGTTCATGGACTACAATTCCCATCAGCCCCAATTGACCATGCTGGCAGGGGCTGATGGGAATTGTAGTCCATGAACATCTGGAGCACCATAGGGTGGCCACCCCTACTCTAGGGGAACTTATCTATCCAGCCTAGAGACAAATTGTAATTCCAGGAGAACTCCAGGCCCCACCTAGAAGTTGGCAAGCCTATTCACAGCATTTAGTAGGTAGGAGAACTGAATACTTTCACCAGGAATTTTCTTCAATGTGTGTTATTTTTCTTCATTTGCTGGGAGAATCCAATAGAAAATAGTGCCTCATTAGACTCCACAAGATTTGATTTGCATTGGTTTTCTAAATGTTTTTAAAGAGCCCTGACTTACATTCTGACTATTGTGGGATGTTGGTGGGATGGTATATTACAAAGTGCTAGCAGTGAAGTTCTAAGCTACACTGACTATTTTCATTATATTTAGGGACATCGCCAGAGCTGATATAGATATATCCATAGCTTTCCTGTTCAGAAAAGGTATAGCACGATAGTTGTCAGTTTGAGCTAGGAAGTTCCACTAGGTGTTTTCTGGCAAACTACACCTGCTAAGCCTCCTGCCCCTCCATCTGTGATACAGGAACAATAATTTTGACCAACTATATCGAACTGCGAATAAAAATTATTCTGCTAATGATAATGCATGCCAAGTGCTTTGAATTTTCAGAAAGCTTTGCATAAAGATAGACAGAATTGCCTGTGTGTATTTTTTTCACCAGTTGTGAAACTAAATAGTTGAGATACATTTTAGATACAGTTTTAAGAGTTTCCCTCAAATATATAAATGCGCCAATGTAACAAAGTTGCTTTTGCAGTTGTGTTTCCTGCAGGCATGTGTGCTAATTGAGCTGTGTCTGGCTGCACTTCCATGTTGAGTGTACACTCAACAGCTAACCTGGTTTTGCACCTGTGTCTTGTCTGGAAAGAGTCTTCTTGAGAAAAACTATATCTAGCCCAAGCTTTGCACTGCATATATTTGCTAATACGCATTTGACGAACTTTCTGTCAGCTGCCTTCCAGCTAGACTGGCCATGTATGGATGACAAAAAAAAGGAACGAAAGAGGGAGAGAAAGGAGAACAATATTTGCATATGCTGTTTTACATTTGTCACTGAGACAAATTTACGCAGCATTACTGTACTTTAAATAGGAATACAATGTGTGGTAGTGCTAGCTGTGTCTTGTATCGAGGTGCTAACTGAACAGGGAATTTTTTGTAACCCTTCCCTCCTGACCTTTTTTCAAAGGGTTATTCAGTCTTTATGAATTTGTCTCAGGCAGTTTGGTCAGCTTTTTCTAACTGGGCTTTACTGGACAGAAACAGAAATCAAACCAATCAGATGGCAGGCCTCAATTAGACTGTCCCCTGAAAAGATGACATCTGGCCACCCAACTTCCTTTCTTGTGCCCCCACCAATTTCCATAGTCAGACATCTTAATATGAAGTCACCCTGCTATTATAACAACAAGGGAAAAAATGTAGTACTCTACCTCAAAGTTTCCTTGTCTATAACTTAGAGATAGAAAATATATTCCCTGACCTGGATGTCTCACACAAATCTGATCTCAGAAGATCATGGAAGACAAGCAGGGTCAACTTTCGTTTATGCTTGGAGGGAAGAACAGCAAGTAGTAGATGATTTTGGATTTATACCAGAGGTGGGATCCAGCAGGTTCTCACCAGTTCCCGAGAGTGGGTTACTAATTATTTGTGTGTGCCGAGAGGGGGTTACTAATTGGGTCCGCTTTTCCATCTCCATGCCCTCGCCTCCCTGAGAGGCATACTGCCTTTGAACGTGAAGGTTCCATATAGCAATTGCGACTAATAATGTAACTCCCTGAACTGGGTTAATCCCTTTCAGGTACTGCAATTCATTGATTCTCAGCCTTTTGTACCTTTTATCTCACCAGTCTCTATCAAAGAACCTGTGTGTTTCACCGTTGCTGTGTTCAGATTTGTGAGTTGGGGCATCTTCTATAATGTGATGATGATTTAGAAATGACCTGGTGCAAAAAAAATTTTGGGGGTTGTGATGGGGTGGCTGCCCATGGGGGGGCATCCAACTCAGGTTTTGCCCCGGGCTCAGGTTTGCCCAGGTACGCCTCTGCCCCCTTTGCTGAGGTGGGGCTGGTGAGGGAACCTGTTACTAAAATTTTTGGATCCCACCACTGATTTATACCCCACCTTTCTCTCCTGTATGGAGGCTCAAGGCGGCTTACAAACTCCTGTCCCTTCCTCTCCTCACAACAGACACTTTGTGAGGAGGTGGGGCTGAGAGAGTTCAGAGAGAACTGTGACTGGCCCAGTGCCACCCAGCAGGAATGTAGGATTGGGGAGACAAATCTGGTTCACCAGATAAGAATTTACCACTCATGTGGAAGAGTGGGGAATCAAACCTGGTTCTCCAGATTAGAGTCCGCCTGCTCTTAACCACTGCACCATGTAGAGTCACTACACAGAGCCAGCTATGGCAAACCACCTCTGAGCACTCCTTCTTTGAAAACCCTACGGAGTTGCCATGTCAGCTGCAATTTCACAGCACTTTTCTCTAACAGAGAGCATTTGCTGTACATGCAGAAGCCCCCTACCCCCAATCCATTCTCATCTGCTGAAAATATCTCCACAGACATCTAACTACTACTGGGCTGACACCAGTTGCAGTACAGAGTGCTTTGATACATTAATATGGGTGAGCAAAATTTGTGTTGAAACAAATGGCTAAGCTTTACTTTTCTCTAACAGTCCAGGCCCGTGCCTTTTTTCAGTCTGTGTTGATTCCAAAGGGACTGGCTGAAAACTACAGAATAGTCAGAGCACTCAGAAGTAGATGTCATTTGCATATTATGAGAGAGGGAGAGTTATGGAGAGAAATCAGTCTGGCGTCTGAATTTACTTTTTATAAAAAGTGTGGGTGGGGAAGTCTACGAAACTTCAGAGTGTGTTAGTTTGCACTTGAAAGTGAAAAGCATGTTGCCTCCCACCGGAGATCATGTCACAGGGCCAGAAGCCTTGGTGTACGGAAGGCCCTGGGGAAATCTCTACAGAGGAGGTCATTTTGAGCAGGCGACACCCTTTGCTTCGTCCATATTTCAGAGGAGCACCTCTAAAGCGGACCAACTCCTTGGTCTTTTCTTAAAAGCTATTTAAAGGACCCATCTAGATATGCATGCTAAAGGCACAAATCTTTTTGCTTAAAAAAATGCAGCCATTTCATGCAAATGGATAACTTGCTTTAGTTATTATTTTTAAAAAAGTTATCACTACAGATACTATAAAAGTGGACTATGATCCAAAATTAGATCTTTTGAGTCTTGTAGAGAAGGATTTTGAATATCCTTCCCGTTCCTACTGAAGTCTCTTGGCTTCTATCTCCCGTGGTTCCTCTCCAAGCAAATGTTCTTTGTAGCGTCAGGAGTCATGTGATTCACTCCACCCACATTGCGATTCTTTCATTCACCATGATGTTTGCTGTTCATTTCAGTTCCCCTTGTAGTATGTTGCGGGTCTAACAACACTTGACGTAATACACAAAGTGTAAGAAAGCCCCTTTTTCATTTTTTAAAAAAAGAACAGCTTTAGGAGTTGGAAATTTCAAGGAGAGAAACTGTACATGTGTTCCTGCGGGTGTATACGTGACCCTTTCCCCATCCACAGCTTTTCTGGTCTTACCTGGCCACTGTATGCTGCTTTGCCACCTGCAGTGTTTAAAATGTGCTTTTGTTTATCACTTATGGCTAGTCCCCAACAGTCCTTTTTTCCTTAAGGATGTCACATATTGAGGAGATACTGGAGACCCGTGCTTAGATTTCCCATCTCTTTGCGCTTCCTTTAAAAGCAGCCCAAGAGAGAATTAGATTGGGACCCCGGTACTCAGGGACAGGGTTTAACCCTTTCCTGCTGGCCATTTTCTTGGTATAAATTCCACCATCAACTTGTACCCTCGCAGCTGCTCTAATGGCTTGCTCTTGAGCGCTAAAATCAGGGATTCCTTTTTCAGAGTTCCAGTTGTTAACCACAGCCAGGTCTTTTGGTTGTCCACCTTGTCCTTGATCTTCTCCAGAAATTGGCTGTGCAGTGCTTTGTTGTGCCAGCTTTTAGTCCTCCTTTTAATCACATTTTTTCTGACTTTCATTCACATAATTGGCCAGTGCATGTTTCTCCTCTTCCACTGTTTGCTTTACTTACATAAAGCCTCTGCTGCCAGATTTCTGGGGAAGGTATAATCTATAAGTATCACTGCATGGGTGTAAGGCATGGTGCATTGTCATAAGCTTCCAAATTTTTCTATCCAATGCATCCAACTCAACCTTTGTCCAGTTGATGATTCCCACAGTGTACCTGATGACGTGTATGGCTCAGGTGTTGATGGCCTTGCTAGTACTCCCACTGTTTAATTTAGATTTCAAAAATTTCCTGACCCGCTGGGTGTATTCTCTGCTGACCAGAGTCTTCACTTTCCTGTGTTTGATGTTATCCAGCTGCAAAATACCCAAGTATTTATAAGCTACCTCTTGGTTGCACTTGATGAATTGGCCATCAGGCATTTCTGTGCCATCACTCTCAGTGATCTTGCCCTGCTTTATTGCCACAGTGATGCACTTTTCCAGGCCAAATTCGATTGAAATGTCTGGGCTGAATATTTGCACTGTGTTCACTAGTGACTGGATTTCTGCATGTGATTTCCCGTGCAGCTTCAAATCATCCATGTACAGCAAATGTGAGATTTTTTCAGAGTCTTTAGCCATTTGATATCCCAACTTTGTTTTCTTTAAAATTACTGTTAGTGGGATCGTGACAATGATAAACAGTAAGAGCGATAGTGAATCACCTTGAAAATTCCTCGCTTAATGTTGACTGTTCCATAGTTTTCATTTCCAACTGTCAGTTCAGTTTTCCACTGTCTCTCTGGCCGTTTCCGCATGAAGGCCGACCCGACGACACTGGGACCGTCCGCCATCGATTCGGTCCTAGAACAGCTGGGCAGCCAAAGCGCCTATGGAGCGCCTGGCGTTCGGTTTCCGACAGATACCAAACATGTCCCCAGGCCTCCAGCATCGCCGCTGTTGTTACCATTGTCGCTTCCCCGGTTTCGGCGGCCAGCCGCACTGAAGCGGCGCGCAGGGGCAAAGCGATGTCCCTGAAGCTCCTCGGCGACTGGCTACCGGAGGCCCGCTGGGACAAGAGTAAAGTCTGCCGAGGTGGAGGAAGCGTTGTGAAGCCGCTTTCTGCCGTTTCACTTTCGGCAGAAGCGGCTTCACACGGCGTTCCCCAAAACTCGAAAGCTCTGTCCCCAGCGTATTTAAGCACCCGACGTCAGTTTGCGGGTCAAGCTGGATGCCGTGAAGCGAGATAAAGCGTTGCGTTGCAGTTGCGCTTCGGTGGCTGATTTATGCCTGGAGATGACGTTTTTGCCGCCTCGAATTAGGTCGCCATTTAATGCCCAGTAAAGCGAAACGGCCATTGCTTTTTCAGTGAATACCGAGATGCTTTCTGCTGACACCAATGGTTTTCTGGGCGATTTCATGATCCAAGCGCTATGGGGCAGTGGGGATCTATATATACCTCTCTTGTAATCAATCGTTCTTTGATTCTTGCAGTTCTCCATTATTTATCTATTTGGAGTCAATCTTTTGTACCCCTGCTCCTTCTTTTGTTCCCTTTTTGCTCCACCAGCAGGATATTACTTGCTTCCGGGCGCAGTCCAGTATGATGCCTCGCCTTCATTATGCCAGCGGCAGTTTAAAGGCATTGTCAGGGGCGTAACATGTTGTTGGCCTGTCAGTTTTCGAGGTGGCGTTGTTCCTTTGACTGGATCTTTTCTGGAACTGGGCGGCCAGTATGTCTGCCCAGTTGTTAGCCATTCATCGATTTCACCATTTTGCATGGTTTCACTGAACTGCTTGGCCATTGTTGGGTGCAAACTGGTTAGGTATTTGAGCCACAAGCCGTGCAGTTGATCATAACCCGGTGCTGTTCAGTTTTTCACTTTCTTGATTTGATGTTTTATCATATCAGTTATTTCCAGCTCTTGCATTTGTTTTTGGCTAACATCTTTCTCAAAATATTTTATCCACTGTGGCTTCTTGTTGTAATCCGTCTCGTTCCCCACAGATCTTTCCAAAATTGTTGCATTTTTCTCTGGTTTTTTGCTTTCAACATTGATCTTTGTGTTGAGGCTTTGGTAGAAACGCCTTTGGTCTGGATCGAAATTGCTGCATTATGTCTGTACTGGATGCTTCTCTTGCTTCAAGTATCTTTCAATTTTTCTTACTGTGGCTGTTATTTGTTGTTTGGTGATCTTCAGCGCTTCTTCAGTTGTTCTCGTGTTTAGCCAGTACCTTCTAATTAGTTCTTTCATGACCTTGCCATTTTTTAATCTTTGCTGCTTCATATTTCTCAGGTTGCTGCCATGCATCTTGATCTTAGCCTTTTGACCTTTCTGGTTCCAGTTGAATTTTCCACTTTGGTTTTGATGGTTGATTTATCTTGGGTATAGGTATTTCAATGCCCTGTTTGGCTGTGACCACTTCAGCTGTACTGTACATGAGCTGATTTGTTTGTTTGATGGAGGTTGTTTCAATTGCCATCAGTGCCTTGTTTTTCATCCCTCATTATAGGTGCCAGGTCTTCTTTGGGCACCATTTTCAGTGCTGGCAGCGTTGTCTTTCCTCATTTGATTGCAAATACTTGATGATCTTTTCCCTCAGTTCTTTTTGTCTTTCTATCAGTCCATCAGTTGTTTCCATGGGGACTTTTTCTGATGATTGCACTATTATTTCCTCTCCTGTGCTGGTGTTTTCATCTGGAAGTTTTACAATTATTTCTCCTGATGTTTCTGGAGTATGTATTGTCCTTTCTTCTGGTGTTACAGTTGATTTCTTTTCACAATTTTTCTGAATTTCTTCTAATTCTATCTCTGTAAACACTTTATTCCGTATGATGAATCTCCTTTGATCTGCCAGTCTTTGGTCAGTGATATTTGAATCTGGGCATTGTTGTTTCTACAGTTCATACATCCGCTTCAAGTGTCCTCTTTTTCTGGCACTGAGTTGTAGTAACAAGCCATGACGGCACAATTTTCTTTCACACTGTACTTTCTTTTGGATGGTTAGTCCACTAGTAGCCCACTTGTTGACATATGCCCAGGGACCCCATCATGCAATGTGGCCCTTGTTAACCCTTCACGCATGATCCGGATGTGCAGTATGGAGATTATCCAGTGATATACTCAAGTGTAGAGTGTTTCGATTCTTTCAGCAACATTTTTTTTATGCTGAAAAGCCCCCCTCGGCTTATACTTTCGAAAGTATATGTAAGCATAAGATGCATTTTAATTGCCACAGCACGCTAACACAATAGAAGCCTTTACAGTACATATATACAGTATATTTACGAAATATACAGTAATTCCAAGATGGCAGCCAGAGCTGGGGCTGCTATGGGGATCTGGTAAGCATGTTGCTGCTTTTTTTCTAACTCACCAGAGAGTCAGAAAACAAGAAGCTTGTAAGGACAGCCTGGCATAGCATTACAACTAGGGTGTGTGTTTGTGCGTGTGTTAAAAGAAACTGAGGTATTTCTCTTCTAAGATTATTGGTGTGTTGCATTCTAGATGAATACAATTCTTCATACAATGGTTTACTGCCAAATACTGATGTTGCGTTGAAGACAAAGACTCTTCTTTTGGAGCACAGTTTAGGCCTGGCATGACTATTAGTGAACTCCTGGTGAATTATTCTACATTTGGAGGAAAACATTGGTTCATTTGTGTTCCTAGAGTGCTGGAAGCTGCTCATCCTTAATGCAAACTCTGTTAAGCAACTCTATCTCATCTTGCTCCCAAATCTTCTGTTTTTAGCTGCTACTGAGTCAAGTTCGAAGGCTTATACTCGAGTCAATAAGTTTTCCAGTTTCTTGTGGTAAAATTAGGTGCCTCGGCAAATATTCAAGTCGACTTATACTCGAGTATATATGGGTATTTTTCATTTGTATCACCATATTGTAAGGGTTGGGTGGATTCTCTTAGATCTCGGTTTCTTGATTGTCAGACCCTCGTCTGGCTTCTCGGAGACTCTTTCTGCAGTAATGTAAACCTCAGCGCATAGCTCTCAACATCATCGATGCATGCAAGCCCCTTCCTCATGACAAGGGGATGCTCAGGAGGGGGTGTGTGTTTGTGTATGTATTGTTATTAATTGTATTTTAATTTATTATTTTATTAATTGCATTTTTGTATAGAGCTTTTTGTTTTGTTATTTAAATTGTATTTAAATTAAAGGAAGGCTACAATTGAAGGCTACAATTTCAATACACAAAACAAAAACTACAGTTAATAAAATAATAAATTAAAATTGTTAAAAACACTAAACTATATTCCTCTGCCTTGTTAAACATGCCAGAACACAACATCTTGCTACCTTAAGGGTGGTTTCATTGAAACAGTCAGCAAGAAGAAGGGATGACTAAAAATTACTTTGATCTACCTGGATGTTTGGACAAAATTGGAGTAATGTATGCATTTCAAATGTCCTGGTGGAATCGACAGTGTTAAGCGAACAGTTTTTTTAATTGTTTCAGCCATTCCTGACTAACAAGGACAGAGATGATGTGCATATGGGATATGTTCATATTTCCCTTAAAGAAGGGTAGATGGAAAGGCATTAAATCGGGCCAAAGTAAAGACTCTGCAGTATTTGATTGAACAAAACTTTTGTTACGATTCTCTAATGCTGGTGCTGAGTGAAGGCATCTCACAGTTGAGACCGCAAAGGAAATTGGAAAATGCTTGGGCCCCCTGAAGGATTTGGGGTTTATTTTGCATCATTATTGTTTTACTATGTAGTAGCAAAGTGGCGTTTGATTCCCACCCCACCCAGTTCAGGCACCAAATTACAAGTGCCGGTATTTGCAAGAACTCAGAACAGCTGTGAGTGAGGTAAACTTTGTAAATCAATATGCAGCAACTAAAACAAATGTCCCTTGCAACTGTTCCAACTGCCTTTGGATAAAAGCCATTCACTGGCCCTTCATATTTAACCCTTCCTGCTTTCTTAGCTTTCTTTTGCTCATAAAAACCATGTAGGTCTGTACCCACTGCGCTGCATGAAGTGGCGTGGCTGCAAATGTTGGCCCACAGACCTAGGTGTTGGGCTGCCACACAGATGCACGGTGACCAAATTGTATCCCCCCCTTTTCTTTTTCCTGTAGCACTTTTTCTCTTCTAATGTCTCAGGCTAGCTGGGAGCAAAATGTATAAGCAGACCAAAATGCAGGGGAAAGTACAGTTTAGTTCTTCATTTCTCCTTTTCCTTTCCCATCCTTCCATGATCCAGTTTTGTTGTAAAAGGCACTCCAGTTTCTTTACATATAATAGGAGTTGGGGTGGATTTTTACAAGGAAAAAGGTGCCACTGCTATTACCTGAAATCTAACATGCAATGAGATCTCAGATCTTAATCAGATTTTCCACCTTGCACAGAGAGTATCAGATCCATTTTCATTGCTGATTGCTTGCCTTGTCCTTGCTTGGTGTCATGGTTGTGTGTTTACTGCTAGTGATGCCTTAACTCTTGCTTCTGTTCTCTTGTGTATGCAAAGCAGGCAAGCTGTGTATTGTGTTCGTGTGTGTGTGTGTGGGGGGGGGGTCTGGTTCTCTGCTACTAATTCCATACCCCAGTCTCTGCAGAGTTCTTGTCTGCCAACTGCTGTTTTCCCTAAAGGGTGGGCTTACTGCCTTATCATGAGGGGAAAGTCTGAATCACTATTTCAACTGTCTTTGCAACCTAACAGCCTGAAAGTGGGTATAAAATAAGTTTTGCTCCTGCAAAGCTGGTACAGCCCAAGATATGAAAATAACTCACAAATGAGAGCCATCTCCAAATCAGAGCTGGCATAATAATCGGCAAAAATTTGAAAGCACCATGCACCAAGATGCCAGCAGGAATGAAGCTGTTCAGCAGAGACAAGAGCAAATTGTTCTACTTGGATAACGTCCCTGTCAGGCACATACGTACAACATATTTTTCTTCCTTTGCTGTCCTTCCACCTACCTGGAAAATGAAAGGCAGACAGAATGGTGATTTTTCCAGTAGTTCAATCAACCATTCAAACCTTTATTGGCATTAAATATATAATCAAAATAAATATCTCTACTCATTAGCGTTGGCAGTTGTAGTCTTGTGCTTGGCATCTTGAAACCTCATAGCAGTTAACAGGAACTTGGCTACTGTAACTCTTGTTTGAGGATGCTGGTTGGCTAAAAGATAAGATACTAGTTCCTTATCAGAAACCCTTAGGCTGTTCATTTGTAACATTTCAATAAGAATTTTCCACAGTGGTGTATAAAAATCACAATGCAGCAACACATGTACAACTGTTTCAAGTTGTCTCTGCAGTTTTTAGTAGTTATTTAGTGTTGGAAATTACTTCAATCAGATTGATTATATTAACTGTATTAAATAATGGGGGTGATTTGGGTTGAATTTTGATTCATTACTATCTGAATCATTATACCTAATTCACTACAAGCATTTTAAATAGGATAAAAACGTTTTTCACAAAGCAACTTGGTGGGACCACACATTTCTCTTAAAACCCACCACGCTGAGAAGGATTAAAATGTACTATTCATTAAAATTAGACTATGAAAACAGGGACTGAAGGAATTGACCAGATGTGAACACAATGAACCATAAATCACCCCATTAAAACAACATTCTATAATATAACCACACACTAGTGAATAACAGCTAATCAGCATCACTCACCCACGCCTGGAGTCTGAACCCCTTGCAGATGGTCAGTTCATGCAATCAACTCATGTAATTGCTTACTATGATGTGGACAGTGTGCTAACATTTCGCTGACAGTGGGGAAGGAGGGGAGTCAGGGAGGTGCAGCTTTGGGGACAGCCAAGGAAGACCCTGAAGAGGAAGGCAATGGCAAAGCATCTTCACATCTCACTTGCTTTGGAAGCCTCTTCCTGGCTTTCACAGCATTTATGTACATGTTTGTAGGGCAATGGCCCAGTCATCAGTGACAGAGGAGGTGACTAGCTTTGATTTTGGGGTTCACGCTGTGAGTTGGATCCAGTCAGCAGTGGATTGGTCCCATGGAGAGTATGGTTGGGGCAACCAGATAACTTCAGCTGCCCCTGCTTCCATTTCCCTCCCCCGTCGTGCTTTAAGGAGAGCTACTATCTCTTTCCCAGGGCTGCTTTTCTCTCTTGTTCTGAACTCTCCCTTCTCTCCAGGTGGTATCATGGGCATCTTTCTGGCCCAGCAGCAGAGGCCTTACTTCAGGCCAAGTCCATGCCATGGACTTTCTTGGTGCGTGAGAGTGTCAGCAAACCTGGGGATTTTGTGCTATCAGTCCTGACGGACCAGCCTAAATCTGGCATGGACACCGCTGCTACCGGAGCTGCCAGCACTCCCAAAGAACGGCGCAAAGTCACTCACATCAAGGTCATGTGTGAGGTGAGAAATTGGGAAGGAAGTGGGAGCAGTGGCAGGAAATACCATTATGTGCAATAAAACACAAAGCCCCGCACAACTGATTTTATTCAGAGACCCTCCAGAATCCTAGTTTCAGTTGGGTAGCAGTGTTGCTCTGGAATAGAAGAGCAAGACACTTATCCAGTCGCATCAACAAGAATTCTAGGGCGTAAGGTTTTGAAAGTCAAATGTCCCTTTGTTGGGAGCCAGTATGGGATAGTGGTTAAGAGCAAGTGGACTCTGTAGAACTGGGTTTGGTTTGCCATTCTTCCACATGAGCGACTAACTCTGATCTGGTGAATCAGATTTGTTTCCCCACTCCTACATTCTGGGGAGAAACTGGAGAGAAACTGGGGAGACACAGAATTACACAGGATTGGAATGATTGATTGTAATTGTAAAGGATTGGAATTGATTGGAAGGATTGATTGGAATGCAACCCTGATAATATGAGGGAAAATAAAATAATGAGACTTGGTGGTGAGAAATTGTAACTTTCAGTTTTCACAAGAATTTCTCGAGAATTTTTGACTGCCAAGTCCAGAAGAGGTGGATTAAACTCTCGTACAGGGGTCTGCAACCTGCGGCTCTCCAGGTGTTCATGGACTACAATCCCCATCAGCCCCAATTGGCCATGCTGGCAGGAGCTGATGGGATTTGTAGTCCATGAACAGCTGGAGAGCCGCCGGTTGCAGACCCCTGCCTAGTAATTGCAGGTGGCCTTCTCAGATGGTAATGTGGAACAATCACAAGGCAACTAATATTGGGTATTGGGAAAGATGCAAAGACAAACTAGATCAGTTGCTGGTGGCAGAGTCCATCAGGAAGTTCTCCTTCACAGCCCCACTGAAATGAAGCACATGTAGGAACATGGAAATGCTCTTTCACAACTTGTCTTTGTGAGGTTTACTCATCAGAACTTCCCAACAGATATTGCGGCATCTTGTTTTGGGTGTGGGTGTTGTATTTGGGAGGGTGTCATTGAGCACCAAAATTCCTTTGCACTGGTTTTTGGTAGGAACCTGCTATTGACACCGATTCACGCATGATGAAGTTTGGATGTTCAACAGGCATGCTCTGTCTGTTGAACTGTCAACAGACATACTCTGGTAGTTCTGTGCTTAGAATTTAATTCCCTGATGTGCCAGACCTGATTTGAATTAGGACCATGGAATGAGGGTAAAGTGGACCCCATGGTATTTTCTTGACCTGAAAATACTCTGGGGAACTATTTTATCCTGTTGGGCAAATGTTTATGTAATCATCAGTACATGTAAGTTTCCCCAATACAGGAAATAGCTGTTTCAGGTCAGGAAACTGGTCCAGCTGAGTGGCTCTTCCTGTGAGTCACAGTCCAAATCCAGATTGAACCCCTTCATGCCAAAGAATCAAGTTCAAGCACAGAATTCCATTTGCACACCTGCCAACAGTCAAGGTGACAAACACAAGGATTTCATAATGTGTGAATCAATCTGCTGAGAATACCATAGCATTGCGAAGATAATAATAAATGGGCAAGAGTGTTTCATTATCAGGGACGTGAATAACACACCTTTTAATTCTTTCCAGAGGGGGAAGTATACTATCGGGGGCCAAGAAATGTTTGGAAGCTTGGCTGACTTGGTGGAACATTTTAAGAAGGCGGGAATTGAGGAGCTGTCTGGTTCCTATGTATATCTCAGACAGGTAAATATAGACGTGTACACACCATTTTATTGACTTTATTTGCTTCTTTGTTTAGTTTCTTCCTCTCTTTTAAAAAACTTTCTGCTTTATCTCTTTTCTTAGATATCAGTTGCCTCTGCTGTTTTCCCTGACCCTCATAAGGACAATTAGCTGTTAACGGTGTTTCTGCAGGGTAGATTGGGTGTGCAAAAAGGGCCAGAGTCAGGGATGCTGCAGGGCCCTGCCCTTGACTAGAGGTGTGAACCATTTTACCCACTATTTTTTGGGTTTAAAACACCTGGAAATTTTCACAAAATCTTTAAAAAAGTCAAATCATACCGGTCTGGGGGAGTGTTCAGCTTTTATGGATACTCAAACTTTTTGTGTTCTATTAAACTCAAACCTGAAAAATTCCAGCTGCCTCTGAATTCCACGTGAGTTTCAGAGGCGGCCGGCGGTGCTCCTGCCACCTCCGAGATTCAGGCAGCATGTAAGTGAGGGGGAGAGATTTTTCTTAGGGTGGGGCGGATGAAGTAGCTCCCTTAAATCGCCCCTATTTTTTCTCAGAATAATAAATTGCCAACACAGTATTTTGGGGTTTTGTTTTCTGTTCTGCTTTACCCAGTTCATACCCCTACCCTTGACTTCTGGCATGAAGAAATGATTCCTTTGTGCCATCTAACTCCTTGACATCTCTTCACTCCTTCCTTCCTCAGCCTTTCAACGCCACTCGAGTGAACGCAGCTGACATTGAGAACCGGGTGCAAGAGCTCAACAAAAGAAGCCAAGCAGAAGAAACAGCCAAAGGTGGCTTCTGGGAAGAGTTTGATGTGAGTGTAGAAGAGATTTGGGGAACACATTCTTATCAAGCCTAGCCCCCATCCCAGGGTCTAAAGGACTGCTGCCCTGTGTCCTCGGGTTGCCAACTCTGGATTGGAAAATTCCTGGAGATTTGGGGTGGAGCCTGGGGAGAGTGACATTTGAGGGACCTCAGCAGGGTATAATATCAGAGTCCATTGAGAGCTTCTGCTTTGAAGAAAAGTTTGGATTTATATCCCCCTTTCTGTCTTGTAAGGAGACTCAAAGGGGCTTACAATCTCCTTTCCCTTCCCCCCTCACAACAAACACCCTGTGAGGTAGTTGGGGCTGAGAGAGCTCCGAAGAACTGTGACTAGCTCAAGGTCACCCAGCTGGCGTGTGTTGGAGTGCACAAGGTATTCCGGTTCCCCAGACAAGCCTCCACAGCTCAAGTGGCAGAGTGGGGAATCAAACTTGGTTCTCCAGATTAGAGTGCACCTGCTCTTAACCACTACACCACGCTGGCTTTCATTGAGCCACACCCTTCTTTCTAGTGGGGACTGGCAAATCCTGAACTCAAGATAGGGACAGGAGAGAGACACAGAGAGAGAGGGGTTGCGATTGCTGGGGAAAGCAGTCAGGTTTGTGAGCCTGAGTCAGCTTCCCTGAGGAACTCTTACAGGAAGCCTCACAAAAGGAAGCCGAACTGGGGCCATGGGCATACTCACCTATGTTCTACTTAATTATTTTAATTAATTAAGTGCCCTTATTATTTCTTTAACTCCACATGTGCAGACCACTTTGCAAACATAGTGAGCTACATCACAAGACTCTGTTCCAAAGATCTTATAATAATTTTTTTAAAAACAACAACAACCCGGATACTGGGTGGGGGGCAAGACCAGGCAGAGACTAAGTATTCTCAATAATAAATACAAAAGAAACGTAGGGTAACGTCACATTGCACTAGATGGTCCCCTTCCTATCCCACTTGTGCAGTGCTTTTATTTGCTTGATTTGATTTAAGCCTGCTCTTTCCTGCCAGAACAAGGTATATTTTCTTGTCTATCGGTCCCTTCCTCCTGATGCTGAGAAAAGTTGCTTTTCACAACCCAAGGAAGCCAAAAAAGCCTTTTACGATCTGTGTGCAGGCCAAATACTAGACAACAAAGCCCATCAAAAGAACATTTATTAAATCCAGCAATTTTTTGCATGAGATGAATTCATATTTTCTTACTTTCAGAGCTCCGTCTTGGGTTGTTTCTCCTTGTGACCCATCTGTGACCTTATCCCTCAGTCTTCAGTTTTGCTTTTGTATTATTATTATTTTTAAACCCTCCCCTCCCCCCCTTTTCTCTTTCTCTTTCAGAGCCTGCAGAAACAAGACTCGAAGAACCTGTATGATCGCCATGAGGGCCAAAGGCCAGAGAACAAGAGCAAGAACCGCTATAAGAACATCTTGCCTTGTGAGTCTGTACAAAAGAGAACAGACTTAGCTAGAAACTTTCTCCCTCATATGGTAACTTTCTACTTTCAGGGAGGAGAGAGAGGTTTGTTTTTTTAAAAAAAGGGGGAGAAGTCTGTCTCTCTTCACCAACTGCAGTTTGTAGCGATTGATGCATTCTAGATATTTATGGCATGAATAGATTCAACCAAAAGAATGGTCAAAGAAGGTGGGCTTTTCTGAAGGACGGTGAAAGGCAGCCAACGACTGCTGTAGCATTGAGAGAAGCTACCTGAGAAAGCCTCTGCTGAAAATGGAAATTAAAAATCAGCTGCAGGTTTAGGTCTATTAAAAAAAAAAGTCTCAGTGACATAGTGCAGCAAATTCCTCTAATCTAAAAGGCACTTGTCAGGATGAAAACATCCAGTGAAACACTGTACTGTAGAGGGTGATTTGTCTCCAGTGGCCTCTGAACATGCAGGCTTCATTTAGCTATCATGCATGACAACTATTGATCGACCCGTGAATCTGCATTTGGTGTAATCCTGTTCTAAAGCCATCGAACTAGAGGCCATCAGTTCATCCTGAGCTAATGAATGCTGTGAGTTATAGAGGGCCAGGAAGCAACATTCTGTCTTGATTTGCGTGACTTCAGTAGCATTATGGACTGTTAGCAAATCTGCATTGTAAGTTAGAGAGATTCTGCTTCACATTTGGGATGCAGCAGCAGGGAGAAAGAGCCACTATCTGTAGGTTTGCTATGGGTGTAAGTTACTACATATGGTGCAGAACATGGGGGAGGGGGATGAGTTGAACGGGTCCGGGTGCTTGCTGAAATCGGTGGCATATTGGAAAACATCCTACTGTGTTTTGACTCAAAAACAAAGAAAGGGGGGGGCATGTATTTTTCTCAGCACCAGAGTCCATGTGTGCTGGCTTGGCTACAGCTACTAAGAGATGGCTTTGAGGGTTCAGATTTGGGCCAGGGTTCAAATGCAGGTTGTCAAACAAAGATAGAGGTGGAAAATATCAGAGTAACATCCATCTCTCAGCTTCCTGTCTGTTTTGGGAAATGTTGCAATCTCTGGCTGTTTCCACATGGCCACGCTCGGGGGTGCGTCGGCGTATACAACGCCGACGCGTGCGAATGGCCTTGGTAGGGGCAAGGAAGACGGCACAGCGCCCGAACGATGGACCTTCCCTGCGACCTTCCAGCGCGTCACCCAGGCCAGGGGACACCCCCCCCCCCCGCCCTGTGCGACAACTCTGGAGTCGCAGGGCGGGGGGGCGTGTCCCTAGGCCTGGGCGATGCACCGGAAGGTCGCAGGGAAGGTACGTCGTTTGGGAAAGGGGGGAGGATGGCGCCTTCCATCTGCTGCCGTTCACACGGCAGCGGCTGGAAGCCAGTATTTCCAAAAAAACCTCGCTCAGGGAGCGAGGTTGGGAAACAGCGGCTTCGCGCTGCCGGGGGGGAGCAAGGGTTCGCCCCCCATGCAAACAGCTCCCCAGGGACGGCGTTTTTGCCGTCTCTAGTGCGCTGTTATTGGCCCGTGCGGAAAGGGCCTCTGTGTGATCCACCTGCTGTATGGGAAGAGTGTTGCACCCAGTATCAACAAAAGGAGGGAGAGGGAAATGGTGCCACAATGGTGTGGTGAGAGCTCTTTACGGCTTCTGTTGCACACTGTAAGTTTACTAGTGTGAGGGGGTTGCTGTGCATGGGTATGTTATCTATTTATTCACCTCATTTATATTCCTTTCTCCTCAACGGGGGCTCCTACCAGCTTATGCTATTCTTCTTTTTATTCTCTCACAAGTCTGTGAGAAAGCCTAGGCTGAGCGTGTGAGACTGGCCCAGAATTCACCCAGCAAGCTTCCATAACAGTGGGGGTTCAAACCTGGGCCCTGAGACCCTAGTCCCACACTCTAGCCACTACACCCTTCTGGTATAGGATCTAAACTTCTGGTGATTTTGTGAAAAGAATGGAGCAATTCGTCAGTGTGGTGATATTTCTCTGTGTGCTGTTTTAGTTGACCACTCTCGAGTTGTCCTTCAAGACAGAGATGTGAATGTTCCTGGGGCAGATTATATCAATGCCAATTTCATCAAGGTGAGGAGGAGGCCCCCTGGCTTGTCTGGAGGGTGGGCATGGGGTGGATTTGCTCTCAGCCTTTCTCATTTTGCCTGCATGTTCCCTCACAGAACAAGCTGTTTGGCCCCGAGGAGCCCAGCAAAACCTACATTGCCAGCCAAGGCTGCCTGGAATCCACCGTCAGTGATTTCTGGCAGATGATATGGCAGGAGAATTCACGCATCATCATGATGACCACCCGGGAAGTGGAGAAAGGAAGGGTAAAGAGGGCCAGGGAGGGCGCGTTACTCTCTAGCTCTAGCCCTCTCCCACATTCCAAGATCCCACTGCTTTATCACTCAATCCTTTTTCAGTGTCCATCTTCTGCAGCCGTGCCTGAAACAGCCCTGAGTCCTTTTTGCTAGTCTGAGGACATCACTGAGTTTTGCATTCAAGCCTGATACATACAAATCAGACTGCCGAGTTCTTTAGTGCAGAAAGGCTGCGGAGGGATCAGCGCAGAGCACAGGAGTGGCTGTAGGTACCTACAAGTACCTATAGTGAAGGAGGGTGGCTGTGGAGACTAGATCGATTTTCAGAGGAAAACCAGTGGATGTGAAAAGGATTAAGCACTCCTCTGCTTCTAAGGTTGTCAGCGTCCAGGAATTACAGTTGCTCTTGAGACTTCTGTTTCCTAGGACCAAATGGCAGTTTTGTAGGATGGACTCCATGGCTTCACATCCCTGCTGAGCTCTCTCCCCTCCCCATGCTCTGCCCTCTAAAGATAACACACCCAGATCTCCAGGAATACCAGAGTTGGTAACCCTGTCTGCTTCTCCACTCACCTTCAAATACAGTTCTGCAGTCAGGAAGCTGTAAGCCTTTACTAACTGCCACCGCATGTTGTAACACACACTTGGACTCCCTTCGGAACTCTTCTGGCTTCCCCTAGAAAATCCCCAGATATTTTTCACAACCCTCTTAGTTTTTAATTTCACAACCTTGGGATGTGCAAGTGTGTGCGTGCATACGTGTGTGTGTAAAGTGCCAGCAAGTCACAGCTGACTTACGGCAACCCCAGCAAAGGCTTTCCAAGGCAAATTACAAGTAGAGGTTTCTGACCATTTCTTTCCTCTGTAGAGTCTTCCTTGGTGGTCTCCCTTCCAAGTGCTGACCCTGCTTAGTTTCTGACATCTGATGAGATTGAGCTACCTCCTCCTATTTGGAAATGCTTCCTCCCCCATCCCAAAAAGTGCTTCTTATCTTACTCAAATTTTTTCTGGCTTTCCTCGAAATGCTTCCAGTATTTTAAAATCTGCCGATTTGCTTCCTGCTTTTTTGTCAGCGAAGGTGCCAAGGCGAACCTTCCAGTCTCTCATGAACTTGTCCTGTTTTCCTCCAAATAGAACAAATGTGTCCCTTATTGGCCAGAATTGAGAAGCAGCAAAGAGTATGGCCCCTTCGTAGTGGAGAATGCCGGCGAGCACGATGCGCTGGAATATAAACTCCGACACCTCCGTCTTTCACCCATCAGAAATGTGAGTGATGCAGGCATGGTAGCAAAAGTTTCCACTCCAAGAATGTCCGGCAGGGCTTTTTTGGAACATAAGGGGAAGAGCATGAGAAAAATGTCAGTTTGGGGAGTCTTTTTATGCATGTGAAGGATGAACTCTTCCTCCATCATCTGGAAGTGGAATGGAAAATGGGATTTGGTAGGGCACTTGATTATACTGTTAAATTTCTCATGAAATATATATTTCCATTTAAAATCATTATATTTCTCATAAAAATCTATCCAAGTGCATCCCTGTGACCAGGACACCATATTCTCCCCCAGCAGTCAGTCTTGTTCAGCAAAAGCTGTTTCTCTCTGCCTGTTTCCTTTTTGTTCCTTTGTTCAGAGGCCTTACAAACGCTCCCTGCTTGGTCTTTGATCAGATTCAGGACAGGCAAAGGAAGTACTTCTGCACTCAAAGAGTAAATTACTGGGTGGAATTTACTACCACCATGCCATATAATAACTAACCTACTAGGGCATTGTTATTTTTATACTACTTACCATTAGGACGTTTTTATTAGTTTTTGCCTCAACAGTCTTTTGTATTGTGCATGAAATATTGGCCACCATGTGGTTGTAAAATGCGATCAAGTTGCATTCATAGCGTTTTCTAGGCAAGAGACTTACCAGAGATGGTTTGCTAATATCTTCCTCAGCATTAATAATCCTGGAATTCCTTGGTGGTCTCCCATCCAAGCGTCAACCAGGGCTAACCCTGCTTAGCTTCTGAGAGCTGTTGAGATTAGGCTAGCCTGCGTCATTCTGGTCTGAAGTGTCATGGAGGTGACTAAGTAGAACCTCCATATTCACAAGCAGTAACCCGCTGAATATCAGTAGCTACCATAGGGATGCAGCAGTCCCCAGTGTCTGTGATGGAGTTTGGTTGGGTAGTTCAGAGTCTGTACCATTGATGATACCTTGGTCCTTGAGTTCAAAATCCAAACGGCGCACTCCCATCCCATGAACATGGAGTGCGGTCTGTGGGGCTTCTGTTCCTTTCAGCAGAGCATATTTTGAGGCCTGTGCCCCAAAGGCCAGACAAGTCTAACGTCTCACTTGACAGCATTCCATATCCTCCATTGAAGATCAATTTAAATAAATTAATTCAAGGATAGCAGAACTGAACGGACCTCCTCCTTCCTTTCCTCTGTTCCTGGGAGTCCAGATGGGTTTCTTCTGTTGACATTTGGTATCAGAATCTTTACCCAGTGTCTGGGCAGGACGGAAGGTGTCCCTAATTCAGGGTATTGAAGGGCAGTCTGACCTGAAGGCACTGAGAAAGGCCATTGTGAGAGAAACAGTTCTTACCTGTGGGGTATAGATATTTCTTTGCCTCATGTATACCCTCCCCGTTTTTCCCTATTGAAGACCCAGAGCAGCTTACATAATTCTCATCCCCTCCATTGTATCCTGTGAGGTAGATTAGGCTTCGACTGGCCCAGGTCACTCAGTAAGCTTCCATGGCAGAGTGGAGGTTTGAATCTCTCAGCTCCTGTCCATTGTTCTAACAGCTATGCTACACTGGTTCACATAGTGATCTTGATTTGGTTGAGGATGCCAATTGGTAAACCTTACACAGAGGCCTCCCATCCATTGATCTCTCATTCTCTGGGACTTAGGACAGTGTTCTTTCGTTGACTCTTGGCATTGGGGGGGGGGGGCTGGGGAGGGTTAGGAGGAAGGGTAGCAGACCGCTGGATCAGGCTATGTTGTGGTTACTCTCTAGGGCGAGGCTGTGCGAGATATCTGGCATTACCAATACCTGAGCTGGCCCGACCACGGAGTTCCCAGTGAGCCCGGTGGCGTCCTGGGCTTCCTTGACCAGGTCAATCAGAAGCAAGACAGCATCCCGGGGGCCGGACCTATTGTGGTGCACTGCAGGTGAGCTGAGCTGGCACCAGTATGGTGTTCTAAGGGGAAAGACTTGGATATTCTTCAACATGGCGGATGATTAGCTTATGGAATTCACTTCCACCAATTGGGGTGGGGACCACTCGGTGTTAAATGAAAAACAAGACAATCCTTATGATTTTTCTAGTACATTTTTATCCCACCCTTCTTCCAGTGAGCTCTTGCAGGAGTCTGTTCCCTAGTTGATCCTCACAACAGTCTTGTGAGGTATTCTGTTTTAAAATGTGGTTTGAAATTGTGGAATTTTAGTGTATTTTATGGATGTTCTTTTACTCATATTGTAAGCTGCCTTGAGTTCGGTAAGGTAGAAAAGTGGTTAAGAAGTGTTTTAAACAAACAAATAAAGATAGTTCAACAATCCAGAGAGCTCCCTGATAGTCTGGGATTTTCAACTTGGGCATTCCAGATCCTAGTCTAACATGCTAAGCATGGTACCCACACTTGCTGTCGATTATAAAAGAGTCAGTTTTTATACATTGCGTTTCTCTACCTTTAAGGAGTCTCAAAGCAGCTCACAATCACCTCCTCCCCCCACACCACAACAGACACCTTGTGAGGTAGGTGGGACTGAGAGAGTTCTCAGAGAACTGTGACTGGCCCAAGGTCACCCAGCAGGCTTTATGTGGAGGAATCAAACCTGGTTCTCCAGATTAGAGTCCACCCTCTTAACTTCCAAACCATGCTGGCTTTCTTCCCCATGGGGATCCAAAGCTGCTTGAATCATTCCATCCTCCTTTGTTTTACCTTCACAACAACCCTGTGAGGTAGGTAAGGCTTAAAGTGTGCGTTTGGCCCAAGGTCACTTTAACTACATTAACCATCATGCAGAAGCAGATGCACCTTTGAATACCAAATGTTTGAGGATACGACCAATTGCCAAAGACTGTCAGCCCCTTTATATTCTACTTGTACCTTCTCAGAGGCACCTAGCTGGCCTCCATCAGAAACAGACCCCTGAATTAGGTAAAGCTTGATGTGGTCCAGGAAGACAATTCTTACTGTAGAGAACACTTTCCATGTTCACAATCTATATTTCCCCCTAGTGCCGGGATAGGCCGCACTGGAACCATCATTGTCATCGATATGGTCATGGATATGATTTCCACAAAAGGTGAGGCAACTTTCATTTTGTTCTGCTTCCTGGAATCAATTCCACGCCGCAACTGTTCCTTTCTATGAGGCAGGCTTTAGAGGTCATTCAGGCTGAGGAAAGAAGAGCAAAACATCTCTATGTGTAATCGTTAGGAATTCAAACCTGGGTCTGCCAGATCCCAGTTCAACACTGTAAGCCATACTAGCTTTATCCAGGTTTTTAATTGAGGGGTTCCATCTTTTTAAGCTGTTTTTGTATTGTTAGCTTCTAGCCCAAGAACTGTTTTGTGAATATCATCTTTAGGCTGATGTACAACATTTGTAATGTCTTGGTTTGTATTTCTATCTTGTTTTTGATGGTTTTCTCATTACTTACAATTCTTTTTTTATTATATTGTTTTATTTTGTGATCATCCAAAGCAGGTGAGGCAGCATGTACATTTTCAAATTAATTAATCAATCGCTTAATAAGCATATACCAGGGCTACAGTCATATGCATGCTCCATGATACTCAATAGGATCTACTTCTGAGTAAGCATGTGTTCGATTGTCTTGCCTTGGAAATCAATGGGACTTTAGGTCAGTCAGGCCCTACATTAGAAGAAGAAGAGTTTGGATTTATACCCTCCTTTCTCTCCTGTAAGGAGACTCAAAAGGGCTTATAATAGCCTTTCCTTTCCCCCCCACACAACAAACACTCTGTGAGGCAGGTGGGGTTGAGAGAGCTCAGAAGAACTGTGACTAGCCCAAGATCACCCAGCTGGCATGTGTTGGAATGCATAAGTTAATCTGGCTCCCCAGATAAGCCTCCACAGCTCAAGTGGCAGAGCGGATAATCAAACCTAGTTCTCCAGATTAGAGTGCACCTGCTCTTAACCACTACACCATGCTGGTTTACTATAGAATATTTTATTTTGGAACGTGATGTGCTGTTTTATATTTAATCTTTGTAAGACACCATGAGCTCCATGTGGCCGAAAGACAAGCAAAAAATTCTAAACTCAGCACCCAAGTAAGGATTCAACCCTATGCCTGTTTTTCTGTGAGTAAACCACATTGTACTTAGTGTAGGAAAGCATGCATAAGTCATGCATCAGTTCATATTAGGGGCCGTAATAGTCCATATTCCAAATATTCACTTATACATAACACAAATAGGTACAACTAGACAAGTTTTGATCCTGGCTAACCAGATGTATTTTGGCCAAATGACCTTCCTCAGTGGTCAGAACTAAAACTCTTACATCCAGGCTAGATATGTTTATTATAATCTTTATGACAGAGATGAGTTGATTTGCAGAAATAACTTCAAATGGCACCTGGGCATACACACAAAATTAGAATCTTCAATAATTGATTTATATGTTGTCCCAGTATGTATCAAATTCTTGAGACAAATATATGTCTGCTGTAGCAAGGTTTTCATTGTACTTAGCCATGATACCAATCGTAGAGCTGGGGCAAGTAGTACAAGATAAAGATAAAGGACCTGCTTCTGAATAGGCACGTTTAGGATTATATGTTGCTTTGGATCATAAATTGAAACTATGATGATTGAGGCTGAGATCAAGCTTGGGAGAGCCACGCTGTCTCGCCCCAATCCCGGGTCCTTTTCCCTCCAATGACTCCAGATCAGCTGAGTTCTCAAGGATTTATTGAAAAATAGAAATAAAAGAAATAAAACATAAATGCAGTTACAGAGATTGCTCAGCTGAATACATTCTTAGGTTCTGTTGGGACCTCTTGCCCAAGAGATGCTTCTCTTAGATTAGCCCATGATAGTGTCACCTTGGTATTTGTTCATAGTCTCCAAGAAAACTTCCCTCCTTGCCATGCAGTTACCCGAAGCCTTTGAAGTGCCTTATTTGGGCATCTTCTTGTCCTGGGTAAATTTCCATGGCCTTTTGGTTTTCCCATCCGGGAGATCAAAGAGCCTTTTAACATGTAGCTGTGATGCTGCTAGGTTTTACAGTGCAATTCCATCACAGAAACCCCTCTGTCTTCACTGCCCATCCCTTTTTCCATTCTGTCCCCAGGCTTGGACTGTGACATTGATATCCCGAAGGCCATCCAGATGGTGCGGGCCCAGCGCTCAGGCATGGTGCAGACGGAGGCCCAGTACAAGTTCATCTACATGGCCATCAGCCAGTTCATTGAGACCACCAAAAAGAAGCTGGACATTATGCAGGTCTGGGATAGGGGTCTGATCCCACACACCAATATTTGGAACTGCTGGCATGGTCTTTTTGTGGCAGCTCAAGGGGCCACTTGTGGGGGGAGTTTTCTGGAGTTCCCTAATATGGAGATCTAAGGCACTGAAGAGCCTGGTGGAGGAGGAGGCATTCCTATTCTGGCAGTACTGCTGGAGATGTTGCTTTCTGCATTTCCTGAATCTGGTGTCCAATTAGCAGACTGCATAATAAGCAGCAGCCACCTGGAACAGACAAGAAGATGCCTCGAAGTGTAGCTCAGAGCATAAAAGCCTAGTCCAACCCAAAGCAGCCTACAGAGGCACCCACTGGGGATGCAATCACTCTTCTCAGCTCTGGGGCACTGCAGTCTCTGTCTTGCTCAAAGGACCGAGCGGTTGGCCTGTGACCCAGAAACAAAAGGAGGTTCCTGTCTTGGAGTTCCTTTAGGGCAGGGGTTGGCAACCTTTATCACCCAAAGAGCCATTTGGACCCGTTTTCCACGGCCCCGAAGATCTACCGAGCCAGAGAGACAGCTCCACATGGAGCCGCACCTCCGGTTTGGCCCCTGCACTCACCTTTCCTTCCAGCGCTGGGAGGCGGAGGCGCCGGGCAGGGAAACCCCCTCTGCCTGACAGAGCAGGCATCCACCTTCTCCGTGGGGCAGAGGGGGGATGGCAGCTGCGGGGATGGCAGAGGGGAGATGGCAGCTGCTCTGGAGAGACATGCCCACTCTACCCGCCGATCTCCAGGGGTTGGAGGGCAGCATGGGCGTGTTCCTCCAGCTCTCCAGAGCAGCGCTGGAAGGAGAGGTGAGTGGAGGGAATGCGAAAAACGGCACCCTCACGCATGAAGCTGCCTCCGGTTCAGCCCCTCTACTCACCTTTCCTTCCAGTGCTACTTTGGATGGCTGGAGGGACACGCCCACTCTACCCTCTGACCGCCAAGCAACCCGGAGCCGCAGTATAAGGTTGAAAGAGCTGCATGCGGCTCTAGAGCCGCAGGTTGCAGACCCCTGCTTTAGGGCATTAGGTCAAGTAGTGTGGGTGGGGAAAGCGATCAGCTTGTTCCATCTCTCCCTGCTCTCCGCCCCCACTCCTGGTCACATGTACAACTCCACTTCTTTGTCTTTATTTCCTATCTAATATGGGGGCTCTCAGGACACACAGTGGCAGCATGTGGTCCACAGTGACAACACCGTGCTGGTGCCACTGTGTATATACAATCCCCTCCTTTATTTTTTCTTTGGTGCAGACTTCGAAAGAAAAGCTGAATGAGTGTGAATATGGGAATATCACCTACCCACCTGCTCAGAAGTCCTCACATGCAAAGGCGTCACGGAAATCCTCCAAGTAAGTAAGAAGGCAACTGTTACCTCTGTGTGCGCTCGCGCTCTCTCTCTCTCTCTCTCTCTCTCTCACACACACACACACACACACACACACACACACACACTCACACTCTCTCTCTCACACACACACACTCACACACACACACACACACACACACACACACACACACACACACACTCACAGAGCAGAGTTGAATATAACATTTCAAATGTGTGTGGGAGGTAGACTTTTTGACAGTTCCAATTTGCCTACCAGCCCCTTCCCCACATCTTCATAATAAAGAGGGCAACAATAAACTAGAGGGGCCCACCATGTTTCTAACAATCATCAGCACTGTAAATGACAGGCATCCTTTCCTTGCCCACATAGCCACCTGTTCAAGCCAAACTGCTGTAGTGTTGTAGTGCTGTAGTGTTTCCCTGGCACTTGGCTTGGACCTGGCCTGTAGTAGTACGGGGACAGGTGTACTCTTGCGCTGGAAAAACATCTTGACTGTTGCTGCTTTTCGGAAGCTGTATTAAGTGCTACATCCATAACATCATTGACACAGAGTCCAGAACATTTTTGAAATGTCTTTCTTGCTGTTCAGGTGAAAGATAAGCCTATTTATGAATACATGGTTCTGCTTACTCTTTTTTTCTTTTAAATGGTGGAGTGGGGACAAAACAGGGAGCTGATGATTTGCATTTTAGCATTTTGCTCATTGTTGGAAAACTAAGCTGAGCTGGCATCAGCACTGCAGACTTCGCTGTGGCCACCCACTGTGGAATGCCAAACCCGCTCATCTTCACCTTCCTCTTTCTCAGGGTCTGGCTTTGTTCAGTTCATCTTTTTTCTCCTCTTTTCATCCCTCAACAGGCAGAAGGAGGAGCCATCCCTCTATGAGAACTTACAGAACGCCAAAGGGAAGAAGGAGGAGAAAGAACAAAGGCACTTCCTCGTAGGGAAGGAGAAGAAACAGAAGGGCTCCCTGAAGAAAAAGTAACCCCTGTGCAGCATCTCAGCAGGGCAGCCGGTTCACTGGCTGTGCTTGTGGTGGGCTTGGAGTGACCCCTCATTCCTTGCTCAGGCCTTTTTACCACAGGATTTCTGAACTATGGAGGACCAGTCCGAGGCACTAAGGTGGCAAACCCAAATGGCACACCTGGTTCCCTTTTTCAATGGGTCTCACCTGTGGGTTATGCCCCTGTCGTTCAGATCTACAAAGGCTTAGATCTGGTTCAGGCTGCCGCTTCTTGCAGCAACCCAGTTTGGATTCCTGGCCTATGTTTTAATGTCATGGGCCTTCTCTTTCATGCCGCATGTGCCTTACTCCTGGCTTTCTGCAGACATCTCTGCTTGGACTTTCCTGTTGTTGGTTGGGGGAGACGCTGGCAGACTGATGGCAGGCATTTTCATGCACTCTAATAGTCAACCACTATGACATGCTGGCCTCTTCCTCCTCCTCTCTTTACCTTCTTGGATTCCTTCATTTTTCAGCAAATCGATTACCTCTTTGCAGCCTTTGAAAGGCAGTTTCTCCCCTAGCTGCTAAACCTTAGTTCCCTGCACTAAAGTTCTAGGCTTTTTTGTTTATCATGAATTGGATCTTCTTCTTTAGTGAACTGCGTGAGCTTACTAAAGTGCTTTTTTGCCAGTTCCTCCATGGTGCCGTCAGATAATTTTAGATTCTAGATTTAACAGTCATAGGGCAACGGTCCCTGGATTTTTTTGAGCCTGCGAGCACTTTTGGAATTCTGACGCAGTGTGGTGGTGGTAACAACAAAATGGCTGCTGCAGGAGGTGGAGCTGAGAACAAAATGGCTGCCACATCAGGTGGAGCCAACTACAGAATGTTAGGGAATGAAGTTAAGCATAACTCTAATAGTAAATCCTCAACATTTCAAGCAGAAGCGCTGTTTAACAGGATGCTTTAAAAATGAACATAACTGTTTTTAAATAATTTCATGTATACACACAGCTTATCTCCAATGGCCAGTCAGAAATCCTGACAGGTTAAAGCCTCATCAGCCCTGCCCACTTTTTAAAACTACAGGAAGGTATTGATGGGCATGCTGTAGAAGGTATTTTTCGTCATGAATGTCAAGTATTCAGGAATCATAATTCCATTAATACCTTGGAAAGGAGGAAGTAGGAAAGGACAGATAGAGGTAGAGGTGAGCTAGGCACAGCTCATGCATCTCGACTACAGCTTCCTTCCCCCTCCCCTCCCCTTAATAAGCCACTGGAGCCGTGGACAGTTACTTGCATCTTCCCTTCCTCTGGAAGCCACTATATTTCCTAGCAGTTGCTGGCTTTTCTCTGTTCATGGACCTCATTGCACTTAATGGAGATAAACAAGGACAATTTCTTCAAATTCTCCAGTCCTGCTCAGGTTGCCAATTCTGGGTTGGGAAATATCAGAAGTTTTGGCGATGGAGCTTGAGGAGGACAGGTTTTGCCAATGGGAGGGACTTCAATAGGGTGATGTGGCATAAAGTCCACCGGCCAAAGCGGCTGTTTTCTCCAGGTGACCTGATGTTGGTCAATTGTAACCTTAGATCTCCAGCCACCACCTGGAAGTTATGTATGCCAAGAAATCAAGATGCACCCACAATAAGAAAAAGACAAAAATGTTCCTGTAATACGTGAAAGCAAAGTAAGTTTATAATCAATTATAAACAATTATCAAGTGCTTAATCCTTTAACAACAAAATGTTTAGAAAACATAGATGACGAATGCAGGGATAAACATCAGACATCCATCATGTGTATTTTCATAAGTTCCAGAAATTCAGAATTACCGTATTTCACACACTTGGTACAAAGGAAAAAAAGGGAGGGCTTTTAAATAAAAACACACACTTTTCTGTGGTAAACAGTCTCATTCCTCACAAACAGGACATTCAAAACCAAGGGAACCACTCCTAATAGGGATGCCTGAAGAGAAGATGTGAAAAGAATCTATCTCCATGTTGAGCCGTAATGAGCCACAAGTTCTTCTGAAATGTATTGCTTGCCTTGATAAAAGTCTTTACTGAGCTCAAAATGGCCACATTAAAGCCATAGGCTTGCTATAAATTGTCCATAGAGTACCTATAATGTCCAAAACAATGTTTGAAATAAGAGTAAACAAAATATCCCTGCATTTGTCATCTATATTTTATAAACATTTTGTTGCTAAGGATTAAGCACTTAAATTTGGTTTGGAGAAATTTCTTTTGAGCAATGACACAAGTTTTAGATTACAAATTTTGTTTTCGTGTATTACAAGAACATTTTTGCCTTTTTCTCATTGTGAGTGCCTCTTGATCTATTTGACCCTATTGACACTCCTTCCTCCCCAACCCCCTTTCCTTAGCTGTATTACCTAGAGGTTGGCAACTCTACCCGGCTCTGCTAAAGCGCCATACACCCCATCCCATGCTGTCCTTGAGGGTCCCTTGCAGGAAAAAATCCCTTTCACCAGCTCTTTCTGTTAACAGATTGGATCCAACCCTGTGACTGGAAGAGCTTCCTACTGAAAAATTGGCCTATAGGCCATCCCAGTTACCGGACCCAGTCTCTGGCTACACTGCCAGTGTTGTTTTGGGGCCTTCATTTGCCTATAGTCAGTCCAGAGGTCTCTAACCATTTCAGCCTGTGGGCACATTTTTCATTATGAGAAGAGGTGGTTAGCACTGCCCCAAAAACACTTTCCGCAAAATGGCTTCTGCAGTAGCTATAGCCAAATGGAATATCTTGGTATTCACCTGCTGTGGAGAAGAAGAGCCTGAAGGGGGAATGGAACCAAACACTGACTAAGGACAGCCCAAATGTGTGCCGATCCTCTTGATCCGCCAGTGGAAAATCCTTTCATTTGAATAAGGGCAGTGGCAGTCAAAAAGAAGTCCTATCTTACAATGGCCTCACTTTCAGAAAAGCTTAACAGGCATCAAGGGGAGTACTGGTGGTCGCCCATGGGCACCATGTTGGAGTACCCTGCTTAATTTCTGAGGCTTTTGTGAATGTTCTCATGGTCAATCCACTTTGGTCAGTGCTCCATCGGTAGGTCTAGACCTTTCCCGTCACTTGCCCAATTTTCCTGCTGTATTCTGTAAATAATGGATCATTTGCTTCATAGAATGAATTGTTTTTCTTTACTTTGTAAATAAATCAGATTTTCGAGTGATAAACCATGCTGTTTTACTATTGATTTTCGAGTGGGGGGATAGCTCAAGGTACTGGTGGGGTGGCAAGACATGAGATGTGACCTCTGGCTGCTGAAAGACAGTGGAAAATAAATTTGGATTTGGGCTTCCTCTTAAAAACTTGAGTTTGCTGCTTAAATATTGGAATTAAACCTAGCCCTGCTGGAAGGTCGCTGTTATAGTCCTTCCTGTAGATCAATGGGAGATGTGCTTCTAGCTGTAATTCTCCATACACACTCCAGTTGAGCTGAAATTCTCTTGGGTTGAAACTCCTTGCTTTTACCCAACTGTTCTTACCTGCCAAATTGTAGACACATATGAGAAAGTAGAGTGGTTAAGAGCGGTAGACTCTAATCTGGAAAACCGTGTTTGATTCTCCACTCCGTTCAATAAGCACCGGACTCTTATCTGGGGAATTGGATTCGTTTCCTTGCTGAATCCTGCTGGGTGACCTTGGGCCAGTCACAGTTCTTTCAGCACTCTCTCAGCATGCTGCTGGGCCTGTCATGGGGCAAGGGGGCAGACCGTGTGTAGTGGCCGGCCTCTGTTGTTTTCTCCCAGCTTTGCTTTGGGACAGCCAAGCAAATAGCAGATTTAACTCACTGCCCTACAGGTGTCTGGCTACGCTTGGCTGTTGCGCCTACTCCCCTGCCATCAAAAAACAGGCAAGCCGCCTTTAATGAGGAACCTAGCATGCTAATGCAATTCCAGTTACGCAGCTCTGCCTTCCAGAACATACAAAGCTTTGCTTATCCAAATTATCATACCAATCGTTCATATATTTAAAATATCAGACAGCCTCCCACAAGCTGCTGACAGTGCAATGCAAGGCCGGAAAGTGGAACTGCTGAGAACAAAGATGGCTGCTGAACTAATCCTGCTGAACAAGAACTCTCGTGTTCTGTAGCTGGGGGAAGGGGGGAATGTGCCAACCATCCCCATACTTGCTGAGTGGTTCTCTCTTCTCTGGCCCTCCAGCTGCATGGGACATTAAAACCAGACAGCAGAGCCCCAGAATAGCTGCTGTCAGTTCAAAAAAGGTTTCTGCCTTTCTGGAAATGTTCATTCTAGATTTTTTTTTTTTGCTTGTCTAGGACTAACACATTTTTGCATATATTTATGCACACAGAGTTCTGCCTACTGTTCCCAACTTCAGAACTAAGCATATAATAATAATGAAGCTCAGAGCCAGCCCCACCTAGCACATTTCGAATGTTAGAAATATGTCTTACAGCATTCTTATTTTAATTTGCCTTTGGAGTGGACCAAAATCCTTTTGATACACCTTCTTAAAAATGGTCCAGGGGCTGCCAAGGGAAAGAAAATTTGACTTTGAACGGTGCCTACCTCTGCCTCAGACTATTCACCAAAGCACCTTTTACTTGCAAGTGACTAGCCACTAGCACAGGTGTCAAACTCACGACCCTCCAGATGTTATGGACTACCGTTCCCATCATCCCCTGCCAGCATCATGCTGGCAGGGGATGATGGGAAAGGTATTCCATAACATCTGAAGGGCTGCGAGTTTGACACCTGTGCGTGACTAGGGACTGGAGCTTGTGCAAGTGGTGGCTAGAAATCTAGATAACACCACCATTGCTGGGCACTGCTGCAAATTCCCAATTTTTCTTAGGGAGTGAGTGATTCAGGAGTGGTTGGAAATCCTTTTCCAGCCCTTCCACAAAAGCAGCCTCAAGAAGTGCAGCAATACTGGAAAGCCTTTCAGCCGTTTCATGAAGATTGGATTGGACCCCCGACCCAACCAAATCTCTGCAATCGATAGGCCTATTAAAGAGCAGCAAAACCCTCCCCCACTCGCCTCTAAAATATTTCAACCATGCCCAGTAGGCCACTGCCCTCTTGTGGCAGATCATCATACTGCAATGTTCAGAACTAGGAAGGCTGCAGAAGGTAGGCTGAGCTGTACCCCACCCTTCCCTAAAGGAGCGCATGGCAGCAAATATAGGACTGTACTCCTCGGATGTAATCACTGCAATGTAGGCCAGGCTAAAAAAGTGACAAAGACACCCAGGGAATTTACAGTTTGGGGTGATTTGAATTTCTCTGTTTGGCTTAATATGCATTCTAACCACACCAATAGAAGAAGAGTTTGGATTTATACCCCACTGTTCTTAACCATCAGGAGTCTTAAAGAGGTTTACAAACTGCTTCCCCAGAGCAGCAGTGGCATAGTGGTTGAGAGCAGGTGCACTCTAATCTGGAGGAACTGGGTTTGATTCTCCACTCTGCTGCTTGAGCTGTGGAGGCTTATCTAGGGAATTCAGATTAACCTGTGCACCCTAACACACGGCAGCTGGGTGACCTTGGGCTAGTCACAGTTCTTCAGAGCTCTCTCTGTCTGACCTACCTCACAGGGTGTTTGTGTCGGGGGGGAAGGGAAAGAGATTGTCAGCCCCTTTAAGTCTCCTTACAGGAGAGAAAGGGGGATATAAATCCAACTTCTTCTTCCTCTCCCCACAGCAGCCATCTTGTGAGGTAGGTGAAGCTGAGAGAGTTCTGAGAGAACTGACAATCCCAAGATCACCCAGCAGGCTTCATGTGGAGGAGCAGGGAAATAAACCTAGTTCTCCAGATCAGAGTCTTTCACTGTACATGACATTTTACTGGCTGATCCATTTATGCAAGGGGGAAAACAGTGAATAACACTTCTGACAATCTGGTTCTGTTCACTCTTCATAGGAGTCAAGTCTTTAGTATACTGTATAATTGTTTTAAAGTAAGCATTTTAGCTTCTGGGAACCAGCTTTGAGATGTGTATTTTAACTTCCAGGTCAACAATTGAAGCAAATATTTGTATTTCCAATAAACCAAGAAGTGCAAGCCTAAACTAGAAACACACACCTTTACTGGCAGCATTACCTCGTCCCCATACACAGTCCCTTGATGCACAGACACCCAGTGACTTGGGAGCCACCTGTGGTTCTTCAGAGCACCCATCCTATATTCCATGTAAGTCAGCAAGACCATTGCCTGCTAGGGAATGTTGTTTCTCAGTGATTTGTGCCTTGCAACATCCACAGCTGGAAAGATTGGGGAATGGGTATGCTATGAGGCTTCGTGAGCTGGAGGCACTGTCATTTCAACACCTTTTCCTCATAACCTTTCAGCCCAGTGCCCAGAAAGCAGCCAGGAAGACAGCAAGATGGCTGTAGATACCAGAGTAAAACCAAACATCTGGGGACACAAGCTGGGCAACGCTGAGCGTGCATGTGATTTTACTCCTTTCTTCGTGGCCAGCTTTCTCTCCTCCTCTGTACACTTTGTCAATCTCTTTCCCTTGCTGTGGTTCATGCTGAGAAAAGCCTCACTCCAGAGACCCGTTAAACAGTGAACAGAAGATCTCTGATAATTAAAAAGACTATAGTTAATATTACACATGTAATAATTACAGCAGCTATGGATATAAATTGCATGTGGAAAGGTAGCAACTGGATATTAGAAGCCAGCGTGGGGTAGTGGTTAAGAGAACCAGGTTTGATTTCCCACTCCTCCACACCTGGTGAACTGGTGTTACTCAAGGTGGAGACACAGTCTCTCAATATAGTGGGGAATACTAGCTTAGAGCAGACTGCTTATTAATGTTGCGAGAGGTTGGGTAAGGAGATCAGCTCTCGGAAGAAAATCCACAGAGAGGAATAACGCAAATTTGACAATCTTTATTGCAGGGATAAGGGATTTACAATCACTTGGTTCAATGCAGCAAACATGCCCACACAGAGTTCCTAAGATATAGATAGGTTGGAAAATCGTTTTGGAATAGAAAGGGGCATGGGATAGATGGGTAATACAACCTGATCGCAACATGAAGATGGTCCAGGTTCAGAGCCAAATGGCCAGTGTTTGGTTCCAGGGGGCGCTGAGTGATTAGCTCTTTGGAGGGTAGGATATTTATAGGGTGAAGGACTACCTTTGTGGGATGTCAGGACAACTGCTGGGAGCTGTCCGGATGGATCGTATGAGAAACAATAAAGCGCACTGTAAGGTGGTCAGAAGAAGTTAGTTACAGAAGGGGGCATCTGGGTAAAGATAAACAGGGGAAGTAATGACATCAGGAGTGTTCTTGTGGCTGGAGATGAGTATCCATTCAGCAGGGATACTGTTAAAGAACACATTCTTCCTTGGCTAAGCCACCTTGCGTCTCCTTACAGGACAGAAAAGGCGGCGGGGGGGGGGGGGGGGGGATAAATCCAAATTCTTCTAGAGAAAAAAGATCAGCAGTGGAATTGGTGTCAGGGGAAAGAGTTGGTTTTATTCTCAACATTAAGGAGTCTCAAAGCGGCATACAATGGCCTTTGGTTTCTCTCCCCACATCAGATACCTTGTGAGTTAGGTAAGACTGAGAGAGTCCTGAGACAACTGTGACTGGCCCAAGGTCACCCAGGAGGCTTCATGTGGAGGAGTGGGGGAAAAAACCTGGTTCACCACATTAGAGTCCAGCGCTGTTAACCACTACATCCTGTAAGGCAATGTGCTCCCCTATCACTGGCAGTCTTTAAGCGGCAGCTGGACAAACACTCGTCAGGGGGTTGGGCTAAATTCTGATTCTATGACTGTACAGGTATATTTGCCAGAGTACCTCCCAGGGTAGTTGGCGTGACTGTTTTGATTGATGGCAAATGCAAATGTGGCCCTTCCCAGAGCCACAGAACACATAGCTAACTTAGAGGGCCCCTTCCACGCTCAAACGCTTATATTTTGGAAGCTACACAAAACACTTCCACCAACATATACCCACACAAAAAAGCCTTTACTTGACCTTTAAAAAAAGCTCTTGAGTATTTATTTGAGTAATTGGTATCTTAAATGATACAAAAGAGTGAAGATCCACTCCAGTCACCTGGATATTTTCTTTCACCACTCCACACACATTTTCTTTGCCAAAGGTTTCAGACCAAACCAGAAGGATGTTTATGTAAACAGGGGGTTTCAGAGCCTACATGGCCAGCTAACAAAAGAGCTCCAAACTGCTCCCTTCCAGGACTACCCAACTGAGCTAAACAGCCTGCCAGTGGTTGCTCCCACCTCCCCCTGACAGGGTCGGTTTTCCAGTTTGCAGGCCTGCTGCACCCCCTGGCTTCTTTTTAAGCCCTCAAGGCAACGGAGGAAAGCAGGCAGCAGCAACAGAGAGCTGCTTGCAGAGAAGACATTCTAAAACCAAACAATGACCAAACAGCAGCTAGCCAAAGTACCTCTCCTCTCCTCCCGCCCCACCTCTTCTCTGAACCACGAGATCCCTCCTGTGAGCAGGCTTTCAAAGAGGACCATCTTATGTTGGGAGATGAGCGGCACCCTTTTTCTTTCAGCTGATGAAGCTCCCTGTTAAAGGCCCGTCCCCGTGCACCACTCAACACCACACACAGCGTTATCCGAAGCGTCGGGTCAGAATTTATTTTTAGAAAGTTGTGATTCGGACTCTAGATAGAAACGGTGATTGCAGTGCTTTGCAAAAGCCCCATGACCTATCAAGTCCTGAGAGAAGCCACCCGATGAGGGGTGGGGGAAAGAAGAGGGAGACAGACTATTCCACAACCCTAAGGCCTCACACAGACCCAGCAGAAGGACTGCGATCATCTGATGAACATGTTACAAAAGCACAAACAGTCAACAGCCTGTGAAGATGGCAATTCTGCAAATTCTCCACTGCCCACTCCTCCCTAGTCCTGGAGGGGATCCAAAACTGTCAGAGAACGAAAGTCTCAACCTTCTGCCTCATTGTGACGTCGGATTCTCTGCAGCTGGTTCCTGCTGCCCACAGTTCTGAGAACGGGAGCCCGGCTGTTAGCGGCAGCCTGGGAAAGTCGAAAAGAAGTGGTGACAATGGAAAGGCTGGCTGAGCCAAAAAAAAAAGGGGGGGGGGGGCCTTGCAGGTGGAAGAGAAGAGTGGGGGGATCCTGCCAAGGCTGCCCGCAAAACCCATCCTGCCGGTCATCTGGATGATCGTAGGAGACCCTGGCCGCCTTTTCATTTCTTCACCTGTTTGGCCAGAAGGCTGTCACTGGAAGAGAAAAGACAGGCATCAGAGAGGAACTGGGGGGAAGGAATGGAACCACACACCCAACACAGCACAGCCAGCCCAAAACGGAGCCAGCTGAACCAGGCGCTGGTGACGTCCAGCAGAATAACCCTAACCCTTAAGCAGTGACAAGAAGACGCTGCCTGTGCGAGGAATGATGCAAGTTAGACTCAGAAAGTACGGAAGGATGCCAAAAAGCAGCCAGACGGCTACACTGGGATACTCTAACTCAGATGATCATTAACAGCCCCAGGAGCTGGGAGTGGCTGCCTGCAACTTCTGGCTTCTATCTCTGCTTAATTCCATTAAGATTCAGACAATGAGAATGGGGAGGGGAGGGGAGGGGCCCTGCTTTTGCTCAGAGCTGCTGAGAGAAGCACTTCCAAAGTCTACCCTTCTCTTCTGCAAGTGGCTTCGCTGCTCTGCTCCCCTGGTTTCCTCCCGGTCTGGCTCATTTCTTCATCTAGGACTTCTCCAGCCTCATTCCAGTCTCCTCACAGCATTTCCGTCCTTTTAAAATCTAGGGATCCTCCTCCAGGGAATTTCACACCATTCTAGCCTCCACTTCCTCCCTACCTTTTGAGGGGTTCTTCAACCCTCTGGCTCTCTGCTCTGTTATTTTGCCAGCCCCACCTCTGGTTTTGGCTCTTAAGAACATAAGAACGAGCCTGCTGGATCAGACCAGAGTCCATCTAGTCCAGCACTCTGCTGCTCGCAGTGGCCCACCAGGTGCCTTTGGGAGCTCACGTGCAGGATGTGAAAGCAATGGCCTGCTGCTGCTGCTGCTCCTGAACACCTGGTCTGCTAAGGCATTTGCAATCTAAGATCAAGGAGGATCAAGATTGGTAGCCATAGATTGACTTCTCCATAAATCTGTCCAAGCCCTTTTTAAAACTATCCAGGTTAGTGGCCATCACCACCTCCAGTAGTAGCATATTCCAAGCCCCAATCACGCGCTGCGTGAAGAAATGTTTCCTTTTATTAGTCCTGATTCTTCCCCCCAGCATTTTCAATGTATGCCCCCTGGTTCTAGAAATGTGAGAAAGAGAGAAATTTTTCTCTTGGTTGACATTTTCTACCCCATGCATAATTTTATAGACTTCAATCATATCCCCCCTCAGACGTCTCCTCTCCAAACTAAAGAGTCCCAAACGCTGCAGCCTCTCCTCATAAGGAAGGTGCTCCAGTCCCTCAATCATCCTCGTTGCCCTTCTCTGCACTTTTTCTATCTCTTCGATATCCTTTCTGAGATGTGCTTCCCTTTCCCTCTGTGCACGAGTCACTTTCCCCTCCAATAGCCTCTCTTGGAGGCAAGACCAAAGCAGAACATAGGTTTCTCAGACCCCAATCCCAGGTCTCTTTTAGGGTGCAGCTTGGGAACCACATGCAAATGGAGTCATGTGACAAACCAGCTAGCACCCAAAGTAAACACTTCCGGGGAGGGCTTGAACGAAGTTCTGATTAAGCCCTGCCTGGAAAAGAACACTTCCCCAAGACAAGGAGCCCCCACCAGCCCCGCTGCAGCTTTTCCTCCCTGCAGCTGCTGCCAAAGAATGCATGCATTCCTGATCTTTGCACCCAAGGGAGGAGTTGGAGTGTCAACACCAATCTGGGCAAAGGCCAACTGAGAGAGATCTGCTACGGGCCTTGCGACCAATTTGCTTGGGGCATACAAACTCTCCCCTGGCAATTCTAGCCCCTCTACAAGGGAGAGGCTGACAAGCACAAACCCCGACAGTTACCAAGAGCTGGAAAACTGAGGAATCCTCTCCCAACCAGTCAATAATGCTCTCCTCTCATCCACCTCCTCACCCCAATCACTGCCTCCCCTCCGCAAGCCCTGCTTCTGCGCCACAATCTTAACAACCCATCTGCATCCTGCAGCAAAATCTTCTGACGGGAGTACACACCCTACTGTACAGGGATAACTTCAACTCATGTTTCACACCCATGTTGTCGAGGAAAGCTATACTAGGCTATTATTTATAAGGGGAGAATATTGGGGAGTGAAGGCTCATGTAGGTAACATTTTCGAAGCTGCCTTTTCTGCACAGAGGATAGCTGATTCCAGAATTAATGTTGTCAGCCAAGAACAGAGCACTGAAATTGAACTTCAAAGAAGAGTGCGATGCTGCCTGCCCCTGCAGCCGTCTCTTTTCCGACTGCCGATTTGTCCCAAAGCTGGCTCCACAAAGACCCACCGCACTGAGTCTCACACAAAGAGGAAAAAATGGCTTCTGGCTGCCACATATTTCATTTCCTCCCCAAGATTAAAAGGTCCCACTTGCTGTTCTGCGGCAGCCTCCAAAGCTAAGTTGAATCCATCTGTCCCTCTGATCCCCTGGCCCTGATTCCTGCATCACTACAAGTATCCTGCTAACATTTGTTCCCTTCCCCAGAAACTGTTGAAGAATGAAGAAAAAATTCCAGTGTCTTACCTTCCTCTGTGTCCAGAGAAGCACCGGGGGCAGGGAGAAGAGAGAAACATGAAAAAGTTAGAAAGCTCTGGAGACCCTTGCCCTGCATCTCTCTCTCTGTGTGAATGCAACTTAGATCTGGCTTCCCAGTGATCTCAGACCCAGGCACTAGGCAGGGCCAATTTCCACATTCACCTTTGCCTTTAGATCCCCTCCCTAGATCGTGTTTGGGGCACAGAACCTAAAGGCATCCCTTTGGGGATATATGGGTCTTTTCAACCACCTTACCTAGTAAAACCCTCCTCCTGTAGATTCAGCACTAAGTTGTCAGCTGTGAGATAAACACGGTTCTGGGATGAAGCGATCTGTAAGAGAAACGGGAAAGGGAAGAAAAAGGTCATCAGAGAACATTTGGGGACAAAAACTCCAGTTCAGAGACTGGCCAGTATTGAGAAGGGAGACAGCTCAGTTTTGTTTAGAATTATGATCAGTGCCACGCTTCTATATAAGTTAGGATGTTGTGGGTTTTCCGGGTTGTGCGGCCATGTTCCAGTAGTATTGAAGTTTCGCCTGCATCTGTGACCCAGAAAACCGCACAACATCTCAGTGATTCCGGCCGTGAAAGCCTTCGTTATAGCTGTTTAACAAAGCTCAACTCTAAATAATAAAACAGAACAAAACAACCAACTCAGGCGTATGGCTCGAGGGAGAAAAGCTGTTAGGAGACGAACAGGCTGGCTTCCGAAAGGGACGATCAGCAATGGACCACTGCTTGATTCTAAACCATCTGATTGACAAATATGTTAAACTCCAAAGAGGCTCACTATATGCAACCTTTATCGATCTCAAGGCAGCCTTCGATAATGTGCCACGTGACCGCCTATGGGCCAAACTAGCAAACACCAATATTGACAAACGCTTATTGCACATAATAATCCAACTGCATGAGAACACCTCTTTGCGAGTAAGGGTGACACAAGAGGGACATCTAACACCATCTATACCAAGTACAAGAAGGTAAAGGCAAGTGGGTGCTCTTCTAAATTAGCACCACATCTATTCAACTTTTATGTCAACTCCTTCATAATAGATTTGCAGGATAAAAGGGACGCTCTCATGCTCCTACACTTTCTCAGGGGAAAAAACTACCCATTCTAATGTGTCATGCGGATCTATATTGTTAAGCCCTCTCACTAACCAAAGTACTTAGGGATTAAGAGAGTCCCTCTAAAAGTGCTAATAACCCAAAAATGTGCTGAGGAACATCTAATAATGGAATTATTCTAAAACCAAAATAGTACATTTTAATGCCAGGTTCAAGAAGGAAAGATGGACAATTCGAAGGGCATCCAATCCTATCAGGGTCAAATGCTTCAGATACTTGGGGGTAATTTCTCCAGTATAATGGCAAACCTACAGCTCATATCCAATCCCTTTGTCCAATCTGCCTCAAAAAAGAGCTCTTGCAAGCAGCCATACTGTGAGATTCCCTACCATACACCAGGGGGGAGGATACATTCCAGCTGCTGTTAAATTGTTTTACAGCAAAAATCCATTCCACAATTAACATATATAGGGAGCCCAACTATAGGCAACATATCCAACTTTTACACCTCTGGAAAAGTTACAACAACATTCCTTAGATTCTCTATTCAATACACCAAAATGCACGTCCAACACTGTATTGAGAGACATGAAGCAGGAATAGCTAAAGTGGCAAAACTATAGTCCTGGAAGAGAGCCATCAAATATTGGATTAAAGTCCACCTACACCCCCAGGGCCTATTACCAGCATTTTCTGTCAACATCACCATACCCAAATCCTTGGTCGGAGAAGATTATTCCTGAAGCTTAAAACAGATTGGCTATGACCCTATGCACTTGATGCTTGAATGGGACTCTGTCTCTTAGCTCTTGGAAAAGATGGTGATATCAACGATTGGACGACATTGACTACCAAGAATGATAATGCCTCATTCCTGGTTCTCTATATAGATCCATTGAAATCTGGTAGTGGTACAGTAATGGCCCCCTACATTCAACATATCACCATAGCCAAGTACCGATGGGCCTTTTCTAGAGCACGGTTTGACGCATTTCCATCATCTATGCTTATAGGCAGATTTGGGAAAACCCCTTGGCATTTGAGGAAATGTGTTTGTAACTCTGGGGACGTTGATTCTATGATACATATCTTGTTACACTGCATGCTGCATAAGGCAGAAAGAGAGCTCTTTATTTTACCTCTGCTTGTGCAATACAGCTTGATAATTGCAAAGGATCCTGACCAAGAGATTAGGAAAATGCTGTTGGAAGACAAGGATGCAACCATCTCCCAGCAGGTAGCAAAGTTCTGTGCATTGGCGTATAAAAAACGCAAGGGCCTACTTAATCAGGGATGAGCTGAAAGCCAAACATTCATGTAAATGGTTAGCTGTAATAATTGTTGTAATTTGCTGTTGTGAATGTGTGCTGTTGTTTTGTTTTGTCTTTGCTGGCCTTTGGCCGTATTAAACTATCTATAAACCAACTCAGGAAGTGTAAAGAAAACAGCCAGAAAAACTTGGAAGTTCATATGCTCAGCCACAATCTCCTTCCAAGCCAGGGCCATCAGCCTTCGAAATGCTCCAGCTCATTCTGCTTCTCTGCCACCCTCGTTTTCTTTTCTCCTGTGAGCCTTTCCCAGACCAGTGGCACACCAGGGTCTGCAAGTGACCACGGCCGGGTGTGGCACTAGGAAGGCACTGTGGGTCTGTTTTTACAGCAGGAATCGGGGGTTCCTAGATCCCTGCCAAGATGCACAGACCAAGGCCGGTCCCCCCAGGACCCCGGAGCAAGACCCCGAGGGCAGAGAGGAAAAGGCTTAGAGAAGCATATCGTATTCGCCTTTGGCTCATCACCTGGCCCAAAGTGGTGGAGCAGGGGTGTATCGCAGCCCCTATTTTCCCGAAACTCACCGTCTTAGAGATGTTCTGGGCAGCACGGATCTTGCGTAGCTTGATATACCCAGGATTCTTACTGAGGGCTTCTCCAATGTGCAGAACGAGTTAAGGCAAAGGTTCTCAAAGTTCTCTTGCCGGGTCTAAAATTCAACTCCTTTGCTTCCCTTGACCAGGATTTTATATTAGATTGTATAAAATAGTAACCTCTTTCTCATGCAGGAGGAAATGAAGCCACCTATCCGCTATGCCTGGCAATCCAAACTATGCTTTCCTTCAGATGATGCTTGTGCAGTTCCTGCTTCAGGATGGGGCAAGCATCACTGCTCTCAGGAGAGTGGACCTGCTTCTAACTTTTTGATGACAGCAGATCCTTCCCGGAATACCTACACTTGTGTCCTTCCTAATGGTAAACGGATGAGCCCTGCCTTCCCCAGGTTGAGAATCCATGATTAAATCTGCTCGTGAAAGCCCACCGTGCACGAAAGGTCATTGAAGCTGTTCCATCCATGGAATCCCATGCCCCACCCCCCACCGTATCAGCTCGACCGCACAGGGAGGCAAGGATATCATCTTGGCAGCTGTGGCTTCTCCCTCGGCCTGAACAATCTTCTGCTTCTGCTCTTGTTTGGCCTTCTCCACTAGAAACTGGGCCCGCTGTGCTTCCTGCTGAGCTGCAGAAGAAAATCAAGAGGCCCTATGACCCTGAGTATCAAGCGCAGACCTCTGAAGGATCCTTTCCTCTCTACCAGCCCTCTTTCAAGGACCTCGGGGTGGAAGACCCAACCAACCTGAAGTGTACTCCCCACACAGAAAAAAATCTACCATGATCCTCCTCCTCCTTGATCTGAGATTGCAAATGCCTTAGCAGACCAGGTGCACAGGAGCAGCAGCAGCAGCAGGCGGCCATTGCTTTCACATCCTGCATGTGAGCTCCCAAAGGCACCTGGTGGGCCACTGCGAGTAGCAGAGTGCTGGACTAGATGGACTCTGGTCTGATCCAGCAGGCTAGTTCTTATGTTCTTATCAGAGGCCTTGCTTCTGTTTATCTCAAGCATACAGAGTATTCCTAAAGTTACATCCTTCTATGCTCATTGATTACAAAGGACCTTGAAGGGTGCAATCCTCTATAGGATTGTGCTGCCCAACGCCCTTATTATATGCTGCCACTGCTAGGGAAAGGGAGGAGAATCCTGACCTAGTTCTTATGAACAGAGAAAACCAGAGTATGAACTGTAATTGAAAGTTCAAAAGACTTTTTTTTTTTGGGGGGGGGGGGGGGAATCACTAATCCAGGGATTAGCATCTGAATCTGTCTTATACTGAATCAGACCATTGTTCCATCAGTCGGTATTGCCTGCTCTGACTGGCAGCAGCTCTCCAGGGCCTCAGGCAGAGGACTTTCCCATCACCCATTACCTGATCCTCTTGCCTAGAGATGAAGGGATTGAACCTGGGACTTCTGCATGTGAAACAAAAGTTCTTCCAACATCGCCTCCCTAATTTCAGAAAGGTGGGTTCAAGCCTAGCCACACACCCTCCCCCGGTCATTTTTATTTTCTATGCAAAGGGACCCAGTATGTCAAGCAAGGCCTGACCAATAGTCTGAAGTAGTCTAGCTCAGATGTTTGCACCCTGTGCTACTCCCTGTTCAGAATAAAGATGACAGGAGATTTGTGACTTGATCAGCCATTTTGGTCTAAAATGCTCTGCTTGGGTCTCAGTGCCTTGGGGACAGAACGCGGTAGGCACTGGGACCCAAACGGAGCATCCTAGAACAAAGACGGCCCAAGAAGTGGCGGATGAATTCACAAATCTCTTTATCATCTTTACCCTGATCAGAGCCTAACAGCAAGCATTCAGGGAACAGTGCAGCACCTGTTGATTTTTCTATGGTGTGCCGTCTATCCTGTCCACAATCCAAAACGGCACCACTCGGACACTAGATAAACACTGCAGTGACAAACCACTGGAAAACAGCAGCATCCAATAAACAGTGTCACATCTGCTGACTAGATTACAAAGCAGCTCTTGCTTCCTTGGTGATCTTAGAACAAAATCATTACCCTGGCGGCCTTCTGGCCAACTAGAGAAGACTCCTGAAGGACGGCCTCCCCCCATTTCTGAGAGGTTTAGCATCGACTTACCCACTTGCTTGGCCTCCACAGCCGCTGTGTATTCCCGGCTGAAGCTTAGCTCTGTGATGGCCACGTCATCAAGGATGAGGCTGAAGTCTTTGGCCCGTTCAGTCAGCTCCCGCCGAATAAGCAGAGACACCTGTAGCAACAAGGCCACCAGATCCACATCAATTTTGATACCCCCTTGGCAGTGCCAGGTTCACCACACCTTCCAGCTCACAGCTGGTAACAAAATCATGACTTCCAGGGAGCCTGGAAAACACACTGAACACTCAAAGACCAAGACCACAAAGACAGAAGGGTGGAAGCCACGCGGTCTGCAAACTTTCTAACTATCACCAGCTGATGTTGCCCAGTCTTCCCTGAAGAATCTGTTAAACCCAACTGGGACAGAAGAGAACGCACCTGAGCTCGCTGAGTAATGAGTTGAGAGGCGTTAAACTTTGCCACCACGCTTTTGAGCACTTCATTGACGATGGAAGGCAGGACTCTTTCTTCGTAGTCGAGACCGAGGCGCTGATACAAGCTAGGCAACTCAGCAGCATTGGGACGCGACAGAACCCGCAAGGAGATATTCACCATCTGCAGATCTAGGATGAGAAGACCATCAGCCATGATCCCCGGAAGTCAGCCTGCTTCCTCCCTCCACTGCTGTAGTCCCTTCCCTATAAAGGATCCCACGGGCAGGGTTCTCTTATGCACAAACCCTAAGCAAAGAACCATTTTGGTATTCTGTGAGAGGATGACAGGAGAATGCAGAAGACACCATTATGTTGTATATCCTCACCTTTGGAACCTGTTGGCGAGGAGATTTTGCGGGGCCGAGCTCGAATGTCATAAATTATCGGATACTGAAACCATGGAATTCTAAAGAGAGGAAATAAAGAGCAAATGACATCAATATAATTCCCCCGCCCCAAAATCACAAACCTGTGAAAAAAGAACATTTACAACTGAAAACAAGTAGTGACTTCTCTCATTACTTGGTATGGATCAAAAATATATACTGCCTGACCAAGTACAGTTAATTTCCATCCAGACTTGTGATAGTCATTGCCCTTGAATACATGAAGCCATCTAATACTGAAAGACTCTCAGTCCATCAAGGTCATTACTGCCTACTCAGACTGGCAGTGGAATTCCAGGCTCTCACGTATTGAGATTAAATGTCTGAGAGTAATAAAAACAGACTTAGTTTGAATGGCAAATCAAAAAACTGCCCTTGCATCAGTTCTGCTTTAAGGAACAGTCAGTGCTGCTTTAGGGGATGTAGACTTTTTCAATTAACAGATTTACCCTCTTACATATTTTAAAGGCTGATAAAAGGACAATTTTGGCCTTTGGCAAATTAAAAGGGTGTATACAAGAGTTGCATTATAGCTTTAAACAACACTACCAGTTGAAACACTGCCTGTAAGAAACAAAGATTATTTTATCAGAATGAAAACATACAAAGGGCAACACACAGCTAAAGGGAAAAAGTGCATGTCCCTCCAAGCAGCACTGATGAAAAGACAGTTTTGAAACACTAAGATTATCCAGAAATCCTATCTGCTGCTATTCCTTGCCATTAATTACCTTTGCTGCACATTACTGTTTTTAGTAATTGGTATATGGCATATATTGTTACAAGTTATACTTCAGAATTATTACTGAATATCAAAAACTATTATTTATTATTGTGAATTGAATCATGTATACCACAGCATATATCCTCTGGAAGTGATTTACATTGTGAAGAAAATAATAAAATAGAACTAGGTCTGTGAATTACCAAGACAAAGCACCTGTTATTGTTATATTATCCATCAACATTTAACCTCAATACATGTTATGCTTTTCTCTTTGCAATGACTTCGGTGTGGCTGTAACTTTAATTGCTATATTACTCCAAGTTCTCAGGCAGAGGCCTTTCCCATCACCTACCACCGAGCTCTTTTAGCTGGCAATGCCAGGGGACTGAACTTGGGACCATCTGTATGCCATGCAGATGCATTACCACTGCAACATAGCTCCTCCCCACCTTTTTTTCTTGTTTGCCTCAAAACACTAAAGCAGCAATAAATAATTGTTAGCGTTTCAGAGCTCATTTTTTTCACAAGCAGTTCTCTACTTGAGCATTCAGATCACAACTATCAGCAGAAAGAGATACTTTCATCATATTAACAAGATCTCGTTTGTAAACTTTTCAAAGTAAATAAATCAAGCTTGCTTCTTTTTTAAAAAAGAAGTCTGTGCTAGAAAAATACTGGGATGGGAACAACAAATTCCAAGCATTCTTCTTGTGAGAAAGCACTCTTTGCCAGGCACCTGAAATGCAGTCCCTCAGAAAGAACAGTGTCCTGCTGAACTCCTCCAATGCGGTTGAAGAATATCGCTCTTTGGCCACCGTCAACTATAGAACAAAGATGAAAAGCAGTTAGACGTTATCACTTAGTGAGGTACAGCAGGAGAAAACAGAATAGTTCAGAACCAAGACTCACCAGTGAAGACAGACTCCCGGACACCATAAGCTGCCACTCCAGCACCCACCAGCAGTTTCAAGGCTGTGCCCATCCCACGAGGGCCAGCAGGCAACCGCCCAGCGAAGTCCTTCAGACTCTGTGCCATAGCAACCTTGAAGTGAAGACAAGGCCACGGAATGAGCACCCAAAGTCTTGCAATCCCCATATAGTTCTGCCTATTTTCTTGAGTTCACAAACACTCAACTACGATTGCAGACTAGCTCTTTTGTTATCCTGTTGCCAGGAAAGGAAAAAAATTACACATGGGGGAGGGGAGCTGGAATAGGACATTGCCATTAACACACATGCATGAAAAAAATTTTTGATGCAATTTTTCTGCACTTGGTCCAGTCCCTTTCACAATTGCAAAATGAGGAATGCAGTCTTGAGTATAATGCAGGGGTAGGGAACCTGCGGCTCGAGAGCCGCATGCGGCTCTTCTGCCCTTGCACTGCGGCTCCACGAGCCGAGCTGCTGGCCCCATCCTTGCCCGCCCTGCAGGAAGCAGGGCGGGGCGATTAACCGCCCGTGGCGGGCTGGGCCACGCCACGCAGCTTCTCCTCGCCTGCCCTGTTGGAGCAGGGCGGGATGCTTCCCTGACGCAGCCAGCGAGGCCGAGCCACTGGCCCATCCATTCCCACCACTCTGCAGGCAGCAGGGTGGGCACGCATCCATGCACTTCTCAGAATGAGCGAGTAAATGGTAAAACCACCCCAATATATACAGTGTTATCTTTATTTTAAATGTCAAAAATTATTTGCGGCTCCAAGTGTTTTCTTTTCCCATGGAAAATGGGTCCAAATGGCTCTTTGAGTGTTAAAGGTTCCCTACCCCTGGTATAATGCATTTTAGTTGCTTTTTAAAAAAAAATCACACTACAAATCTTAACAAGAAAGAACAGGAAGCCAGATTGTGGTGGGGGAACAACGCTTTCAGTACCGTTCACCTTCACATGCTAACAAACACCCCAAAACAAAGCCACATAATAATGGATACAACGTCGTTTTTGCTTAGGGATTTTACTTTGCATCAACACAACCGACCAGGAATCTCTGTCCCTTAGGAAAAGGCATGGGGGCACGCACTCAGAAATCATCTCATATTTGGGGACGGAAGGCAAACGGCATTTAGGACTTAAGATTTTTTTTCAGCTTGAAAGGCAGAAGCCCAGACCCTGGAGAGAAGTAAGACCGCCAAATTTCTCCCATTTTAAAAGATAAGAACCCAGACCATAGTAGGAAAAAGCAAAGCATCCGCCTTCAACCACTACTTGGCCGTACTAGGCTTAAAATACTCGAGAGGAGTCCGAGTGAACGGAGGAAGACGACACTTACAGAACCAGGCTGACGTCTGGACCTCCCAAATTTCCCCACGGGCGCCCCCACCCACCCTGCGTCCGCCCCCCAGGCACCAAAGCTCTCTCACCGTCCCACCACGCGTTCCTCCAGCGGGAGAAGGACACCGGAAGTGACGGTAATCTCAGCGCCCTGGCGGGGGTTACTCCGGAAGCAGTTCTGCCCACATGCAAGATGGCGCTCGGGTGCGAAGTTGCTGCGACAGTTATTATTTCTGAAGTCTGTTAAGAGGCGGTGTCCTTGTCATCCCCGGTGCACATTTCTCAATCCTCTGCGACGCCTGGAAAAGGAGCAAATCTCCGAACGCAGATCCTATGGCCACCAGCTGTCAAACCCTTATCGAATTTCCGGCGTCCAACCGGAAATGCATAGAAAGGACTTAAATGGAAAATGCGTGGAGCTCTCACCATAGAGACTACCTAGCCTACATCGGCACGTTAAAAAAAAAGTCGCAGGTGTATTCCAGTCCTAAGCGAAGGTTGCTCTACGCTTTTTATTTCTATGGTTTTCTTCATTAGTCATGTTTTGTGACTCTAAAAGCGGAAGTATATAACCACAAGTGGGTGGATCTTGACTGTCACCCCAGAAAGCGAGAAGGGGGGGGTCTTCCGGTTCCAAAATGGCTGCGCCCACGAGGAAGCGGGCGATGGCGCCCGAGAAAGAAGCAACAGCTGCAGAGCCCGCAGGCGGCCCGGACCTTCGTCGGACGGGGAAGCGGCGACTGGTGGTGATCCTGGAGGGGGCGTCACTGGAGACCGTGAAGGTGCCGTGGGAGAAAGAGTGGGCCGAGGCTGGGGGTCCTCTCGAGCCGACTGGAATCCTGCTTGCCAAGGGGGTGGGGTGGTATGGTGATGGCCGCCCTCAGAAGAGTTTGGAGTGTCAGGGAGAAGGGTCCCCTTTCAGGAACATATCCCTTCATATCAAGGGAGTAAGAAAAGTCCTGGTGCCTCAGGAAGGAAAAATTGAATCTTTCCTGGTATGCCAGGATGATGTTCTACTGGGAGGGTGTAGATAAGAGCAGTGGACACTAAACTGGAGAAACGAGTTTGGTTTCCCACTCCTCCACATCAGCGGCAGATCCTAATCTGGTGAACTGGATTTGGTTTTCTGCTCCTTCACATGAATCCTGCAGGGTGTCATTAGGCCAGTCACAGTTCTCTCAGAACTCCCTCAGCTGCATCGATCTCACAAGGTGTCTGTTGTGGTGAGAGGAATGAAAGTAGGTTGTACCACCTTGAGTTTTCTTACAGTAGAGAAAAGGGGGTATTAATCCAAACTCCTCTCTTTTCGCATAAGGGAGCATTTGCAAAGGTTTATCCTTCATATAAAGCAGTACAGATAAAGCTCATCCTGAGGACTATTGCCCTGTTTCCTTCACTATAGTTGCAGACCAAAAGCTGCTAATGGCTGTTTAAAAGATCTGTACCAGTGGTTCTCAACTTCCTAATGATGCGACCCTTTATTACAGTTCCTCATGTTGTGGTGACCCCCAACTCAACATTTATTCATTTTACAGAAGGAGAACACTGATGCATAGTGTCTTAGGCGACCCCTGTGAAAGGGTCGTTTGACCCCCAAGGGAGTCATGACCAACAGGTTGAGAACCGCTGGTCTATACAGATTCAAGGGAAAAGTTGGCAGGTCCACTGATGTCCCTTAGCAGGAGCAATCTACAAAGAACCTTCCAGTGTATTTTAGCCCACCTTTCTTCTGAGGACACCGAATGTTGAACATGTAGTTTCCCTTTCTCGATCACTTGTAAGGTAAACAAGGCTGAGAGAATGACCCATCCTGCAATATTGGGGATTTGAGCCTTGGTCTTCTAGCTCCTAGGGTGCTATATAGCAGGCTCTTGGATCACAGGGGAGGCCAGTCATTGAAGTCACGATAGCTAAATGCACTTTCTGTGCCCAAAGGCAATACACATCTGAATTCCTGTTGCTGAGGCTGGGGAGATGCTTTGCCTTCCTGGCCTGCTTATGCGTTTCAGAAACATCCAACCAGTCAAGTGCTGATAACAGTTTCCTTATAATTCCAGGTTGGGAAAACATATGAACTGCTGAACTGCGACAAGCATAAATCGTTGCTGCTGCGGAATGGCCGGGACCCAGGAGGTGTTCGACCAGACATCACGCATCAAGTATGTGTTTAGCATATAATGGAATGGGTGGGGTTGCTTGCAAACCATCAGTCTGCCCCTCAAATTATCCTTATTTTGAAACATAGTAGCTGGGTAACTTCCATAGGAATTTAGCCACAAAAAAATTTGGTAATCCTATTTCTTTTGAGTCCAAGTCATTCCTAAGTCGCTATGGCCTCTCCTGTTTTTATTGGGGGTTCTTAGCTCCATTCAAATCTTCTATTGAGTTTTATTTCTGCATTTCCTTTTTCAGCAGCTGACTCTTGTTTGCCTCTTTCTCTCTAGAGCCTACTGATGCTCATGGACAGTCCTCTGAATCGAGCTGGTCTTCTACAGGTTTATATCCATACAGAAAAGAATGTCCTAATCGAAGTCAACCCTCAGACAAGAATCCCTCGAACTTTTGATCGTTTCTGTGGCCTTATGGGTAAGAAGGCTAAAAACCAAGCGTCGTCCTCCTCGCCGAACAAAACACTGAGTTCAAGAGAAAAAGTGGGATTGTCTAGGCCAGCAAATCCAGTCTGGAAAGACAGCTTCTTTTGCTGATGTTTACAGCTATATGTTTTTTGGTTATTTTACACATAGCTGTTCTTTTCTTATAGATGGGATTGGGAATGCTGTTAAGTTTTATATCCATGTGATGTACCAAAGCAGTGGCTTCTCCCCCAATGTATCTCCTCTGGTTTATACACTGACCCCTAATCTCTGGCCTGCTGGTGCAAATAATTTTGCAAACTGCAGGACATGAAGGGGCTGAATCTGCATTACACCTGGGCCCTGTTCAGTAATTGAAAACAGTACACCAGTTCTCCAGATTATTACTGTGGAACTGTGTTCAGTGTCAGTGAACCGCTAGCACATCACAGGATTAAAAAAAAAACTTTGCTGCTAGCATCAACAAAAACTGATAAGCAGTAACATTTCAGTGAGAGAAGCTGGGCTTCAGGATTGGGAAGATAAGACATACTGGTTGAGGGAACAGATATTGTGCTAAGAAACAGGAAACTAAAAGAGGTTTGAAAGGGGAAGACCTATTAGAGAGCCCTATAAAAAGCGAGTCCAGAGGTTCATCTGAAATATGTCCATTAAATCAATACAACTCAGTGAGTTTAGTGTAGTGGAATTTGCCTTCAGATAAAACCAGGGACTGAATTCACAATTCCTATCAGTTTTGTCAGCATGGCCAATTGGCCATGCTGGTAGGGGCTGATGGGAATTGTAGTTCCTGAACATCTGGAGAGCCGCAGGTTCCCTACCCCTGTTCTAGTGGATATGACTTTAAAGACCTGCTTGTTGATACCACGCAGCTTCCAACAATGCCACATGCTCAGACTGTGGCAATCACTGTAGATGCTAGAGGCAACGGGACTAGGTGTTCCCGAGTACTTCTTTTCATTCAGCTTTAAGCAGTTACCATGACCGGTGAATGATTGAACCATTTGGGACTTTTCTAAAGAAGGCCTGGCAGTACTCGAATGGTCAGTGATTTGACAGGGCACAGACCTGGTGAGTTCAGTGTCATCTTTCAGTGAAGGCTTGTCATAAGAGAAAAGATCCTAGTGCTCACTTATCAGAAAGCAGAAGACTAAATATCTCCCTAGTGTGCTGTCTTGGTGTGGCCTCCTTTGAGTAACTCATATGTAACATATCTTCTCTCTGTATCTTTCTTGTCAGTTCAACTACTGCATAAATTCAGTGTAAGAGCTGCTGATGGGCCTCAGAAGTTGCTAAAGGTAATGCTACCACCAGTACACAGAACGATTGGTTTGGTTTCCCCTTTGCTTCTAAGCTAATCCTGTATTTTTTCCCCTGTAGGTGATTAAAAATCCGGTGTCTGATCACCTTCCCGTGGGCTGCATAAAGATAGGCACATCTTTCTCCTCCCCTACAGTGACAGATGTTCGTGACCTGGTCCCCACTACAGATCCTCTGGCCATTGTTGTGGGAGCTTTTGCGCATGGCTCGGTAAGGAGCACAGGTGCCCGCTGGGTCTGTTTTCACATTTGTGAGGAGGCAGCTAATGTAATCTTGTGAGCTTGACCCCAGGCACTCACCTGACCAACATACCACATCTTACCATTGGTAATGTAGGCAAATACAGGCTTGCTTTGCAAGATTTTTGTTTGGATTCAGTGTCCGTGACTTTTTACTAAAAGAAGGTATTTTTCTATTAGCTGTCAGTTGATCCTGGAAGGTGGGTGTAGAAAAAGGTACTTATTTTGTCATATAGATGTCAATCCTTATAGAATCAAGATGGGTGAAAAATCAAGTGTCATAGAACCCAATTCAAGTGGGTGAGATCAGCCTGCATCGGCATGCTTGACCGCCCGTTTGGTACGTGGGTGCTGTACAGCTCTGCAGCAGCCACCTGGAAGTAGCTGGTGCCCAGGAGCTGAGCTGGAATCCATGCACATGCTGGTGCAGTTGGGGGGTGGGGGAGGCCGAAGGCATTTCAAGGGGTAGAGCTGACTTTAGTCAACTACCACTGGCCTTCCAACCTGGGAATGCCCCCTTTGCTGTCGCAGACATATGCCACAGAAAAGCATGGCATAAGGCTGTTTGGCTTCAGGTGGCAGGTGTTTTTAAAAATTTTCCTTAATTCTGCACTGCCGGAAGCTGCTTTGGAAGAAGCACAGTGGTGCCTTTGCCATGCCTCCCCCCCACCCCTCGTTTCCCTAGAAGGCACTAATGGTAAATGACGCCATTTTTTCTTTTCCCAGGTTACCGTGGACTACACAGAGAAGACCATCTCAATCAGCAACTATCCACTCTCTGCTGCCTTGACTTGCGCTAAGATCACCACTGCTTTTGAGGAGATGTGGGGAGTAGTGTGACCGCTCACCTGGCTTTTGTGCCGTTGAACTCAGTGTGCTAGCTCCAGGTTGTGGAGTTCAGCGTGTTGCAGGGTTCTACCTGTTGTATCTCCTCCCTGTGGGAGTTCAGATGGTCCTTTATGTTTTGTGACAAATAAACATTTAAAATTGAGAGAAGTCCAACTTCTTGAACAGCTAGAAAACTGTCCCACTATTAGCCCTTGGTTGATCTGAGGCAGGTTTGATTTTTGGCAGGATTGCACCCCCCCCCCCCCCCACACACACCATAGCATCTATCCTGCCATAGTGCCCTATGGCACATAGTGCCAAGAATGCTGCAGCCACACACCCGAGCAACAAGTGACTGACTTGACAGGATAGCTGTGCAGCTATTATTGACATGGTAATTCTAATTTCTTTTGGTTAGCCACACACCCGAGCAACAAGTGACTGACTTGACAGGATAGCTGTGCAGCTATTATTGACATGGTAATTCTAATTTCTTTTGGTTCTGCTCCTTCAAGGAAATGACTGATGCTGCAGTTTCAGGTCTTCCGTGCTGCAAAACTGCAACAAGAGTGGGAAAATTGCTATCCTAGTTTCCCTGCAGTAGATGATGCTGTTCCTATCATCTCTGCCAGGAAGAGTTTCACTAGCTGGGTTTGCCACTCAGGTTCCCCAACCTTTTTGAGCTTACAGGCTGCTGCAGCTTACCTTCAGGCACATGGTGAAGATCCTTGTGCTGTGGTAGTATCAGCTGCCAAAGCAATGAAGCCTTGTTGGGCAGAAGTGCCACTTGGCCCCCACCGACTTTCTAAAAACATGTGGCAGGCAAATACACTGGGGACCCCTGTTCAAGGGTGTTGGCTGCTGTGAAGACATAGGGGCAGCCCTAGCTTATGCTCGTGGCATAAGGAGAGAGGATGATCATGAACAGTTTACCACAAGGCTGCGTTGAGGTATTCTGGATTAATGTCCTTCGTTCTGTTAGCTAACAGAAAATCAGCCCAAAGAGGAAGAAGCCGTAGTGGGGGGAAAAAGGCAGCTTAGGCACGAGTGAAAAACAAACTGGGACCCATTTTATCTAGCAGAATTGGAAGGTAGAAAAAGTCAAGCAGTGGCTCCGTTCCCAGGTGGCAGCTGCATCAAGTGCTGTACAATCATCTGATTTCCCAAAACTGGAGTGTCCATGGGGAGAAGTCAAAAGATAAGGCAACATGTAAGAGGGGTGGAGGAATCTGCAGCCCATTCCCCTCCTTCTGGGGCTGCAGCCCCTGTGCTCTCTTCCTCCCTCTGTCACTCAGGCAAGGCTTGGACGCAGCAAGTTTGGCAGCTGATGCTTTTGTACTCCCCATGACAAATGCACACATGGTACAATCTGAAGGAGGGAAAGAAAAACCAAACATTGATGTAAAGCTGTTGAGTAGCACTGTCAGTCAAATATTCTCTGGGAGCAGCAGTCCTGAGGCAGGCCTCTCTCACCTTTTGGATATTACTCAGCTTTCTTTAATTTTTCTTTCCTTGGCACAAGTACTTTTCGGATGAAAGGCAATACAAAGTATAGTGTGAGAAACAACACATGGCCTATGAAATAAACAGACTGGTATACCTACAAAGGAAAGAACAGAGGGGGTCAGTGGTAGACAGGTTATTGTTTGTCTCTTCCCCTACCGCTTTTGTCAGTAAGGAAAGGTTCGAGAGACCATCCCTTTCCCACAGAAAATTTGGAGTCCCTCATTACCTTGATCCACTTTTCCCAAGTGAAAAGGCAAAATGGCACCAGAGAATATCCCATGAACATCCAGTGGATAAATTGTTGAAGAAAATAGAAGAGAGGCCGCAAGATGGTGATTGAAGTCAATTTACTCAGCAGCGGACTGTCTCGTACCAGACTGATAAACTACAAGAAAAAGAGTTTAGGTTTATACCCCACTTTTCTCAACCATAAGGAGTCAAAGCATGTTACAAACTCCTTCCCTTCCTCTCCTCACAGCAGACACCTTATGAGGTAGATGGGACTGAGAGAGTTCTGAGAGAACTGACTAGCTCAAGGTCACCCAACAGGCTTCATGTGAGGGAGTGGGGAATCAAACTGGTTCTCCAGATTAGAATCCTCTGCTCTTAACCATTACACCATGCTGGCTCTAGTTACAGGGTACCATTCTGTGTTCAGATATCTTAATAGAATTACATTCTATAATTAAACTTAGTCTAAATTGGCTCAGAGTTCATTTCAAGAGCTGTCAAAGAATGTTCATTAATTCAGTATGTTACAGCTTCATTGTCTCCGTTAAATTTGAATATACTTATAATCACACAATAGGCTGAGATATGCAGGACATCTGGTGTGGCCTCCCTATTTCACTAACACGAAGGGGGAAAAAGGTCTCAAAAACAAATTCTTAGCCTGCGGAATGAACTGGCTCTCAGTCAGCTAAGGCTTCAGTTGCCTGCTCCACTAATGCAAGCATGCAGCAGTGCACTGAACTATAGCCTGATGGAAGCATGGCAGAGTGCTTATCACCAAAGAAGCTCATCCACATCCTTCCTGGTGATGGGCTGTCACTAAAGAGCGACTGTTCTAACAACAGCCAAGCAAGCAGCAGTAAACCGGCTTGTCAAGCATCACCACTCCAGCTCCTCCTCACCTGTCTTTCCACAATGACAATCAGGAACTCCATTTGGAAGCACACCAAGTAGCCACAGTGCAGCCCATGCCAGATGGCCAGGAAAAGCAAAGATATGGCTTGTGACAGTAACTTGTTTCCCAAGAACTTCAGTCGTTTGTAGATGTAGCTGTTAGGGGAAGAGCAAAGAAAATTAATCCAATGGGCATTTGAGCAGCTGGAAAAAGGAGGATGGCCACCAGGGATATTGCAGATTATCAATACCGTTGCAGCCAGAAAGTTACACTCAAAGCTACAGAAATGGTTCAAGGAGGTGTGAGCCACTAAAGGAAGAGGTACTTGCTCAACATTATTATCTCTGTCCACGTGGCTGAAATCATTTTTCTTTTTAGGGAAAGGAAGTCAAGTTTCTGAGAAGCTGATGATGTTTTTTTGTTGTTTTGAAAAAAAAGGCACCCTATATACTCGAGTATAAGTCGACCCGAATATAAGTCGAGGCACCTAATTTTACCACAAAAAACTGGGAAACTTATTGACTCAAGTATAAGTCTAGGGTGGGAAATGCAGCAGCTACTGGTAAATTTCAAAAATAAAATAGATACCAATAAAATTCATGAAGGTATCTCACTGGTTGTAAGAAAAGTTGAGTAAAAGCAATCTTCATGATCAAAGGACGAACAGGATGAAGGCAAGAAGGGAGACTGCAGTCTTTAAACGCTACTAGTGCAATGGAATCTCTCTCCAAGTGGATGCCATGCTTGTCAGAACACAAATTCCAAGGGCACAGAGTAGTACCTAACATGGTATTCAGAGTCAATGGAGCAACTCTAATTGCAAAGACTGTGGCTTTAGCAAAGCTGGAGGATTTGCAAGCCTAGATTTACATAAAAACACAAAAGGGAATGGTGAATTTAATACTCAAAGTTGGATGCAGGCAAAATGCTTCTGCAACAGCTGGTGTGATCTTCTTTCTCTGTGTGCCACAGCTCTGGCGGCCATCTTGGAATTACTCCATATACTCAAGTATAAGCCGAGGGGGGCTTTTTCAGCATTTAAAAATGTGCTGAAAAAGTCGACATACTTGAGCATATAGGGTATTCAAGTTCTCCCTCTTGCATTTGCTTTCTGGGATCTGTGCATGTTCCTCAAAGAAATGCATGAAAGTTATGCTATGGCATAATTTCTACCAGAGGGAGGCTGGGCTTCAGTCCTGTTTGGGATGTCTCTCCTCACAAGGAGATGATCTCTCTCTGTTCATGAGTGTGGGGAAGTTGCTGTCTTCAGAGGAAATCACACGCCTTGGTCCATATCCCTCTTTAGCAGTATCGTACACGTCTCATGCTGAGAAACATTTTAATTGCAGCCGCCGTTTCAGTCATCTACCACTACTGCTTTGAAATGCTAAGATTGTATCAGGGTTGTCCTCGCCACTCTCAGATGACACAGTATGTCAGGTCAAAGGCTCCATGGAGAATACAGTCATATGAATCAACTTGAAAGGTCCACTGCAATCAGACAATTGTCTCAACTCTGAGTAGAATGCCTTATTAAATGGCCTCAAGGAACGTGCCCACAATTCCACAGTACAAAACAAAGAATTGGAACTGACAATCTTCTCCCTTATAAAATTTCCCTGAACACATACCATCTGTTGCACTTTACCACCTATTATCCTCCCAGAGAGGAACCTGACCCCTCCCTTTTCTTTTTACTGGGGTGATCTTAATTGAATTGGCCATAATAGGGCACCTATTATGATGCTAACCGCTGTTTTTAAGTAGCTTTTAATGGATTTTAGTATTATATTGTTGTTATCGATTTAATTAATTGTATATGTGAATGTTGTTCACCGCCCAGAGCCCCCAGGGGATGGGGCGGTTTATAAATCGAAACAATAAAATAAATAAATAAATAAATAAATAAACAATGTCAAAGGAACAAAACCTGCTTCGTGTTCTAACTTGTGGAGGAGATCACCTCTGACATGGCAGGATCCTCTCAACAACTGTATGGGAGTTCTGAAATGCCTTCTGTGCAGAAGTCTGCTAAGCCCCAAATCTGCAGAAATGTTGCAGGACCAGAAAGCTTTTCATTCCAAGTGGCTTCATTTAGCATTCCTGGTCATCTTTGCCTGCTTACTCTGCTGCTGCTTATTCTGTGCCATCAGATATAAATAGCTGTTATTGTTTCATTCCTCTTTTGCGAAAAGCACCCAAAGTATTTCATTAAATAAAGCCCAGTGGAGCATTTCCCAACCTCTGGCAATTTCACCAGGCCATTACCCACCCCCAAACAAACACATCTGAACCTTTCCATTCACCAATAAAAGTTGGAAACATTTTCACAAAACATGGTCAGGATCTCTTTTTTGGTACTTGTGCAATATCTGCACTTCCCTTTCTCTCGCAAAGCCTCTTCCTCACCACCTGGGCTAAAAATGTTTTGCAGAAATGCAAGCAAACACTATGGCTTACCGGGCTACCCAGGCGTTGGTGTTGATGTTGAAGGAGGAAATGGTCCCTGTAAAGAAAGGCGTCGTCTCAAACAACCAGATTTTCATGTTGGCACAAGCATCCCATTTCAAGTGCCCTTTCTCATTCTTTCCATTGTATCCAAGGCCAGTGAGGATGCACACTCCTTCCTGTAAGAAGAGCCGTGCACAGTTTAGCATGATGCAGTTCCTTTAACATCTGGCCTTTTCCAGATGACGGAAGGGATAATGCATGGCACACATCTAGGGGATGTAAGACTCAAGACTTACTGTGACCAGCCAGCAGGTAACATACTTATAGAGTATCACCTTGCCCCAGATCAATATATAAAGGCAACGGAACCAGAACGGCTGCTCCTGCAAAGAGAAAGCAAATAAGCCAGGTGAGATTTGTACTGCAAGCATTAAGGGGAGTCCAGAGATGGCCAGTTAGAGTTCCACTCATTTCAGTATGTCAGGTCTCCATACTGGGTGGTGAATCAGATACAGTACTTTGAGGGAAAGCTACTCTTTGACTCAAGGAGTACAAATGAACACTTGCAACTGGACAAAGATCTACTACACAAACACAAGATGATGTTGACTGTGGCTCTCACCAACAAGAGATGAGGAATAGTGTACAAGCAAAGGATTATATGCACAAGTAAGTCAGGTTGGAGAATGCCAAGCAACTGCTCAACTGGATGACACAATTCTGCATGCACAGCAGCATATAAGTATTAAAAAGGAAATAGTGGGAACATTAAAAGGATGAAGAGTGCAGTCTGTATAACTGGGAATAAGTATGATTCTCTCAACATTTTAGATATGCAAGATACAGGTTACTGTTCAAAAACTGCAGTGCTGCAAACGTGTACAGTGACCAGAAAAATCAGTACAAGAGGATATGGGACATCCACCAAGCTTCCAGGGGGAAGTATCTCTTGGGTTCAAGTAACCAGTAAATACCACTGGCAAGCTGATAATATATAGCCCAGGGGTCGGCAACCTTTAACTCCCAAAGAGCCATGGGGGCGGGGCCCCGCCTCCCCAAGCCCTGCCCCCACCCTCCCCAAGCCTTGTCTTCAGCATGCACGCCAGCCATGCAAGCGGACGGATAGAGTAAGTTGCAGGGGCGGCTTCATTTATGGAGGACACTCCCAGCTGGGCAGGTGACAGCAGGCGCCAGACGAGGGAAGGAGGGGAAAGGATGCCGAAGGAAGGGAGGGAGGGAGGGAGGGAGGGGGGGGGACGGGGAAGGAGGCGCGCGCGCCGTGTCCCAAGGGCAACTTGCCGTCGTTGGTGTCACTGCTGCTGTCTATCCTGCCCAAGCGTATATAGTGACCAGAAAAATCAGTGCAAGAGGATATGGGACATCCACCAAATTTAGACAGTGGTGGTGACGCCAACGACGGCAAGTTGCACTTGGGACACGGCGACCGTGCCTCCTTCCCTGCCCACTGCTTTCTTCCTCCCTCCAGCGTCCTTTCCCTTCCTTCCCAGGCGACAGATGAGGGAGCCACAGTACAAGGACGAAAGAGCTGCATGCGGCTCCAGAGCTGCGGGTTGCCAACCCCAATGTAGCCCTATGTTCAGGCAGCAGGTTTTTGCAACTGTTCAGATCAGTCAGTTCTCCAGCATGAAACAGGACAGTGCCATATTAACTGCAGGGCAAGGTAGTATTTAACTGTCATGGAGGCTTGCAACCACATTACTCCAACACAGCACTTTGTAGGACACTCTAGCACAGAGTAATGGTTAGAGTGGACTAGGATCTGGAGATGCAGGGTCAAATCTCTACTCTGCCATCAAACTTGTTGGCCAGTCACACATATTCTGCCAAAGCGACACATAGGGTTGTGAGGATAAAATGGAGGAGGATGGAAGCCTGTGGATCTCCTTTGTGGAGGAAAGAAGACTACAAACAAAGTAAATAAATGTATCACAAAAGAGAATGGTAGGGAATAAGCGAAGTAAAATAAAATGGCTAGCCATGATACAGTCAAAAACAGGAATCATGGGGTACCTTAAAACACACTTATTATGACATGAGGGGAACCCACTTTATCAGATACATAGGGACCTGGGTTCGTCATGTGTCTGACTAATTGGTCTTTAAGGTGCCATAATCGCTTCATTATTCAGAACTCAGTATATCAGTTTGTCACTCAAAAGTGCCATATAGGAATAAGCAAAGGTGTTGAGAGCCAGCGTAGTGTAGCGGATAAGAGGGATGGAATCTGGAGAACTGGGTTTGATTCCTCACTCTAACACATGAAGCCAGCTGGGTGACCCTGGGCTAGTCACAGTTCTCTCAGAACTCTCTCAGCCTCACCTACCTCGCAAAGTGTCTGCTGTGGGAAGGCAATCGTAAGCTGCTTTGAGACTCCTTGTGGTTAAGAAAAGCAGGGCATAAACCCAAATTCCTCCTCTTCTGCTTCTTGTTCTGAAATTTTATGGCACTTCTAACAACGATGTCAACAGTCCTCATTCTGATTTTAATCCATACCTAAAGTTAGTGCTTCTTTGGATCTAGCACTACTTACCATATAATCATCAGAGACGAAGTATTCATCTGGGATATAGGGACCCAGTACAGTGTAGACCACCAAGAAAAAGAGACCCAGGAACAGGCGTTTAAGAGCAGGTACGAAGCTGAAATGGACATGTCGTAAAATAATTTCAGATCAGGTCGTGGAGTGTTTCAGAATAATGGGAAGTGAGGTGATATTGTGGTGCAAACAAACAATCTATATATATATATATATATTTCAGAGCTGGAGTGCGTAACTCCCCAAGTGGTGAACAATGCTGCAGAGTGGTGTGGGAAAAGCATTACACTGCCCAGAGTGGCACTTGGGGCATCACTAATATGGGAGATTACCTGTTGGGTCTTTGACCTGGTACATCAGTCAATTCGCCCTTCACCAGCTTCTGATATTGTGTCATTGAGAACTGAGGCCCCACCATGAAGGCACCATAGAAAAAGGAGAAACCAGAGACCTCCAGTAACGTAGGAACTCCCCGTACGGCAAATCGCTGTTGTTCTGGGGTGAGGGCCTCCTGTAACATAAAACAAATAGCAATTAGAATCTATTGTCAAGAGTCATAAGAATCCCTCCCTAAATGTCAAGACTTCCAGCCATTTGGAATGCTACATAATGACATCAACAACCAAAGACGTACTGCTGAGTCTCAAATTCCTATTTGCTTTCTATGTCTTTGGATGAAATAAGCCTTTTCCTGAGATCTTAGCTTTGCTCTCGTTAACCCTAGCAAATGAATACTGAAACAAGGACTGGCACCCAGTAGGAGTTGCAATAAGCTCAAGGGCACATCAGCAGATGGCACTGCTCTGCCCCATCCCAACCAAACACTCTGCCCCTTCTCTGCACATATGTGCTGGTATCAATTTATCAAACAGTCCACATGGCTGACAGCACTTCCATCTCTCGCAGCAATCTCAAGATTGCCTAATAAACACAGCACAGGTAGTATCATTTGTGAAGGGTTTACCAGTTCCAGCCTTCATTGTTTTGGTTATTTAATCCACATCACTACTACCTGCAATCTTTGCCCTTCAGTCACTTGGAGTAGTGACCTTTCCTGGTGGCTATAATTTTAGTAGGAGGATGTAGCATGACCTCATCTGATCTTGGAAGCTAAGCAGGGTCGGTACTGGAAGGCAGGCCACCAAGGAAGCCTCTGTCATGGAAGGCGATGGCAAACCACCTTCCATTGCCTTGAAAGCCCCTTGCTGAGGTTGCCATAAGTTGGCTACAACTTGATGGCACTTTACACACACATCTTTTTAATCTTCGTGCTAGTCCCCTTAATTCAGTTTAACTTCCTGATTAAAAAGGAAGAGGAAAGAAAATGCATTCACTCACCACTTCCTTCCTGCTATCATAGTAATCTAAGGCCAAACCTAGAAAAAAAAATACAACATGATTAAGTGTTTGTGGAAGCAGATTGAAGGACTGTGCCAAGGACTGCAAGCAAAGAAGGTGAAGATCTGATCAGCGCCAGGGTGGAAGGAATGGTGGAGCTCAACTAAGGAGCTTTGATCATCCTCTAAGGAAGAACACTATTTAAATCCAATTAAATGTCTTTTTAAAAGAGATCTCCATACTGACACACACACACACACACACACATTCCCACCTAAGCCGCAAGAGTTGAGGGCCAGAGGGAATCTGTGGCTCAAAACAAAAGGTGAAGCAGACTTACCAATCAGTTTGAGAGTCAAGACACAGTGCGGCATGGTCCATTTGATGTCGTAATGCTCTGTAGCAGTGAAGTAGTAGCCAGCCATCAGATATGTCTGAAAGACAGCAGCCAGAATAATACGTTGCTCCCCAGGCAACGTTCCCCCCACCTCCTGCCTCAGGGTTCCACGCAGCACTTGCAGAAGTGGGCAAGAACAGAGTCCCAGAGAGAGATGCAGAAGGAAGAGGTGCGTTTACCATCTGAAAGATGAAGGTTGTAGCAACGGCAGTGACTGTGCGGCCCATGAGCCTCAGTATGAGGAACTGTATGAAGACACATAGGAAGGAGTGGCAGCACTGTGATCCTAAGTAAACAAGCCAAAAATAAGGGTTTGAAGGACATACAGAAAAGCATGGACACATACCCACAGGTGCCGCAGGACTCACTAGTCACATAATCGTCTCCCTCCCCTCCTTACCAAAGTTGAAGTAGGCAAGTGAGAACCCCGTTAGTGTGTTGTATAGGTGACTGAGGTAGATCTCCTTCTGGAAAAGAAAACGACGCTGGAACAAGGCAAAGGGGTAGCCTGAAAGAGAGAAGAACACCCCAAAGAGATTCCATTAAAAAGGAACCTCACATTCCCCAACCCCAATATGGTAACTATCCAAAATTCTTTTTTACCAGTGGTGGCCAAAATATTCCATCAGCTTTACAGGATGGCAAAAATTGCAGCCCAACATCTATATTTTCTTTTATTTTCTTTTATGTACACTGAGAGCATATGCACCGGAGACAAATTCCTTGTGTGTCCAATCACACTTGGCCAATAAAGATTCTATATGGGGTTGGTTTCAGGTAGTTGGCTCAAGGCTGTCTGAGCCTTCCATTCTTCAGAGGTTGGTAAAATGAGCTCCCTGAGAGTAATGTACAGCTTGCTGAGAGTAATGTACAGATGACTGGGGAAGGCAATAGCAAAACACCCTATAAACATAATTTGCCTGGTAAATGTTGTTATGGGTCAGTAATGACCCAGTGCCTGCACAGGGGACTATGTTTACCTTTATATGGATCTAAGCTTTTGCCTATAACATTCAACCATCTCTTCTTCATGCATCGTTTGGCACCTCCAGATGTGTGTCTTCAGTCCTGTGCCTTGAAGCTGGTGTGAAACAGGTGGCCACCTCTGCTTGGTTTGCTGCCTTGAAGCGCACTGCCTCATACCCTCAAGTTCTGACACTTTTCTCAACCCCCCTCCTTTGTTTTAGGCACATTCTGATTCCTTTGCAAGTCTGTCCCGCTCTGGCTTGCCTGAGCTAGGCTTCTGATAGAGCTTGTACTTTGATTAAAAAACACTTGCAGCTATTAGACTGGAGTCATCTTCTATCAAATGCCAAACAAATATACTCTCCAGCATATTTGGATTTTACTTCTTCAAGACCATTTGTCAATAGTAACTATCTATATTCTCTCACAGTTCCGTCCTGCTGCCCTTCTTCTTGGCCTATTTCAGTGCATTATGTATTGCCGATCTTTTAAAGGGATTTCCCACCATACCTCATGGCCAAAGGATTTGCTCCTTTGGTCTTGAGTTGCCTGAAACCCTGTGGTATTTTCTTTTCTCATGCAAATGCTTTGGCAATTTAAGAGTTTCTCTGATAACGCCCTCCCCTTCTTGCAACTTTTCCCCAGACTTCCCTCTGTGATACACCTCTGAAGATGCCAGCCACAGATGCAGGCGAAACGTTAGGAACAAAATCCACCAGACCACGGCCACACAGCCCGGAAAACCCACCACAAACAGTTTTCCCCAGCTGTTTGAAGGATTATCACTTATTCAGTCCTGTCTGAAAACAAATATCACATCTCTCTGGCAGTTGCCAAATATATCTTGGCTGCACTTACAATTTGAGCTAATGCCATTAACTCAGTGCCTAGTTAAATATCATGTGATCTTTGTGGCTATTTTAACTGCAATTTTAATTTGCTACCTGAAAGTATAGATTCAATTTTTTGCCCCAGAGCAACAAATGCTCCTTCTCTAATGCATTTTAATTATTGGTATTGGCTTTCAAGGCCAGAATCAACTGGTTCTTGTGGGTTTGCCGGGCTGTGTGGCCATTCCCTGGTAGTTTCTGTTTCTAATTTTTTTGCCTACATCTTCAGAGGCATGTCATGTTAAGATGTGTTTCTCTCCATGGCACAGAGAGAAACATATGTCACTGTGATGTGCCTTTGAAGATGTTAGATATAGTGAAAATGACCTGACCATGGCCACACAGCCTGGAAAACCCACAACAGCCTACTGATGCTTGATTTGGTCTAAAAGTCTATGTGCTACACAGACTTCTTTGAATAAATAAATACCAGGAACGACATGTTCCAACCCACAGGTTTGGGCAGCTTTAGCAGCCTGCCTTTCTTAACTCCAGTAATGGAGGCAGAGAGGGAAGAAAATACTTCTCTGCTTTACAAAGATGCAAGATTCCAGTTTTATAGCATCTTTGAGACTCACAAGGTTTTTGGGCTAGAAGCTTTTGAAAGACAAAGCTCCGTTCATTGGGTATCTAGCTCTTGAAAGCTTCTACCCCTGAACATTTTGTTTGTCTCTAAGGGGCTATTGGACTTGAATCTCACTGTCTTCCCGCAGACTGACATGGCTATTCTCTGAAACTATCTTCAGAGTTGCAAGTATTACCTGGGAATATTGCTATGTAATATTAATAATGTTAAAAGCCCCACAGGCTTACCCTACATCAGGAGTGTCTGGCTCTGGCCCTCCAGATGTTCACAGACTACAATGCCCATCAGCCCCTGCCAGCATGGTCCATGAACATCTGGAAGGCCAGAGCTGGACACCCTTGCCCTACCTCTGCCACAAATTCCTAAGTCGTTACAAGTCAAAACCATGAAGAATATTAGCCAGAGTTCAATGAAGATGTTTTCAGTAGGGAGCCCAAGAGCCACACACTTCACTTTCATCAAGGGTTTAGAAAGAAGAATCTAAAATCCAATTTCCCCCGAAGTTCTGAAAATCATACTGAGGTCACTTGCTTTCTGCCTGGTTGAATATGGAACAGCTGAAGTTGTCCTTTCCAGGGATACGGTGTCTCCTGAGATGGCCCTCTCCATACTTTTTCATTCCTGCTTCTTTTCACTGTTGCATAAGTGAGTCAATTTTGTCAGATTTCATTCAGGGTGTATAATCAGATTAGTTTCTAGAACTAAAGGGTCTAAGGGTTGGATCAAGCCACATTTTCTCAAAGTGAAAAATGGAAGAGGGACCTCTTAAGCCACCCAAAAAGTTTAGTCTGGGAAACATGGGACCTGCATGGACAAAAAGTCCCATGAGATCAGGGCTGCAATCAGGAGAAGAATTGGGCAAGAACAACCCCTAGGCCTGGTTTAGTTCTGATCCATTTGCACCACAGGATGTGGGCTACTTTCTTCATAGTGAAAAGTAGCTAATACACTGCATAAGACTTTCCTTAAACTTCCTGTCAACATTTTTTTCTCCAAACCTTTACTGTAGTAAGCTAAAATGTTTCAGCTTCACGAAACATCAGCTTGTACAGAAGCTGACAGTTTCATTTTCAAATGGCTTGCAATGACACAAATCTGCTTTTAGCTGTTCACAGCAACAACATGCAGGGGAAACTGAACCCATGAGCACTGAGATGGTAAAAACCCATAAGAACAACCTAGAAACATCCATCAGTTTTCAGACATGACCACAAAAGTCTTACCGGCAATCTCACTTTTTACTAGCGACTGAAAACAACCAAGAAGTATTTCACTCATCATAGCAGAGGTATCTTTCTCCCCTAACACTGTTCGGATATACTAATTGTTGTCCTTCCAAACACCTTCTCTATAATTTAACAAAGCTTTAATGTGACTGATAGTGATCCAGCCAGATGCTGATCAATTTTATTTCTCAAAAGTCAGTTTCAAAGACTCTATCACATGAGTGAAAACAAGAAAACAGGATAAGCTTCAATCTCAATGCCTCCATTATTAGCAGCTGGGGTCACTAAAAGCAGGTTTAACCTCCACCCCAGTGGTATGAGTGTACCACGTCCCCCCACCTCATAAATTTCTGGCTTCAATTCACTCCTATGTCTGGATACTGTCTATACTTGAGTGGTGTGTGCCTCACAGGGATTCTGAAACCATCCCTCCCAGTCTTCCGAGAGCCCAGACATCCTGTGCCTTCCCAAGAGCCTTTGAACTACAAGATGTTCTCTTGTACGGATCCCATTATGACGTTGCTAACAAGACCACCAGGGATTTCTTGACTCACTTCCTGGTGAGATGGAATCTCTTCTGGCAACAGAAGGGATAACTCAGTTTTTCCCCATCTTTAACATAATATAGTTCTCCATCGAGCCCTTCATAGGTATCTTATCTTGGAAGCCCTGCATGAATCTATACTGACAGCCAGTTCGGCTCTTTCGCTGTGCTTTTTTGATGGATGGGTGGTGTTACCTTCTTTCTCCAGCTCCACGCTGGGCACAATACAGAAGTCACATTTTCTTACAGCCATGACTATTCAACAATACTGTATCATAAGAGAAGAAGAAGACGAGTTTGGATTTATATTTCCCCTTTCTCTCCTGTAGGAGATTCAAAGGGGCTTACAATCTCCTTGCCCTTCCCCCCTCACAATAAACACCCTGTGAGGTAGGTGGGGCTGAGAGAGCTCTGAAAAGCTGTGACTAGCCCAAGGTCACCCAGCTGGCGTGTGTGGGAGTGCACAGGCTTATCTGAATTCCCCAGATAAGCCTCCACAGCTCAGGCAGCACAGCGGGGAATCAAACCCGGTTCCTCCAGATTAGAATGCACCTGCTCTTAACCACTATGCCACTGCTGCTCTCTATAAGAGGGGATGTTACTGGATCAAACCCAAGTGGGAAAGGAGATTAAAATTATGATAGACTCTGACCCAAGAAGACACTTTTGCAGGAATTAAACCATCAGACCACATCCTGGTAGCCTTCAGAACATCCCAGCAAAGTGTAACAAAGGCTGCAAATCCTGTGGACACTTTCTTGGAAGTAAGCCCTACTGAACACAGTGGGGCTTCTGAAGAGATGTGCGCTGGCTGGCACTATAAGCCTGCTTAATGCTTCTTCTGCCTTAGTTTAGAACTACCATGATCTACAAACTGGGGCTTTCTATTATGACCAACATTCCTCCCACTTTTCATCAAGAAGACACAATTCCAAACCACTATGATCAAAATCTGCTCCACTTAATGAAAAAAATCACTTGTTAAATGCTCTGTGACATTTTAGTTTGCCCTAATAAATTATTATTATTACTATTACTATTATTATTATTTATTAAATTTAGTATACCGCCCTATCCCCGAAGGGCTTTAGTTTGTTCCTGCTACTGCTTTTGAACATAAGTCAGGAAAATTCTCTAGCTTCAAGAGAAGCAGTTTCATTTTAGAAACAGTCATTCAGCATTGTCTGATTTCCTTCCACAAAGCTTTCTAAGCTATTTTGGTATCAGACTGATAATACAGCTATGACTTCTCATTCATCCTCACAATAATCCTGCAAGGATTATTAATCTACACAACGGCTGATCTAGTAATCTGGGTTTTGGAGTTAGGGTAGTTCTTTGTTTTAAATCCAAAATTTTATTGTATTTAATAAATTGTTGGAAGCCGCCCTGAGCCTGTATGGAGAAAGGTAGCATACAAATGCAAGAATAAGTAAAGTGAACGTCTTACTTTCATTTTTAAACTGGAAAAATTATAACTAAGTCACTGAACCTTTATTTGAACTGGAGGCTTGGACACACATGTTGGAAGGTTCAGATCCATAACACTGAATCACTCTGGATATTGGGTTTAATGATTTACTGATGGAATCAAAGGTTCTAAACCTTTCACATGTGCTTCATCCTGCCTAAATCTTCCACAGCATTTATTGGCAACAGCTCAGGATCTTAAGACTGGAGACAGACCAAGAACATTTAAGGAAGTTTACTACAACAAATGCTTCCTCTGATATGTGGATTCATTTCTTTTAAGCTGTTTCTGGCTGAATAGATTTTTCACCATTATATTAAAAAAAACCCTGCCAACCCCAGTTGCTTAGAAACAAGGACGGGACAAAATAAATGAGCGATCCTCCATTGCCAAGCATGGCTTGATATTACTATTGTCAACTTCTGGAACAGGGAAGGGAACGATGTTGGCTGCTGCCAACCCCAACCTTTGAGCACCTTGAGAAAACCAATCAATCTATATAATGGCAATAGTCCCAACATGTGCATCAAAATACATAGAAGCCTGTGAACTAGAAACACCTGTGTATTGAGCAGCAGATAACAGACACTTGGCCATCATGATGGCATGTCCCGTGGCTGCTTGAGCCCATCTCTAACCCAATGCGTTCCTTTCCTAGCACAGGTACAAACTGTTTAAAGAGGGCACGGGGGCAAACAGTGCCTCATGGAAGCTGACCAGTTCCTCTGGCTTCCTTCCAAAGCAAGAGGAGGAGGAGGAGGAGGAGTTTGGATTTATATCCCCACTTTCTCTCCTGCAGGAGACTCAAAGGGGCTTACACTCTCCTAGCCCTTCCCCCCTCACAACAAGCACCCTGTGAGGTAGGAGGGGCTGAGAGAGCTCCAAGAAGCTGTGACTAGCCCAAGGTCACCCAGCTGGCGTGTGTGGGAGTACACAGGCTAATCTGAATTCCCCAGATAAGCCTCCACAACTCAAGCGGCAGAGCTGGGAATCAAACCTGGTTCCTCCAGATCAGAGTGCACCTGCTCTTAGCCACTACACCACTGCTGTGTACGTATCTAAGGATCATATTGCTAATCTTGGTTCCTTTGCTGTTTACTCCATTTCAGGGAGAATAATGGCATAGTACTAACTGTCGAGGCTCCATTAGGCCTTCCAGAATCCACAAGGAAGGAGAAAACAGTAAGAGAAGATGCTTTAGCACAGTTACTAGTGTGTGGAGGGGAATGAATGTGTGAGGGTCAGAAATGCATCTGCATGGATGAGGGTGGGGGAATCCAGATTCTCCTCAGCTTCATTCAGGTCTCCAGGAAACACCAAGTTTGCCAGGAGAAGAGCAACTGATCTTAGGGCTGAACAGCAAAACAATGTGATGCGCGGTGGGGGAGACAAGGGAGGTGGAGAAGAGGTTAACAAACTATTCCCTAACTTCGCATACTTAAACACAAAGAAATAACTACCGAAGTGCTTACAAGCATCCAAAAATGACAAATAAGGTACAGAGCTTGTGTGGTGTTACATATAGAATTCTGGACTAGGTCTTCAACTAAACTCATCTATGAAATTCTCTTGGTGACACTGGGCCAGTCACACTCTCAGCCTACCCACAGAGTGGTCGTGAGGATAAAGTGCAAACTACCACTCTAAACTTCACAGGTCAGGGGATAAAAATGTGATGGACAGATAGGACAACGTGCATACTCTGAAACAGGAAAGCAAATCAATGGAAAAGGAGTGGGTCCAAGCACTTCTCCATCCGACTAGTCTCAGAAACATCCAGCCCAATTAAAGCCAAGATGAGACATTTTGGAGGATTGTGCACTGACTGGAGGAGAACAGCCTGCAGAATAAATGCTCTGCTTTGAGCTTCAGCAGTAGAGAGACTGGGCAGGACACAGATGTGGGGAGGCTGGTAAAGAAGCTGGCAACCTAAATGAGTCTAACAGAGACAACAAACTTTGGGGATGAGAAATGGTGCAAGCTTGTAGGGAGCATGCATTCACCTGCAGGACACCCTCCCAGATGAAGACCTGGTTACAGGATGGAATGAGGGGAAAGTTCTGAATAAGGAAAACAATTCCAAATTCATACACAGGGAAATCTCAGAATTCCTGCAAGTGAAGTTTTTTAAAAATGAGTTTATGAACAGGAACCTGAAATTAGTTAAAACATGCTTGATGGAAAGAAGATGCAGACATATGAAGTTCAAGGATACCCACAGGCAACCTGTGCTGGATTTCAGCAGCACCTGCTCCTCAGGGAGTGCTTCCCTTGCAAGTATCACAGCCGCTTAAAAAAATCAGCACATCTGCCTCAGCTCATTCTACAGCCAGTCATAACCCATCGTTCCCATGCTGTCCTGTTAATAGGACAGCCACGCCTTGACACCCTGCATAACCTGTTGGATATGAATGCTTTCCAAGGGTGTGAGCTCATTTAGGTCTGTGTATCCTCCTGGGAATCACACGACCATGCAAAGTATTAAGCATTAATCTTCAAAACACCCTAAAGCAGTACAGTTCATTTCACACCTCAGTTATTGTCTAATGTTCCTGCCTTGAACATGTGGAAATCGTTGCCGCATAAATTGTGCATAGGATTGGGGCTCACCCAACTTCATCTTATGCTTTTCTTGGAAGTGACTTGGAAGGTACCAAGTACACCAGGACTTCTCAGCAGATATGTTTCAGACTTTGAACTCAAGTCGGACTTACTTCAGAGCATATATAAGATTCCGCTGACTCACCTTAGTATTTATTGATTGATTGATTGATTGTTTAGTTTTCTATACCGCCCTATTACCGAGGGGCTCTGGGCGGTGTACAACATAGAATCTACCACAATAAAACCAAACAAAGGGAGCAAAATTAACTACATATAAATAAACTACAAATTGCACAGGCTCCATCAGTTTTAAAAATATAATAACTAAATCCCTTTAAAAACAGCGGTTAATACGATTAAAATGGCATCCAACGAGACCCATATTAAAAAACCCTCCCCAAGAGGGGGAAACGCCGGATCCCCTTAATATAAAGGGATCCTGATATAAAAGGAGCAAGAACAAGAACAAGAGGGGGCACCTCACTCAGCGGCTGGTCACTCCAAAGGCCTGATGGAACAACTCAGTCTTACAGGCCCTGCGGAATTCCCCAAGATCCTGCAACAGTATATAGTAACGGTATATAGTAACGGTATATAGAAAGGTGTTTTGTTAAAGAGTTGTGTAAATTACAAGCGATCCAGCCATGCTTCGTGTCTTGGCCTCTGTGAGTCCAATTTTCACCACTTCACAAAGTGATTCTTCGACTCTTTAATTTCAAAGCGCACTATGCAGCAATGCTCCCACCTGGAAGAACAACTTTTGCCTACTAGAATTCTTAGTAGTCTTCTTCGATAGATCTAAAACTTCTTTTCATTTTTGTAGCTGAGATGCAGTGCAGGATAACATACTTAAATGGACAGGCATATTTTATGTATTTCCCTTTCAGGGGTGGGTCAAAGGTTTTTGGTGCCTCAAGTGAGCTAGGGGTTTGCGACTCCCCCCTGCTCCAAATATTCTACATAGAGAAAAAACACATTAACTTCGATCTAATTTGGCATCTCTGAAACCCTGTTCCTCTAGTTCATCAGATACAGTCAGGCCATATCTAGATCTCTGCCTTCTCCCAATCTCATTTCTGGGACATGCATCTTTCCCATGTAAAAGCCATCACTTTTTAAAGTTATGCAAAGCCTAGACTGAAGGTTCATATTTATTAGTAGTGTGGGTCTTTCTAGTCACATGCTTTTCTTTGGCTGGCCAGTGTTAACACAAAATCCGATCTCTCCTAACACCAGGGATGACTTAGTGCCCTTTCCCCATCTTGCACTGGGCTGCATCCTGGAAGCTAGGTATCAAAATAGTGTGTGCTTGCAGGCACAAGTTAATGATCGCAGGTGGCTTGTTTGATGGAATAAGTTTAGAGAGGAAAAACTCTGGGAAGAACTGACCCAAAGCCAGTCTCATCACCTGAGCAACATTTTGCAAAGCACACATCCTAAGCATTATTACAGCTCCTCAATTTTGCTCAAACTAGTTTCATCAATCTTCTGTTGACTCAAGAGAAGCTAGCAGAACCTGCCACTTAGATGGTATCTCCATAGACGCCTCCATGCAGATGCTCTGACTGCCTTCCATTTTAAAGCTACCCAGGTCCCTTCTATGCAAACTGCTCCTCAACCAAAGACTGTGTAACAGACAGAAGTGGAAATCCCATGGCCCTAAAGTAAGCCTTACTTCCACATAACTGCAATGTAGCATTGCAGTCTCAGAATCCATTCCAGTGCATCGTTCATATAATGAGTACCCACTGTTCATGTTCTTATAGGAACCTAGGCCTTCAGGCTTATATTGTTTTTAAGCAGAGGCGGGGAGGCTGACTTCCTGAAGCAAGTCAGCAGGACTCTTAACCCCTTCAAAAACAGTACAGAAGAAGGAATTCGCAGGAGCGAGACCACACTTGTGGCTTCTGTCTTCTACAGAGAGATTAAAAATAAGGGAGTTATTCAGCCACCTCTTTGGCATCAGTTTACCATCCAAGACTTTACAGCAGACCAGTGGACACCACAAATGCCAAGAAGGTTGGTCTGCAAAGTGACCATGCATAATCGGAACCAAAAAAAAGCCACTGAGCCCAGCGTCCTGTTCAAAGGGTAGCCAAGCCAAAACCTCCGAGAAATTCACAGCTGCGGGATTTCTTCCACTATTAGCTGGTCCTCAGCCAGGATTCATGTCAACACAGGAAGTGGACTCATAGACACAGCCAGTCAATGACAGCCTGCATGGTGTAGCCATCAGTGTGTCAGACTAGAATCCAGGAGGCCAGGGTTCAAATCCCCACTCTGCTACGAAATTTCCTGGGTCACCTCAGGCCAGCCTCTTTCATCCTAACTGACTTTGCAAGGCTGTTCTGAGAAGAAAATGGAGAAGTACAGCTGCCACACTGAGCTCTTCGGAGGAATAGTGGGGTACAGTGTAAAAAACACATAAAATTAACCCATCATCGCTCATTCCTACTGGCAAAATTCAACAGGGTGCCAAAAAACAAGGCACTCCTGTGAAATCTTTAAGTTCATGCCAGAGATCTTATTCTCCCACTCATGCCCATTTCACTTTCAACCTTCCACTTCTCCTTCTCAGGCACATGGTCTCCTTTAGTGCCTTCTCCCAAGTTACCCGCACAACAGCCCGACGAGGTAGGCTAAAGCAAGTTTGACAAGCTCTCGTGCAAATAGCAGGAGGGAATCGCGGAGCCGTCACACGTGCAGAAGTTTCCCTCGGGCGCCCCTCAACAAGTCCCTCACGCATGGCTGGGACTCTCCTCCCCTGTCCCGCTCCGGCTGTTACCCACCCATCAGAATGGACAGGATGAGGCGCAGCGCCTGCTCCGAAGAGCCCAGAGACCCGGCAATCTCTGCCAAGCTCATGCCAAGCCTGAACGCCGTGCCGCCGCCCTCCGCCGCCGCCATCTTGTCCGCCGGGCCGTTCCGCCGGACCCCTTCAGAAACCGGCGACAGGAGAAAGCGGTAGCACCACCACCGTGGCGGCGGCCCCCGCACCTAGGCCACGCCCCCTCCGGCCTCCTTCCCCGCGCCTATTGGCAGCGAGCCTTCCGGCTCCCGCCTCTCATTGGCTAACAGGTGGCAGAAGGGTGGAGCCCGAGGTGTCAACGCTTAACTGAGGCAAAGGTTACCCCCACGACCCCTCCCTCGCCTGCCTCGCGCACACACGTGAGGGTGGTGTCCGATTGGCGCGGACTGGGAGGGAGCCCGTTTCCTATTGGGAAAGAAAGGGCGGCCCTCGGAGCGTGAGGCGGATCTCAGCTTCTCATTGGCTGTCACGAGACAGGAGAGAGCCAGGCAGGGAGGGGGTATGAGCGGGAGGTATTCCCGGGGTTACTCTCGGGCACGAGGCAGAAGGGAGGAGTGGGCGCGGCCTCCGTTGGAGACCAACGGACTCTTGGCCGACCTGTCAGAGTGACGCTATAGCCCCGCCCCTTACCATAAATATTAAGAAGGCTGGGTCCCTGTGCAAATCTGGTGAATGGACGTCTGTTGGCACTTTTTGTTAACTGCCATGTCTTTTGTGGCTAAAAGACAATGGAAACGGGGATCTTAAAAATAAATGCTAATATAATCCACAATCCAAGTTGAACCCTTCAGATATGCTTAAAATTATATCTGTCTATCTATCTATCTATCTATCTATCTATCTATCTATCTATCTATCTATCTATCTATCTATCTATCTATCTATCTAGATAGATAGATAGATAGATAGATAGATAGATAGATAGATAGATAGATAGATAGATAGATAGATAGATAGATAGTAGGTTGCCATAATTTGGTACCCCAGTGGGTAAGATGCAATAAAGATGCAGGATCTGAGTTCGATCTTGACGGAAGTGGGTTTCAGGTAGTTGGCTCAAGATGAACTCAGCCTTCCATCCTTCTGAGGTCTGTAAAATGAGTGTAGATATCGGGGGAAGGCAATGGCAAACCAACCCAGAAAAACAGGCCTTTGTGGTCTGCTCTGCAGTGAGTGTACATTACCTTCAGGTCTGATTCTCAATTGTGCACATTTCCCTCGCTCACAAACTCACTGTGCTGCAGATGAGAGAATCCCTGCAGTTTCCAAAAGTGGGGAAAGTGCGACGTTCCTCCCTGCCTTTGCAGAGAAAGGGAAGGAGATGGGGTGCGTTACTCTCTGTTCAGGTTTTCTCACTCCTCCCTGCCTTCCCCCGCCCTAATTCCACCAATTGGAGGGGCTTATTTTATTTTTTATTTCAAGCCTAAAGATCTATCGAGGGAGCAAATTTGGTAACAAAGTAATGCAGCAAATAAAAAAAGCAGCAGACAAAAGAAACAAGGAAGTGAGGGGCGAGCAGTAGTTCCACCATTACATTCAGCATGATATGAAGGGCTATTTTAACATTTTTCAGTGAATATTTATCTTTAATCCAACAAAATAATGCTATATAAAAGATCGGGGGAGGTGCCAAAATAGTATTGCAACAAGGAAGCAAGCAAGGCAATGGTGGATGGGTAAAATGTGGGATCAGCTCATGCTGTCTAGAGATGCTTCACAGCAGGAGATTTTCCTTTGGAATGGAAAATTGCAGGAAAACCTCTTTGCGAAGCACACAGTAATGTGCAAACAGTAAGTCCACAAAAGTCTGCCTCATAAACATCATGATGTGACAGCACCCCATGCGTCAGTAATGACCTTATGCTTGCACCTTTATCTTTAATTCAGTGCTACTGAGTTTTCTTAAAAGCACTGAGCATAAGCACATTTTGTTTCCCCAGCACCAGTTGCCTCCCTTATTGTGGAAAATGAAGCCAGACAGGTCTGTCTCTCCATTTGTGCCCTCTCATTACATGTGCTTAAAAGCAAAGAATATCCATTCCCACATGTGGTTCTCCCTTTTTGGTACAGACATTAGTGAAAATATGTTATGCCAATTAATTTTTTCTTTTATCTAATAGCCAAGAGCTGAGCCCTGTGTGGCTTTTAAAAAACAGAATATTTTTATCTTGTCCTTCTTTTAAGGAGCTCAGGATGGCACATGAAAGTTTCCCTTCCTCCTCTTAGCCCTCGCAACAACCCTATGAGGTAGATTCAGCCGAGACAGAGTAACTGGCCCAAAGTCACCTGATGAGCTTTATGGCAGTGTAGAACTTTGAACCGGGGTCTCTGAGACCCTACCATTAGGCTGGAACCACTGTGATTTCACCTCTACAACCACCCTCTGCCTTCAGAGGCAAGAACAGAAAAGAGGTGTAGGCCCCTTCCGCACAAGCAAAATAATGCGTTTTCAAACCACTTTCACAACTGTTTGCAAGTGGATTTTGCTATTCTGCACAGCTTTAAACAGCACTGAAAGCAGTTTGAAAGTGCATTATTCTGCATGTGCGGAATGAGCCGTAGAGAAAAGGAGATTCTAAGCCCCTTTGAATCTCCTACAGGAGAGAATGGTGGAGTATAAATCCAAACTCTTCTTCTTCCCTGCACAACTCAGGCTGAAGGAGACACAATCCTGCAGTGGGCTCTGGAAACTCAAGAGTGGGTTGGAGTCTCTGGCAAATACTTGCGGTTGTCATGACAACAATAGGGCTATCCTGGGATATCTTCAGTCATTCATGGATGGCAGGTCATGCATTGGATTTAGTGTTCTTAGTTGAAGATGGAATTATTTAGGACTGCGTATTGGTTAAGTTTTCAACGTATTTTATTCAGTGTATTTTATCTATGTTGTAAGCTGTCTTGAGATCTGTAAGAAAGAAAGGTGGCTAATAAATATTTTAAATAAACAAATACAAATCAATTAGTGAGTGTGGTATGTGGTGGCGGGTTTTTTTCCCCAATGGTTCTTATGTCATGAACAGATCATTTCCTGATTAAATTTAAAGATGGCAGCCCTGGCCAGGTAATAACTTAGGTTGCTCCACCCTGAGAGGATGACAGATCTGAGGTTTTCTTGACTGCCTTTAGGGAGTTTTCTTTCAACATGATTGGAGCTACAGTCAGAACCCTGGACAGTCTGTGGCATACAGCAGTGATCTGAGTGGTGGATACAATCGCTGTGAAGGGGAGGACCACCAACTCTATGTTAAAAAATTATCCGAGGTTTGGAGATTGAGCCTGGGAAGGGCAGATTTAAGGGAGGGGGAAGAGTTTGTCAGAGTATAATGCCATAGAATCCACATTCCAAAAGCAACCATTTTATCCTGAAGAACTCCCTGTTGTCTGTAGATCAGGTATAATTCCAGGAGGTGTCTGGCCCCCACCTGAAGGTTCACAACTCTAGCCATGGGCCCTCCCACAGAACTGATGTCTGCTATACCAGGGAGTAGAGACAACAATCTTGAACACTGTGGAGGAAAACTAGGGTTGATGTGTCTTGAAATTCAGTCTATGGCTATGAAGGTAACAAGGAAAGGCCATCAATGACCTGTGCAGTTAACTGTTCCAAGTGGCGTGCAGGGTTGTAACTCTATCTTGGGAAGTTCCTGGAAATTTGAGAGTGAAGCCTGAGGAGGCTGGGCTTTGGGAAGGGGAGGGTTCTCACCTGGGTTGTAATTCCAGGAGCTTTCTAGGCCCCACTTGGATGTTGCCATCCGTACACATGGTCTGCTGTACATAGAGTCCCAAGCGGCTCAAAAGGTACCCTAAGCAGACCTGCTGTCATGTAGTCAGCGAGGTGTAGTGGCCATAAGTGGTGGACTGTAATCTGCAGAACTGAGTTTGATTCCCCATGCTGCCACTATAATCTGGTGAACCAGGTCTATTTCTCCATTCTTCCACAAGCAGCCTGCTGGGTGACTTTGGGCTAGGCACAGTTCTTTCCAAACACTCTCAGCCCCACCTACCTTGTGAGGTTTCAGTTGTGGAGTGGGGAAGGGAAGGTGATTGTAAGTCACTTTGAGTCTCCTTAAATGAAAAGAAAGTGGAGTGTAAAAACAACTTCTGTTTGATCACTTTTACTAGTCAACACTTGGCAGAGAAAACCTCTTTTCTGTGATCTCATGTGAATGCAGCACAATTACTTGATGTTATCAACAGGTCACCTGCTTTCAGCAATCAGCTCTTTCAGCCTAAGGGTGTAGACGGTGTCCTTGGAGAGGTGTGGCCCACTTGTCTGTGTGCCCCTTGCTCTTATATGGCTTATCACATCCTTCTAGGTGTGTGTGACCTAATGGGTCCAGATGGCTGTAAATTTATCTTTAAGAAAGCCAGGAGGCCTCAGCTATGCAGAATGAGGAAGATCACTTTTACTCAGGGATGTATCTACAGACAATGGAGTCCGGAGCAAACTCTCAAACTGCAGCCCACTCAGCTTCTTGTATTCTGGACGTTATGCCACTATTGATAGTGGCACAACATCCAGAACATGCGTGTGCAGCCTTTCCCCCACCCCCCACTGGTTGAGGCTATCGTTGAAAAGTGTGCACAAGCAGAGATGTAGCAAGGGGAGAAAGCGCCTGGTGTACTGGTGCATCCTCCACCCCCATCCTGCCCCGGAATGCCCCTGTCCAACCCCCACCACACCCCCACAGGGGTGCGCACCCAGTGTGTTGCACACCCCCGGTCCCCTTGGAGCTACGCCTCTGTACATGACAGAACAGGTACTGCTAAAACGTGTGCACAAAAGAATAGTATCCGCTGATATGTGTGCACGAGAGAACAGTACCTGTTGAAACGTGTGCACGAGAGAATGGGAGACGATTAAATGTGGGCCCATGTGAACAGCAACTTATTTGCCAGCGGCAGGCAAATACTTATTTTGCAATAGCTGGAATGCATGCATTTACCATGGCCAATCAGAAGAAAGCTGGATAGGTGGGGATACTGTGTGTACCTGCTTACGTGCTCACATTAACACATTTTTCCGTGCAAAAAAAAAGTTCCCGCCCCAACATGGCACAACAGCCAATCAGGAGAGACCCGCCAAGCCTATTGCGTGTTTGTGGGGAGTGTAACATTGTTTGAATCTGCGATAGACATAGATGTCTTCACTGGAAACATGCTGCAGTGGGGAGGGAGAATCTGTGATGAAAATGTGCCGATTCTTTTGAAACCTGGATGAATCTAGATTTAATTTTCAGTGGGGATTCGGCCTTAAAGGGGCTTACAAACTCCTTCCTTTCCTCTCCCAACAACAGACACCTGGTGAGGAAGGTGGGGATGAGAGAGTTCCAAAGAATTGTGATTGGCCCAGGTCACCCAGCAGGTTTCATGTGTAGGAGCAGGGAAACAAATCCAGTTCACCAGTTAAGAGTCTGCTGCTCAGGTGAAGGAGTGGGGAATCATAGAATCATAGAGTTGGAAGAGACCACAAGGACCATCAAGTCCAATCCCTTGCCATGCAAGAACACACAATCAAAGCACTCCCAACATATGTTCATCCAACCTCTGCTTAAAAACCTCCAAAGAAGGAGACTCCACCACTCTCCAAGCCAGTGAATTCCACTGTCGAACAGCCCTGATAGTCAGAAAGTTCTTCCTAATGTTTAGGTGGAATCTCTTTTCCTGTACCTTGAATCCATTACTCTGTGTCCTGGTCTCTGAGTCAGCAGAAAACCAGCTTGCTCCCTCTTCGACATGGCATCCCTTCAAATATTTGACTTCAAATATTTAACATAACTATCATGTCCCCCCCCCCCTTAACCTCTGCTTCTCCAGACTAAACAAACTAGCTCCCTAAGCCTCTCTTTGTAGGGCATGGATTCCAGACCTTTTACCATTTTGGTTGCCCTCCTCTGTACACGTTCCAGCTTGTCAATATCTATAATGAAAGCAATCATTCTTAAATTGTGGTGCCCAGAACTATACACAGTACTCTAGGTGAGGTCTGACCATGCAAAGTAGAATGGTACAATTAATTCCCTCGATCTAGACACTATACTCTTATGTATTCCAAAATTGCATTGGCTTTCTTGGCTGCCATATCACACTGCTGACTCATGTTCAGTTTGTGGTCTAGGGTCTACTAAGACTCCCAGATCCCTTTCACATATAGTGTTGTCAAGCCAGGTGTCACCCATCCTATATCTGTGCATTTCATTTTTTCTGCCTAAGTGTAGTATTTTACATTTATCTTTGTTGAAATTCATTTTGTTTGTTTTGGCCCAATCTCTGTAATCTGCCCAGGTCATTTTGAATTCTGACTCTGTCCTCTGGGGTATTAACTACCCCTCCTATTTGGTGTCATCTGCAAATTTGATTAGTATGCCCTCCATTCCATCATCCAAGTCGTTGATGAAAAATATTGCAAAGCACTGGGCCCAGGACAGAACCCTGCGGCACCCCACGAGTCACTTCTCTCCAGGATGAAGATGAGCCATTAATGAGCACCCTTTGAATTTGGTCAGTCAATCAATTACAAATCCATCTAACTGTAGCATTGTCTAGTCCACATTTCACCAGCTTACTTGCAAGAATATTATGGGGCACCTTGTCAAAAGCTTTACTAAAATCAAGTTATACTTTGCCCACATCATTCCCTTCAAGCTTGTCACTCTATCAAAAAAAGAGATAAGATTAGTCTGGCATGACTTGTTTTTCAGAAACCCGTGCTGACTTTTTGTGATCACAGTATTCTCTTCTAGAGAATACAGCAGTTGATCTTGTATGAAACCCGGAATTGCCAATGGACCCCCAGCCTGGTTTATATTCCACATGCTCTTCTGACATATCATCAACTCCTGTGTTGAGTCTCTCTACCTCTGTCCTGGCAAAATCTGATTCAGGTCAGGCTGCAATGACCCATATTAATAGATGTGTTTTTCATGACTCTGGCGGTCAACTGGAATGAATTGAGGAACAAGACTGATGCCAGGTGAACAACAAGCAACCATCTTCTTTTCTGAAATTCTGGAATTTACTTCCTGGAATATAGCGGGCTGGCACAAGAAACTAAATAACAAGCAATTATTTAAGCAATTTTAGTATAATTGCACTTCAAGAAACATGGTCCCCTTGTCCAATCTGTCTGCCAGGTCTATTAATTGCTGCCAACATAGGAGCTGATATAAAAGAACCTAGCCCAAGCCCTTCTACTGAATTGGAATACATTTAGTATGCTCCTGCTAAATATATATCTTCCTCCCTGTTCTATAAATCAAGAGTCTCTGGTCTCAACTTACCAACTTTCTTGCAGACTTAAATCAAACATGGAAACCTAAGTTCCTAATTCTCATGAGACCTCAATGCAAGATTGGGACTGGATGAAATTAGCTTCCAACACCTGGTAGAGATTGATTTCAAATCTTTGCCTTGGTACTTATTCTAGGAAACTTCATAAAACCCATGGTCTGGATTTAATCCCTGCTGAATTAAATAAAATTTTTCATGATCGGTAGTCTCCTGTCCTTGCCAAATTAATCACTACTGGAATGAGATGGAAATTATTCCCTCGACTTGGACAAATGCAATCATTGTCCTGATTTTTTAAAAAAGGTGATCCGACCAATCCAGCAAATTATAGACCCATCAGTCTGTTATCAACGATTGGCAAGTTATATGCAAAATTACTTTTAGGCAGACTCACTACGTGGATTAAAAACAAAGAAATGTTAGGACCTGAACAAATTGGTTTAGGAAAGGCCAGTCTTCTCTGGATCATTGCCTTGTTCTTGATATACTAATTAATAAATATGTGAAGAAGAGCAGATCCAGTTTATATGTAGCCTTCCTTGACTTAAAAGTGGCATTTGATTTAGTAAGTGGAGAGTTGGTTTGGCAGAAATTGGAAACTGCTGGCATTGAGCCCCAACTTCTTTTATTAATTAAGGCTCTTTACAATAATACTACATGTCAGATCAAATGCCTGTCAACAGGTCAGTTAACCTCAAAGATTCCATTATTTAGAGGTGTGAAGCAAGGATGTGTCCTCGCCCCTGCTCTGTTTAACCTGTTCCTTAATGATCTTGCTACATCTCCAAAATCACTGAACTCCCACTGTCCATTTCTGGGGAATGCTCCACTGCCCATTTTATTATACACGGATGACATGGTGTTATTGTCAAGAAGTAAATCAGGCCTTAATCAATTATTAGTTAAATGTAGTGACTATTGTATTTCTAATAGTCATATGATCTATCCCCATTAATCTAAAATTCTTGTATTTTCTTTTAGAATACACAAGTTGAGATTAGATGGTAATTCAGTTGAACAGATTAAAACCTTTAGATATCTGGAGTTAAATTTTGCATGCAAATCCACCTGGATGAGTCACAGGGACAGGGTAGTTAAAAATTGCAAGACAACAGTGACTGCCATAATTAAAATTTTCAATACGAAGGGGGGCCATTATATCCCGGTAGCCATTAAAATATTCAACACTAAGGTTGTTCAACAACTTCTATACGAGATCCCGATATGGATCCATTTGTGGAACAGAACCCTAGAGAAAATTCAATCTAACTTCTAATATCAACTCTTGGGGGTCCCTCATTGCATTTCATACTCAACCCATTGTTTGGGGGCTGGACAACATCTCCTCATTACTGGGGCATGGTTGGCAACCTTTAAATTCCTAAAACGTTTATGCTTCACTACCAGTCCTAATAGCTACATATTTCTTGCTCTCCCTGAAATACAATCTTCTGACTGGTGGCGCCATATTGAAGAAAAGTTAATTTCGCTAGGACTTTCTTGGGATTCCTTATCAATGTTGTCACCTGAAGAAATATTCCAAGCAATAAAAAGCTATCTCTTTGATCATGAATGCCAATCCTTGGTCTGTCAAACAGGCTCCTCATGTATCCCTCTTATCACTGTATTGTTCTAGAGAGAGTCCAGATGGGATGCTATCTGAAAGTACTGATAAATCCTAAACAAAGATGAACTTTCACTAGGACAAGATTTAATTTCTTTCCCTCTGCCTTTCTTAATGGGCACTTTTAAAGGATACCCCTCAAGAACAGTTGTGTTCTTACTGTTTCAATGCTACTGAAACTATAGAACATATTTTATGTATTTGCCCTAAACATGCTTATTATAGACCTGATTTCTCCAATATATTACCCTCTCATGTTTAGGATTGATTGGTATTCTCTTCTAAGTGCTGGCAAACTGTCTGTCTAATGATCTGCTCCACAACCTTCCCTGGTATTGATGTCAGGCTGACTGGAAGGTAATTATTAAGGTCCTTCTTTTCCCCCTTTTTGATGATGGAAATAACATTAGCCCTCCTCCAGTCCACTGGGACTTCTCCTGTTCCCAGGAGTTCTCAAAGCAAGTGGTTCTGAGATTACTTCTGCCAGTTCTTTTAATACCCTGGGATGTAGTTCATCAGGCCCTGGAGATTTGAATTTGTTTAAAGTAGCCAGGTGTTCCTGCACTAATTTTTTATTCTGTGCTGAATTTCTCCTACTGTATCTTCTGTTTCATTTTCTCCTAGATGAGCACTGAGGTAAAGAAGGTGTTAAGTTGTTCTGCCTTTTCTCCATCCCCTGTTAGCATTATACCATCTTCTCCATGCAGTGACTCTATTCTATCATTTTTGCTATGAACATAACCAAAAAAGCCTTTTTTGTTGTTTAATCTCTCTGGCAAGCCTCAGCTCATTGTGAGCTTTAGCTTTTCTGACTTTCTCCCTACACATCCTTTCCTCCCTGCACATCCTGGTTATTTGTTTGAATTCCTCTTTGGTGATTTCCCCCCTTTCCATTTCTTGTCCATGTCTTTTTTAAATCTTACCTCAGTTGAAAGTTCCTTAGACAGCCATCCCGTCTAAAGTTCCTTAGACACCCCCCATTTTTCCTCCCTATTGGAACTGTTTGAAATTGTACCCTCAAGATCTCACTTTTAAGAAACTCCCAGCCATCATGCACTCCCTTTTCTTTCAGCATTTTTAACCACAGGATCAAGTCCAGTACATTCCTAAGCTTACTGAAATCTGCTTTCTTAAAATCTAGAATGCATATATGACTACACTTAGCATCCCCTTTCCACTGTATAACAAACTCCAGGAGAACATGATCACTCCCATCTAAGGATCCTACCACTTCCACTCCACTAATCAGGTCATCGTTATTGGTTAGGAGCAGATCTAAAATAGCCATTCCCCTTGTTGCTTCTTCCACCTTCTGGACCATGAAATTGTCTGCAAGGCAAGTGAGAAATTTGTTGGACCTGATTGTCATGGAAGAGTTTGACTCCCAACAAATATCACGATAATTGAAAGCTCCCATGACTACTACTTTTTTCCTTTCTGAAAGTTTGGCAATCTGTTCCAAGAATGCATCTCTTCAGACTGGCATGGGGATTATAATAGACCCCCACAATGAGATCGGTGTTTCTCTCCTTAATTTTTACCCAAATGCTCTCAACCTGGCTTGCAGGATTTAAATCATGGACCTGTTCATAGCTGTAATAACCTTTTACATATAATGCTATTCCTCTTCCTTTCCTATTTGATCTGTTTCTCTGAAATAGGTTATACCCTTCAGTTCTTATGTTGCAATCATGAGACTCATCCCACCAGGTTTCAGGGATGTCTAAAATATTATATTTTTTGCTAAGAGTTTGAGTTCATCTTGTTTATTTCTTGTATCTTCCCCCCAAAACCCTAGAGGGGAGTGAGTCACTTCTAGCTAAAGTGAATGCTCTTCTCTTATTACTTCCTTCTAGGAAATATATATAGGGTGCTGGGTCATTTTTGTATTTTAGGTGATCTGGAGATGGATACTCTGAAAAAGCCGCTAAATCAGACTTACGTTCAATATCAAAAATTCTTTGCTTGACAAATGATTTAGCCCGTGCAGGTGCCAGCTCTAAAATAGCCTGGGGGGATATACCTATCTTGTACAGAGAACTAACGACTGATTTTAGCCACCTAGATTGAAAATTATCTCTCAGTATTAAAGGAAAAAGACCTTGGGGATTAAAATGGCCTGACAACAATTTGTAGATGGAGAGGAAATGTATAGTAGCTTCTACCCTTATCAGCCCCGTTTCCAATCTAAGCCATGTGTTGGAAACGCACTTTGGAACCAGCATTAAGGATCTTAAAAATCTAGACTGTACTCTTTCCAATGTGCCAAACGAATGCTGTTTGAATACTGTCTCCCTCCCGCACATAACTCTTCTGATCAGGGCTGTGAGCCTCCTGGCAAAGATGTTTCTACCCACAGGAGTGAGGTGCAACCCATCCCTTCCTAGCAGTCCCTCTTCATGAAACCACAGACCATGGTCCAAGAACCCAAATTGTTTCTGGTGGCACCACTTGCGAAGACAGTTGTTCACCTCCACTACTCTTCTTTCTCTCCATGGGCCAAGTCCTTCAACCGGGAGTAGAGATGAAATGACAACTTGTACATCCAGATCCATCCCAGAGCCTTCCCAGAGCTTCAAAATCCCTTCTGATGTTCTGAAAGCTACATCTTGCTGTGTCATTTGTTCCCAAGTGGATCAAAAGGAAGGGGTAGTGGTCAGTGGGCTTAACAAGTCTTGTCAGCCTCTCAGTGACATCATGGATTTTTGTCCCAGGGAGACAGCATACCGCTTACAACATCTTGTCAGGCCTGCAAATCACTGCTTCTGTTCCCCTCAGCAAGGAGTCCCCAACCACGACTACACGTTTCCTCTGAGGTTTTGCAGAGGCCGTTCTATGGACTGAACCTTTTATCGTTTGCACATTCTCTGATGTCTGACACTGTCGCTCCTGTGCCTGTTCCTTATCCCCACTGAGAACTTCAAATCAATTTTGTAGTTTTAAGTTCACAGAATGCTCCCTAGTCCCTCTACTTGTGTCACATTCCTCCAATTGCCCACCAATTGAGAGCTGCTATCTTCCTTGGAGAGATCCCCGATGTATTCCTCACCGAATATCGTCTGTTCCACTCTGTCGAGGAAATCTTCCTTTTTCCTAATGTCTTGAAGGGTAGATACTTGGCGCCTCAAGCTGCTGGACCTTCTCTTCTAAGAGAGCAATTAACTTACACTTGCTGCAGGTGTAGGTGTACACACATCCTCTGGCAAAAACAAACAAACATCCCACAACTGTTGCAAGTAACTGGAGCAACTCCCCCACCAGCCATATTTAGCAGTAAAGTAGTGCAGAAACAGACCTCAGGGCCTCCTTTCAAAAGTCCTGTATGAATTTCTTCTACTCTCCCTCAAAAGTAAAAGAATAAAAGAACTGCACGCTCTGCTAGGCGTGCACTGCTGCTTTCAAAGGATGAGCAAGACAGACTTGGCTTTGAGAAAAGCCCACCAAAAAGAAAACCAGAGCTCACCCAGTGCTTTCTGTCCCACTCCTCCTCTCCACTGCTACCCAGAGGCGTATCTGGGCCAGAGTGCGCCTGGTGCGCACTCTGGCTTCCCCCTCCCGCGGTGGCCCCCCCAACTCCCACTCCCACTCCCTTTAGAAAACTGAGCAGGCTGGAGAACAGGCCTTCCTGTTCTGGTGGGAACTACATTTCCCAGGGTCTCCTGGGAAATGTAGTTCCCACCCAAACAGGAAGGCCTGTTCTCCAGCCTGCTCGGTTTCCTAAAGTAAGTGTGGGGGGGCATGGCGGGGGGCCGGGGAAAGGGGGAGGGCCCGGGGGATTTTGCGCCCCCCCACGTGACCCAAATTCGTGCGCCTGGTGCGTCACGCACCCCCTATCCCCTGGGAGCTTCGCCGCTGCTGCTACCCATCAAATCCAGTTCTCCAGAGTCTACCTGCTCTTAACCACCACATCACGCTGGCTCTTCCCTTCCCAGACCCACCTTACAAATCCTCAGGCTTCACCTCCAAAATCTCCAGGTATTCCCCATCCAAGAGCTGGCAACCTTGGGGATCAGAGAGAAGAACAAAGGAAGTCTTTCCTAAGTCAGCACGTAGCAGCATTGGCATCTGTTTTGGGGGCAGGCGGCCCCCTCTGTTCTTTCAGTAGGAGATCTGCACACATATGCACAATGGAAGCGCCATTAACAAAGGAAATAAAAGATAATCCGCTTGAGTAAGGAATGCACGTAGAGAATACTCATGGGTAATTTGAAGCGTACACAGTAGGGGCTTGCCGTAATCTCCCATCCAACTGTCTACTTCTGCAAACAAGGAACCAGGAACTAGTCACAGAAGGCTGCAGGAGGGATAGCTGGAACTAACATCTTCACTGCCCGGCAACAGAACAAGTCAGTAACCAGAGGTGGAGCAAGACAACCACAGAATGTTACAAAACCAGCCCTGGCCATCTGTACTGCTGCATTTCAGCCCACATTTAAGAAACCAGCAAACATCCCTGCTCAACCACATTCACTCTAAGTATTTATTTATTCCTCTGAGAAGGCATAAGCAGGGCATCAGCTAGTGGGCTTTCCTGCCCTGCTACCCAACAGTGCTGCAGGCCACAAACCTGTGATCCCTGAAGACTATCCATATCACTTAGGATTTAACTCAAGTCTCCCCAGGCCGAAAATAAGATGCCTAACCAACTGGGGAAGAATCAGGGCTTCTGGTGGCATAGCAGGAGGGGTTGCTGTTCTGTTTTATTTGTATCTATTTTGTAGACTTTATTTATAGCCTTTTCCTGCTGAAACTCAAGGAGGATATATTTAAGGGTGCTAACTCTGGGTTCTGAAATTCCTGGAGATTTGGGGATAGAGATGGGGGGGTGTTGGGGGAGCTAGGAACCTCAACAGTTATAATGCTCTACAACCCACCCCCTGCTTTCTCCAGGAGAGCTGATTTTCATCATCTAGAAACCAGTTTTAATTAGGGTTTCCAGTTCTTGGTTGGGAAATTCCTGGATATTTGGGGGACAGAGGCGGAGGAGAGCAGTGACCTTAGCAGGCTATAATACCGTAGAGTCCATCCTGCAAAGCACTAATTTTCTCCAAAGGAATCTCTGTTGCCCACAGATTAGTTGTATTCCAGGAAATCCAAACCCTTAGTGGCATATCTGCAATGGGAATAGGAGGGTCAACTGTCCCTGGGCACACCTGTGTGTGGGGGGGTGCACAAAATCACCCGTCTCCCTCCTCTGTCGTGCTGACCTGGCTCCGAAGAGCTGGGTTGGCGCGAGGGAGGCACCTAAGTTCAGCCGCAGCGCCCATCCGAGCTGCCTCCTTCCCTCCCCAGACCCTTGGGGGCAGGGCTCAGGGGCAGCTTGAACAGGCAGGCAGGCTGTCTACCGGGCCACCTGCCATGATGCCCTGCCCCCCCCACCTCCCTTCACTATAACCCTATAAAGTAGGGTAGGCTGAGAGTATACACCTGGCCCAAGCTTACCTAGCAAGCTTCCACAGCAGAGTGTAGATTCGAACCTGGGACTCCCAGATCCTAGTTTGATTCTCTAATCTCTACACCACACAGCTTCTCAGTATGACATTGTCAGAACTATCTTAATATCTACTTGGGGCCCAGCAGATCTTTGGAGGGAAAGGGGTGCCACCTCCCAACGGCTCTTCAATCGAAGGTGGTCTCTCTTTTATTGTGTTTATTTTATGGACTTTGTTGATAGCCTGCTTTTCTCACTGAGACTCAAGGAGGGTGAATCTAGGGTTCCCAGTTCTGAAATTGTGGAGATTGGGGTGGAGCCTCGGGAGGGCGGGGTTTGAGGAGGACAAGGACCTCATTGGGGTAAAATGCCATAGAGTCTACTTTTCAAAGCAGCCATTTTCTGCACAGCAACTGATATATGTCTGGAGATCAGATGTAATTCTAGGACATCTCCAGGTCCCACCTGGCAGTCGGCATTTCTACTTGAACCCCTGGCTGCTAGAGCCAGGACTAGCGCTTTTCCCCTTCTCTCCTGCAGTCTCTGGAAGAGCTTCTGTCAGCAGGCTATATAAATCCACGTCAACTAAAATCAATGCAAAAGCGTCCCTTGATCAAACCAGTGGCTAAATTTTTATTGATCTGAAGGATCCTGCATTACCACTCTTCCTGACTCCAAACTACTTTATGCATTGCAGAGTATTAAGTACTGGAACTAAGAATCGTTCAGCTTCAAATTCCTGTATGCATGAGAGAAAGGCAAATCGTATTTTTAATGCTCCCCGGTGTAACAAGCTCCCTGAATACGGAAAATGGGCCCAAAAGGGAGATAGATGCCGGTTACACTTTCCCCTGTGATGGACTGGTTTACCACATGCAGGAAGGGTTTGGTTTTTACATTTAAAAAAATATGTGAAAAACAAGCCCCTTATAATTTGCAGGGCATATTTCCAGATCCCACCTCCTCATTTTGACTTGCACAGTGTCTCACTGCGTCGCATCACATCCTGCATATTTGGGGCATGGTGTTTATTTTGCAACAGAGCAGAAAGATAGCTCTTTCTATGCAATGCTGTGTTTTTTCCCCCTACACTTGGTTGTTTCTAGATATCTTTTTCTGTCATCCTGGTTGGCTGCCAAGCATGTTTGTGCACACAAGGATTGACAGATGTTACCCCAGAATGTACCGTGCTGCTTTTTACCCAATGCCAAGCTAGGGCGGTGGAGGCTTTTGATCTTTCTGGTCCCTTGAAGGCTTAGAACAGGGATTTATTAAAGGTTTTGACTACAATAGGGGAAAGGCCATAAGCTCAGTGGCAGAGCACGTGTGCGTTGCATACAAAAAGTCCCAGATTTAGGACTCTGCCGCATAGGAGATTTAAACGCAGATCTTCTGACACTTTAAATTTAAAATGCAACCTTTCATGGGAATAGCATGTTAACACTAGAGGATGTTAACTTGTCCATCACGCTGTCTGTTTTCCAATAGAGACTTCCCCTTCCCTCAGTTGATACTAGTTTTATTAAGAAAAAGATACTGGAGAGTGTCTGTCTGTCTGTCTGTCTGTCTGTCTGTCTGTCTGTCTGTCTTTCTTTCTTTCTTTCTTTCTTTCTTTCTTTCTTTCTTTCTTTCTTTCTTTCTTTCTTTCTTTCTTTCTTTCTTTCTTTCTTTCTTTCTTTCTTTCTTTCTTTCTTTCTTTCTTTCTTTCTTTCTTTCTTTCTTTCTTTCTTTCTTTCTTTCTTTCTTTCTTTCTTTCTTTGAATCACTTCCCTGCAGAGCCGCCTCCTTCCCCCAAATTCTATCACTCCATGTTGGCCATGGTGCGTGTGTGCTTGTGTGTATGGTTGAGTCTACTGGAATCAGCAGGGTGCATCCCCTGGTTAGCACACTTTAGGCAGCAGTTCTTTTTGGAGACATTGAAAAATTTGTTAATTTAATTGAACTATTTCTTCGTTGCCTCTCTGTACAAATGCCTAAACTAGGCTACACCCAGGATCAGCAAACACTAAAAACTGAATCAAACTAAGACATAATAAATCCACATATAATTAAAAAAAATAAGACAGTTAATCCATAGCCACCATATCAAAGGGCGTTTTCCCACTTACCTCGCCTCCGGCTTTTGCTCTTGGCTGGCTTCACTCTCTCAGTGTGCGTCATTTCCAAGGTAGCGTGCCCCGAAAGCTTCCCCACGACCCAGCGCCAGAAGCACCTGGAATGGCTTACCTGCGCTGAGCAACAACGCTTTAGCAGCGAAGCAGCCAGGCGGCTCGCGTTATGCGCCACCCCTGTAGTGGGGAGGCGCGGGGGGCCCCGTGCTACTTGCGCGCAGCAAAAGGTAAGTGGGAAAACGCCCAAAGAAAAAGTACAAGGAGCTGGTGAAAAATCAGAATGAAACAGATGATATAGAGGGGGACTGGCTTTATGCTCAGTATGAGCCTGGATCCAGTTTGGATCCAGCCTGTGGCTTAGAACTGGATCCAAGACTGGCTAAGGTCAGGCTCAAACAGGGCCTTGCTGCTCCTATCTTCTCCATGTGGAGATTAGGCGTGGCTGGCCCTGCTCCCAACCGTCACATGGAGGTTTGGGATGGAGCAAGGCCTGCTCACTGGCGGACATTTTAACAAGCTCTGCCCCGTCTGCCGCTGATGTCTTGAAGCAGGGAATTAAAACTGTTCATGCTGTTCATAACAACTACACTCATCCCCAATAATCTTTTTAAAGATCAATAACACAGAACAGACTCAGGGATTAAACCTGTGGGCCATCCAAAGAGCATGGCCAGTCTGTTGAGGTTCAGAAGGTTCCCTCTCTCTGGCGCTCCACAAATTATGCAAAACTGAATTATTCAGCAGGGCTTTTTGACACAGGGTGTAATAAGTCTGTATTGTAATGAAAAGGTTCAGGATGATGCTTTGATAAATTTATAGGGAGTTTGAACAATACTACTGTGTACTGTCTGTTGCTATAAGAATTTGCCTATTAGGTAATCTCTGCATTCTTTAACAAGTCGCCAGTGAGAGCCGGCCCTGTCCATAAACCGAGGAGACACCATTAAAAAAAGTTGTCTATGGCTGCCATAGCCCATTTGAATTCCAACAAGCAGGTAGATACAGACAGGGCTTTGATATTTATCTTTATGGGCAGGTAGGTTGTCAAAGGAGAAAGCAGCCATTGAGTACTCTGGTATGTTCTAGCACTTCAAAGTGTGTCCTGAAATAATTACTCAACACACACAGTCCTTTCTGAAAGCACCGCGGGCTTAATGAACCTCTTTAATGATGCTAGAATAAGGAGCCCGGAGGAGGTTTTCTTCTTTGGTTTGCATCTCTTCCTGTTAATTACCACAGAGTAACACAGAAAACATCTCTTGACCTGATTGCTTGCTCATGCTGAGATGTCTTCAAGCTCCCTTGCGAGACAACAGCAAAACTTGCCTCAAAGAAAGTTGGAGTGAAGCCCTGGGCCACTGACTCCAGTTGCTGAGAGTGCGACCCAGAGGTGGAGCAAGGGGGAACTGCGCCCGGGGTGCGCATTTGTTCTGCACCCCTGGAATGCCCCTGGAATGTTCCCAGAACGCCCCCGCCACATCATAGCCCAGGGCGTTGCACCCCACGCCACTGGGGCAACCTGGTGGAAGGGTTCATAGTGGGAACACTTGCCGCCACAAGTGTGATGGCATCATTTTCAAGGAAAACCCAAAAGTGATGATGGTTGCTCTAGGAATCAACAGAAACTATGTAGGAATCAATTGCCCATCCATAAAACCTTTGGGCAATCACGGGGTCATTACTAAATTATGGGGTGACATTTACATCCCAATGTTTACCAGTCAGATTTTGTTTAAGGGGTGGTTTGCCATTGCCTTCCCCAGTCGTCTACTCTCAGCAAGCTGGCCCTCATTTTACCAGCCTTGGAAGGATGGAAGGCTGAGCTGGCTACTTGAAACCGACTTCCATCAGGATCAAACTCAGACCAAAGTAGTTGGGCACCTCCTTGCATATAAACAAACAAACACAAGGAGACTCCATTGTGAATCACACACCCATGCCACAAAGAGTAAGTACACCAGGGGCCAAAGACACTGGAAACTTTCTCCATAGCCAGAACTAGGCTTGCCAACTTCTAGGTGGTGCCTGCAGATCTCAGAATTACAGGTGATCTCAAGACTACAGAGATCAGTTTTCCTGGGGAAAATATGGCTGCTTTTGTTGGAGGGGGTGGCATTGAACTTCATTCACAAATCTCCAAGTATTTGCCAACCCAGAGCTCGCAACCCTTAAGGAGACCATCCAGTTTATAGGCATAAAGTAATTAAGAATGGCATTTTAGTAATTTTAAGTGTATATATTTTATTCCTATTTTAGCATACATTAGAGCTAGGCATAAAATGGAGGTACTTATTTCCCACTTTTATTTTGCCTTTGCTTGGAACAGGCTCTTTTCTTGCTCAGCATTTTAATTTATTTTACAACTGTACTTACTATATAGTAAATTCTAATTATTTTCCACAAAAGCTAAATTAGAGTCATTTTGTGGACTTTTGTACCTTCATACATGCCCCATTTGGTGCATGCAAAAAGAAAGAAAATGGGAGCATTAAAATTCCTTTGTGGATTTATGAATTGCTAAAATGGGATTGTCTCCCAGGAATTCACTTTATACTCTGAAAAAGGGGAGCTCTGAAGAACCCTCCCCCCTTCATAAAAACGAAAGTCTATTTCTGGAGGCTTAATCAGCAGCTCCCTTCTGACCTCTAGTGGCGAAAGTGAGAAGAGCAACGGGGTAGAAAAGTTAGACAGGTATGTAAATCTCCATTGATGTCTGGGAAGTTGGGATTTTGGTTAGCTTGGTGAATTCCTAATTTGTGTAAAAACAGGAAAGCTTACAGAGGCTGTTTTATTACGAGGCCCAACATATATAGAAGTTCTTGAGCTGGGCTTATTGTCCTGACTGATGGTTCTTATGGGAACCACAGCACCCATGGATGGGTTGACTTCTGCCTATTTCCTTCTTCCCAAAGCAAAGAGGCATTCCTGGCTTTCCTCCAATACACTGGAACAGGTGAAATCAGAAACAACCAGCTTTCTAGAAGGAAGATGCTTGACTTGCAAATTCCCAGCATATTGTGATTCACTGCAGCCGTTTTGTAGTGGTGCCCTTTCCCTCTTTAGAAAATTTTAAGAAGTTCTATAGCCTGGGAAACCCATAAGCCATCATCCTCACCTGGCTTCCTATGTTCTCAAGGCAGGGTTGTACAGAGTGAAGAAGAAAATAGGGAGTTACTTTCAGCCATTCACACTTTTGGATTCTTTGAGATGATTGGTCAAGGTGTATGCAGAGGCTGCAAGGCGGTGTCCTTATTGAGTGCATGATGGGTTTGATGAGGGTAATGAGAAGTGATCAAGTCTCCTTGGCCTCCTCTCACTCCATCTTGTAGGGTGGCAGCTGCTCTCCCAGTTTACTGAAAAGCCAGAGAACAAAAAGTATATAAAACAAACAAACAAACAAACAAAAAAATAAAAAGTCCGAAGCTGATTATACACTAGTGCTCTGTCCTGCGCTGAAGGGAGATTCTTTTTGGGACAGAGCTTCTGTGTCGGACACCCTCATCCACCCTGTCACACTCACTGTGCAGCAGATCCCATAATCTCCGCTGTTTTGTGAGCATGGGCAACCTTTCCCCCCGCTTTGCAGAGAAGATGAAATGCACGGTCTGCTTCTTCATCAGAGTGTGGTGTCCAGGGAATTGCTTTGCCTCTTTCATTTGGAGGGGGATTATTTTTGGAAAGAAATTATAACAGAAATATTGATATAGCATTAATTTAAAGCCAGCAACCTTAAGACTACCAGATGTGATCAGATCGTGCCTTTAGGAATGTGTTGATGGGTGGAGTTAAGAGAACCAGGAAAAGCAGAGACCTGAGAGAGTTCAGCAGGCAAACTGCGTTGCTGGCAGTGGGATGACTCCTCGCTCGCCTGCAAGCAGAGAAACACGAGGAGACCCTACTACAACCCCGCTGCACAGGGAAGAGCCTTGAGTGAGTGTTCCATGTATAACAGGCCTGAGACTGGTTGACCAGCCCATTCAGCCCATTTACAGGCCTGGAAAGTGGTAGTAAGCTTACCAGCCTCCAGGTGGAGCCTAGAGATCTCTCAAAATTACAGTTGATCTCTTGACAACAAAAATTACTTCCACTGGAAAAAATGGCATTTTTGGAGGGTGGGCACTGTGACAGTACGCCCGGGTAAGGTCCCTCCCCTCCCTAAGTCTCACCCTCCCCAGGCTCCACCCCCAAGTCTCCAAGAATTCCCCAGTTCAGAGACGCATTCCTTAATATGAGCAACATGCCTGTATTTTGCTGTCGCGCGATCATGAGAAAGTTGCAGGAACCTCCTGCTTATCAAACCTTCGGCTGTTCAATCAACATTACCTAATAAATTCCAGGAGGTCCTAAAAAAGATAAAGAAAGTTTTAACATTGTGAGGAAAGATGAGATTAGAGGAGATGGGAAAGAAAGACAAATAAATAGAGGGGCGCTGTTTTGGAGGAGCACAGCGGAGACAGTGGTGGGATTCTGCAGGTTTGCACCACTTGGGCAGAACCGGTTGTTAAAATGGTGCTCGTAAAACAATCAGTTGTTAAATTATTTGAATCCCACCACTGGAACTGGTTGTTAAATTATTTGAATCCCACCACTGAGTGGAGACTTACGAACATTCCATTAAAATAATTCTAGGAAACACAGCAACGTTGCATTGAATTTCTCTATCTTACTCTTCCTGTAATCTTTGGCTGCTTCTTAAATGGAGAAGTCGAAAAGGCTATCCCCCCAGTTTTCAATTATAGTGGTAGAATGTGATTTCCAGAACTAAACAAAAAGATGCTTAGCTACAAGTATCTCTCTGACGTGTGTGGCACTTCCAGGTCTCAGGGATATGTTCCAGTGTAAAGTGATTAAATTAGAATGATCGCTATAGGAACGACGCTAAATTAGCCTTAGCAACATCGTTTCAAAAGGATTCAGTCACAGGGTGGTTCGCTATCATCGGTACCATAGCCGCTTCTGAACCATAAAATCTCCAGCATTAATCTTTTAAAAATCCAATATCAGTAAATTATTTTCAATACGAAGCATCCAAGTAGCAAATCTGAACCTGTGGTATTTGGTCTAAGCAAACCCTTGGAATTCCTAATTCATAACAGATGGAAACAGTTCCTCTTTAGGTAGTCATGCACATCAGCACCCCCCCCAACATTGTGCCTGCCAGTGTATTTCCTGGCATCCTTCCTGTTCAACAGTTGTTAGCCGTGTCTTCCACACAGGGGGTACAATGAAGGATGAGGAGACACGCTGGCAGAACATCATTGCAATGTGGCAAGGCATTAAAGCTGTCAATTCTGGATTGGGAAATTCCTGGATATTTGGGGGAGGAGGTTGGAGAGGACCTTAGTATAATGTCATACAGCCCACGCTCCAAAGCATCCCTTTGCTCCACAGAAACTATTCTATGTTGTCTGGAGGTTAGATGTAACCTAAAGGCTGGCAACCATACTGTTCTCTGTCTCAGAAAAAGGTGTTAGAACAGTCAGTGGAGATGCAGCAATTGAGGAAATTGTATGCCTCCACATTAGAATATAGTCCTGAACAAATATGAGCATTATCATTCATTTTTACGTGCTGCCTTTGTTGAAACCATTATTTTCTGCATTATTGAACATGGTACATGTATAATTAAACTGAATGCTGAAATGTATTTTTACTTTCAAAGAGATAGAGGCGGGCAGGGCTACGTAGGCGCTAGGAGCATTGCACAACAAAGAAGATCAGGCAGGTTGAGTTCTGTGGTGGAGGAATATACAACCCTACTAACATCTTTCTCTGATACAGACTATAGATGTAACACTGGCACAACCCTGTTTCTGGGTAACATCAGTCACCCAGTGCCAACCAAGCATTCATGACCCCCAAGAGAAATCAATCTATTCACAGTAAGTTAGGAGGAACCATGTTCAACTGCACCTTCCTTGACGGGATCTAATTTTATATGTATCCCATTCCCATCCTGCCCAGGAAGTCATTCTTACCCAATCACCATAGACAGAATTTGCTCATGGTAGTACATTTCTAGATGCCTGTCTTCAAAACTTCTCCCATCTTTCTATTACTCATAACTAAGTATAAGTGAACCTCTGCGGGCAGAGTTAACAGGAAGAAAGTCGATTAATTTAAAATGTGGTGTTGGAGGAGAGTTTTATGGATGCTGTGGATCACCGAGAAGACAAATAAGTGGGTTCTCGATCAAATCAAGGCTAAACTCTCCCTAAAAGGCTGTCAGAGTTTGGTCATGTTATAAGAAGACAAGAATAATAGGAAAAGACAATAATGCTGGGAAAAGTTGAAAGCAGCAGGAAAAGAGATGGACGGACTCTATCAAGGAAGCCATAGCCCTCTGTTTACAAGACCCGAGCAAGGCTGTTGATGAGAGGATATTCTGAAGGGCATTAATTCATACGGTTGCCATAATTTGGAAGTGATGGCACGTAACACACACATAGACACACACACACTCCATACATCTGACAAAATGAGTTCTGAGTAGAGCTGCCAACTCTAGGGATGGGAAATACCTGGAAATACCTGTGGGTGGAGCCTAGGAAGGGTGGTGTTTCGGGAGGGGAGAGACCTCAACTGGGAATTATGCCAGGTCCACTTTCCAAGTGGCCATTTTCTTCAGGTGAACTGATCTTTGTGTCCTGGAGATCAGTTGTGCTAGCTCTAGCTCTAGCTCAGAGCCCCAGCTCTGACTTTCCAAAACTTATGCTGGGACTAGAGATTTCATATGACTTTAAGATGCAGTTTGATTTTGCTGCAGCTATCAGGCAAGACTGCCCATGTGGCATTATTCAAATGCTATGCTTTTGGCTCTTGGGAGTTCAGTCTCTTTTGTCATCCCTATTTTCCTGTTGAGAGAACACAGGATACCAGCTTACTGTTTACTACTACTACAGCAGCAGAAGCAGGCCAGAATGGGCAACCTTAGTCTGCCCATCCCATAGTCTTTAAATTGTTAGAAGACTTTGCTGATTTTGCTTCAGTGGATTAAAACGTTCCTTCCCCTCCCCCTCCCCAAGAACATTTTTGGGAAATTCAGTAACCGAAATTCAATTTTTGTTGTTGAATTAGCGGATAAGAGACGACTAGGTTTTAATGGCAACCTTCCACAAGGATTGTGCAACACTGGAATTCCCCCTCTCTGCTCTCTTCGCAGAAGTCACCTGACTTCCTTGAAAATTAAAAAAACCCCTCAGTTTGAAAGGATCTAAGCAGCCTTCCCCCTTTCGCAGGCCTGAGCTTGGCCCTAAAAGGGTATTGTGCAACCGAGGGGAATATTCCCTTTTCCAAAGGCAGAGGGCGCAAGAGGTCAGCAGCCCGCTAATATTTTGACAAGCCAGAAATGTGGATGAGGATCCGAAAGAGATATGAAGAGAGAATCCACAGGACAGAAAAGACACAAACCGCACTAAAGACAAGAGCACAAGGTAAGCATTTTATAAACCCTTTCCAAAAATGCATTTTCTGAAGATCAGGATATGGGTAAATGTGTTATGATGGGAAAGTCTAGTCCTTTGCAGAACCTGGGAAAGAAAATATTTGTGCTATACTGGAAGAACTAATTTTACTTACTAATGGTGAATGAATAATATTATCTAGGCATTATGTATCTAGTGGTTATGCTCTTTGCCAGCAGAGGATACCTCACTAGAAGAGAAAAACAAATAGCGTTTCCAGAGTACCCTTCTCTTTGCTTTTGCTTTTAATTTTTTATTTGTAACTAAAATGATGTTGACAACAAAAACAAACAAAACTACAGAGATTACAAATACAGTTAAGTACATTTATTGTAGGGACTTCCCACTTGGTCTGCATTGCGTATTAGTTGTGAATAAGTATACCTCTTGGTCCTTAACCACATATACAATTATATCTTTATAAACATTACTTATAAATTGATAACATAACACTTTCCTCTGTTAGTTCTTAATTTTAAAAGTTCATTAACCTTCAAAGCCACTAGCCTTAAATTGATTCCCCCCTCCATTTTTTATATTATATCAGTTTTCCATATATAAAACAGAGATCTATGATTTCTTTTCAAAGTCACATCCATAAGTCCCAACTCCCAACAAAAAAGTCTGGTCTCATTTGTAGGTTCATTTTTAAGATCTTTTGAATTGTAGAATGTATTAACCACCATAATTCTCTAGCTTTATCACAAAACCACCATAGTTGATAACAGTCCCTTCTTGCTGATCATATATTTTTATATATATTTGCCAGTTTTTCTGGAATTAATACATCATTTTATAAAACTCCTCTTTCAGATTAAAGCTTAACATATATTTCAAGCCCCTTGACCACATTTTCCCCATTACTCTAATTGACTATTATATCCAAAGTTCATAGCCCACTTTATCATACATTCCTTCATTTGTTCTTCTGTCTCCATTCAACAATAACTTATACATTTTGGGAACAATATGTCCATCATTTGTACATAATTCTACCTCAAATTTCATTTTAATGTAATTCAAACCATCTGCCCTTTTGTCTGTTTTAAATCTCTCACACAATTGGACATAAGAAAACCAATCACACAAATACTTTTTGATGGCAATTTGCTCTCTTGTTTTCATTTTCCATTCTCCTTGTAAAAAATCTAAAATATTATGATATACTATCTATTTCTTTTCAGAATCTATTTCACACCTGTAAAATGCCTCATGTAGGGAAAATCACCTCGGTGTTCTCTGACAGAGTCTGAGTGAATTTTGGAAGGGGTCGGTTATCTTGGAGAAAGTGGCTGATAGTTCTGTTGCGAGCCCTTCTCTGTGATTCTGTACCTGCCCTTTTCCCCTCCATGGTGCTGTGCATACATTTGGGCCTATATATACTTTTTGCTACAGTCCTTTTGTTTTCTAAAGGCTTATGTGCCATGCTAGAGGAACTAGTTTTACTTGCTAAGGGTGAATAATAATATCTAGGCATTATGCATCCAGTGGTTATGTTCTTTGCCAGCAGAGTATCAACTCTGTTGTGTCAAACAAGGATACATCACTAGTAGAGAGAAAACAAACAAACCGAGTACTAACAATTGTGTTGTTTTTGCCCGTATGTGAAGTCCAGCCCTGCTTTTTGAAGAGGCAGCAAGATGGAGCTTTTCCATATGGGGTAAGTCGGCTATGGAACATAAGAAATAAAGGTGTGCTTAAGGACATAGGATTCTGATAAAGAATGCTCCCCCCTCCCCCGGTTCACAGACTTCCAGCAAAGCTTTGATTGCCAACTCAGGGCTGGGCAATTTTTCGAGATTTAGGGATGGAAGATGGGGAGAGGAGAGTTTGAGGAGGGGAGGGACCTCAGTATATAATGGGTTGCACTGCATAATATCTGAACTGTGACATATTTGACTCCTTGTTCTGGCTAAGGGATTCCAAGTTCTTGTTGGAATAACCGTTATGCTCTTGAGGGATCTGGGTTGAAACTGATACAATTCTTCTAGCTTGGGAGGTATAGGCAGACAACAGGCCACTCCCCACTGTTCCTCTTTCCTCCCTTAGGAGCTTCATTGCCTGCTTCCTGTTTGCATGCTCTGATGCAGCCACCATGTTTGGAGAAATCCTCTCTCCAAACTATCCTCAGGCCTATCCCAATGATGCTCTGGAATCCTGGGAAATCGATGTTCCCGCTGGCTATGGGATACGCCTCTACTTCACTCACCTGGATATAGAACCGTCCCAAAACTGCGCGTATGATTCTGTGAAGGTACAGACCTTGCCTTTTTGCCAAGGGGTGGAGGAAGGGAGGGAGCCACAGAGGAGACTTGCATTGGTTTGATGGTCAGCAGCAATGGTTCACTTTGCTGCGTAAGACGCAATGGGTATTTTGTAGGTTGAAGAGGTCGTTCTCTGATTGTCTTCCAAAGAGCTGGAGGAACATGGTGGTTGTTTAAAAAGGGTATGACATAATACAGCACACAGATTTGGGGAGGGCCATGGTTCAGTGGTAGAGCATCCTTTTGGTATGCAGAAGGCTTAGATTCAATTCCTGGCCTTAAAAGGATCAAGTAGTAGGTCAGTGGAAAATCTACCTGGACATTAGCTGCTACTCAGAGTAGGCAATACTGAGACTGATGATCTGATTCAGTGTACAGCAGGTTCATGTGTGTCCCTGTTTATTCACTTTTGCTTTCACCCCACTTTTATCTCAGTTCAAACAGGTCTGGCAGGTTTCTAAGGAAATAGTCTGTTTGACCAGAGGTGGTCTTGGGATCGATTACCTTGCAGACAATTAGGCCTCTATTATTTCACCCTTAACTTTCTGGATATAAAAGAATTGCCTGTCTTTAGCTTCAGAAAAATAGGAAAGGCTGCAGATGCTGCTGTTCCAGTTGAAGCCTGGGCTTATGTTCACAATATTTGTATACACCCTGTTTCCCTGAATATAAGACATCCCCTAAAAAAAAGACATAGTAGAGGTTTTGCTGAAGTGCGAAATATAAGGCATCCCCCGAAAGTAAGACATAGCAAAGTTTTTGTTTGGAAGCATGCCCGACACAGAAAAATAAGACATCCCCTGAAAATAAGACATAGCGCATCTTTGGGAGCAAAAATTAATATAAGACACTGTCTTATATTTGGGGAAACACGGTACTTCCAGTATATACTACCTTGCCCTCTGGTTTTCTCTTTTCATGACAGCCTGTTTTTCACGTATACAAGCTACATTCTTCCATTTTCCCCTTCCTCCTTCATGTTCTTAGCAAACCATACCCAACTGATTTCATCACTGGGTCAAGCCAAAAGTGGGATCTGTGAGGGCCTTGCCCCTTGAAGATATTTGAGACCCTGTTCCTGAATTTTCACCTATTCGTCATTCCTGAATATTCACCTATTTTTAAACAATGACATTTCCCCTTCTCTGCTACTTACCATATGCTTTTTTCATGTGGAAATATAAAGAACAAAAGGGCAGGCATTTACGATCCAGAAGTCAAGCTACACTGCCCTTTTCCAGAGTCCTGGTTAATGAGCGCACTAGGATAACTGATAACCATTTGAGGCTTAATTTTAAATTTTATAGAATTAATTTTAATTTCATGAATGTGTAATATAATAAAATAACTTGAGTTGGAAGCAATTTGATGGCACGTAACACCAACACATTGAACTTTCCTCTTCCTGGTGTTTCTATAGCCGCCTTTCCTGCAACATTTCTTTCTAAATGCAGTTGTTTTAAAGGTATATGACAGGGGAAATCCAAATGACATTATCCATCCTTTCTTCCCCTTGAATCCATGGGTACCTTCTCTTGCACAACCTCAACAGGTTATGAACGAAGTTGAGCCCTCTTCTCAGCTCCTTTTCATTTCAAGGGCATGGTTCAGACCTACCATTGTTTATTCCTATCAGCCTGCATAGGCCAGCTGACTGCCTTGGTTGGTGGCAAGAAACTCTCAATTTATTCATATCTCAGAACATCCCATCCTGCCCACAACCAGAGGAAAATGACTTTGAGGGACTAAATCTAGTTTATCTTGATATCATGCAGATGTACCAGCCAGAAATACTATCAAAAACCAGCCACAATATATATTTCTCTAGCAGAGATGAGACATCTGTGTCTGTCCCTTCTAGGTCCTGACTGGGGATCACCTTGAAGGCCAACTGTGTGGGAGGAAGAAGAACCATATTCCTGGCTCACAAATTGTGAAGGAATTCTATGTGCCCCATAATACCTTGACAGTGACTTTTCAGTCTGACTTCTCCAATGAAGAGCGATTCACTGGCTTTGCGGCTTATTACGTTGCAGTGGGTATGTCATTGGCTGCTTTAGTTGGCATCTGAAGTGTTCCTAGACATGTGATTCCTTCCAGCATTGCCTTGGTTACAGAAGGCAACATTTTGGGTGTTATCTTTGTGCATCTCTGTGTGTGGGGGATTTGAGATATTTGCTATTTTTTCCATCTAAAATTCTTTTTTCCTTTTCCCAATTTAACTGCCAGAATTACTTTGTCAAAGAGAAAAGTGGTGTATGTGTGTGTATGTGTGTGTATATGTGTGTGTGTGTGTGGGGGGGTTAACCCTTTCCTCTTCTGGTGTTTTCTCACTGGAAAAATCTATGTTGAGCTGCTGTTACACCTCTTGGGGAAAACTTATTTTCAGCAGGGTAAAAATATCTCAAGGGTGTCTTTTTTATTCCAGGAAGAAAATGGCAGGAAAGGCCTCACAAAGTTCTCTTTCTTGAGGCTGTATTTGTGAAAGAAAAAAATACAGCTTAAAATAAACTGAACCTAGAGTAGGGTTGCCAATCTCCACGTGGGGCCTAGAGATTTACCAGAGTTCCAAGTGATCTCTGGTTGACAAAGATCAGTTTCCTTCAGAGAAAATGGCTGTTTTAGTCGGTGGGGTCTATCCCCCGAGGCCCCAGACTCCACCCCGCAAGAACTTTCCAACTCTGTTGGCTGTTGTGGGTTTTTGGGGCTATATGGCCATGGTCTTGTGGGTTTTGCTCCTAACAGCCTGCATCTATGACTGACTGAAGCATGTCACAGTACCATATGTTTCTCTCTTTGGCACAGTGTGGGGTGATTGTGTGATGGCGTATATGTTTTGTCAATCTCACAAGTGGGGAGGCATATAGTTGAACCCATAGAGAGAGAGAATACATTCGCTTGATTCTCATCAAGGATCAAAGATTTACTCATGGATCCATTCAAGATTATCAGTGTGCAAAGTGGGGAATCCATAATAAGTGATACTTGTGAGAATAGGGATTTTCACAAATATGTCCCTAGAATTCTCCTATTAATGAAGGTCTTTCTTTTCCATTGTCAGCCATATTTTTACCTCACTGTCTTGCCATTTTGTTTTTTCAATCATTCCACACAAATTCTACTTGACATTTTTCTTCACTCCTTGCAGATGTGAACGAGTGCACGGAGTTTGTGGAGCAGGCCTGTAGCCATTACTGCAACAACTACATTGGGGGGTACTATTGTTCTTGCCCCCCAGCGTATATGTTACACGAAGATCAGAAGACCTGTGGAGGTAGGAGCCTGGACTTCCCAGCCCTTGAAATAATAATCCTCCCTTGCAGAATTCATGCCTGAGTTGAGAAGACAAGTTTCATTCAACAGCCTGCTCTGGACAAGCAGAAAATCCTAAATAGTCAATAAATTGGAAGGATGTATCATTGTCGTAAGGCAAGAATATAAATCAATAGCACTTAAATGAAGAACAGAATTCAGTCCTTGAAGGATTACTGCCAATTGGCCAGAAAAAAAAAAGTATCTTGTCCTTTTAGCATAGGCTTGATGTCAGGAAATAGGCAGTTGAAGATTTCCACGGTGTGGAAATAACATGTTTTCATTTACTTCATTCATACCCCACCTTTCTTTCTCAGTGGGGTCAGGGACTACCAGCAGTGGCGTAGGAGGTTAAAAGCTCGTGTATCTAATCTGGAGGAACCGGGTTTGATTCCCAGCTCTGCCGCCTGAGCTGTGGAGGCTTATCTGGGGAATTCAGATTAGCCTGTACGCTCCCACACACGCCAGCTGGGTGACCTTGGGCTAGTCACAGCTTCTCGGAGCTCTCTCAGCCCCACCTACCTCACAGGGTGTTTGTTGTGAGGGGGGAAGGGCAAGGAGATTGTAAGCCCCTTTGAGTCTCCTGCAGGAGAGAAAGGGGGGATATAAATCCAAATTCTTCTACTCTTCTTCTTCTACCAATAGGTTACTTCAGAGGGGGAGTGACACAGGGAAAGGTTGTCCCAAAGATAACGACGGTCCCACATCATCCGCAAGGTTTTTGTGTTAAAACCTTTAAGGCCTTGTTAGGTGTTAACATGGCCTTAAAGGTGTTAACACCAAAACCTTGAGGATGATCTGGAATTCAACTGGCAACCGGTGCAGTCGTTGAAGTTCAGATCAAATGTGTGCTTGCCCTGGAGTCCCTGTGAAGACCCTCGCTGCCACATTCTGGACCAGTTGCAATTTCCAGAGCTATCTCAAGGGCAGGACGGTGTAGATTGAGTTACAGTAGTCCAGCCTGGAGCTGTCCATTGCATGGATCACTGTCTTCAGGTCACAGCGGGATAGGTAGGGGGCTAGCTGCCTGGCCTGATGGAGATGGTAAGAGGCCACGTTAGCCATATGGTCCTATAAGATGTTCTAACTTTGTCTGAGTTTGCTATCAAACTCGCTTTATTCATCTCAGTTCCCTTTTCATCAACCACAGCTCCTTGGTATACCATGGAGCCAGGTTGGTACAGGAATGAAGAGGATGTCAAGGGCCGATCTTCTTAATGGCTTCGGAGTGCCAAACATGCCAGTCTTCCACTAACTCATCAAGAGCATCACCGGAGGGCATCCCACAAAGCATTCTGGATCCCACAAAGCATTCTGGGAGACCAATAGGAAACCAATAGGATCCATAAGACTCTGTGGGTGGGGTTACACTCTGTTGCCTATGCAGGACGGGATACTAAAGGCCAGTTGGGCCTTCAGGGCAAAGGGATTTGACTGTTGTCTATAGAGAGCAGATCTACATTTACACCCATACCAAAGATCAAATCCAGAGTATGGCCTGCTTGCTTGTGGGACCTGTTCTAACCAGGGTAGAGTCCCAGTGAAGCCATGGAAATCACCATGTCTGCTGCTGTGATGAAGAGGCTGAGTCCACATCCTGCCACTCAGCAACATGTGAAGCTTTCCTTTAGCCTCCAGCCGTCTTTTGATGGAAGAAAAGCTGTAGTCAGGAAAGTGCCTTAAGAGGGAGGAAGGGTTTCAACCTTTCTTAGTTGAATGGTAGGGATCTAAAACAGTGCCGCTTCCATGGTGATAAACATAAAAATAATTGCAGCCTTTTCATGGTTCCTCAAAATATGCCACCACCTTAGCTGAGTTGTAATCTTGACAGAAGGAGCTAGAGATGCTAAGGGTGGGTTTAAGAAAAGTATTAGCAGGGGTGGCCAACCTATGGTGCTCCAGATGTTCATGGACTACAATTCCCACCAGCCTCTGAATTGGCCATGCTGGCAGGGGCTGATGGAAATTGTAGCCCATGAACATCTGAAGAAGAGAAGAAGAGTTTGGATTTATAACCCCCTTTCTCTCCTGCAGGAGACTCAAAGGGGCTTACAATCTCCTTGCCCTTCCCCCCTCACAACAAACACCCTGTGAGGTAGGTGGGGCTGAGAGAGCTCTGAGAAGCTGTGACTAGCCCAGGGGTAGGGAACCTGCGGCTCTCCAGATGTTCAGGAACTACAATTCCCATCAGCCCCTATCAGCATGGCCCATTGGCCATGCTGACGAGCACTGATGGGAAACCAGCCATCCTGAAGCTGGGATTCCCCTAATACTGGCTATCTGGAAGCAAATTCTGAACTGGGTTACCCGGCTGGCGTGTGTGTGAGTGTACAGTCTAATCCTGGGCTAATTCCCCAGATGGCCTCCACAACTCCAGGCAGCAGAGCCTGAGAATCAAGCAGGTTCCCTCCAGATTGAATGCGAGCTCTTAACCCTCACGCGCCACCCCTGCACTCATGGAGTTAGCCACCCTGGTATAAGAGGATTAGGTGGCAACTCAAGATTGCTTGTTGAATTTGTTTACTGACCTTAAGAAGAGTATAAGAGCATGCGGATTGCGATAAAGGATAAACGGCTATAGCAATGTCACTGACCTTTTGTGCACATCCCCAGCTCTAGTGATGAACTGCAGTGGGAATGTATTCACTGAGCCAACCGGGGAAATCAGCAGCCCCAACTATCCCAGCCCATATGCTGAGAATTCGCACTGTGATTACCATGTGGTGTTGGAACCGGGATACCGTGTGGTCCTGACTTTCAAGAGCAAGGATTTTGACATAGAGTCTGCTGACTCGGAAGGAAATTGCCCTGATACTTTAACAGTAAGCAATGGCTTTGAGAGACCAGAGCTCCATGAATGTTTTGGTATTCCTGTTGCGCTTCTGGGTGAATGTATATCAGCCAGCCCCCGCATTAAACACCAGAATCTTGTGGGCCTAGTTCTTGCGTGAATCTTTTAGCCTTTTGCTATACTCTGTTCAGGATAAAAATGACGGGAGATTTGTGAATTCATCAGTCATTTCTTGGACCATCTTTGTTCTAGAATGCTCCGCTTGAGTCCTCGTGCCTTGGGGACAGAACTAGGTAGGCACCAAGATCCAAATGGAGCATTGTAAAACAAAGATGGTCCAGGAAAAGGTGAATGAATTCACAAATCTCATGTCATCTTTATCCTAAACAGGGTATGGCAGTGCTAAGTTTTCACTTTTTGAAGTGTAATCTCTAGGTTGCGAGGGGTTAAGGACAGCAACAGTATCCCATCTATTGGCTTCCCCGCACCTCCTCTTCCTTTCCCCTGTACTTCCCTCCTCTTTTCCTTCCCTTGCTGTGGTCCTGATAGTGGCATGAATGGTGGTTTTAAGGAGTATGGTTTTAAGGTAATTATTATTCCTTCATAGAGGCTATGGCAGAGGGGGGTATGGCCTATAGGGAAATTGGGTCACCCATGTCCCTGGGCACATGCCTTTCAGTTATGTGTGTGTGTGGGGGGTGCTGGGCTCCCACCCCACATGACAAAACAGCGTGCACCCCAGCCATATGCCACCTAGTCACCGCTCCCCCTGCAGGGAGGCAGTGAGTGGGGCTCGGTGGTGGGTGGCTGCGGCATCCACCTGGACTGCCCGCAGCTGAGTCCCGCTCTCCATGCAGGCCAGCTTTTGCCCTCCCCATGCCTTGGGGACAGCAGGAGCCGGCCTGCATAGAGGCAGGGGGCGGGGCTTGGTTTGAGCCTGCCCTTGAGCCCCAACCAGTAAGTGGGGAGGATTGCCCAGGAAGTGTTGCCCCCAGGCGCCATTTTCCCTCGATACGCTTCAGGTCTATGGTACCAAGATGCAATGAAATTTGATTGCTTTTATTGTTTTAACAATGTTGTATGCTGCCCTGAGCCGCCTTGGGGAAGGAAGACCATAAAGGAAGGAAGACCATAAAGTAATTACATATATAAATAAAAACAGAACATGAATGCAATTCTCTATCTGGTTGTTGAACAAGAAATTTATCTACTCTTGGCTTCTGCTGTTTTGTCCGAGAACTGAAGGGGAGAGCCACAGAAAAACAAGACAAAATGGAGGGTGTGAGAAAATTAGGTGACGGGCCAGCAGAATGGGAGACAAAGTGAGAGAAGCAGTGGGGGAGGATGAAAAGACATGGCAAGTGTTGTGAGGAAGGGCAGGAGAAGTGAAATATAAGAATGGGAATACCTCCCTGTCAGTCTCTGCTTGCATGGGTGTGTATAAAATATACACAGCTTCAATATTCTTATGTTTTATTTTGACTGCTCCTGCATTTTATTTAAACTATTCAATAAATTCAGTAACTTATTTGTATTCTTTAATTGTTTGTTGCGTTGCGCTGACAGAGAGTAGGTTCAAACGTATCCTTAAGCTTCACAAGTATAATTTTCTGCTTTCATTCTGCTTAAATCCCCCTTTCTTTGGACTATATTATCTGCCTTTTCATTTCTGTCTACATTTATCCAGCCCCATTGTCGGCTGTTTTTTGCAGATCTCAGCAGGAGATGAACGTTTCGGTCCCTTCTGTGGCAACACATTCACAGGCCCTTCAGAAATCAAGGCACAGAGCAATATCCTTGACATCGATTTCCGTACTGACGGATCTACACAAGGCAAAGGCTGGAAAATCCGCTATTCTGGAGACCGTGAGTATAGATACAACATGTTGAGTACTCACGTTTCTCAGAAACAGAGAAAAGGGTAGTTTGTGTATATGAAGTGCCATCAGATCACAATTAATTTATGATTATTCTAGCAAGGGACTATCAAGGCAAGTGATTAGGCAGAAATGGTTTGCCATTGGTGAACTGCTATCAGTGGAATGACTTCTGACTGGAAATAATCGCTGGGGTGGATCTACGCCTGGGAAAAGCATATGAATTATGCACACTAACAAATTGTGGGTGGATGTTGGGTGCGGGAAGTACAAGAAAATCTACTGGGCTGCTGGAAGAAGTTTTGAGTGCCAGACCAGTGCAGGGTAATCAGGAGTCGGCTGCCTAGCTGTGATCCAGATTCAACTTCCATGGACTAAGAGGCCACAGGAGCGGAGAGGAAGAATCCATAGTGGAATCTCAGAACCATTCCTTGCTTTCTGGGCTAGGAAGAGCAAGGAGGTTCTCGGTAAGCAGGGTCTTCAGGGCTGACCAGAAAACAGCAAGAAATCTAGCTGATGGCTGAACTGGTTTCTAGCTCTGAATGGACAGGGTAAAACAATCTCACTACAGCCAGACCCCTTTGCCTTTCTGAGGTAGATGAAAATGAAGGGCACTGTGGGACAGTGTTAGGGTTTTTGACAAGGAGTGGGGAGACTTGGGTTGAAATCCCCGCTTGCAGTAAAGGTGGCTGAATAAGCTTGGGTCAGTAATTCCTTCTCAGCCTAATCTAGTTCACAGAGTAGTTACAAGGAGACATGGAGGAGGGAAATCTTAGATCACATGAAGCTGCCTTATATTAGACCCTTGGTCCATCAAAGTCAATATTGTCTACTTAGACTGACAGAGGACCTCTGGCATCTCAGGAAGAGGTCTCTCACATTGCCTACTGGATCTTTTAACAAGAGATGCTGAGGACTGAAATGGGGACCTTCTACATGTCAAACAAATGATGTACCACTGAGCTACAGCCCTTGTCTTCCATTCTTAGCTGTCTGGAGGAAAGGCAGGATAAAAACGCACTGAATAAACTTTCACAGGGGAAAGGATGATAAAAAAGTATGATAGTTGTCTGTTTGGATTTGCACCTTTGTGAATAAATGTCAGAGTTTTTAACAAACGTAGAAAAGCTTTGGGGACTTTTTTTGGAGTAAAAAGCAACCTAGAAATGTTTTAAATATAATTAATTAAATCTAGGAAGGGTAGGGGGAGACAGAGAACACAGATAACGTGACTGACCCCTGATATCTTTTTCCATTTCACAGCAATACCCTGTCCACAGACTGTTACCCCAAACTCTTTTCTGGACCCTGAAAGAGAGCGCTATGTCTTCAAGGATTCTGTGAAGGTGTCCTGCAACACAGGCTATGAGATTGTGACAGTAAGTTCACACTTACATAGTTAAAATTGTTCCTTAACTCTGCAACGATGGTTTTTCCTGTTGCATCCTGTGTAATTTGAGCTTCCATTACATTAAAATACAATTATTTCTGCTTTGATGTCAAAGGCTCATGGGTATGCTGTTAAAAAATTTTTAATTCATTTTTATTTTTAGTTGTATACCTTGCCCATCCCAGAAGGGCTCAGGGCGACAACAACATGTTAAACCTACATTACAGTTAAAAATCATAATTTTAAAAATGCTCACCATAACTTAAAAGATAGCCCACAGGCAGGACCAAGCCTGCTAAAAAAACAACCTTTATTAACATACAGAGCCAGTGTGGCTCTGTCACAGCCCTGAGACTTCTGAGAGCACTTGCACTCTCATGCTGCGACCCCGGCAGAGCGTGACCTTGTGGGGGGCCATTTGCACCCCCCACATGACCTACAATGGTGGGGCCTGGGGCAAATGTCCACAGACGTTCCTATTGTAGCTACGCCACTGTTCTGTGCTTGGCTTCACCTTTTGTAGTAGCCACTTTTGGTGGGTTTTACCTGCTGTGGGAGCCACATTGTGCCTCCACCCAACACCCTGTACCCAAATTCCAAATGTGGCCCCTGGTCTAGATGCTACCAAAGATTTTGGGTTGTTTTCCACCTCCTTAAAATACTGGTTTCCCCATATGTGCATGTGTACACATTCTGATTCATTTCTCCTCTCATGGTGAATTAACTCTGACTCCTCTAAATGACTTTTCCTTCAGACACAGGGCAGCTCCAGGTCCTTCTACTCTAGCTGTCAAAGCAATGGAGAGTGGAGAGATTCGCACCTCAGATGTGAACGTAAGTGCTGTATTCCTCTTGTCGGAGTTCCTCAGGAAAATTTCAGGTGATCTGTGAGACTCTGTTGAGTGTAACTGAGAAAAATGCAGAAGGAGAAATGTTTTCTTTGAAGTTTTGAGCACACATTGAAGCGACCTGTCACATTTCAGTTTCACATTTTCTCAGAATTAAGCATCTGGCCTTTGCAGCAACTAGAACTTCAACTAAATGTCTAACTCTTTTCTATAAGGTTGAATCCGGTCAATTTTTTTTTACTCAGCCTTGCCTGATTCCTCTCATTACTACACCCCCACATGGCTTTTGTTCATGCTCTTTAATCTGGTCATTTAAATTGTGTGAAAACTACTGTGACGGAAATATATGTGCCCTCCTTCCTTGCTTTTAACTGGCAGTGTGATGTTTCTTGAAGGATCCATTATTTAGGCAAACTCATCCATAAGTTATCCGTTGGTGGTGGTGAAGATTTTTATTAGCAGGAGGAAGGTCTTCCAGTCAGCAGAACTCTCATCTTTGTCCTTAATCTCTTCTGGAGTAGTGTGAGACTCCGCCTCCATTTCCTCCCAGTTTAATCCAATGTTCATTAATACAATCAAGCCAAACAAGTCAAAGAAGAAGAACCAAAAAACTTGGCACAGGAATCCCCCCCTCCCCAAAGTAAGAGCCCTGGAGGCTTATCTGGGGAATTCAGATTAGCCTGTGCACTCCCACACACGCCAGCTGGGTGACCTTGGGCTAGTCACAGCTTCTCAGAGCTCTCTCAGCCCCACCTACCTCACAGGGTGTTTGTTGTGAGGGGGGAAGGGCAAGGAGATTGTAAGCCCCTTTGAGTCTCCTGCAGGAGAGAAAGGGGGGATATAAATCCAAACTCTTCTTCTTCTTCCGTCTTCCTTTTTCTTCTTCAGCATTTATTAGTTCCCAGTTTAGTCTCCCCAATCTTATTGGGACTTCTGGATCAAATGGGTTACTAAGGTCCTTTTCAAATTTGGCTTCCAACAGGGACATGGCTCAGGAACTGTCTTGGTCACACTAGTACATGATCTGCACCATTCTATCAACTGGAGAAGTTGTACCCTTATTGGTTCTCCAGACATTTCAAAGGCTTTTGAAATTATAATCATGGCATCCTTCTAGATCATATGGGTGGGATGGACCTTGAAGGCACTTCCATGTTTGTTCTGATCCTTCTCATAAAGTAGGGCATGAAGTGTTAGGGAAAATTCGATGTGCTGGAAAATTTAGTGTGCATGGTGCCAGAAAGCTCAAAGGTCATAAGAACATAAGAACTAGCCTGCTGGATCAGACCAGAGTCCATCTAGTCCAGCACTCTGCTACTCGCAATGGCCCACCAGATGCCTTTGGGAGCTTACATGCAGGATGTGAAAGCAATGGCCTTCTGCTGCTGCTGCTCCAAGCACCTGGTCTGCTAAGGCATTTTCAATCTCAGATCAAGGAGGATCAAGTTTGGTAGCCATAGATCAACTTCTCCTCTATAAATCTTGTCCCCAAGCCAATTAATACCAACATGAAACTGCTGGGGGAAAAACTCATCCAGAGATTTTTGAGTGAATTTTCATTGATACTGTTGTCAAGGCTCAAACCCTATCTTTACTTTCCAGCTAATTTTAGGAAGGTGTTGGCAAACCATGGTTTAGAGTCAGTAATGACTGGATGAGGGTGAATGAACTGAAACTTAATCTACGAATGGCAGAAGTGTTGTCGGATGGTGATAAAACTGATGCTAGAAAAGGTTCTGGATAGGTTGTATTCCTTCTGCAAAAGCGGACATTCACCTTAAAGAGAGGTACTCCTGAACTTCTCCTTGCCCCTGGATAAACAGGAGTTCAGGTTAATTATTTACCAGTATCAGTTGGGGTGCAAATTGTGGCCAGTTCTGGAGAAACCTGACTTGCCCAGAGCCAATATGTCTTGGTAAATTCCAGCTGAGAGTACTGCATTGTATCAGATGCGGCGTTGTCTATTAAGATGGTTTAGAAATTTCAGCTGGTGGTGCAAATAGTTAACAAGTTCACACCAGAACAAACATGTTAAGCCACTGTTGTGCCTCCTGCACTGATTACTGATCTGTTCCCAACACTGTTTTTGACTTTTAAAACCCTTAACCACTTAGCTCCAACAAAGGTACTTGAAGGAGTGCCTTCATCTTAGGTTCCTGCCCATACTGGTCCCATTGCATGAATGCATACTTTCAAAAGTATGTTTAGGCCCTTCTTGGCAGCGATACCTGAACTGTGGAACCCATTCCCCACAGGAATGACAAATAATATCCTCTATATAGTCCTGTGTGTTCTGCTGAAAACTCAATTCTTTCAGAAGGCTTTTGAGTAAAGTGAATATTCCTTAGGGATTTAGTCAGTTCTAGTCTGAACAGTTTTTTGTATTGTTTCATCAGCTCTGTTTTCACTTCTGTAAACCAAGCATTTAATGGAAAGACAACTGTACTATTTATAGTTTAAAGACATTTTCTTATATATGTAATAATGTCAAGGAATTCAGTAATTTATACCCCTAAATTCATATAGCTTCGTTTAGTTCTAGAATCTAGAAGAAGGCTTAGCATCTATTCTAACAAAGTGTTTGAGTTGCTTTTCATAGTAAAGTTGTTTCACACCATTTCTCATTCCGTTAGTCTCTACGGAACCCGAAACATTGTATAGTGTCAGATTTGGAGAATGAATCGCTAGATCAAACTGAAGGCAATTTTCATATTATACAGCCAGAATCAAGAGACTGTAAATGAGTAAATTTGATGTTTTATTTTGCCATTCCTTTGAGATGTGTCTTGTTCTTTACTGAGCTGATTTGTGTGTGCATTTCAGTGAACTGATTTAAATTGCTTTTTGGGTTTCTTATTGAGAAATACTTTAGAGATTTTAGCCAAGAGCACGATTGAAAAAAATAGCTTTGCTTTGTCCCCCAACCAAAAAAAGGACCAATGTCCTTCTTTGTAGTTGCTGTAAGGCCGTGGTGGCAAACCTATGGCACTCCAGATGTTCATGGACTACAATTCCCATCAGTTCCTGCCAGCATGGCCAATTGGCACTCCAGATGTTCACTGGGACCCATGGCACTCTCAGATGTTCATGGACTACAGATTCCCATCAGCCCCTGCCAGCATGGCCAATTGGCCATGCTGGCAGGGGCTGTAGGAAACAATCCATGGGCATCTGGAAGTACCATGGGAACCTACCACTACAAAAGGTAAGAAAATGTGGTGATTCACCAAAAATAATGTAAGCAGATCCTCATTAAAACAATGCTTTAAAAATACGCAACGTGGTGTGAAGGTAGAATATATGGGGAGGGCATTAATGAGACAAAGGAGTTGGTCCCAAAAGAAGTAGTAACTAGGGATGGACTATTCTACGTAGGGCTGTTCTGAAAAAGTGTTCGGAGACTTCAGTTGGTCCAAAATGCTGCAGCCAGGATGCTTGCTGACTGAAGTGAGTTGTATATCTATATAGTCTTTGTTTATCTACACTGGCTCCCAATTTGCTTTTGGCCACAATTCAATGAGCTGGTCTTAAGCCCTAGATGGTTTAAGACCAATAAAATGAAGGACTATCAACCAGAGGCGTAGCAAGGGGGGAAAGCGCCTGGTGCACTGGAGTGCGAGCCTACTGCCCGTCCAGCCCGGGCGCCCCTGGAATGCTCCCACAGGGGTGCGTGCCCAGTGTGTCCCCCTTCCTGGAGTTACACCTCTGCTATCAACCTACCTGATCATTTTGGTAATCTTTTGAGGTCTTGCTTTAGGTATCCTCTCTTACTGAGGTTAGATGAGTGGCGACATAGAAGAGGGCTTCTTGGTAGAGGCACCAAAGCTCTGAAATTCTCTCCCCAGAGAATATTATCTGTCCTCTTCTTTTGCTGTCTTCCGCCTTCGGTTGAAAGCTTTTTCTTTTGTTTGCATTCCTTCAATGATCCCTCCTTTCTAATAAATGTTTTTAATGTTTTGTTTGTGTTTCAGTGCTGTTTTGTATGTGTCTTAACTATGCGTCAGGTGTATTCTGTGGGGCAGGGGCAAATGTCTGTCACAGCAAAATTTCTTTTATGGATGTATTTTCCTGAGCCCCACTTTTAATTTCCATTCTCCTTATGCCAAGTGAAGTGACACCGCTTTAAGCACAACTTTAATTGTCTTCGCTGCCAGAGTGGGAGAGGTTTGCCAGTGAGCACAGCTTTGCCCCGAACATCTTCCCATGGCCCACTCCAGCCCCTTCACTCCCTTGCACTCCTGTGCACAACTCTCCTCTTCCCCCTTTTCTGATTTGTTATTACTTCAATTTTTCTTATTTATTATATTGATATACCAATATAAACAGAGAAGCACTGCAAAAATCACTGTCTTTTATTGCAGTGTGTGTGTGTGTGTGTGTGTGTGTGTGTGTGTGTGTGTGTGTGTGTGTGTGTGTGTGTGTGTGTGTGTGTGTGTGTGTGTGTGTGTGTGTGTGTGTGTGTGTGTGTGTGTGTGTGTGTGTGTGTGTGTGTGTGTGTGTGTGTGTGTGTGTGTGTGTGTGTGTGTGTGTGTGTGTGTGTGTGTAGAAGGGGAAGATATCAGTTGTAGAGTTTGGTTCAGAGAATTGCTTTGCCTTTTTCTTTGTGGGGGGGATATTATATCGCTATAACTGCAATCACGGATATATTGATGTAACAGCAATCTACTGAGTGTGATAAGCTCTGCGCTTTTAAGAGGGAAGTGATGGGCAGAGTTAAGAGAACCAGGAAATCAGAGGCACGTTGGACTTCAGCAAGCAGCTATGGGTCAGACAGTGAATGGCTCCTTCTGTGTAAACAGAGAAACACAAGGAGACCACACTACAGCCCCATGGCACAGTTAAAAGCACCAGGGTAAGCGTTCTGTGTATAATGGGCCTATATGTTGGGAGAGGGGGGTTGATTTTAATGGTTTTAAAACATAGTTTTATCATGTATGTTTTAGACTGTTGGTTTGCTTGGTAGCCCTTGTAGGGGCGAAAAGGTTGGATACCAATTCTGTAAATAAATGATAAAATAATCATGATATTCTATACTGAGACATTACTCCATGAATGCAACATACAGGAGGAAGAATGGAAAGCTGTGCTCAATCAGAACTGTCACCCTATGGAAATGTCCCACCTCCATGTTCACACACTTTGCAAGGAGGCAGAGCGGGCACAAACTTGCTGGCCCTAAATCCTGTCATTACACAATCACTGAGTGGTGTGCATGGGGCAAATATGCAGATGAGGTGCCCACACGTACACCCTCTGCCCATGATCAGCAGCACAGGTTTTGGAACACTGCATATCATCAGGAGAGGCTGCAAACTCGGGCATTTCTCTCCGTGCATTTCTCTCATGCAGATTGCTGGTATGTTATATGCTATATGCTTAAGCCTCCTTTCCCTCCCTGCACAGTGAATGAGCATGCAGGCAGGATGTGTGTATAAGGTAAGAGACAGTGGTGGGATCTGGTTGTTTACAAGCACCATTTTAACAACCGGTTCTGCCGAAGTGGTGCAAATCTGCTGAATCCCACCACTGGTTAGAGGACCTAAAAGTTGGAGTGGATGGCAGAGCGGGGGTGCTGCTCTTAACATTATATTGATTTTTCTTACAGCTGTAGAATGTGGGATGCCTGATGATGTTGAAAACGCAGACGTCCATTACATAACAGGAGCTGACAAGACTCAGTATCAAGACAAAATCCGCTACACCTGCCATGAGTATTATGCAGCGAAGAACAGCGGAAGTGGAGGTGCCTTACTCTCAAGCTGTACATAGCATCCATTCAGGATGCCAGAAAGCTATATTAGTTTATTCCAGGGATAGCCAACTTTGTTAAATGTGTGGGCACTGCCAAAACTTTGAAAACAAGCAGCTGGCACTGGCTAAAATGCCTGACTTGGGGGAGGGGGTGGGTCAGTCATAAAATGTTGGGAGGTTTCGAGCCAAGAATCTTTGAATGATCGAGGCAGGTATTTCCTAGTAGACACAAATGTGATGCTTCTGAGGTTCTTCTAGCGCCCTCCTACACTGAGGAGGCAGAGGAAAGCCAGGATTGGCTGTTTCATTTGGGCAAAAAGGGAGTAAGTACTGGTGGGTGAGTAGACCTGGAAACATTATAAGGTATGGATAGACCCTGATGAGAGCCAGTGTGATACAGTAGTTAAGAGCAGTGGGACTCTAATCTGGAGAACCAGATTTGATTCCCCACTCCTCCTTATCTCATGAACCAGATTTGTTTCTCCACTCTTACATTCCTCCTGGGTGACCTTGGGCTAGTCACAGTTCATTCAGAACTCTCAGGCTGATTCCGCATTGGCCAAAAACAGCGGTGTGAAAACGGTGTGAAAACAGTATAAACCCTTTTACACCGTTTTAAACTCTTTTACACGATTTTCAGACCGTTTTCACACTGCTGTTTTTGACCCATGCGGAATCAGCCTCAGACTCACCTACCTTCCAAGGTGTCTGTTGTGAGGAGAGGAAGAGAAAGGAGTTTGTAAGCTGCTTTGAGTCTCCTTTCAGAAGAGAAAGGTGGGGTATAAATCCAAACTCTTCTTCTTGATTACGAAAATAAAGAAGGAAGCTGCCATATGGTTCCATCTGAAATAAATGAAATGTTCTCATATGCTTCACCAAAGGCTTTTGGGAAATGCGCAGAGAAGAGGGCTTTTAACATTGTTTTAAGATGTCTGTCAGCATAAACTGAACAGGCCAGTTTTCCCCAGTGTGTTGGACCCAAAAACAGTCTAAAGCTTTTTAGGTCTGCAGTGCATATGATGTACTCCAAAGCTTGGAATGCATACACATGAAAAATATCCTGCAGGGATACAGACCTGTATATGGACTGGGGAAACACAATGGATTTTTTTTACCATGAACATTCTAAGTTTCGACCACAGTGTATTGCTTCCCTTGTGAAATCTCTGAAGATCTTGTTTGTCAAGGGTCTAGGGAATCTTGTGTGGCCTACTTTTTGTTGTATTTACTAGAATATCCCATGGTCCACCAGTGATTTTTGAATCGATATAATAATATCAAGGATGCACTTCTGCTTAAAAACATGCCTTGCTGGATTTGATCGAAGATTATCTAGTTCAGCATTCTTTGAGAGAATCCTAAACAGCCAATTATGTAGCCCACTACAAATTGGATTATGATTCTCTATTGAACTCCCTTCTGGCCCCTGGCCTGTTTGGATATACCATAGATTAAAACAAAACAAAACAGCAGTGAACTAATTACTGTACTTCTTTATTCCAAAGGGACTTATCAGTGTTCTGATGGTGGGCAATGGGTGGATGAAAATGGGAAAACAGAACTTCCTGTCTGCATCCCAGGTACAATACCCAAGATTGTTTTCTCTTCCTTTCTCCCTTTCTCCCCAAGCTGTACCTCTTTCTAAACATGCATATGAGTAATCTCTAGTTTCTGTTGTAAAATAGGGATCCTCATCACTGCATCTTTCTAGTTTAAAGAAGATCTCCACAGGATTTAAAAATTCCCTTTTCGTTTGCCAAGAAAGTTCAATAATTCATAATGATTAAAATACTAGTGTAAGCCTCAAGCCTCAGCATCTAACTGGTTTTAACCATGTTGGGACTTGAGCAACTCCAGAGATTCTCCATCCAGATATCTTGTTGGAGTGCCAATTGATCAGTCCTTTGGATGTCCTAGTTACTAACCATTTTGTTGATATACCCCCTTGTGGGTTGGACACCAGATGGGGCTACAGTGCCCTGGGGATGACTGAGCCACACCAAGAAGTACAGGCCCAAATGGGATCCAGGCCATCCCGGATCTCCCAGTAAACTAGTACCTGGTAGCCTTTATGTGATCCTAATCTACTCTGTCCTCAGTTTCAGTTGATAGCATCCTGTGATTCTTGCAGTTGGTAGGGCTGAGGATTAGAGTTGTAGAGGGTCTCCATAAGTTCTGAGAGCTTAAATGCCCCAGGCAGGTGTCCGTTGGCAGCATTGATATCTGGTGCTTTATATAAACCCAGTAACTGAGTTGGCCAAGACAGAGGGCGGGTAGAGATACCTATCCCTAAAGATATCACAGTATACACCCTTTTATTTTCAACCAGGTAGTAAATAGGTAGCCCAGGCTAGCTCAACCTTGTCAGACCTTGAAAACCATGCAGGGTCAGACCTGGCTAATATTTGGATGGGAAACCACCAAGGAAAAGCAGGGTTGCTACAGAGGAACAGGCAATGGGAGACCCCCCGCCCCTGCTCATCTGGTGCCTTTAAAATTCCATTAGGGGTGTACCTTTTTTAAAAAATAAAATTCATATCTGTGTATACTGGATCTGAATTTTGGGGGGATTCACAAAAATCCCCAAATCCCCATACCAATATGTTTCCCCCCCTTTTTTTTAGGAATCTGAGTAAATTTGGCTCTGCTATACCCTATGGGAAATCTTTCTAGGGCTCAGGGGCTGTTTTTTAAGGAAAAGGCACCAAATTTTCATCATAGCTGCTGGTGTCTCTCTTTATAAGAACCCCCAAGTTTGGGAGAAGTTGGTCCAGAGGATCCACTTTTACCGGCTCCCAAATAGAAGAAAATCAAAGGCCCATAAAATTGAACACCCTGACCCAATCTTTTCCAGACTTGGGGATAAGGAGAATCACCAGCAGCTATGCTGAAAAATGGCTCTGTCTGCCTTAAAAAACAGCCCCCCCCCCATCCTGGAAAGATTCCCCATGGGGTATAACAGAGAAGGAAGGGAGGGATTTATGCCAAATGTTTTCCCCCTTTAAAGGGGGTTTCTAGTGCTGTAGCAGGCGATCCCAAAATGATACCAGAAAAAAAGGTGATTTTTTTCAGCTTTTTGGGTTTGGGATTACCAGCTAGGGTTTAAAAAGGAATCCCCCCCCCCCCATTTGTCTGTACTCAGTTGCCTTAGTCAGCTTAAGTCAGCTGCAACTTGTTGGCACTTCATACAGACACACACACAGAGAGACACATACACAGAGCAAATATCAGTTGTTTGGGTTATTTGATCTGTTTTTCTGTGACTTGCACATTTACATTTTCCCCCCTTCCTTCTAGTTTGTGGAGTTCCTCGCACCCCCATCCAAAGTGCAGGAAGGATTTTTGGGGGCACAAGGGCTGAACAAGGAAACTTCCCTTGGCAAATCTTCTTTGAATACCCACGAGCTGGTGGGGCTCTCATTTCTGACCGTTGGGTACTTACCGCTGCTCACGTGCTGGAAGGAAACCAAAACCCAACCATATATGCTGGCCTGTTCTCAGTTGGCCAACATACCTTGCAAACTGCCAACCCACTAGTAGTGGATGAGGTGTTCATTCACCCTGGCTGGAAAGAAGCTACACAAGAAACTCGGACCGACTTTGATAATGACATTGCTCTGGTGAAGTTGAAGGAACCTGTGAAAATGGGTCCCACCATCTCAACTATCTGCTTGCCTGGTACATCCCCAGAATATGATCCTCCAGAGCATGAACTGGGCTACATAGCTGGATGGGGCAAAACAGCAGACAAAAGGAGAACTGTTTTCCTCATGAAAGCCCACATCCCGGTGGTGAACATGGAGCAGTGCCGAAGCGTGAAACCAGATTCTTCTCTGGATTCCTCAGCCTATAGATTTACAAACAATATGATTTGTGCTGGGAATGGGGAAAGTGACAGCTGTGCTGGGGACAGTGGGGGGGCTTTTGCCCTCCCTGACCCTCATGAGAAGACACGCTATTACGTTGCTGGTCTAGTTTCTTGGGGACCAAAATGTGGCACTTACGGCCTTTACACAAAGGTGGCCAACTATATGGAATGGATCACAGAGGTCATGAACAGGCAGCCCGTAGAAGAAGAATAGACCCAGACCCTCTTGGGGCATTGTCTTGGTCTTCCACAGGACCCACTGACTCTTGACAATGAGTTCAGTCTGTAATGCTAAAATGAGAGAATAAAACTGGAAGTGAAGGTCCCCAGCATTGCAAATGGCGTCATGCTGCCTGCTTTCTTCCATCCGCATCTAAGAACTTCCTGGTTGCTTCTTGGAGTGCTTTCCTGCCTATTTCTTTGTAGCAGCTTCATTTATTTTCTGACTTTGGAAACTCCCATATATCACCTACGTAACTGTCTGAGAAAAACAGCACTAATTGAATTATCTTTTATTACACAGTCAACTGACCTGTTTCAATAATACAATACAATCATTAAAACAAGTTGTTTATAATATTTGTAAACGTCTGGTTAACAGAATTCTTTCAGTATCCAGGATCTGGTCTCAATGGCTACATTAAGAAATAGTTATTCTTTCCATTATATGGTTCCCAGCAAGTAAAAGGACAATCAAAGGGGCCAGTTATGCTAGGCAAAAGTGCAGCAAATATTTAAACTCTTAACTCCTTTATACTAATTAGGAAAATCACAGTGTATGAGCTACAGCCTCTGTCATCCCTGTACCATGAGGAGAAACAACCATCATGGATTACATGGTGAAAGGTTTGCAACATGCTAATGTAAAAGCTCTCCTATATTTTTGGTACAGGAAAGATTAAAGCAAGAGCCAGCATGATGTAGTGGTTAAGGTGTCAGACTAAGATCTGGAAAGCCCTGGTTTGAATCCCCACTCTGCCATGGAAACGTGTTGGGTGGCCTTGGGCTAGTCATACTCTCAGCCTTGACATTAGAAAGTATTTGGGTGAGAGGCCTCCAAGGAATACCAGGGGTGTGACATAGAAGCAGGCAAATGGCAACTGTCTCTGAATGTCTCTTGCCTTGAAACCTCTACGAGGTCACCATAAGTCAGCTATGACTTGATGGCAACGCACAACATGCACACCATACTATCTTTGATTATATTTAACTCACACAGTGAATGAAGATGTTGGAAACCTTTTTCTTGCCACTGAGTAGACTTGAGACCGCCTGGATTTAAGACAAATGGTGGTTAATAAACCAACTTCAAACCAAGATTACAAATCACAATCTGTCAGATGCTAACTGACCATAGTTAGTAAAGTGGCCCCCAACTGGACTCTCACCCTAATTGTTGTTGGCTGAATTTGCATAAACTCTGAATTGAACCACTGCTGTGGTTCACTTGATCTGCAAGCAAGGTGCCTGTTTGGTTTTCCAAGTCAAATGGTGACACAGCTGCTGCTTCATTGACTGAGGTGGCAGGCCTTCAGTATCTTAACATTCTTTGTACAGTGTTAAACAACAAGGTTTCTAGTTTCTATGGTTTCTCAGAAAAACAGTGCTGAAAATAAAACAGCAGGAAAATTGTTGAAGATTCATTACACCATACGTTAATCCCCCTGTACACTTCCGTTTATGATCCAGTGATTCAACCCCAAACCTTCCATTTCTGATTCCCCTGTTTGCACCCACAGTCCTCCCTGCAATCCAAATCAGAAGGAAACCCCTTATTTTGTAGTTAGTGAGTTTGAAGATTCTGGCTGGTTGTCTTCACCTCTTGCCTCTAGGGCTACCAAATCCTGGATGAGAAATACCTGGAGATTTGAGGGTATGGACCCTGGGGAGGGTGTAAGGGTGCAATGCCATACCCTGGAAGGCAGCCATTATTTGCAGAGGATCAGATCTCTGTAGCCTGGAGATCAGTTCTAATTCCAGGAGATCTCCAGGTCCTTCTTGGAGATCTGCCAACCCAACTTTTTTACAGCAAGGGAAAACAATATGTACCTGCGGCAATTAAAGTGTTTAATGCCAAGGTATCCCAGCAACTTCTATACGGAGTCTTGCTTTGGCCCACCCACCCTAGCGGAGGAAGGGGGAGGGGAGGGAGGGGGAGGGGTGGCATGCAAGGGAAGGAGAGTAAGGGAGGGGAGGGAGTAAGGGGTGGCATGCAAGGGAGGGGGAGGGGCCCCGACATCTGGACATGGCCCACCCACCCTAGCGGAGGGAGGGGGAAGGAAGGGAGGGGGAGGGAGGGATGCCATGCAAGGGAAGGAGAGTAAGGGAGGGGAGGGAGTAAGGGGTGGCATGCAAGGGAGGGAGAGGGGCCCTGACATCTGGACATGGCCCACCCACCCTAGCGGAGGGAGGGGGAAAGAAGGAAGGAAGGAAGGAAGGAAGGAAGGAAGGAAGGAAGGAAGGAAGGAAGGAAGGAAGGAAGGAAGGAAGGAAGGGGGAGGGATGCCATGCAAGGGAATGGGAGTGATTGAGGGGAGGGAGTGAGGGGTGGCATGCAAGGGAGGGGAGGGGAGGTCTTCAAAACGATGTTTGCCAAATCCTAGTTGGGAAATTCCTGAGGATTTGGAGGTGAAGCTTGGAGAGGATTGGGTTTGGGGAGAGGAGAGGAGGGGCCTCAGCAGGGTATAATACTATTGTGTTCACCCTCCAAAGCAGACATTTTCTCCATGGAAACCAATCTTGTCAGTTAATTAGTCACGTAACTAAAACCACATACAAATCAGCAACAGGGCATCCATCTCTACTCCAAAGACTCGTGGAGGGGGGAGTTTTCACCAGTACTGTAAACAGAGCAGGCAGGATGGACATTCCCTCACTTCAGTGCAGAAAATTGTTCTGATCACCAAGGAATTTCCCAAAACCTGAAATCTGGGTTTTTGACATGGAGAAAGAATGTCATTGTCAGGGTTGGGCTGGAAAAGATGTTGACAATGGCATAGGCATGCATTTTCCTTAGCGTTTATTGTGTCCAGATGGGGAAAACCCAGCCTGCTTGGTAAAGACTTGAAGATTTTGATGCTGATGTTTAAACAGCTGTTGCCAGCATCCTGTGTGTTTTATACAGGCAGCATTTAGTATCTAAGGTCAAGAATTCCAGTTTCCGGTGTTTTGATTTTGCAAGACAGAATCTGGTAAATTTTGTCAACAATTATTCAATGCCTTGGTAATTTTATTTATTTTATTTATACTCCCACTTTTGTCCCTGATGGAATCCCAAAGCAGAGTACAATGTTCTTCCCTTCTCCATTCTCTCTCTCCTTTGCCTAATTTTATTTTCAAGGTTTGCAGATGCTGGAAGTATTATCACTGGACAATGCTCTGATGGGACAATCTCTGGATCTAAAATGAATAACAGTATGATGTGAATTTCTTCTCAGCACACATTTCAGAGGGTCCTTCATACTGCCTGTTTTCTCTGGGAAATGTTTGAAGGACAGGACTTTAGAAGTAACAAAGTATGAAGGGATAATAAATAACTAGTTTGCCTATTGCCAGTGTAACACTTTTGACTTCTGGGATGTTTGAATAAAAAGTTGCACAAAATGTTAAAACTAGACAGTTAGGAATATCTGGTCACATACCCAGAACCCTGGATCCATAACGAAGCAGAGCTTTTAAAATTTACAAAGATCAGTGAACCACCACAAAATTTAGTATATCAGACAAAGTTTATGTTGTGTGGACAAATACTTATTTAGCAGAGTTAATGCAATAATGATCCCCCCCCAACTCCTTCATTACTGGATTGTGTGACTGGCACTTGCCAAATCCCATCAGTTTACTATATCAAACAATGCAGTTACACTCACAATTTGGCAAGGTTAAACACTAGCTCCATGTTCAGGATTCAGTGACATAGTTATGCCCAAGTAGATGGTTCTGAAAGTATGAGGGAAGCTTGCCCATTTTTGAGCTTCCTGCTGTACCCATGCCTTTAACAGCTCCACTTTTTTTGTTCATTTTTTAAATTTACCAAACAAATGACAATGGGAGAAAATGAATTGACAACCAGTGTTTCAGAGGTGAAGTGGGGGTTCTCGAAAAGGTTCATTAAATGACTTGGCTGGGATATTATTTTAAACTCTTTTTTTCCTGAGGAACTATGAATACTAGAAACCTAAGTTTTATGATTTCTTATTCCTGACAGGAATGCTGACATGCAAGCAGCAATGGTTTTGTGCTTAGACATGAAGTCTCTTTCTTTGCCATGACAAACTTCACCAGGCTGCCATTAAATGCAGAAAAGCAAGTCAGCCATTCGTCAGATCAGCTGGCAGTCTCAAGTGACTCAAGTGACACCTTTGCTGGTGAGTACGCCAACTTTGGCTCATTCCCCGCAGCATGTTTACAAGTTGCAATTGTTATAAATGAACTCACTTTCCCTTTTTATAAATTGAAAACGAATTTATTTATAATGATTGCAATTCATTAGAAATATGCTGTGCGGAATGAGCCTTTGTCCTGCAGCCTGCCAAGGAGCAGAAATGTGCCTGTATGTATGCCCTGAATTATGAATCAAACCCCCCGCCCCCGCCATACAATTGGCTGTAGAAAAGAGATGCTTCTGAAAACTTTGCTACTTTCCTCAATGTAAACCACCTCTGCCTGAATTATTTAAAACCTTAGTAACATATCAAATTGGCTTATTAACCTAACCACAAGAAAATAAAACTCTTATTTTAGCTGGTCTAATTGGTCAGTCAGTAAACTACAGTTTTACTTGATGAAGTGGTACATGCAATTTTAATAGGTGAAGTAGACAGTTATTTTGATTCTGTGTATCACTATAACAGGGAATTGACAAAGAGAAAGAATTAAAAACACCTACTTTTTTTAAAAAGGAAAAATAATTTTCATTTATTATAGCACAAATAATTTTACATTTAGTTCAACATGTCAAAAAAAAAAAACCACCCCACACTGAGGTTGTGTTAAATGCAAATTTTATTTAAATGCATTATTTATTTAAGTCTTGAATTGGTTTGACATGACCCTGCCTCAAAGGGCTGTGCTCCCTGTTACCTCTTGGAAGGTTATATGACACCACAGAGCTGCAAGGGTCTTCAAACCCAATTCTGATTCACAATCCCTTTGATCCAGTCCAGATAGTTGACAACTTTGGTGTAAAAACCATACCCTTTGCCACACTCAAGGCCCCAGGAGACAATGCCAGTGGCCACCCAGCGCCCAGTATCTTGGTCGAGCACAACGTAGGCCCCCCCACTGTCTCCTTGACAGGTGTCTTTCCCTTCAATAGGAGAGCCTGCACAAAACATGTTGTCTGTGAAAACTGGATCCTTCCCATGGATTTTCTTCCCTCTTAGCCATTCCCGGCAGGATGCCTCGTTGCCCACCGGGATCATAGCATACTTCAGTGCAACAGAGAGATGTTGCTCTTCCACACCAAAGCCACTGGCATAGCCCACCCTCCCTTGACCATAGAAAGAGGTGGTTTGTGGATCTGGGAGACAGATGGGCAGGACATCGCGACCCAGAGTCACGGGGTCTCGTAGCTCAATGAGTGCAATGTCTCCATCAAAATTCTGTTCATCATCGGGGTTATAGTCTGGGTGCACAAAGAGCCTGCGGATGGGCTGGTTGCCCATCTTGTGGAGTTCGGTCACATTGATGTAACCCAAGAAGGCTTCCACTTTCTCAGCCATCTCTTCCAGACTCTTCCTCTCTTCAAGTTCAGATCGCCCCTTGGGGTACACGGTGTGGGCAGCTGTCAGAATCCAGCGGTCACCCAGCAATGCCCCTCCAGCTCGCCCGATTCCAGAGAGGACAGTCTTTGCTTGCCACGGGAAGTTGCCTGGCTTTGCTGAGCTACCGCCAACAATCCGCTGGATTTGCTCAACTGGATTATCTGGCTTTCCACACACTGCAAAAGAGGATGATGCTCAGAAAGGGAGACAGTACTAGGAAAGGTTGCTATTCCCCCTTCCCAAGACAAAACATTTTATTTTGTCTTCTTCCTCCTTCTGGGATTGTTTAATAGAATACATCTGAGGGCCAAAATACATGTCATGTGTAACACTTCAGGTTGCAAGTGTCCAATCCGACTCTCAGTCATATTTTCACTCAGAGATCAGCCTTTAAAATTCTCTCCATTGCTTCCCATGGCTCAAAATACTGAAAAGCAGAAGTAGGGGCTTCATCCTTCCCTCCTGCCCTGTTTTTGCCAGTGGAAACAGCTTCAGGGGGCTCTTTGCTCCTTCCTTATGCTCCATAACACAGACAACAGAACCAAAAAAAGAGGTAAACAGACCTCCTTGCCGCTGTTTCTGCTGGCAAAAAATGGCGTGGGAGGGAAAACTGAAGTTCCTCTTTTTCTCTTACAGCTGTGCAAAGTGACAGAGAAGTTCTTAGAAGTTAGTCCGAAAGTGAGCATGTGATCGAGAGTCAAATCAGTGAGTAGACTGATGTCATCCATAATATGTATTTTGGCCCTGAGTGGACCATATCAGACCCATCTCATGCAATTATTTTTTCTTCAGTTCCCAAAGAGGCTGCTTAGCTTAGCATTGCCCATTCTAATGGGCTGCAGGTCAGATGCCGAGCCCCCTTCAACCAAAGCTGCTGTTCAAAGGGAGATAGTTTCAGACTAGGCTCAGCAATCCTACTGTACCCGGAAGTCAGTTTGTTATGGACAGCCACAATCTCTCTACTTCCTGTTCTACAGCACCTCAAAGATCTGCTTCCCTCTGGCAATCCATCGCAGTAGAAAGTCACTAGACAGTTCTTCAGCTGGTTTCCTACTTCCTTTACATCTGTTACTTCCCACTCTGCCTCCTGATTAGTTATCTAACACTCTGATGAATCCTACAACACCCTTCAGTTTCCTTTCTAGGCTTTAGATGTCACCATTGACCACTATTTCAGTGGCCTGTCTGGCTTCTGGGACCTGTCCCTGAATACATTGAATACACTTGATAGCAAATTCAGGTTTGCTTGAGTGTAACAAGCAAATGCATCCTGTGGCTCAATAATGTTATGTATTTCTAAATATAGGGATATAGAAACACATACACATTGAAATATATAAGCTTATTCAATGTTAACTGATGTGAGACACTTGCTTTTCATGTCAGGGAAGGGGAATGTAGTCTAGTTAGTTGGAAAGTGGGTCTTGAAAAGCAGAGTAAAAGTTTAGAAGTGGACCTGGCTTCAAAATGCTTGAGAACCATGGCACTGGAGTACCTAATACACACTCCTTTAGAGGCTTTATGCACAGATATTTCACAGCCATTTGACTGAAGATCTTTTATAACCAGAGGACCAGAGACTGGATAAATCTCAGAATCACTGGAGTGCAAAGCATTTGGTCCACCATTCAACAACGGCAAGGACTCTGGAAGGCTTGATGAAAAATGGGGACTTGAAGACACAAGGACAGAAAGAGCTGCAAACACGCAGGCGAAGATTCACTATGACAAATGAACGTTGTGACAGTTAAAGGGCTGCACCAATTTTGTCTCCCGCCTTTGTCACCCTCCTGTTCTTGCGTGTTTCCTTTATCTGATATGACTTTCTGTTTTACTACTGAGGTTATTCCTAATTTGGAGGCCAGCATGAGAAAGGGGAGCAAAAACTGGGGTGGCCCATGAGCCCTGCTCACCTGGCAGACACACTGGGATGTCTTCATAATCATTATTATTCTTCCAGGAACCCTCAGCAGAGCAGGTATATTCTCCTGAAGGAAGAAACAAGAATAGTGGAGACAAAGAAGAAGGTTCAGAAGCTTTTATACCCCACTTTTCTCTACCTTAAGGAGTCTCTAAGCTGCTTGCAATCACAATTCCTCCTACCTCCCCAACAGGCACCTGAGGTAGGTGGGGCTGAGAGAATTCTGAGAGAACTGTGACTGGCCCAAGGTCACCCAGCAGGATTCATGTGGAGTGACAGGGAAACAAACCCAGTTCTCCAGATCAGAGAGTCTTCCAATCTTAACCACTGCACCACTACATCATACTAGCAGCCCAACCATCCAAGAAAACAAAGTTATTATCCCACATCCATGGTCCTCTCAGCACTGTGAGGTTCAGTTTCTACCCACAGAAAGGGCCACATTCTGCTGTGTACATCTTCAGTGCTGTGGCCAACATGGTAGTGAGTAGACTTCCCTGTTACTCTGGTAGAATCTTCTAGAACTGAGGTGGGGAACATCCGGCCTGCAGGCACAAAACCATTTAGTCTGGCCCTGCTTCGGCCCCCATTCAGATCACCCCTCTCCGCATTGTGGGGCTCATGTCCACACCAGCCCTGTCTGGATGCAGCCACAAAACTAAGGCAGGCAATCAGCGCTTCCGCCTGTGCCGTGCCCCATGGCCACCCATCCCTCCTGCACCCGGCCGCCACTAGCCTGCTCAAACCATAGAGGGGGGCAGGCAGTGAAAGGAGACTGGCACACATGGGAGCAGCCACCAGCCGCACTGCTGGGTCCTAAGAAGCCTCTGGGCATCCCTAACGACCCAGTGCCCTACTAGCTGCACTGCCTTGGGGCAAGGACAACTGGAGAGGCAGGAATCAGGACAGGACCGAGGTGGGGTCAAGTCCAAAAGAGCCAGAGGAAGGGAGAGAATCAGAAACCGGGTGGGGGCCAGGGGAGAGTGAGAGAGAAAAGGCCAGGAAGGGCAAAGGGGCAGGGCTCGAAATTCAATAAATCTAGGAGCTTTTTTGATAGCAACATAAATTTATAGTAAGTTAATCATAATAATAGAGAAAAGCAGTTCCAGCCATCACATTAAAGGTGAGTTAATTAAATGTTTGAAGAAATATAGCAGGCTAATTTTTAAGTTGATAATTTTGTATGGCCAGCGAATGATGTTACAAATAACCAAATGACCCTTGGCAGAAAAAAAGGTTCTCCACCCCTGTTCTTGAAAGGGGGGGGGGGGGAGAACTCAGTCACAATAATGCAGGAGCCTCAAAGGCTGAGCTGAAAACTGTAAAATCTGTAACAAAGTGATTATATTTATTGTGTAATGTACACAAAAACATTTGTTAAAAACACAAAGCCTGAAATACAGGTTACACCTTAAAAAATGGGCACAAACTGTTACACAAATCTCAAACACTGTTGATGAAGGTACAATCATGAAATAAGTATAAGTATAATTACGCTTTATCACCACTTGGTGTTACCTCTGGAAACACTGCTAATTAGATACCATTTTTAGCATAAGCCAATTTCAACAGTGAAAGACCCATGGTGTGTATAATAGGCAACATCAGGCTGCACGGGATATAAGCATTTTTCATTTTCAGATAAAAATACCTGTAAGGTGTATTTCCGGTTGTGCTTGAATGATCTTGTTTGAATGTGTGACCACTAAGGAAAGCTGAAATACATGTGGTCCCTTACTGATTACTTGAATGATTGTATCATGAACTGTGTTTGAGATTTGTTCATTATCATTTTTAAGGTGTAGTCCATATTTCAGTCCTTGCATTTTTAACAAATGTTTTTTGTTTACCGTATGCAGTGGAACCTCGGTTTTTGTCGATAATCCATCTGGGAAACCTCGGCGAAATCTGAAACCGACGAAAACCAAGGCAACACACTGGAAAGCAATGGAACTGCACGGGTCGCCATTTGTTATCGCAAAATTAGCATGCGTGCGCCGACGAAATCCAATGAAAACTGAAGCAAACAATGAAAACAGACATAATTTTCGGGGAAAGAATTGACGAAAACCAAAACCGACGAAAACCAATGACAACGAAAACTGAGGTTCCACCGTACAATAAATTATTTCATTATAAATTTCACATCTTTCACAAAGGACCAAAGTTATGGGGAATGTAAGGAGAATTCCGTGCAGAGAGTTGGAAGTAGGACTTGGTAAGAATGGGGCTAAAGAAGGATAGTTCTTGTTGGGCCAGGACTCACCTGTCCCATTACTAGTGACCATTTGATAGTAGGGTTCATTGCAACGGTATCTGACAACTGACTGGTAGATGTTAATCCCTGAAGTAGATATGTACTTGATGTCCCCATTGGTCAGAAGTTTAGGATCACCGCAGTTCACAACTATGAGAGAAAAAAAGTTATGGTAATAGTAGGGAAATGAAAAAAACTCTTTCATGAATTCTTTGGGAATGTTTCCAGGGGTTAAAGGGCACCGCAATACTCCTTCCCACTACAAGCCCCGCTAAAAGTTGCCTGTCTCTCCCTTGGAGATAAAGAAAACATCCTCCTTCTGGCTAATGAACAGGGAAACAGTTTCATGATGTTTCTGAAGTCACCAACTCCAGCTCTGCCACCAATTTGCTGAGATTAATGAGTGGCCAGAACCTTCCTCCCAGGGCCAGGGGTAAATGACCAAGACACAACACAATGCTGAAAATATGAAATGGGCAATTACTAGGCTCTAACCCTGACAAGATTTTTAAAATGAAAACGAGTCTCAGAAACGGAAGTGGAGAACAAGAAAAGCGGGAGGGGTGACTTACACTTCCCTGGCAACCAGTGGGGGTTAGGAGTGGGCCACACAGGGTGTGTTTGAAGTCACTGACATCATTATATTGGGATACAACCACACGTGACAATGGGTAGCTCTGGGGATTCTGGAAATCACCAGAAACTTTATGGTAAAATCACACAATTTCTGGCAATTCCTAGAGCTACCCATCATCACTTCTGGGGTCAGTAGTGTTTTTATTTTTCTTCTGCTACTACTGGGCACAGCGACGGGCAACCGGGATAACCAGTGGGAGATATCCTACCATTGTGGGAAGCCCAGCAACCCTACCTCCCCCAACCTCACCTGCTGCTTGTATGCTGAGAGAGGAAAATTTAACACTTTCTTCCCCTATAATTTTCTTGCTGGAAAAAAACACAACCAATTTGCTGTTACCTCTACAGAGGAAAACTTAAATATTTTTGTAGGTGTAAAAGTAGCTTGGGAAGGGATGGGTTTTTCCAGGAAGAAAATAGTAGGGCAGAAAAGGTTCAATATACTCCCCAAGCATGCTCACTCCTGTTCTTTGTAGGTAAAGCTATCTTGGAAGCTGCATTTGCAAATAATTTTTTTAAAATAAACAGTAGAAAAGTAAGCATGCAGCTGAGCCCTCAGAGGACATCATAACCCAGGGAAACCCCTCCCCCCAGCCTGATATCCCAGGATGGTTCACTGCATGGGGCCATGGAGCACAGATCCAAATGTTTCCATCTCTAGCCATTGGAACTTCTCCCAGAACAATAGTCACAAATTAAACTAGGCACTGGATAAAGATCAGTTCCTCAAACCAACAAAAAGCATTGTGGCACCAGAGGCAGCAAAACCAGGAAGTTCCAAAAGTCTCTCTCTCATACATACCAAAGGAGTAAATAAGTGCATTAAGTGGCATAGCATAGGGGTGGGGTGGGGGAGCTAGAGCCTGGGGCGCCACTTCCTAGGGTCATGTTACGGGTGTACTGGAGGGCTATTCCCCCTCACAACTGCATGCTTCCCCTGGACCCTCCCCATGGAGCTCAGGGTGGGGCGCAGTTGAATGCCAGTCAGCTGGGCTCACCTCACCCCCAAACTCCACATGGAGCTTGGGCATGGGCCTGTTTGATGCTGACCTTAGTTTGCCCAGGTCCAGCATTAACTGTGGGCTTCGAGCCTGCCGTTTAAAGCTCAACCCAAGCCTCGCTGAAGCCAGGTCCTAACTGAGCAGCTGGCTGACCGGCTCTAGCTTTATACTCTTGGCTCCGCCCAGAACTGGACCACCCCGCTGCTCAGTTTGCAGGCTCAATTTAAAGCTGGACCCAAGTGAGCTTAGGCCAGCATCAAACGGGCCATGCAGCTCCCAAACTCCATGTGGAATTCAAGGATGGGAGAAGCTCCACAGGGAGTTCAGGGGCAGCACGCAGTTGCGAGCTGTCAGGGGGCAGCTGTGGGGGGAGCAACACCCAGGGTGAGCCCCAGGTGCCGTTTTACTCAGGTACACCCTAAGTGCATTCAGTCATTGACAGTGGTCCACCCTTTGGAGGTGGAAAGTGTCATCAAGTTGCAGTTGACTTACAGCAACCTTGTGGAGTTTTCTAGGCAAGAGAGGGTCAGTGGATATTTTGCCATTGCCAGCCTCTGCACAACCATCCAAGTTAGGGTGGTGACCTTTTTAAGGTATTAAAAATCAGCTTCTTGGGGCCTCTCCCTCAATCTGTGTCATGGTAGAACCATCCCTTCTTGGGTCTCACTGCAAACTGTAACAGCAGCAACTCACTTTGACACCGGGGCATAGAACGGTGCCAGGTCCCGTCAGCTTCGCAGACAGCAGTGAAAGTGGGCAGCTGTTTGTCTCCCTACCCAAAACAGAAGATTTGAGAATTAGACCATGCTCCATTCTTGCTGAATCCCTTTGCTGCAAAATCAGGGTCTGCTTCTCCCAAATTCAGATTTGCTTCAGCCTGTTGCATATTGTAAAGGGCCTCTCTTTTATTTAACTTCTCTTATCTTCTTTAAGCTTTTCTTTCTTTCTTTTTAGAAACAGTAAAAGCCAGATTTCACATCCAAGGAGGTAACAAGATGACTCAAACATACATAAGTCATACGTCAAGCCTGCACTGAAAACTATTAAACAAATTCTCTCTCTCTCTCTCTCTCTCTCTCTCTCTCTCTCTCTCTCTCTCTCTCTCTCTCTCTCTCTCACACTCTCTCTCTCTCTCTCTCTCTCTCTCTCTCTCTCTCTCTCTCTCTCTCTCTCTCTCTCTATCTATCTATCTATCTATCTATCTATCTATCTATCTATCTATCTATCTATCTATCTATCTATCTATCTATCTATCTATCTATCTATCTATCTAAAAAATTAACCAGGTCTGGTTGTTGTGGGTTTTCCAGGCTGTGTGGCTGGGGTCTGGTAGTATTTGCTCCTAACATTTTGTCCGCATCTATGGCTGGCATCTTCAGAGATAGACAAAACATTAGGAGCTCTAACATTAGGAACTACCAGTCCACAGTTACATAGCCCCCAAAACCCACAACAGTCAGTTGATTCAAGCCATGAAGGCCAACAATACAATGAACTAGGTCAGTTTAAAAAATGTTTTACTGGCGATTGCATTACACAAGTTTTCAAACAAATAAAAGAAAGCCATTTGGCTTGAAAAAACTCTGTGTTTACTCAATCCCTTGGGTAAATGAATTTGATGAGTTGGTTTTTCCACAAACACCCAGTTCTGCAGCTGTAAATCCTGAGAAGATATGGTTTTCCAGCATCATACAAGCACTACAAGCACAGACAAGCAGCTGCAAATCCTGAGAAGATATGGTTTTCCAGCATAATACAAGCATTTGCCAAAAAATGACTAAGCTGTGGCTGCCGAAAGTCTAGAAAGATAATCAAAAGTACTGCCCCGGGTGTCAGAACAATAAAATGTGTGAGTCTTCCTATTTCCATCAAAAACAAAATATTACAGTTGCCACATATGCTAAACTGAATCAGAACCTTGATCTACCAAGGTTAGCAATGTCTGTTCTGATGGGGCGGGGGTCTCCAGGGCTCAGGTGCGGGGGGGGTCTTTCACATCACCTATTTTTAACTGGAGATGCCAGGAGCTGAACCTGTCACCTTCTGTAATGCCGAGCAGATGCTGTACCACTGAGCCATAGTTCCTCCTTGGTTTGATGTCTTGGGTGCTGGATTGCCCTAACTCTTTTTTGTGGGGAGAATTGTTACTCAGATGTGAGGAAAAGTCACTTTGCAGTTGTGGCTGTCATTGAGAATGTTACAGCGCCAAGTCCTGACATGCAAATCAAATTCCAGACATGAGCCCTGGGGCAGATTAAGCTGTTGCTTATCTTATGCCATACTTTCACTTTCCACTACTTCTTCATTGGTAACTGGCCAACTCAAAAACATTGTGCAACCTCCGCATCTTGAGCTGCCTTGAATCAGATCCTCCAGCACAGCCTTTGAGGCAGAGATTTTGTTAAAGACATCTAAAATCTCTTTCATGCCCTGACATGTTTTACTTCGTTCCTGTGAGAAAGACAAAGGATTGCAGTAAAATATTTGGGAAGGGGAGAGGTATTTAGGAAGGCAAGGATTAAAACAAAATGTAGGACTGGTTCTCCAGACAAGCCACCAAGTGATTTTCAAGGTGTTAACATTCTGTGGGGGCCCAGCTTACTCCCAGCTGCTAGTGGCATAAGTATATGACTGGCACCCCTTCTTGGGCAAGAGCCACCACTGGCTACATAGAAACCTGGCTTGGTTTATATGTACCTAGTGGTAGCATGGGCCCATGAGGGAATGGGTTAAGGTAGCCAGCCCAGCATTGGCACCCAGAGGAGTTTTAGTGGGCAGGAGACACGAAATTACCATTGTGTGAAACCAGAAGTGATGTCTTATGTTGGTGTGATGCTCTAGGATTTCCCTAAACTCTATAGTAAAAACCATAAAGTTTGGGGGAAATCTTAGAGCTTTGCACCAACATGATGTCACTTCCAGGTTTGGACATGAAGTGATGCAGTGCTGGCAGCTTCCCCCCGCCCCCCCTACACACACACTGTACCAATAAACATCAGGGAACTGAGTGTCTCCCACCAATACAGAAGATCTGGAAATCCTATGATAGGTTTACCTTGCTTAAGGAAACAAAATACTTTGAAGTGGCTATGATAAAAATGGTCCTTGAGGAAGCTCACCAGACCAAAAAAAAAAAGCACACAGAAGCCAAACCAACAGGCCTCACCTCCATCAGTTTATAACCCTTCTGGCAGCTGACAATGAAGTAGTCCTGGAACTGATAGATAGGCTGAGGGTTTTTGATGATGGTGAACTTGTCATTCGGCACGGGCTGTGGGCAACGGATCCCTGTTGGGGTCAAAGCAAGAATGAAGCAAGAATTGGCAGATGGCTGGATATCATCTATCAGAGTATGCCAGTTGGGGAGACATTACTTTCTGAGCTGTACCGGATCTTCCATCCACGGCCGAACCCTGACTCGTCTGTGAGGAAAAGAAGGTTCACTGAAGAGCTGTTGGTTTCAATGCTGTCTGGGGTGACTGTGCCACAAAACTCGCCAATCTCTGTGCCCCCAGCCTGGATCTGGTGAGCAGAAAACATTTCACTTTCATATCTTTCATTTTATCAGTCAGACCAACATACCTCCATGCCCAGAGGCAGCAAATCTTGGAATCCCAGTCCTAGGATACAGCATCGTGGTAGGCCTTGACCTCTACGCCCTGCTTATTTGGCTTTCCATGGCAACTGGTTGGCTGCTTTGTGAGGCAGGACACTGAACAAGGTGGTTTCCTGGTCTGATACAGTACAGAGCCTTTCTTATGCCTCTACCTGCTTAATTTCTCTGGTATCCCTAAAGAGACAAGCAGGAGGCAAATCTTCCACTTTTGGGCACAGAAGTGATGCCTGCAGTTTCCCGAATGCAGTGTCCTGCACTTAGTACTCTAAAAACCTCATGTGTAGTGCTTGATTTGGATTGGGTCAGTGATATATTGGGGATGGGGGTAGGAGTGGTTAAGTCTCTCTTCTGTGCCATTTCCCTGATCAGAAATAGCACCAGAGAGCTGCTGTATGCCCCTCTGCGGGGGAAGGAACTGATAGATACCAGAGGCGTAGCTCCAAGGGGATAAGGTGTGGGCGCGACGCACCAGGCGCACACCCCTGTGGGGTGTGCCAAGGGCATTCCAGGGGTGTGGCATGGCATTCCAGAGTGGGGGCGTTCCGGGGCAGGGGTGTTCCAGGGCGGGATGGGGCGGAGGACGCACCGGTGCACTGGGCGCTTTCCCCCCTTGCTACGCCTCTGGTAGATACACAAAGGAAACAACCCTCTTAAGAACAAAGGTACAAGAATGTACTTAAAAGAAGTGAGAAATTCAGATCTTCATGCTCAGCAATATACACATCTGAGTCGGAAATACTGGTGATTTCAAAACAGGTGCTTGCTAACTACCTGTCATCATATTTGTATGCCTGTTATAAAAATTACCAATTTGCACTCTGTTTTAATTTCTCACTCCCTCAAGTAAGTTCTTTACTTCTGTTCTTTCCTTTGGGGACACATATAGGGGCTCCTATTAGCATCTGTTGAGACCAGTGGGACATCATAATTTGGTGTCCCTAATTCTGTATGGCCCAGGACATCCTGATCTCATCAGTTCTCCAAAGCCAAACTGATTATCGGTACTGGTTATTATTTGAAGGGGAGACCACCATAGACTTACAGGGTCACTATGCAGAGGCAGGAAACGGCAAATCATCTCTGAATGTCTCAGTTGCGACTTGATGGTGCTTTTCCCCACCTAGTCTTTGTGAGATTCAAACACATTTTCTTAACTCATGTTTTACTGGACGATTAAAACATTAACATACTGGCATGTGTAAATGTGCCAGCACAGACCAGCAAACAGAACGTTCATATCCTCTCAAAAATACAGATGGGATAAATGATAACATAGGCTTAGATATTCCCTACGCAGCATTCCTATGGAAGGCTCTGCATCCTTTAGTCCTCCTACACGCTGGGAACAAGACACTGCTGTAGGTAAACCAAGGACACCTGTGGCTTCCTTCTTTTCTCCCTGACAATCCACTGCAGGGAAATGGGGTGAGCAAAACCTTCCTGGCCTGGAAAAAATGTGCAATACCTTCAGCTGGTCATAAGGGCAGCGGACTTGCTGATGGTCCTCTATTTCAAAGGGTGCCAGGAATTTGAGTGTGATAGCCAACCCCCTCTCCACCTGTATGCTGTAGTTACACTGCAGGCCAGATGGGTATGGCCGAGGGTATCCGGGGCTTGACACGTATCCAGAGAGCTCTGTGAACAGCTCATTGCTGCATTCCACTGGAAGACAAGAAACCATGAGAAGGTTTAGTGAAAGCTGGGTGCATTTGGGGAGGAGCTGTGGCCAGAGGCGTAGCAAGGGGGGAAAGCGCCCGGTACACAGTGTGTCCTCCCCTGTGCCCTGGAACGTTTTTATCACTCCTCTTGAAAGACATATTTCCTTTTGCCCAGCCAGGATCTACTGTCTGTCATCTCAGTCTCAGCTGTCTGAGCTTCCAAATTCTCAGTACTCATTCTCTCACCTTTACAGGAATGCTGGTCACTCTGGAGACGGTAGCCCGGATGGCAGGAGCAGAAATAACCCCCTATGTAGTTGTGGCAGAAGTGCTGGCATCTTAGCTTCTGCTCGTCTTCAATCTTGTTTCCTTGGGCACACTCGTCCTGATCTAGGAAGTTCAGAAATCCAGAGATGGGTAGAGGTTACAACCAGTGGTCGGATCCAAAAATTTTAGTAACGGGTTCCCATGGTGGTGGGATTCAAACTGCGGTGTAGCACCAATGGGGCTAGGTGGGGCATGATGGGGGCATGGCCGGGCATTCTGGGGGCAGGGCATTCCTGGGCGGGGCTATGGCAAGGACGCAGCTGCTACACCGGTCCTTGGGCGGGAAACGAATGTACGCAGGCGCAGGCTGCCATGCATGCTGGTGCACCTCCTGCTAGACTGCTTCAAGTTCTGCGTGCTACTGCTGAGAGGAGGGGCGTAACTAAGGCAAAAATCACGTGGCAAAATCACCAATTAGTAACCCCCTCTCGGCACACACAAATAATTAGTAACCTACTCTCAGGAACCAGTGAGAACCTGCTGGATCCCACCTCTGGTTACAACCAGTGGTGGGATCCAGCAGATTCACACCACTTTGGCAGAACTGGTTGTTAAAATGGTGCTTGTAAACAACCAGTTGTTAAATTATTTGAATCCCACCACTGGAACTGGTTGTTAAATTATTTGAATCCCACCACATCTGAACCAGGCTTAAAGGCAATTTGTGCAAATTGTAGTCTCCTGTGTGTTCAGTATACTTTTCCTTTGGGTCGGATTCTCAGTTATACACCCGTTTCTCCCTCTCCAGAACTCAACCCGCTTCAGACCAGACTCTCTGCGGTTTCTGAAACTGGTTAAAGTACCTTTTGTCACCTTCCACAGGGAAAGCGAAGGAATCGGCATGGTGCATCTTTCTTTGAGTTTTCCCACTCTTCGCCTCCTTCCTCCACCCATAAAGCAGCAGTTCCACCCATTCCTCTGATTGGCATTTCAGGAAAAGCAGTAGGGCTTCTTCTTCTTTATTTAAATAATATAGGTCTATCACAGGAGTGATAGAAACCCCCCCCCCCCCAGAAAAGGCAGCAGACAACCTCCCTCATTGAAGGTTGCAGAAACAGCAAGGAAGTGTGAGGAGGAGGGTGGACAAAAATGGCAGCTCTGCTGAAATACGAAATATGAAAAATGTAGGGAAACCCCACTATAGAGCAAACGTGCTTGGGACAAATGACCTGTAATTCCAGCAGATCTCTAGGCCTCACCTGGAGGTTGGTAATCCTAAAGGCTAGCCTCTGACCATCAAAACAAGACACCAGTGCATCTTGATTCCAGCATAAAGTTGGGTTGCCAGTTCCAGGTTGGAGAGTACCTGGAAAGTTTGGGGGTGGAACCTGAGGAGGGTGGGGTTTGGGAAGGGACATCAATTGGGTATACAGTCCACCTCCCAAAGCAGCCATTTTCTCCAGGTGAACTGATACCTGTTGCCTGGAGATCAGTTTTCATCCCAGGAGGTCTCCAGCCACCATTTGGAGGTTGACAACTCTAATCCTAAATTATCCTAAATCAGAGCTCACTTCTTTTAGATGGCCAGGAATGTAACTATAGATTCAAATTCAGTTGCCCTTCAACAGACCAGCCTCATTCTCAGGGGATTTGCTTTTGAGAGTCAACGTTCCCTTTGTCAAGAATGTTAACTGTTGGTCTTTATGGTGTCACCGGACTTCAGTTTGATTTGGCTGCGACAGATTAACACGGTCAGATACCTATCAGGAATTTTAATCCTAGGACAGGAGATCTAGGCTCCAAAGAGTCCCAGCTGCTACTTTTGCCTGTAGATGTTGTGTATTTCAAACGCATGCTGTGTTTAGATTTGACAGCTCTGGCTTGGGAGTTTTCCTGGAGATTTGGGGATGGTACCTGGGGAGGGTGGAACTTGGAAAGGAGAGAGAGCTCAGTGAGACATGACACCAGACAGCCACCCTCCAAAACAGCTGTTTCTTCCAAGGGAACTGATTTCTGTGATCTGGAGAAGAGTTGTAATTTTTGGAGAATTCAAGGCCATGCTTGGAAGCTGACAACTTTAGCATGTTTTACGTTGGGGATGGCACATGGCATCCCCGAAAGTCTTAGCAGTAATATCCATCCCAGAGTAAATCTTTCAATCAGGAGCAGAGGTATATCTACAGAAAATTGCACCCAGGGCAAGAACTGAAATTGCATTCCCCCCCATCCACAATCCAACAGGTCTTCCTCATCTTGGAACCAACTCTCCAGAGGCCAGGTCTACCATTAATTTCATTCACGAGTAACCAAATCTCCAGAGGGCTGTATACCCGTCATTAAGGAGTGTTGGTAGATCTGGCTCTTCAGAAGGCCAGGCCTATCCATTACTTTCAATCACGGGTAACCAGATTTCCTGAGGACTGGTCTACCCACTCGTCAGAACAGTGGGTAGATCTGGCCTCCAAATGGATGCATTTTTACCCAGTATTTTCACTTGCTGGGAACCAACTTTCCAGAGGGCTGGTCTACCAAGTGTTAAGAAGAATTGGTAGGCCTGTCTATCCATTAATGACAGGTAGACCAACCCTCTGAGCAGCAGCAGCTTCCTACTTTACCAAGTGGCCGGCCTGGGTGCCCTTAGTGCCCAGGACTCACATCCTGGCTTGCCCCACCCTAAATACATGAGTAGTCAGAAGGCAAACTCAGAGCTGGAACTCATATAGAATCATGGAGATGAACTCTTCGATGTGTCATTCACATTCCTGACATCCTCTAAAAGTAAACTCTCATGGTTATAAACGTAATGCTTGCTTTCAATGTTTTTCCCCCAAAAAATGCCTTAACTATCAGAAATTTGGGAAAGGCAGTTTAAAACATGCTGTTTTGCTGAAAGAAGGTTTGATATATTGTATTAATTGCCTCTGTTTATGGCTAATACAAAGAGCTTGGATATTTTTGCATTAAATCTTATTCCCAGTTGCACATCAGAAGCAAAACCGTGAAAATGTTCCAAACAGGAAGCTTTAAGACTGGAAAATATTCTAATCCAGAAACCTTCAGCTAAAGTAAAAGAGCTAATTAAGAGTTGTCGGAGGGCGAATCCCCACTGGGAAAATAAACCTTGTCGTCCGCATCCCCGTCCCCCGGTTCCATAAGGTACAGCACTTTTTCATCCCGGTCTCTGCCTCCCCACCGCAGCATTGAGTGGGTCAAAATTAATCCCAGGATCAAAAACTGTAACTATTTCCATGAGCCCACAATCTGCTCTGCGGCTCTTTCCGATTGGCTGTTGTGTTGGGGCGGGAACACGATCCCACAGCCCCTCCCCTCTGCTTGAGGAAGTTTTTTTTAAAAAAATCTGTCTGCGCAGCTTCGTAGAAACAGAGGAAGTTCTATTTTTAAACTTTTTGCCTGTGCAGCTTCGTTGGTACGCACACTCTGCACTAGCTCTCCTTCTCTTAGCAAGTTCAAGCCTAAGAAGGCATGACCAGCACAACCCCCCTCCCCCGTTCGCGTGCTCTGTGCCCACCTCACTGCATTTTGATTGGTGCATGCCTCCTAGGGCAGGAAAAATACTGTGTGTTTTTCTGCTGCCTCTCCACCGATGTGGCCTCGGCCTGCATTCTTCAAAAAGGTTCTTGCCGGTTTTTGAAAAACGCAGGATGTGGGGGAGAGCACACGCCAGAGCCGGGATGGAGCCGAGTTGGGCACTGAAGCCATGGGGGCTCCTTGCCCAAATGGGGACTTTTACTGTGAGTAAAAGTATCACGTATCACGCGATAAATTGACCATGGGGAATCACCCTGAATGGGGTTATGAGAGACACCATGTAGGTGCACAGCAACTGAGTACTTGGTAGCACCTGGTGCATGCATGGCATGATGATATCACTGCGTGGTGCTGTGTTCAATCAGCCACTCACAGTCTGCTTACTGCCATGATGCTGTGGCATGGCTTGGTAGCACAATACTTCTCAATTCCCGCTGGCAAGAGCTTCCTTTTTCCTTCCCTCCTCACTGGCTGTTCCCCACCCCCCTTTGCTGGCTGTTGACTACATCTTATGGTTTCTTCCTTTTTTCACTTTTGCAAATTTAACTTCCAAGATACCTTCATCAAGAAGGAGAGCAAAGTGTGTGTGCAGGGGAAACTTTAAACTGTTCCTCTCTTGCTGTTATCTTGCTGGAAAAGCCATATCTGAACTCCCCCAGAGAAAGTCCAGACACTGCAGTTTTTGGGGGGTGGGTGGGTGGGGAATAGCAGCCTGGCGGTGGCTTTTTCTAATGAGAAGTTGGCACAGGAGGAAATGATTCAAGTTCCCCTCTCTCTTTGCACTGTTCTAGTTAAAGCAATCCTAGCGGATACATTAGCAAAAGTGAAGTAATAAAAATCCTTTACCATAAACATGGAAGGAATTGCAAAAATAGTATTTGAGTCCCTTAGAATGGAAATTGTTGCTCCAAAAAAAAAAAAAATTCCTCGCAGTCCAGATGAGAACAGCTAATGGTTTGGGCCCCTTCTCTCAGCAACAGATCTTTGACCTTTGCTTAAAGTTTGTCAGTCCTGGCATGATGCTTGTGTTCAAAGAGGAGCAAAGCTGGTCAGTTCTCTCAGCATCATTCAGGATACTGGTCAGAGTCGGGGATGGGACCACATGAAATTTCAACACATCAATCAGCATCCCAGCCCAGAATTCTGCTGCACAACTCAGGTTCCCCAGTTAGGCCTTTGTTGATAGGCTCGTATTATTGTGTTAGAACAGTATGTTTCTTTCACAGGGTGTGGAAATCAGATATTTACCCACAGCTTGATAATAAGCCAGGAAGCCCTTGTAGAAGACAAGCTCGCCATTTTCTTCATTGGAGAAGTCGGAGTGGAACGAGAGCCGCATTCGGTTCCCCTGAGATACCAGCTCCCTCCTTCCAGGGTGGTTACCAGTGGCTGAGTCCACCTGGCCACAGAACCGGCCCAAGTCTCTCTTGTCTGCTGTGATCTGGAAGAGTCCAGTTTGAGGGGTAAAGACAGGAGGAGGAAGAACAAGAACATTTGAATTTCACATGACAGAATCATACAACCAGGTCTATAGACAGAACAGGATTTTGGCTAAACATTTCTCAACCAAATCTATGTCCGTTTGAAGGGGTGAAGAAGAAAGTCACATGGACAATTGCTTTGGAAAGGGAGGTGAATGTAAAAATCAGTTTGTGCTGTGGTCTGCTGGTTTGCTGTTCAAAGTGGGGGAAAGGGAAATTGTTATTTGGGTTGCTTCCATGTGGCAATGGGCCTCTCACTGCTACCGCAAATGCAAAGGCATTCATAAGGGCAATAGATACCCACCTGCTAGTTTGCCCAGACCCCCACAGGGACCACCCCCACCTCAGCCCATAGCTTTCAGGTGCGAGGGGTTCTACTTGGTAAGAGATATTTCACAAAACACATAGGGATATATTGATTTTCTTTAATACCCCTCAAGTAAAGTAAGAAAGAAATAGCTGCTGTGAGCAGGATTGGGAAAGATCCAGACCTTCCCATCCAGATGGCTGCATATTTTGGAATGCTGGCATCAAAGTTGGAGAATAGCCAGAAGGCATAAGAGAATGCCGATATACTGCATGACAACATGAAAAGAACTCACTCTCCATTCTCACCTTTGCCTGACTAAACACTATGGCTGATTCCACATGGGCCAAAAACAGCGGTGTGAAAACGGTGTGAAAACAGTATAAACCCTTTTACACCGTTTCAAATCCCTTTACACCATTTTCACACAGTTTTCACACTGCTGTTTTTGACCCATGTGGAATCAGCCTAAGTGTGGAATGACCTCTTGGTTGTGTCTAAAGTAGATCTTGGGCATGACGTGGCGTGGCGTGGCGTGGCGTGGCGGCGGGAGACAAAGCAGGTAATGAAGTAGATAATGCATAATATGGAAGAGGGTAATGAACATCTTGACCTGGTCAATATGGAAGGCCTCAGAAGCTAAGCAGGGTCAGCCCTGGTCAGTATTTTGATGGAAGGCCACCAAGAAATACTAGGGCCGCTACGCTGAGGCAGGCAAGGGCAAACCATCCCTCAAGGTCTCTTGCCTTGAAAACTCCATGGGCAATTCGACAGCACTTTCCATCCCCACCAGTGCAGATAAGGAAGAGGGTAATACATTATGAAGAAGGAAGGAAGTAATACATTATGAAAAAGGAAGAGAGTAATGCAGTAAGGAAGAGGATAATGGTATCCATTCAGCAGAATGCCTCAATGTTGTAAATAAGATATTGTAAATAAAGCAAAGTTTTGGAACGCATGCCCATGTAAAATCCAGAGACACCCTTTGGCTTTGGGTGTGGCAATCCCTTCCCAAAACTCACCGCACCCCCATCCCTTTTTATGCACACACCTTGACATAGTCGTACATACAAGCCTCGGATGGCTCCAAATCGAACTCCCAGAAGGTCAACTTGACTCTGAAGCCCTTGGGCACGGCAATGTCCCAGGTGGTGATGTTATCGTTTGGGTATGGCTTGGGGTAGTTGGGGGACCTTATCTCTCCATAAGACTTCCTTGAGACTAGACTGGAATGGATCATCCCAAAGAGAAAAGCTCCATGCAGGAGAAGAATTGGGGCAAACCTGTAAACAGAGCAGACATCAAAGAGAGGAGGAGGAGATGTATCGAATGACAGACTCGGGCCCTTTCAGCACAAACCTTTTAAAATGTTTTGAGGCAGGAAATAAAATGTTTCCTCCTTGGAGTTCCACACTGCATTTCCCCAAAAAACATTTTATTGCAAGGCTCAAAATGTTTTCAATGAATCTCCTTTCTAAATGATTTTTTAGCCTGAAACAGTTTTAAAACGTTTTCACTTGTTGTGCGATCTATTTACTGTGTTTCCCATGCCTCTGCACCGTCCTTAAATTTCCTCTTTGGTGCCATTTTATCATGTCGCTGAGCTCATCCCCTCACTTGTTTATTTTATAATTTCTGTTTTTTTATTTTGTGGGGGTTAAAGGACATCAATTATATGAGCTTTAGAGGATTGCAGCAAGAAACACTGAAGCATTGATTTAATAAATAACTTTAAAAAGGCGAAAAACCCCTCACAGCAGCCATGAATTGTTTCATGGACAAACATCATGGTAAAGGCAGCGGGGGGGAGGGGGGGGTTTACAAACATAATGCTTTAGGTAATTCGTGTGGATCTCAATATTGTAGGGGACTCCCACCTTCCAGATTTTGCACCATGAAAACCTGAACTGGGCAACTTGTGTTAATGAATTAAATTTTACTTATTCTGCGTGATATATTCTGCTTCTGCTAGTTATTGGAACTAGCAAGGAACCTTGAGCCTTGGAAACTCTAAGTCGGGTCGAAAGGCAGGATACAAACATTTTAAATAAGAATAAAATAAAGGTGTGATGTTGATATCCCCAATGAATATCTTGCTTTACATTTACTCTGAGATGTCACACAACATCGTTAATGTATTTTAAAACTTTTACCTGAGCTCTGAAGGCAAGAAACTTGAAGGGTTGTAAATGAAAGTTTAAATTTTCAGAAGACAAGGACACGGAGTAATGGATTCAAGGTGAAGGAAAAGAGATTCCACCTAAACATTAGGAAGAATTTCCTGACCGTCAGGGCTGTTTGACAGTGGAATTTACTGCCTCAGAGAGGCACTTGTGAGGTAGGCGGGGTTAAGATTGTTCTGAGATAACTGTGGTTGATTCCCCACTGAAAAAATGAAACTAGATACAAACTGGTTTGGAAAGAATCGGCACCTTTTGAGCACGGTTTCATGGTCCCTACTGCAGCTTGTGGCCCTCAAACAACCCCTGTTCCTGGCGATGCATCAGCCACACAAAACTCCCCACTGTCCGCAGATCTGTCATGTGATCCGCTCAGGGGCTTTCCTGATTGGCTGCTGCGATGTGCTGGGGCGGGAATTTTTTTTTTACTTTTCAACCTTGCAGATCCACATCTGCGTGAGCATACGCAGAACAACCATACGCGGAAATGGGGAAACGGGCGATTAAAGCCAAACCCCGTTCCCGTGCTGCTTTGTCCCCTTGTATCCACGTCGATATGAGGCTTAGCACTACTTTGTATTGCCCTTTACTCAGTAAAGCATTCAAAATCATCCCCACGTTGCTTCACATAGACGTGGATCTTAGCTCTGCGAAAAATTTTTTAAAGGGCTGCACGTGCATCGTGCACAGCCCACTGCACCCTGATTGGATGGGAGGCTCCATGTCACTCACAAGGGTGGGAGATTCCACCCCCCGATCCTCCCCACTGCTCCCTTCCGTCCCAGATTGATCACGGCGTTTTTGAAAAGGTCTAGTTTCATCCAGGTCCAGGTGATAAGGGGGAGAAGGAGAAGGAACCGTGATCACCCAGAACATAGTGGGGAGTTCTGCGCCAAACCTCGTTTTTTTCCGTGAGTATCACGTGCTATTTAGTCAGGGGGGAATCGACCTGTGACTGGCTCAAAGTCACCTATCAGGCTTCAGATGGAGGAATGGGGAAACAAATCAGATTAGAGTCTGCCACTCTTAATGGCTCTACCACATTGGCTGAGGAGATTGGCTTGGTCTCTCAGAAGTAAACACATGAAACTGCCTTCTACTCAGTCAGACCTGTGTGGGGTTGCCAATTTCCAGGTGCTAGGTAGAGATCTCCTAGGATTACAAGATCTCCAGGCAACAGAGATCACTTCTCGTGGAGAAGCTGGCTACATTAAAGGATGGACCTTATGGCATTACCATTACGCCCCAGTTGGGTCTCTCCCCTCCCTAAACCCTGCCTTCTCCATGCTCCACTCCCCAAATATACAGGTATTTCCCAACCTGGAGCTGAAAACCTTGTCTATCAAGGTCAGTATTGTCTGCTCTGACTGGAAGCAATTCTCCAGGGTTTCAAGTAGAGGCCTATCACTTTACCTACTACCTTATCCTTTCAATTGCAGATGGTGGGAATTGTATCTAGGGCTTTCTGCCTGAAAAATGCAATGTGATGTAGCCCTGAGTCATAGTTCTTCCCTAAATAAATCTGACTTATACTAGTTTGGACCCTTGGTCCATGAAGATCAGCCTTGTCTCCTTTGACTAGCAGTGGCTCTCCAGAATCTTTGGTAAAGGTCTTTCACATCACCTTCCACCTGAATCTTTTAAGCAGAGATGCCAGAGATTGAATCTGGGACCACCATGCCAGAGGCCCTCCCTACACAACTGGAATCAGTAGAATGAACATGAGTTCAGCATCCGGACAGCTATGCACTGACATGGGAACCAGGGACCGAGCTGCGAGGCCTGTACAAAAACAAGTTACCACCTGCTGCAAGACACTTGGTTTCGCTTTCATTTCTCTTCCATGGGACTTTGTTTGTGGTGGCTCTGAGCCTTTTCCACACACAGAGTTTTAAAGAAGAGTTTGGATTAATAACCCACTTTCTCTCCTGTAAGGAGACTCAAGGTGCCTTTCTCACAATACTAGAACCAGGGGGCATTCATTGAAAATGCTGGGGGGAAGAATTAGGACTAATAAAAGGAAACACTTCTTCACGCAACGTGTGATTGGTGTTTGGAATATGCTGCCACAGGAGGTGGTGATGGCCACTAACCTGGATAGCTTTAAAAGGGGCTTGGACAGATTTATGGAGGAGAAGTCGATTTATGGCTACCAATCTTGATCCTCCTTGATCTGAGTTTGCAAATGCCTTAACAGACCAGGTGATCGGAAGCAACAGCTGCAGAAGGCCATTGCTTTCACATCCTACATGTGAGCTCCCAAAGGCACCTGGTGGGCCACTGCGAGTAGCAGAGAGCTGGACTAGATGGACTTTGGTCTGATCCAGCTGGCTTGTTCTTATGTTTTTATGTTCTTAACTGCTTTCCCTTCCTCTTCCCACAACAGACACCTTGTGAGGGAAGTGGGGCTTCATGCGGAGGAGGAGCAGGAAAATGAATCCAGTTCACCAGATCAGAGTCCATTTGTTCATGTGGAGGAGCGAGGAATCAAATCCTGTTCTCCAGATTACAGTTCACCTGATGTTAACCACTACACCACATGTGAAGAACACGTTTCTGGGACAGAAATACCCAGCCCTTTCAAAGAACCCTTGCTTGCCTTTTTCTGCTGTGATTGTAACAAAGACAGCTGAAAGAAAGGAAGCCATGTCATTTGTAGTCTCAGGGAAAGAACTTTCACTGAGGGCCTGGATGGTCAGATACTTCTGAAGACCGCAATCAGCAGTAGGGCAATATCTTTTATTAGGAGGACCAACTAAACATCTCAATGGACCTGCAGGGACAACCAGGTCCTTAATTGTAGTACGATAGTGCCTGGGGAGCAGTTGCCATGGATACCGCTAGTGGGCAGAAGCAAGATTAAAGGATTGCCAACTTTGCCTGGAGACCTCCCAGAATTGCAACTGATCTCCAGATTACAGGGATCTGTTTCCTTGCAAGATTAACTCTATGGCATTAAATCCCACCAATGTCTCTTGCCTCCACAAACCCTGCAGTGGGGTTGGTAACCCTAAACATGTAGTTCTTCCAGTGCTGTGGTGATACTTGGTTCAGTTTGCTCCAGTGCAGTTTTCAAGCCTGAATCCCATTATAAATGCAGTGACTTTCGGTTTCTATCTCCTTTTAGACTATGTTACATACAAACATAACTCCCAGAGTGACTTAAGTTGCTTCTTTTGATCCCGGAGGAGCATTCTAATTCAGTTATGAGGCCGACAGTTAATGCCACCTTCGTCAGAGGGCAGCAAATCCTTTTGCTGTCTCTGTGACCAGTCAGTGCTTTGCTTGTAAATCCCATTCCCTTCCCCATAAATTTGATACTCACATGCTCGTGGGGTTGACTTAAATCTCTGTCTCTCTCTCCCTCCAGTGCTCTTAGACTGTTGTGTTTGGTAGTAGCAAACAGATTTCTGTAAACTCCTTCCTTGCTATGATTCAATAACTGGGGTAGAACATGCTAAGAGGGAGGGAAGGCAGATAGCGGGTGTCCAAAATGAATTGGGCAATCGAACTATGGTTCCATTTGGGCTGGAGTCTGCTGCCCCCTGCAGTCCTCATCTGGAGTGGGATAGACATTGCGGAATTGCACTACAATGAGCCATGTTGATCCTTCTGGGTGGGGGAACATCCAAGAATTCTGCTGTAGACACACGTGTGTGTCTTCAAGGCATGATCTTTCAACTGGCAGACATTGTCTGAGGCAGAACATTTGTCATGTTTCCTGTAGCATATATATGAATCTTGGCAGGGGGGCAGGGAAACACAGGAAAAAATATATCTTTCTATCACTAGGATGACACCTGAGGGTTGGGAAATTCCTGCAGACTTTGGGGTGGAGTTTAGTGAGGGAGAAGTTTGGGGAGGGGAGGAACCTCAGTGGGAACCCAACTATTTATAATGTTATTTGCTCTTCTTCTGTTTTACCATCACAACAACAACCCTGTGAGGTAGGTTGGCATGGGAAAGAGTACTGGCCTTGAATAGCAGTGGGAGAAAATTTAAAAATTTATAGTGGTCACAAGCAGTGTGACACATCCAGAGAAAACTGCTTATATCGTAGAATTTACAGCAGCTCCTAGAGCAACCTGACTTCACTTTCTGTTTCCCCAGAAATGATGTCACACCATGTGTGATGCCAGTACTCCCCCCACACCCATTTTCCAGTAGTTGCCAATTGTTGTCCAGCAGCCCTGTCAAGTGGGGATGCCAACCTAGGTTTAACCACAATGCCACATTGGCTGTCTAACATTACTTGATCCAAGTTGAAAGGAAAGAGGACATCTGTTTTGTGCAATGCAATTTTTTTAAAAATGAACATTCAGCAGTGGTGCTACACCTGGCTCAGACATCAAATTCAGAAGATCAAACCATTAGGCATCAACAAACCCTCAAAGTATATGGGTCCAGGTACATACTGCTCTTGCAGGAGAGAGATTAATCTATTGACCTCTGTGAGATTAAACAGGAGTCTTGAAGCATATTATTTTATTAAATTTATATCCCACCCTTCCCAACCGAGGCTGGACTCAGGATGGAGTACATGCATAAAACATATATAATATTACTCATCAACATCAATTGACTTCAAGTGGCGATCACAGTCTAACCCATGGCAGCACCCATAGACGTAGCTATAACGGGGCAGGGTGGAAACAAATGCCCTGGGCGGGCAGCCGTTGGGTCACATGTGGAGGCAGAAAATTGCCCCCCACACCCCTTCTCCTTTCCCCCTCAGCCAGGCCAGGCCTGGCCAGGCCCCACCCCACCAGACTGCTCCTGAAGGAGCAGGCTGGTGGCGCCACTGTCTGGTGCCCCTCAGCCCCGACAGGCCCAGCACTGCCAAACTGCCTGAGACTGCTGCCGCGCCACCTATGATAAGCAAGGGGGGTGGGGGCACAGCCCGGGCCTGCAGGGGCCTGGCAGAGGTTTTTCCTCCCCCCACCCCACCCCAAAAGGTCAGCAGCTGCTTTGCATGAAGAAGGTCCCAGGTTTATTCCCTGGCAGTTCCGGTTAAAAGGAACAGGTAGGTGGAAGTGTAAAAGTGCTCCTTTTGAGACCATGAAAAGCTATTGCCAATCAGAGAAGCAAGGCAGAATTGGATAGATGAACAGTGTAGTTCAACAGAAAGCAGTTTCATCTGCACTGAAATCTGAGACTGAGGTTAGCATGTTGGGTCTAGGACAGGGGTAGGGAACCTGCGGCTCTCCAGATGTTCAGGAACTACAATTCCCATCAGCCTCTGTCAGCATGGCCAATTGGCCATGCTGGTAGGGGCTGATGGGAGTGAGCACATCTGAGCTCCCGCAGTTCTGGTCCTGATCAAAGGCCATTTATGCTCTTGTGATGTCCTTCACATTCAGCATACATTCCCTTCTGGTTTGATTCTCAGTTTGACGCACACGTTTGTCACCCTGCCTTTAGATCTGACAATTTCCACCATTTACAAAAGCTCTGAAAGTGTAACTTTTCCTCTCCCTTCACAGGGAAAACAGGAGATCAGCACTTGTTTGATTTTGTTCAGATTTTCTTGCTCCTCCTGCCTTTCCCCACTCAACCCGCAACAGCTCCTCCCACTCTTCGGGCTGTTTCAGAAGACTCAGAAGGCATTTCTTTTTTTAATTTTCATGCTGAAGGTCCATTGCTGGAGCGATACGCCCTGTGAAACTGACAAGAAATTGACTTGGTCTAGCAAACAAATGTTCGGCCAAAGAGAGCAGGGGAGAAAAAGGTCAGCCGGCAACCTCACCAAACGAAGATTATACAGAAACAACAATGAAGCAGCGAGCAGGCCAAATGGTGCCTTGGCTCGGCTGGAGACATTTCCCAGAAGGAGAATCCCTGTGTAACTGAAAAAGCGTGGGAAAACCCCACTACGAAGCAGCCACAAGATAAGTAGTGCATGCGCAAGGATTCAATTACTCTTTCTGCCATAAAGCTACTTTGGGTGACCTTAAGTCAGTCAGCCTCTCAGCCATGCTTACCTCATAATAACATTGTCAGAATGAAATGGGCAAGGGAGAACCATGAATTCTACTTAGAGCTCCTTGAAATAAGGCTGGGATAAAAATGCCCTAAACAGAATGCTTGTACACAAAAAAATCCTAGGCATGGCCTGTTGTGGTAGTAACTTTGCTAGCTTCCAACCCAACTGAATGCCGGCGATAAGAAGCTTTTCTTGGAGGGAAGGGAGGGAGGAAATCTGAGGAGACCATGTTGGCATTAAGTTTACTCACAGCTGCTCTTAAATGGATCTTAGCTTGAGTGCAGAACAGCAGACAAACTGTCCAGAAGACAACACTGTTATGTCAGACAGCCCACTGCAATCTCACACCTACCTGTAATGACCATAGAAGGGTTTGTTTGCATGGTTTTCTTGAAATTTTAATTTAATTTTCTTTTTTCTTTTTTCTCTTTCCATATTTTCTGTTTTTGAATTATATTTGAGAAGATTAATACAAAATATTATTTTAAAAACCGGTGCAATGTTCTCTCTGAATGATATTAGTGTTGTAATTTTAAGATCCAATGCGTTAGAGTTAAGATAGACATACACTCCTTCCTCACAAGCAGAATAATGCACTTTCAATCCACTTTCACAATTGTTTGCAAGTGGATTTTGCTATTCTGCACAGTAAAATCCAGCTGCAAAGTGCATTGAAAGTGGATTGAAAGTGCATTATTCTGCATGTGTGGAAGGGACCATAGTTTATGGGTAACTGGATTTTTTCTTTCTATATTTTCTTTTCTGTTTTTGTATTACAGTATATTTCAGAAAATTACTAAAATATTATTTAAAAATTAATTCAGGGATTTTTTTTGCTTGATTTTATCAGCTAGCATGGGCAGAGGTGAGAGCCAGTGTGTTATAAGGATTAAGAGTGACCAACTCTAATCTGGATAACTGGGTTTGATTCCCCACTCCTCCACATGAAACCTGCTGGGTGACCCTGAACCAGATACAGTTCTCCCAAAACTCTCTCAGCCCACACAGAAGCAGGCAAGGGTAAACTTTTTCCGAACATCTCTTGTCTTGAAAACTCTACGTAAGTCAGCTGTGATTTGAGAGCACCCACAGAGGCAGTGGCCCAGTTGCAAAGCAATTCTCTGCATTGCCCGAGGCACCAGTTCTCCATAAGTGGAGGTGTTTCTCTGTTCCAAGAGTAGAACATGGAGAACATTTGTGAAGAAGAGTGCATTTAAATCTGGCAGGTGCCATTTCTGAGTGTGACTCTCATAGAGAAAGCGCAATGGAACCATTTTCAAACATACAGCAAAGCCCTTTCCTCAGGCAAGAAATAAATGGTTTCCTCCATGGAGTTCCACATTGTTTTTTCCCTCTTATGTACGGAAAAAAGTTTAATTTCTAGCTTTCCCTCACCTTCTCCCACCCACACCACAGCAGTTTCTCCCACTCTTTAGACCAGTGGTGGTGAACCTTTGGCACTCCAGATGTTATGGACTACAATTCCCATCAGCCCCTGCCAGCATGGCCAATTGGCAGGGGCTGATGGGAATGTAGTCCTGCTTATCTAGATATAGGCCCTCAAACTGGGCTCATCAATTGAAAATAACCAAAAGGGCATTTAAAAATAATAACCACCACCACCACCACCACCACCACCACCACCACCACCATCATCATCATCATCATCATCATCATCATCATCATCATCATCATCATCATCATCATCATCATCATCATCATCATCATCATCATCATCATCATCATCCCTGGATATGCGTCGACAAGTGGGCTACAAGTGGACCAACCATCCAAAAGAAAGAAGTATAGTGAAAATCGAGCTTCAGCGTCTAAGGCACAAACCAGTTGAGATCGTCCCAGTCTTAATTGGCACACTGGGCGCCATCCCAAAAACACTAGGGCAGCACTTGAAACATCTTCAAATTGACAAAATTAACATCTGTCATATTCAGAAGGCAGCCCATGCTGGATCGCATACGAATACTACGCCGATACATTACAACTTCCTAGGTCTCTGGGTGAGGCTCGAATTGTAATGAAGGCCAACAACCAGATAAAGATCTATTCAGAGATGAATTCCAGACACTTGTGCTGTGTTGTTATTCGCCCCCAAATTTTCACATGACATTCCTCCCTGTTGCGGGCAGGTAATCGGGGACCTTTAAATGGCTTGAAAGTCCATACCTGAGCCAGGTAAAAGCGTCTTTTCCTGGCGCACCAGGCCATGAAGCTGACTGTGTTTAACTGTCACCCTTAGAATGTTTGTGCAGCATGTCTGTGCCCTGAGGTGTTGGTGTACCCTTAGAATGTTCGCGCAGATGGCCAGAGATGAGCATTGAAAACAGTACATAGGTAATACTGTTGCAGGTATCTGAGGTGGAAGTGAAACACATACCACACTTTGCCGTGTGAGGCGTCAGATTGGGGTTCCCCCCCCCCCCCCCCCTCAAAGCGCGGGTAACTTTCACTCTCTGTGCCTCTCCCACTGCTACCACACAATACACTTCCTCACCCATGATTATACAGCTCTCTTTTTTTACTAAAAGGCTGGAGTTTGCCAACTTTTCAGCTAAGAAAATCCCACCCGGGGTGGGGCCAGACCAACACTACTGGCTCCCAGCTTCTTTTTTACATGTAGCCAGCTTTACGAACCCAGGGGCTGGCCTCGATCTGAATGTGCCTCACCACCCTGCCTCTTGGCACCACAGGCTGGGATGGCCTCCTTGCCCCAGTTCTGCCTTACCCAAACCAAGGACTGTGCATGTCCAGCCAGCCTCACTTGGACAGCCGGGATTCTACAATCTGGACAGTTCTGTTGTGGAATGGAAAGGGTTACCTTATACTAAAAAAAGACACCACCAGCATATAACAATGTGAATTGAAAGGGAAAAGAGGATTCCATTTGACCACTCCCAAAGGCTATGCACAGGGATCATTGGATCTGCATGGACATCTGTGTGGGTTGCGGACTGTGATGAGAAGGACAATTGCCACAGCAACGCGTGGCTGGGCCCTGCTAGTTTAAAAATATGGAAGCAGTGGTTGAGCAAAATAGTGGATCAACTTGGCTAGAGACATGTTCTTGGCTAGAGAATCCCTGTGTAACCAAAACAAAAAAATGCAACAAAACCTCATTGCAAACAACCATGTGGGCAGAGGCGAAGCTACCAGGGGACTGGGGGCATGCGTTGCACTGGGCGCCCCCTTGTGGGAGGCGCAAAAATTGCAGGTTTTTGTTTTTTGGTATTTTCTTAGTGTTTTTTCAGTTATTGGCCTGCCGGGGGTGTGGTTTTTAGGCAAGCAGCACCAACATTTCAGAGATTTTTTGGGAGACTCTCCTGATGATACTACCCGGGTTAGGTGAGGTTTGGTTCAGGGAGTCCAAAGTTATGGACTCCCAAAGGGGATGCCCCCATCCCCCATTGTTTCCAATGGGAGCTAATAGGAGATGGGGGCTACACTTTTGAGGGGTCGCATAACTTTTGGACCCCTGAGCTAACTTCACCACACCTGGACTGTATCATCAGGAGAGTCTCCTAAAGATACCCTGAAAGTTTGGTGCTGCTAGCTTAACAATTGCACCCCTGACAGCAGGCACCCTCCAATTCTCATGGAGTCCTTTTAAATCCACCCCTTAAATGGATTTAAAGGGAGAATCCTGAATCCCAGTTAAGGAGTGAAAGTGATGATGCTGTTTCAGGGTGGGAATGTGCACCCCTAAACAGCATCACTTTCAATGTTGTTTTAGCTGGGGACCCCAAATTCTCCCTTTAAGGTAGATTTAAGAGGAGAATCTTGGCTCCGTAGCTTAAACACCATTGAAAGTGATGCTGTCTGGGGGTGGATTCCAGCATCACAGCTGTTGCCCATGGGTGTGTGTGCAAAACTCGGATTTTGCACCGAGCTCCATTTTCCCTAGTTACACCTAAGCAGTGCATCCATAAATGACCTGTAACTGGTTCAAATCACTTGGCAAACTTCCATGGTAGAATGATTGAGTCTCTAGATCCTTGTCCAACGCTCTAACCACTATATCACACATTAATCTAACTACGGGGAGTAGCAGCCCTAGAGTGTGGGAATCCTACTCCTGTTCTTCCCCCTTTTCCATCTGTGGGACTTTGGGGGCAAGGTGATAGTTCAGGAAACAGAGATGTGATAGTGTCCGGATGCTGTTGAACCTCCGGAACTACTGGGTCTCACCCTCGTCTGCTCTGCCTGTCCTCAGAGGATTTCAAAACTGTTAAAACTGTCATTGTGGAGACAAAGGAACGATCTCAGTGACACAAAAGAACCTTTCGCATCTGACTGATTGCTGACACAGAGCTTTTCCGCAATAGTCTCTGAATGTGCTGTGCCAACTGGCTGAACATGGTTCGCTGCAGCTGTGGCATTTTCTAGCAGTGGGATCTTTAGTTAAAATGTAAATGACCTTGAAGGAAACTGCATCTTCTTCTTTGCCCTCTTAGACCTGGTTGACACACATGACACCTAGAGAGGTCATTGCAGAGGGGTAGCCATTCAGTCTGCTGTGGCACAAATAAGCAGGGGTCTACCAGCAGCTTTGCTAGATAGCCAGACTAGCCTGATCTCATCAGATCTTGGAAGCTAAGCAGGGTCGGTCTTGGTTAGTACTCGGATGGGAGACCACTAAGGAAGTTGAAGGTTGCTATGCAGAGCCAGGCAATGGCAAGCTAACTTTAAATGCTGCTTGACTTGAAAAACATAGAAGATTGCCATAAGTGGGGTATGACTTGGTGGTACAAAAAGGTATCCTTATGCATATTTATACAAAGAGATCACAGCATAGCAGGCTGAATAGCATTGACTAGGCCAGGGTTAGGGAACCTGCGGCTCTCCAGATGTTCAGGAACTACAATTCCCATCAGCCTCTGTCAGCATGGCCAATTGGCCATGCTGGTGAGAAGACTGATGGGAAGGACCAGGCTATCTGGGCCTCTTCGGACTAGGCAGAGCTCAACAAATCTTAGGAGCACCATCAGCACTTGGATAGGAGATCCCCATGGAAGACAAGTGTTGTTATTAGGGCTGCCAATCTCCAGGTGAGGTCCAGAGATCTCCTGAAACTATAGCTGGTCTCCAGACTAGAGAAATAAGACCCCCTGGAGAAAATGACTGCTTTGGGAGGTTGGCTGTATGGCAGTACAGGTCCTCCCCTGCCCCCCGCCCCCCAATCCAACCTGGAGACTGGCAGCCAAAATAGCAATCTGAAGTGGTGCAGTCCAAGAAGTTTTACCACCTTTGTTATATGTAGGGTTGCCCATCTATGAGTCTGGAAATACCTGAGGATTTGAAGGCAGAGTGTGGAAAAGTAGGGTATCAAGAGGGGAAGGACCTTGGTAAGTATAACACCATGCACACTACCTTCCAAAGCAGCCATTTTCTCCAGGAGAAGTGGAATAAATGTTTTAAACAAACAAACAAACAAATAAGTGATCTATGTATAGTGGAACCTCAGTTTTTGTTGGTAATCCGGCCGAAAAGAATTGATGAAAACTGAAACCGATGAAAACCGAGGCAAACTTTTCCATAGAAATCAATGTAAATCCAATTAATCCATTCTAGGCACTCCAAAAAACATACCAAAAACACATTTTTGGTGAATAAACATAGTGCTTAATGCTGAAAACAGTAACAAACAATAACACTAGGACCAGCTTCGAAGTCAGTGGACCAATGTCGCACCAGAAAGCTGTCCCAAGAGGTCTGTTTCTGACGCCTCTTTACGATTTGTCTGAAATGGGGCAAGACATTGTCATTAAACAAGTTGCAGATATGGCCTGCAACAGCTTTGTCCGGGTGATTTTTCTCCACAAACCCCTGCACCTTACTGCAAATCGATGAAAACCGAGACAAAATTTTCACTGGAAAAACATCAATGAAACCCGAAACTGATGAAAACCAAAGGCAATGAAAACTGAGGTTCCACTATAGTTTGGAGATCAGTTGTAATTCCAGCCCCCACTTCCTCTGTAATTCCGGGAGGCTTCAGCCCCGCTTAGTTGAATACATGCATACTAAGAGCCAGGCCAGATTGACAGCCAGCATGGTGTAGTGGTTAAGAGTAGTGGACTGTAATCTGGAGAACTGGGTTTGATATCCCCACTCCTCCACATGAACGACTGACTCTAGTCTGGTGAGCTGGGTTTGTTCCCCCTCTCCTCCACATGCAGCCTGCTGGATCACCTTGGGACAGTCACAGCTCTCTCCAAATGGTTTCAGCCCCACCTATTGTGGGAGGAGGAAGAGAAAGGAGTTTGTCAGGCTGCTTTGAGATTCCTTGCAGTAGAGAAAAGCAGGGTATAAATCCAACTCTTCTTCTTGTGATAGGCCCAAGGTCACTTAGTGAGCTTCTCTGGTTAGAAGTAGGAATTTGAACCCAGGACTCCTGACCAATATTCTGACCCATATGCCACACCGAATTTCTCTGCTGTACATGTTAGATCTGATTCTTACCAAGTTAGTCTGTGTCAATAAAACCTGTTTTGATCCTCTTATGGGGCTGAAGGGCTGGTCTTAATCCTTTGTGGCAAGAAAGGCTACTTCCCAACCTCTGGACATAGGTGTTTCCTGAGAAAATACTCTAGGACAGGATCCAATCCACCCCTTCAATATTCAAAGAACCATTCTCATTCTCATTACTCTCTCAACTTATCTGAACTTAACTTTTTTTCCTCAGACATTTCGAAGCTGTTAGACTCTGCCAGGCAGTGCTTGTCAGTAATACTTTTTGTCTCTCGCTTTGCTTGCTTTTTGCTTTGAAAGCAATACTACCAATGTTTTATTTTGTTATTTTAATCTTAAGCTAATTTTCTGATGTTGTTCGCCCTCACTCAACTGACTGTGTGGGCAACGCAAATATTATCTTGTTTATTGAGCATGTGCTGTACTCACTAAACCTGAGAACATATTTTATTCATTTTTTTTTGCCTCTGAGTTGTTTGTGCAACCCAAAATCCTAGTCAGCACTTTCTCTACAGCGGACAAAATGGAACTGCTGGCAGAGTGATTAACACAACAGAGATGTACAATTTGATGGGAGTGTAGATAAAGGTTGATTAGGAATTAACATACTTGATACTGAAAAGGAAAGAGATATAGTGTCCTCACTACAAAGCTAGCTGAGAGAGAGGGCTTTATGCATTTGTGGTCTCTTTTGCATTGGTGGACTCTGCATGGCACAACTATAATGTACTCAGGACATTATATATAGCATTTTGGGGAAGAATTTCATACAGGTCTCTTCCCCAAAATGACTCAGACCCATCATATATCTCTCAACACGGGTTTTACAAAAATCGCTAAACCAGCAATAATTTTGCAACATCTTGGGTTGAAAGTGCTCCCATGGGAACACAACAGGCAGGGAACGCATTATTTTCCTCCCTGCCACCCTTTCTCTAGCTTCCACCACCACCCACCATTTCAGGAACAATCTGCTTGCCTGCCACTTTGTGCAGTTCACCCAGCACGTTGTAGGCAGATTCTCTGAGTGTCCGCCATTTCTCAAGCACAGATCCTCCCTGTGGTATTGAGTTAGGATTAGGGTTAGGGTAAAATGTCCGCCATTTTACTCATAAATCTACAGCAACATGTTCATTATCGCCTGTCCGTTGCAAAGAAGTCGCTATTTCTCTTTTTCTGTTTAAATTTTGTGTGTTGCGCATGTGAAACTATGCAGTTGCAGTCAATTGGATTGTGGGACAATAGGCACGGCTACGGGGATTCATTTCTGGTTGCCTTCACAGCTATACATGCATTATGAACAAACATTTTTAAAAAGAGAAGCGCTTTTGTGCAAAGGTGGAAAAACAACCTGAATCGTTTTCATGGGCTCAAATCACTTCCTGACTGTGTAAACGGCACACTGCAAATGTAAAAAAGGAAAACAGGTTCATTTATAATGACCGCAATTCTTTACTAATATGCTGGGTGGAATCCACCATTGAGAATACATTCCCTTTGGGTTTGATTCTTGGTTATGCACTTGGTTATGTTTCTCCCTCTTCAGCAGTTATCCCTCCTTCAGATCAGAGAATTCCTGTGGTTTCTGAAAGTGTGACTGTAACGGAAGAGCTTGCTTCCGGCCACTCCTTCATAAGAAACGTGGTTGGGATTTTGTTATTAAGCATGCAAAAAATCACTGAAAACAAAACGGCTCTTAGAAAAATATATTTTGATGTTTATTGAGTTCTGCACCTGCTCAATAAACTGAGAATGCAAAAGTAAAAGTTAGAACAATAACTTAAAATTTCCGGTAGCACAGCTTTGTTACAACAAAATGCAAGCAGAGACTAAACACTTAACTATAACTAAAAATATCCACAGGCAGAGATTAACGACCTAAAACATAGATAAATAACAGGCAGAGTTTACAAACAGAGCAACAGCAAGAAGAAAGAAAGATAGAAAGGTAGGCTAATGAAATGCTGAAAGGCAAATTATACAGAAATTATCTGTCAGCTAATGTAAACGGACCAATAATTATTTCCTGATAATTAGCTGAGTCAGCTTGGCAAAAGTCAAAAGTTGCTAACAGGTGTTGATCATTTGAGTCCTAACTAAAAGGAACATGCTCTACAGCTGGGGCTCTACACTTAGCCAAAAAAGCTACAAAATGGAGAAATTTAAAATGATAGACTCAATTTCTCCACAGTGACTTTTCCTATCCCTTTACAGGGAAAGTAAAGGAGAGCAGAATGTGTTTAGCTTTTGTCAGGTTTTTGTGCTCCTCCCTCCCTCCCTCCCTGCCTTCCCACCTCCCATCCCCACAACAGCAGTTCCTCCCACTCTTTGTACCACTATTTCAGAAGGATCACAAGGACTTTTTTAAAAAATTCATGCTGGGGGTCTATTGCTCCTGTGAAATGGATGAGACACTGACATGATCTAGCAAAGTAGTGCTAAACTGAAGAAGGCAAAGGATTAAAAAAGAGCTGTAGGCAACTTCCCCAAATGCAGGTGGCACAGAAACAAGGGAAGTGGAAGGAGTAGACAAAATGGGGCCTGGGGACACTTTGCAGGAGGAGAATCCCTGTGTAAACAAGCAACTGCAGGAAAACCTAACTGTGAAGCAAACAGCCTTTGAGTAAGTAGTGCATGCATAAATGGCAAGAGAGAACAGAAAGTGGGACTTCTGAGGAAAAGGAGGATATTGCCCTAAGAGTAGCAATCTGGAGACAGACAACAAAAAATACTTAACAGAAAAGAAGGTCCTGACCTCGCTATCCTATTTAACTACCCTCTTGCTGCCCCCCTGCAGAGTCTCCTTCTCTTCTACTTTGTACACCAGACATTGCCTATTATTCCAAGAGGACTCAGTATAAGGCAGCGGTTCTCAACCTTCCTAATGCCACGACCCTTTAATCCAGTTCCTCACGTTGTGGTGACCCCCAACCATAAAATTGGTATATATAAAATATAAAAAGACCGTTTTCTGATGGTCTTAGGCGACCCCTGTGAAGGGGTCATTCGACCCCCAAAAGGGTCGCGACCCCCAGGTTGAGAACCACTGGTATAAGGTAGCTTCATGCATTCGTGTATGTGTGCAGTTTTTAGCCCAGGATGGTACCCTGATTTCACATTCTAGTCTCCATCATCTCCCTTTGTCTTAAGCAAAGCATGCTGAAGTCCATTTATGCTCAGCGTCTTTGTGGGACTAGATCAGTCTAATTTCTTTCCTTGTCTGCTTGTATTGACGGGATGATAGAACCTTATCTTGTGATGGGGCAATGCTTCGCATGGCATGCCACGAATACATTTTCCAGTAGTATGGCAGGAAGCAGAACTTGTTTCTGCAGTTCGTGGTGGGACATTGTCAGACCCACCTTTGCCAATTGTTTCAACAAAAACCAAGAGCTATGTGTACTTCACGGTGAAAATAAAATGTGGAACATGTGCCATTCCCATTCTGTTCCCCACAAAAACTGAATTCTGTGATCTGTTCAACAGCACCACCCCAAAGCCCAGTTTGAAAGGCGACTAAGCTCTCTGCTAGTATTTATTAGATATAATCCAGTATCAGGATGGGACTGTTTATTACACAAAATGAACACATTTGCATGGTTTCCGTTATTTTGAGACAATTTATTCCAGTTTTGCTAGTTAGAGGGAAGGGCTATAAGTCACGGTGCGGCGCTGAAGCCCCAACTGTGAGAAATGTTACTCATTAATTCATCTGGTTTCTGAGATCTCTCTAGGCATCATCACAGTTTCAAACGTATCTCTACAATAATAAGGGCTAGAGTCTCAGGTAGCTGAATTCTTCATTTGGTATCCATTTCTACCCCTTTTCCTGTGCTTCTGCAAATCACAGCAAAAACACAGCCTTGCTCAAAGCTCTGTATATAAAAAGGCAATTTTCTACCCTATTGTGCACCTAGCAAAAGTGCTTGCAGACGTCAGTTGAGAACAAAATCTTATAATTACGATTCATCTGTCTGCATCAGTGATCTTCCTTATGCCCCTCTGGCAATTCTTAATGTTTCATTTCCTTCCTCTTTGTCTCTCCATGGTGCCTTGAATGATTAACTTTCATATGCATTGGCTTGTTCTGTGAATTGTGGTGGGGGGGGGGAGTTTTTTTTAAAATTACAGATGTGGCCAGATACATCTCTGTATACTGCCATATTGCCAGATTTGGTGATATGTGTGCAGTGCTGTATGAGCCTGTGATGTCGTTCTGGCCTCTCGGTAGCTTTGCATGCCAGATAACAAATGGCTTGCTGACTTCTCTTGCAAGCTTTCTCCCAGGCTTCCAAAGAAATAATCTATTCTGTAGGGGTTCCCTCCTCCAGACAGAATAAAACAACACAAGAAAGCTCCCAGCTGCAAGATGTTAAGAAAGTCCAATAGCTTTTTTATTCAGGAACCAAAGGAAGTCTCTTTAGGTCAGTGATGGCGAACCTATGGCATGGGTGCCAGAGGTGGCACTCAGAGGCCTCTCTGTGGGCACGCACAAACAGAGTTCATCATATGGAGGGGAAATCGCCCCCCCCCCCCCATCTAGGCTGGCCTGGGCCGCTGGGCTCGATTATTAGCATTAAACCTAAGACCTAGTTTTGGGGAAGCAGCATAGGTAACCCTGTTAAGCGCTGTTAAACCCCACTGATTTTCATGCAAAGAACTAAAACACGATTCTTTACCTGGGAGTAAGCTCAGTTGCTGGCAGTGGGCTTTCTTCTGAGCAAACCCTCCTAGGGTCATGATTCACCCATTGGAAGAGTTGCACAGTTGCTTCAAAGCAAAGCCAACAACTACCACCAAGCTTACTCCCGAGTAACGCACACCTCAGAGCCAACCATTTTTCCAAAACTAAAACCTCAGTATTCAGGTTAAATTGCCGTGTTGGCACTTTGCGATAAATAAGTGGGTTTTGGGTTGCAGTTTGGGCACTCGGTCTCGAAAAGGTTCGCCATCACTGCTTTAGGTGAGACTGGATAATAGTCCTTAAGAAGCCAAACCTCTGATCACATTTTAGCAAAGATGATCCCCAGCCTTGATGTCCTCCTCAGTTATCTGATCTTCCTAGCCCACAGCTGATGCTTGTTATATCTGCCATTAATCACCATCAGGTGATTAATCACCATCAGGTGATTAATGCATTCTAGGAGATAACCTCCTTTCCTACAGGCAGCACCCCAACTGGTAGTGCTCGAGGCTGTCATGCAACTCCTACATACAAGTGCTAGTGGGCAGATGTGGATGCTAAGGCCACAGCAAGCTAGAAATGAGCAGAAGGACCTTCTGGGAACAGATGTGCATCACTAAATGAGGGGGGCGTGAAAACTCTGAATTGGAAGGCCAGGAAGAAATGCATCGCTTCTCCAAAACAGTTATTCCTTTCAAGGGGATAATCACAATCAGGTTTGCTTCTCTTTTGTAAAGTGCTAAAATCTGAAAGCACCTTATACTGGATCAGACCGCCGATTCATCTAGGACAATATTGTCCTCTCAGACTGACAGCGGCTCTCCAGGTTCTCAAGCATGGGCCTTTTACCCCCTGGCCCCTTTTAACAGGAGATGCTGGGAATGGAACCTGGAACCTTCTAGCATGCTCTGTCCACTGAGGCATGACTGCTGCATTTGCCATTTGAAAGGGAGCTCAAACAGCCCTCCTCGCCCCCAGAGCAATTCTGACAAAGAACTACCTGCACAAACATTCATCCTGCCAAAGGAAACCTTCAGCAGCAGGCTGAGAAAAACCACCATACCCTTTTGTTTTGCAGAGGGGTTTTGTACTGCTCTGAACTGGTTTGCGAGGTGAGAGTCCACATGACACTGCCAGCATGGTTAAGAGTGGTGGACTTTAATCTGGAGAACCAGGTTGGATCCCCATTCATCTGCAGGAGCAGCAGGCTCTAAGCTGGTGAACCAGTTTTATTTCCCCACTCCTAAGTATGAAGTCTGCTGGGTGACTTTCTGCCAGTCACAATTCTGGCCAGTGTGGTATGGTGGTTAAGAGCAGGTGGACTGTAATCTGGAGAGCCACATTTGATTCCTCACTCTGATCTGGTGAACCAGGTTTGTTTCCCAAACTCCTACACCTGAAGGGTAACTTGGGCCAGTCACAGTTCTCTCAGAACTCTCTCAGTTCCACCTACCTCACAAGGTGTCTGTTGTGGGGAGAGGAAGGGAAAAGAGTTTGTAAGCCACCTTGAGTCTCCATACAGTGGAGGATAAATCCAAGCTTCTTCTTTTCTCAGAACTGTCTCAGCCCCGCCTACCTCACAAGGTGCTTGTTGTAGACAGGGGAAAGGAAGGCAATTGTAAACTACTTTGAGACCCCTTAGTTAGAGAAAAGTGGGATTTAAAAATCTATTTTTCTTCCTCTTGAACCCCAGTGCTTCCCTCTGAAGATGCACACGATTTTAGCCTCCTACCAAAACCAGGATTTTATCAGCCTTCATGGGAATGTGTGGGCAGGGGAGGGGTTATAGCACATTGTCTGCCCTCCCCTCCCCTTCAGCCACAGGGTTGCAGGGCTTAGTTCAGTCCAGGGATTTGTGCTTGGGTGCAGAGAATCTCTTTTGTGAGGACAGGCTCCACCCTCTGCTCTGCCTGGGATGCCCAGACTCTTATTCTGAAAGGATGGCCCGCTGCCAATTAAAGCTGTGGTCCCCCCAACCCTGCCTTCTCTTTTGCCAGGCCTCTGTCTCTGAATTGTCCCCTCCCAGAAGATCAGCTGTCCCAATGTACTCTCCTCCCGCCTGCCCCACACACCGCAAAAATATCCCCTTCCAAAAGTACTTCTAGCTAACAGAAACTATCTTCTCTGTGGCTTTTTTGGTTTACAAAAACAAGAAAAAAGGCTTTCCTCCTAGATTTCCAAAGGATGTCAAGAAGGGCAGACTGAGGGCACGTCAGGACATCTTTCCTGAGCACGAACCTTGGCATTGAGTCAATACTGCAAGCATTGGGGAAGCTGAAGGTGTTACTCAGGATGGAGACACAGTCTCTCAATAATGTAGGGAAAATCAGCTCAGAGCAGACTGCTTATTAATATTGCAAGAGGCTGGGTAGGGAATCTTTAATACCAATGTATACAAAGATCAGCTCTTGGAAGAAAATCCACAGAGATGAATATAATGCAAATTTGACAGTCTTCATTGTAGGGATAAGAGGTTCACAAGCACTTGATTCAATGTAATAAACACATGTACAAAGAGTTCCTAAGATATAAATAGGTTGGAAAACAGGTTTGGAATAGAAAGGGGTATGGGATTATATATATATTACCCATATTTAGGGGTGTCAGGACCACCTTTGGGAGGTGTCCAGATGGATTGCTTGAGAAACAATAGAGTGTATTGTAAGGTGGTCAGGAGAAGTTAGTTACAGAAGGGAGTATCTGGGTTGAGATAATCGGGGAGGCAATGTCATCAGGGGTCGTCTTGTGACTGGAAATTAGTATCCATTCAACAGGGCTATTGTATTGTGTTGAGGACACATTCTTCTTTGGCTATAGAGCTGAAAATGTGCTGCTATGGCAAGCAAGCTGAGAGCATGAGAACAGAAAGGAAAAGAAAAAAGAAAAAATTCCTGAAAGTTCTTTGTAGGTAGACATCCTCTATTGCCAGAGAATGGGTTCCATCTCTGCAACGTCAGCATCACCCTTTAGGCTGGCACATGGGCAGGGATACCTGTGAATAAGCACTCCCCCCGCTATTCCAGGGCGGTATGGTAACAAAGGGCAGTTATGAATAAAAAGAAGCTCTGAATCTGTGTGGCATGGTAGACAGAGGTCTAGTTGGTGAAACTGGGAGCTGAAGGTGGGGGGAGCTGTACATGTGATGGGTGGAATGTTCCTCTGAACAAAAATGCCCTTTCCATGTAGAGAACTGGTATTGCTAAAGAAGGGTTGTAACCAAGAGCTGTTTTCACAAGGTTGTGCGGTTCCCGTTACTGCTGCGACTTTTGATGAACTGCTGTGGCCACGGGAATGCCATGTGGCAAGTTTGCCCACATTTCACCTGCTTCAGTTGCCTGCAGGGAAGAGGAGGTGACACAGAATAGCACCATCTCACCAGACCTTGGAAGCCAAGTAGGACTGGTGGAGAAGAAGATACAGACCCCCCCCTAAGCCCCACCCCCCTGAACGTTAGGGGGGTGGGATGCCCGGAGAACAGCTGTCTCCAGTCACCATTTTCCCACCATACGCCTCTGCATAGCCCCCTATGGTGGTTATTCCCCACATGCCATTAGGGGATTTGGAAGGCTTTTTAAAACAAATGACAGATTATTGCAGTGTTATCACATTACAAAAATCCATCTGTCAGAGTGCTCCTCGTCAGCTTTCATTTTTTAAAAGTAAATTTGTAACCCTTTTTGTTATGGAGATATAAGGGGAAAGGGTTTGTCTCCCAACAAAAGGGATACTTAAAAAAAGAAAGCTGGCAATTCAGAGAACTGACAGATTGTAATACAATTATAATGCTGAAACAATGTCAATTGCTGTTCTTTGTTTTTTACCACAAAGCATTCAGATAGAAGGGGGAGAAATGTTTGGGGTAGGAGACTGAGACATGGAAAATGGCAGTGATGTGGACAGGACTGGGAATCTGAACTTTCCTATTCTCATGGGTGCAAATTAGAGTATCAGACTAAGACCTGGGAGACTCAGGTTTGACTTCTCACACCACCACGGAAGCTGGATGGGTCACCTTGGGACAGTAACCCACTCTCAGCCAACCTACTGTACCTTACAGGGCTATTTTGAGGAACAATGGAGTCGAGAAGCATGTAAGCTGCTTTGGGTCCTCACTACAGAGTAAAGTGGAATACAGACACAAAATATAAGCATCGGAGCCACCTGGCTTTACTTCAATCTATCCCAAAACATCGCAGCAAAGCAGGTGTGGGAAAAATCAGAGAAGCAAGGAGTGCACAGAAGTACCATAATGCTGTGGTGAAGCAGGGGAAAAATGTTCTTCCCTATTAGCATAACACCCAAATGGGGCAAAGAACCCATGTGGAAAAGACTTTTCTCCCTAAAACACCAATTTTCTGTGTCCATGGATTTGGGTAGGGGAGATACAGGGGCACTGAATCACATAAGAAGCCGTGAATAATCTGTTTGCCACCACAGTAAAATGGGGGGTAGAAGATCTGTAGCCCAATATCTTAACTCAGTTTACAAGTTACAGCGAAGGCATGTACAATCCATGTATCTTTGATTTTTTTTATACTCACAGGCTGAGTGAGTTTTATGTCACGTTCAGCACATGTACAGATGAACATGCGACTGAAACCACACATTTATCCAGGTCCCATTCTTCAATTTCATTTGTTAAGTGAATGTGTGTTGGTTCTTCCTTACAAATGGATGTATGCACATACAGGCAGAATGTATGTAACTTGTGAATTCAATCAAGAATACACCAGCACAGAAGACAATTAACAGAAACACAATGACCTCAAGATGTCAGCCACCTGGATTATTTTATTCTGAAAAGTAAGGTTTGGGGCAAGTTGTGATGAATGCACAACCTTCATATCCGGGCTCTAATGCCCACTGCATCCTGAAGTCAGTGTTTGGTACCAGGTGGGTACTGGGTTGTCCGGAGTTTCACTTCACTTTCTGGAAAACCTGGACACAGACTTCATCCTCCGCTGTCATGCGCTAGGAGATGAGAAAGGGACACCAGTTCAAAAAGGTCTAAAGATCTGGACGGGGGGGGGGGGGATTTCCCCCAGATGATGCTTAAACTAATTTAAGATAATAATAGCAAACATACATGGGCTACCATAAACCTTTTTGTATTTTTGCACTTCAGCAAGAACTGTGCATGAAAGACTCTTTTCAGTATAAGACTATTTTTTTCCAGTTGGTGAAGAGGGAGATTCACAGCAAGATTTAGCAACCCGCTCTTGAATAAATCAAAGGTTAAAGCGGAAAAGGCTGTTTATTTTAGGATCTTGTGTTGAGGATATTTTTATCCCTCCTGATAATCAGAGATATTATCTGCGCCGAAAGAATAATCAATCACTTGTGTTCTGAAGTGGACATAGGTGATTCCTGAGAAAATACTCTAGGACATGATCCAATTCCTCCGCCTTTGTTTCCTGTCTGGCTTTGAAGAAACTCTGCTGTTATGCTCCCCAGCTACCATCCGAAGTACTTTGCTCAGGGCCAAAGTGGATGTGAAGACGTCAATGGGTCTGACCTCTGGACACTGCTGCCATTTTAAAGTGCTTTTAAAATGCTGTGAAGAGTCACGCCTGATTGGCCCCACAGTGCAGCCGGCTGAGGCTCTTTCTCCGCACGCTCTACACTTTTTCAAGTGTTGAAACAACTGTAGCCTCCTCCAGCTGTTTTGGCATATGAAAATGCACAGGAGGGGAGAATAAAAGTGCCTCAACTTGTAGGCTCAATCAGGATAGGACCCTAGTGGCATTTTTGACATAACTTTAAATGGCATTGGTCAGACTCATGGACACTGTCACGTGTAGTTTCCCTCAGAATGCACATTCCCCTTCAGATGCCATCCCAGGGATCAGGTTGGGGACTTCCACTTAACTATCTTCACTTTGGACCACTGGGCCGAAGATTCTCTCTACAGACCAGGAAGAGGTTTGTTCCAAATCACTGCACACCACCACAACATTTTCTGTTTGGCTTCTGCACTGGGAAGGCAGTCAGCTTTCCTTCTTGAAGTTATATTTGTGCAGGTCTATAGTTTCAGAAAACGCATTTGCCCCAGCAAACCCAAGTTTTTTTGTATGGGCTTTTTAGCAAGGGAAGATGTACTTCAACACATGCTTTTGTAAATGAATGTGGGCTCTTACTACACAATGGTTGTGGGCGTATAATCAAAGCTGACTTAGTTTTATCGATTCAAGCTGTGGTGTACCATTGTATTTTATAGAGGCCTTATATTTTAAGGTGATGTTTCAAATAATACATTATCTCTTTGGATCAACATTTTGTAGCCTGTTAAAATACAATTTAGGAGGGAGGGGGTTGTCCCCTGAAATATTTAGGTTTGTTTTTCATTCCCCTGCGCTCCCCACACTCCCCTGGAAATTATACCCACAGGTACTCTGTGGAGCTGAAACCTGGGAAGTTTATTGCCGAGGTCGGAATTGTTTCTGAACATGCTTCAGAATGCTATTTTCGGCACCCCGAGAGGGTTTAGTTTTATAAGGGGTTGACTAGGGAGGTGAAAATCAAGGAAAATAAGAACATGCCCATCCTTCTTTGCTGCTTAAAACTCACCCATCAGGCTGAAAATGAGTTTCCAGGGATTAGTCTTAATTTCTCAATTCTGTTCATAGGGGTCTCAAAAGAAATAGTTAGGCAAGTTCTAGTAGGTCCCCTTTCTAAAATATTTGTTTTTCTCCCCTGCCCTCCCCCCCCCCCGCAAGCAACCATTCAAAGTGGCAAACTTCCTGCTTACCAATCCAAAAATCTATTGCCTCCTCAGCAAGCAAAGTTTTGCCCCTTCTGAATAGACTGAAGTCAACGGGCCTAAAAGGGCATAATTCTACAAAGAACGGCACTCCGACTGCCAATGACTTGCAGATGCTGTGCCTGAATACAAGCTGAAGATTCATGCCTTGCTTTTCAAACCCTCAGGCCTGTTCCTTCGTTTCGCTCTCCGACTGCCTCTCCCACCCCGCCATGTCCCTTTCATCTCTGTCTGCAGGCATCCACATCAGAGCATCTTTGAGAATTTCTGAACTAGTGACAGAGGAAACTCATGCACAAGACCCTGCTTCACCTCTGCGGATACTCATTGGGTTCTAGGAAGAACATCATATATGAGACTGTTGTGTTTTGATGGATTCTGTCTTCCCTTCCTTTCACTGAGCAGTGGGGTGGGGAGGGGTCAAATTACAAGGAAAGGATGTGACAAAGGGTGGATTGCTACTGAGCTCAGCCAAGTCAACTTTTGAACTCTTGGGAGGGATGTTTTTGCACTGCAGGCTGTTGCCCCCAGCAAAGACACACATAACTCATGGGGCCTAGCTTAAATTTCTCAAGGGGAGGTAGAGGGGGGCTGTCCCATTCTGTGCACATTATCTTCCACAGCTTCCCTTCTCACCAGATGCAGCCGGTCCCCTTCAAGCCAGTGTTTCCAGCCCCGATTCTTTTTCTCTCCTCGCTGTTCGCACACCAACTCATCTCCCTTCCAGTCGACAACAGTCTGGAAAAAAAAGGAGGGGCACAGAGAAAGAGGAGACAGCTTCAGCTAAAAAGGAAACTGCCTTCAATTGCAGAAGGCTACACCATGCCCAAATGGACCAGTTCCTACAAAACAGGACTGGTTTGAAACCTAGCGTAAATAGTGGCGAAGGGATCAGATCCATGCTGGTAGTTCTGTATCCACAGTTTCCAGAAATAGTTAAAACCCATTCCCCCTCCCCCCCGAGCCCTGACTACAGAACTCCCAGAGTATATTTGAGTTGGCCCTGAGCTATGGTTGAGGAAGTCTCAGTTTCATATTTAAACCCCACCATGAACCTGGCAGATGGTCTAAAGCAAACTTCCATTTCTCTGCTTCCGATGTGCACTATGGGAATGAAGCTGCTAACCTATTTTACAATGCCTCTGTCAATAACAAAAAAAAAGGCCATGTACATGGAATTAGGGGAGCACTCAAAAGCGCAATACAAATGAAGACTTGCCAAGTTCTAGGAATTCCATTTTGGGGCAGTTGGAATGGAGATTTGAATCAAGTGAAGCTAACAAAATGGAAGGCTTTGTTACTCTGTTCTGAAAATTTGTAGGACTACAGGGGACGTGTCCCAAGTCATTCCAGTTTTAGACATCCTGGAAACTAAATTATACCCACAGGTACTCTGTGGAGCTGAAGCCTGGGAAGTTTATTGCTGAGGTCAGAATTGTTTCTGAATATGCTTCAGAATGCTATTTTCAGCATCCTGAGAGGGTTTAGTTTTATGAGGGGTCGAAAAGGAAGGTGAGAATCAAGGGAAATAAAAACAGGCTCACCCTTATTTGCTGGTTAAAACTGACTCATCAGGCTGAAAATAAGTTTCCAAGGATGAGCCTTAATTTCTCAATTCTGTTCATCGGGTCTCAAAAGAAATAGTTTGGTGGGTCCTATTAGGCCTCCTTTTTAAATTATTTCATTGCCTCTAAGAGATCAGTTCATAAACAGGAACTAAAGAGGAAGGCGGGAGATATTTACTTACCAAATCATCAATTGGTATTAAAATAGTAAATTAGCTGGGCCTGCGGCAATCAAAAAAGCATCGTGTGTTGGGGCCACCCACTGACAAGGAAGGGAGCTCCCAGAGAAACAGGAAAATATGATTTAGTAGAATAACTAAAGGGGGCCGAACGTACAAAGAACTGGTCTGATGAGATAAGCCCCAAGAACACTTAATGTTGAGGACTGAATGCTCAGAGACAAGATTATTTTTTATTAAGGAGAGGGGAGAGAAGGTGGTCTAGTCAGGGCTCTGAGAGATTACAGTCTCTTGGAGGGGAGATTTTTTGGGGGGAGAGGGGGTCAAATTGCCCCATGACTCCTCAAAGGCCCCGAGGTCTGCCTCCAAATGGCAAATGTTCAAGCTGTCCTGTGATAGACATCCTGACTTCTTTCAACTCAAGACTGGCCAAGATGCAAGTGGAAAACATGCTGTTCTGTACCTTTGACAATAACCGAATAACAAACAAACAGCTTCCCGAGTCTGCTAGAAAAAGCATGTCAAGTGGCCAGGCTGGTAGAAATTAGAATCTTCCCCTGAAAAACAACCACACAGCTCGCCCAAACCATAGCAACCTCAGCCTCTGCTGACTGAAGACATCAACAAAAAAAATCCTGGGTAACTGTAGCCTCGGATTTCAGGCCAGAAATATTCTATTTTTTGATGGATTACACTCTGTTGTAAATTTTATTTTATTTTTTCCTTCACGGTAACAAAAGGGGTTGTTATAGCCAATGTCTCTCCCAAAGAAACAGACAAGGAAGATTTTTTGATGGAGTATGCGCGCAGGTTGAGTCTGCTATCTCACTTGCCTGGAGAAAGGTGGACCTAACACCTCTTAAGCAAACACCAGCCAGATCCAAGCCAATAAGCTGCAAAAGCTGCACTTATTCCCAGCTGGTGGTAGAGTAGGCTGGGAATAAGGAGGAGGGAATGCCAATCACCCCTCCCCATGCCACTAATGGCAGGCATCAGACTGAGACCTATAGAGCGTCAGCACCTTGTACCACCCCAAGCTTGGGGGCTTGATTGAAGATACAGCCCTGACTTCAGTTTATTTGTGTTCCCTTTTCTCCTGGGTACACCTTACTTTAGGATACATTTTTCCATCCCCCTATTTTAAGGTATATCTTTGTTGATCAGCTTCCTGCAATCAAAGGCAGCAGAATCTCACTCCCACAGGCTTTCCGATGCAATTGGCTTTTGTGCAATAAACTCACAGACACCACAGTCCTTTGCCTCATGGTATCTAAGCACTCCCCAGCAAGATGTTGCTTCTGACTTTCATGTGGAGGCTTGTTTTATTTTCTTCTATTGACGGCAGCTATTTCGGGCACAGTTCTGTGAATCTTTGTTGTTGTTAGCCTGCTGGTTTGGGGATCTTTAAAGCCCTAAGCTGTCTGGGGCCACTGTATCTGTGGGACAGCCTCTCTTGTTAACGTTCCCTGAGCGTTGCCCTCAGCCAGCAACTTACTGGTGATTCCTGGCCCAAAAGCTATATGGCTGTCCTCAACCAAGGTGAGGGTGTTTTTAGCCCTGGCCCCAGCCTGGTGGCTGCTGTGTCTTTAGATGGGACTTCCGGATTTCAATGGGACTTGACACAATTCCTTGGGACCTGTGAGATAAAGCTGTTCCACCCGGTCTGTGGTAGGGGTGTCCACGGTATTCCATCCTGGCTTTGGGTGTCCAGGCTTCCTTTGGCCCCCCAGATGTTATGGACTACAGTTCCCATCATCCTCTGCCAGCATCATGCGGGCAGGGGATGATGGGAAGTGTAGTCCATAACATCTGGAGGGCCACAAGTTTGACACCTATGATCTAGCGGGTCTCTTTCTTCCTCTTCCCCACTTTTATTTTTGTTTAGTATAGCACAGAGAACCTATCTCTGTTTTAACTGTTAGTCTTCTAACATTGAGCGGTTGTAGATAGTTATAGACTATATTGGGATTTAGCATTGGTTTTATTGTTATTGTCCTGCAATGGAAGCTGAACTGAGCTCGCAGGGGGAAGGGCAGCCTATAAATAGAATAAAATAAAATAAAAATGGAATAATAAATCTCTAGTGCATCACTGCTGTGCTGTGAGGTTTGCCAGCTCCGGGTTGGAAACTACCTGGAGATTTTGGAAACGGAGCCTGAGGGTGGGATTTGGGAGAGGAGGGGCTTCCATTGGTGTATAATGCCACAGAATCCACCTTCCATTTTCTCCAGGTGAATTGGTCTCTGTTGGCTGGAGATCAGTTGAAATATTGGGAGATCTCCAGCTACCATCTGGAGATTGGCAACCCTAGCTTTTTTTTAAATTGTGCATGCTGCCTCAGATATTTTTAAATGGAAAGATGAGGTATAATTCTCCTACTGATAAAATCTGAAATGATAAAACTAATCAAATTATTTTGTACAAACATGTTTTCCCAGCAACAACAACACAAACTTCCCCTCACAGGCAATGGGTTGAATTCAACCAATTTTTATGCTAGGAAAAAAGAAGCACGAGGCCCCTTCTGACCACAAAGGTGGCTACGTTGGGGGTCTCAAGGATCAAAGACCCATTGATGGGGGTTGTAATGAAGTAGAATGAAGGAGAAGGCTGAGTGAAACCCCCCCGCTGAATGCAACCCACTGCATCCATTCATGTTGCAAATTGCTATTATGGAATGAGATGGCCCCAACGCCCTGATTGGCTATTGCCAGTAGTGTCGCAACTCCCTCTCCCCAAACCATGCTTGTGTACTATGAACTGAAAATAGGAAGAAAGCTACAAAAATAATACAGAAGACCTAGAAATTGTGTCTTTGGTGACCAGATGCTCTGTTTTATCCTACTGCTGCTTTAAAAATAAAAAAGAAAGGTTTGAAAAAAAAATCACCAAAGCTTCTCAGAGCTGACTCTGCCCTAAAGGAATGTGAAACTGTTGTTTTCGATAACAGCTTCTGGGGTTTGGCAGAATGGCAGCAACTTCTCTGCCTCCAGCACCCAGTCCTGGTCAAAAGGAGCTCCCAGCCCAAACCAAATGTTCACCTCAGATGCAAAAATGTCTGACGCGGCCCCTGAACCCATGCTGCTCTCCAAGAGATACACCTACCAGCTGCCAAGTGCTCATGTCAAAAGCTCACTCTGCATATTAACTCACCCTGGATTTTCCATCATTTTATAATTTTGTTCGTTGATTGTACATGTTTTCTGTTTGTTCTGTTACCTTCAGAGGGAAACACATTTCACATTAAGTTGGCTTCTTCTAGGTCAGACCCCCCAGTCTCTCAGAGAAGTACTGACCACTGTATCTGCAAATGGCTCTTCTGTGTCTCAGGTGAAGAGGTCTTTCTCACCACCTCCTATCAGATCTTTTAACTAGAGAGGCCAGGAATTTAACCTGGTACTTTCCGCATGCAAAGCTGTTGCTCTACAGTGGAGCCACAGTTCTTCCCCAAATTGTTTCTGGTGGAAAATACCATCAACTTGCACCCCATCTATGGTAACCTTATAGGGTTTTCATGGCAAGACATGAACAGAGTGGTTTGCCATAGCCTTCCTCCATGTAGCAACCTTTGTCTTCCTTGGTGGGCTCCCATTCAAGTACTAAATAGGGCTGACTCTGCTTAGCTTCTGCGATCTGGCAAGATCAGCTTAGCATGGGCCATGCAAGTTAGGACCCTTCCCAAATTGGGATATCTTCACGGTCCTTCCCTGCCATATTTCAGTCAGGTAGAAGGAAGCACCCCCTATTGAAGGGCAATTAACACCCTCTCCTGCAAAGAGAGGTATGTTGACACTGAGGGTTCTTTCCTTCTTTCCCAAGATCCCCAAGGTTATCTCTTTAAAAACAAAGCCAGGATACATACAAAACCTGAGGTGTCTCTTAAGCCTGATTTGGATACCGCACAGTAAATGGGCAGGGAAGAAAGTACTGAAAGCCACTGAGCAACCCTCACCCACAAGCTGTGGTTTTATTTAAAAATAGACCACCACCCCACACACACTGCCTGTACATGTGTACAAAACCTATACATAAAATCAGGATGTTCCCCATATCATTCCTGACTTTAAAAAAAACCCTCCTTTTCCTCCTTCACTGTGATTTCAGATCCTTCCTCACTTTTTGAGTGCCTTTTGGGTATGTGTGTGTGTGTGTGGGGGCAATTGTCTCTGTCCTCCCCCCATCAGTAGCAGTCAGTCTGCCTTCCTTTCATTGAGTACAACCGATACCTCTTTCTTCTGCTCCTTGGAGATGCATGCTGTTTATGGTGGGGGTGCTTTGCCTCTATTCTCTCTCACGCTGGGATTCAACATGATACCAGAAAAAAAACATTTGTCTCTTTCAGGTATGCTCCCCATTGTGCAGGGGAGCCTCTGCTTCTCTTCTGCTTCTCTTCCCCCCTGCAATGCTTGCCTTTAGAGAATTCAGGCTAAATCTTTGTCCAAGCCGACAGGCCAAGCACTGGAAAACAGACTAACAAGCAAACTAATTTCTGCTCGTACATGATGGTTACAAGAAAGCCTTCAGCACCATAATGGACTGAAAGTGAAAATATTGGTCACATAAAAGCTGGTTAAAATGAACCTCTTCAGCACAAAGATCTGCTAATTTTTCTGGCTGGAAGACACCCCTGTCAATTAACTTTCTGAAGTCACTCTCTCTCCCTTTACACAACTGTGAAAAACACATAGCTTGTCAACATATGCATGAAAGAGGCAGCCCACTGGGACAGACCATCTGGTCCAGAATCCCATTTCACAGTGGTCAACTAGTTGCCCTGGAGGGCCAGCAAACAAGGTACAGAAGACAAGGCCTTCCCTGCTGATGCCTCTTTATTGAGGGCCTCTGGATGTGGAGATTCCCTTTAGTCATCATGGCTAATAGCTATTGATAGACTCCTCCATGAATCCTTTCAAAGAATAACTACCATTTCTGATAATCACCTCCTGTCACATTTAACGATCAAATTCAGCATGGTCAAGAATTGGATTTCTATTATTTAATATCTGGATATACATTCCTTGAGCTTACTGAGTAGCCTCATTGTCTTGGCCTCAATCCCACTTGCCATCTGCAATATGGGGATAACACTGGCCAGCCATACAAGACTGTTGTTTCTAGAATTATCAAAAGAATATATGTGAAATCCTGTCACTTGAAGTAGGCAGTAGAAATACTTGGAAAGCAACAGATCTTTGATACAGTCTATTTACTAAAAAATTCATTTCATTTGTGCCGTTTTTATCTAGCACAGGGGTGTCCAACTCTGGCGCCCCAAATGTTCCCTACAGTCCCTGCCTGCATGGTCAATGGGAATCGTAGACCATGAACATCTCGGGCGCCAGAGTTGGACGCCCCTGATCTAGCCCTTCCTCCAAGTTCCCCAGGGAAGCGTACATGGCTTTCTCATCTGCCATTTTATCATCACAACAACACTCCAGGGCATGTGAAGCTGAGACAAAATTACTGGCCCAAGGTTATCCATTAAGTTTCATGACAGGTGGGGATTTAAATTTGGCCTCCCCAGTTCTAATCCAACCACTACAGCACACTGCCACTCAAACTTTCCTCCTGACGGTAAGAGGAGCACCACTCCTTCTCTACCAACAAAGTAATCTGCAATTCAATATGCAGGTAAGGAATTTTTCACTACTGGATTGGAGCTGCAGGGCTAAGCATTTAAAACCGTTTTGGTTATGTGAGAAGAACTTTCTGTTCACAACACATCATTTTGCAGAGCTCTCAGATGGGACATAGACAGGGTTCAGGTTATTGGTGGATTAATAAAACAGAGGTATAATTTCAGCTCCACAAAGCTGAGTGCAGTCCTCCAACCATATAGGGTGGCCCTAAGTTCAATAAACATCCAGATTTGGTTGCCTTCAACTGCAAGAATAGGGCTGGGCAGTTTGGTGCATTTCAACCAGATGTCGGTTATGAGTCAACCCAGCTTCATGAACCACAATGACAAGCACAAGCTGTCTACTCAGGTCAGTAGTGTTGCTGAGAAAAAAGAATGCTAGTGGGAATTGGTAAGCTGGGATTTCCACAGCCCAGCATAACCTCCTTTTGAGTATGGTCACTACAGCTTACCATAATACATCCTTCCCTGTGTTCATAGGAATAGACCACTCGCATCTCATTTTTTTGCACCATGACACCATTATGGCTGTTGTGTGGCAGTTAGAGCAGTGGTTCCCAGACTTTTTGCACTCACATATCCCACAGCAACCCATTTCCGTAAAATTGTACCTCCATGTTAGCAAAACCATTGAGTATTATTTGCGTACTCTGGTGAATACCTTTGGAGGTACGTCGACTCCAGATTGGGAACCATTGAGTCAGAGTGTTGGACTGAAGAGACTCCGGTTCAGAATGCCCCTATAAGCTCACTGGGTTGTGTTAGGCCAGTGACAAACTCTGAACCAAACCCACCTCACAGGGTTGCTGGGAGGATACTAAAGAACACTATATCATCCGAAGGACCTTGAAAAAAAGGATGGGATAAAAATGTGATAGACAGTTAAGTATGGATGAGATTCTTTCCACTTTGCAGATGTACAGAAACCCAGGCTTTGAATTCAGCTGAATTAGGGCGGTCAGCCTCTGGGCAGTGTCTGGAGAATTCCCAGAACTACAGTGATCTCCAGACTCCAGAGATCAATTCCCCTGGAGAAAATGGCTCCTTTGGAGGGTGGAGTCTTTAGGATAATATCCTGCTGGGATCCCTCCCCAAATCCCACCCTACAAAACTACTTCTGGAATATCTCAACCTGGCGTTGGCAACCTTAGGAACAACTCAAGGACAAGAACTGATACATCTAAAATCATTTCGGCTACTCAGTTCCATTCTCAAAGGCTCATTCTGCACATGCAGAATAATGCACTTTCAAACTGCTTTCAATGCTCTTTGAAGCTGTGCGGAGTAGCAAAATCCACTTGCAAACAGTTGTGAAAGTGGTTTAAAAACACATTATTTTGCACCCACCCCTAAGGAGGGGTGGGTGGGGAATGAACTAGTCCTGTTCCCTCTGTCCAACTAGACAGGATGAAGTCTCTCACCTGGCACTTGCGCCCGTCCACCGGCCCCAAGTCCTCTTCAAACTCACTCCCCAAGTCAAAGTCCATGATGTAGTTTCGAAGCGAAGTTAATGTGCGGATGGTCATGTGGTTCCCATGGTGTATGATCTCCTTGTCTGGCTTTAGGAGGCAAACCAGTTTCCTCAGAGCAACATTGATGTCTAAATGGAAGGGAGGAAGAATTTAAGCAGAACAGAGGAAGGAATTGGGGTGGGGGAGGGAGAGAAGACAGATTATAAATTAAATAAATAAGTAAAAAATAAACAACAGTAGCTGTGTCCCTTAACCTGCTATTTCCCTGCTTCATAACCACCCTGGTGTTTACCGCCTGTGGTAAAGAAGGCGGGCAGAGATTCGACTCACAGCCCCTAAACAAAACAATTACAGGTATTTATTTTGAGAATTATGCTTGGCCAGCAGTATAACAGCAAAAGATGAGTCTGGATGTATACCCTGGTTTTCTCTCCTGTAAGGAGACTCAAGACAGCTTACAAACTCCTTTCCCTTCTTCTCCCTGCAACACAGGTTGTGAGGTAGGTGGGGCTGAGAGAATTCAGAGAGAACTGTGACTAGCCCAAAGTCATCTAGCAGGTTTCATGTTTAGGAGCAGGGAAATGAATCCAGTTCACCAGATTAGAGTCCGCCATTCATGTGGAGTGGGGAATGAAACCTGGTTCTCCAGATTAGAGTCCACTGCTCTTAGCTACTACGCTACGCTGGCTAGTAGAGATTAGGAGTCTAACACAAATCAGTACGTTAAAAAAAACTCTTTAAACACAGTTACTCCTTAACCACTATGCATTCCAACTGCAGATGGAGCACAGCTCTCTACCTCAGCTCTTTGCTCCATCAGCAGTATGGAAGACAGCATTGCATAGCGGTTAGAGGAATTGTAAGAAATGCAATTGAGTGCTGGACTAGAGCTGCAGAGTCTTGGGTTCAGATCCCTATTATGCTATGAAGTTGGCTGGACAACTGAGGATCACTTATTCTCTCTGCCTTGCCTACCTCACAGGATAAATGTGAGAGTAAAATGGAGAAGAAAAATTATGCACTCCAACCCAAGGAAGGGATGGTGGGGATAAAATGAATAAATGTAAGAGTGTAAATCTAATATAAGATTGCAGTTATAGGGTATGCGAAACACTTTGAAAGCATTACAAAAAATGTCAAGCAGCACTGCTACAGTTATCTTCACCAGAGTTTTAAACCTGCCTCAAGATCTCGCTGCCCTGCCATCCCTGCTTCCAGATTATTGATGATAGGTGAGTCTTCTGCACACACTCAGAGGCAGGTAACGATAGCAAAAAATCTCTTTCAGGCTAGCATCGGTGCTGCTGTCGGGAGTTCAAGGCGGCCACAGAGACCTAACAAAGCGGAGAAGACAAAAGGCAGAGCGCGGGTGGGGAGGAGGGAGTTGCTTACCTAAGACACGGAGGTAATTCTCCATGTTATCCTGGGAGACGAACTGGTAGTAACCGGTGAGATTGGGCGGCATCTCGGGGAGGAGAAGGCGAAGGAACGGACCGCAAAGTGTAGAGGGAAAAGAGGCAACGCGGTCCAGACGCGCGTTCAGGAGCACGTGTGGATGCGGCGCGGCAAGGAATAGAGAGCAGCTTTGCGCTCCCCGCGTCTGGCTACTGACCAGGGAAGCCCGTCGAGGGGTTTATATAGCGCCGCAGCGGCACAGAGGAGTTCCCGCTGCCGTAAAAGTCGCTGGTCTCCGGGGAAAGGGGGGAGGGCCCTGCGTTCTGGCGACGGGGCTGGGGGGCGTCCGGGCCGGGGTGGGAGGTCCCTTTCAGGCCCGCCTCTCTTTTCTTTCCTTTCCTGCCTCGCCTCCAGATCGAGGTTTCTTTGTAGCGGGAGAGGCTCGCCCGGGGTTGTCCCTGCTTGAACCGGGTGAACTTCGCGTGACAAGCGAGCAAACCCCCATCCCGCAAACAGTGAGGAGTTGCCGGCGGTCCTGAGTAAAAGGGTTTACTTTTACTTTTTACTAAAAGGGTTTACCTGGTTTACTTTTTTTTTTTTCCACCATCGAATCACAATGTGTCTATTTTATTTTCTTGGATTGGGCTCACAGCGGTTTGCAAAGATTAAAATACGATACATACAGAAATGTAAAAAAAAACTATTGATGGCAAATTGGCAATAAACTGTTGATGGCAATAAAACAACGATTGGTTAACCAATACTACATATCTCCATATCTGGTTATCCGTCCTCACTATACGAAGGACAGGGGAGAGCAAAAAGAACGGGGTACCGGTAGTCAGAGGTGTAGCTAGGGAAAATGGAGCCCATGACAAAAATCTGAGTTTTGCGGGGGGGGGGGGCATGGGCGGCCACCCTCCCCCATCAAGCACTGGAAACAACATTTTTTTTGCACCAGGTCATCTCAAAGTCACCATCACATTATAGAACATGCCCCAACACACAAATCCGAACACACCCAGGGCTCCCTAGTTTAAACAACATTGAAAGTGATGCTATTTTTTGAAGGCGGGAATCCACCCTGAAACAGCATCACTTTGTTGTTTAAACTAGAGAGCCCAGATCTCCTTTTAAATCCATCTTAAAGAGAAACTCTGGGCTCCCTAGTTTAAACAACATTGAAAGAGATGCTGTTGGGGGTGGGGGAGAATCCACCCTGAAACAACATAATTTTCAATGTTGTTTAAACTAGGGAGTCCAGATTCTCCTTTTAAATCCCACTTAAAGGGATAATCTACCCCAAAACAGGATCGCTTTCAATATTGTTTAAATTAGGGAGCCAAGATTCACCTTAAAGGGAGGCTCTGGGCTCCCTAGTTTAAACAACATTGAAAGTGATGCTGTTTTAGGGTAGATTCCCCACCCACTCTGCTAACAGCATCATTACTTTTCAATATTGGTTGTTGTGCTTCGACGCCAGAGAGCCTTGGTCTTCAGGACCTTTGTTCCTACCGTTCTCGCTTCGCAATCTGTTACTGGGCATCTTCAGAAGTGTATCACAGAGATAAGTCTGTTATACACTGTGTCCAGACTTCTCTTATAACAGACTTCTCTCTGTGATACCTCTGAAGATACCAGCCACAGATGCAGGCGAAATGTTAGGAACAAGATCTACCAGACCACAGCCACACAGCCTGTAAAACTCACAATAACCAGTTGAATCTGGTCTTGAAAGCCTTCAACAATACTTTCAGAGGTTTTTTTTAAATCTAGGGAGCCCACATTCTCCCTTTAAATCCACTCCAAATGAGGAAAAATTGAGGGTGCCTGGCAGGGGAGCAATGTTTAAGCTGGTCTTTAAAATAAATATAAAATATTTAATATTATAACATTATAATATAAAATATTATATTATATAACTATAAAATATAAATATAAATAAATATAAAAATAAAATAATAATATAAAATAAAATTTTAGGATATCTTCAGGAGACTCTCCTTCTGATACCACCCAGGTTTAGTGAAGTTATGGACCCTCAAAAGGGTAGCCCCATCTACTATCAGCTCCCATTAGAAACAATGGGGGAAGGGGTCACCCCTTTGGGGGTTCCATAACTTTGGACCCCCTGAACCAACCTTCACCAAACCTGGGTGGTATCAGCAGGAAACTATCCTGATGGTATCACCTAGGTTTTGTGAAGTTTGGTTCAGGGGGTCCAAAGTTATGGACTCTCAAAAGGGTAGCCCTATCTACTATTAGCTCCCATTGGGAACAGTGGGGGATGGGGCACCCTCTTTGGGAACCCATAACTTTGGACCCCTGGACCAACCTTCACCAAACCTGGCTGGTATCATCAGGAGTGTCACCTGACGATAGCCTGAAATTTTGGTGCTGCTAGCCTAAAAACTGCGCCCCCTGCTGGCTGACAACATAAAAACACTAAAAATACTCAAAAAATGGAAATGAGCCCAAATTTTCTGCACCCCCATTGTAGCTATGCCTCTGCCAGTAGTTGATACCAACTGACTTAGGGCAACTCGCTGGGTTTTCAAGGCAAGAGAGGCTTCACCTTCCTGCCTCGGTGTGATTTCCCTGGTATTTCTTGGAGGGTTCCCATCCAAATGCTTGCCAGGAAGGAAGTGTGCAACTGGACCAAGGTTACCTAGAAAGTTTTCATGGCAGTGTAGGCATTTGAACCAGGGTATCCCAGATCCTAATCCGATGGAGTGGGGTGGAAGAAATCAAATTAACTGGTTGTTGGGGGTTTTCCGGACTGTGTGGACTTCTTTCTGTGATACACCTCTGAAGATGCCAGCCACAGATGCAGGTGAAACATTAGGAACAAGATCTACCAGACCACAGCCACACAGTCCGAAAAACCCACAACAACCAGTTGAATCCAGCTGTGAGAGCCTTCGACAAATCAAATCAAAACTCACATAAATGATTGTGCTAAGTAGATAATGGAAAGACTGCCTTTTCATTATTTTGGTTAACCTTCAACTCTCAATTAAATGGTAGCATTCCTGTGACCCTGTTTACAGTTGTCTCTTCCACATCATGACTTTCCCCATTGTAGTTTTGATATATTGTGGGTCAGCATAAAAATTAAATGGGAATTTTTGGGGAGTTTTTCAGAAGCCACAGATAACACACGAAGGCCAGCAAACAATACAGAAAATGTTTAGAAACTCAGAAATGAATAAAATGTGTATTGTATTGTATAGTATTGTATAGTATTGTATAGTATTGTATAATGTCAGCATATGCTCTTTTAATACCATAAATATAGACACATTAAAATAAAATTAAAAATTCAGATTTCTGCTGTGGTACGAAGGGAGGGCAAAAATGTTTTCACTGATTTCTAGATTGCGGGGGGCCCTGTACCCCTATCTCCAACAATGGAAGGGATTGTTTATGGAGCTATTGCTTTGAAAGACAGCCACCACCTCTTCTGCTCTGTTCTTCTTAAATTTTGATTCCCCTGGTCACCCTTTCTGTTTTAGCTCCAGTGGGTTCTGGTTTGATTTCCTGCAGCAAAAGGTGATTTATATTTAGCTTCTCAAAAGAGGTCAGCAGAACTTTCACTCTCGCCGCAGATCCCAATGGTAGAAGGCAGAGCCTGTCCGGAGATTCTTTTCAAATGGTTATCCTTATCTTAATTAATAGACACTGGTCATATGCAAACATATTAGTCTCTACTGTGACTTTCCATAGTTGTCTAAACTGTTTTTTTTATTTTTGGGGACACCTCGAGAGCATAAACTCTGGTCTCTGTTGGACTGTTCTCTGTACGGACAGTAAACCTCTGTATCTTTCCTTGCTGAGGCCTCTTTGTCCTCACCTGGACAGACAGACAAACACCCTAAATTGGGTGACCAGGCCATCAGCCTTAACCATGCTGGCTCACACTGTCCAGTGGTTCCATATTAGGACCACCAAAATAATACAACACAGTGCACAGATTTCCAAGATCTGAGCAACTTATGCTCATGTTAAAAATACACTCACGCAGCAGGGGAGGGTGGAAGGAGGGGGAAAACTGTGTTTCAGGCCATGCTCAGTCTTAATCAGTGGTGGAATTCAGCAGGTTCGTACCACTTTGGCAGAACCAGTTGTTAAAATGGTGCTTGTAAACAACCAGTTGTTAAATTATTTGAATCCCACCACCGGAACCAGTTGTTATATTATTTGAATCCCACCACTGGTATTAATCCATTACTTTGTGTGGGTGAAAAGCTGGGCAGGGATGCAGATTTAAAATGGTGCTTGGTCAGGTTGTGCTGTTACAATCCTTTCCTGATAAAATTGTTGAGATATATATTTTTAAGTATCTATGTGTTCTTCCACTGTAAACATTGAACCTTGCTTGTCTCAAGATTATGTATAGCACTTTTGAAGTCCATCCCATATATTATTTCAGTTACGATGGACCTGATTAGCCCCATTTTGTGTGTGCGTGTTTGAGACTGACAGGTAATGGTTTGTCCTAGTCATCAATTGTGTAGCTGAGGTAAAGTCAGTATACAACACACCAGCATACTGTATACTGGCATACACTGGTATACAGACCACCTCTGTGTCAGCTTCCATTCTATTGTTTCTGTCTGGAACTGAGTCACCCTGTTTCTGGTGTGCCAATATATTCAGGCTGATTCACACATGCATTTATTCACATCATTTGATGGCTGCATTTGTGAACGAGGGCTCCAGGCATGAATGCAACACTAGAGGCAGAGCTTTCAATATTAGCCAGTGTCTATTCACACATTCCACCACCACACCTGATTCCCTGCATGCTCTGCCTTCAGGGGCAAACGGCCCTTCAAATCCTCTTCAAGACACCCTACTTCATCAAAGCCTTTTCTAGATTTGATGACTGAGCTTGATGACTTATGTAACACCTCAGTTGCCCCAAGACTTAATTATTTCCTTCATTTAGTGCCTGAGAGCAGGGACATAGGTATAGATTTTTAATGGGGGGAGGTTCGGGGGTGGGGCCACACCCCCACCTGCCCCTAGGGCATGGCCACGCCTTCCCAAGCCCCACCCCTGGCCTAGTGCTTATAAAAGCAGCTCTCCAAGGTTGGGGATGGCAGACTCCCCTGCCCTGCCCTGCCCCTCTGGGCAGAGGCATAGAGGGAAAATGGAGCCTGATGCAAAATCTGAGTTTTGCGGGGACCCCCCGGGCAGCTGCTGTGATGCTGGAATCCACCCCCAAACAGCATCACTTTCAATGGTGTTTAAACTAGAGGGCCCAAATTCTCCTTTTAAATCCACCTTAAAGGGAGAATCTGGGGTCCCTAGTTAAACAACATTGAAAGTGATGCTGTTTTGGGGTGGATTATGCCCCACCCTGAAACAGCATCACTTTCAATGTGGTGTAGTGGTTAAGAGCAGGTGCATTCTAATCTGGAGGAACCGGGTTTCCCTGCTCTGCCATTTGAACTGTGACGACTTATCTGGGGAATTCAGATTAGCCTGTGCACTCCCAGACATGCCAGCTGGGTGACTCCTTTAAGGCCACAGCTGGAGCTCTCTCAGCCCCACCCACCTCTTTGCCAGGGTGTTTGCTTGTCAGAGGGAGCAAGGGCAAGGGGAGGATTGTAAGCCCCTTTGAGTCTCCTACAGGAGAGAAAGGGAGGCTATAAATCCAAACTCTTCTTCTTCTTCTAAACTGAGGACCTCAGATTCTCCCTTTAAATCCATGCCAAGGGTGGACTTTCTTAAAAGGAGAATCTGGGGGAAATTTGGGGGGTGCCTGCCGTCAGGGTGCAACTGTTAAGCTAGAAGCACCAAACTTTCGTAGGGTATCTTTAGGAGTCTCTCCTAATGATACCACCCAGGTTTGGTGAAGTTTGGTTCTGGGGGTCCAAAGTTATGGACCCTCAAAGGTGTAGCCCCCATCTTCTATTAGCTCCCATTGAAAACAATGGAGGATGGGGCACTCCCTTTGGGAGTCCATAGCTTTGGACCCCCCCTGGATTCAACAAACTTCTTCACAAAACCTTGGTAGGTACTCAATAAGAGACTCTCCTAATGATACCACCCAGGTTTGGTGAAGTTTGGTTCAGGGGTCCAAAGTTATGGACCCTCAAAGGTATAGCCCCCATCTTCTATTAGCTCCCATTGGAAACAATGGAGGATGGGGCACTCCCTTTGGGAGTCCATAACTTTGGACCCCCCTGAACCAAACCTCACCAAATCTGGGTAGTATCATCAGGAGAGCCCCCCCAAGCAATCCCTGAAAGTTTGGTGCTGCTAGCCCAAACAATGCACCCCCTGAAGGCTGAACACCGAAAAAAGCACTAAAATGTTTTTAAAACCCACAAACGGGTGGGCGGAGCTTCGGACATGAATGTGGGGTTTTTTCAAACCCGAGAAACCCCCCGCCCCTTACCTACGTGCATGCCGGATAGACTCGAGGTGAATTACAGAGTTTAAAAAACAATGAAGTAAAGACCAGTTTAAGGTGTACAATGAAAAATGCAATAAAAGCAGGTTATACAGGTAAAAGGAAGGAAGGCAGCCTGGTATAGCCTGATCCCATCACATCTTGGAAGCTAAGCAGTGTTGGTATGGGAATGGGAGACACCAATGAAGGCTCTTTAGAGCAATGGCTCCCAAACTTTTGGGGGGCCACTGCCCCTTTGTTTCCACAAACTCTTCCCCAATGCTCCCAATCCGACCCTGTAAAAAGCATTCTTCAAAAAAGTGGTTTGCATGACTCACTGAGGAAGATAATGACAATAAACTTCAAAACAGTAACAATTAACTGCACATCTATTCAAAATCAAATTAAAACTTTAATTTATTAAACAGAATTAGTGAACTTGATCTAGTGATACCAGTTTTTCAAAAAAAAAAATTCTGATAGTGTCCCCCGGATTTGCCAATATGGGGCTATTGTTTGATTTACTGTAAATAAGTGAACAGCACAGTTGAAGAATAATGAAAGAAATGTAGTACAGTATGCCCAATATCAAAATGATAAACAATGTGGTATGAAGGCAGAGGGAGAAGAAAATTCTCTAAACTGGTCACTTTCCCATCTGTAAAAAATATCTTGCATTCTCCCACTCATTTCTTTTGTATTTTACTTTAGAGCATCACACTCTGTGCAGGGTTTATCACCATGCTGGTCTGGCTCCACAAGCAATCCCAGTGGCTTCTTGGAGAGTCTGAGGGTCACAAAGAATCTTACAGTGACATCCCAAACAGACCTTTCTGGGAGGAAGCCCCATTGAATACGCTCAAGTAGACTTGCTAAGGATGATGCTGTTAGTCTTCATTGGCACCAATGGAGGAGAGGGTCAATATGGGGCAAGATCTACTCAGAATGATGTGGTTGGATCCTGCTGGATTGCACCATTTCCTACAGCTAGGGGAATGTCTCTTGGACTTGCTGCTCCCTCCTGTGGGAATGGGGAGGCAAATAAGCTTCCTATATTGAAACAGCCAGAACATCAGTGAGAAATGATCTTGGGCAGACTTTGCTATGTCCTAATAGGTTCTGGAATGCCCCTGTGTAAAAAGAAAAGGTAATCCCACACAGCACCTCAGTCTGAAGTGGTTTCTTTCATCACCATCCCATGTTCCTCTGCAGTTGTTTGAGATCACTTGGTGCAGTAAAATCTCTTGGCTCAAACTTTCTCCCTGTATTATGACTATGGACATAATACATCACAGGACCATGACAAGTGATGTACATGTGCCGACGTGGATCCGACATCAAGGAGGATGGTTGTTGTTGTTTTTTGGTGGAGTCACACCAAGAATATATTTTAAGAGGAGGCAGTTCCCAAGTCTTGAGCATTCCCGTATATTAGCTTTTACAGCTATTTTCAAGCCGATCTGAGATGCAGAAAGAATTGAATCCCGTGCTAGTTTCAGACAGTTTGTTCCAGTATTTTTTAATCTTGCCATCTCTCCAAGGAGCTCAGAGCAGCTTAACATGGCTGTTTTGTGCCCATTTTATCTTAACAACAACCCTGAGAAGTAGGTTTGGCAGGGAGAACATGATTGGCTCAAAGTCTCCCAGATCCTTATATTTCCTGCAGTCTAAACCACTACAGTATGCTGTCTGTCTGTGAGGAAATATTGAGCAGGGCACATGGATGCAAGAAGCAGTTCTTTGCTTTATGCAGCACCAAGCCCATTGCTGGCACATCTGCCCACTTTTCAGGATTTCCCAACCAGCTGCCATGAACTTCCATCATGCTGATGTTCTGATCCCTAGGAAGCAGGAGAACCATCAGAACTAGTCTGGATTTATTGTCGAAGGCTTTCACGGCTGGAATCAATTGGGGTGTGTGGATTTTCTGGGCTGTATGGCCGTGTTCCAGTAGCATTTTTTCCTGACATTTTGCCTGCATTATGCCAGCCACAGATGCAGGCAAAATGTCAGGAGAAAATGCTACTGGAACACGGCCATACAGCCCAGAAAACCCATAACACCCCAGTTTGGATGTGCTTGTGGCTTTGGTGGTATCATGGTGAAGAGAGGTGGACTCTCACCTGGAGAACCAGGCTTGATTCCCCACTCCTCCACATGAGCAGTAGATTCTGATCTGGTAAACTGGGTTTCACCCCCGCTCCTCCACATAAAGCCTGCTGGGTGACCTTGGGCTAGTCACAGTTCTCTCTGAACTCTCTCAATTCCACCTTCCTCACAATGTGTCTGTTGTAGGAAGAGGAAGGGGAGGATGCTTTAAGACTCCTTCTGGTTGAGAAAAGTGGAGTATAACTCTGAACTCTTCTTCCTCCTGACAGTAATGACTTGATGCTGCCCAGAACAAAGCAGAATGTGTCTTGACCAGCAGTGCTTCTCTTGATCCCAGTAGGACATGTTGGAGGGGAATGTTGATGTGTCTATGTGGAATATATTTGGTGTGTGCTTTTGTGTGATGGTATGGTGTTTAGTAGGGCTACCAGTCTTGGGTTGGGAAACACCTGGGGATTTGAGGGCAGAGCCTGGGAGGGATGGCAGAATTTGTGGAAAGGACAGGAGTTCAGTAGGAATGTCATGCCATTGTGGCCACCTCTGAAGAAATTATCTCTGTAGTCTGGAGAAAAGTTGTAATCTGAAAGAACACAAGGCCTCACCTGGAGACTGGCAACCCAAGTTTGGGGTGTGTGTGTGTGTGTGTGTGTGTGTGTGTGTGTGTGTGTGTGTGAATTGAGGGTCAAGTGACAGATGGAATGGGGGAGTGTAGTAGGTAGGTGGAGGCACTATTTGTGATCTGTGCATGCTTTATAGGTGTGAATGGGGAGGGGCAGGGTTGTTTGAATGGTGGGGATGTCCCTGCGAGGTGGTCTTTGTGGGGTGTACTTTCTGTGTGATCTGTTTGTGCGGTGCAGGTCTGGGGACCTGGTGGGATGCGGAGGGGAGGGGGCTGAGTTGTATATACATAGTGTGTCTGGGTGTGTATGTGGGGGGATGAGGAATGCATGGGGGTTCTTTTCCCCTGACTCCACCCCAGCGCCAGACACTGGGAAAGGGCAAGGAGCCTCATTCTCCCCCTCCCCAACTCCCCCAAAGTCCCTGGAAAGTTCCTTTCGACGCCCACTAGCGTTCCCACCCCCCTCGCAGCAAGCATGGCGTGGAAGCGGGGTGTGTGTTTGTATATGTGTGTGTGTGGGGGGGGAGACCTGGAGCCCGACCCGCCTTCGGGGACCCCTCCCGCTTCTGCAGCACCTGGCGCCCCCGCCCCTCGCATTGGCTGCTGGCGCCCGTCAATCAGAGCCGGGCGCTGCTGACATCATGCTGCAGTAGAGGGGCTGGGCTGGGTTGGGCCGGGCTGGGGCAGGCAGCCGAGAGCGGGCAGCCGGTGGGAGCCAGCCGGCCAGGGACGACGAGGCGGGTGCCCGGACAGCCTTGCTCGGAGAGCCGTCCAGCCCGCGCCCTCCTCCTCCTCCTCCGACCAGCGCGGCGAGGCACCCTCGGCGCCCAAGAGGCTCGCTCCCCGCCCGTCGGGCTCCGGCAAGATGGGCTGGAGGCAGCCCCTCGCCTGCCTCCCTCTCGGCCTCCTCCTCCTCGCCTGCGCCCTGGGCAACAAAGGTGAGTGGGCCCGGGAGCGCCCCCTGCAACCCCGGGCGCTGGCCGGCCGAGCTTCGCCCCGCCGACGCGCGCCCCTTCCCCGATCCGTCCCATCCCGGCGCTGGGCTGGGCTCTCCCCGCTCCTCCCTTGTGTCGCTCCGCACCTGCTCCTCTGCGGGGAGGGGGCTTCAGGACCCTTCTTCCTCCCCCCCTTCAAAAACCCCTTTCTGTTTTGCGCTCCTGTTTCTGCCTCTTCCCCACTTCGTTCTCCGCTTCTCCAGAAGGAACCCGCCGATTGCGAGAGCTCTTCTCCAAGCGCCAGGGGGCTCCTTGCAGCCCCCACCGCCCTGCCGCTGCCCCCTCGCCCTCGGTCTCCCGCTGCTGCACACCCAGGAAGATGCCCGATCCCCCATTCCCCTGCCTGTTTGCGCCCTCGGGTCCCATGCCTAGGCTGCCTTCTCCGTCTGATTAATTATGGAGGGATCTATAATCGATTGCGCGCAGGAGGGAGGGGGGGCGCTGCTGAACGGGGCCAATGCGACCCTGGAGGGGCTTCAGCATTCTGAGCACGGCTGTGGGAACACGCGTGCACAGACACACGCGGGCATGGCTGCACACATGAAGAGGAGTGAGCGCGAGGTGTCGGGAGGGCACAGGGGCGAGATCTTTGGAGGGACCAGCTACTGGAAGACGGCAAAGAGAGGAAAAGGCTGAAACAGGAGAGAAACCTTTTCTTCCCACCTGCCTCCGGTGTGCAGCAGCAGCAGGGCAGGAGGGCGAAGGAGTAGGTGCTGCTTTTACCACCCCTCAGAATGCGAGGGGGGCGTTGCAGGGGAACTATGCTGCAGCCGCATTAGGATTCTGTGTGTCTTGATGCTTTTGCAGATAAGAGTGGAATAAATATTCCCCTTTCCCCCTCCCAGGCGCCACTAGTGGGTGGTTTTGGCGTTTCTGGGCGCCTCTCCATGAGGGGGAGCTTGCCAAAGGGCCTCTTCTCAAGATACCACCACGGACTCTTCAAGTGGCAGATGGAAGGATTTTCTTTCTCTGCCATCTGATCGTTGCCCCAGCAACAGGGTGTAGTTTGCACCGAACAACTCCCCCTTTTGTGGGGTTGGGCCAGGACCAAAACAAAGGTTACCAGCAGGACTTGAAAAATGCTAGTGGTGGGGGGGGGGGGCTTTTGCTTTATGAGATGAGGGGGGGAAGAACAAGTCGTTGGCAACTGATACTGGCTATGTACTGATGAGAAACCAGAAGGGATAAAAGATGCGTTGCTGGATTGGTTGCAAGTATGTGTACAAACCACCTTGAAACGCTGTGAGCAAAATGGGCACGACCTGCCATAGATCTATGCTGTGTGGTTCTCTTGCCCACTTCTCTGAATCCACAGGCAACCCCACCCCCCACGAACACCCCACCCCCCACAATTCCATTAGATGTTGTGCATCTCAGGCTCCTGGGATCGGAACTCCATCCCCCCCTGCAATTTTGTATGCTTGGCTATCTGCAACCACAGCCACAAACAGCAACTTTTCACGACACACTGCTTGCTCTCTTGTGCCTTAAGCATCTGCGACCAAATATATGCAAGAAAAGAACAGCTGTTTTGCTGGATCGGCCACTGCCCCTTTGGTCCAATGTCTTGTTTCCCACAGAGGCTGCCTGGATGCTTCTGGAAGCTCACAAGTAGGATGTGCGAGTCCTACGTCTCTCTCTCATTCAGGCTTGCCTTCCTTTATTTTTGTCCCTAGCAGCTAGTTCTCAAAGGTATACTGCCTCTATGCATGGAGGTTTGAGTTAGCTTTCCTGGAAGAGAGCTCTGGAGATGAGAGAATGACAGACCTGACTTTGCTTTATGTCATGGCTACGTTTAAGCCAATTTTAAAGCATCTGCCAGCAAAAACAGTTGTCATCACTGGATCTTGTGATGGTGAAGTCAACAAATGGCTTATTCACTGTATGGAAGAAGTCCTTGCAGATTTACTCTCTGTCTGCTCTCTCCATCTGCTTCAGGTCTGGTTCCAAATTGCAAAGCCGCCTCCTCTGTTGGGAAGTCCCTAGTAAATTTTAGATGTTGTGAAGGCTGATGAGGTGGGACCCCCAGAGCACAATCCACCAGGAAGCTCCTCCATGCAAGGCTCATGGAAGTGAATGGGAGTTGCGAAAGAGATGGCACACTTCAGGCAAACTTCTGGTGATATGTTGTGGTCCACAGAGGTGGGCCCCTAAATGTACTGGGGCCTCTGCTTTAGATGCTCAATGGCAGTCAACAGCAAGCAATCAACTGTGTTGCCAGAGGCTCCATGGCCCAGGTCTAAGCTGAATGGCAGGGAGCCAGCATGGTATAGTGGTTAAGGTGTCAGACTAGGACCTGGGAAACCTAGGTTCAGATTCCTACTCTGCAATGGAAACTTGCTGCTTGACCTTGCTGTGTCACAGACTCTCAAATACTAGGATATGGATGGGAGTCCTCCAAGGAATGCCAGGGGTGTGACATGGAGGCAGGCAACAGCAAAGCAACGTTGAACGTCTTGAAACCCCTAAGGGGTCGTGATAAGTCTGCTCCTGGTGTCCCATGATAATTAGTGGGAAGGAGGAGGCGCTGTTTGGATTTCCACTTTGGGCCTCACCATGCCTTTGTCTGGCCCCAGTGCCCATGAATTTTCAGCCACATGATGAAGCCAGCTAAGCTCCCGTAGGAACTCCATTTGTCAACACAAAGTTTTTCAGCTTTTGCCTTGGCCCAGGCTTCAGCCTCTTCTTCCTGCTCTGAACCCCTGAAGCACCTTGCAATAGTGTTTGTCCCTCTCCATCTTATCTCCACAACAGCCACCCTGTTAAGTAGGATATGAGGAAAGTGACTGTCTCAAGGTCACCCAGCAAGCTTTGGGTGTGTGTGTGTGTGTGTGTCAAACCTGGGCCTCCCAGATCTAAGTGAGGGCCATGTACGTGTTGCTACTCTTCTTGTAATCACCAAGACACTTTTTGGGGGGTCAAGCTGCATTATAGAATCATAGAGTTGGAAGAGACCACAAGGGCCATTGAGCCCCACCCCTTGCCATACAGAAATACACACAGCACTCCTGACAGATGGCCATCCAGTCTGTGTTTTAAAACCTCCAATTGTTCTCTTTTCTTGCATTTTATCTTTACAACAAATCTGTGAGGTTGGTTATGTTGAGAGGGTGTGACCAGCCCAAGGTCACCCAGAAAGTTTCCATGGCTGAGTGGGGATTCGAACTTGGGTCTTCCACATCCTAGTCCAACACTCTAGAACTACTATACCACACTGGCTGTCATGGAGGGAACTGGTTCACAACTTGGCTGCCTGGTTTGGCTGTGAATCCTGTGACATCTGGCCCAATGCAAGGCTCGGAGTGTCAGATGCCTTCAAAAATTCAAAAGCCTTCAATTTACCAATTTTATTGTTCACCTATGCCTACCCCCTTTTGTAATTTTTAAAATACTTTTAAAGTTTTTATTTCCCTTTAGTATTTAAACTGTATTCTATCTCCTTTATGTTCCCATACCTTTTTGTGTTCCCAATTTTCTTTCACCAGGAGGTTTTTTTTCTTTTTAGATGCATATTTACTATTCTGATACATCTTATCCTTTTATTTTTATTTTATTTACCTTATTCTGGTCTATGATCGTAATAAAGACTGAGTGACTGAAATGCCATCTCCTTCCCATTCATTAACACCAGATGCACCACCAATCAGAATATTTTCCTGTGCATGAGTCTCAAATAGTGTTTGTCCAGGCACTTTCTTCTGAACTGTGCCTTGTGGGTCACAAGGGATTTTCCCTCCTTTGCTCCCCTTGATGTCTTCCCAAATCTCCCTCTTGGTGATTCCCCCATCCTCTCAATATAAGCCTGCCTCTTAGTGGACCACCCTTTTGAGTGAATCTCACAGGAACAACTGACAAGGTTGAACTGGCCCGGTTGTCAAAGGCTCGTTATGAATGGCAGTTTAATGTCATGAGGCCAGGGAGTGTAGAGGACAGGTTCTTACGTGAGGATGTTCCCTGAAAGATGTTGATACCTTCAAGTTGTACTTGCTGAAAGTCTTCTCTCCCCAGCCAGCCAGTCCCAGGATTCTGGGAGCCTCAGTGGTCAGATTTTTGTAGATAGTCATTACGTACCCTGCTTGTGAATGGACTGAGCCATATATCTGTGGACGATAAGCTTGGGTTGTAAGTAGGCCATTGTGATTTAATCCCCAAGACCCACTTTATCAGGGATTGGTTGTTGGGAACCGAGTGTTAATTTATAATGATTTTTCTTCTCTGGCTTTCTCTCTCTGCCCTCACCCACCCACCCACCCACCCTCTGTTTCTTTCCCTGCCCTGGAGGTTGTACGATAAAGATTAATTTGCTATTTCTGGGCCTGTGACATTTTTTCGGAGCCTCCTGCCGGCTGCTGCCTCAATGTTGAGTTTGGCTTGACTCCAGCCAGGGGGATTAACGTGGTGGGCACTGGGAGGGGCCAGTGGGAATGTGGCATGGGCCGAGTTCGTGAAAAGAGATTCAGAGCCCTGGGTGGAAATGCAGGAAGATCATGTAAGAATGTTTCAGGAGGGCATATCTGGGATTTTGGAGGAGGAAAGTATGCCTTTGGTATAACCCCAAATCCTTGTCCCCAGCCCAAACAAACCCTGAAGATTTCACTGTGGGCACTCACAGGCTTCTCACAATTCTAGAGGAGTAGCCATATTAATGTCTTGCAACAAAAATATATGAGTCTGTGGTACTATGTGGGCAAACAAAATATTGTTCCACTTTATGTTTTCCAGTGGGGCTCTAGTCCATGGAAGTTTGTGCTGGAATGAAGTTCTGTTCTGTTTAAAATGTCATGAGATCCCTTTTTATTCATGCCCATTTTACTGTTACATCTTCCTCCATTCCCTTTGCATTCTCTTCCGCTATCAGGATTTGGGGCTAAACTATACATGACATGTCCTTGTGGTCCTCCGGCTTCTGTCTCATTCCCCTCCTTGTCCTATTCAGTGGATGTGTATTGGCAGTTCTGAGCTTGGAACTTAATTTCCAGGTGTGAAGGAGCCCGATTTGGGTCCGTACTACAGCGGGCAGGATATGGGGACTCGAGTCTTTCCCCTGAACCATGTTCCTGGCCTGAAATAGCCCTTGGGAGCCCCTATGTGTCCCATTGGAGAAATTTACATGAAGCCAATCAGTAAACTGGGATGGTTCCCTGGAAACGTTGGAAAATGACACAGCAGGAAGACTTAATTCCCTTCTCCCTATCCTGTGCTCACTGCAGTCCTGATCCACATGGGGCCCCTGCACAACCACAAATTAAATTCTGAGCACGAAATTCCCAGGTTATATCTGTTCAGCAGGAGTCAGGCAGTGAGTGGGGTGGGTGGGTGGGGAGAGCATAAGGGCAATGATAGTGCAGAGTATTTTTAGGCTTTTAGGGGGCAAGCTGTTTGTGACAGGGGCCTGTCTTTGTTTGCTTATGTGAGAGGAAATTCATGCATCTTGAGTGCCCCGCTTACCTGCCAAGGCTGTTCTGCTGTGTGGAGCCATCAGGCGTTTGGTTTCCAATCTTCCTTTTGTGTCAAAACAAACAGATTTTGCTCTCCGGAGCGCTCTCCAGATTTCTCCTCTGCATCTCTTAAGCATTTATTTTTAAGTGCAGGGCTGAAAACTCCAGAGTACTTAAATCCTCACCTGCCAGAATACCTGGGATCTTAAAATGTAGGACATTGGTTGGGCTTTGTGGTGATTTATATGTTACTGAAATGATGCCTTTTTTCGATGGTTCAGTGTAAAATGTTCTGAGGGACTTTGTATGTGCACACATATAAGCACATTAGGCTTTTCTGTGGCGGCTCTCACTGGTACTGGATACCAGCACCTGGAGGCAGAGCTCTGCCAAGACCTGAGGGGGGAACTGGTGGAAATCAGTGCCACCTTATATACAACTATTGGCACTTTTTATCAGTAAAAAAGCATTTCTATGTGTGTAGGTATACAGAGAGATTAAAGTAAGGATATCCATGAGCCCCACTGAATGCTATCAGATCTATGTATATAGAATTGCAGTCTTATTCAAAACTCCCCCCTCCCAGCAGTGTTTTGTGTGTTCTTGTGAGACACAAACCCTTGGGGAATAACTACGAATAAAAAATTCTGGGGATCTTGGCTACAGTGAGAAGCCAAGGACCAGTGGTGTGGTCTGTTTTTATATGCAGTGTTTCAGGGTATCTGACTGAGGCCCAGAAGAGTGTTTGTCTTGGGGGCTTTGGGTAGCAGTCAGCAGCCAGGGTGAAAGATAGAAATAGTGATCAGGTATCTGAGGCAAGGGAGAAGGAGGTTTTGTGGGGAAGGATCTTTTGAATACCAGCCAGCCAATGGGTTTGATCCCTTGGAAGATTTCAGCATTCACAAGTGCCTTTGCTAAAATTAGTCCTCACCCCCTGCTTGCCTTATGGTGAAAGCAATTGTACCCCTACTATCTCGTCTTTGCAATCAAGGTATTTCTTTCAAAAAAGGTTTACAAACACAAATTAAAATCATTCAAACTACCAGCTGTGCTTTCCATTGCCCCATTCTAGCCTGTTTAAAAGATATTTGGAAGAGCTTTTTGTTGCCTCAGCACTTGTATTATGTGGAATCGTGCTTAACCGTTTGTATCTTTCCATTCTTGTGTTGCTGGATCCAAGATGTGACCGATCCTATTCTTGTCTTCCCACAACCTTTTTGCACTCTGTATCCTCTTAGCCAACAAGCACAAGCCCTGGATTGAAGCAGAGTATCAGGGCATCGTCATGGAGAATGACAACACCGTCCTGCTGAACCCACCCCTCTTTGCTCTGGATAAGGATGCTCCGTTGCGCTATGCAGGTATGTGGGTGAGTAAGTGGAGGCAGCAAAGAGGCCGGGGAAAGAGAAGAGATATGGGGTCATGGCTACCAAGCCCCTAGGTGGGGCCTGGAGATTTCCTGGAATTGCCACTGATCTCCAGGCCACAAAGATCACTTCCTCTGGAGAAAATGGCTGCTTTGAAGAGTGAATATTATGGCATTATAATGAGGTCCTTTCTTTTCCCAAGATCTGCCCTCCCCAGGCTCCACCCCCAAAACCTCCAGGAATTTCCCAACCCAGGTTGGCAACCCACTACCACCTCTGCTTGCTTCAAACCTATTCCTGTAGGCAGATATAGTTCAGGCTGGGATGATCAATAGTGAGGAAAATAGAAGAAGAAGAAGAGTTTGGATTTATGCCCTCGCCTTTCTGTCCTGTAAAGAGTCTCGAATCAGGTTAGAAACTCCTCTTCCTCTCCCCACAACAGACACCTTGCGAAGTAGATGGGGCTGAGAGAAGAAGGAGAAGAAGAGTTTGGATTTATACCCCATCCTTTCTCTCCTGTAAAGAGTCTCAAAGTGGCTTACAAATTCCTTCCCTTCCTCTCTTCACAACAGACAGTTTGTGAGGTAGGCGGGGCTGAGAGAGCTCTGAAGAACTGTGACTGGCCCAAGGTCACGCAGTAGGCTTCAGGTTGAGGAGAGGGAAACAAATCCAGTTCACCAACGAAGAGTCTGCTCATGTGGAGGCGTGGGTAGTCAAACCCAACTCTGCAGATTAGAGACCACCACACTATATAATACAATGACTCAATGGGAAACAGTCATATCCTAAATCCAAATAGCCTTTAATTTGAAATTATTTGGGCTGTAATTGTATGTCTGCTTATTAAGGAAGTTCTTCCCACCCAACTCAGTGGGACTTAATTCTTAGTGTATGCACTTAAGATCGCACAGTTAACGCACTCTTTAAGTCTACTGAAGTAAAATTCAATTTTAATAACATTGTTTAAAAGCATGCACACAAAGAATCTGCATGCTTGTCAGTCATCTTAATCCTGCACTCATTACTGAGGACACTGGAAGTGGAAGGCAGGGCTGGCTTGTTCTTTAGCAACTGGGTAGAAATACTGCCAGTATTTCATTTTCTGTACTAATATAAGGGCCAGAGATTGACAGAATGATCATCAGGGTGTCCACATAAACAATTATTTTTTTTGGGGGGGGGGGGGAGAAATACAAAGTCTATTAATTATAACTGCAGATTACCTGATGCAGAACAATAAATTTAGGATTGGGGGACAAGAGCCCCTCTTTGCCCCCATGGATATCCATGGACGATTCCATCCATACCCTATACAAGCAATGCGCATTAATAGTTCTGTGTCTGAGAGAGAGGGGGAGGGTGTTTGACAGAAAAGAACCCATGCATAGAACAGTGTCCATGAGATGGCGAGGAAAGGAATCTGCAAGTTACTAGATTGTGCCCTTACTTCCAATGAAATCTAGATATCCCTGGGAGGGGCCTGGAACGTCTTGGAGGGGCCAGGCCTCCTTATACATGTAGTCCAGAATTTGTTTCGGCCCAGAGTTAGAGCTAAAGTTGCCACGTCCAGTCTCTTTCTCTAGGTCTTCAGAGAAAAGAGTTAAACCTGAGGGTGAGGAGCCAGATGCCAGAGGGCAAGTAATTTTTCTGCGGATACCATTCCTAGCTTTCTTTCCCCATTCTAAAATTTAAATCACCTTTTTCTTATGCAGTGTCCTTCTAGTTTTAGTTTGTGGGGGCTGGGTTGAGGGTGACCGCGTGAGGTGAATGTTGCTACAAGCATAATCTGTTTATGAAGACACTCAGGAAAGAGGGTAGTAATTCTGCATGGAAAGGAGGGAAAGCTTGTAATCTCTTTTTAAAAAATTCACCTCCAGGCTGTGCTCTGACAAGCAGTGGCCTTGAGCTTGAGCTCTTCGTCTAAAATTTAGGGAATTTTGCCATCTTGCACAGTCCTTGTCTTGAGATCTGACTTCCCTATTATCTCTCAGAGCAAAGATGTTTGTGGGCTGACCTTAGTCATACACTTCTGCAGGCTTACTTGTGACCAGTATCAAAATACCTTCTTCGTATTCCATGTTCCACAGCAGAAACTTAAATCCGACTGAATAATTTCTGTTTATTTTATTTTATTAGGTTTATATATTGCCCCTCCCAATATTGACTCGGGGCAGTTTCCAATGTTTACAGAACCATGTAAACATTCAGATATAAATTAATGTAAACTCACAAAAATTAAAACCACTAACAATAAAATCAAGAAAATTCAGACTCTGCTTCCAGATTATAGTGCAATCCTAAAGAGAGTTACTCCAGTGTAAGCCCATTGAAATGAATGGGGATAGTCTGGAATAACTCTCCTTAGAGTTGCACTGTTAATTATCTGGAAAAATGACCACAACATCAGTACATTTGATTGTTTTTCTGCATCAATGAGCAAGTTTTTATCTAAAGTCAGTGTTCAAATCTGAATCTAGAATTTCACCTCCCCCCCGCCCCTCAAGGAGAATTTAGACTAGGGATGTTGAACTTATTTGTTATGAGGGCTGGATATAACATAAATGTGACTTGGTCCAGCTGACCCTGGGGAGGGGGGTTGCCTTGGCTGACCCCAGAACATCACAGGATGGGGCGGGGGCTGAACTGGTGAGCCCACAGTGGGCTGGAGTGTCTGCCTTGTGAGGGCTTATCGGGCCTATATCAGCCAAGACACCCCCCCCTACACACACACATTCTCAATCTAGCATGGTAAATCCAGTTTGCCAGACCAGATCTGGAGCAAGGAGCAGATGCCTCAGCTGGCTCTTGGGCTGAATAAACCCCCTCAAGGGATTTGGCCTCCCCTGGCTACATGTTTGATACCCCTGATTTAGTTGCTCACATGAACACATAAATTTGCCCTGTACTAAATCAGACCAATAAGCTGGAGGAAAGAAACCAGTGTGTTCAGGAGAGTATTTTTTATAAAAGGAACAGTGATGTGGAAAACCGGTTCTGAAGGAAGGGGCACTTTCCATAAAGGGTAATAGGATCCTAATTTTAATTGCCTGTGAAAATTTTAGGCAGCTTTCCTTTCTTCCCCCTTTTATCCTATAGTGTTTACTGGATATATTGTACCATGTTTTATTTCACTGTTCTCTAATTGCAAAATCCAGTTTATTGGATCGTTGTTCTCCATTTGTGAAATCCAGTTTATGAGACGTATTATACTGTTTCTTTTTATTTCGGTATTTTTATTTCGGTATTCATTAATTGCATAGTGAGCTTTTACTGCGTTGTTCCTTGTGTGTATGGCCTTTATGACACTATTTTTATCACTCTAATCTGCCTTGAGACGCAACAAGAAAGGTGGACAATAAATGAAGTAAATCAATAGATAAATAAATGACGATTTGCATTCATGGAGCAGTGCCCTTTTTTGAGATTGCTTTTTAACTTTGGAAAATGCCATGGGGGCCCAATCCTGCTGGGAAGTATGTTGCAAGAGGGTAAGGGGTCCCTTTCTCCCTCCGTGGAGATGAGACTAATTTCTACTGAGGAGATAGCACAAGGGTACATGCGCCATTTCTGCCACATGGCTTCTAAGTAAACGCAAAGAAGTTGAGAGAACTGGCCATGTGTCCCCCGGATCTTATGTAATTACTCCCTCCACTGTGTAGTTTGGGAATGGCTCTGCCAAGGTTTCCTGCTGCCTCTGTGGGGGGAAATGCCTGTGGGATAGATGCCCAATAGAGCTAGGGGTAGTGGTTAGGAGCTGCGGACTCTAATCTGGTGAACCATGTTTGTTTCCCCGCTCCTCCACATCAACCCTGCTGGGGGGGGGGGCCTTGGGCTAGTCACAGTTCTTTCAGAACTCTCTCAGCCCCACCTACCTCACAAGGGGTCTGTTTTGGGGAGAGGAAGGAAAGGCAACTGTAAACTGCTTTGAGACTCATTAGAGGTAGAGAAAAAGCAAGGTATAAAACCCGTTCTTTCTTTTTCTTTTTCTTGTCAAAGTGCAGAGCGAGAGCTCAATAAAAAGCCAGTGTACAAACACCTGTTGACAAAACTGAAAATGGACTATTTAACATTACTGATAATTGACAGGCAGATTTAAAGTTTCTACACTGGTTGTTGTGAGCCCTTCATTTGGAAACAACACATGCACTCGCAGAGTCTCACATGAAGTAATAAATATACACAGGAGCAGCAGTGGCGTAGTGGTTAAGAGCAGGTGTACTCTAATCTGGAGGAACCGGGTTTGATTCCCCGCTCTGCTGCCTGAGCTGTGGAGGCTTATCTGGGGAATTCAGTCTAGCCTGTGCATTCCCACACACGCCAGCTGAGTGACCTTGGCCTAGTCACAGTTCTTCTGAGCACTCTCAGCCCCACCTACCTCACAGGGTGTTTGTTGTGAGGGGGGAAGGGAAAGGAGTTTGTAAGCCCTTTTGAGTCTCTTTGCAGGAGAGAAAGGGGGGGGGGTATAAATCCAACTCTCCTCCTCCTCCTCCTTGTCCAGCATTCCATCGACCCCTACAACATACCTTAGATCAGAGATTTTTTAAAAAGAGTTGTGCTTGGTTCTGTTCTGGGCTACATTTGTCTCTAAAGCAGTGGTCCCCAACCTTTTGGGTATGTTGACCCACAAGTCCAGATTTACTATGCATGCTGACCCATCCAGGTTTTTCGCTGCCTTTGGCAAACTATGACCTTGGTTCCCATCCATTTTTTGTAGTGCCCGACCAGATATTTCTGAGAAGCCAACAAACATCACACAAAGAGGTGCAAGCAAGTGGGAGTTCAACTCTTTTTCTTCTTCCAGCTGGGACAGAGCTGGAGTTTGAGGAGGGGTGTTTGAGGGCACTGGGTTAAGGAGGTATGCAAAGATAGCAGATGGAAGTGAAGAGGGTGGAAGGGAGGAACTTGGCTCAGCATATCTCCCGTAGCAGGTGAAGGGCGCTGAGGCACTGCAAGGGACTGGGCAAGAGGTGGAGGTGCTGAAGGAGTACCCCTGAGACACAGTTCATGCATCCACAGCCCTCTTAATAGCCTCTAGCTTTTCCTTGGTCTGCTGAACAACTTCCATTTACACTCCAACCTCCCTTCCGCTCCTTTCAACAACTACTATCTTACTAGAGGGAGGGATGAAAATGTGAGAAACTAGTGAGGAAAGAAAGAGGCTGTAATGGGCAAGACCAGCCATTAGGGAGTGCTGGCCTGTGGCCCACTTTCCGAGGCTTCACAACCCACAGGTTGGGCAACACTGCTCTCGACTATGGTCTGCAGGCCGCTGTAGCAGAGGATGCAGTGGAAATCCCAAGTCAGCACACTGATGGGCCAGAGATTAGGGCTGCTGACTCTGGGGGAACCAGTCCCTTCATTCTGGGGATCAATTGTAATTTCTAGAGATCTCAAGGCCCCATGTGGAGTTTGGCATCCCTACTAGACACAGAACCAGTGTCTGGGTATGATTTGCTGTAGCAGGATTTCTCAGTGTGGTTTTTCAAATGGGGCTAATTCAGACTGAAACTATAGCCTTGGGCAAGGGAGATTTAGCACTCCCTCGTACTGTTTTCCTGATGCAATAATGGCTCTCCAGTGAAACGTGTAATTTGACCCTAGAATAACCCACGGGGACTGTGTTTTTTTCCCTTTCTGATAACTGAGTGTGGTAGCGCCAGCGCTGATCTGGGTTATGGGTTCACATCCTGGCTGTAAGACAATCACTCTGGCAAGTTCATCATGACTCCTGCTGCCTCTGGGACTAGCATGGTGGTGAAGGCCAGATCCCAAATTGGAAGGCATTTGTGAGAAGGCATCTGAAGCCATGGGCAAGGAAATCTCCTTAGGAACTGCAGATAGAGGCATTAGTGACCCTTGGGGTCATTCTTCCTCTTCATACGTGACAATCTGTGGCAAAATCAGTCCTAGTCTAGCCAACTCTATATTGGGAATTTCCTGGAGATTTCAGGGGTAGAGCCTGAGAAGGGTGAAGGTTGGGGATATGAGGGACCTCAGCAGGGTATGATGTCATAAAGTCCACCCTTCAAAGCAGCCATTTTCTTTGAGGGAACTGATCTCTGTAGTGTGAAAATCATTGTAATTCCATAAGAACTCCAGGCCCCACCTATTGCTGTGGCTTTACTAAATACCACTGTGAACTGCTAACAGGATTTTTAAAAAATAAATGCTGTTGAGGGGAATCCTGTGTTGATGGTTGATCTATGTGAGGATATATGAAGCAGTCACCTCATGGGTGCAGTTTCAATTGGCTTTCCTGTGGTAACCATTTTATGTGAGGTAGAAAACTAGAGGCTGTTCATGAGAGGCTGGCCTGGCCAAAGTAGGTGGAAGGGATGTAGGGGGTGGGGAATGATTTTGCACAAATGGTGAGATGTCACACCTAGCAATAACCAAAATTTAGGGTTGCTGAGACTGTATGGCAGAAACATGGGAGGATGGCTGATAGTGATGATGTGATGTTGCTTCCAGAAAAACCCACAAATGACAATGGGAATTAATATATATATATATTTTCTTTCTCCTGATGGCTGCTGGAGCACCAGCAGAGACATGAATACCCTACTGGAAGTAAGAATGCCAGGTGGCACCCCTGAGAGGTATTGGGGAGCTAGAACAGGTGTGCTGGCATTGAACTGGTCCACAGTGTCAATTCTGGTGAGAAAGTGGAAGTGACATCCTGATGTCGGGACCTCACAACGATGTGACACCATTTCCAGGTTTTCACTGAAAGTGGCATGGTATGCTACCACAACGTTTATGCTCCCCCAGTCCCCCCTGTTGGCCATTAAAGCACCATCAGGACCAGGGGGAGGGATTGCTGAGAGTCCTAACCCTCTAACTGGAATTGATGTCACTGTGTCAGTGTGACACCGCAGAATAAATATTTTGGTGAATTCTAGAGTGCCATGCCAACATGATGATGCCACTTCTAGTTATTTCCTGGATGCGAAGTTGCACCAACCCATTTCCCTCCTCACTGCCCTCTCAAGTAGTGGGAGGCAGAGGGCAGGAAGTCTTCCACTGTAAAAGGGAACTTGGTATGCTTACTGGCTAAAAATACTTGGTGCCTTGGGTGGAAAATTCACAGGAATCTTATACTCCTCCTCATTAACATGGATCCCAATCCAGCAAGATCTTCCTGTATAAATCTTGTTCAGTTTCCAGGGGCATAGCTGAGGAAAACAGCACCTGGACACTGCCCCCCTTGCTGTGCCTCACCTCTCAGCTGCGCCCCTTCCCGAACTCCTGATTGCAGTTTAAAGTTTGACTTTAGCCACCTGACTCTAGCCAACAGTATAAAACTAGAGCCTTTGAGCTCAGAGGCTCAATTTGATCTTGGTCTGAGTGAGCCCGTAGTTTAAAGCTGGACCCAGGCCATCTGAAGCCAGCATCGAACAGCCCTCCCTGCTCCCAAACATCATGTAGAGTTTGGGGAGGGAGCCCGGCTGACCCTTCTCCCAGCTCCACATGGAGCTTGGGGGTAGGGCCAGCCCTACTGGTTGTGACCAACTGCACCCTTCCCCAAACTCAGCAGGGAGTTCAGGGAAGCGGTGCGGTTACAGTGGTGTGCAATGCGCCCTCCACATTACCATTGGGAGTGGCACCTGGTGCCAAGTCCCCCCCAAACCCACCCTAGCTACATCACTGTCAGATTGACAGGACCTTTGCAAAACTCTCTCACCTGTTTCACTGGGACTTGTGCAGGAGATCTTCCCAGTTAATTCTGGCTTGGATCTTTCATTCTGCTGACCTTCATAGTGCTCAACATTTTCTGCCTATATGGCCCCTACTTAGACTTTGTAAGGCTACCTCTGGCATAAGGGAGGAAGAGTCGATGGTGGGTGGCCAACAGCAAAAGTGGTGTTCTCCTACACGGGTCTTTTCTTCACATTCCTTTTTCCCTCCACCTTGTGCTTCCTTTTTCTGGGGTACCAGGTGTTATAAATACTCTCAGTCACCTGCTCTAGCAGGCTCTCAAGAGACTTTCTGCAACCTACCCTATCACCGTGGTGGCGAACCTTTGGCACTCCAGATGTTATGGACCACAATTCCCATCAGCCCCTGCCAGCATGGCCAATTGGCTGTAATGGAAATGCTTATATAACATCTGGAGTGCCAAAGATTCGCCACCACTGCCCTATCAGGTTCAGGAGAACCAAATAATCGAACCCAGTGGTCAGAATTCAAGCAGCTTTATTAATAAGGGAAGCAGAGCAGGTGGTGTTTCCTGTTCTACCTGAAGCAGCATAGAGATTACAGTAGTTTATATTTCCCTTATCTCCCGTGACACAATGGCCCCACTCCCTCTTTCCATTTGTCAAGGAAATCAGAAGGTACAACTTTCCAGAACGCCTATTACATACAAAGACGCCCCCTACCCCACATATAGCAAACCTCTTCCCCACTTACATACATTCCCATGATCATTATCAACGCCTCTTATTCATACTGGAACATAACAGTTAATATGCATTAGCTAATTATACATGCCTCTTTTATGCAACCCCCCTGCTCTTTGCTTGCAGTTTATTTCTACTGCTTGCGGTTTATGTCTACACAGCCTTGTGACTTTCGTTATAACTCTCAGACACTTGTTTTGGTCTATTCACTTTTTATCATATGCTTTCATCTTGCGGTTGGAATTTTCCACCCCCAACCCATAGCCTATGAACAAACATTAATTGGTTAAAACCTTTAACCCTTTTATAACACAGGGGAGATCTGTGGATTCCGGATCCATGGGGCTGGGGTCCCCTTTGAAGCAGTGATCTTGGACAAAGCCACAGGTGAAGGACTGATTCGGGCTAAAGAACCAGTGGACTGTGAGGCCCATAAGGAGCACACATTCACCATCCAGGCCTATGACTGTGGTGAAGGACCAGACGGCGCAAATACCAAAAAATCCCACAAGTAAGACTGACGTGTCATAGGCTTGGTATTCTTGGTATTTCCTCATAAGATTTTGAACCCTAACTCTTTAGGGCAATACTGTGTGGGACAGAGGCCTGAACTGAGCCACACATAAACATTCAGGAAATAGATAGTCCAGCACATTGGATCACAGTTTGCTGTTTTTTAAAATACATAATTTTCCTTTACTGTGTATGCTTTTAATGTAGCTACTACTTAGAGGTGCCAGTCTTTTCTTACTTGGTAGATAAAGTTAAAGTGGACAGTGTAGTATTGTTATTGTTGTTTTGTGGTTGTTATTATTGATGATGAAAATGATTATACTTGGGAAAAAATGTATGCAGCCTCTCCAAAGACCTACTCATTGTGGCTTACAACTAAGATAATAGTAATGATAGCATTTTTTTAAATCCTTCAGATGTTTTGCATATCTTGAAATTAAATTTCACATTAGGTTGTACATTATTACCAAATTTGCAAATTCAAGAAAAGAGATGATCTATGGGGACTTAACCTCCTTATGTAACCATTGGTTCTTCCCTGAAAAGGCCTGTCCTAGATGTTGGGGGGGGGGGGCGAGAACCCCTTTGTTCACAAAAGGGGGACATGGGATTGGGAGAGTGGTATAATTCCTTTGTAGTGTGTAGTTTTGCCCTTACTAACTAATACCAGAGTACTATCTTATGGCCAAGATAGTGCAGATAAATAACTCCAACAAGTCTTTGGGTATGGCCAAGTGAGATGTGAATGGTCAAATCTCATTCTTTTGAGCAGTGCTTTATACCAGCTCTGGCCAGGTTCTGGGGGATTTCGACATGTGTGTATGCTGTCTTATCATCTGACTCGGTGGGCATTGCCCAAGAAGCTATTGGCAGACGTGGAAGATCTCTTTCCCCTTCCCATTTTTTTTGTGGAGTGGGGGATGGATTTGTAGGGAAATACAAACCTGGGGAAATTATGAACCCACTCTGAAGTATAGTTTGAGATTTTCCATAAGTGTAGGTGCTGGACTCAGTCAGAGGTGCTACAACTCAGCCCTGGAATCTGTTTAAGAGCCAAGCCATGAAACATGTTTATATAGAATGCCTCTGAGAATACACAGGGCTGCCACCTCTGAGTAGCCCCAGACAGTCATTACATTTGCAGGATTGGGGACCAGGATGTGTGACCCTCCAGACAGGCCTCTTCTCTAGATATTGTGGATCATCTGTTCACTGCTCTTTTCCCCTTTGCCAGGGCCACAGTGCATGTTCGAGTGAATGACGTCAATGAGTTTGCTCCTGTTTTTGTGGAGAAGCTGTATCGTGTGGCAGTCACAGAAGGGAAGCTCTATGACCGCATTCTACGTGTGGAAGCCATTGACGGCGACTGCTCTCCTCAGTACAGCCAGATCTGCTACTATGAGATCCTGACTCCCAATGTCCCCTTTCTGATCGACAATGACGGTGAGGATAGAAAGTGACCTTTGACTACCAGAAATGTCTCAGAAATTGGAAGGTAGCACTGAGGAGCATAAAGAGTTATGAATTATGAAACTGATATAATTCTTAGGGCCAAACTAGGGGCAGCTTGAACTCTGCTTTTTAAAAAGAAACTGGAAAGAAGCTTTGGGGGAGCTGCCTGTGGTTCTGGAGGACCAATAAGCAAGGCATAGCTCTCAAGCCAGTGTGGGGTAGTGGTTAGAGTGCTGGACTTCAGTCTGGGAGACTCAGATTCAAATCCTCATTTTGCCATGGAAGCTTTCTGGGTGATGATCTGGTAGACCCAGATTCGAATGCCAATTCTGCCAAGGAAGCTTGCAGGATGATTCTGGGTCAGTCAAACACTCTTGTCCTGACCTAACTTACAAGGATGTTGTGAGGATAAAATGGACGAGAGGAGAACAAAGTGAATTGCTTTGGGTCAGTTTCCATTGGGGAGAAAGCTGGGGGTATAAATGAAATAAATGAATGAATACCCCCCCCCCCCAATACACCACAATTTGTCCTCAAAATGGCTGTTCTCAAGCTTGTTTTTTCTCCTACAAAGGAATTGATTTAAGGACTCCATATTTTTTTCCTACATGGCTGAGAAAACAAGCTTAGTGGGGTGATTTCTGAGTGGAATGGTAAGGAGGGGAAGGGGTTAAGTAGTGATACACAGTCCCTAACTTCCTGTCTATTCCAGATTGCCCCTTCCAATTCTGTTTTTCAGTTAAAACCAGCAAAAAGGGCCAGGAGACTGTTCAGGGATATCTCAAGTGTTATTGCATTTCTCAGTGCTAGTTGGCAAGTGGTTACAATGCCTCTATGTGGATGCACAAATATTTCAATACAAACTGGGTTGCCAGACTGAGCGTGTATAGGGCAGCAAAGTGAGGCCCTTAATAAACAGGAGTCTTGGTCCACCTTAAAAACTAGCATTTATTTCTGCATCAAGTTCCATGGGCTTCAGATGCACATCAGTGGATCCCCACTAGTCAGGTATTTATATTGATCACTATAAATACAGGGACAAGGGTGTGTAAGATTTAAGAAGAACAAAGTAGTTATTTTAAAAAGTCGTAGTCTCATAGCAGTTGCCACTGGGAATCTCCCTAGCTAGTTTTGCATTCTTGGGAGTTGCCACTATAAATCTCTCTAGCTAGTTTTGCACACTTGAGAGTCAGCATGGTGTAGTGTTAAGAGCAGGTGGACACTAATTTGGAGAACCAGGTTTGATGCCCTACTCCACCTGAGTAGCGGAATCTTATCCGCTGAACCAGATTTGCTTCCGCACTCCTACATTCCTGCTGGGTGACCTTGGGCTAGTCACAGTTCTTCCAAACTCTCTCAATCCCACCTACCTCACAAGGTGTCTATTGTGGGAAGAGGAAGGGAAAAGAGTTTGTAAGCCCCTTTGAGCCTCTTTACAGGAGAGAAAGGGGGGTATAAATCCAAACTCCTCCTCCTCCTCCTCTTCTACTTCTTCTGTCTATTTAACACATGTAGTGGCTGAGGAGTCCCAGGTATTGCTGAGATAGTTCACACCTTTATCAAACTGTGGAGACAGTCCTGACTCAGGCAGAGTGTAGTGTGTCAAAACAGATTATTAAAAACCCCGCAACAAACAAACCAAATTCTCAGGATTCTCACATGCTCGAGAATCAAGAATGAAAAATTGCTGGGATCTCTAAGGGCACAAAAATCCCAGAACACATTAGGCTTGGCCTACCACACTGGGTGAGTTGTCAACCCATTTATCATACTTTTAAAACACACACACACAATTGAGGCATACACTGATTAAACAATAAAGTGTGAAGCTGCCATTGGTGCACTGTCACACTTTGTGCTGAATTGTTTGTGTTATTCTACAGCAAGTGTGACATGGCTGGAGGGAAGGTAACGCATCACAACATGTGATTGACATGTGGCTGATCAGGGCCCCTGGATGTTTATGGTTACATGTTCTCCTCACTGCAGAAACACAAGCAGAGACCCTACGAATATGAGAACCACATAATATTTAAATCGCAGCTTAAAGCAGTGATATTCACTCTGCAATTTGCAGAGAGCCATTTTCACAATTGCCATCAACCAACCAAGCCACATGACTACTGTGTGTCTCATGTGCCACCCCACCAAACACATTCATACTATGAGGTAAAATATAATTGTTAATATTCAGGATATAACTACAACTTTTTATATTACCAGATTATTTCTGAGCTTGCAGGGTTGCCTGTCCCCATCACTGTTGAACAGTGGCTAGCCCTTGAGTCTCTGGAGTGAATGGAAAGACTTCCCTTTCTGCTTTCCACTTCTGTCTTCAGCATGAGGTACAGCAAGTCTGGTGAGACAGTGAAATAGTCAAGGTAGCTGAGGGAGAGCACCCTGGTTTTGGAAAAAGGAGAGTTAAAACCTCCCTCTCTCCATGGCCATCTTGTGGTTCTTCCGGCAATCACTCGGGTGCTGGGATGAGTGTGCCCAGGCTGTGGAGAAGGTTTTGGGGGGTGTTATTGGAAAGGACAAATTATTTATTTCCATCCCTGGCAAAAGGCCCACAGTTCAGAGGGGCTCCCAAGCTTATCTGCCTTCCAGTCTCTCCAGTGGCAGCTGCTTCAAGCCATGAACCATCTGCCTACTACAGGCTTCACCAATCAATGGCCTTGTCCCCTTTCATGAGAGATGGGGTGGGTGCCATTTTGAGGAAGAGTGCTCAGAAGAGCCACAGGTAGCTCCTGAGGCACTGAGTAGAAAAGGGTAGAAACAGATGGAGTGTTGACATTCAATGCCAGTTGGTTCTCAGCTTGTCCTTATGCCATAGCTGTGGGGGAAGAGAGGTATTACCCAATTTGCCATTGTTGGAATTATGCAGGCAAGTTAAAAGAGCATGTAATGAAACCTGTAAGCCCCATCGTTCACTTCAGCCCCACTCATTGGTCCTCATAAACCACCCATTACTGGACTCTGTTCCTGCAGTTTGGGTCCTTATGTTGCCCAAGAAAGAAGGATTGGTGGGGCACTTTCCACTTGTCTGGAATTTTACTCAACTATGATGGGAGGGAGCTGGGACATTTGGGTGTGTGTGTGAAAAGGGACTTTGATTGACAGGAGGAGGAACTGACCATACCAAGTACGTATGCATGTGAGGGAAAGGGGCAGACTGCACAAGCTAAAGAGAGACCCGTCATAACACAGGTGGATTCAGAAGAGCAAACGTAGTGGTGCAAGGCCAGAAACCGAACTGCTCTCCTCAGCTAGATAGTTGGTCAGGAAATTTCTAGAGATTTGAGGCGGGTGCCTGGGCAGGGTGGAGTTTGTGGAAGGAAGGAACTCAGCCTGGATCTGATGTAACTTCTGTTTCTCCCTGACACTGTAGTATCCCATAGAGTGTGCTTTTTGGGGCTGTCATTTCCTCCATGCATTTCTGTAGTCAACAAGTAATTCTGGAAAAATTCCAGGCCCACATTGGTAATCTATAACACAGAGTAGCGTGGTTGAGGGAAAGACCAAATTGTGCTCCTAAGGGCCTCCTGAAGGTAGCCCGCCACAATGTTCTCCAGGATTTATTTACATCGTTTCTATCCCATCTTTCTCTCCAGCAGAAACCCAAAGTTTACACTGTTCTCCTTGCCTCCTTTTTTAAATTGAACAAGTTAATCTCAGTCTTCCTACAACATGGTCCCCAAAGTGGGTCTTTCACTAAACAGAAAGAAACTAAATGCTTGAGAATGCCCATCATAGAACTTCTGGTGTTAACTTTTGCCTTGGTCCTCACTGTATGATCTTTCTGTTTCCTACCAGGGAACATTGAAAACACAGAGAAATTACAGTACAGTGGAGAACGCCTCTATAAGTTCACAGTGACGGCCTACGATTGTGGCAAGAAGCGGGCCTTTGACGATGCTGAAGTGGAGATTCAGGTGAAGCCCACCTGCAAGCCCAGTTGGCAGGGTAGGTGACCCCCTTTCCATGTGCTTCTCTCTCTTGCTTTCATTCCATGATTCCATAGGTGTATTATTCTAGTCCTTCGCCCTTTTAATCTTCCTCTCTTCTTTGTGTGAAGACTTATTTCCTGGCCTTGCATGTATCAACTTAAATCTGTGTTATAGCAACATTTGACACCCCCCCTCCCCCTCCTCCTGCAGATACTTATATCCATGGATTGGAATCACAGGATACTCCCCTGGTTTGCAGAAAAATCTGAACGTTTTTTAAAAATACATGGGCTGTTTCAATTCCCCTTGATTTAAAAAGAGCAGCTTTTACATGTTGTGGCCGCAGGCTTCACCAATCAATGGCCTTGTCCCCTTTCATGAGAGATGGGGTGGGTGCTGCTGAAGGGATCCCTTCTGGCCCTGGCTACAGCAGATGCCGGGAGCTACTCTGGGGCCAGAGAAGCTCCAAAACACTGTTGTTCCCCATGGCATGGGTCTACGATTTGAGGGATAGGACTTCCCCTTTGCAAGAATTCTGGGGCCCTCTTGTATCAAATTAAAAATGAGGGCTTATCCCTTGATTTTTAAGTGATGCACAAAGGTGTTACAACAGATGGATAACATCTGAGTACTTTACCCATGTGACATCTCTTCAAAGATGGCACCGGCTGCATACTTGCATATATTTTTGTATTAAACAATTAATAGTGCTAAAATGTCCATTGCTAGAGTCAGAAAGGGCACCTTTTTAATGGATAAAATGCTAAATCAGCCCACTTAATTGACTAAAGATTGCAGTTCCTAATACATTCATACTTCAGTTGTAAGCTCCTGAGGACAGATAATTTTTTTCTTTGTTTATATTACACTTTGAAGCACCAGGAGCTTTGATGGTGGCACGGAAGTAGCCATGACAATGAAACTTCAAAATAATCCAAAGCATGCAGCATTTTTTGCTTAACACACTGCCCTAAACTGCCATTCTATGACTGTAGACGTCAATTGGCTTGGAAGGGTGTGATTCCGCTTGGAACGGCAGCCTCATAATTCCTTTGAATCTTTAGCATGGTGGCTTTTGAGGAACAGCAGAGCACAGTTTCATGTTTCCTCTTGGTAGGCAGGTTCACAGCAAGAATGCTGCAGATATATTCCCATATTACTTGTAGAAAATAGTGCATTTGAAGATAATTCAAATGGCTATCAATTCCCCCATACCTGCTAATCAGGGCTGCCAGTCTGACCTGAAGTCTGACCTGAATTTTATCTAAAGAACCAGTATGGTGGAGAGGAGAGATTGTTAAACTGAACCTGGTAGAACTGGTTTCAAATCCCTGTTCAGCTGTGAAAGTCACAGTGTGACTTTGGGTCTATTTATTGTGGCTCAGAGATCATGTGGATGAAAGGGAAGAAGAGATTGCGCACACTGTTCTGACCTTGGAGAAAGACCAGGGGAAGATGTAATAAATTAATAAAATGTGGTGGATTGATTTTCCTCCACAACTGGACTACTCTCATTCACTCTCATTTGCTGAGTCCGTGGCTGATTCTTTGATCTGTACGTAGTGTAGATCCAGGTCCTAGCTCCCATTTACTCCTTTTAAAACTCTCTTAACAGGTTGGAGTAAGAGGATAGAATATACTCCTGGTACAGGCAGCCTTGCACTTTTCCCCAACATCCATCTGGAGACTTGTGATGAGCCCCTGTGGAATATCCAGGCCACTGTGGAGCTGCAGACCAATCACGTGGCCAAAGGTTGTGATCGTGACAATTACTCTGAGAAGTCTCTGCGTAAACTCTGTGGTGCGTATTCTCTTCATGACCAGCTTGGGTTGGAGGGGAACTGAAGGGATAAGGGGAGAGGGAGGCCAATTTTTGTGCAGCTGTTCCAGATTCAGTGCAACTTACCTTCATAACCCTTTTTCTCAGCAAGAACAAGGTGTTAACCTTGGGCTTTACGCACTTTCACTAGCCAGAGGTAGTTCTGTCAGGTGGCAAAGTCAGGTGGCAGAAGTGGGATTGGATAGATCTGACTGATGGAGGTTGGTCCTTGGGAAAGCTTTTACCTCACAAATCTTTATTGAAATGTATGGGAGTTCTGTAAGATCACTGTAAAGCTTCTTCCCATTTAAGAGGAGATTTCATAGGGGCTGTTCCTAGTGGTTGGTATCCCTGCGATAATTGGAGGGAGGAGTAAATGTCAAGAGAAAGATATTTTTTTTAAACAAAAAAGACAATACGCATTTTATTGCACAGTGCCAGATAACTCAAATTAAAAACAGGCCACATTAAAACTCAAATTAAATGTATTCACCAATATAAGCCCTTCCAGTGTTATACTCTTAAATAATCAGGAATGTTTACACATATCAAATATCAGAAGAGATCTGACATGTTTCGATGCAAAAAGAGTCTTCTTCAGAAGTCAGTATAATGCACACACAAACAAGATTTTTAACATGAATTCTTAAAGTAGAAATTCTTATTCAGTTTAGGAGGTTCGCATTTGCATCTATAATAAATAATAGATCCCAATAGAGATACAATTAAGTATTCTAAATGTCAGAGGACCGTTTTTTCTTCTGAGTGGAATCTATAGGGCAGGCCATTAACTTCTGACTATATAAGTATATAACACTGGAAATGCTTATATTGGAATATATACTTAATTTGAGTTTTAATATGACAATTTTTTAATTTTAGTTATCTGGCAGTGCGCAATAAAATATGTCTTTTTTTGTAAAAGAAATTCCTCTTTTCTCTCGACCTTTTGGTTTCTAGCTTGGAAAGAGTAAGTGTGCCATACTGATTTTCCACACCAAACACTAAGATGAGAGCCAGTGTTGAGCAGTGAATAGAGTGGTGGAGGAGATCTTGGGAGATGTGGGCTGGAATCCCCCTTTCTACCATGGAAACATGCAGTGTGAACTTTCAGCCTGGCCTACTGACAGGATTGTTGTGAGAAAATGGAGGCATCACTTTAAGTTGCAACTGAATACAAAAATGTGATATGCAAATGCATTCATGAATGTCTTGTTTCGCCTTGTGCAGTGGCGTAGGAGGTTAAGAGCTCGTGTATCTAATCTGGAAGAACCGGGTTTGATTCTCGGCTCTGCCACCTGAGCTGTGGAGGCTTATCTGGGGAATTCAGATTAGCTTGTACACTCCCACGCACGCCAGCTGGGTGACCTTGGGCTAGTCACAGCTTCTCGGAGCTCTCTCAGCCCCACCTACCTCACAGGGTATTTGTTGTGAGGGGGGAAGGGCAAGGAGAATGTAAGCCCCTTTGAGTCTCCTACAGGAGAGAAAGGGGGGATATAAATCCAAACTCTTCTTCTTCTCTTCTTGTTCCAATGAGAGGCACAGTTCATGGTTCTTCAGAAGGACGCATTCTGGTCTGACTGCTCTCCCCTCTCTGGTTTTCTTCCACTGCCTCACAGGTGCTGCCACAGGTGAGGTAGACCTCCTGCCTGTTCCTGGTCCCACTGCCAACTGGACAGCACGGCTCTCGGTCCATTACAGCCAGGATAGCAGTCTCATCTACTGGTTCAATGGGAGTCAAGCGACCCAGGTGCCGATGGGCAGCGGGACTGGGTCTCTTGAAGGGCTGAGCGACCATTTCACCCTCTCCCTGTGGATGAAACATGGTGTGACACCCAGCAAAGGGAAACGGGAGGAGGAGACGGTGATTTGCAGCACCATGCAGAGCGGTAAGACCTTTTTTCCTTCCCTGAGCAGGACAGATTGTCCTTGGGGCCAGATTTAGGTCATTGCGGGGGCAGAGGCAAGAAGAAATCATGCTTTGGGGACCCTCTCTGAAGAGAGGATGCTGTAAATCCAGCTCAATGGGCCAGCTGTGCCTGTTCAGCCCTGTGGGAAACACCCTTGTATGCGGCAGCAGACAATCTTTTAAACTTGTGAATTGCTGCTAATTATGGCCTGTCTTAGCGTTTTGAAAATCTTGTCAGACTGTGACTGTTTTGCAAAAACAGATGGTCCCGTTTTAAAAAAGGAACACAGCGTGGCTCTAAACTGGTTATGTTCTGCTGTGGAAGCACCTTGTGGTCTGTTCTTTACCAAGTCTTCTCACTAAATAAGGAAGGAGCCCTTGGTAGATTCTTGCAGATCTGTCCTGTGTATATACTGAAAACAAAATAAAACCCTGTGCCAAGTGAAGGGCAACAGGTATATTTCTATAAGATTCTGTTAGTGGAGTAACAAGCAGAATGTAGCTTTGTTCACCACTTTATAAGAACAGTTATGTAGCTAAAGACCAGCCTTTTTACCTCAGAAATCATTAAACATAAGAAACGTTGTGTACAAACGTTCTTTCTATAGAACAAGTTTGAAAACAGTTTCTTACCTAATTGCCTGTTCTGAGTATTGTCTCCAGATAAGCAAATACTGTAGTTTCTTCAAACTGAAAGAGTTTATTTTTGTTGTTGTTGTTGACATGCCACAATTCTCTTGCATTTGTTTATTGTAAACTGACAAGTTAGCAAAAAGTTGTGTAGGCTAATAACTTTGAAAGACTTATTTCAGAAGTTCCCTCCATGGATGCAGTGGTGGCTGCTGACCCCTTTTCTGGTGCCTCTCATGTGTTTTTAGGAAGTGGGGCTAGATAGAGTTTCTTATTGACTACTGGAGATTTGATTGACTGTGCAGATTTTTTGAATGGTTGCTTTGGCAGCAACTGCCACTGCAACAGAAGGATCTACACTGTGTTACTGAAGTTACGCTGTGGCAACCTTTTTGTTGCCAGTTCTGCTTCCTGTGGCAGCCATTTTGCGGCAGCCATTTTGTTGCTGTGACCTTCATGCCATGTCAGAATTCTAAATATGCCCACAGGCTGAGAAAGGTTGGAGATCCCTGATGTATCTTATATCCTATGCTCCCAAATATAAGAAGGAATTGGTTTGTATGGGGCTCAGAGACCCCTTGAACTGGTACAGTAGGGCTAGGCGGAGCAGCTCCTGGTCCAATGAACCTGTTACAGAGAAGCCAAGCAATTCTGAAGACAGTAGAGCCAGACAGAAATGCTGATGTTGCCATAACAACAACACACAATAAGGTAGTGTTAGTGTTAGTTTGTCCTCAGAGTAATCCCACAAACTAGTGTTAGTTTGTCCTCAAAGTAATTTGTCTAGCGGTCTCAAGGGGTAGAACAGAGGTGGCCTCAGGAGGCTGAAGCTAGTTTGGTATGAGGTCAACATAGGTCTATTGCAGCCTGGCTACCAAGGAGGAGCCCCTTGGTGCTATAAACTGAGTGAGGAGGTCACCCTGTGAAAACCTTGAATGAGACTTGGGGTCCTTCTTTTCTAGTAAAGTGAGGAAAAGAACTGCAGGCCTTTCTGGAGCAAAACTTTGGAGGCATTTTCATGGGAGCTTTGCTGTATTTTATGTTTTTGTATTTGGAATTGTGATTTTAGATTTGTAAGCTGCCTTGACGTACAAGGGTAAATAGTCAAATAAATAAATCCCTTTGCTCACAGCCTTCTCATTTACTGTGTTTACTATGCAGTCTGTCATACAGTATATTCTGATGCTAATAGTTTAGAATGCTTAATCCCACAACAGATGTGGCAGAATTTATCCTAGAATGCCTGCAAATCAGGCATATTCAGCAGCATTTTGCATATGACTGGGGGGGAGGGGTGGTGGTGTGTGGGTGTGGAATAGAAGCAGTGCTCTGGTATTTTGGGTCCCCATGTTTGAATTTATAAGCATGTTAACAAGAATTCAGATGAATCAGTTCTTCCGTACCAAATTAGATGTTTATCTCATAGAGACCAAAGAGAAAGAATTCCTGCACTTTTTAAAAACAGTCTTCTTGAAAATCTCCACCAAAAATGGCACAAAATAAGAGCAGTGTTCTAACGGGAACAGATTTTAGAAGTAGGGATTGTCTCTGGAGTGTTATGAAGAGAAGTATACCAGGTCAGGCGTCTGCAGTTGCTTAATTCAGTGTCACTTTTCTGTCCTTGTACAGAGGACGGATACTCCCATTATTCCTTGGCTGTGCATGGCTGTCGAATTGCTTTCCTCTACTGGCCACTGCTGGAGAGTTCAAGACCTGTCAAGTTCCTCTGGAAACTGGAACAGGTGAGGTGAAGAAAAAAAGGGTCAACATGGCGTAGTGGTTAAGAGCGGTAGACTCTAATCTGTAGAACTGGGTTTGATTCCCTGCTCCTCCACATGAGCAACGGGCTCTTATCTGGTGATCCGGATTTGTTTCCCTGCTTCTTCACGTGAAGCCAGCTGGGTGACCTTGGACTAGTAATAGTTTGTTCAGAACTCTCAGCCCCGCTCACAATGTTATGGAGAAGGGAAGGGAAAGGAGTTTGTAGCCCCTTTGAGTCTCCTTTCAGGAGAGAAAGGCGGGATATAAATCCAAATGGTTCTTCTTCCTTATCCTCTTTCTCGTACATGTCTTTTGCTTTCGCATATGGAGTGAAAGTTCCCTCCCTTTCGTTCTGCTGAGTGCAGGTCTGCGATGACGAATGGCACCACTATGCTCTCAACTTGGAGTTCCCCACTGTGACGCTTTACGTGGACGGGGTCTCCTATGATCCCGCTCTCATCCATGACAATGGCCTCATCCACCCTCCAAGGCTGGAGCCTTCTCTCATAATCGGTGCCTGCTGGGCTGGTGAGTGCTTCTCAGCAGATTATATGAAGATGAGGGGGATCATTAGATTGAAATCCTCTTACCAGTATCAGAGAACAGAGAGCCACAGCCTTCAATTTGAAAGGACTGAGCAAGGCTGTCAGTGATGGGATGTTTTGGAGTTAATTAATTCATGGGATGACTGTAAGTCAGAAGCTACTTGACAGCGTATAACTCACAAAGCCATTATTGAAGTGGCCAGGAGGCTCACAAGAAGTTTTTCAAAGGTAAAATATGAGTTAAAAGTATTTTGTTCTCTGCTGGAATGCTTATAGACTCAGCGTCAAATGTATTTCAGTAGCAGGACATGCCTGAGGTAGTCAAACTCCAGGTGGGGGCTGAAGATCTCCTGGAATTACAATTGGCTTCTAGGGGTCAGTTTCCCTGAAAGAAATGGCTGCTTTATGACATCACATCCCTGCTGAGTTCTGTCTCCTTCTAAAACTCCATCCTCTCATGCTTCCCCCCACCCTGCCCCAAATCTCAAGGATAGGCATGCCAGGATTCTGGGTAGCCACTGGAAAAGTGAATCCATCAAAAATGGCTAAATAAATAATCCTGATATGTACCCGAGCCCCTAGTGGCCTCTAGGTTAGACTAGTGCAAGGGTCTGCAACCTGCGGCTCTCCAGATGTTCATGGACTACAAATCCCATCAGCCATGCTGACTACAAATCTCAATTGGCCATGCTGGCAGGAGCTGATGGGATTTGTAGTCCATGAACATCTGGAGAGCCACAGGTTGCAGACCCCTGCACTAGTGTAATGCACTGAACATGGTTATGGTTTGGGGTGTTCACCATTTTTTCCAGTTTATTCAGTGTGGGCAGGGGGAGAGTTTTCCTTCAGATATTAAAAAAAATGGGGGGGGGGGGTGTCTGTTAAATCCAACCCCTCAAAAATTCTAGCTGCCCGTGGACTCCATGTCCATCCCAGCTCAGCTGAGTCCACAGTTCAGCTCTGCGAAGCCTGCTGCCTCCAAGCCCATGTGGACTTTGGAGATGGTGACAACCTGGCCAAGTTGAGCCCAGCATTCAGCTCTGTTCTGCCTGCTGCCTTTTAAGTCCTAGTCACCCAGCAGGTAAATGAGGGGGAGGGGGGATTTTCTCCCTCCCTCCAGTTTTTTTTAACATGGTGGCAGAGCTGAAGTAGCCCAAATAATGCCAAAGAAATTCAGTATTATTTAGGGTCCACTTTGTGGCTTACTTAAATCACCTCCCTTTTTTCATTTTGGCTTTGCCAAATTCATAACCATGGTTGTGGTACCTTTGAATACCATTCAGAAGTGGAATCCCACCAGTACAAAATGCCTCAGCCAGAATTATCCCTGATGTTAACTAACAAGGCACATCCATGTTAAAGCAGCTCAGCGGCTTCCTATGTGTCTCCTGGCCAAGTTCAACATTCAGACTTCGGCCTATTAAGTATGAAGCAGCCTGGAACCTGTTTGTTTGGAGAGCATATTCTCCCATAAAACTCTCCTCATGAGCTAAGATCAGTTTGAAAAGCCTCAGTTCAAGTCCCACTTTTCAGGGAGGACCAAGTCATCCTCCACTCACAGCCTATTCTCACTGACAGATTCTTTTCTCAAGGAGGGGAATAGTGTGGGAAGAGGGGGACAAAGAACACATTTGAAAAAGAAAACATTCCCTGAATTCTGCCATCATTTTTACTGTTCTAATACTGGGAAACAGGAACTAATGTTTGTGGGGATTTTTTTCTGGGTTAAGATATGGATCGGTTCTCACGTAGCTCAGTGTGTTTCTACCAGCTGCTGTGCCAACATGGTTCTGACACAGCCCAGCAAGGCCACTGGCACTGGCAAACACAGTATTGACCTGGATAAATCGGTTCTTGGTAAATAACAGGTATAGGATTACCACCCTCTTGGCAAGACCCAGTCGTCCCAGAAGTACAAATGGTCTAGTGCTTGGATGCGGGATCACAAAAGAGGTTCAGGGTTACTACATAGAGGCAGGCAATGGCAAACCACCTCTGTCCATCTCTTCCTGGGTGAATTCGAGGTTGCTGTAATTCATGGACTGGGGACTGTTTCTTCAGATGCAGGGCATGGATTTCTTACTATTCTGTCATTTTTTTTGCAGAATGGAGGAAGTATGAAAAAAACAGATGAGCAGGCTAAGTTCTACAGGGTGAAATGTAATTTTGTGAAATTTAAATCTAATCAAGAAAAATGCAACAACCACTATCTGTTTATTCAAAGCTAGTTAACACCTGTATGCAGAAATAAGCTTCTGGTTTCCAGGAAACCCAGCCTAGAAAGCAGGCTTCATCTTCGCCGCCTTAAACCCTGCGGTGCCAGCCAGCAATTAAAGTCCTACGTTTTATTTCCCAGACCAAAGATGGAGCCTCTGAGCTGTGACTGCCTGGCTGCATCCTTTGCTAATGAGCCGCGTGTGGGAACAAAAACCCCACAGCGTGATAACCCCAGGCGTGCCATCTTCTTCGGCTCGCAAGCGACTTTTGTTCAATGCTCTGGGTTTCATCCTAGTATGTTTGCTTGCTTGCAGAGGAGAAGAACAAAGACAAAATGAAAGGGAATGAAAACTCCACAGATATGGGGCAAGGTATACAATACTGTCCCTTCACTGGGCATCTTTCTCATCCCCTTTCATGCATGACATTTATCCCATATGACCCTCCCTTTTTCATCACTGGGAAAAAGTCTTGGCGCCCTGATAACGTGGCCATTTGGAAGAGGGGACAGAATGAGGTTTATGTTCCTGTATTCAAGATGTTTTGTCAAAACAGTACTCTTTTGGGGGCTTGCCACCATTTGCCAGTCGCAGTTGCTTTTTCCCAGGTTGTCTTTTGAGGAATTGTTCTTCTGGAAACCCTTTCAGAAGCTACAAGGATGCAATGGGGCCTGCATACTTTCCTCACGCCTTCCAACATCTATGCCACTGCCTCTGTTTTTGGCTGGCTGCGCTTCCAAGACTTCCTTTCCCTGCTTCCTTCTTTTGCCACCTCTCCCTCCACCCACATGATTTAATCTCCTCCTCTGTTGTTTTTTGTTCTTTTTCTCCCTTTTCACTTCACCTGTCTCTCACACCATCCCTCCTCCTGTATTGCCACAGGAGACCCTCTGCCGATCCACCACTACTTCCACGGTTACCTGGCTGGCTTCACGGCACGCCCCGGCAGCCTGGAGAGCCGGGAGGTGATTGAGTGCCTCTATGCCTGTCGCGAGGGGCTGGATTACAGTGACTTTGACAGCCTGGGCAAAGGGATGAAGGTATACCCTCCCCCCGCCCTCTGCCAGCATGGCCTTCCTTTCTCCCCTGCTAGCACCTTTGGCGTTGCTCCCTGGGACTGTGGCTGCTCCTGCCTACTGTAGAATCTCCTTCTGTTCTCCTGTGTGTCTCTTAACTTCTGAGCTGAAGCCTAGTCAGGAACCTGACTTCACCTTCTTTCCTGACAGGTTCACGTTAACCCTTCCCAGTCTCTTCTCACTTTGGAAGGGGATGACGTCGAAACCTTCAACCACGCAATCCAGCACGTGGCCTACATGAACTTGCTGCGCTTTGCCACGCCAGGGGTCCGACCCCTCAAGCTCACCACTACCGTCAAGTGAGTCATGCCACTTCACCAGCATTGCAGCCAGTCTGCTGCTGTGTCCCAGGACTACTCTTTGCTCTTAGTTTCTTGCTCAGAATACCAAAAATGATTATGTTGCTTATAACAGCAGTGCCATCAACGTACATAGTTTTATTGTATTAAAACGTTTTGTATCCTGCCTTTCTGGCCATAGACAATAAACCAAGGTGGCTTACAATGGGCAGAGTGACATAAGAAGGCTCTACCTCAAGGACAGTGTGATCTAAATAAACACACAACTGAGTGGAGAATGGCAAAACTAAATGTGATGGACTTCCTTTGTTTCAAACAAATATTACTGTGTTGCGGATAGTAATCATTTGTGTGGTTCTTTGGGGATTTTACACACCGTAGCCTGATACTCTTACCCTCATAACAATAGTCTTAAAGGGTAGGTTGGTATTACCACCATATTGCAGATGGAAGAAGAGGGGTTTGCCCGAAAGGCTGTCAAGTGAGTTCATGACAGAATTGTGATCCGGACCAAGAGCATCCTGGTTCTCAGCTCAGCCCCTTAACTGATACATTCGAACGTCTCAGCCCTAGTACTCCATCAGCCCTGGATAAGAGATACAGTTGATGGAAGAGTGTAGTCATTTTCATCTGAGTGTGTTCCTCAGCACCGATAGAAGAGCAATTGGCCAGTAAAGATGTCCACCTAGTATATAGCATCTCTCATTCTGTTTGGTGATGATGGAACTTCCAACTTCTGTGAGGATCACATCTGGCTGTCAAACAGTGTTGTACTTCATGGCACATGAGCTTGTTGTAGAAACAGCATTCAGGATGTCCCCACTTTGGATCTTATCTCTGCCTTGTAAGTCATTAGGTGGTCTCCCAAAGGCAGTGGTCCAATTCTCATAACATGGTTAGGCATGAAACACTCAAAGCAGAGTGCTCCCATGTTGTGATCCACCAATTAAGGATGTTTCCAGGTGTTCATAACCTAAGAGAGACCTGAGTTTTCCAAGACTGTTTTTCCCCCCTTTTTTCGGTATCTGTCTTCCATTAGGTGCTTCAGCGAGGAATCCTGCGTCTCCATTCCAGACGTAGAGGGCTATGTGGTGGTACTTCAGCCTGATGCACCTCAGATCTTGCTGAGTGGCAATTCCCACTTCGCCCGGCCTGCCTCTGACTTTGAAGGACCCGAGGGGGTTCCTCTATTCCCTGACCTCCAGATTTCTTGCTCCATTTCGCATCAGGTGGAGGCCAAGAAGGACGAGAGCTGGCATGGCACAGGTGATTGGGGTACTTTGAAGGAGAACTTATGGCCTGTGGACAAGGGGGGTATGGAGGAACAGGAATCTATCTCACTAGAAGTATAACATGCCAGCCTCAGCAATCCTGGACTGAAGCAATGCTCCATCCCCATATCACACTTCACCTTGTTTTTTGCCACAAGCTTTACAAAATATACAACATGCACTGTGTGTTCTAAATTATGAACAGGGTACAGGGGCAAGTATAAAGACAGGTCTTGACAGTCTAATGCATCCTTATGCCAATAGCAGAGCAAGAACTGTTTGCCCTCACAGACAACCTCTATAGATGACTGGATTAAGGTGGGTCAGTGCTGCTGTTATTATTCAGTCTTTCAGCAGCGTTTGACACAGTGAACCTTTTGACCCACCACCTAACCGATTCTGGTAAACATGGGACAGTCTTATGGTGGTTGGTCTCATTCCTAAAGGATCTGGTACAGGGGGTAGTGCAAGGGGCTTCTCCACAATACCCCCTGGTAGGTAGAATCCCACAAGGGGCGATCCTCTCCCCAATATTATTTAACATCTATATGCGGCCACTTGCCCAACTAGTCTGCAGTGTCATCAGTATGCAGTTGACATACAGCTATATCTGCTGATTGATGGCTGGCTGGATCCCATCCCAGATACATTGGCCAATAGTCTGAAGGCTATGGTGAAATGGTTGAGCCAGCTGAAACTTAATTAATCTAAGATTGAAGTCCTGTGGCTGGGCTGGGGAGACCCAGGATTGGGTCACCGGCTTCCAACCTTGAATAGGGTGACATTAAAACCAGAACCAAGCATCACGAGCCTGGGTGTAATTTCGGATACCTTCTTTTCTATGGAGGCCCAGGTCATAAATACAGGCAGAGTGCCATTTTTCCATCTTCACAGCTGTTGCCCTATCTGTCTTGCCCCGATCTAGCCACAGTGATCCATGCAATGGTCACCTCCAAGTTAGACTACTATAATTTGCTTTATGCAAATTATATAACCAGTGTTCTGCCAGCTGCTCTGACTCCCAAGTTGAGTACCAAATCAAGATTAAAGGTTTTGATATTCACCTAAATGCTACAACGTGTTGACAGTGCATTATTCAAAAGCAGCCCTATTCTTATTACCATAATCCATTGTTTTGAACACTTTAAAACACTGAATTCTAATTACTGAGATGGTGGAGTTCTAATATGAGGCCTTGCTTTAACTAAGTCCTCCTCAAATTATATTGTGAAACCACAAACATCAGTTTTGATGATTCAGGGCACTACTTGCTTTGATCTGACAGCCAAGGTGTACCAGTATCTGAGTGCTCTCCTAATGGACAAAATAGTGTACTCACTGGGGCCACTGCATATTGGAAAGGGTCAAAGCCCTCTTTCCTTGACACAGTTCTGATCAGAATTGGGCCACCCTGTGGCTCTTAGTGTCATGTAGCTGTGTCATCTCCATTGGCCCATTTTCATTCATTCCGCCTTCTCTTTCTCACAGTGGCAGATACCCGGATGTCCGACGAGATTGTCCACAATCTGGACGGTTGTGAGATCTCACTGGTTGGAGAAGACCTGGACCCGGAGCGGGAGTACCTGCTCTTGGATGGGGCTTCCCTGCGGCAGCGAGGACTGGATCTCATCAACACCTCGGCCTACCTCTCGATCACAGGTGTGCCCTTTTGGGGCTGTTCTCTCTTTTTCTGGCATCCTTCCGGAGTCACCTAAGTGATAGGCACTGCAAAGTCCCAGTCTCCCAACTGATGGGTCTCTGGTCCATCAGAACCAGCAGTCCCATGCATTTTAACCAAATTGTGCCTGGATTGGAGTTGTGTGGCTGGATTGGAGTTGGACGGCAAAATAAGGGTGCCAGTTCTTCCTCACTCCCCAAATTACTTCACTGCAGTCTGTATTCCCAGGTGCTTTTCTCCAATGCTGGAAGTTATTTTAGCTGCAAGAAAATAAACTGAGAGTCAGACAGAGTAGGTGTGAAGAGGCCTTTGCATCCCTCCATGGAGGGAAGTGGGTGATTTGGCCTGGAGAATGAAGGGGGAGTATTTAACTCTTTCCTCACCCATTGCCATTCACTTTAGTCCCCCCCCCCCCCCACAAGGTTGCTTCTTCCTCTTCCCACTCCCAAACCTGGGTTTAGAACCTGTCTACTCCATTCTGAGCCATTGCTATGCTGCTTCACAGTGGAGAAATGACCTGTTGGCATCTTATGACTCATGACCTCCATGTCCCATTGCTTTAGACAGGGTGTCCAACTCTGGCGCTTCAGATGTTCATAGACTACAATTCCCATCAGCCCCAGGGACTGATGGGAATTGTAGTCCATGAACATCTATAGCGTCAGAGTTGGACACCTCTGCTTTCGACCCACAGTTTATTTTAGTTTAAGTTTGGTTTTGTTAGTTTTATATGTTTTATTAGTTTTGGCTTGATTAGTTTTATATGCCACCCTTCCCTCATGGCTCAGGGTGGCAGCTTCCAATAGTCTAAAAGAACATAAAATGATGACCATAATGCAATGAGCACATTTAAGAACCTGTTTACAATACCCATTTAACCCTGTGGCGGTAGTATAATTGCAATAAAAAGTTCAGAACAAGAGAGAAAAGGAGGGGGAGGCCAGACAGATGAAAAACCAGAGTTGCCTCAGTTGGATACTGTCCCATATCCAGGCCCAAATTCCACAAGCCTGAAACTTTTTTCATTTCTTTTCAGTCCTGACTTCTCCTTTTTGTCTGTAGGTGTGGAGAGCATTGCTGTGTTTGAAGAGATCCTTCGGCAGGTGGCATATTGCACCCGCCATGGTGCTGCCCTTTATGAAAGGAAATTCCGCCTTTCGTGCACTGAGATGAATGGCCGTTACTCCAGCAATGAGTTCACCGTTGAGGTAAAAGCCTGTCACAGTGACGCATGTAGGAATTCAGACCTCGATGAGCACAGTAGCAGTCAATGGGACCTGCCTGAACTCAGGAGTGTAAACGTCTCTCCTCAGGTGAATGTCCTCCATAACATGAACCGAGCTGCTCACCCCAACCACATCATGAGTTCCCAGCAGTTCATGCACCGTGGCCACCACCTGCCTCCAGAACTCTCCGGCCACAGCCTGGCTAACGTTCACCGCAACTCCAGTACGTACCGATTGATGGGGCCAGTTTTCCTAGTTAAGCGACATTGGGGCAACACAGTGAAGAGGTGTCGGTGTGCCTTAGGAGCTCTACCAGAGACGTATGGGGGGAAATGGCACCTGGAGACAACTCCTTCTCCGGGCACCCCCTGGGTCCCCCTCGCTCCCTGCATCCCAGCTTCTGCCCCTCCCCAGAGGCTGGGGAGAGCAGGAACCAGCCTTCAGGGAAGTGCTTTTAAAAGCACAGAGGGTGGAATGGGTGCTTGGGGGCAGGGCCACACCCCTGAGTCCCGCTTCCCTGGGCTCCGTGCTTGTGAAAGCACATCCCTGGAGGCTGACTGCTGCTCTCCCCAGGTTCTGGGGAGGGCAGAAACCGGGCTGTAGGGAGCCCTGGGGGGAGTGCTGCTGCTGCCCGCTGCTGTGCCCCACCCCTCCTGCACATCCCTGGAGGCCGGCTGCTGCTCTTGCCATGGCCTGGGGAGGGCAGATGCAGGCCGGAAGAGGGGGTGGGGTGCTGCAGTGGGTGGGCGCACACCATTTTGTCATGTGGGGGGCATCCAGCGCCCGCCCGCTCCCCTGGTGACCAAAAGGCGTGCGCCCAGGGATATGGGTATCCCGATGTCCCTAGTCCAGTACACCCAAGCTCCACTATTGGTTTGGGAGGTGACTGAAATCACTTTCTGGGCCCATGCTGCCACCACCAGATGAAACAAAGGTTTGACTAAACCAGTGGCAGCATGGACCCACACGCTGATGTCTATAGATTACTTGGAGTAACAAATTGCATCAAACTGGCCCTTCTGATTTACATTCTGTTCACAGTGCGATGGAATGAGAGAGACCAGAGCCATGTGTGCCATTGTAGGGGTTTCCTATTACAGAGGGAATTATTCTAGGGAATATTGAGTGTGACATCAGTCCTTAGTAGCCTCTTGGAAGCTAGGTGAAACCCAAGCAAGGTCATGGCTGAGGCTGACAACCGTGGCTCATTTATCTTTCATTGCCTGAGAAAGTGGTAGCAATGTTTGCCGCCATTTACCCTTCCTTGTCCCATTTGATCGTTGGTTGCAGTAGCTGTAGAAAACAGCAATCACTGCCCTTGGTAGGAGTCAATCTTTTGTGCTTCATTTATTCACTCATTAATTCATTCATTGGATTTATAACCCACTGTCCCACTTCTTTGCTGCTTTACCCTGCCTCTCTTGAAAATCTGCACAGCAAACTATGCAAACAAGCCTCCAGAGCATCCAGAACTCTCGCATGATTCCTCCTTTTTGTGAGAGTTCAGCGGCCATTTTGGTCGCCCCGGCAACTGGTAACTGGAAGAGGCAGCTGAACAAGAAGGAGTCTCTGAAGAGTCACCGAACTGGCTTGCACAGCTTGCTCATGATTGTGGAAAGAGGTTGAGGGATGAGTGAAGGTCAAGGCGGCAGTCAGCTGGCCTGTGGTGGCTGCAGCCTCCCGAATCTACTGCCAGAGGCGCTTCCCTTCAGGACATCTCATTAAAGTACATAACAGCACTTTAGGGAGAAGTGTTCATGTGTGCATTCATTTTAAATGGAAAGGAAATGATATCATTCATTCATTTAATTTCTATACCGCCTCTCCCCTTCCAGGCTCGGTGCGGTTAACAACATACCATACAATATAAACCAGTATATAGTATCTAAAACCATTCTACTTTGCACTAATTTACAGAAATGTGACACAAGACGCCGACATAATTTACATTTATGTTTCCATTTCCCAGCATGGTCAAGAAAGAGAACCCAGACTATAGGGCTTGGCAGGTGAGGAAGCGGTGCTTCTCCACTGCTTCAGGGAATCATTTAGTCTTGGCCCCCAGTGCCATCTCCAAGCGCTTAGTTTAAGTGAATGTTTCTTATTCCCTTGTATGGAAAAGGGCTGCAGGTGGGAATGTTGTTGAGGCCAAAACTTCCCTTCCACTCCTGACTGTAGGAAGCCTGGTTCACAGGGAGCGGGAGAAGGAGAGCTTCTCTGGTTGGGCGACTGTGCTTTGAATGTGAGGATTGATGAAGCTGTTGATAGGCTGTGTCCTCCACAAAGCTGTGGAACCCTTTTTGAAAGTACAAAAAACCCTGTACTTGGCAGATGGGAAGCGATAGTTTTTCTGGAGTGCGCTTTTTCCAAGATCTTGTCAGATCTTAGACCTTAAGAAGGATTCGCCCCGGTTAGTACTTGGACAGAAGACCATTAAGGAAGTCCAGGGTACAGAGAGGTGGACAATGGCAACCCACTGAGTGTCTCTTTGCCTTCAAAACCCTACAGGGTCTCCATGTTGGCAAAAAAAAAAAATAATTGCCAGCCTACATTATGCAAAAGAGTCATTTACTCTTGACTCTGCCTCATGTGGCGTCAGACCAGTGGTCGATAAAGAGCCTACTCTGGTTGGGCCTTGGGTGTCTTTCCTAGCCTTGCTACCCTAGATCCTTTAACTGGTGAAGCTGGTGGTTGTACCTGAGACTACTGCAGAGGCATACAGCCTATAGGGACCTGGGGTCACCCCATTTCCATGGACGCATACCTTTTGGTCACATGGGGGGCGCCAGGCACCTCACCCACATGACCAAAAGGTGTGTGCTCCAGGCATCTGCTGGGCTGCCTGCCACTGCTGGGCTCCACCCCTGGTCTCCGTGCAGTCTGGCTTTTGCCCTACTGGCCTGCATGGAGGCCAGGGATGGGACTTAGCCTGCATGGAGGCTGGGGCAGGGCTCAGCAGCGGGTGCCCCTACCCCCGAGCTCCAGTCTCCGTGCAGGCCGGTGGGGCTTGGCACCCCTGAGCCATGACCCCAAGCGCAAGGGGTGGGGTGCAGGGGGCACCTGGAGGAGGGGTTGTCTCCAGGCACCATTTCCCCCTAATATGCCTCTGGACTACTGGTGTGCAAAACAAGACTCCTCTGCTGTGACTAAGTGCATATCCCCCCCTCTTTCCTGCAGTGGTCCCGAGTGCTGCCACCATCATCATCGTGGTGTGCGTGGGCTTCCTGGCCCTGATGGTGATCTTGGGCGTCTTGCGCATCCACTCCTTGCACCGGCGTGGGGATGGGCAGGAATGCGCGGGGGAGGCTGCGGGGAGCCAAGGTGGTGCCAGGGGCAATGAAAGCGAGATGTTCTGGGATGACTCTGCTCTCACCATCATCGTCAACCCCATGGAGGTGAGTAGAGGAGGTTGACGGACAGGAGGGGAGCAATGCGAAGGCCCAGGGGAGGAACCCAGAAAAACTCAGATTGTTTTTCATTCCATTTTTCCCGTTGAGAAACTGAAATTTAGGGGAGCACTGAAAAAAGCACACTAGTATGATCCCCCCCCCCCAAGAGAGTGGGAATTTAAAATGCATTTTCTAATGCATTTTTCCCCTGCCTCAGAGATAGGAAGAATAAAGACATGCACTAAGATCTTGTGTAGTATAACAGTTTGCGTCCCTTTTTCTGGCATTCTATTCACATTTTTACTCCTAAGAAGTTAGCAGGGAGACCTGTAAATGCTGCAAGGCATTTACACTTCAATTGCCATAAATAAGTTCTAAATGATTTATTTGGTGTCGCTAAAGCAGTAAAACAAGCGTGGCATATAAATAACTCAGTTTCTCCCGACCCCAAATTCCAGTTTTCTTAAAAACGGCAAAAAAAAGTGATTTCTTTCTATATTCACTATTTTTGGAATCTGTCCCTGTCTCTGGGAGGGCAGGAAGAGGAAGAATCCAAGATGGATAGTCCCTGACCTTTCTTTCTTACTCTCTACCCTTTCCTGCCCCATGACAGTCATACCAGAGCTGCCAGGAGCAAGCGGCGGAGGTCACTGAGTGTAAAGGCAGAGAGGCCTTGGAAGAAGAGGACAGCAGTGACGCCGAGTCCCCTGACTCTCCGGGCAGCGATGCCACCGACGACCAGCACATTGTGAGCAAGCGTGACATTCCCTGCCGCTATTAGAAGAGTGTGATGGATGGAGGGCAGGAGAAGTGGAACATCCACAAAGAGGGAGGGAGGGTGGGCCTGCTTATGGTTAATATTTGGGGAGGGGGGCCTGCTCCCACATCTTTTCACTTTTTTTGCCCTTTTCCCCACTCCCTGCCCTGCTTCTTTCCAGACCTCTCTCTTCTAAGTATGGCGAAGGCCACCCCTAAGGAGCGTTGGCGCCTCGAGTGCACAGCCCGGGATAGCACCTTTCTCCTCCCACTAATTCCACAGGGATAGAATCCCTCCCCCCGCCCCGGGAGTGCTCATGTGCAAGCCCCCTTGAAACAGACAGGGTTGCCAACCTCCAGGTTGCCCATCTAGAGGTCTCCCAGAATTATAACTCATGTCCAGCCAAGAGGTCATTTTCATTGGAGGAGATGGCTGCTCTGGAGGCTGGGCTGTATGGCATTATACCCTGCTGAGGTGTCCCCCCCCCCCCAAAATGCTGCCATCCACAGGCTCCGCCCCTAAATCTCTTAAGACTTTCCCAACCTGGAGCTGCACAAAAGTAATATTGGGGATCATGTCTCACAGGTCAGATGTCAACAGTCACCCCTTCCAATGTCTCAAACCCACCTCTTGAGGCAGGCACTACACTGTGCCGTACACAGTAGGCTCACCTTGGCCCATGGCACATCCCGGCAGAAGAGCCTCCGCCTCCTCAACTTGCTCGAATACATGGGGCATCTCCCCACCCTACCCCACATTTCCATCCCCAGCCTGAACTCCTCACCCTACCATAGAAGGGTAAGCTGGGGTTGGCATGATAAGCAGCAGAGGTACACAGAGAGACTGGAGGGAAGCTTGCGGGTGGGGAGGACAAATCGGGTCCGTCAGCGTCCCCAAGATTCTATATATATATATTGTATATTTTTTCAATGTTGTCATTTGAGGTTTATTCTTGTTTTCTTGTTTGATGCAAAAAAAAATCCACAGCTTGTGTCGCTTTGTAAAATTGTCAATAATATTAAAATAAATAACAAGTGAAGGGGGGGGGGCCCGACGTGGAGAAGTGGAGCAGATTTTAAAATAAAAAGGGTTTTAAAAAGTAACGCCCGGAGTGTTGAGGACTCTTCTTTTGAAGACGGCTGTAGCTTCAGGCTCTCAATGGCTCTGCCTGGTGCCAGAAAACAGGGAAGAGGATAAAGCTGGTGATGGGGGGCGGGGAGAGGGGGGGTTCTTAACTCTTTCCTAGATGGCAGACAGTTTGGACTCCAATGAACATGGAATCAGACCCTTGGTCCGTCAAGGTCAGTGTTGTCTACTCAGACCGGCAGCCGCTGTTTGGGGTCTGAGACGGAGGTCTTTCATATCACCTTCTGCCTGATCCTTTTATCTGGAGATGCTGGAGAATGAAGCTGGGACCTTCTGCGTGCCAAGCACTGAGCTGCTGGCCTTCCCCAAGCAAGCAAGGTCTATTGTTCCTGTCTGGTGTCTAATAGACCGCTACCAAGATATGAAAGGGTCAGGCTGTGACCTGAACTGGAGTTGGCCCTCAAGGCCCCAAGGTAATCGTCCTTGATCTGAGATTGCAAATGCCTAAGCTGACCAGGTGCTTGGGAGCAGTGGGAGCAGCAGAAGGCCATTGCTTTCACGTCCTGCATGTGTGCTCCCAAAGGCATCTGGTGGGCCACTGCGAGTAGCAGAGTGCTGGACTAGATGGACTCTGGTCTGATCCAGCAGGCTCTTTCTTATGTTCTCAAGGTGGGCACTCACAGTAAACTGCTGATGCTTTGTCCTGGGAGCCACCTATGGCTTCCCAATGTGGCACCTGCCCCATGTTTTGGGAGTGAGCAGTGCCCTTGTCCTGCGATGCTTCTGATTGACAAGTGGTTCCCACCTCAAAGCAACCATCACTCGAAGGCCAGGTAAGCTTTGAGGCTCCCTGAAGTTTAAGGCTCATGCCAAGGATAGGAGTAAGTGTGGCTGTAGGTGGTTGAGGAAGAACGTTTTCAGGCAGAGGACACTGTCTATTGATGTAGAAATTTCGGCCATCACATTCCGGGCCCAGAGTTAGCACTGTATAGTGGTGTGGACTGTAAGAGCAGGTGGACTCTAATCTGGAAAACTGGGTTTGACTTCCTTGTTCCTCCAAACCAGGGGTCTGCAACCTGTGGCTCTCCAGATGTTCATGGACTACAAATCCCATCAGCCCCTTGGCCATGCTGGCAGGGGCTGATGGGATTTGTAGTCCACGAACATCTGGAGAGCCGCAGGTTGCAGACCCCTGCTCCACATGAAGCCTGATAGGTGACCCTGGGCTACTCAAAGTTCTCTACAAACACTCTCAGCCCCACCTACTCACAAGGTGTTGTGGGGAGAGGAAGGGAAGGAGTTTGTAAGCTGCCTTGAGTCTCCTTACAAGGGAGAAAGGCAGGGTATAAATTCAAACTCTTCTTTTCTTTCTGACAAAAGTGTCTTCAGAAAAAAGCAGCTCTTCAGCACTTGTGTTTTAATACAATAATATGAAATCGTACAAATATATTAATATATAACTTAAAACATAGAATTTCAGTATATCTAAAAATGAAATGTTTCAATATTTTTTCTGTCAGGTGGAGCCAGAAATCCACACACGCTAGGCCACATTTCAGCTGCAAGTGACTTTCTGTACTGCCGCTGTGCAGCCTTCCCTTCCCTTCCCTTCCCTTCTCTTCCCCTCCCCTCCCCACCCCCACATCAAAGGTATCCTACCAGTTATGCCCATTCACTTGGCTCTTTACCCTCTTGTTTAGGAGGAAGATGAGCTCTGCAAATGAAACATCTGTAGTTCAGGCCACAGGCAATGCAAACTGAAGCTGCTATATCAGCTGGGGGCTTTACAGCAGAGGAGTTTGGTTCTCTCTCTCTGCTCAGCTGCAAACTGCCTGATGCACAGTTACCTCCATCAGCAAGGAGCAGATGGGGAGCATGAATTTGGAAGGACAGACATTCTGGTTGCCTTCGGGGGGGTGGTGGTGGTGGTGGGGCAGTTGCCTTGCCAAAGGCTCACGTGGTTGAGAAAGAACATTTTCAGGCCTTTGCTGAAGCAGGAAGGAAATGCTTTAGAGTCAGGTTCTGGTCACAGAGCGATGCCAGTGTAAAAGAGCGTCATTCACACTTCTGCATAAAGCTGCTCCTTGCAGAATTTCTCCACTGCTTGTTCTCTGTAGAAATTGTGATTTTTGACCAGCTTGGCCAGGGCCCCAAACTAAGTAGTAGCACATAACCTCTGCATTGACCAGCACGTTGGAGGCCAATCCTAGAAAGACAGTATGCCTGCTGAGTGGGACTTAAGGTCCTTTTCTGACATATACACCTCCACATTGCTGCTTCTGCTTGGCAAGCTCATCATCTCTCTGATTTAGATGTTACATCTTCCCATGATGCCTTGAGGCAGCTTGAGGTCCTGTGCAGTGGAAAACATCCTTCAGTTATCAAGTCTCAAGAACACAGACAGAAGCTACCAGTCATTAGATCTTTCCTGTATGGCAGTCGGTGTCCAATCACAGACTGGGAAAACATGTCTACTGTGAAGGTACTGCATTTCCCTAGATGCATTTACAGACATTAGCCAATCCATTGGCCAATCACCGGGAAGGGAAGGTGGTCACATTTTTGTTGCCAAGTGAATAGTCAATTCGTAGGTGACCATGACGATAGCTGCGTTGGGGATCTGACGGATCAGGTGGGCCAGAAGCCCGCGGTAAAGAGCTGAGGGACCCTCTTCTCTGACCACAAGCTGCAGAGTTTGCACGAAGGAGCGGTAACGTGAGCCCTCCTCTCGTAGTCGTGTCCGGATGACCTCTGGAGAGAAAAGAAAGGGAGGAGATGAAACAATTTTCAAAAGTATGGGAAAGATATCTGGCTGTCAGGGAAGTCCCTCAACTCTGGCTGGATGAATGTGGAAGAAATTACAGAACTCTGAGCAGCATACCATGTGGATAAGCCATGCACGAGGCACAGGTTTTTGAGATTGCAGCTGCTCCCATCAGCCCCAAGAAGTCCTGGCTGTTGGGTGGGAAGATGAAGGATGGAGACAAAAACGGCTGGCATTCTCTCAGCTGTTGCTTCAGCGCCTCATAGATAACAAAATGGATGACCGTTTCAGAGACTCCTGCATACGAGGCCGAAATCCCACGGTAAAACCCTCGCAGACCCTCAGTGTGGTAAACTCGCATGGCGCATTGAAGAGCACTGCCACGCGCCTCCCCTTTGGCCCTGCAGAGAATAAAGCAAGAGTAGTTAGGAACATTCCGCCTTGACTTGACCTGGAACCAAAGTTTGTGTGTATTCTGAAGTAAGAGGAGAACCAAACTCACAAACCTACTACAAGTTCTGGCCCAGAAAGCATCTTTGCATGTTTTTTCTTATTTTGCAAATTTTGCAATTGATTCCATTGTGTGTGTGTGGGGGGAGCAAGGAGCTATACAAGGCATGAAACCCTGCTTTCCTATCACTGGAAACTTCAGTCAGTGATGACTTGAGCCCTAGAAACTGCAGGCATTGCCTGGCAAAATGTTAAGCTTCTCTTCAGAAGAAAGGAAGGGTGGGAATTGAAGGAAAGAAGTCCAAGCTTCAAGGCAGCTGAATTCTGTGCCTGGTGCCCAGTGCTATACTTTCATGGAAAGGTGTGGTATGTTCGGCATGTTTAGTTTATATACCTCCCTCCCACAAAAGGCTCAGGGCAGTGCACAACAGGATAATAACAATATCAGCAATCAAAACATCATACTACAAACATCAAAAACAAGGGTCAAAAAACATAGCGATAACGCGAATCTTGGGACATGTACAGTTATCCCTTCCACGCTGTGACTTAGCCCATTGCAGTTTTGATATTCCGCAGGTCAGCAGAAGGAATTAAATGGGAATTTTGGGGGGAGTTTTGCAGAACCCACAGACGACACAAAAGTTTAGCAACTCAGAAATGCGTAAAGTGTATCTATGGTATTATATAATAGCAACAGATTTTATTTTTAATACCATCATATACACCATTTATTTTTAAATTTTAAAATAAAAGAGAAAGAGAAAATTCAGACCTTCTCTGGTACAAAGGAAGGACCAAACATTTTTATGCAGATTTCCAGATCATGGGGGGCACAGTGCCCCTAATCCCTGTGATGTGGAAGGGATAACTGTACATCCTTGCAAATCGCATCCCTCCCTTGTGCAGGTGGTCTTCACACAACCTGCTGGTTTCCGCAAGTTTTACAGCCTGACAAGGAAGTCCCTTTATGGGCGCCTCAGAAAGTACAGGTCCTACTTCCCTTACCTGGCTTCCAGCTGCATCCTAGTCTTCACCAGCCAAATGGGGTTGGTCAAGGTAGCCGAAGTGACTCCTGTGAGAAGGAGGGGGAAGAGGAAGGCAAAGGTCTCTCTGTGAAATGGTGTGGCTAATTGTTAATGCAAGACTGAAGGTCTCATTCTGGGATTCTCTGCCAATAAAAACCAGGGCACAATCTACCCCTTTTGGGATGATCTGATCCAAGATCTGAACTACACAACATGTTTCTCCAGTGAGTTGGGTCAGGGCTTTTCCATGTATTCCCCGCAGCCAGCCCGGAGCTGACGGTTACCTGTTTCCTTAAGTGCTACATGGGCCAATTTGGACCAAGACCACAATACATGGATAGATAGATTTGCCAACTCTGGGTTAGGGAAATTCCTGGAGATTTGGGGGTGGAGCCTGAGGAGGACATGATTGGGAGGACCTTAGAGTCTACCTTCCACCACAGCCATTTTCTCCAGGGCAGGGGTCTGCAACCTGCGGCTCTCCAGATGTTCATGGACTACAATTGGCCATGCTGGCAGGGGCTGATGGGAATTGTAGTCCATGAACATCTGGAGAGCCGCAGGTTGCAGTCCCCTACTCCAGGGGAACTGATCTCTGACATCTGGAGATCAGGTGTAATTCCAGGATAACCCACCTGTGAGAGAAACCTCTTGTGTAATTCAGGCCAATGTTGAAGAAAACTGCAAGTTTATCTTTCCCATTCATTTCCTTTGGGTAGTCTTAAGCACCCACCTCTGCTAGTGTGTGATTCACACGTTTTTAATTGAGAAACCAGCCACAGCTTCTGCTGGCCGCTATGTTTGCCAGGCCTCCTCTGGCAATTGCTGGAACCATTTCAGGGCAGAATCTGAAGGGGGGGAGGGATCTCAGACACCATGAAGATGAGATCATGGTGTCTACACTGTTGTCCCACACAATTTTTTCCTCCTGGAACTCCACTGATTCAGAGCAGGGGAGGAAGTGTGGAAGCGGGAAATTGTTTGAGGAGTGGGGAAACCTGGGTCAGCCTACAGCCCCCTTCCTTAACACTTAAAGCAGAAAGGATGAAGCTGAGGTCAACCTAAAATATAAGACATTTTATTTTATTTATTTATATATTTTATTTAATATATTCATTTATTTATATATTCAATTTAATAAACCGCTCTCCCCGGAGGGCTCAGAGTGGTGTACAAGTCATAAATAAACAAGACAGAAGAAACATCAAATGACATTATTAAAATACATAAAATCAATAAAATCAGTAGCAGCAATACAACCCACCCACAATTTGGTGGATGACATCTGGTCCTACCCCTGGGAGGGGACCAGCAAATTGCCGGAGAAAGACAGATGGTACATAGGGCATCAGGGAGGGGCGGTAACTCAGCGGCCAGCCCCCCCAAGAGCCCGGTGGAACAGCTCAGTTTTGCAGGCCTTGTGGAACTTCCCAAGGTCCCGCAGGGCTCTGACAGCTGGAGAAAGAGCGTTCCACCAGGCAGGGGCCAGAGCCGTAAAAGCCCTGGTAGAGGCCAGCTGCATCATAGCGGGGCGGGAGACCACCAACATATTTGCCTCCGCTGAATACCTATACAAGTGTGGGTGTGTGCATGCGCAAGGGAAATATAGCCCTGTTTCTAATGCTCAGTGTGCAACATGTGAAGCAGCCCACAGACAACATAGTGCAATATCCAATGGAGAGCGAGTATTTACCTGCACAAGCTGCAGAAAACATATGAACTTTCTTGGACTCGGGCACAAGCACCATGTTGAGCTTTTCCTTCGCCCCTGAATATGCAGCAAAATAAACAGCCCTGTAAGAAGAGCAGAAACATGATCATTCATTATCCCAGGAGTTAGAGTTGTACTGTATATTTTTATTTCTTTGGTTGCCTAAATGATATTTTTGTGATTCTTTGGAAGCTGCTGAGGGGAGATAAGTACAATAAATGTACCGGAATGAATTATGTGGACTCTTTTCCTCAGATGCAGTGAAAGAGTCTCAAAGCCATTTAAGAGTTCAAATGAAAATACCAGGACATTACTCAGTTATCAGGCACAATCCCACTCTCTGGCCACTGGGGGCCAGTATAACCCAAAGATCCTGAATGACCGTAGCTCCTCTTCTTTTTAGGAGATGCTCCTTCTACCTTTGAGGAAGAGGGACCTTGTAAGAGCTGATTTTGGCCAGAATCCCCATGGAACTTGAATCTAGAGAATCAGGTGAAGTCTTTTCTAGGCATGCTTACCTGGAAGGAGCAACTCCAATAAGGTTAGGCCCCAAGCCACGGAAGAGTGAGCGGATTCCTTCTTTTTCAAGAATGGTTCTATGGAAGGAGAAGGAAGAAGTGGATCAGAAGTCAAAGGGCCAGAACAAATACCTATCTGAAAGTCAGTCTTTCAATCTTCCTCCTCCCTGCAGGATATAAGCCTGATCAGGCTGTTGTAAGGATAACAGGGAGGAGGGGAAAACAATACCTGTCACCCTGACTTTCGGAGGGGGAGGGGGGAGAGGACTGAATAAAAATGAGACAGATCTTCACACGAATTCTATAATGAATGTGATCTTTCTAGGGCAATGGTGGCGAACCTATGGCACGGGTGACACTCAGAGCCCACTCTGTGGGCACGCATGCACAGAGTTCGTCATGGGGCGGGGGTGTTTGGAAAATCCCCACACACACATCTAGGCTAACCTGGGCCGCTGGGCACGACATGTAGGTAACCCTGTTAAGTGCTGTTAAACCCCACTGATTTTCATGGGAAGAACTAACACAATCCTTTACCTGGGAGTAAGCTCAGTTGCTGGGAATGGGGCTTGCTTTTAAACCCTCCTAGGGTCGTGATTCACCCATTTGAAGCGTTACATAGTTGCTTCAAAGCAAAGCCACCGACTATCACCAAGCTTACTCCTGAGTAATGCGCACCTCAGCATTCAGGTTAAATTGCCATGTTGGCACTTTGCAATTTTGGGTTTTGGGTTGCAGTTTGGGCACTTGGTCTTGAAAAGGTTCACCATCACTGTTCTAGGAGAAGTCAAGAGCATTCCTTACCCTGTTCTTAAAATATGCAAAAGCAGGACAGATGCAAGGAATGTAAACCTCCAAGTGTGGCTTAAAGATCTCCAGGAACTACAGAGATCAGTTCGCTGCAGAAAATGGCTGCTTGGACTCTGTGGAGAATGGATTCTGTGGCATTATACCCTGCTGAGGTCCCTCCCTACCCCAAACACCACATTCCCAAGGTGGAATTGGAATTCGCTGCCAGATGATGCAGTGATGGCCAAAGGCATAGACAGTTTCAAAAGGGGTTAGGCAAACTGATGGAGGAGAGGTCTATCGGCAGCTACTAGCCATGGTGACTACAGGGAACATCCACATTCAGAGGCAGCCAACCTTTGTATCCCAGTGCCAGGAGGAAATATCAGGGAAAGGCCTCTGCTTCTACCCCCTGTTGTCCGTCCTCCAAAGGAAGTAGTTGACTACTGCCTGATAATAACTACAGTACAGAGGTGTAGCTAGGGAAAATGGAGCTTGGTGCAAAATCTGAGTTTTGCTCTCCCCCCCCCAATGTTCGTTTGTGTTTTTTGTACTTGTTAGTGTTTTTTTCAGTTTTTGGCCTGCAGGAGTCGCAGTTTTTAGGCTAGCAGCATCGAAATTTCAGGGTATCTTTAGGACACTATCCTGATGATATCAGCCAGGTTTGGTGAAGTTTGGTTCAGGGGATCCAAAGTTATGTAGCCCCCATCTCCTATTGGCTCCCATTGGGGGATGAGGGGCATCCCCTTTGGGAGTCCATAACTTTGGACCCCCAAACCAAACCTCACCTAACTTGGGTGGTATTATCGAAAGAGTCCCCCGAAAACTCCCTGAAATTTTGATGCTGCCAGCCTAAAAAGTGCACCCCCTGCAGGCCAAAAACTGAAAACACTAAAAATACAAAAAACAAACCTGGAATTTTTGCTCTCCCCCAGGTGCGTGCCTGGTGCAACGCGCACCCCCCGGCCTCCTTGTAGCTCCGCCTGTGCTACAATATGAGGCGTTACTGTATATGATGGAAACTGCACCCAACAAAACTGTAATGGGCTATCATATAATTAAAATAAATCGCTTTTCTGTGTATATCCTAACAAACTTGCTTTAATAATGTATAAATGAGAACTATCCCTTAAAGAATGCATATAATTCACTACAAATAAATGTACTTTTACATGTGCTCGTTGCAAATTCTATGCACTCTTAAAGGAATAGTTCTCATTTATACATGATTAAAGTATACACAGAATACTGGCTTATTTTAACTATATGTTATCCAGGTTATGGTTTTATTGTAGTGGCCACTCCCCAAGACAGGATGGTGGACTAGATGGACCACTGGTCTGATCCAGCAAGGTTCTTCAGATGTTCCGATGTTCCTCCCCCAAATAACTAGTTGGCAACTCTAGACAAATCAGCACCTTCCTGATTGTTTACTTTTAGAAGCCTTGGGTAAGGGAATGAATGCCAGCTCTGTGTTGCCACCATTTTCCCTCCTCAGGCTTCTTTGCTCAAACTGACTTCAAATTGACTTTGCTCAAATTGACTTTGCTAAACTGACTTCAGCTTTCCCGCCCAGCCTTGTGTTCCCTCATGGCCATGTTCCTATATGAACTGTCTCTTCCCCACTCACCTCAGCAGCTCAAGCACTCCTACTGATTGGAGACATGGGCGGATCAGTGCCCCAGTCACTCCCTGCAGCTGCACCGCAGGTAGATAAAGGGGCCTCAGGAGCAACGAGGACGACTGCAGGCGGGTCTTCACCACTTCCAATGGGCACGTCAAAATGGCTCCCACTGTGCCACCAAATCTGGGAAGAGAAAGAGAGGATGTTCATCACAGCCTGCTTAGTTGTGTTTCAGAGATTACCATCAGGATTTTGTTATTCTCACATAACAAAGCCAGTACGGTTGAGTTCAGAGTGCCAGACTAGGATCTGTGAGAAGAAAGTTTGGATTTATACCCCACCTTTTTCTCCTGAAAGGTGGCTTACAAAATCCTTTTCCCTTCCTCTCCCTGCAACAGACACCTTGTGAGTTGGGTGGGGCTGAGAAAGTTCTGAGAGAACCATGACCAGCCCAAAGTCACCCAGCAGGCGTCTTGTGTAGGAGCAAGGAAACAAATCTGGTTCACCAAATAAGAGTCCACCTGCTCTTAACTATGCAGGCTCAAAGGTTCAAATCCCTACTCTGCCATGAAAGCTAGCTGGGTGATCTTGGGCCCAGTCATACACTCTCAGCATAATCTACCTCACAGGATGATCGTTGTGAGGATAAAATGGAGTGGAGGAGAATTATGTGAGCTACTTTAGACCCTTGGTGGGTAGCAAGATGGGGTACAAATGAAACAAATGAATAAAATAAATAAATTATAAAGTCCGTTCCATAATGTTTTGGGACACTTTGCACATTACATTTGTTGAAAAGTTAAACATGTGGCAAACAGGTACCGATATTTGAAAGCATATACATCATACAAATACATTTGTCAGAGTCAAGGCTTTCAGTGGTAGCACAGGTTTATTGGAAGTGTTATGTGGGAAATGGCCTTCAGACACAACGGTTGACTGCCAGAAGTTGCTCTGAGGAATTCAGCAAAGGCCAGCAGCTCTGCAGAAGCAGAGGAAAAGAGAACATTATTTCTCACCAGATTCATCACCCTCAGGCTGCATCATCAGCTAACCCAGTGACCCCCAACATGATGCCCAAGAGCAGACCTCCAGTGTGTTTCCTGATGCCACTTTCCCCCAAAATAAAGCGCCGATCATCACCAGAGCCCAGGAAGGGCTTAGGCCCGTGGTGGCGAACCTTTGGCACTCCAGATGTTATGGACTACAATTCCCATCAGCCCCTGCCAGCATGGCCAACATCTGGAGTGCCAAAGGTTCACCACCACTGGCTTAGGCCTTTCTGTCTATAGGGGGTACTTCGTGCCGAGACAGTGGCCTCCATCACCTCAGTGCCTTTTGAAATCTCGCTTCCAACATTTTGTGGAATCTTTCAACACTGACCCAAGAGGAAAGGTGGGGTATATCAATTCAATGTTTATTAGCTACAGGCCATAAACATGTAAACAGATACTTCAACCATAGCCCCACTCCCCACAGTTTACAAAAATATAAAACACATTGTGAGGATTTTCTCATTTTCTCTTTAGAGTGTAGAAACACCACAGTTCCAATAGTGTTAAACCACCAAAGCAAGTATCATATATCCACACACAGCAGGATCCGATTGTAATTATAAAGGTGTTTTTTAACCACCTTTATTACAACTTAGCTTGTATGTTTTGAACATCAGTTAAACGTTATCTGATTTTCGCTGCTAAAAACATGAATATCGCTACTTTAAATGTAACCTCAGGATACACGTCCGCCATCAGAAAGCAAACTTTCTCTTCCTAGCAATTCTTGTCAGGCCTGACAGGATATCATTGATATATTTGTTGCGGATAGCAGAGTAAAAAGGGCAATGAAGTGTGTAGTGTATTATGTCGTCACTCTGATTTAAACTACATTTGCATACATGTAGCTCTTTTGGTGTTTTAGCATATCTCCCCAGTAATTGTTCTGATTTAAACGTCTGATATCTCAGGGTAGTGAATGATTTCCTTAGGTTTGCTTCCTTGAGATTTGTGAGAATTGTGCATAACATTTATTCTTTTTGACGCAGGAGAACCATAGGGAGTATTTCTGAGTGGAAGCAAGTTGTTTGTCTTGTAGCGCATCTCTACTATAGAATTTTGCTAGCATCCCATCTATGAATAGTTTTCAGATCAGAAATTTTGTAAAGAGCTAATATGGGAGAAATTTGATCCTCCCCCGTTTGTTCTCGTCATGTGTCTATAGCTCAGATTTACTAATTGGTTGGACTTTAGAGTTGCCAAGGTTTTATGATACAAAAGTATTCTTACATGGATTCTTGTCTTGATGGAGGGTAGCCCTACTTCCATTCGGAGCGAAAGGTGGTGTATAAATATATTCATACATAAATTCTAAAAATTTCATTTGACCTGAGCCCTGCCCCCTCCATGGTGGCCATTTTGTGGTGCTGTTCAGCACCTGTTCTGAACATTCTAGAAGTGTCCGCAAACTCAGCAAGGTTAGAGACCACTGTGCTAGCAATTCTTCAGAAGTAGAGGGAGGTAGAGATTCTCACACTGAGCTACTTTCATCAATCTGAGCCATCTTGAAGCAGACCTTAAATGAAATAAATGCAGTTGTAACTTTTACCCACCAAGGATAATATTGCAGTACTCTTTACAAGATTACCGACCTTGAGATAAGTCAAAGGCCCCTAGTCTGCCCACACGCCTGCTGACTCAACTCACGTCAACTTCCAGATGGATCCTATTAATTAATTGAAGCAGAGATGTCTGCTGATTCAGGATTATTACAGCAACACGACTGATTGCGTAAACTGGGAGTCTGCGTAGCAAGGTCACAGCCAAAGTGGGGCAATGGCTCCCACCCCCACCACCTGCCCTCTCCCTAGCATTGGGTCACTGCCTGGTTGTGCGTCACACTCACACACCCTCCAAAGTTGCAACTGATTAACGTAATGACGACTGGTCTCCCATGTGCTCCCAACAGAGATGTCCAAAGATCTAAAGTCCATGAGAGCCACTTTGGACTTTGGATGCTAGGGCTGCTCTGATGCATTCTGTTCCCTTGTTAGTGATTTCCTTGGATGCCAAAGCCCGGTGCCTTTTGGGCAGTCTGCAAATTGTCCCTTGGTCCCAACCGTCACCTTCTTCTAGTGTTGCCAATACCTGAGTGATGTCTGGAGATCTTCCTGTATTACAATAGGGCTCCAGACAACAGAGATCAGATCCCCTGGAGGAAATGGCTGCATCATAAAGCGGACTCCATGGTATTATATGCCACAGAGGCTCCTCCCCAAACCCCACCACCCCCTGGCACCAACTCCCCAAATCTCCAGATATTGCAATCCTACCTTCTTCTTGCCCCACATAACAGACAAGGTTGAGTTTCTCAGCCTGTCCTTGAAAAGATACTTTGGTAGCCCTTTTCAGTCTTTACAATTCTGACACTCAAACCATACATCTAAGGAGAGATTTCAGTAACTACAGTCCTCCCAATATGCATTTTACAAAGGCTTAGGGTGGGGTGGGGTGGTGCCACGAAGTCACAGCTTTCTTATTGCAACCCCTTGGGTTTTTAAGGTGAGAGATGTTCTGAGGTGGTTTGCCATTCCTACCTCAGCATCACAACCATGTTATTCCTTGGAGGTCTCCCATCCAAATACTTGCCAGGGCTGACCCTGCTTAGCCTCTGAGATCTGGTGAGATCAGGCTAGCCTGGGCTATCCAGCTCAAGCCTACAAAGAATATAGGGGGGCACAGACAGTGGCATAGTGAGAAGGGTGTAAGGGAGAGGCAAGAGCCCCACGCTCTTTACACAGCTATACTAAACAGGGAATATGCCACAACACAGCTAAAGCCTCAGGGAACCTAGGGGGCAGTGGGGCCCCAGAGGGAAGTGAGGATGGGAAAATCATTTTAAAAAGCCAAAGGACACAGAAGAAGTTGCAGAGGAAGACAGAAAGTGCTGTATTTCTCATAGTGATTTAAAACAAGCTGCTAATTTGGGGAGGGGAGCGGCTGCAATTTCTAGCTCACCTCTCAGACCTAACCCCCCCCCCCCAATACTTCCATGCTATTGTGTCAGGTGGTTTCATCACCAGAAATTGCAGAGGGGAGACCAAAGGTCCCTTGGTATGTTGGTCTAGAAGCCTAGTTCTTGCATAACCCACTAGGCAAATTGTACAAATATTCACTTACGCAAACAGAGATGCTGAGGGGAGGGGAGATGATTGTGATTTCCTGGGACTGTGTCCAAGGACTCTGAGAGGGGTCTGATTTTTTCCTCCCTACTTTACAGGTGTGTCTCTTCAGGGACATGGTGGGTCCAAGGGGTGTCATATAGGGAGCAAGTGGGCATGAAAACACACGTATCCTGCACTCACGCTGCAATTAGCCAGTGTGAAAGCCAGTGACTCAGTGAGAGCTGGTGTAGTGTAGTGAGCAGAGTGTCAGACTAGAATCCTGGAAGGTCTCGGTTCAAATTCCCACATCTACCATGGAAGCTTGCTCGATGACACTGGGCCCATCATAAACTCTCAGCCTTGCCTACCTTCCAGGGCTAGTGTTGTGAGAAAATGGTAAACCAAGTTCTAAGGAAGGATAAGGCAAGTTCTAAGCTGCTTTGAATCTAATTGGGGAGCAAAGTGGGATATAAAGAAGTAAATGCATTTCAATGCAGCACTACACACAAGTGGTTCTCAAACAATGGGGCAGAACCCAAAAAGTGGGTCTCAACTATCTTACAGGTGGGCTACAAGGCCAGAAGGGAGAATAGGATGAGCAAGGAAATGAGGTGCTGGGCAGCTTGATGGCAAGGCTGGGTTTGCCGCCTTGTAATGTGTGAAATTGCCATGAGACACAGCCTGCTGCTGAGCAGAGCCATTGATTTCTAAGTACCAAATTGTAACCTTGTGATATGAGATTTCTGTGTCTTATGCTGGGGAGAGGGAAAGTAGTGTGGCAAAACATCACAGGTTGTTTAGAAACAGTTCCCACCTCCAGAAGTCTGAGATGTTGGGCTATGGACAAAGGAAAGGAGGCACCTGCTTCTTACTCGTCTGTTTGAATTCCAAGGCTGGAAAGGTATGTTGGGGGGTGAAGGTATCAAATGAAAAAGAATACAATATGAAGCAAAGCTCCATGCACACATGCCACCTAAGTCTGCTGCTCCCTAACATCTGAGCCAGGTAGGTCTGTGAACAAATAGCTGGAAAAAGTAATAGGATGGACGAGGACCAATAAACTGAAACTCAATTTGAACAAGTTTAAGATGCTTTTGGTCAACGATAAAGATGGTTGAGAAATAAGGTGTCCTGTCCTGGAGGAAGCTGGGTTGCCCCTGAAAGAGCAGGGTTGCAAGCTAGGAGCTTTGTAGCCAACAATAGGAGGTTCATATCTCCTCCATGATATAGAGCACGTTATCAACTTTGACAGATATGCCTAGTGTAGCCATTTCATCAAAGGCACAATTTGGTGCAATGATCATGTTTCAACCATATCCAAACAAGATTACTGTATTGTGATTTATGTTGGTTTGCCATTGAAAACTATGCAGAAGCATCCAAGTGGTCCCAAATTCTAGCAGCTACTGCCCAGCAGATCTGCCCAGGTTGTCCATTTGTTAGTGGGCGCAATTCAAAGGAATGGTGCTCCCTTCTAAAGCCCTGACCAATCAATCATACTTGCCCGGTACCAAGCATTTAGGAACCCAGCTAAAACATTTGTATTCATTCAGATGAGTAACTAGATTTCCCTATCTTTCTTGCATGAGTGATGTGGACCTGCTTCCCGTTCCCACCCCACCTTTCTCTGCTGAAACTTTTATAGCCAGCTTTTATGGAAAAAGCTGCAGCCTTTTACAGATTGCTGATTTTAACAACAGGACAGTTATTTTTTATTGAATTCTTTTTCATTGTCGCATTGATTTATTATTTCAAATCTGTATTCGTATTTTACTTCCTTTCTTCCTTCTACCCTCCTCCCGTGAGCAATCTCAAGCCAGTTCCCTGCACAGCAAGAGAGAAATGTACAAAATAAAATAAGTACATTCCTTATGGGGAGAGCGGGGATGCTTCTCAGAATCACTAGCCAAAGTCTCTGCTAAGTAGCAGTGGGTGTTCCAGGAGATGAAACAAATAGTATGTCAAGTCCCCAAAATGGGAAACTCAATAATGCTAAGAAACCAGGTCAGAGTCCCCGTGAGAAGGGAAGGGAGAACTGCCTAGTTGACAGCTCTGACCTATAGTGACTGAACAAAACTAGGATCACAGCTGCAAAGAAACAGCATCAGTTATTCAAATGGCATTAAGTCATGTCATTCTTTCTTTTCTCTTCTGGAACAAATACTTCTCCAAAACAGCAAAAACTATTTCTAAGGTGAAACAACTGGATAGTTCTCCAGACACACATACACACAAAAATCATCCAAGCAGAAAACACGATGTTGGGGAGAAGGGACTCCAGCTGAACCTTCGGGCCAGTTTTCTATGTTCACATTTTTTAAAAAAAATAGAGGGACTTTCAGACAGGTAAGCCTCTGTCTGAAGGGGTAACAATCAGATCAAATCTGCTGTTTGAGAGAAGGCCTAAAAGAGCTGATATGACAGGGCAGCCACATCTATTTATTACCATGTCCTCAATGTGAAAAGTGCAGATGGAAATAATTTTAAAAAACAGAAAATAGGAACTGTTGTTGAGAGCAGCTAAGTTTCAGCCCTGACATACTGTACTTTGAGCATCATTTGAAAGATTTCACTTCCTGCCTGTCTCCAAGACTGGAAGCCTATCAAGCTGGAAGGAAAATGCTTCCAACGGAGCACAGTAGATGAGGAACAGAGGACGACCCAGTGCTAAACTCCCCTTACACACATAATTTTGCCTCTTTCAAAACACATACTCATACAGATTCCCCAATTCCATGAGAATGTGAGAACCATGTGAATAAATCCACAGTGATTCTCTCATTCATAGGAGCCCTGTGGTGCAGTGGTAAACGGCAGTACTGCAATCGAAACTCTGATTACAACCTGACTACAATCAGTTTCATGTTGCCAGCTCAAAGTTGACTCAGCCTTCCATCCTTCTGAGGTTGGTAAAGTGAGTACCTAGCTGTCTGGGAGTAAAGTGAAGACAACTGGAGAAGGCAATGACAAACCACCCCATAAACATAGTCTGCCTACTAAACATCGTGAAGTGACGACACCCCATGGGTCACCAGGTGCTTGCCCAGGGACTATTTTTACCCTTTCAATTCTCTCATTGTACTTACCTTGGCTCTAAGTCATGTCCCAAGTTTGGAAAATTGGCTTTGACACAAATCTACGGCTGCCAACTCTGGGCTGAGAAAACGCTGTCAATTTGGAGGCCTGGAGAAGGCAGAGTTTGGATAAAGGAGGCAGCTCAGCGGTGATGTGGTGCCATAGAGTCCACTCTGAGAAGCAGCTGTTTCCCCAGGGCACAGGTGTCAAACTCGCAGCCCTCCAGATGTTATGGACTACAGTTCCCATCATCCCCTGCCAGCATGATGATGGCAGGGGAGGATGGGAAATGTAGTCCATAACATCTGGAGGGCTGCGAGTTTGACACCTGTGCCCCAGGGGAACCAATCTCTGTAGTCTGAAGATCAGCGGTAACTTCAGGAAAACTCCAGGTCCCGCTCACAATTTGGTAACTCTAATTAAATCCTTTATTTCACCGTCCTATCCCGCTCTACAGCACCTGTTCTCTTTTTAAAGAGAAAAATATTTACTGCCACAAGGGAAAACTGTCCCTCTGTTCACTGTAAGAGAACAAAGGGGCAGTTTTTCCTCATGGCAGCAACAAGGAAACTGTTTCTAGTGGATATACCAATTCTTTTTCGTATGGACAGCAGAAAAAAAGCCACCTAGTTATCCTTCTTTTTCCAAGGAGCTGTTCCCTGAGAAACAATGAAAAATCCTTCCTTCTTGATCCACCTGTGCTTCTCAACCCCTGCGGAATTTAGACTGGAGACAACGGTGAAGCTCCCAGCCTGACTTAAGCTCTCTCACTGTTATCTGCCTCTGGGTGCTGTTCAGCTCACAGATTAAAGTGTACTAGGTATCTTTTTATGTAGGCTGAGGTGGGTACATTCCACTCCACCACCTCTTTAATGACAGACCTCTTACGCTGACGCCTGTCAACCTTACATGAGGGCTCACTTTTTCCATCCCCTGTTCTGTTTACAGGAACTGAAGGAAGAAGAGCCAAAAACAGAGATTTTGTCCTCCTGAATGTCAAACCAGCCTTGTACATTTTTGCTTTGAAAATACTGTAAACTAGACAGGCACAACACATGCTGTCTTGAATCACTCCTGATTATGATCTAACTATGGGTGGGTCATTGTTGCTACTGATTTTATTGTATTTTATTGGGGTTATTTGATTTGTTCTTTCTTTTTAGTTGTAATTTATTGTTTTCCTGTTTGGCATGTACACTGTTCTGAGCCCTTCGGGGGTAGAGCGGTTTATCAAATTGAGTAAATCAATCAAAAATAAAAATATGAATGGAATCCCAGAGGAAACCCAAAGAAAAGCTAACTCCAAATCTCCAAGGGATCTCTGCTACTGATATTAGAATGAAATAACCCCAATTTCTGTATGTACCTTGGGTTAGTCCCAGTTCTTTCAGAACTCTAGTCCACGTGGAGGCAGGCAGGGGCAAACCATCTACAAACATCTCTTGCCTTGAAAACCCTATGGGATCACCATAATTTAGTTGTGACTTGATGGGTACTTTCCACCACATCTACCATCACACATGCACACACACACAAGCTAGAATTCTGCACCCAGGTAATCAAAACCTTGTGACTAGCAAGCCTGTATTCTGCAGCTGGCATAAATTATGCAAATGTGACCACTTTTTCTTATTTAGCTAATTTTAGATAACCTTTGAGAGCTCTGAGAAGGGAAAACAAATATGACAAAGCTATGAATACTCATCTCCTAGTATACACATACACCACTGAAGTTCTAATAAAGCCATACGTATGGCTTCTATGTTTTCAACAGACCTTTCCTATGCACCTCAGAGCACTCTTTCGGAGCCACAAGGGCTAGTATCTTGCTCTTTTAACTAGCTGAGATGTTCATAAAGCTGAATCACACAACTGGTTCCGCACACATTCACTACACCTGCATGGAACTGTGAGATAAACATGACCCTAATCTTACCCTCTCCACTACTATGAGAAGGAACATGAATATTTCTGTGGAGAATTTGGGATCAGAGAAGGGCTTTGAATAAGGGCCCCTCCTGTCAATCACCAGTCATCCTTCAGGCTTATCCACACCAGGTAATGGAGCCTGCTTCAGTATGATATTAAATTTAATTGGTGTTGGCCAAGCGGGGGGCACTGAGGAGAAAAAACTCTTTTATTTTACTTTCAAAATCCTGTCAGATGCATGATATTGCCCCTCCCATTGTATGGAGAAGAACATGCACACACACCCTATGCATTTTTTGTTTACGAAAAAACCTACAATACTAGAGACATTTACTGCCTGCATAAGCTGAACACCAAAATTATGAGAGACTTTCTAAACAATTAAGGGGGAAAAGCCCTTCATCAAGCAAGAGGAGGAGGAGGAGCTTGGATTTTATACCTTTCTCTTTTGTAAGGAGACTCAAAGCGGCTTACAGACTCCTTCCCTTCCTCTCCCCACAATAGACACCTTGTAAGGAAGGTGGGGCTGAGAAAGTCTGATAAAAATTGTGACTAGCACAAGGGCAGCCAGCAGGCTTCATGTGGAGGAACAAGGAAACAAATCCAGTTTGCCAGATAAGAGTCTGCCACTCATGGGGAAGAGTGGGGAGTCAAACCTGGTTCTCCAGATTAGAATCCACTGCTCTACACAGACTACACCTAATCAAAAACATGTTCACAGAACAGTAACAACTAGTGGGAAGAGGGTGGGAGAAAGGAAGGCAAGTTACTCTACATCAGAAACTCAAGAGTTGCCCAGAATTCCTGTCCTCTCATCACAACTCATATCATATTTATGAAGTGCATGGGGCACAACACAGTGGGAAGTTCCCTTGCACAGACGAGAAGAAATCTTGATTCTTATGTAAAAGGTTAAAGGTAGTCTCCTGTGCAAACATCAGGTCATTACTGACCCATGGGATGACAGCAGAGCACGACATTTATTAGGCAGACTATGTTTACTGGGTGGTTTGCTGTGACATTCACCAGTCACCTGTACCATACTTCCAGCTAGCTGGGAACATATTTTATCAACCTCGGAAGGAGCAGACTCTGAGCCGGGTACCTGAAAACCAACATCTGTCCAGATTGAATTCTGGTCGTGACGTGAGCAGAGCTCAGACTGCAGTACTGCAGTTCACCACTCTGTGCCATGGGGCTCTCCATGTAGTTCCCATTCAGTTCAATGGAATGTAGGTAGGACTACTTAAGAACATAAGAACAAGCCAGCTGGATCAGACCAGAGTCCATCTAGTCCAGCTCTCTGCTACTCGCAGTGGCCCACCAGGTGCCTTTGGGAGCTCACATGCAGGATGTGAAAGCAATGTCCTTCTGCGGCTGTTGCTCCTGAGCACCTGGTCTGTTAAGGCATTTGCAATCTCAGATCAGAGAGGATCAAGATTGGTAGCCATAAATCGACTTCTCCTCCAAAAATCTGTCCAAGCCCCTTTTAAAGCTATCCAGGTTAGTGGCCATCACCACCTCCTGTGGCAGCATATTCCAAACACCAATCACATGTTACGTGAAGAAGTGTTTCCTTTTATTAGTCCTAATTCTTCCCCCCAGCATTTTCAATGAATGCCCCCTGGTTCTAGTATTGTGAGAAAGAGAGAAAAATTCTATCTCTGTCTACAACATTTCTTTTCTACCTCCTCATGGCTAATTTTTTATAGACTTCAATCATATCCCCCCTCAGCCGTCTCCTCTCCAAACTAAAGAGTCCCAAACGCTGCAGCCTTTCCTCATAGGGAAGGTGCTCCAGTCCCTCAATCATCCTTGTTGCCCTTCTCTGCACTTTTTCTATCTCCTCAATATCCTTTTTGAGATGCGGCAACCAGAACTGGACACAGTACTCCAAGTGCGGTCGCACCACTGCTTTATATAAGGGCATGACAATCTTTGCAGTTTTATTCTCAATTCCTTTCCTAATGATCCCAGCATAGAGTTTGCCTTTTTCACAGCTGCCATGCATTGAGTTGACATTCCCATGGAACTATCAACTAAGACGCCCAAATCCCTTTCCTGGTCTGTGACTGATAGCACTGACCCTTGTAGCTTGTATGTGAAGTTTGGATTTTTTGCCCCTATGTGCATCACTTTGCATTTTGCTACATTGAACTGCATTTGCCATTTCTTAGCCCACTCACCTAATTTATCACTTCCTTCTGGATGGTGCCTGCCTACTAGAGCTAAGATAAGTAGTATTTCCCCAGCTCCAAAGAGATTTGCTTGAAGGAAAAGAAATATCCTAAAACCAAAAGCATCCCTTTCAGGATAGCCGTATGGGCTGTCCACTGGAAATGACAAGCAAAGATGCTGTTTTTGTGTATGTGACAGCTCTTGAGCCTGGACTGGAGGTGGAGAGACTACAGGAGAGTAATTTTCTGTTTAACCCTTTCACTGCTTGCCATTCTCTTGCTGCAAAGTCCCTCTCAAAGCATCCCCCCATGCTAAATATTATAATTAGAATGTAAACAGTGCATGGCCATGAACAGGCCTACCCAGCAAGTGGATCAAGCAGAGTTTGATGTATTTCCCCAATAATTCTGCACTCTGCATCTCAATCTTGCCTCAGATCTCAAAGTTGCATCTCTTTGGTAATAGACAAGTCAATGCATGTATGGACTATCTCACCTGCTCTAAGAAAATCCACATTAAAAAAAAAGATGACATCAACTTGAGCAGTCGTTCTGTAGCCATTTCAAAAGTTTAAAGCCATTGAGCAGTCGTTCTGTAGCCATTTCAAAAGTTTGTCATAATTTTAGCAAAATATTCTTGGTACATGTAGCAATTTTTAAAGCAATCCCATAAGTGCACAAGTCCCAGAGGAAAAAATATTGTTATTCGACCCAGACCAGACATGTGCACACAGAACTGGTGTGGCGAAAGTACTTCATGGGTGAACTGGGAAGTCCCAGGTTGAAATTTTGCCCCTATAACAAATGGAAGCTACACCCTGTTCATACCAAGTAGAGAATGGGACTCCAGAGGATTTACTTCTGAGTAAATATGCTTGGACTTATGCAACACCACACACAATTATATTCTTCTAGCCTCGGTTTCCCATCTACAATAATACTAATAATGCCCTACTTTACAAAGTGAAGGTTTTTTAAAAAAATACTGGAAGTATGATCGATAAAATGCTGGGATGCAGGTATAATAAAGCCACTCCAACACATGCAGGCAGTCAGTCAAAAAGTTCCCATGGCAGTGAGTGAGAAAGTGATACGGGAAGTGGTCCTAATCCTGAACCAGGAGCAGCACGAAACCTGCAACAGCAGCGACTGATCTGAAATCTGCTGCCACTTTCTATCAGAAAGGCCAAATGTTCCTAGATTATCTCTCCACAAAGCACAACAAAAACATTTTCTCTCGTTTCCCGCCAACTGCATTGAAGGCAGGGACAAGTGGGAAAGAGCACAATACAACTGGTACTGCCTGTTATTGAGGGTTGCATCTGACTAACTTGAAAGAGTAGGCTGGGCTGCAACCTGGCTGCAGAGGAGACACTCACCCGCCGGCCACGAGGTGCAGCGCAGTGCTCCGACTAGCCATCCCTCCGGCGTCCTTTTCCCCTGCAGAAGTGGCGTCTCCCTGCAGCCGGCTCTCCGGGGCGGTTCCAAACTTTGCGCGCCCCGTCGGGGGAATGGCAGAAAAAGACAGGGGCGCGCCAGGGGCTGGGTGAGGTCGCCTTCGCTCCTCCTCCTCTCCGCGCACAGCCCGCCTCTCCGCAGCTCCCAGTCGTTTGGCACGCAGCTCAGCGGTGCCCGGCGGTTCAAGGCCGTTGGCAAACCCTCCCTCCAGCCTTTGCCACCCGGCTCATCAGTTGTGAGCATCAAGCCCAGGAGAGGGCGGTGTGGGACGGTGGAATGGTTTTCAGATCCTTGTTGTTGCCAAGTTTGGTTAGTTTGCTGCGGGCAGTGGGCCAGTCTTTCTCTCAGTCGACCCACCCTTCAGGGTTGTTGTTAGAGTTACCAACTTCCCCACTCGAGGAATCCTGTCCTGAGGCTAGGTGTCTATTAGACTTCAAGATGCTTATGTTTGCATAAGCGTGAAAATTTTATTTCACATGACTCAAAAATGTTTTTATCAACAGAGTGCTACTTTCAGGCAACTGCACTTCTTTGCTGGGAGGAGCCTCCACCTTAGTGGGAGGAGTCACTTCAGATAACCCTGTTGTCCTCACCCAGCCTACAAGTCCCCATTATTTTGTTGCGCTGCTTGTGGAAAAGATAAAGGACCTTGCTGGAAGAATAGGCATGTTTGCCTGCCTCCCACTGGAAATGGGTCCTTCCTTCCCCAGCCAGCCTTTCACCCAACTGTTTAACCAACAACTGACTATGTGCAGAGTTTCATTTTTCTCCCTTCAGAGGTTTGCAGAATGACACCATCTTAGGGGTGGGGAAGGGAAAGCCCACCCCTGCTCCCCTGATGAAACAGAACTCATCTTCATTTTCACATCCCCAGTCAGTTCTGGCTCGAAGCAACCAGTTCATCCTGAGTCTCCTTGGTAGGGGCAGACATATTGATCTTCAGGACAGAACAAGTAATAGGGCGGGGAGTCATCCCCTGCAGGGTAGGACGGGGATGGGGAAAAGGGTGATGCTGGCTCTGTCTGATAAGAGACACAAAAGCAGCATGTGGGCCAGTGGTGGGATCCAGCAGGTTCGCACCACTTCTGCAGAACCAGTTGTTACATTATTTGAATCCCACCACTGATGTGGGCATTGTAGGTGCTCCAGTCAAAGCTCAGTCTGAGATTAGAATCTGGTGGACCAGAGTGGGTTGACTGTATCCCTAAAGTGGCACACCACAGCAGCTCTGCAGGAAGGGGAAGGGGCAAAACTGTAACCCCCTAATGTCAAAGCTCCATCTTCAGGAAGTGCAGGCCAAGACCCTCAGACACAGAACCAGGCTTTGCAACAGCAACTCCTCCAAACACCTCCTTCCCTATGCTGTTTATCAGCTATAAAAAGGGACCACAGTCACAGTTCTAGCTCTGAAAAATAAACCACATCATAATCTCTATTTAAAGAAATTAGTGTCAAATCTAGGAAGCCTAGGTTCAAATCCCAACTCTGTACCAAAAGCTTGTGGGGTGACCTGGGGCCAGTTACACACTCCCTCATGTTGCACACTCCTAATCTACCTCAGAGGGTTGTTGTGAGGCTCAAATGGAAAAGCCCAGAATGACGCAAACCGTTGAGGAGAAAGGCAGAGAATAAATTAAGCAAGTAGTAGTATTCTTCTGCTCTCCAACCCACAAGAGGATTTTCAGCATTAAGGTAATCTGGGTCATCAAATTGTGACATTTGGGCCTGTTCTCATAACTATTGCAGTGTGGGGAACTTGGGAAATAGCTTTGCCAGTGGCAGCTCAAGATCGCCATCTGTTGATTTGCTTGGACATGCACATACACCACTAGACCGAAGGCTTTCTTTATTTTATATTATATTTATTATAAAAAATTAAAAATCAAACCCATACAACATTAAAATCTGATACCCAGTGAGTCTTAGGTAAAGATACTATACAGGGCTCCATGAATTCTTCCTTTTACCCTGCAGAATAATGCAGCAAATGCAATGATGCCCAAAAAGTAAAGTGGGTGCATCGCTCACACACACAGATGAGTCATAGGTTGACTGGCACAGCTTGGGACCAGGAAACTGCCCAAGTTATTATGTACTCAAGTGGTTGTGTGAATAAAACAAGGCAGTTAGGATGGGTTCATTGTCAGGATATTTTGACTCCATGAATAGCGAGAAAGAATAATAAATGACCCAAAGGACGCATCTGTTCCTCACATTTGTCTTCTACCCTTCATCCAAGGAGTTAAAGGTGGTATACATGGTACATTTTATACTCATAACAGCCCTAGAAAGTAGGTCAGTCTGAGAGAACAATGAACCAATAGGAATTGGTCCATGTTCACTCAAACAACTTACGAATTGTCTACTGCAAAAGCCATTCTCTGGACACAAGACACAGTGGCATGCATTCCCACAACGCAGGAAAGGACTGATGAACAGGACGAGGAAGACGGTCTACTGTGGAAAAATCTCTGCCTATCAGTTATAGAGCCAGTGTGGTGTAGTGGTTAAAAGTGTCAGACTAGGATCCTGCAGATCTGGTTCTCTCAGCCTAACTGACCTCACAAGGTTGTTGTAAGGATTAAAAAAATGAAGGAGAGAAGAATGATGTAAGCCACTTAGGGTCCCTACTAGGGAGCGTGGTGGGACACCAATGAATGAACATCAGGAAAACAGGCTTTATTGGGATCTCTATCCTCTTGAGTCATCTGTCCATTGTGCAAGCTCTGCAGAGCTCTTGGCCAGGGTGATGATTGAAGCCCAGGGAGAACAAACCCACAGGGGCAGCTGTGTTTGAGGCTGGAGGAGGTGGTGCATGTGTGTGTGTGTGTAAAGTGGTGTCAAGTCACAAATGACTGGGCTTTCAAGGCAAGAGATGAACAGAGGTGGTTCGCCACTGGCTGACTGCACAGCAACCCAGGGTGATCCTCTTAGCTTCCAAGATCTGATGACATTGGGCTAGCCTGGGCCATCCAGGTCAGGTAAAAAGACATTTAGAGATGGCTTGCCATTATCAGCCCCTGCATCACAACTAGACTTCCTTGATGGTCTCCCATCCAAGTACTAGCCAGGGCTGACCCATTTAGCTTCCAAGATCTAACGAGATCAGGCTAGCCTGGGGCATCCAGAAAAGGGCAAAATAAATTTAGAGGTGGCATGTGTCTGCCCCTGCAACACAACTCTGGACGTCCTTGGCGGTCTCCTACCCAAGAATCAGGCAAAAGTAATTACACTTCTGTGCATCTGTGAGTGTCATCAAGTTGCAGTAAATTTATGGTGAATCCTAATATAGGGTTTTCAAGGCAAGAGAGGTTCAGAGGTGGTTCGGCACTGCCTGTCTCTGCCTCATGACTCTGGACTTCCTTGGTGGTTTCCCATCCAAGATTTAACCAGCATTGAGCCTGCTTAGCTTCCAAGATTTGATGAGACTGGGCTAACCTGGGCCATCCAGGTAAGGGGAAGAGACAAACAGAGGTGGTCTGCCATTGCCTAACTCTGCAAAGCAGCCCTGGACTTCATGGTGGTCTCCCATCCAAGTACTGTACTAACCAGGGCTAACCCTGTATAGCTTCCAGAAATGACGAGATCAGGCTTGGCAGTGAAGTGAAGGCAGGTATAACGCCATCCTCCAAAGCAGCTATCTTCTCACCACCTCTGGAGATCAGATGTAGTCCCGGGAGAACTCCCGGCAACACCTGGAAGATGGCAACCCCACCCCCAATTTTGAACTGCCCAGGAAGCGCCAGACACGCTTTTCCCGTTTCCTTCACCCAATGAATCGGCTTTCGTTCGGCTCGGGCTCAGACAGCTTTCCATCCAGGCCTGGTCCTTGAAAGGCTTGACCGGAAGCAGACGGACGTCTCCATAGCAACCCTCGCCGGGAAACGAAACAACTTCCGGTTTTCTCCCTCCTCTCATAGATGGCAACATCTCTATGGTGCCTGTAGACGCTAGAGTGGTATCTTCCACTACGTCGGAGGCTCTCCGTGTTACCGCTCATACCTCTTCCTGTAGACTTTTGGTGGTGGTGGGCGTTGCTAAGATGTCGGCGGCCGCGGAGCTACAGCATCTGCAGACGCGCCTGGAGGCCTTGGAAGAACGCGTCTTCGGGGCGCCGGGAGGACCCGCGGATGCCAGGAAGGTACGAGAAAGGGAGGCTGTATGTACACCCTCCCCCCCGCCCCAGTTGGACCCCGTAAGCGGCTTACAGCGCTTTTCTTACTTGCGTTCTATTCTCACAACAAGCCTGCGAGGTAGTGATGGAAGTGCAGACTGGCCCAACATTTTTTAAAAATTCTTGTATCGAGATTTTAACATCTGTAATGTGGTTTTAATGGTAACATATGATGTAAGCCGTCCTGAGCCTGGCTTGACGGGGAAAAGGCGGGTTAGAAATCAAAATAAATAAAGAACATGTATTTTTGTTCGGGATTATAACCTGCTTTGTTGTAAAGGGAAAGTGGTCATTGTAGGTAAATTTACTTTCCCTGCTTCTGAAGAGACACAAAGTGAAAGCAGTTATTTAAGAACTCTTTTTGTGTTGTGTTCATTGCCGAATTTTCTTGTGGTGAAATCACAGTTCACAGTTCAAAGTCCCCTTTATGCTGCTAATATGTTCATCTGTCAATCCGAGACTCATTTTTCCCCCCAGATAGCAGATGGTTTGGTCAAAGTGCAGGTGGCTTTGGGAAACATCGCAAGCAAAAGAGAGAGGGTAAAAATCCTTTACAAAAAAAGTAAGTGTCCTGTAATGTGTTTTCCTAAATACGTAAAACTTTCTTCATGTTGAAAAACTTTCTAGAGTAGTTGAAAGAAGAGAAGATGTAAGATTGCAATTGTGAACTATTGTGAAGAAATAGCTGTTTGTGGGTTGAATTATTATGGTTTCTAATAAAAGCAACTTTAGTAATGACTTTTATTGAATATAAAGTATCTTATAATAGAAAAATTCCCTGAATTGAGGAGATAAATAAATGCAATCTTAACTCTAGAGGAAGGGCTATAGCTCAGTGGTAGAGAATCTCCTTGACATGCAGCAGGTCCCAAATTCATCCTCCAGTATTATCACTTAAAGGAACCTGGTAGTAGGCGATGTGAAAGTCTACCATCTAAGAGCCTGGAGAGCAGCTCCCAGTCAGAGTAGACAGTGCTCATCTTGATGGACTTAGGGTTGATTCAGTATAAGGTAGTTTCTTGTACTTCCGTGAGTGTAAATATCTCATTGCAAACATGCAGTGTTTCACTGGCATTCGGGCAAAGATAAGGGAGAGGAAATATCTTGGCCATAATGGAACTTTGTCTCATTTATGCTGCTTGGGCCATCTTGAGAATGTCACTATCGTATTTGTAATCTCTGTAATAATTATAAAGCTCTCTGAAGCGTTCGATGAATCTAATGTATTTAAAACCTTCATTAAAACCTTTCCCCCCCCTGCTAGTAGGGTCCCCTAACATCACTGGGACCCCCCATTTTTTGGAAGAGGGTGGTACATGGGCCTCGTGGGCCCCTATTTTAGAATGTACTTGTTTTAAAATTTTTATGTTTTCTGTATGATTTTGTATTGTTCACCGCCCTGAGCCCTCTGGGGATAGGGCGGTATAGCAAGTTTAATAAATAAATAAATAAAATAAAATTAGCTGTCATTCCTTCTTATGGACTCCCAGGCAGCTTACCATATAAATAAAATATGTAACATGGAATGCATAAAAATACATAATGCGGTTGTTCCAAACTGGGGGAGCTGCCACTGAAAAGATCTTCTCCCATGCACTCATCCACCAAGCTTCTTTGATTGCTGGGACAGTCAGGAGGGCATTTCCCTGTGATCTTAATTCTTAGCAAACCTTGTAACAGATGTGTGGTTGAAATTCCCATATGGGAGACCTGGCCGAAGGTCAATGCAACTCTTAGGCCCTTTCTGCACAAATCTCCTAAAAAGGTTTGTAAAATGTTTTCTTGATTCTTTGAAAAATATTTTAAATCTCCCCTTTTGTTTGCATTCAGTGATTACTGGATGCTGTTGTGTGATTTTCCCTTTTGTGTGTGTGTTGAATCGATGCTTCACAGCCTTGTGCTACATTCTATACTCCTTGTATACTGAGTGCTTCAAAGACTGTCTCCCCCCCACCCATAAAAGAACAGAGAAATGCTGCATATAAACAGGCGATGGGGGAACTGAGAGAGTTCAGAAGGTGGCACCAAGGAGGAAGTTCAGAGAAGCAAGCAGCATGGGAAACTTAGTCAATAAATTGCACAGCAACTGAAGTCATTTTCAAAACTTTTCAGCCCGAGAATCATTTTAAAAGGCAATTCATTTAAAATACTTTGAGGCTGTAAATAAAATGTTTGGGAGTAAAAACCATTTGGTCCATGGAAAAAAAACATTTTATTTCCTGTCTTAAAACATTTTAAATAAATTGCATGGAAAAGCCCTTAGCCTGGCTGAGTGTGTTCAGAGTCTCTGTGCTGATGCCTTCTATGTAGAGATGCATGTCTGCTTCGTTGCTGTCACATTCTGAAGTTCCCATTTTCTGTCTCTTCTGCTATGGTAACAATTGAAGTTGAAGATGTCATGAAATATTTGGATCCTCAGTACATCGATCGTATGGCTGTTCCAGATGCCATGAGGTTGCAGTTCATCTTGGCAGGTATTTTCACGTAGTGTCAGAAATATTATAGTGATTAAGTGTTGGGGTATTTTTTTCAAAATTATACCTTGGTATGGGTAGCCTGCTGGCAAGGAAATGTGTTGTTCAGGTACTGGAGATGTTCTAAGACACCAGCTAGAGGATAAAAATCTCTAAAATGGAATGTTGGTAGGGCTAGATGGGGCTTTTGCATAACAAGACCTCTATTTGGCAACCGGAATTTTGATTGGTTGTGCATATTTTTAATAGTATCACTTTAGCATTAGTTGCAACCACAGCACAATGATCTTTACTGCAGCAGTCATTTTATGGCTAATCCCCCCCGGCAGCAGCCATTTTGTGGGAGCACCCACCACACTCTTAGAATTCCAGAGGTACTCACAGGCTCAAAAACGACTAGATCGTAATTGGGATTATTGGAAGCAAATGCAAAAAAAAACAAAACCCTCTATTGGGCTTACTGGAAATTGCTTCCACTAAAAGTCTGAAGGGTTGCAAATGTGTTTGGAACTCATGAGCCATCAGCATTTGTGGCCTTCGCAGCTAAAATCAGTGCAAATTACATTGTTTTAGAAAGGGATGTGGCATTGCATAGGATTCTTGAAAGTAGCTTTTTGAATGGTTTTGAGAATTAAGGTTAGGGCCTACAACGGAGCTGTACGCTGTATTGTTAATGGCTTTTCTGACCAGAATCAAGTGGCTGTTGTGGATTTTTTGGTCTGCGTGGCTGTGGTTTGGGAGTTTTAGCTGCTAATGTTCCGCCTGCATCTATGGCTGGCATCTTCAGACGCATGTCACAGTGACCGTAACATGCCTCTGAAGATGCCAGCCAAACATGCGTGAAAAACATTAGGAGCTAAACCACAACCACACAGCCCAGAGAGGCCACAACAGGGAGCTGAGCCCACACACATTTATTTAAAGCATTTACTTGAAAGTATGATGACTCCGAAAGCAAGGCAACCTCCCTAAAAAAAGGAAGCCAATACATAAAAGCTGATAACCCTGAAAAAAAGCAAAGCCCCCCAAAGTTTTTTACTAAAGTTTTGTTTTTAAGTAATTATAGTAATAGTAAATGAAGCACAAGTCCCCGTGTGGTATATCACAGCTAAAAAGTGGTAAAGGAATCTTTGGCCTTTTAATGCCATGCTTCTAATTGTTTTCAGCTGCATTCTTGCACATTTCTTGTGGCCTGCTGTGTTAAACAATACATCTTTGTATTTTGCATTCAGTCTTAGGCAGCAGAGGATCTCTGCCAGATAAATGGCTCAGGTAACTCTCTGCTCCTGCCTCCACTTACACATGTCCTTTTGTCCTAAACTAGAAGAGCAATCCATCCTGGCTCAAGCCGCACTTCTGGAGCAGGTGGACAGCCTGAAGCCTTACCTGGACAGTGCACATATCAAAGGTGAGTCTCCCTCTTTTCTCCCCCATCACAGTGCCAGAATGTCTGCTTCTGTCTGGGGGCCAAGATGCATATCTGTTGCACTTTTACAAAGCGAGAAGTTAGCATGATGATCATGCTTAGCCATGCATGCATTTTGAACAAGTTACAATTTCAAATTGTAAGCTGCTTTGGGAAGCTTAACATTCAAATAGGTTCTATCATCTACTCTTATTTTTGTTTCTACATCAAGCCCAGTTTATGTGTCTTCTAAAAACAGGGCACAGCTGGCATTCCACCAGTAAAGAGGCTCTTTCATAATAGAGAACTGGCCCTGTCGCCAAGCTGGCACTCTTAAAAAGCACGTCACGTCTTTCTCACTAGGGCACAATTATTTCTCAACTACAGAAACTTCAGTAGCTCAGTACACAGTAACCCACATTGTCTTCCATCGTCTTCTACACCCTGGCTTGGATGCATGAAGAGCTTGAATAGGTAAAGGGTCCAGATGGTGGACTCTGACTCACAAAACCATCTACTTTAATGGACTGGGGAGTCTTTAGGTGCTGCTTTGTGCAGTCAGAGGGCCCTAGAACAGGGGTCCCTGACACGTTGTCCATGGGTGCCCTTTCCTGTTAATGGGCACACACCAAGTGTTTTTAGAAAGTAGCCACAACCAGGTGGCACTGTTGCCCAGCAGAGCTGATAATGGACTGTTCAGATTTTTACAAGCATCCTGTTAAATGGAGCTTCTTCTTGAAGAATTACAGTGAAAGTTACTGATAACCTCAGCCTCTGACACTTTGTAATTGGGTCCTACTCCTGTGACATTCATTTTGTGGTTATGCCACCATCCTTTGTTGTCTTTCAAAAAGTGTCTGCAGGCACAACAGGCTTGGTTGGATCTGGGTCCTTGTAATCTTTTACCCCATAGGCCAACCCTCCCTGAGTGGATGATGCTCATTGCTGATGATGATCGGAATGCCCAAAGTCTGACCATGATGCTTTGCATCTGTAAGACTTGGCAAATAATCACACTTCCTGAATTAACCACATTTGTACACTTGAGAGATGGAAGCAAATTCTCCTTTTCACAAATGTTGGAAAACCTTTACTGCTTTTATGTAATGACAATATGGATTAAGCATTGATTTTTATAGCAGTTTTGCACTGCGGAAAGGGCTGCCCATGTTAATATTCTGTGTAGAATGTTTGTATGGTTTGAAAAGGGAGGGGCCTCTTATCTCAGTGTGAGCCCCTTTGAAACTTGAATTTTGTTCACTGACCTGAGAACCTGATCTGCCCTTTGGTGTTTGCAGCTGCTCCTGACCACATTGCCAGACTCCAGCGACTTTCTCAGATCCACATTCAGCAACAGGTACGTAGACAAAGTGTTTTGGAATAGCAGAAAATCATTCTTCAGCCTAGATTTATCTTTCTGCTTTGACTGGAAAACTGCACTTCTGAGGATCACAATCCTCATGCCTTGGTTCTTGGTTCTAATGAGGAAGAGAAGGCTTTTATGCCTTGCTTTTCTCCACCTTCAGAAGTCTTAAAGCGGCTTACAGTCGCTTCCCCTTCCCACAGTGGGCACCTTGTGGGGTAGGTGGGGCTGAGAGAGTTCTGAGAGAACTGACTGGCCCAAGGTTACCCAGCAGGCTTGCTTTTGTCTGAATTTATTATTGCCCTTACCTACATCTATTCCTTGCCTCTTTCATTCCCGGGGGGGGGGACAAGCGGGCAGGGCAGGGTTTGCATTTTCCTGGCCATGGGCAAATCCCTCCTCTTCCCACTTGGGGCAAGACGAGAAGAAGGGTATGCAAGCCTCTGATTTAGAAATATCCTGGTGAGATGTACTACCCGGATGATAAATAGTCATGCAAGAATTCTCAAACACTCAGTGTTCTTTACAGGTGGGGATCTGCTCACAGGCTAGGGCTAGGCCCATTAATGGCCTTTCTCCTCATACAAAGTAGCATTCCCTCAGCTGCTAGCAGCACCCCATAACGGAAACCAGGAAGCTTCCAAGACAGAAAAAACATTTCACAGAGTTCTTTTGGTGTTGCAGGACCAGTGTGGAGCTGTGACTGAGGATATCCGGTTACTCCTGGAAGATTACAACAGAATGGTATCCTTTTTCACTGCTGTGCCTTTGGCAAGAGCATGTGAGTGCTCAGGGTTCAGTAGCGAGGCTGCTTTGTTTTCAGGGGCAGGTGGGTAGATTGGAGGTGACACCCCCCCCCTCCTCCAGCACAGCTGGCTCTGATTTCTTCTGTGCGTTTTGTGGCTTTTGACCTGTGGCTGATTTGTCTCGGCCTTTGGTCACAGCCCTGACCAATGATCTGGCCAGGTCATTTTCCTTCCCCTTTGCCTCCTTCTCTCTCTTTTTTCCCTTAAAATTCTCCTCCAGACACTGCTCCTGTCAAAACAGTTTGTCCAATGGGATGAAATGCTAACCCAGCTGGAAGCAGCTAAACAAGTGAAGCCTGTGCCAGAGTGAAGGCTATACGCGTCAGAGTCGTCTGTGGTTGCTTGGCACCCTCATGCAACGCTTTTCTTTTTGTGAGCTAGAGAAGAGAGCCCAGAGAGCCCTACTCTGAACTGCCCACTTCATTCTACTGTGGCTCCTTGCACTTATATACTTGTGGGCCCTGGCTGAACAGGTGGAAACCCCTGGCTGGCTGTGAGACAAAGCATCTTGTCTCACTAGTCGTTCTTGACCTTAAAGGGAGTTGAAATGATTATCTGCTCACCTTTCTCTCTTGTAACTTATTTTGTTTCTTCTTTTGACAAGCAGTGCACGATTGCTTGGTTTTGCTGCCATTCATTGTGGACCACAATAAAATCTTGTCTACCCCTGATGTTGCCATGTCCTTTGTTTCGCTCAGGACCTCAGAACTGCAGATGTGAAGAGATCCACTCTCCAGCTTAACTTAGTTCCTAGGAATCATAGCCTGCTCCATTCTGCAGGTTCAGGGCAAGTTATGAGCAAAAACAGACGTGAAATTTTGGGGAGAGTAGATCTTCCATAAGCCATTTCATTGTTGGCTACCAAAAGAACACTATGCATTATTTCTAGAAGGTGCAAACTTAAGACTCCAACGTGAGGGGACAACCCCCAGCGATGCCTCTGTGTGCACTAACTGAGTTCATCCCTGGTGCAATCCTTAGATTTTGGAGGACATGACAGGTTGTAGGGCTAAAGCGCTCATGTGTCCAGGGCTCAGGACCAATTCAAGCATGACAGTTCTACTGATTTCCCCCTTCTGCTGCTGAATCTAACTTACTCCCCCCCCCGCCCCCCCCCCCCCCCCGCACAGTATGATCTTGCTGGCCTGTAGACCAGCAAAGAAGAAGTGTTTGGAGTTATATCCCACTTTTCTCAACTCTAGGGAGTCTTGAAGTGGCTTACATGAGGTTCTTCTGCTGGAAGGTTATTGTGAATGTGGCTTTTGCAGAGTGAGCTAGAGCACCAACAAGTGGTCTGCTGTTGGCACTAGTCAGTTGTCTCAATCCATCCCAGTCTGCTCACCGTAGGAAGAGAATGATACCTTGTGGGAGGTATCAAGACTGGACCTTGATGGACATGTAGATGGGGCTGTTCTTTCTCACACTTGAATCTTCACAAAGCATTGTCTTTTCCCCTCAGAGTTACTTTGACCCCAGAACACCACGAAGTTAGAAAAGTGAGGGAGGAATGAGGGTTGTCAGTGCCTTTCTCGGTTTAGATAGTGTCTGAAATCCCACCCAAGTGAAGTTTTATCTGAAAGAGCAAATCCCGTAACGTATGGTTTGTAAAAGTGACTGTCTCTGGAGAGGCATGTGTGGTCTTTCTTTTACTGCGTGAGCATGCAGACTTCAAGAGAAGAACATTACAGAATGCTGGTGCTTGTCACAAATCAGGTGGCACACTTGCACAAGGAGCCTGCAGACACACAGCAATACGTCGAACAAGAAATGCCCACGCAGCAGTAGCAGTACTGTCTGTTGTTCATAACTCTGTTATATGTCTGTCCCAGTTCTTTTTTAAAAAAATCATATTTTATTTATAACAACACATGCAAAAGTAAGCAATTATAGAAAAGAAAAAACATCACATTAATATATATCTGTGAAATATCTTAATAGATCTTAATATTCAGTGAAAACATACAGAATTAAGAGAGAACCTTCCATATTACTTATTTCACTTAACATTCTGCTATTCATATAAAACCCACTGAGCCCTTCGGCGGAGGGCGGCCTATAAGTTTAAATAAATATACAGTTATCCCTTGCACACTGCTGGAGTAGGGGCAAGCACCGCCCCCCGCTCCCATGACCTGGAAATCCAAGGAAAAAAAATGTTGGCCCTCTTTTTGTACCAGAAAAGTCTGATGTTTTTCTTTTAATTTTGAAAAGGAATTTTATATTTTTATGGTATTAAAAGAAAATATGTTGGTGTTATGCAATACGATACATATATTTTATGCACTTCTGAGTTTCTAAACTTTCTCTGTGTCATCTGCTGGCCTTCACGTGTCATCTGCAGCTTCTGCAAAACTCCCCCCAAAATCCCATTTAATTTCTTATGCCAAATTGCATATGTCAAAGCCACGATGTGGCAAATTGCAATGTGGAACAACTGAAAATATCAAATTACTTGTAGTTTTACATACTGACCTATTCAATTAATTTCTCTACTTCTAATTGTAATCCCTTTTAGTATTATTTTTGCCCTAGTTCTTGACCCTTTATTTTCAGTTCTGTTAAGCATGCCAGGTCTCCTTAGAGTGAGAAATGAAGGTTGTCTGTCATGCCAACAGGTGTGAGAGGAGGGCTGCGATTGGTACATTGTCATAAATGGTAATCACTTCCCATGCAATTCCTCGAACAAAAAGGCTGTTTCACCTGGGGAAACCAACCCTAATATAGATTGTCAATTGACTTTTGAGGATTCTTTCACTTCTTTCCTGATGACAAGAGATCCCTGAAGGTTACTTGAAAGAAATTGCTTAAACCTTGAACAGAGAGTGCTGTGGCATCCTAAGCACTAACATTTGTTGTGGCATGACCTGAACCCAAGGCCCAGTAAAGTCAAGCATCTTAAGACGTGCTTTAAGAAGCCCTTTTAAAACTTTTGATGTGTGATCTGAGACCTCCTTGTGTCTGATGAAGCTGTTTCCCCTCAAGGTACCTTCAGTGAATTGCCTCTTCATGCATGGTGTATAACACCACAGACTGCACTGCATGCTCTGTGAGCTGGTGGGGTTGTTTGGCCTGCGTCGCAACAGAGGAGTTTTTCTAGAACAGGGGTGCCCAACATCATGCCCATCTGTGCCATGACATCTAGTGACATATTTCTTGGAGCCCACTAAGTATTTTTAGAAAGGAGGTGCAGCCAACTAGGGCTTTTGCCCAGCAAGACTTCTAATTGACCACTAGAGATTTGATTGACTATACAGATTTTTTAAAATGTTGCATGGGCAGCAGCTGACACCATAATTTAAAGATCTTTGCTATGTGACTGAAGGTAATCAGCATCTACCTATATATTCCTGCCCGAGTCGGAGAGGGAGACCCGCTTTGCTTCCCAACCCCCTCAGAAGTGAAGGGGGCAGAGGCAGCCTACAGGGCCTTCTCAACAGTGGCCCCTGGACTGTGGAATGCCCTCCTACTAGAGGCCCGCCAGGCAACTACTCTCCTGGAATTTTGGTGCCTAGTGAAGACTGGTCTCTTCACCCAAGTGTTTGGCTGATTCTCCGCCCCACTGGAATGGGCGGGGGGGAGACCTCGAGGTGTCCTGTGTGCTCCTCCCACTTTAGTTGAGGTGGGAGTTTTAGAGTCTACAATGTTTTATTGGTTTTAGGATTGGTTTATAGTGGTTTTTACAGTCGTATGGGATTTTATTATGGCTTTTATTGTAACCTGCCATTAGACTGTTGTAAAGTGCAGGAAATAAAGCTAAATAATAATTTGCAGGAACCATTTTGTGGCTTGCTCTACCTGGCAACCAAAGGTGCCCTCAAGCTCCAAAAGGTGGTGGACCCCAGAGAAGATGAGAGAATGTGCTACAATGGCAAAACTTTCTAGTTGTGTAAACAGACACCCAAAACAGGAGTTTAATGAGAAATGGAAATTATATTTCTTGTATTGTACTGAAATGTCTAAATCATTTTTTTGGAGAATGAAGAAAGGCTAACTAAAATATGATATTGATGTTGTAAAATAAATTCAGTATATTATTATCTAGATATGTTTTTGAGAAGAAGGGAAACTGATTCATTGTTCATATAATTAATGTGCAGCAGATATTTCATCTATTCTGATTTTGAAAAGAAGACTAATCTTAGCAGAATTATATTACTTGAATTATGATAGATAAGATAGATAGATAGATAAGAATTATGATAGATATAACTTAGAAAATTATAAAAGTCAAGACTCATTTATACATGTGTGTTTTCATTTTTATCCATGAAGGTTTGGGGGACCCAAGTCTAGAAGGACTTTGAATTCTCTCAACTCCTGTAATATTAGCAGTGCTGTTACGTAGCCAGGCTTGGGTGGCAACTAGTTCAGCCTTCCCTAGCTTGAGATTTTAGCCTACATTTTGTCTCTTGTCTCTGTGCATCTTTTAGATGCGAATTCAAACCCTGAAGTCTAACTGTGAGACAGTGATACTCCTGAAAGCCAACAGTTCTGCGCCAAATGCTGATTCATTCATGAAGTCCTGATATGGAAGAGGGGCAGTCAGGATGTGAAGATTTGTGACCTGTGGAGGAAATGCGGGGCCTTGACCTTTATCTCACAAGCTGGGCTGCCAAATATGGGGCCGCTGAAGGGTAATTCTGCAGGCGGATTTTGCTTTCGCTTCTGTTAGTGTGCCATTAAAAGAACAGACTCGCTTCCCCTGAGGACTTATAGTAGGCGCTGCAGACTTGGCAAGGAGGCCGTGGGAGAGTGCTGTCGTTCGTTTGTCAGTGGCACTGCGAGTGGTAAGCCATTGTGCCTTGTCCTTTTGTTTACCCTTTAAGAAGAGGATGTTAGTGTGGTCTTTCACAACAGAAGATGCTCCGATAGTTTTTTCTTAGTGTTGTCAGAAAGGGAGAGCATGAGCACAAAGAAGCAATTGCTTCTATTAAGGATGGGAGCAGATCTGATCTGGGAGGCACAGTCGGGTGCAAAGGACTCTGCCCAGTTCTATGAGGGGTGGGCAGGTGCCATGCAGTACCCTATTAATGAGGGTGACAATGGAGAGGGTGTTGCTCCAGGTTGAAGCATCAGCTTGGCTCCCTGAAGGGTCTAGGGCTGTTTGACTACAGTTGCCAAGCCCAGGTTGGGATATTCTAGGATTGCTAGGCCCTCCCTTGCCACAGGTGGTGGGTAGGCAGTAGAGTTGACAGATCCAGATTAGGAAACTCCTGGATATTTGGGAATAGAGCTTGGGAAGGACAAGGGCAGTGGGATGCAATCCTTGGGGTACAGTGAAGACAGGATGGTGTAATACAATGACAGTGGGATACAGTGCCTCAGAGTCCACCCTCCAAAGCATCCATTTTCTCGAGGGGAACTGATCTTTGTAGTCTGGAGATCAGTAACAATTCTAGGACATCTCCAGGCCCTAGGAACAGAAAGGGTCATAGTGCATAGGTAGAATGTGTTCTTCCAATGCTAAAGGTCCCACAGAATGCTAGGATTCCCAGCTCCAGAGTGGGAAACTCCCGGAGATTTGGGGGTGGAGCCTGGAGAAGACAGGGACTTCAGTGGGATGCAATGCCGTAGATTCCAACCCCCAGAGCATCCATTTTCTCCAGGTAGTCTGAAGATGAGCTGTCATTCTAGAGCACAAGTGTCAAACTTGCGGCCCTCCAGATGTTATGGACTATAGTTCCCATCATCCCCTGCCAGCATGAGCAATTGGCCATGCTGGCAGGGGTTGATGGGAATTGTAGTTCATGAACATCTGGAGAGCCGCAGGTTGCAGATCCCTGCTGTAGACCATAGGTGTGTCAAACTCACGGCCCTCCAGATGTTATGGACTTCAGTTCCCATCATCCCCTGCCAGCATCAATGACACCACTGTTCTAGAGGCTCCCCAGGTCCCTCCTGAAGGCTGACTTCTCTGGGAAATTCCAGGAGATTGGTCCAGCTGGGGTGAGGTGGGGGGCTGCGGAGAGCAGGGTGTTTGGGAGGTGAAGGACCCCAGCAAGGTATATTGCCACACAGCCCACCTTCCAAAGCAGCCATGTTATCCATAGGAACTGATCTCTGTGGTATGGAGACCAGTTATAATTCTAGATCTCCAGGCCCCACCTGGAGGTTGGCAGCCCTACTTTTGACCAGGATAGATCCTGATGGGCCGCTGGTAACCAAGGCCACTCTGATCCCAGCATTGTGCTGGGAAAGGTCAGGATATAAAATCTAATAAAATAAAATATAAAATAAAGCAGAGCCTGTAGTGTTGCTGGGCTCGCTGGGGACCACCCGCCTGAACTTACTCCAGGGGTAAATATGCCCTTTTAAAAGCTCCTCATAATGTTGGTACTTTTCACCATGTCTGTCATTTAATTCAATGTCTAACACAAAAGAGCAAACTCAGTACAGTGCAATCACACAACGCAAAAAGAAAAAGACACTATACAATTAAATACAAAGCGCAGCTAACAAACATTGATTATAAACAACACTTCCAAGAATCTCAACAATATATAAGAACATCCTTATAAGATAGTGCAGTGTATTGCTAGGATTTCAATATTCACATTTCTAGTTGGATGTGAATGATATAACGATATAAAGTTCACATTCCAATAAAGTTCACATTCTTTGTTGGTTGTGAACTTATTGGAATACTGACAATGCACTGCTATGTCTCATAAGGACATTCTTATATTGCTGAGATTCTTGGAAGTGTTGTTCATTATATGTTAGCTGCACTTTATATTAAACTGTTTCATGTATTTTTAAGCATTTGCTATATTGCACATGCTCTGTAACCAACCGTATAATGTCTTTCTGTGTTTTGCCGTTTAATTCAGCACATGAGTTTAGTGCGTGTGTTTTGACACAATGGCTTGCTTTTCTGTTGATCATTAGCTGCCCTCGAATGCTTTCTGGTTAATAAGTTAAGTTGTTGGCAAATGAACGTGCCCGCTGGGAAGCTCTGCAGGAAGAGCCGTCAGCCTGAAAAGTCTGCTCCTGCACCATCTTACAGGCCCTCTGAGGCAAAATGGAAGAGGCATTGCAGCCCGTGGAAGAGGCACTCCTTTTTGCCCTGGATGACCTACGTGGGGAGAACTTCAAGCGGTTTAAAAACAAGCTCTGCTTCCTGAAGATGGATGGGAAGGCCCCCATTCCGTGGAGCCAGTTGCGGGACGCCGACACCGTGGACACCGTGCAGTTGCTCCTTCAGGCCTACGGAGAGGAGGGGGCCCGAGACATGGCCATTGAGGTCCTCAAGACAATCAACCTGCAGGGTTCTGCCTCCAGGCTCCAGAAGTCAAAAAGGAATGGTAAGAGAGGGTTTGGATGGTCTCAGACCTTGGCACTTCGGGGGGGGGGGGGGGGGCTCTCATGGAATGGCACCTGATCTCTGGAGGACAGAGAGCAGTTTACCTGGCAAAAGAGGGTGGACTCTGTAGCATTCCACCCGGCTGAGGTCCTTCCCTGAAGCCCACCCTTCCGGAGCTCCAGCACCAAATCTCCAGGGATTTTCCACCTCAGGTTTGGTAAGTTTAGCTTGCGCCCATGTAGATTTGATTGCTATCTCATCCCCCCAGGTCCTCCTACCTACAAAATGGAATCAGGTAGCTGTGAAGGGTGGGGTTTTCTCAGTGGATGTCCCACACCTCCCCTTTCTCTCGGCACGGCACCTTTGGGGGCATTTGCTTGTTTCAGTTTTCTTTTCTGCTCTTTTTCCTCTACTGCATTATGGTTGTGTGTTGGTTGCTGTTTAGCAAGGTGGCTGGATCCAGTTTGATAAATCCCTGGAAATTTTGGGGTGGGGCCTAGGGAAGGTGGTGTTTAGGCAAGAAAGGAAGCTTGACAGGGGTTGGGATGCCATAGAGTCTACGGTCTATGCAGCCATTTCCTCCAGAGGAACAGATATCTGCAGACTTGGAGAACACTTGCTGTTGTTTTGATTTAATACTCATACCATTCAATTTCTTAAAATATATAAAATAATAATATAATCTAATAAACAAAAAAGAGATGGTGCTGACCCCCCCTCCCCAATTTAATAAAATAGAAGGAAAAAAAGGAGAAGGGGCAAGCCAAGATGGGCCTCAGGGGCATAGCTGGGGAAAATGGAGCCCAGGACAGACTCCGAGTTTTCTGCCCCCCCCCCAAGGGCCCCCGTGCCCCTCCACACCCCACTTACCTTAGCTGGTGGCGGGGCCTGGCGGGGTGGGGAGGAAGTGTGCGCAGCAGCCTCTGCCGGCTCTGGAAGGTAGGGACAGGCAGGGGCATGTGCAGTGGTCTCTGCCAGCCCTGGCGGGGCGGGGCAGAGCAGGGGCGCACACAGCTGCCTCTGCTGGCCCTGGCGGGGCTGGGCAGGGATGCGCGCAGCAGCCTCCACCAGGCCTGGCCAGGTGGGGCAAGGGGGGAAGGAGGAGGAGTGTGTGGGTGATTTTCTGCCCCACATGACCCCAATGGCGGCCACCCAGGCTGTCTATTCCCACCCTGCACTGTGGAAGCTGAGCCACTGATAGACCTATTACTCCTTGTTGCTGCCCTCAACTGTAGGCCTGCAGAATAGCTCCATCATATAGGCCCTGTGGAATTAAGATAAGTGCCGCAGGGCCCTGGTCTCATTTGACAGAGAGTTCCACCAGGCCGGAATCAAAGAGGAAAAGGCCCTGGCTCTAGCTGAGGACGGCAGGATACTTTTTGAACCAGGGACCAACAGCAGGTTGTTTTTGAAGGAGTCTAAATCTCTCCAAAGGAGATAATTTTAGGAAAACTCCAGGCCCCTCCTGGAAGATGGCAGCGCTAGTGGTTCAGTTATTATAGTTGTGTCATGAGGTTGTGTTAGGAATTGGTAATAATGGGTTGGGTGTATTTGACTACCAAGTATATTATACTCAGGCTGCTACTGGTCTTTTGTGATTGTTAACTACTTCAAGAACTTTAGTGCAGTTGGAGGAATGCAGATATTTAAATAGGATTGTTGTTTTTAGTCAGTTGCCTGGTAGGTTGAAATTCAACAGGTGTTGTTCCATCTCTGCTGGAAATGCTTTGCCTCTTGTCTTCTGCATGTCATGCCAGAAGAAAGAAGGAAACAATCATATTGAGGGGTATGACTTTCACATAGGCCTGATGGCAATGTTTTTCTTTTTATGAAATTAGCCACAGAAAAAGCGGTATAAATATAACTTCTGGAGCTTGTCTGATGGTCCTTTCTCTAGATGAGAGAGTACACACACATGCAGAAATTTTGAGAGAGAGAGAGAATGCCTCCAGTAACTAATAATTCCTTTCCAACCAGCGTGGTGTAGTAGTTAAGAGCAGTGGATTCTAATCTGGAGAACCAGGTTTGATTCCCCACTCCTTCTCGTGAGTGGCAGGCTCTTATCTGGTGAACTTTGATTTGATTCCCTGCTTCTCCACATGAAGCCTGCTTGGGCCAGTGACAGTTCTCTTCAAACTCTCTCAGCCCCACCAACCTCATAAGGTGTTTGTTGTGGGGAGAGCAAAGGAAGGTGATTCTAAGCCGCTTAGAGACTCCTTTCAGGAGAGGAAGAGGGGTATAAATCCAAACTCCTCCTCCTCCTCTTCTTCTTCTTTCCTTCTCCAAGTCCCAAATTTTGCAAAAATTCATATTAAAGAGACACATCCAAGTCTTAAGTAGTTTCTTCTTTTCAAATAATATAGGTTTCTTTGCTGCAGAAATGTAAGCTTTTAATGAGCATTTTTGTCAAGCCAGTTACACACACTCTTTCTCTCTTCCAGCCTAATCTACCTCACAGGGTTGTTGTAGGAATAAATTAGAAAGAAAAGACCACATATGTCACCTGGAACTCCTTGGCAGAATTGACCTTTACATATTAAGAAGAAGAGTTTGGATTTATACCAATTTATACTCCCCTTCCTCTCCTCTAAGGAAACACAAAGTGGCTTACAATTGACTTTCCTTCCTCTCCCCATTAACAGCCATCTTGTGAAATAGGTGGGGATGAGAGAGTTCTGAGAGAACTGTGAGTAGCCCATGGTCACCCAGCAGGCTTCATGTGTAGGAGTGGGGAAACAAATCCAGTTCACCAGATAAGAGTCTGCTGCTGATGTGGAGGAGTGGGGAAACTGGTTCTCCAGATTAGAGTTCACCTGCACCACTCCAGCTCTCTTAAATTTGCTACTCTGAAGCAGAAAGACTGAGGAAAGGTGCCCGACTGCCTCTTCTGTGTGGTTCTGCTAGACTGCAGGAAGAAATACAAACAGCATATCCAGGAGTCGTTTGGGAGCAGATGGGACCAGCCGATCCACCGAGGCATAATGGTGAGTCTCCGCCAAAGCTACACAGAGTTGCTTCTGACAAGGACTCCATGCCCACAGGGGACAGCACATGAGCAGAAGCACCAGGAGATGGAGGCTCACCCCAAAGACTTCCTTGAGGTCAGCCTAGAAAGTCTGTTTGTCTCGGATGCCCAGAGTCAAAGCTCCCGAACTGTCGTATTGCTGGGACCTGCTGGAGTGGGGAAAACTACAGTCATGTGGAAGATAATGCTGGACTGGGCGTTTGACAAGCTTTGGCAGGAAAGGTTTGACTATGTCTTCTACATCCCTTGTGGAGCAATAGACTGTACTGGCCAGCCCATGAGTGTGGTTGACCTGATACTTGGCAGCTGCCCTCCAGGAATTCTCACAGAGGACGTCTTCATGAACCAAGAGAGCCTCCTGGTCATTCTGGATGGTTTTGATGGACTGAAGCATCCCAGTCTCCCAAGTGAGACGCTGAGCAGTGATCTGCACAAAAAGCAGGCCCCCAAGGACTTGTTGTTGGGTCTGCTTGGGAAAAAACTCCTCGCCAAGAGCCACCTCCTCGTGACCTCAAGACCCACAGCTCTCAGATCCCTCCAGCTGAGCCTGAAGCAGCCACAGTTTGTGGAAGTTCTGGGGTTTTGCCCATCTAAGAGGAAGGAGTATTTCCACCACCACTTCAGAAACCAGGAAGAAGCCACCGGAGCCTTCGAAATCATGCAGAGAAATGAAACCCTTTTCAGCATGTGCTGCCTTCCTGTGGTCTGTTGGATTATCTGTTCCATCTTCAGAAAGAAACTGCAAAGCGGCCTCTTCAACGTTATCCCAGAGACAGCAACACTCACTGAAATTCACATGCTGCTCCTGTTTAATTGCCTTGAGGGTTGCTTTAGACCGAGCAACCTGGAAGCCCTGTGCTCCCTGGCCAAAGACGGGATCCTCCACAAGATGATGGTCTTCGATGAAGAAACGCTGAAAGCACATGGCCTGAGTCACCCAGAATGGGAAGCCCTTTCTGCTAGTGGCAGGGTTCTCCACCAAGCTGTCTTCGGCACAGCCATGTATAAGTTTACTCACTTAGGTTTCCATGAATTCTTTGCAGCCTTGTTCTTTCTTCTGGAGAAAGATGAGGACCCTGCATCACCTCTGACAGACCTGAATAAGGTTTTGGGACACAGGAAGCAGCAGCAGCACAGTGACTACTTCATGTTGTTGCGTTTCCTCTTTGGCCTCTCTAACACAAAGAGGCTGAGTGCCCTTCAGAAAACATGGAGCTGTCAGGCAGACAGGAAGGGACTCTTGCCAGAATTGTTGAGGTGGGTGGAAGAGGAAGCCAAGCATCATTATTTCAAGAGGCCGCAGAACCTGATGGAATTGTGTCACTGTGTGTATGAAACTGAGGACACTGAGTTTGCCAAGAGGGTGATGGGACACATTCACAGTCTGGATCTTCGAGATCAGCTCTCTACCAAGCTGGATTTTGAAGCTCTTTGCTTTTGCCTGACAGCTTCTGACGTTCCCCACTCTCTTTGGCTCTCTGGCTATCTATTGGGCCCTGCAGGACTTGAGCATCTTTTACCCGGACTGCTGACATCTTCTGACATTCAGTAAGTATGTTGGGGAAATTCACACAGCAACCTCTTGGTGTCTCTAGGGACAGAATGGTGCCTTCTGTCCAGAATGAGTGGTTATCTATTTTTCATCAGTGTACTTTTGGCCCAGAGATGTAAGATTTCCAGAAATATTGAAACCATGAAAATAAAAATCATCCTTAAAAAAACAAACTTTTTTTAGTGATCCCCCAAATTTTCATTGTTAAAATTGAGGAAATTGTTTTTTCTTGCTGCATATTTTGGTCATTTATGCATGCACGGTTTGCTTCACAGTGGGGTTTTCCAGTTTCTTATTTGCACAGGTGTTCTTCGCTTGTGAAGTTTCCCTAGCCAAGGTGATCCACCATTTTGCCCCTGACACCCTGCTTCCTTGCTGTTTCTCCATTTGGGTTTTTTACCCTCTCATCTTTGGTCTAGTGTTAGTTTGCTAGATCCTGTCAATTTTTTGTTAATTTTGTCAAAGAAAAAAGAAAGCCCTTCTGATCTGTCTGAAATGGTGGCACAAAGAGGAACTGCTGTGGTGTGGGTGGGGGAAAGCAAGGAGGAACAAGAAAACCTGAAGAAGGAAAAATGTATGCTGACTCCCTTCACTCTCCCTGCGAGGGGAGAGGAAAAGTCACACTTTCAGAGCTTTCAAAAACTATGGAGAGCACAGCATGTGCATAATCAAGAATCAAACAGGAGGAAATGTATGCTCAATGTGAAGGAGACCCCAAGCATGTAAATGGCCTTTCAGTGAATAAAACTTTGTCTTAACATGCATTTCACTCATTTCAATGAGAGAAAAATCCTCTCAGTTTTTCGCAGTGATCCCCCAAATTTCCTATTTTTCCCATCAGAAAAATTGAAAAAAATACCTCATGGAAAAATCAGAATAGATTGTTTGTCCCTGGGCCTTTACATCTCTATGGCAGATTCCGAATGGGCCAAAAACAGTGTGTAAAAACAGTGTGAAAGCGTTTTACACCATTTAAAAACGTTTAAAACCTTTTACACTGTTTTAAACCGTTTTATACCGTTCGCACATCGCTGTTTTTGGCCATGCGGAATCCGCCTATGGCTCCTTTTTCTTTTTTTAAAAAAAGGACGTTAGTAGATTAGAAGGTTTCAGAGACTTGTTGAATTAGAACACGTGTCTATCCATAGCTATGAGCCATTATAGGTAAAAAAACCCCATCTTCAGATGCAATGTAGCTGTTATTTCCAGTTGTAGAGGAACAAGCATTAAAAGAGGGCTGCAGCTTTAAGGCCAGTTTGTGAGTGTCTAACCAGTCAGTGTTGTAAATAGAAATCCAGATTACTCCACCCGCCACTACCACCCTGCTCTGATCTGCTCTGCTCTCAGTGGGCTGGTTCATCTCAATCTGCTAAAATTGTTTCTTGCTTGCATCCATGAGTTGGAAATGTCCATTTTCTGTAAATGTTTCCAACATAACCTCTCAAGATTGGCTGACACAAGGGCTTCAGCACTTGGAAGGAAAAAGGCCATCCATGCTAACCTCCAGCTCCTTTGGCACAGGCAGGTGCATAGTGTGTGCGGGGCTGCCAGACAGTCACAAGCGTACAACTGGATTGACATGTGCTGAATCTACTGGGAATCCAAGTGGCTTGGCCACTTTCACTGAAACGGGAATCCATCTTCTCCCCTGACTATGCAAAAACAGCAGGTTTAAAGCCATTTTGCTCCATCAGTGAGAATTGCAGTAGAATTCTATGCAGGCCTGCTCAGAGGTCACTTCCACTATGCCAGGGGTGGCCAACCTATGGCACTCCAGATGTTCATGGACTGCAATTCCCACCAGCCCCTGCCAATTGGCCATGCTGGCAGGGGCTGATGGGAGTTGTAGTCCATGAACATCTGGAGTGCCACAGGTTGGCCACCTCTGCACTATGTTGAGTACGACTTCCTCTCAACTAAGCGTGTGAAGGATTGCAAATCTCCACCTCTTTTTCTTTGTTGCCTCTAGGAAAACCTTTGGGTGTCATTGAGGATGGAGATAAACCAGGTGTTTTTCATTCCTGCATTGCTTATATTTTATAAAATGGGGTGAATGACAGCAGTTCTTTCCACTGCCCCCTTCTGATAAGACCTGGGCATTCCTTTGGGTGGAAATAGATGAAGAGGCCTACACTCTTGCTGCTTTGATAAGTACCTTAAAGACTTGTCAATCTGATCCCGTGTAAGCCAGGTGACTATGGGCCAGTTCTGCACTCATAGCCTAAGCTACCTGACAGGATTGCTGGGAGGATAAAATGAAGGAGGATGTAAGCAATTTGCGTCCCTGTTGAAGAGAAAGGCAGGGTGTAAATTAAGTGTGTCAATAAGTAAGCTACCCTTTTTGTATTATCCCTGCCCCATTTCTACTTTTCCAGTCTAAATCGCTGTGGACTGTCGACTGCCGCATGTGAAACTCTTGCCTCAGTTATGGAGACAAACCAGGGCCTGACCACTTTGGACTTGGGTGACAATCCTTTGGGTGACTCGGGTGTGATTTGCTTGTGTGACAGATTGATGCACTCATGTAGTCAGCTTCAGAGTCTCCGGTAAGTGACCGGTCGCTTCTATCAAAGAGGAAAATTGTCATCTATCCCAGTCTGAATTGTAAAGAATCACCTAGCTTGTACTGAGTTGCCTTCTACTTTTGCAATCCCCCTCTGTGCATAATAGGATGCCATGTCTTTGACAGGGGTTGGTTTATTTGGATTGTTTTCTGTTTGTTCTAGTCACGCTGCACTGTCAATTGGATGCCTTGTGCTGTTTTATGGGATTGTGTTTCATATTTCATAATCTGCCTTGAGACTCAGCATGGAAAGGCAGACTGTGAATGAAGAATATAAATAAAATGCCCCTGAAAAAGTTTAGCAATGAAACACTCCGGGGCGGGGGGGTGTTATCAGATTCTGGACATGGAGACTTCGTGGGATACTGTGTCTTGTTCTGCTTCTTTTCACTTCCCACTTGAAAAGCACCTCCTTTTAAAAAGAGATTAAACATAACAGCAGTCTCCTCTCTCTGAAAATCCCCATGGGTACTGGAGACATGAACAGCTACACAATGTTCCTGGTTTCCTGATCTTGGAGTTCCATAGTTCAGCATCGCCACAAATTTACCATGTGCCCTTAGGCAAATCATTTGTCTACCCATTTAGAATATGTCCAACCTTACAGTGGTGTTGTAAATGGTAGGGAGGAGGAAGTCCAGGGACTGCAGAGAAGCGTACGAAACGTTTTAAAGAGATCGCTCAGCAAGTGAAAACATTTTAAATACGTTTTCAGAAAAAGAATCACTAAAGTTGAGGATGCATATAAAACACTTTCAGGCTTGAAATAAAATGTTCTGGGTTAAAAACATTGCAGAACTCCTTGGAGGAAATCTTTTATTTCCTGCCTCAAAGTGTTTTATTTTGGTTGTGCAGAAAGGGCCGTTGCCTGCCTCTGAGTGGCAACCCTGGATGGTTTCCTATCCAAATGCTAACCAGGGCCAATCCTGCTTAGCTTCCAAGCTGTGATGAGATTGGGCTGGCTTAAAAAGATAACATCCTTTGTGCAAGCACTGGGTCACTACTGGCCTATGGGGTGATGTCACACCACAATGTTTACTAGGCAGACTAGGTATACACAGTGGGTTGCCATGGCCTTCCCCAGTCATCTGCACTTTACTTCTATCAAGCTGGGTCCTCCTTTTACCAACCTCGGAAGGCTGAAGGGCTGAGTCAACCTTGAGCCTGCTACCTGAAACCAAGTTTCATCGGGATCGAACTCAGTAGAGCTTTGACAGTAATACTGCAGCTTATCACTCTGCGCCATGGGGCTCTATAGCTGGCTTAGCTCTTCCCAGCTCCCTGACAGCAACTTGCTACCAATGCCAAAGTGTCCTTCCTGACCTGTTCTTTGTCTCTTGCAGGATGAATTGTTGCAATCTTACAGCTGCAGCATGTGAGTCCCTGTCACGGTTTCTGGTATTTAATCAGTGCCTAACGGAGCTGGAGCTGGTAGGGAATCACCTGGAAGATCTGGGAGTCTGGCAACTGTGCGAAGGACTGAAGTGCCCACAATCCAGGCTTCAAAGACTCTTGTATGTGGCTTGCTCATTTCTGGCTTCTTGGGGTTGTGGGGTGGGGGCAGTGAGGGTTAAATACAGTCTGCTTGATTGAACAGGGCCTGGAGTGAGAGCCAGAAGACACTTTGGCCCTTTCCGTTGATTTCGGCCTGGTAAAACACCGTTTTGGAGGGGAGCCTTTGCACAGGCGCCGCTGCCAAATCGATGCAGCAGCGCTCCCCCCCCGAAACGGTGCTTTCAAACCATGTTTTGCAAACTATGGCTTCCATTCAGTGCTGGGTGAATGGCACCGGGTGGAAGCAGGCGTTCCCTCCCTGGCCCTCTCCCCTCCTGTCACCGAATATCACGTTGTGAAGGCCAGGGGACACGCCTCCTGGCCTCCAACACCAGCGGTGTCACTCTGGCCAGGGGTATGTGTCCCCTGGCCTCCACAATGTGATGGCAGATGACAGGAGGTAAGCGACATTTGGGGGTGGCGCAGCCTATGCAAAGGCTGCGCCACGGGCGGTGCACCCAGCAGGACCGTCCATGCGAATGGTCCCACGGGGGTGCATCGGCATATACTATGCTGTGCTGTGCGGAAAAGGCCTTAGCAATGCATATGTCCACTCTCAAAAGCCACAATCGGGATGGGGGTACCAACCTGCTCTGCAAACCCTTCAACTGATGCCCTAGTGCCATCCAGTGGAGGGCTTCCATGTAAGCAACTTGGTATAGATGCGCCTTTGCTCAGCGTGCCAGACCTTTCTCACCAGGTTGTCAGCTGCTTTGTGCTGCTCTTGAGCCTTGAAGAGCAACCTTGCCTGCCAGAGCTTCAGGAGCAAAAATATTCGGGAAAAGCTTCCCCTGTGGAAGGCACACGAGCAGGACAAGTTGAGAAGTTGGCAACACCAAGGGCCAAACTGGACATTAGACTGATAGATCAATGCTCACCTTTAGAGACTCACTGGCCAGGTCTGTAATTTGTCCACTGGTGGGGAAACGTATCGGTACCCAGGGAGATGCCATTTGTTTTTCCTTGTGAGCAAATAAAACCTACAAGCCAGCAAGAATTCAGACTGAGGGACAATGGCCCATGAGAAGCAGGTATGCCCTCCTCCCCTGCCTCTGTATCTGGTCCGTGGCCTCTCTGTGTTTGCAATTCCACCTTTCAAAAGTACTGTGGCATCTATTTATGAGGTCACTTGCTGTCGTATCTCAGAGCAGGGTCAGATGAAGCACTGTGAGTCTGGTCAGTGCTTTGTGGGGAGGCTTGCCAGACATCCCTGATGTTATCTGCCTCAAATTCTGTGATGGAAGACAGGCAGGCTACCAACGCAACTAGCAAGCTTGGCCCAAAATGCAAGTGGGCCGAGGGTTGATCTCTCCTCCTTCACTGCCCCTGAGCTTGTCTCTGCTTCCTGGATGGTAACAGGAGATTCCCGCTATGTAGGTATTTCCACCTGTTTCATCCACTTGATCTTTAACAGTAAACATCCCAACTACCCTTTCAGGTGGTGGTGATGGAAAGTACTGTCAGTCACAGCAAATTTATGGTTTTGAAGGCAAGAGACAGGTAGTTTGTCTGCCTCTCCACAGCAACTGTGGACTTCCTTGCTGGTTCTCTATCCAAGTCCTAACCAGGACCAACCTACTTAGCTTCCATGATCTGATGAGTTCAGGCTAGCCTGGGTCAACCAGGTCAAGATACCCTCTCTGGTAGGTCAGCATTAATATCTCCAAGCAGCTCATGCTGGGGCGAGCCTTCATGGCCCACAGATGGCATGCGCCCTTCCAGCATCCATCGAAGGTGCTCAATCTGCAAACACACCAGCCGAAATCAGTGAACACTGAAGGGTCACTCATGTCCTAGTCCTCCTTGGCAGGTTGCACAGCTGCGGGCTCACAGATGCTGTATGCGAGGGCTTGGCCTCCGTCGTGGGAACCAGTGAGTCCCTGACAGATCTGGGCCTGGGTGAAAACCAGCTGGGAGACGAGGGTGTCAGGCAGCTGAGTGCGGCACTGAAGAAGCCGAGCTGCAGGCTGAAGAGACTGGAGTGAGTGTGGTATCACTTAATATTAATAGTAACGTGGATTACATTTTGCTTATGCAAAGGACTCTGCGGCCTTGTTTGCTCTCTGCCCCATCTTGTTAGGAAGGCATGTCCATTGAGGGCAGTTGAAATCCCAGACGTGCCTGGCAGCCAGCCCAATTTTTGGTGGGATCCAAAAATTTTAGTAACAGGTTCCCATGGTGGTGGGATTCAAACTGTGGCATAGCGCCAGTAGGGCTGGGTGAGGCACGACGGGGGTGTGGCTGGGCATTCCAGGGGTGGGGCATTCCTGGGCGGAGCTGTGGCAAGGACGCAGCCACTGCGCCGGTCCTTGGGTGGGAAACGAATGCACGCAGGCACAGGCTGCCATGCACGCCGGTGCACCTCCTACTAGATTGCTTCAAGTTCTGTGCGCTACTGCTGAGAGGAGGGGCGTAACTAAGGCAAAAATCACGTGGCAAAATCACCAATTAGTAACCCACTCTCGGCACACACAAATAATTAGTAACCTACTCTCGGGAACCTGTGAGAACCTGCTGGATCCCACCTCTGCTTATGGGCATATTCCTGGGGACTTCCAGGTCTCTGGAAAATAGTGTCAGTGAATGCCCTTGGAGATTTCCCCCTGAAGAGCATGGCCAACAGTTGACTTGCATCATGCTTGGTGTGGAAAATTATGTAGCACAAGTAGCAACCAGTTGCAGCCTCTTTTTGGCATTAGGAAGTTGTTGAATGTCTGCTTCCTACTATTGGTGTTTCTTCTTTCCAGGCTTACAATGAAGTTCCTCAATCAAACCACGAAGAAAAAGCTTCAGGCAGCTTGTGCCACACATCCTGAGCTCCTCTTGGTCTCCTACTACCCACCTGGTTTCCCAGTTTTCCCAGGAGAAGACTCCTAGGGTGAATTCATAAGTGTTACTGATCCCTTGATAGCAGCTAAGGACCAGTTCTGGTGTCTTCTGTGATCTCTGACCCTCCCAAAAGCACAAAGGAGGCAATTTGCTTCTTTCACATGAGGGGCACCATCGTTTAGGAAGGATGTCAGTAAGCTGTAATGAGTCCAGTGTAGGGCAATGAAGCTGACGAGAGGTTTGGAGACGATGTTCTACTAGGAAAGGCTGAAGGAGCCAGGAATCTGTACGATGGGGAAGAGATGCTTGGAAGGCGATAGAATCACCAACTTCCAGTACCTAAAAGGATGCCATGCGAAGAATGGGATGGCCATGTTGGATGACAAGACTCGGGCTAATGGATATAAGTACAGCAATGGCAATTTTGTCTAAATTTGAGGAAGAACTTCCTGACGAAGAGGTTCGCTTAACACTGGAACAGTATTCCTTGTGAGGTGGTAGATTTTTTCATCGTTGGGCGTTTTTAACCATCAACAAGATACCTACTTCTAAGGGATAGTTATAGTTGTAGTTCCTGCTTTAGCAGGTGGTTCAACTTGATGACTACAGTGGTCTCTTCCAATTCTGAGATTAAATTAAAAATTAAATTAAAAATATAGCATGATGTACTGCCTGTATGGAAAAAGCCCTAAGGGTTGACACGATTATTATTCTGCCTGGAACTAGGCAGGCAGAGGTTGATTCCACACAGCATAATAATAATGAGTTCAATCAATCAAATCAGTGTTTATTAGCCTTAGGCCATATACACATACAAAGATACATCAGCCAAAGCCCTCCTCCCCTCAGATTACAAAAGTATAAAACATGTTATGAGAGTTTCAAGCATTAGAGTACAGAAGCAATGCAGTTATATAACATTAAACGGAATATCATAAATTTAGTTAAAACAGGATTATAATTTTAGGAATCTTTAACCACCTTTATTACAACTTAGCTTTTGTGGTTTGAACATCAGTTGAACTTTCTCTGATTTTTGCTGCTACCGTGTTTCCCCGAATATAAGACAGTGTCTTATATTAATTTTTGCTCCCAAAGATGTGCTGTGTCTTATTTTCAGGGGATGTCTTATATTTCTGTATTCTGTTTGTCAGGCATGCTTCCAAACAAAAACTTTGCCACGTCTTACTTTTGGGGGATGCCTTATATTTTGCACTTCAGCAAAATCTCTACTACGTCTTATTTTCCGGGGATGTCTTATATTCGGGGAAACAGGGTAGAAACATAAATATTGCTACTTTGGATGTAACCTCAGCATACACATCAGCCATCAGAAAGCAAACTTTCTCCTCCTCACTGCCTGTCAGGCCTGACAGGATATCATTGATATATTTGTTACGGATAGCAGAATAAAATGGACAATGAAGTGTGTAGTGTATTATGTCCTCACTGATTTAAGCTACATCTACATGCCGAGGAGCTCTCTTGAATTGTAGCAAATCTCCCAGTAAATGTTCTGATTTAAACGTCTGATATCTCAGGGAAGTGAATGATTTTCTTAGGTTTGCTTCCTTGAGATTTGATAGATATTGTGCATAATATTTGTTCTTTTTTAACGAGAGAACCATGGGAATGTTTCTGGATGGCAGCAAGTTAGTTTATCTTAATGAGCATCCTTTACTATAAGAGCCAGTCCATGAATTTTGCTGGCGTCCATATATGAATAGTTTCCAGGTCAGGAATTTCATAGAGAGCTAGTATGGGAGAAATTTGGTCCTTCCACCTATTGTTCTCTCATCATGTCTGTAACTCAGATTTACTAATTGGTTGGGCTTTAGGGTTGCCAGGGTTTTTTATAGTACAGAGTATCCTTACATGGATTCTAGTCCTGATGGAGGATGATCCTACTTCCATTGAACAGCAGAGGGTGAGGTGGAGGTGAAGTAGGGCCAAAATCTTTCTCAGAAAGATGTTTTTGGACTGTTCCAGTTTTCCTACTGTGGCGATGTCCCCAACCCCGAATTTCTGCTCACGTTACAGTACCTAGCCAGCACTTTACTCTGAAACACTTTTAAGAATTGGAGAACACCGAATCTATGAGTAGCCATTGGACCGGGCAGAGTTCGCTAAAATTTTTTCCCTATTTGGGCCCTCCAGGATAAAAGAATCCTGGAAGAGGTTAGTCCTAAATATTTATATGGGAGAGGTTTGCTTTCGACCAGCTGGTGCTCTATTTTTCCAGTTTTGTTTCTTATTTCTGCTTCCAAAGACAACTATTTTGTCTTGCTGCCATTAATTTTAGTTTATTGATGTTGCAGTACATTGCTAATCTAGACAGCGTGCGTTTCATTCTAACTTTGGTGATTGACATGACAGCCATGTAGGTAGGCATATAAAAGAGTATTGGTATCTGTCTCCCTTCCAGAACTGGAGGGAAAAAAAGTAGGAGTCTCCCATAAATTGTACACAGTCATTTATAAAGAAATTGAATAAGAATGGGGCCTTTCGCAAGCAACCTTGTTTTACCATCCTCCAACTGAATGAATCTCCATCAGAAGTTGGCCCTTATTTCCCTACTCTCACTCTTGCTGTGATATCTGTGTGAACTCTATCAGAATGGCTAGAAGCTTTCTATCAACTGTCCTACCTAGTTTTGCCACAGGATTACGACCTGTCAATAGAATCAAATGCTGAGGATAATAGGTCCGCGAATGCAACAAAGAAGTTTGCGTTTTACAGGCTGTGTATTTTTGTATTATAACTGATAAGCTCATGCAATGTCCCGATTGTGCTGTGGTTTTTTTCCTAAAGCCTGCTTGTTCTATGTTAAATATATTGTTTTCCTCTGCCCAGTCATTAAGTCTATTAAGAAGTAGTAGTATACATCTTATAGGAGATATCCAACAAATATAGGTCTATAATTCCCGGTTGCTTTTTTTGTCTCCTTTTGAAGATTGGGGCGATTATGCTTTGCTTCCAATTGCTGGGGATCTTACATATCTCATTTAACTTGTAATCATGAGCTAAAATATGGCTCCACCCTCAACATCTAGTTTAAAACCTTAGGGGGGAATAAAGTCCTCCCCTGGTGCTTTTCCATAGGGGAGGGCATTGATTAGTTGTTTACATTGAGCTGGGGACACAGGGTCCCATTTGGGTAAGGAATCCGTTATATCAACCCAGTGTAATAATGAGTTGCATCTGTTATTTCTGAATCCGGGTCCATTTTATTCCATTTTTGTCCTTTGAATGGGTGCTTGTTTTCTGTGAAGGAATTGAGCTGAGGTTGGGGGGGTAACAATTTGTTTTCTTTTAGCCCCTTTGCATGAACCTGCTATTTATTTATGTTTACAATTCAAACAGAGCTACGCAGGTGTAAACATTCCACTTTTCCTGCCTTCTGATTGGCTGTTCCATCACCATAGCCCCCCCCCCCCCCTTTCTGTCCATTCCCTCCTTCTGCTAAGGGAACACTTCTGATCTACAGTAACCCTGGGAACCCAAGCCAGACCTCCCCTTCTCATTTCTCCAGCATGGAAAAAAAAGTTTAGGGCTTTGAAACCATGACACATGTAAACATGAAGAATGCAAACCCCCCCCCCCCTTAACATTGATATACAAAATAATAAAATCTGTCCAAAAAGGGAGCAAAGCAATACATCCCACACACATCCAAAGGTGTGCATCTTCATAGCTACATGGTTTGAGCACCCAAAAAAATAAAAAGAGAAGAAAATTTGTTGTGAATCCATTCCTGCATACATTTGGGTGAAATGGTGCTCGCAGTTGCTGCCATGGGGGAAAAAACTTGCTTGGGGGATGTTTCTGAAATAGCAGGCTATCACACTGGTCTGCAGCTCAGCAGAAAGGAAACCAACATAAGGCGAGAGAACAGGTGAAGAGGTGGGAAAAAGCAGTTGGGTGACCGTGCCGTTCTCCTCCGGAGCGGGTTCAACCCAGGATTTTTCAAAAATATCACAATTTTGAGAACTTTTGAAAAATGCGGGTTGAGGGAAGTTTAACAAGCCGGTTTGGGAAAGGGACCCATGCAACGTTCTTCCACAAACAGGATATTTCTTTTTGTCAACCCTACTCTCAACTGTGGATTCACACTAAGGATTGAAAGAGAAAGAAAACAAGTCTGCAAAGAAATAAAGACTGTATGTTTAAATAAATAAATAAATAAATACGCCTGGGTCTGTCTATTCTTGGGGCAAGAGTCACCAGTTTGGACGCCTGCTGCAGGTCTCGTTTGTAGCGACCCAACAATTCACAGCAGCACGCAAAGACCCTTCCGTCCTTCGCAGTTCCCCTCCAGCACGTGCTCAGGGCACTTTCTCGGGCGCCCCCTGCAGGCCATAGATAGACTGTGCCTAGGTGGGAGGGGCGGGTCCTGCTTCAGTCTCCGCCAATCCAATCAGAGAAGGTGGAGACCCGTGAGCCGGACCTGTGCGCACGCGCATTCCTCTTAGGTGGAAGACCCTTCTCTGCGCGCGTGCGTAGTGCACCCCCTTCCAGGCGGGGGCATGAGCGCCGCCGTCTTGAAGCATAGAGGGGTGGCAGGTGAGCTGGGGTTGGGGGAAGGCGAGGAATAGGGGTGTAGCGAGGGAGAAGGATAGGGAAAAATATGGTCCTTCTGCTTTCTCCCCTCTCCTAGCTTCCCCCTGGGAAATAGAGAGGGGGAAGCATCTCCGCTGTGCACGTGCAGCCTTGCAATGTCCTCAAAGGGCCCCCGGCAGGGCTGATGGGAATTGTAGTCCATGGTTTGTCACCCCTGGTCTGGGGTATACTATAGCGTTGCCCCTCTGAAGCTGCCATTTCCCCCTAAATAAACTGAGTTCTGTGATTTGGAGAGCAATTATAATTCTGGCAGAGCTCCAGGCGCCGCCCGGAGGTTGGTAGCCAAAGGATATCAAGGTTTTGGTTCAGTGCCAGATGCAGGGGGCTTCCCTCCCTCTGCCAGAACAAGAGGCTGACCTGCCTGACATACTTGAAAACAAGACAACCCTGAATGTGAAATGACCTCACTTCTTAACAATACTGCACACAAGCTCACAAAATATTGGATACGACTGTTAAGTTGTATGGCAATGTAAAACTATCTTACTGGGGGGCATGCGGGGGGGGGGAGACTTGCATCTGAGTATATAAAATATATTGTATACTGGTTGGGGCAGAGACACTCTCCCCCTTATTCAGCTTTGTGGGTGAATGACATTTTCAAGCCTTGAGGACGGGTGCTAACAGCTTTCCTGAGGGTCTGGAATAAATAAAGAGGAAGGGGGGCTGACATCTTGGAAGATATTTCCTTTCCTGCCCCTCACTAGGGTGACATAGTGGTTATGGGTGTTTTAGATCAGCTCTGGTAGATTTCAGTTTGCGAGTGTGAGTGAGTGAGTGATTGTGTATTTCCAGATACCATATGAGCATGTAGCCGTTATACCAGTATTGCGCACAAGAACATCAGAAAAGCCCTGCCGGATCAGATGTGAGGGTCTGTCTAGTCCAGCATCCTGTCTCACACAGTGGCCAACTAGTTCCTATGGAAAGTTCAGAAACAGGACACAGAAACTCAGACCTTCCTTTTATAAGGACCCAAGAAGAGCCCTGCTGGATCACACCAGTGAGAGTCCATCTAATCCAGTGTCTTTTCTCATCCAATGGCCAACTGGTTCCTCTGAGAGTCAACAACAGGGCATAGAGGCCAAGACCTCTATAAAATCACCAGAAGACCCTTTCTGGATCAGACAAGTGAGGGTCCATCTAATCCAGCATCCTGTCTCATACAGTGGACAACCAGTTCCTCTGGGAATCCAGCAACAGGACATAGAGGTTGAGACCTTCCCCAGATGTTGCCTTCTGGCACTTTATATCACTGTGCATGTTGTAGAGTGGGGGTCTCCAACGTAGTGCCCACAGTCACCATGGCACTTACCAAAACCTTTCCTGACCCTTACCAAGTGTTTTTAGAAACTGGGCAGGGCTAGGTTGGACTTTTCCCCAGCTGGTTTCTGATTGACTGTGCAGATTTTTAAAAGTGTTGGTTGTTGTGGGTTTTCCGGGCTTTGTGGCTGTTGTCTGGTAGTTTTTGCTCCTAACATTTTGCCCGCATCCATGGCTGGCATGTTCAGAGGCATGTCATGGAGAGATGTGTTTCTCTCTGTGGCACAATGTGGAGTGATGGTATGGAGTGATTGTGTTGATTTGGTAGCAACTAACACCACAGCATGAAAAGGTCGGAGACCCTGGTGTAAAGTATCCTGAATATATAATATTTGTAGACAAATCTTGAAATAATCCTCTGGACGTATTGATTACAGCTGTTCTCTCCCTTTCCTCTGCCACAGTGTGCATCATGGAAAACTACCAGAAGTCCAAGACTGTGGAGAAGCCATCTCCTCTCCCTTTCAGCAATCTGCCCTTGGACATCATTGAGATGAAAGTGAAGGATGGCAGCAAAATCCGGAATTTGATGGGCTATGCCATTGGCAAGATGGAGCTGGATCCAGTGAGGCAGGTTCTCTTCAGTGGTGCCGGCAAAAGCATCAGCAAGGCCATCACTTGCGTGGAGATCATGAAGCGGCGTCTCAGTGGCCTTCACCAGATCACAAAGGTGTTCTTCCAGCAAATAGAGGAGATCTGGGAGCCCATTGTGCCTGAAGTGGGACTTGACCCATTGACTGTCAAGCGAAACATCCCTGCCATCTACATTTTGCTGAGCAAAGATCCATTGGACACTCAGGAGCCAGGATACCAGGCTCCCGGTTCTTTTGATGCCTTCTGGGTGGAAACTCTGAAATCAGAGTCTCAGGGCCAGGCCAAGAGGAAACAGGGGGCAGGCAGAGGGGCTGGCCGTGCCTGGAAGCAGTCACGCTCTGTTACGCGAGAGGAGTCCTACAAAAAACCCTGACAGTCAAGACTTGAAAGGACTGCTTGTGGAGCCAAAGCAACCCAGCTGAGTACTGGATTTTAAACTGCCTATGCTGGAAAGGCACGCTGGAGAGGTACAATTGAGGCCAAGGAGAGGCATGCCAGACTGAATTTGGAAAGCATTTGCAACTCTGCCAGCTGAGCTTTGGAGTCTTGTTATTCTTTTCTTGGGCTTGCACTGGAAATGCTCACAATGGGTTTTGTGCCCAGTATGTTCTGGACTGGTGTGCTTGAAATGTCAATAAATGAACAGCAGTGAATTTTCCTTAGAGGGAAAGACAGTGGGTTGGATCTGCTGCAGCAGAAGTATCATTTTTTTTTGGGGGGGGGGGGGAGCTGCAGGATCCTGGTGAATAAAAGTAGCAAGGTCTTGCAGAAGTCTTGCATTTCTTCTCATCTGTCCCCCACTGTTCAGAACACAGTCTTTGAGATGACTGGATCTTTCTTGATGAAGCAAGTTTGTCAGACCAACAAAAAAAACCCTTATACCTGTTGAATAATGATGCTAATATAACTGAGACAACAGCCAAATTTCTACGTGTCGCCATCGAGATGTGTCTGTAAGCATTAGGAGTTCTGTAGCACTGCAGCCGATTCTCAAACTCTATTATGTTATGTATGGATATTCTTTTTTCCTTTTTGTCTGTCTTTATGCTGATATGACAATAAAGCTTGTCTTGAATTGTATTGAGCCCTTTCTAGATCCAAAGCTTGTAAAGCACTTTGCTTTTCCTTCTTCCAGCCATCAATCCCCCCTCGTTGTATTTTTAGCTAGGACTACGTCATTCGGATTATATTCTCCGCTATGCTTCTCTTGGCCACCCATGATCACAAAGGCAGATTTTACAATGCCAAGGTTGGTCACTCTGGCAGAAACAACGATGTGCAGGCCTTCCTGGATTCCCATTTCTGCAAAGGCACGGACAGCAGTGTTTACATTCCTAGAAACCCGACACTGAACGTGGATGATGTTGCCATCCCACCAACGATTCTGGGTGATTGTGCCTTTCCCATGAGAAATTGGTGTGTTAAGCCCTATGCTCCACCCCATAATAGGAGGGAAAGGCACCTTAATGACACATGATGTTGGGCCATAAATGTGGTGAGCGGGCATTTGGGAAACTGAAAGACAGGTGGGGGTGTCTTCTCAGCTCTCGAACCACAATAACACAGTGTCCCCAGTCCCAGAACTGGACACAGCACAGAAGGATATTATGGTTAATGGTGATAGAGGCATGGGAAAAGATTTGGTCTGACCTCTGTGGTCTCCAGATCAGTTGTAATTCTGGGAAATCTCCAGGCCCCAAATGGAGGTTTGCAAACTTAGTAGATATCAAGGGCTAGACTTGGAATTGCCCGCCATGTGCCTCTCCCTTCCCTCACCACTGAGACCAGTTGCTGTTCCTCCAAATGCTCAACAAAACTTCTCCAGTTTCTAGGGCACATGTGGCGGGTGACTGGGATAACTAAAAGCAGGCAGAGGCGAGAGGGTTGCCAGGCAACCCTTGGCAATTGGTGGGGGTTGGGGTAGCAAATTACCATCAGTGAAGAGAGGCCTCAGCTGGCATTACCAGTGCACCAGATGTGATATCATTGCATTGCTGAAGACACTGGAATGCTCTGGTATTTGGGCAAAAATGTCACTCGGATGCATGCTAGAATGTTGCTCGTAAACATGGCCGATTTCTGCCCAGGGATTCTACAAGTGGCGACTATTGGAACAGAATATGGAGAAATAGAACGGTTTCCAGTTTGCAAAGCAGGCAGACAAGGATGGGTTTTATCTCCCCATCTTTTCAATATATATGCAGACCGTATCATAAGGAAAGCAAGATTAGATTTAGTTGAAGAAAGAAGTAGGTGTCAGATCAAATCAAGCTAGAATTTCCCCTAGAAGCTAAAAAGTCTAAACTGAAGTTATCATACTTTGGTCACATAAGACAGGAGTCACTGGAAAAGACAATAATGCTAGAAAAAACTGAAGACAGCAGGAAAAGAGGAAAACCCAATGTGTGATGGGATGATTTTGGACTCTTCAGTACGCAGTGGGCTTGTTGTGGGATCTCCTTGCGTTTCTCTGTTTACATGCAATGAGGCACTCTCTCCTTGGTGTGCAGTTTTTCGCAGAGAATTCTGCTGGGCCTGGTTCCCTTAGATCTGCCAGTCAACATATTTTTAAAGGCACAGATCTTAAAGGCATTTATTCTTGTAGGCACAGATTTCATTAAACCCGGCAGTCAAATGCACTAGCTTGCCCATTAAACTGCCCTTTTATTGATATTACTGTTCCAAAAATAATCCAAAACATGGAAGGGGAGGGCGAGGGGGAAGGTGCAGTGCAACAGAGTGGGAAGGGTAGAGCTAGATAGGTTGGCAGTGGGCGGAAGGAAGATATCCAGGGCAAAGCTGTGCTCACTGGCAAATCTGCCTGCTCTGGGAGTGAAGCAAAATTAAAATCGTGTTACAACTGATCTCACTTGCTGCGGAGAGAATGGAAAGTGGAAACAAGGCTTGAGGAAATATGTCAGTACACGAGATCTTGCTGCGACAGACATTCACCCCTTCCACACAGTAAGCACCTTGTGCATAGTTGGCCATGGACTGATTATAAAGGAAGCCACGGCCCTCAGTTTGCAAGACTTGAGCAAGGCTGTTTACAATAGGATGTTTTGGAGGATGCTGAGTTGTAGGGTGGCCATGAGTTGGAAGTGACTTGACAGCCCTTAACACGTGTAGTCTACTCCTCTAAAAACTATCCCACATCCCCTTCCTAGAATGGAGCACAACAGCCAGTAAGCCTCACTGACTTTCAAGGCCACACTATCAGTAAATATCTGTTGTCTAGCCACACAGGCCATTGTCCACTATGTAGGGTGAATGCATTCTATTACTATGTACACAAGCAGACTACAGTCACACAAGTTTAAAAAAAACCCAGTAATCTTAAAGTGATCTTTATTGTTTAATTAAATATTTTCCCAGCTAGGAATGGCATTTTATAGAAAGAAAGAAAGAAGGGTTCCAGAGTCTTTGAGCCTCTTAATGATGACTGTGTGGGATTTCCAACGGGGGAATGACCTCACCGGTTTCCAGAACTGTGTCACCCTAAGGAGTTAACAAAATTGTATTAAGCATCATCACAGTGCAGTTACTTTAAACTACACATTTTATGCTTTTTACAAGGAAAATTACAGTTCCAGTTGTGATACTACTTCTATAAGCTTGCATACAATATGTTTGTTATAGAAATACTGTCCTATATATGTTTTCCTCCACTCCTTCTACCAGGTTACCTTTGCTATATCATAAGAATCCAGCCCCCTCGTTCAAGGAGAGACTGCTCCAAGGCTGGCATTTGTAATTGGATTGGAACATTCACTCAAAACCAGTAAATGGCGGCCTCAAAGCAAGGTGCCTGTTTTTTTAGGGCATCTACACAGCTGTTTAGAAAAGGTTCTTACATAGCAGGTGCTTCCCCTTTATCATACCCTCCCCTGGACAAATAGTCTTCTCACTTCTTTACAAAGGAATAAAAAGAGATTGTTACATAGAATAAAAGCAAAATCCACTCACTGGGAATATCTGTGGCTTTAATTCCACAACACCATGAGGTTTTCTCTGGAAAAGAAAAAAAGTAAACGAGGTTTTCTGAGAGATGTAAGGATTTCAGAAGCCAATGCTGTCATTATAATTCTCTGTGTCCTTTCATTAAGCTGTGGCCTGCAGCTATTTCACAACCCCTCAACTTATGATCTCTTTAAAAAGACCACAAGGTGACTCCAGCAGATGCTTTGTCTGCATAATTGGCGAAGCAACATGTCATTTTAAGAGTTGGCACTGGGCTTCTGGAAACAATCCATTATTAACAACTGGTAAGTTACTCACATTCTACAGTAACTGCACATTTAAGCAACAGATCTACACCCCAATCCCGGGGGTAGGGGGAGACTCTCACAGACATTCACTAGAGTCCCATAGGTTGCAGCCAACTACTAAGGTGCATAAATACATCAAGTGTGGTGTAGTAATTGTTATGAGTCAGACCACTGATCTATTAAGGTCAGAATTGCCTGCTCTGGCTGGCAGCACCTCTCCAGAGCTTCAGGTTGAGACCTGGGACATTGTACATGCAAATGAAAGCTCTACTAGAGCCACAGCCCCTCCATATTACATGTCCTTGCCAATAGCAGAGCAGATGCTATTAGTCTTCTCCCAGCGTACATGACAGCTTAAAAAAAAGTGCCCACTTCATTTGTACCAAGAGCTTTTAGTCCTGGTCTGAAGAGCAGTATGGCGTAGTGATTAGAGTGTGGAACTAGGACTTGAGAGGCCGATTTAAATTTCTACTCGGCTATGAAGTTCAATGGATGACTTCCGGACAGACACTGACAGGACTGATGTAAGGCCAGAGCTGATGGAAGGGAACCTGACTATATACATCGCCCTGTGTTGCCTGGACGGCAGGTGCAATAAAGAAGAAGAAGAGGAGTTTGGATTTATATCCCCCCTTACTCTCCTGCAGGAGACTCAAAGAGGCTTACAATCTCCTTGCCCTTCCCCCCTCACAACAAACACCCTGTGAGGTAGGTGGGGCTGAGAGAGCTCCAAGAAGCTGTGACTAGCCCAAAATCACCCAGCTGGCGTGTGTGGGAGTGCACAGGCTAATCTGAATTCCCCAGATAAGCCTCCACAGGTCAGGCGGCAGAGCTGGGAATCAAACCTGGTTCCTCCAGATTAGATACATGAGCTCTTAACCTCCTACGCCACTGCTGCTCCTCAATAAAGTGGTTAGAATTCATTTATGTATATGTGGCAAAGTTTTATTCATGCTAAAATATGTATTTTCTCAAGTGAGGCATGTTAAGTACAGACAGAGCTTTCTCGTGGTTGCACCTGTTTGGAGCGCCACCCCCTTGTGGCTTTCCTGGTGCCTCCCACATGGCCTTTTAACGGGTCGGGCCAAAATATTTATTTTTATCCAGGTGTTACTTAGGTGTTTTTCGGCTGTTTTATGGTCTGCTTCCACTTATAGTGAATTTAAGCTGTATTATTTCATACAGGGTTTGCTACTTTAATATCTCTACAATGTTTCAATGGCTTTTGTTTTCATATTGGTAATCTATAATGGTTCTATGGCAGTAGTAGCGAACTTATGGCACGGGTGCCAGAGGTGTTGCTCAGAGAATGTGGGCACTGCATGACAAAATTGCGCCCCCCCCCCCCCCATCTATGCTGGCCTGGGCTTGATTATTAGCATTAAACCTAAGACCTAGTTTTGGTGAAGCAGTGTAGGTAACCCTGTTAAGCGCTGTTAAACCCCACTGATTTTCATGCAAAGAACTAAAGCGCGATCTTTTACCTGGGAGTAAGCTCGGTTGATGGCAATGGGGCTTGCTTCTGAGTAAACCCTCCTAGGGTCGTGATTCACCCATTGGAAGAGTTGCACGGTTGCTTCAAAGCAAAGCCACCAACTACCACCAAGCTTACTCCCGAGTAACGCACACCTTCTAAACGAAAACCTCCGTATTCAGGTTAAATTGCCGTGTTGGCACTTTGCGATAAATAAGTGGGTTTTGGGTTGCTATTCGGGCACTCGGTCTCGAAAAGGTTCGCTATCATTGTTCTATGGTATTATTTTTAAGGTGCCTCAAACAATATTCGGGGAAGGCAGCATAGAACTGTCCTAAATCAGTGGGTATTTGCACATTTACTGATTTAAGTGTTAAAAACATTGATCTTCTATAGCAAGAAACAGCAACTGGTATCTGACTCGCTTATTTTTTCCCAACCAATTTGCTAGGGAGGTCAGAAGCATGAGATGCACAATTAACTCCGACCTTGCAGATATCCTATTCCATGTTCTGCCAGGATGTCCCTAAGGTAAGAAATTACTTGCCATAATAATACAGGACGGTGAGATCTCAACATAATTAAATTCTACTTCTTCTTTGTAAGTGCCACACCCATTGGGAGAGCCAAGGCCCCCTCTCTCACAATGGAAACCCAGAGCATTTATTTCCAGAAAAGAGGGGCGCCTTCTGGGTCAAAAAGAACACATGCTCGTCTTTCAGTTCTGCCCAACAGAGTGAGCATAAATGACCATGGAACTCCTCGCCCTGCAGTTCCATAAGGGCCACTTCAGAGTCTGTTTCATCACAAAGGCTTTGGTATCACCTCTCATTCCTCAAGAGAAAAAGACATTGTTCAGCTTTTGGAACTTGGGAGAGCTGAGGCTTTCTTCTTTGCCCAGAAGTCTGGCAGAAAGGAGCAACATCATGGGAATATGCAGCTTGGCCAGGGAGAGTCCAGCCCTTCAGCCTCAAGGAGGTAGCCACTAGACTAGCCAGACTCATCCAACAGGACATCTTCAAACCTTAATGGAAAGGCAGTTGAAGGGCGGGAAGAGAGATACCAAAGATGATGTGTGTGCTTGCATGTGCAGTCACAGGCTCCACAGACCTGTCTGTCAGAAATGGTACCTTAATGTACTTACCATAAGATGATATTTGACATAGTAGTGGCTAATCCAAGCAGGGATAAGTAGACGAAATAGAGTGAATGACCCAGCACGGTACGTTTTGAATACCTAGAAATAAATTCCTCTTATTAGCTTATAAACTTTCAACAGACACAACACAGATTCTATTCTCATATGTACCTGAAGAATGCTTTTTAGTCAAAATCGCTTTATTGAGTTTTTGCACTGTGTATTAGACACTGTTATAGACACAGTGTATAAAAGACTTCTCTCTGTGATACACCCCTGAAGAAGCCAGCCACAGATGCAGGCAAAATGTTAGGAACAAGATCTACCAGACCACGGCTACACAGCCTGGAAAACCCACAAGAACCAGTTGAATCCGGCCGTGAAAGCCTTGGACAATACATTCAGGAATAAAGATTAGAGAAACTGTAGCACTGAATACAGTGGAACTCAGAGGCTAACTTAGAATCATAGAGTTGGACGAGACCACAAGGGTCATCAACTCCAACCCCCTGCGATGCAGGAGTACACAATCGAAGCACAAACTTGTGACTGGGGAGGTTGCTAGTTCGAATGTCACTCACCAGGCAGAACTGGGAAAGTCACTCTCTTTGAGAATCATATCCCCATGTGCACAATGGGGAAAATACTGACCTACCTCACGAAGTTGTTGTAAAGACTGTTAAGGCGTTAATAAGAAACTTGTGGCATCTTAAGGAAGGGCTTGACAACAGTCAGGTGCCATGGCATAACTGCACCTTGAAAATGTGACAGCTGGTTGTTGGCTTTTCGTTACAATTCGAGCCTCACCCAGAGGCCAAGGAACTTCTTCTTGTTGTTATTATTATTTATAGATGCATGAAAGGTCCCAGAGAACTGGGGGCCACCCCACCTGCTTCCTCCAGAACCCCCCGGGCTGCAAAAAGCGCTCCCAGAAGCCTTCCACCAGCCCGAGCTTGCGCGGGGGCAGGACCGGTTCGCGCGGGCTCAGCTCCTGGTCCTTCAGCCAGCGGCGCCGCAGCTCCCGCAGCTGCCGCTGCCGGAGCTTCTCGTCCGAGGTGTAGCCGAACACCTCCTTCGGCGCCCTGCGCTCCAGCTCCGACCCCGACGACATCGCGGCTGCCCTCCACTCTCCCAGCTCCGCCCACTAGCCGTGCAGGTCGAGGACATGACCGGGTAGACAGGAAGTGACGCCACAAGGCAAGTCCTTAGAGGAGAGGGGAAAAGACGAGGGGGAAACATACACTTCCGGCTAAAAATTGTGGCCGGAAATCGTTGGTCTTCTCTTCGACCATGATGTAGCCGGCCGTGGTGGGGAACCTATGGCACTCCAGATGTTCATGGACTACAATTCCCACCAGCCCCTGCCAGCATGGCCAATTGGCCATGCTGGCAGGGGTTGATGGGAATTGTAGTTCGTGTAAGCCTTGAAATCCGCTGTACTTTGCATTGGAAATTCGAGTGGAAATCTGGTTCCTTTTCTATGCTTGCATGAGAATCGAGCTGATCTGCGGCTGTCGTATTTTTTTTTGTTATCTTATCTTGACTTCATCATAGACCTGTTCATTGACTCACTTTCGGCACCAAAGGTAGTTATTTCAACTGGCACATGAAATTTGCTATTAGGAAATAGTAAGAATCTTGCACAACACATGAAGTCGCCAGATGCGTGTTGCTAGATGAGCGAAAATTTTGTAAGGAAAAACATTTATTTGAAAAGAAGGGACCGTACGAAGCAACAACCAGGAAACAACCTACTCCTGCTAATCTAGTTTTGTTTTTCTCCGACTGTATCCAGAATCAGACAATTAGTACTTAATCCCTTTGGTATTGCTTCTTCGGTTGCTTTTAAAACTAGAGGTTTGTTGTGTTTTCAATAAATGTTTTTGTGGCGATTTTTAATCAGTGGAGCCAATATTGTAAAACAGGATAAAATACGCTACCTAGTGATTTCAACATAATAAAATGGGAGAAACCCATGGGTGCCGTCTTGTGCTTTTTAGAGGAAGGGCAGAAGACAAATGTGAAAAGATTTGAAACTTCAGCTGGCTAGATTTGCCCGTACTGCAATACAATCTTATGCAAAGATTGCTTCAATGGACTTAGAGGGGTGTCGGTGTATTTAGGATTGCAGTGATGCAGTACACTGAAGGAAATTCCATTGATTTCAGTAGACTTAGAAGGGTATATAGAATATCTCTTCCACTGTAAGCTTATCGAAATCAATTGGTTTAGATAGCTGTGACTTTATACACAATTGCACTGTTAAATAGTAATCTTAAGCAAACTCAACAATAGGTTACATCCAAGTCTAAACCTGGGCGTAAAAGCCATTGAATAAAATGGGACTTACTTCTGTCCCTCTGTTTAGGATTTCTTATTATGTTCCAGTTGTTTATTCTTAAAGCACTCAAACACAGTTTGATAATAACTTTCTTGTATAATTTTATAGCATTATAATACATTTTATCATGACAAATTGTTGAATCTCTGTGAGAAAGGCCTTTTCCACACAAGTTGTTTATAATGAATCTTGCTGCCAAATGCTACATTTTTCTCTTTGAATTCCACACTTTTTTTTTCCTGTTTGGTTTGGGAAATGCTTTTCTTTCATTTTTCCTCTGTTTTCCTGAACACTGTAACATTTTGCAGTTTGCACTTTAACGTATTGCAAAATCTATTTCCAAGCCAGCTTCCCTTAAGCTTGCAATCATGTTGAAATTGTCTTTATTTCCCTGTCCCATCAGACACCTGACCTTAACCTTATACAGTCAACCAACCTCCCCTTCTGCCATTTTCTCCCATTTTTGAAAGGAACGTTTTAAAAAGTCTCTGTCATTACAAAGTCTGTGAATTAATGATGTAATGTTGAGTCAAAGATAAGAAGCAGGGTGATTAGATCAGCTTTGTCAGCTTTACATAGTTCTTGCCATATTAAGGTTCAGGCACAGATAGAATGAAGCAGGGGCAATTGGATCAGCTTTGTCAATTTCATATCGAACTAGTAATGTAACCTTAAGGTAAAAATATTGTCCACAGTTAAGAGTGAGTGAAATTGACAAACAATTTCCACAGTAATGATGCTGAATTACTGCAGCTCTAATTTGGCTGAAAAAATATATTTTCAGGGAGGGACGACATGTTTCTGTTCCTTCAGGTTGTGATACCTGCTCCAGTACGTTTATTGGCTTCCATTTTTTGTGCATAGTTCTCAACAGTAGAAATGAAGGCTGAGATATTTTTGAATTGCTACTTCAATGTAACTGTGCAGTAATGCTATAGGGCCTGAACAAAGGAAAAACAAGGGAAAGGGCTGTTTTTCTGCGTCATGGATGGCATCTTGCCACCATTTGGAATACTATGTTTCTAGCAGTAGCAAGTAGAATAAATGCAACTGAAGAGACAAGGGGGAAAACAATAGCGAGAATGGAGGTGTGCAGAATGATTTTACAGAAAATGTTTCCAAGATGCAAAGTCTGAACACTGGGAAAATCTGTAGTAAGTTGTGCATACAGAGAAGGCCTATAGATAAATAAAAAGGCTTCCCCCAAAGAATCCTGGGGATTGTAGTTTTGCAAGGATGCTTGACATTGTGTGACTGAGTTTCTTAGATCCTAGAACAGTGATGGCAAACCTTTTTGAGACCGAGAGCCCAAATTGCAACCCAAACCGCACTTGTTTATCGCGAAGTGCCAACCCGGCAATTTAACCTGAATGCTGAGGTTTTAGTTTAGAACAAACCGGTTCGCTCCCTCTTCCTCCGCCCCACCTGCTCGAGAAGGGGCCAGCCTGCTCAAGCCTTCAGCAAGTCCCGTGCACACCGCTCTGTGCCTCTCTAGCATCTCTGCCTCCTCTGCACCCCCACCTTGGGCAGGAACACAGGCACCAGGTCCTCCAGCTGAGTCCTCCCTGCTCACCGCGGTGCGTGCACGTCGTGCTCAGTGGCCCAGGCCAGCCTAGATGTGTGTGTGGGTGGTGGTGGTGATTTTCCGCACCCCACATGATGAACTCTGTGTCCGCGTGCCCACAGAGAGGGGTCCAAGTGCCACCTCTGGCACCCGTGCCATAGGTTCGCCATCACTGTCCTAGAACTATTTCCGGTAACTTTCAATTTGAAGAGGTCATAGGGTTGCCAATCTCCAGGTGGTAACCAACCACTTTGCACCTAATGGCTGGAAGTACAAAGTAGTTTCAACCAACTTATTCTTGACACCAATCATGCTTTACAATCTCAGTTTTGTAAGTGGGATATAATTCTAAGTTTCTCATTATTCATGTATTTATTGTAAAATGTCTTCGAGCCAAGAAGGCACCACAATCAGGTCTTAAACCAGTGACTGATTAGCCTGAAACAACATTGGGGGGAAAAACATGTATTTAAACATGGACGCAATCAGAGCACAGATTTAGACTTAATTGAGATTTTAAAATGCGGTTTGCATCAAGGACTAGATTGAATCATTTAGAACAATAGCTTGCACTTTGGTTGAGATTAAAATTAAAATTGGGATTGCATGGCATGGTCTGTGTCAAGAATAAATTTTGTTTATTTTAGAAATTATTCAGAACCTTTGTATTCCTTGTCACTGGGTGCAAAGTGGCTGGTTTCCTGGTCTCTTGTTAACCCCCCCCCCTTTTTTTTTTGTTCGTATATCGAATCTCCAGGTGGGATCTGCAGATCTTCCAGAATTTCAGCTGATCTTCAGATGACATGGATCAGTTCCCCTGGAGAAAACAGCTGCTTTGGATGGTGGACCCCATGGTGTTATAGCGTGATGTGGTCCCTCCCCTCCACAGACTCCACCTTCTGCTGACTCCACCTGACATTTCCAGGAATTTCCCAACCTGGGGCTGGCAGCCCTAAGAGATCATGAGAGGAGGGGATGTCTGTTACCAGCTATTATACTGACAGTATGTCAACCCAGGAGTACTCCATCTATTGTACATGCAAGCTAAGGATTTGTTGAGGGAACTAATTAGGGCTGTAACTGAAGCACTATACTATCTGTGAGGTGTATGCCAGTCTATTTTGCAGCTTTACTAAAGCTACTGGTACAGAGGTGGACACTGCATTTGGGTTGTGCGTAAACATGCATGATTGAGAGTTGTCCTCAGTGTTCCTTTGGGGCAGTGTAGTGCATCTTGAGTATATCCAATCAGGCAATGCAGGGCAGCAAAATTTCAAGTTGCCCCAAGCCCGTCTGTCTTTGATATCACTTGTGTTTTTGAGCCCAAGATCACCCAGCAGGCTTCATCTGTAAGACTGAAGAAACAAATCCTGCTCAACAGATTAAAGTCCACAGCACATGTGGAGGAGCGGGGAATCAAACCTGGTTCTCCAGATTCAAGTCCCATTCTTAACCACTATACGACACTGGTGAAATGCAATATGCGCTCATTGCTGGGCCAGGAAGGCATTTAAACTGTGGTTCTGTTCAAGTTTTAATTTCATAAGATAGAGGCATCTTTCCTGCAAAGAGGACACTTGCTTCCAAACAGACACCTTTATTGGACAATTAACTACTACCCCCATACACATATACACACAGAGGATTGGACATTGCTAAAAACATCCCTAAGACTAAGATCACTGGGTCTCTCTCCTAACCTGGCATTGATCAAATGGAAATTTCACCGGTTGTTCTCCATGTCTGACAGACACATGTGACAGCATCAAAATCCGTCCAGCCTGAAAAGTCTTGGAACAATGATGACTACTCTCTGTTCTATATGTGTCCCTCCGCTAGGAAAATCAGAACAAGCTTTGGAGACTCTTCCAAGTTGCGGCTTCCTTTATTCATCTGGAAAGACTTTCACTCACTGCTTTCATCCAAAGGGCCCAGATGGCTGGCAAAATTCCCATGTACTCTGAGTCGATAGATACAGGTGAACTCTGAGTTTCCCCAGTTGCTCCACACCTTGAACTTTACATACAGAAACTCTTTTGAATGTTGATTCTGAAAATAGACAAATGAATGAATAATCTGGATCATCATCTCAAATCATGTCAGAAGGTTAGCTCCCACAGAAGATTTCTATGTGCATAGCAGTCCTTGTGTAAACAGAAGTCTGTCGGAATAGTACCAGAACAGGGGCACATAGCCAAATATCTTGAACTATTAACTGAACCCCAACAGAGATGGATTATTACAAGGTCCAGATGCAATACTTTTCCATCTGCCATTACAAAGGGTCGCTACTTATCTATCCCTCTCCAGGATTGGGTTTGTCCATACTGTAAAAACTAAGTGGAGACTCTTGCTCACATTATACTCAATTGTCCAAGATATGGCTGGCCCTAGACAAATCTGAAAGAGACTCTGACAGTTCTGTTGTGGAGCTCCTGTTAAACAATACAGATGTCGTGCTCTTGGAAAAAGTAGCAAAATTTCTTTTACAAGTGACAGAACTTTCTAAGTAACATTCAATGCTAGATAAAGTTTCTCTGTCTGTGTTTTGAATGTATTCTTGTTTTGTACTTCACACATGTCTGGTAACGGTCTAGAGCCTTTTTTATATGCCTAATAAAGGTTGTTGTTGTGGTTGTGTAAACAGAAGATTTAAAATTACTGCTTGCTGTCTGCTTGCACTAACGTGTAGCATTTGTATCCCTGCAGCTGAATCTCTATTATCTTCTCTGTGTACGCAAAGCCTAGCACAGTCTGGTTGCACCTGTAGCTACTTGTAGAATTTAAAGAACAGGGGATGGGTGCCAGCACAAAATGGTTGCCATGGAGGGTTGGGGCTAGTTAGAAACACACTGCCATGGGGTACTAGGGCCAATCACAGAATGTGAGGAAGTTGAAAGCCAAGCAATCCCCTTACTATAAAATCAATTGTTTCTGGATTCTCTTGTTCCACTGAGGTGGAAGAAAGCTAGGATTGGCTCTATTCTTTGGGAAAAGATGCTTTGGAGAATAAGCAAATGGTCACAACAAGACCCATTGACAGGCACCACAGCAGGGATAACTTAGCACAAGGTAAATATATTCGGATTCAATTTTAAAATGAAATTACATTAAATCATGTGAACCATCTGCTGTACATCCCTCTGCTGTATATTCCTCTGCTCCCTTGCATGCCACCCCTCTCTCCCTCCTTTTCCCTTGCATGCCACCCCTCTCCCTCCCTCCACTAGGGTGGGTGGCCCAGGTCCACCTCCTCCCTCCCCTCCCTTGCATGTTACCCCTCACTCCCTTCCCTCTCCCACTCCCTTCCCTTGCATGCCACCCTCCCTCCCCTTTCTCTCCTGGGGTGGGTGGGCCATGTCCAAATGCCGGGCCACTCCCCTCTCCACCCTTGCATGCTACCCCTCACTCACTCACTCCCCTCCCCCACTCCTTTCTTTGCATGCCACCCCTCCCCGTCCGTCCGCAAGGGTGGATGGGGCAGGTCCAGATGCTGGGCCGTCTCCCCTTCCCTCCCTCTTGCATGCCACCCCTCCCTCCCTTCCCTTGCATGCCACCTCTCCCTCCCCTCCCCCTCCAACAGTATGCACACTTTTGTTTCATTGGAAAGTATACTGAGGTCCTATTTGCTGCCACAGTCTTTGATCCACTGCTTGCTTGAGCAAAACTGCACAAGTCAACATCCTATAAAGTAGTGGTCCTCAATCTATGGGTTGGGAACTTCAGGTGGATTTCAGAGTCCTCACAAAGCTGCCATTTCCTGACATCTTTTTGGCACATTTCTTGGCATGAGGGGCAGGGGACCAGACCTCCTGCCTCTCTTTGCATGAGTGTTGAGAAGGAGCGTGATGGGTAAATGTCACTATGCTCCTCCACGACTGTGACTGTCAGGGCCATTTGTCATATTACAAATTCCTGTTGATTGTTGGAGGAACAACAGCAGGACTTTATATCATAGGTGCAGTGGAACAGGCTAAACAGTGTGGTTTGAGGATGTGGAAGTGGTGTGCAGGGAAGAAGCCATAGTTGCTTCTCCTCACATAGCATGGCTATGAGCAGAAAAGGGCTGGGAGGTTCAATTCTTCCATCACATGTCTGATACAAAGCCCCCAAATTAAAACAAGTCCTTTGTAACATGAACACTGGACACTGGCTTATTTCTTACTACAGTCCATCACCCAGTCTTTGACTCGTGTTTCCTGTTCTCAGCCTGTTGGGTCTGCTGTCCATGGTGCTGGCCTTGACATTCATGGAACCACATGACCACATTAAAAATCCCTAGAGGAGTAATCTGTTCCTGTGTTCACAGAACAAATGTCAACGCCTCTTTCAGAATGGCCCCATTGCAATGGACTTCTTCACTTGTACTACTATCCTCTGATGTCATTTTCAGGGTACCTTGAGATGGAATGTCTGAATGGTTTCTTTTTCAATGTCATACGTAAACATTCCCAGCAGAGTTTCTTCATCCGTCTCATTATCTAGACCCTGGAACAGAAGGGGAGTTAGTTGGAACATATGGAAAGACATTGCAACAAAAGATACAATTAAACTCTGTATGAGAGGCCTAGGCAGTGTCTAGCAATTCTGCATCCAGGTAAGACCAAGGTCAGTGCACAGGAATTGATCTCCCAGTTTTCCCCTTGACAACTCAGTCTCATCAGCCTTTAATAAAAGCAAATGTCTTTAGAAATGAGCATGGAAGTACATGTAACGGGCAAAGTTCCACCAAGTACTCCAGTTGAAGGGGGTTGGAAAAAGGATGCAGGGAAACAGTAGGTAAGAAGCAAGCCAAGCAGAGAATTTACCAGGAATTCAAGACCTAGGATCTGACTGTTACCCAGAGAAAGAACCTGTTTTGATGGGTTAGAAAGAACCAGGAAGCCTGGATGGCAAAACCATGGTGGGTCCTGGAAGAACATACCTTTCTCCACACTGTATGCTTACTGGGGCAGTCCTCTTCAGATTTAGTCCAACCTAAATCCATTTAAGTCAACAGGTTTAGGCTGGAGTAACTCTGCACCATAGGTGGCTGACATGGGGCACATTCATAAACAAAGAGACCCCTATTTTGATCACATCCCAACTGCATGGCCTGTTGCAGTCCCTTTAATATCAGTGGCTTGGGCAAAGAAGTCATGGTTGGGCCTAGGAGGACATCCCTTTCTCCAGTCTTCATGATCATAGGGGCAATCCTCTTCAGAGTTTTTCCAGTCTAGACCTAAGGATGGTGGGGATGAGAGGAACTGAATCGGCTTCCTGCTCCCCTACATTTCAGCTTTCTCAGGGTACTTTTACACAGCCAGGATTCTCTGCACTGCTTCACTGCTGCATTGAATACGATGGCATCCGCAATGACAATGGAGCTTCCAAACAGGTGTTTTCTGCATGCTTTCCTACTTTCACCTGTCATCACCACCATTTTCCCTGCCACACCACTGGAGAGTTTTACAAAGAAAACAAAAAAACAAAAACATAGTACTAAACCCAATTACTGTTTTTTTTTAAAAAAGCCTGCTGGTGTCATGGTGGGAAAATGGCAGCCATCAAGGGCTGATAACAGGAAAATGGAGTGTGTGGTATGCTCTTCCCTGTCCATTTGCCATAACACGCTTGGACTGTGTTTTTTTTTTCTGAAATGTTTAGCATAAAACAGATTTGGGAAAGAGAATACTGAGAATGGGAGAACGTCATGGAAAGAAGACAGAACATGACACTGTATGGATGGTCCATTTGGAAGCAAAGATGGAGAATAACCCTCTGGGTGGAACAGGTAAGGAATGAGGTGTGATGTTGAATTAAAAGGCAATACCCACAGAGACCACGAAATCTTTCATGGCACTCGAGACGTTTCCAGAAGGGCTGATGGCCTTGGGGATGTGCTCAACTGTAACAGCCAATAGCTGGATTTTTTGAGGCAGTTTAATCACCACTTGACCCTCCGATCCTTGAAAAGCCCAGCAGTTTCCAGGGTTAACGTCTGGCTGGAAACAGGAAGCAGCTCAAGTTAGCAACATGTAGCCCCATATCCCGAATATAGTTGCAGTGCAAGTTCATAATATGCAAACGGGCTTCTGTGGATAAGTATAGATGGTCATTAATAATCTACTTAACAGACCAGGCATAAAAGTGTGCTAAAATCTCCATATCACTTAGGTTACCAAGTAGCTGTACACATGCTAAAGTAAGTTACCCCTTGGTAAATGGTTGCCTTAACCCCCCCCCCCCTCGAACTACCTTCCAGTAAATGGAAGGCTACAGATATTTATGGATTTGAGTCTTCTTGTTTTCAGTAGTAGTGATGGAAAGTGTCATCAAGTAATTGCCAACTTATAGCAATTCCAGAATTTTTCAAGGCAAGAGACAAACAGAGGTGGTTTGCCATTACCTGCCTCTCCACAGCAACCCTTGAAATTCCTTGATGGTCTCCCAACCCGGTACTAACCAGAGCCAACCCTGCTTAACTTCCGAGATTTGATGTGATAAGGTCAGTGGGGCCATTCAGGTCAGGGTGGCCAATACTACTACCAAGCAACATTTCTTGAGTATCAGTGATAGACTATAGGTATTTGACTGCACCTCTAAAACAATATCAGGCGGCTTTGCTGAACAGAATATCCATGGCATAAACCAGCAAACATCCTTATTCTTAATGTCATAATTCCCAGATGTTCTCTGTTTATCAATGGTGGCTCCTAGAGTTAAAAGAAAGCTAGGTTAACAGCGATGGAGAGATCTATTTATCATCGTTACCAGCTTTGTATATCATTGTCCATGCTCAGGTTTCTCTATCTTGAACCAACTCATTGGACAGTTTGCTACTGTCCTGGATGTCAAGAAGGAAGGTCCCTTTCTTGGAGGCTATAGCCACCGGCCATTGTAATTCCTTTGCCTCCTAGTTATTCTCATGAACAGCAGTTCACCAATGAAGCCATATGTAGTCTCAGTTCTAGCATACAGCCAAATAAAGCTTTAATTCAAGGTCTCTATTTTTATATCCTCTGTTTTCCCCCTCCCCCAAACTAAGGCTGTTTTCTCCCTAGCTGGACTGGTGTTGGATCATGGGACAGGGAATATTTGCAGGGAGGAATTGGCTGGCACAGGAAGGGCTAAGCTACACCCCCCCCCCCTTGCATTATAACTTGTATGGCAACACAAACTTTCTACCTCAGATTTGCACTGGAACATGGAGTTCTACCCATTCTCTCGTTAAGGATTGGAAAATAGTTTGAACCACAAGAATCCTAGAAAAAATGCCATTGATTTATTTGGAAATTACTTCCACATAAGTGCTTACAATGGACATGTTAATGGGTTTTGTTCATCTAGCCATTAAAAAGATTTTTTTCAAAGAAAGCATAAGAGCAAAGTGTCTGTCCTTACCTAGTGTTTTTTGAGCCCAATCAGCCATTTGTACAGGATCTTCATACTTCTTAATAGCCAAATCAATCATTTCAAGCACTTGCTGTGGAAAAGAGGAAGAAAAAACGGATCAGGAAAATTTGTGACTCGTCCCTGCAGGGATTGAAGGCAGACATTTGACACCATGAATTATGAATAGTCCTGCAGGACTTTGGGATCTGCCTACAACCACTTCTGTAACATGAATCACAAGGCTTTCTGCACTCAAGATCAAATAAAATGTTATCTCCACAAAAAGATAGCCCTAATTCTGTATGTTGGAGTGTGAGGATAGAGATGGCCTTTACTCCAATGGTAGAGCTTTGCTTAGGAAAACAACAAAAACTGACTAAAAAGGGGTCAGGAGAAGATTCATAGGACAGAATTACCAGATCAGGGAACAACAAAGCATCCCTTCGTCAGTTTTCCCCTCCCAATCTCTATAAGTGAACAGGCAGAACCTGGAAATGCCCTGTTTTCTTTGACCAATAACGAACAAAGTATCTGCTGCATGATTAGGGCAAATGTGCGTCGCTGCAATATTTCTTGAACAGACATATTTCCAAAGGCCCCGCTTTCACTTTCTATTCTCCCTGTGGCAAGTGAGACCAATTCAAAGGACATGTTTATCTCATTGCCATCTTGACCTGCTCTTTATATATAATTATTTCTATATAAATGATACAGTTCTGTGGCTATTGGGCACAGAGTTCATCTCCTCTTCTTTTGGCCACCAGAAAATCTCATATGAGAATGACATGGTCCTGATTTCTCTTACCCAAGTTGGATTAAAAATGATTACCATACCAGTTAGGTGTGTTTTGTAAAGAAGAGGCCTTCAACATTTATTACAAAAAGAGACCAAAATAATGGTCTCCAGAAAGAGACCAAAAAAATTAACTGGAGAATACATGGAACACCTGTTGAGCAGACCAACACCATCAAATCTTTGGGAGTTACTTTCAAAGGGATCTTAAATTGGAAGCCCCACTTGGTAACCACCAGAGCCTTTGCTTAAAAGATTATGGGGGCCACCTTGGGATTCTATTATACTAAGGGAGGATTTCTCACAGACCCTATCTTAAAATTATTTTCAAGTAAGGTTATCCCTCATCTTTTGTATGGTGTGATGATGTGGGGCTGTAAGAACTGTAAGCTTTCCGATCAGGAATCTATTCAAAATCTTTTCCTCAGCCCTCCCTAAAGAGACTCCTTAAGTTCTAATGACTAGGTTTCCCCTCACTTAGGGCTCGCAACTCTGAGCATATCTGCTTAGAAGACCAACGTTACTCAATGGGGCTTACTCCCAGAACAGTGTCTGTATGACCACAGCCTATGGCAGAAAGACAAGCATGTAGAGGCCTGAAGGTAAAGCAAGAAGCAATGACATGCAGAAGACAAGACAGTCACAATCAGTTTCCAACTTCCTACTTCTTTGTTCTCTCCTGGGATCTCACTTTCCTCTAGAATTTGCTTTATACAATGAGTCATGTTCTTGTTGATGCCACTGATCTGACCATGCAGGTGATCAATCTCCATTTTAAAGGCTTCAATAGCACGGATTTGTTCTTCTAGCAGAAGATGTGACTGCCTTTCAAGGGGTAAGAAATGCAAATATTAGAAACTGTCTGATCATCTATGACTAATCTGTGATTCAGTAGTCACAGAACAAAGATAACCAACCCCAATTAAAAATATTTAGGATTTAATATCCAAGTGGGGAATGAGTGCACTTTGGTTGATTCCCCACTGGCAGAATCATTCTGGGATTGAACTGGGACCATAAATTACAGTACCTAGTTGATCCCGTCTGTCACTCTCCACGGCAGCTGAGGTCTTGTGTTGGAACCATAATCAGAGAGCGGGATCACCTCGGCGCCTTTTCTGCTCCTCGTTCTCGATTGGCTGTTGCTTTAGGGTGGGAATGTGAATGGGAGTTCCTTTTTTGTTTTGTTTTTTACATAACGGCTACGTAACTACATCGTCACAAAGGAGTGTTCTACATAGCTAGAAACAGAGCATCAATGTGTGCCTATTAGTTGCATGGTTGTGGCTTCATATGCAAGAAGAAGAAAAAAGGCGCATTTCTGCCCGCCGTGAGTCTCCTGTTCTGCGCCTGCCCAAGACACTTAGCCGTGATTGGCTGACGGTACGAACTGGAGACTCACGGTGGGTTAGAATTCCCCACAATACTGGGTTCATCCTGTGTTCGTCCTAGAACAGGTTCTGCAACCTGTTGTACTCCAGATGTTCATGGACTACAATTCCCATCAGTCCCTGCCAGCATGGCCAACTAGCCAATGGAGAACATCTGGAGAGCCACAGGTTGCAGACCCCTGCCCTAGAACAACAGAAAAAGGTGTACCTCCCTGGTGGTTTTAAAAAAATAATGGGAAGAAGGGGCAGAGCTGGAACAGACACAAGTTTGTGACAGGAGCCGTGGGGAGTTCCAGGACAACTGCAGGGGCCATCCCAGAATGATTCTGCCAGCAGGGAATCAACCTTTGTCCCTGGAGTGCATCTATGAACAGGCACGTGCATGAATACTTTAACCATTCAAAATGCAACCTGTAAGGTTGCCATTACCAACACCAGCTTGGGAAACTCCTGAAGATTTGTGGGGCTGTACGTGGGGAGGGCAGAGTTTAGTGAGGGGAGGGAGCTCAGCAGGGATGCGATGCCATAGAATCTGCTTCCCATTCTCTCCAGAAGAACTAACCTTTGTAGTCTGGAGATCACCTGTAATTCCAGGAGAACTCCAGCTCCCCTACCGCTGGAGATTGACAGCCCTAGCAGCCTGCCATTTTACACACATTAGCTGCTGAGGTATATTTTGAATTGTTTGCACATTATAAGACAATTGTATTTTCCTAGCCTATCATATAAACAGAAGAACAAGCATCTTCTAGTCTTTTAAATGTGGTAGCACAGATGTGGTAAAGAAAGAACGTACAGCCAGTGGAGCTGAACTGTCAGAAATGTGCAGGGGGCTCAGGCAAAGCTATTAATATGAGAACTAGGGTGTTACAAGCATGGCTTGAACCATCACCAAAATACTAGTGTTTTATGTCATTCTGCTGCATGAGAGAAATGTTCAAATGGCTCATTCTGGGTAGCTGTGGGGAAGGAAGGGCAATACATGTTCTCATTGGCTGAGCAATCATGGTACAGAGATGTGTTTTATATTGTTGTTTATGGATCCACACTGAAAATGTTGCACTGTTGTCTTTGACCTTTGAGGCAGAAGCGAACCTGTCTCGACATTTTATCATGCACAGACACTAACATCCACTCACTGGCAGCTACAGACCCACCTAGAAGGCCTTTGCAAGTGATAAGGCAGCCTGGTGATAGCTGTATTTGTGTACGATTCCAAAGCTAAATATTTCCTCTTACCACATTGAATCCAGGTGTGTTTGATACTGCTTCGTGAGTTCCTAGAGAGGCAAAAGAAAGCATACTCTTCAACTCTAAGAAATATAATGAGTCTTTCAGGATATTCCCAGTACTTTGGGGTATGAATAATAATGCATCATGACAGAATGGATGGGACTAGTTAACTAAAAGTGGTATCCTCTTGTCCCATTGATGTAAAATTTAGAGTAAATAAATGCACATTCAGCAGAGCTGTTCTTGCTGCTAGTGTACATGAGCATGTTGTCAAAGTTCACACCTGCACACTAGGGGGTCATGTGGGATTTGTCTGCATTTGCAGTACAGAACACATTGCGCTGCCCTTGCCTCTTTAGTAAGGAGATCTTAGATATGGCAGGTACCATTTTGAAGAGTACAGTTGGGGAAACCGCAAATGGTTACGTTGCTCTCATAGCTACAGTATGGATGAGCAGCTCTGACTACCAACTATGTCCTCCAGTGGATGGTAGCCAGACGTGCCAAGGTTGACAGTGAGATGTAGGAGACCCGATTCTGCCGCACACACGGATAGTTAAAGTATTCGTGAAGTGTTCCCTTCCAAAAATAAAGACACTCTGTACATGTCCAGGAGCACACTGAATTCAGTTCATTTGTTAAAAGGCTACTTTCTTACCACCTTATTCCTCTATGGAGCTCAGGGCAATATGATTTCCCCCTCCCCCACATTTCCTTTCAAGAACATGGAAAGGTATGTTGGACTGAAAGAGGATGGTTACCCAGTAAGCTTCCTGAAGGTTTAGCGGGGATTTGAATCCAGACCACCCCAGTCCCAACCTAACATTTTCACTACTATACCACAATGGCTTTCCCAAGAAGAAAAAAACTCCCCTAGAAGCCAACAATATTAGGTTTAAAAATTAACTGCATAATTTAGGACTCTAATACAAACATAAAACAATTTCAGAATTCACATTCTTTTCCTCCACAACTCAGTGCCCAGTGCAAGACAGATTCTCTATTGTGATTTGATTAGCTTCTGTTAACTTCAAGAGGATGTATTTGCAGCAATCCTTGTGCAAATACCAGTGGTATATGCCTCCCCTTTAATTACTTAAAATGAGTGTAGGGCATAGTACATCCCTGCTCGTGTTTAGAGGAACCCCAAGAAGTGAAAGAAACCTCACCGGTGACGAAAGCACATCTGATGATCTCCTGAATAAACACAAGTAGTAAACTGCAGCTGTGAGAAGAAAGCAAAGAACTCTTATTGACCTGGGTACAAGTAACATCAGTGGCAGTTACTGTGGAGAAAGAATTCTGGAAGATGGTGCAATACATTGTATTAAATGGGTCATGTTTTTACAAGTGAGGCCAAAATGCTAAACAACTCCCTGTATTTCATGCCGGCTAATATGCTAAGAAAACAAATTAAAGTTGAAAATTGGAGTTGGAATAAATGTGATTCCTTTTAATTAGTTTGCAAATGAAGGAGACTGAGGACTGGAATAGATATTCTGGCAACCATGGGTCTGATCCATGAGCTTGGGTTGTTTCAAAATGCAGCACGCAGGTCTGCACTACAGCAAGTCCAGGCAATTTTGGTGTTATAATGGTCTGATTCCCTTCCCAGTGAACTGGAGTAATGTGACAGCCAGAGTTATCTTTCCCTGAACGATGCCTTGCTATACCAGAACTTCTTAAAGAAGCAAGTACTGTGTCTGGGCCAAGAATAGGATTATTTAAAACCTTCCCACCCTATTGGACCATGCAAACTTGTTTCTCAAAGTACTTTTTGTACTGTAATGAATTAACAGTTGTCGTGCATGTAAGAACACTAAAGCATTTGGGTGCTGTGTGGTTTCCTGGCTGTATGGCCGTGTTCTAGCAGCATTCTCTCCTGACATTTCGCCTGCATCTGTGGCTGAGATCTTCAGAGGATTCTCTGAAGATGCCATGCAACAGATGCAGGCGAAACATCCGGAGAGAATGCTGCTAGAACACGGCCATACAGCCAGGAAACCACACAGCACCCAAGTGATTCCGGCCGTGAAAGCCTTCGACAATACATTTAACACTAGAGCATTTTGCACAACCCTCTCTCTAATGTACTAGTTGACTGTCAATGCAATCTTAAGAACACTTTCCTGGGATTAAGCCCGTTCAGTTGGTCTCTGAACAAACCTGATTAGAGTGACAATGTTTCCATAGCAGGGAGTCTAATTTCATCCTCGCCTCCCAACCCTCTGCAAAACTTTGTTGATTTTCAGCTGCACAAAACTCAGCAGCACTGACTTTCAGTTGTCACCTGTCGGATGCTGTTGGGAATTGCAAGTGTATGTCGCAACCAGTCATGAAAATGTTAATTATCTGTTTGTATGTAAACAAGATGTTGAGCTCATATTCTGATACACTCACCTATTGATTAGGCACTGGCCAGTTTAGTAGCCGCTGAATACATGCAGCCCTGTGGATTGGGCTGCAGTGGCTGGGGATGCTGCCGCACTGCCTCCAGAGGATTTATAGGCAGCACAGGGAGGCAGCAGAAAAAAAAACCTGGCTACCTGAAAGCTCTCCACAGGGCTTAATGGAGTCCCGCCACCCTTTTGAATGGTGTAAGTCCATAGCCCCTAGGTTGGCGTTCCTGGCTCAAAAGCCTGAGTGGAAGCCAATTAAAATTGTCTCCACCCCCAGGAACACCCTGGCTTGCCCCCCTCCCCATGCCAGTGTCTGCTTTGACACCAGTGTAGCTCTGTGGCGATGGCCACTTCTGGGTTTGCCTGCCACAGAGATGGAGGGTGACTGGATGCCAGTCTCTTTGCACTCTCCACTGACACGAGTGCCGCTTATGCAGAGCCGAAGGGAGGGGGAACGGCGCCTGGGGCATGAGTGCATCCTGCACCCGTGCCACACCCCAGAACGCCCCCGCACTGGTGCGTGCCCAGTGTGTCACCCCTCCCCACTCTATAGATTGGGTCATAACAGCATGTACATCTACGGTTATAAAACTACCTGACTTTTGTTCTGTGCTCAGTTTCTGCCACGTGCTGAGACAAGTATAAGGATGTAATAGTGTAGAATAGAGTTTATTTTCTCCCATGTTTACTAACTAATACACTTATTATTAAGCAACTCATTGGTATCTGCCTCTTTACTGGTCTCCAATGCAGTCTGCATTAATGTAAATCAACCAACAGATGTGCATATCAAGCCAATGAATTCATTCCAATGTTTGACATGCCTCGAAAGTTAAGATTGCATTTTGGAATTTTATGAGTACTCACCACAAGATAACAGGACTATTACAGAAAAGAACTTCAGAGCCTTTTTGACATTCTCCCATGTGATCTGGTCTCTAAAGAGAGAAAAAAAGGGAAGTTTGTTTAACATGGTGCAATTCTTGGGAAGCTGTAATGGCCGCAGAAAACATCCCTGTATTAACACCGGGAACTCTGTGGCTCATCTGCAAAGCAACAGTGGATGTTAGTTCTCTATACATTTTTATCTAGTCCTTTTACCAAGAAACTCAGGACGGCTTACTCTGTTCTCAACAATCCTGTGTGGTAAGTCATGCTAAGAGAAAATGACTGATCCAAAGTAATCCAGTGAGTTTCCACAGCAGATCTGAATCAGTGCACCACAGTTGATCCAACAGGAATCACAGAGTTCTCATTGGTCTGTGATTCTTCTCCTATCCTTCTAACATCGAGTATAATAGATGCTACACATTTCTCTACCTTCACCTGTAATTATCTGAGGAAAGGGCTAGGATACATGTAGTGTGCAACCATGTTAACTCCTGTTGTGTTTTGAGGAAGAAGAAGCATGTGGGATTGGGAGGGAGAGTTGTACCACAAGGCTGAGTTTATATTAGAGCTACACTGATTGTCTTTGATCCCCCCCCCCAAAAAAAACCCCCAGTTCTTGGTTAATGTCAATTCCTTAAATTATTTTCCTATCAGTTGCTATTTCAGTACATTTTTCTAAAAAAGCACCCATCTTCCTTCCTGATAATGCTAATTCTATCCATTCTATCCATGACACTCAAACAATACTACCTAGTCAACTTGACTGGGCTGTATAACAATAATGAGAGTAAGCACAATGCTTCCTAGCTGGGCAGCCCCATCCAATGTGCCGATTCACCATCCCAGGGAGGCTTCCCTGTGGCATAGGGAGGCTTAACATCCAAAAAAGCCTCCCTGCCGCTGGGAAGCCCCCATTGGGCTTAATGGACTTATGCCTCCTTTCTGGTTGCGTACATCCAAAGCTCCAGCCGCCAGGGCAAGGAAGGAAATGGCCAGGAGGAAACTGATGTTTGCTCCTCCCTCAGCCATGCCCCTGGATCACCCCACTATGCCAGTGGCAGCTCAGGGACACTGATATAGCGTCCAGCCCAACGTCCCACAGCTGGGGCAAGCCATGGCAGCCACCCACCAGCAGATTTGCCCCATCACTGGAGCAAGTGCCCTTGGGAGGGTAATTCCCTGTACTGCTCCTACTGGCAAATTGCCCCCCCCCCCCCGGTTTGGATGGGGCAATAGATAAGCAACAAACCTTTCCCCCGCACTAAGGAATAAATTCCATGACACACGGGGCATCTGTGATTGGATTACACGACATTTCCTTTAATATTAAAAAAAAACCTGTGACAGGCAAGAATTGGCTTGAGACTGTACACTGGGGCAGGGAGTAATCCTTTGCCTCCATATCAGTTATCCAATAGAAATCACCCCATTTTCCCAAGCTCTTGTTGGGGAGGAAACACAGGCATTTATTGCACCTGTCTTTTTTATTTCCCACAGCAAACATCATTAATAAACAATAGTTTGAGGGGAGGCTTGTGTGAGAATGGCTTTCCCTGATTTTGTAGTGGCATGGCTACAATATACATCTCTTCTCCTCCTCAGGACTGCTTTATCTGAATACGTTGTCAAATGGAGGCAGCTGCTAGCATAAGTGAAATGCCAGTTTGAAAGCTGTTTACCCGGCTTTGATTCTTCTCTGTGAAAAAAATACCTGCCTGTGTAACATGTTTTCTTTTTCTCCAAAATAATTTTCTGGCAAGGGCTCTGCTATTCTGGCTTTTCTTGCCAAACTGGGTATTGGGGTTCAATTTTTATTCCAAAAGCAATCTTGAAAAATGTCATGTTCATACTTACTTTGCACAGAAATAAGCTCTTTGGAGCAGGCACAGAATAGTCGCACTGTATATGATTCCTGGGGCAAGAACAAAACAAACCAACAAACAATTCAGTCACAAGGCATTTTGGTACTTCCCCTCACAGGCCTCAGAATAATGGAGTGTACTTCTTTTGACACTGGACCAGTCTGGCTTTGGGCTGGCGTGAGCTTATGCCATCATTTGAAAATGCAGGCATTTCTTCAGCAGGTTTCAGACTCGAGAGCATAAAAGAGCGTTCTTTACATTATGCTTATGGGTCACTTTGCCATGCTATCATTGTACCTGTGTATGGATGATTTGCAATTTCATGTCTGTCTATTTAACATATGTTTACCCCAGCAGAAGACATTGTTCTCCTTTTCTATTTTTGCCTTACAATCACTGTACGAGGTAGATGAGGCTAGGAGAATGTGCCTACTCCAAGGTCAGCTTGCAAGATTCACAGGAGTAGGGATCAGATCCAGAAGTGGGATCCAGCAGGTTCTCACAGGTTCCCGAGAGTAGGTTACTAATTATTTGTGTGTGCCGAGAGGGGGTTACTAATTGGTGATTTTGCCACGTGATTTTTGCCTTAGTTACGCCCCTCTTCTCAGCAGGAGCGCGCAGAACTTGAAGCAGTCTAGCAGGAGGTGCCCCAGTGTGCGTGGTAGCCTGTGCCTGCGTGCATTCGTTTCCCACCCAAGGATCGGCGTAGCGGCTGCGTCCTTGTCACAGCCCCGCCCAGGAATGCCCCACCCCCGGAATCCCCGGCCACGCCCCCATTGTGCCCCGCCCAGTACCATTGGCGCTACACCACAGTTTGAATCCCACCACCATGGGAACCTGTTACTAAAATTTTTGGATCCCACCACTGATCAGATCTCTCACAATTTCACTTGCTCCTAACTGTGGACTCAGAATATCTTTGCCTAAAGATGACATTGCTCACTCAGGATGAAATAGACAAAGCTGATTCAATCGACCAGGGTTTGTCCAAGCCCTTACATTTGATCACTAATGTAATAGATACTTTAAAAAAATCCTTTTGAAAATGGAGGGGGAGTGGGAGGAGAAAATGGCTGAAGGGAAGGTTGGGTGATTACATGGGGGCAAAGATAACGGTCAGATGTTTCATGAGGCGGAAAACAGAGATGGTTTCAACATGATCATACACTTGAGGAAAGCTGGCTCAGAAACTGATCGAAAAACATTGTGGTAAAAATTCTCAGGAAAACAACAAAGGAAACCTTTTTTGGAACCAGACAGAGGGGGTAGGGAGTAATGAACTAAAAGAAAAATATGTATCATTTGACAGCAAGATATGTTGCAGAAAGTGCCTTAGTCTATCCATTTTCCAAATAAGAGACCTTTGGGGAGCACAGAGTTTGCACACTTCCAATCCTATAATCAAAACTTGATTGTAGGAAGTTGGGTTTAAAAAATCTATAGGAGAGGCCAGAATGGGGACTGGACATTCTGCTAACTAGAAGGCAGTTGTTTAGAGCTTCATCCCACCTCACAGCTACCATAATCTACAATTTCCATTTTCATAGTATTGCCCTTACTCTGCCAATTCTGAAATACCCACAAAAAATTTTGGGATAAAAAAGGACCCCTAGTTGTATTTTTTCAACACAATACATAGAGAAGTGACATCAATTGAATATGTATATAAATTTTGCTATTAACTTTCGTATGTGGCAGTAATACTTGTTAAGCTTCTTTTTGTTATATTCTTGTTTACCTTATCGGTTTACATTATACTAATAAATAAATGTTTTTAAAAAAGAGAAGTGACTCAACAACTTTGCCCTATTAGAGCACTGTCACCTGTACATTAGTAAACCATGTCTCCAAAGTACAGCCACTCCTCATTTTAGTTTGCTTTCTGTAAACAGAAAAGCATCTGTGGCAGGGATTCCTCATCCCAAACCTACTGATTTTGACACTGGGGTTCTTTCCCCCTTAATCAGTATAACAAATTAGGATAAAAAATGTCCAGATAGCTTTTGCCATCTTATCCAAGCACCAGCTGTTTATCAGTTCATTTAAAAATCACTTATTAATTTAAAGGCTACCTATATTTTTGTTCAATACCCTTTTACTCAAGTCAAATTGCCACAAAGGCTTTACTCAAGTCAAATTGCCACACAGAGCCATTCTTGTTCCTGGTTTTTTTTGGGGGGGAGGGCGGCTGTAGAATTACAATATCACAAAAATAAAAGTGTTTTGAGGCAAAAAGATTCTACACAAGAATGCAGGCATTGTGAGAATACACACTTGCATAAGCATAATTTTCTTTGCTTGGTTTGTCAACAGTATGTCGTATTTTATAATTGCCCAGAAGATCAAAATTCAGACGGGACTCATCTGCAAGATCTGATCACAACTCCAACTTTTTAGTTTTGGCAGCAGGTCTACTTGGATACCGCTCGACATTTTTACAGTCCTCTGCCGCTAAAGGTCATGCAGCATGAGCTATTAAGGAGGCAGATTACTTATTTTGTAACATAGGAGCTGCTTTTAATTAATTGCATTGATTATATGTATAAGCTCCACTGTGGTCATCCACCACGTCTCCCTGCTTCAGAGGATGCAGCCCTCTTCCAGATTGTGCTTCCCAGTGACAAACTGTGGAGTCCTAGAACAGAGTAACCATGCTTCTAGGTTCCTTGAAGTCAGTGGGGTTTAGAAGAGTGTAACTCTGCTTGGGACTGCACTGCAAGCATTAAAGTGAGCAACCTATTAGACAAAACTTACCTAACCACATCACTAAACAGGCTAACCCAATGAAACCAAATGAAACAATTAAACCAATATCATACAGGAGTGATTTGTAATAGCAAGCAAATGGGCCAGTGGTGGGAATGCTTTTTTTCATACATATTTCTTTTTACCTGATGAAGAAAGCAGATTAAGGAAGTCTCTTGGCAGAGCAAACCACAAGCTAGATAGCAGTATGGAAAAGGTCTCGATGGGCTTTATTTCAGTAGGAGACAGAGCGACCCCTGATGTCAAGGGGGAAGACTTAGTCCTGGCATTTAGGTACATTCAGGGAAACAAAGCAAAAAACATACTTAGCACTTTCATTCGAGCACACACAGTTGTGTTCAGGCCTGGTGACGTGGTGGTGGTAGAACTGGATTCCCTTGCAATGACTTCTCTGGCAAACATCAATTGTCCTCTGACAAGTGAGCCACCTGTCAAAGAAAGGCCATCTCATTAGCCAGAAGTCACCACTTTCATTCTTGAGTCTCAAATGTGTCTCACTTTTAAAAAAATCTACTTTCAACTCTTTCTTTCATTCTTGCTACCAATGAACATCTGAGGAGATATCAATGCCAGCAGGCAATAGCTCATTAGTGGCTCAAGAGCCTGATTAAAAGCTCTCCCATTGGCCTGGCTTAGTGGGAGATTTTAGCACCTGCCTATGGAGGGTCAATTGTGACCTTGTAATTCCAGAGCAACTGAGATGACTGCTCATGTTTTATTTCATTGTGAATTCTACCAGGATTCTAGGAGCCACTTAATTTTGTCACGGTTGTCTAGGCTTTCTAGAGTTGTTGATGATGCCTTTACAAAATGCTTGCTTGAGGATGAAGATACTACCATCTCTTATATAGTGTTGAAGTTCTGCTATATTGCTAGCAGACTGAAGAAATCTCTGATCAATGATAGATGATATCTATAAATACTCTGTAATTGCTTTCTTGTTGATTTTATTTTTTGTAACGTTGCTGGTCAATTACTGTAAATAAACTAAACTGTTGTTTTAAAAGCAGGTCTAACGTACAGGGCATCGTGAACTACGTTCCTTTTCCAAGCTGCACCCACCCCACAAAGCACCATTACGGGGTTAATTTTTTTAAAAAGTTGTCAAACACTTTTGACTTTACCACTATTTTCCTGTCTTTCTTCCGTGCTTGAAGATGTTTGGCTAAATGATGTAGCAGAAGATGTAGAGTTGCTTCCCACACAACTACGCAAATAAAACCTGAAAATTAAAAAACAACAACTGCAGATTATCCTAGTAACCTCCAAGAAACATGTCTGAAATTTCTCAAAGAGCATGCAGAATTTCAAGGAAACTAGAAAATGTCTCCTCCAATGGGAAAATATGTCCTTCAAATTCTTTAGAAGTCCTGTTAGCTGGGGGAAAAAAGGGAAGCTGCTGCTTTCAACATCATTTGGGGACACGAGAAGTACTAATGGCCTTGTCACTTTATGGCTCACTGTAGACATCACATAAAAATAGGGTTTAAGGAAAATGTGGTTAGCGTGACTGGCTGAATGCAGATCTCTCTGCTAATTATGGTTACTTGAGGTCGGTCAAACAAGGGCCTGAAACCATGGTTTGGAGTTGGTTTCATAACCACATTTGGTCTTAGGATTTTATGTGACGAACACCAACTATATTTTGATTTCTTACTGGGCTACATCAGTCCATCCTTGCTATTAAAACTTGAGTGGCTGTATTTCTCTGACTCAGATGGGTTTTGGTCTGTTCAATGTAAAAGTGACACATGTAACAATATGGTTTACAGAATTATTTCAGTTGGTCACCTCAGTATTTGTAATATGACAGCAGTTCTGTTTATAAGGTAGCTAGATGAAAAGCTCTAGTTCTAGTGATCAAGAGATCCTTAGCTGAAGAATCTCTGTGTATTAAAGACAAAATCCCTGTGAGCTGCAGAGGATTCTAGGGCCCATTCATCTGACCTGGAGAGATGGCCCAAATGTCAAACTATCAAAGAGTGCATCCTAGAATATGTCAGAGCACTGTTGTAACTGGTGTCTGATCATCAAAATCTAACTGACAGCTAGCTGACAGGTATCACATGTCACAGCCTCATTCTGGGTTTAATTGGTAAAGGATTGTGATTGGCCAGTAAACCAGATATAAGGCTGCAGTGTACTGAGATCTGTGAGACACTTGTTTTCGCACTGCCTGGCGGAGCACTTTGTCTGTGTGAGCTATACTTGTGAACTAATAAAAGTAGGACCGCTTCTGTGAAGCTGAGCTTCTGTGTGCGTCTGACTTCCTACTGTGTTCCAGTATATTGCGCTACTCTGCTATAGGGGCTTTACCCCAGACCTTCACAGAATGCCCCCAACAAACCCTAGCAGTTGCACATTGTGGTAAAGCTTTTGTTTTTGCTCACCATGACAAATCTTTTCACCTAAGAAATCCTGATAAACTTCTAAATAACTCTAAAGTCACTAGCACACTGGTCAAAGACCACTGATTTAAATAATGAAAAAAGAGGTATAGACAATGTCAGCTGAATACACATTGGCCATTTTCCAAGTGATAACTTACCAAAGTGTATGTGGAATAATTAACACATAACTTACTGATCATCTGTAACATTTCCTCAAGTTGTACTATACAAAAGCAACAGATCATAAAGCTGGACACCACTTACCTTTTAAAAGGACATAAAAGCCAACCAACTTTCCACATGCCAGCTACGGCATGTTAACCCTGATTAGATATCTACATTCTCATAGTTGTACATGTGAGCTTTGCCTCCTATAACCTTAGACTCCATTTCATTTTATTATTTCATCAGAAAAAAAATATGAACCAGTCTCTCTACCTGTTTGTCCGTAATGTGCCTGATCCTATTGGCCCTTTGGGTGTACAGTCAGGATCATTTGAACTTTCTTGGGTTGGTGGACTTCGGCGCACAGAGCGTTTGCCACTCATTTCTGAGAGAGTGTAATGCAACTTGTCACACTACACGAGAAATCTCTTGGTTTCTTTTAAATTAATCCGACTCATGAAACTCAATACAAGAAAAATTGAAACATGCAATAAAATCCCTGCTTTCAGTGGGCCAATATCAATGCTCCTATTCTGTGATTCCAGTACACTTCTGTGGTGAGTGGAGGTTTGCTTCACGTATCCAGGATGTGATGTCATAATAGGGATCTAATGGTGAGTTAGACATGATGGTGTAATGATGTCATAATAACAGAATAGGTTGCTTTAGATTTGCTACATGTCATCCATGAATAACAGTACAATCTTAAAAATACTAACACTGCTTAAGGAGCAGGAGTAGTGTAGTGGTTAAGAGCAGGTGCACTCTAATCTGGAGAATCGAGTTTGATTCCCTGCTCTGCCACTTGAGCTGTGGAGGCTTATCTGGGGAACTAGATTAGTATGTGCACTCCAACACATGCCAGCTGGGTAACCTTGGGCTAGTCACAGCTCTTCGGAGCTCTCTCAGCCCTAACCACCCCACAGGGTGTTTGTTGCTGGGGGTGAAAGGAAAGGAAATTGTAAGGCTCTTTGAGTTTCCTTACAGGAGAGAAAGGGGGGTATAAATGCAAACTCTTCTTCCTTTTCTTTTTATGGAGTAACTATACACAGTACAGCACTAGAAAGTGTTCCAAGCTCCCTTCAAATCCCTATATTCCCTTCAAATCCATATATTGAAATGAGATATATAACACTGGCTTTGAACCCCCTTTCTATTCATTAGGGGTGTGCTCGCTTTTCTTCATTTCATATTGGTGCAAAAGATTTTGTTCTTTTTTGTTATATTTAGTATTACATGTGTTCATTATTATCGATTCTTCCTTCTCCAACCCCACAACAGCTGTTATTAAGCTTTGATGGGCAGCTGCTGCAGGGCAGTTAGCGTTGCAGGCATCAGCAGACCGGAGAGGTGGTGGTGGTAGCCAAGGGTATCGGCTTGTTTAACTCTGCTTACTCTTGGCTGCCAGTGACCCTTAGGGCAAGTGGCTCACCGGGAACATTCCTTGTAAGCGAAATGGCCAGCCTGCACCCGTCCATCAATGAAAACATTCAGAACAACACAGGATTTTTTATATTCCTAATATTTGCATTGTATTTTGATTAATTACACTGTAAATGTCCATTCTTGAGAGTTATTGCAAATCACCATTCTGGTTAGAGCAAAAAATTATAATTGTGTGGATCTTTCATAAATACCCTGGTAATCTAGAACCTAATCTCTATAGATAGTGATTGTCTCCTCCAGGCCTGTTGAAATAGTTAAAACACTTACATAAACACTTGTTATTATTACCTAGCCCAAAAGCAAGATCTGAGCACATATGAGCACATGAATCTGCCTCCTACTGAGCCAGACCTTTCAACTATCAAGGTCAGCACTGTCTGCTTTGATGGCAGTGACTCTTCAGAAGCTCAGGCACATGTCTTTCACATGGCATACTATCTGGTCTTTTTAACTGGAGATGCTGGGGATTGAACCTGGAACTTTCTGTATGCAAAAGAGATGGCAAGGGGCAAAAGATATGCTCTCCATTGAGACACCTCCCATCGTATCATATCATATCATGTCTGTCAGTCTGTCTCTATGTGTATACCCACACAAATAATATTATAAAAGGAAAGAGAAGTTTGACAACTCTCTCCAGTCTTACTATGAAAAAAATAATCAGCTGAAATCCCAACCATTTCCACCAGAGGTCAGCCATAGTTTACAACTAGGAGATATCTTCAGGGAAGCATGAGAATGACTGTTTCTACAAAGCTAGAAAGAATGTCATAGTAGCAAAACGTTAGAAAATGGAGGATATGTAGATTAATCTGGTAAATATTTGGATGGGAGACCATCAAGAAATACCAGGGATGATAGGTTGAGGAAGGCAATGGCAAACCACTTCTGAACAACTCTTGTTTTGAAAACCCTACAGGGTTGTGATAAGGAAGTTGTGACTTGATAGCACTGAAATGCGTACACATTTTCTTCACCCTAACCTGGACAGCTCATGCTAGCCCGATCTTGACTGCTAGGTAGGATTGGCCCAGGTCAGTATTTGGACAGGAGACCACAAACAAATTCCAGGAATAATACAGAGAGATGGGCAATGGCAAACTACATCTGAACACTCTTGCCTTGAAAATCCTGTGGGGTTGGCATGTCAGCTCCCCCTTGATAGCAAATAAAAAAGAGAGCAATATTAGATACCACAGTTTCCCCCCATTTCTCTTGGTACCTTCAATCTGACCACTCCATTCCCAGGGCTGCGGAACCTATGTGGAGGAATAGCTGTGTGGTTAGTTTGGATTGGAATGAGGAGGGACTGGAATGATGGGTGACATGAAAGACCTTCTGCTTAAGGCCTTAGAGAGTCACTGCCAGACACAGTAGACGATGCTGACCTTCACTGACCAATGGTCTAACTTACTGTAAGGCTTCTTCAGATATTTATGCATGCACGGAAGAGTCCCAGATTCTACTGAGAAAGCAGGAAGATGTTTTGAGAGTGGGACAGTGGCAGAAGCTACTTGCTGTGTTCCCAGTTCTCAGGCGTGAATACATGTGTGAACATATGTTAGGGCTGCCAACCTCCAAGTGAGGACTAGAGTTCTCCTGGAGTTCAAATTGATCACTAGACTCCAGAGATCAGTTCTGGTGAAAATGGCAACTTTGGAGGGTGGACTCCGTGGCACCAATCCTCAATGAGTACTTTTCCTCCCCCAAACCGAGCCCTTTCCAGCTACCACCCACAAATTTCCAGGAGTTTCTCAAGCTGGAATCAGCAACATGCAAAGTTTGTCCATGTGCTATGATGGAAGTAGCACATTTGACACTGCAGACTTGCGATTATTCTTCAAAAAGTCATTTTCTCAACTTCAGATTATGTGAATTACCTACGGAGAGGGGAATAGAAAATGGATATATGGACTCTGCCCCTCACCTATACACATTTCTTTCAAGGCCTGTGTCAGTTCTACAAGTATTCCAACCATGAGCTAATCATCCCATCACAAACCATAATAGCACAGGTATGCATGTAGCATTGATTAAAAAAAAGAACTATGCTATGCTGTCAATGTGCACACTACTTAACTGAGCACAAAAAGACAATGTCTTGACCCAAAAGAAATGGTAACTGGAAATTACATTTGAAAGTCTGTACAGATCTTTGAATGAATGAATGAATGAATGAATGAATGAATACACTAAGTGGAGCCTACTATTGTGGTTCCCAGTTAGCTGCCCCTATACAATCTACAATGGAGTGAAAGTCTGAAAAAAGCAGAAAAAAAGTTTGAGTCCAGTGGCACCTTTAAAACAAACAAAATTTTAATCTGGGTATAAGCTTTCATGTGCATACACTCTTCTCCGAAGCTTATACCAAGAATACAACTTGGTTGGTTTTAAAGATGCCACTGGACTCAAACTTTTTTTCCTGCTGCTTCAGGCACACATGGCTGCCCACCTGCATCTGAAAAAAATCACAAAGATCATAGGACAGAAGCAGTTAAAACAAAAAGCTATGTGTGAGTAGACAATGAGATGAGAGCCCATATTCTGAGTGATGAAATCACATTTTCCAAAACCAAAAACGGCTGCTCATCCTCACCTGCTCTGAACAATCTTAATGGTCTCAGGAAGTGCTCTTCCCTTATCAATATGAAGCCTTTTTTTTTTGCCCAAGGCAGACCCTGTATTTCTGGGGATAGCCCAGCCCATGCAGATCCATTTCTATAAATGGATTTCAGGAGTCAGAGCTGCTGGGTCATAACTTGTACAGCCATTCCTTGGGAACAAACAGCAGCACCATGAGAATGCTGGGAAATGGGTGCAGGGAAAATGTTTGTTTGCAAAGAAAAGGAATAAATATGCTACAAAAGAGTATGATGATTTCTAGAGAAAATGGACAAAGATTATTAGAAGTTCTCACTGTTCGCTCTGAAATTATTTATTTAAATTCTTGTAGCCGACTGTTTTCCTCAGTGGGCACCCAAAGCAGCTTACAATATCATTTTCCCTTCCTCCATTTTATTCTCAAAGCAACAACTCTGTGAGGTACGTTGGGCTGAGGGATTGACTGGTCCAAAGTCACCCAATTGAGCCTCTATGGAAGAGTGGGAATTTGAACCTCAGTTTCCTAGATCTAGTCTAATAGAGTCTAAGCACAGTATAGTCCTATGTAGAATTATACCCTTCTAAACTCATAGACTTAATTGGACTTATAAGAGTGTGACTCTGTGTAGGGTTACACTGTCACTGCCTGTGAATTTTATAAAAATTAAATACATTCTAGCAAATGTATCATCCATTAAGTTTGGGGGTGTTTGAGTTTGAAAATGAATCTGGGTGTATAAAATACATTTCCATACAGAATGATGAACACATTTTGTAAACGTTTATCTTTTCTCAATGGTCATTGATTCTTACCGCTCAAAAGAAAATTCAATAACTTTTAAATCTTTCAAATGTAACAAATAGTATTTCTTTAAAAGCCTAGTCACACATTTCTTCCCAGTGATGGACTAATCAACAGAACAGTGCTAGAACTGTGAAAGTAATTGAGCAATTAAATTGCCATTTCCCCTGTCTTTAGCAAAAGGCTCTGAACATCAAAGAATCATGTTTATTAAATGTTGAGAGCAATTCGGTCCCTTGTTGTCCGTTCCATTTTGGTTTTGTTCTCTATGAAGTAGCTTTGAAAGGCACATGAGCTTCCATTCAGCGTTTTCACAAAACTAATGAGATGGGTGACAGATGGAAGTTTTCAAAACCTTTGTGTTCCCTCTTATTGATTATGAATTTCATCTGCATAAAGATGAACAAGTCTCAATGGAAAGAGCCATGAGATCTAGGGGCTTACAGATTCCCCACCCCCCTTCTGTTTTTCCTGCTTCTATTACCTGAGCACATGAAGCTCCATGTATCCTTGGTCAGTTAAACCACTGGTCTGTCAAGGTCAGTGTTATCAGAGCTCTGGAAGGTTTCTCATGTCATCCACTACCAGATCCTGTTTTAAACTGGAGACATAGGCATTAACTCTGGGGCTTTTTGAATACCAAGTAGATGCTCTACCTCTAAACCATGGTCCCCTTGTTTGATATACTGACCAAGCACTTTCAAAATTGATGTTTCAGATTCCAGAGGTGGGTCCAGGGGGACAAAGAGATGGGGGGGGAGTCATATTCTTAGCATGTGTAGAAGCCAGGTCATGGATCTCCCCCCCCACCCAAAAGCTGCTGTATGAAAAAACATGTATATGAGGAAAACAGTCTTTATACTTGAGGACTTGTTAACAACGTTTCTTCACCCACAAAAAACAGAATCAGTTTCTTAGGCATCACATAATAAGCCAGCCAAATTGGACATGTTTATCCTACTTTTCCTCAAAGGACCTGAAGGCGGCATTCACAGTTTTCTGCTCAATGTTATTTGCACAATTCTATGGGGTACGTTAGGTTGGGAGAGAGACTGTGAATAGCCCAAGGTTACCTAGTGAGATTCATCTCTGGGGATTTCAACCCAGATCTCCTCAGTCCTAAGTCAATTTTCTAACCATGAAACTTGGCTTTCACATAAAAATGTATGTTTGGCAAGGTTTTGGAAGTGGGAAATAGACACAAACATTCTCAAATAGCACTAGAATGAATTTGAAGAAACAAACTTGAAACTGCATATATTCAAAATGGGGATGCCTGCAACATGTGGTAATAATAATTTTAAAGGAATATTTAAGGAATAAATATTTGGATTTTGTTGCTATAAGAAGTACCCAGAAATGTCTTACCTGCTTACTAAATTCTATCACTGCTTTAGACAAATTTGGATTTACTAGTTGTAAAGGTAGAAAGTGCTGTCAAGTTGTAGCTGATTTATATCAAACCCAGAGGGTTTGCAAGGCAAGAGATGAGGTCAGATCTCCACATTTTAACAATTATATACAAAAGTTTCCATATGCAGCTTCTTGTTACACACAAGTTGGATGGCATGTGTACTAAATGTTTGCTTTCTAGATAGCATGCTAGTACTCCACCCATATTGGGGTATCCTATATGCATATGGATAGTATGATATCCTGATTAGAGTGTCAAACTAGAACCTGGGAGGGCCAGATTCCAGTATCCACTTTGCAATGGATGCTCACTCACAAAACAAATAAACAAAGCTCAGCCTAACCTATCTCAGAGATGTTGTGGAGATGAATGGTTTTTAAATGTGGTTTTATTATGTGTGTTTTAATTTCTTAGTCTCCTTGGTGGCCTTGTGAAGGCAGAAAGCCAGTTCATTTTTTGAATAAAATAAATACATAAATAAAGTTGTGGAAGACAGAGGTCGAATCCCCACTACCGTCTTAGCCAGGTTTCAGAACACAAACTAACCAGGTTTGAGGGACGACCTCCCCGGTCGAATCCCCACTACCGTCTTAGCCAGGTTTCAGAACACAAACGACCTCAAACCTGGTTAGTTTGTGTTCTGAAACCTGGCTAAGACGGTAGTGGGGATTCGACCGGGGAGGTCGTCCCTCAAACCTGGTTAGTTTGTGTTCTGAAACCTGGCTAAGACGGTAGTGGTGATTCGACCATTATAAGGTAAACTGCTTTGGGTGTCAACTGGGAACAAAAGTGGAGTAGAAATATTTGAATAAATATAAGTATAAATCACTATCAATCAATCAATCTTCATTATTATTTTTATTATTATTTTTTATTTGATTTTGAAACCGCCCTTCCCCTAGGGGCTCAGGGTGGTGAACAACAATGATAAAACAAAAACATACCATAAAAACTGATTCGCAATAATAAGAATAAAAAATAAAAACCGGAACCATTATGGTCATAGACCAGTATAAGGTACACAAAAGGATTAAAAATACATATTAAAAGTATAACAATATATCTAAAAGAATTTATTGGCCTAAGAAAACTGGGAAAATAAATCACTACATATGAATGCTCTGAGAATAACTTTGATGCCAAGAAAGGAATTCCCAAGGAATATAAGAAATAAAGGCAGAGAAAATAAATGCTACTACTAATTCCACTGAGTTGGTGCTAGATATAGAGCAGGTGTTTTATAAATGTTTAACTGTGCAGTCCAAAGGAGGGAGGGTCTGAAGCTGCACTAGAAGCAGCATGACCCCTGTGTCAGCATCATTGCCACTTGTGCCACCCAAATGGACATAGACACTGACAGAGTGGCAGTGACATTGGCAGTGGGATACCGTGTGGTTCTATGGTGGAATCCAGAAGTGTGTCCCTATTCCACTGGTCCTCTATTGCAAGAAGCAATGCCGAAATGGGGACATTCTGGAGGCGTTCCTGAGGGTGGAGCCGCCTTTAATCAGCTTCCTTTTGGCCTTTGACCCGAATGAGACTTTTCATGACTGGCAGGGGCTTTCCTTTGTTTGCTGGCAGCCATGCCAATGAATGCCATCCCCACCTGCCACGTACTTCCCCCTCATTTGGAATGGGATGCCTAAGAGGATATTAAATGAATCAAATACTTTAGAAACAGTGTTCTTTCTAGGCAAGGAAACCAGATCCTCTGGGAGTGCTGAGGCAAAAGCAGCTATATGCTCTCTCTTTCTTTCTCTGGAGTGCCAAGAATGTGAACAAGTTTCTGAGTTCAAAGAAAAGGTGAACCAAAGATACTTTAGAGAAAGAAATGGGGACAGGCTGACTGAAAGCCTGCGAACAGCAGGAACTTAAATCATTCAGTTAAGAGAAAAGAACCAAAAAGCCAGGTAGAGGAAAACCCTATCAGAAGTCAAAGCAATTCACAAGAGATCTGAAAGCAATCAGGAAAACAGGGACCTTTTAAAATCAGGGCATAAGGAAACCCTGCAGAGAGCCAGTGAGAACCAAAATCTTTAAAAAGAGAGTGTGTGTGGGGGGGGGGGTGCAGGGGGGAGAGAGAACAGACTTCATGATTTAGGATTCTTCTTGCCATCTCTTGCTCACCTTCTGTTAGACAATTTGAAGGTCACTTCATAAATTGCAATGTTTTTACAGGTACACTTAGAATATTTTATGAGCATTCATGCACCTACGTCATAATATATGCATGATGTATAATGATATATTAACTCAGACATAACATTGGAAAAAATATACTATATGGGAATAATTATTGTAAAGAGTCAGAGAATGGTACACCCAGAAGGGACAAATGAAAATAATATTCAGGTCAAATAATCTCTACTGGATCCTGTTGAAAAACTAGGACATGACATCTGATAACAAAACAGAAATGGCTATGAACATTTTTTCCAGTCACAATGCCTATTGTTATTTTTCTGGTATATGGAGTGTGTACTATTTATCCAATTGAACCAGACTGGATTGGAAAAGGAGTATCTAGGTATTTTATATAATCTGACACATTTTATCATGACCATCTGAAAACAGGGAATAAAAATATACAAATAATAAATATTAATTATATTGGCTCTTTTTTTCAGAACAGGCATTATAACAAGAATGCTGGTAATATTTTTCTAACTCAATGAGAACATGTTTGCATTCTTAAGTCTGGACAGAAACACACTGAGCTACAAGTATATGTCTGAGCTACAAGATTCTACCATCAGCACTAACTGATTTTGTTTTTGAGAATTTTACTCTTTTATCATAACTGAATGGGTATGCAATACTCAGTGAGGGCCCTCAACCGTGTTCTATCAGTCACCCACAAGATGGCAGGACACATCTATGTTTTGCCTTCTAATTTGTTATTAATATTTAAAACTCCTCCAGGACTTTGAAAAGCTGCGTGACCTAGTACATAGGGTGGTATTTTAAAGATATCTTCCTAGATATCTTCCTAGGGTCAAACTGATTGCAATCTTCAGCAGCACAAATGTTTTCCCTGAGGTTGTTTTTTTTAAAAATAAATAAATCAAATGCTGCTGTTGGAAGCTACAGTCTGGAGCAAAAGTTCATCTGGGAACATATCTCATCCCAATGGGGCTAAAACATTGTTCCCTTTCAGATACTTTTTGCCTGGTATTTATAAAGATATGTGTACCATCTCTTCTCCCCAGTAGGGTGAAAATCTGCTTGGAAGGACTGATTTTGATAAGAAATAGAGTCCACAGAGAAAGAGGTCTCCCATTCTGACATGCACTTGTAGTGCGCACAGTACCCATTCACCCACTCACTCACACTTTATTTTTCTTAACCCATTATATACTGTAATACTATCCATGAGCCAAATGAAAAGTTAAAGGAAAGAGAAATCACAACACTTCTAAGCTATAGGTTACATCTGTGCCAGAGACATCATCAAGGTCCTGCACAGATAGAAGCTTCATGAGCCTCAGGTGCCATTCTTTCCAATGGCATCAAGTCAAGCAGTCAGAATCTGCTACGTGCCTGGTTCACACAAGTGTCTTTATCACTTCATCACTACAGCATCAAATGGTGGCATTTGTTTGTGAATAAGCCATCAGAGAACCCCACAGGTAGATGTTTCATATTGAACAATGGCATCTCACAAGCAGGTACTCTTATCAATAGTTGCAGTCTGATACATAGCAGGGGTCCAGAGATCTCCTGGAATTACAACTGAATTCCAAATGACATCTGCCCCCCTGGAGAAAATGGATACTTTGGAGGGTGGACTCTATAGCATTAACTTTGCAGCAGTAGTGGTTAAGAGCAGAACCGGGTTTGATTTCCCACTCTTCCACATGAGTGGTGCTCTTATCTGGTGAACCAGATTTGTTTCCCTACTCCTACATTCCTGCTGGGTGATCTTGGGCTAGTCACAGGTCTTCAGAATTCTCTCAGCACCACCTACCCCACAACGTGTCTGCCGTGGGAAGAGGAAGGGAAAGGAGTTTGTAAACCTTTTAAAGTTTCCATACAGGAGAGAAATGGGGGTGGGGGTGGTATAAATTCACTCGTCTTCTTCCTCTCCTCCCAAACTCCACCCTCCACAGGAACTATCCCCAAAATCTCCAGGTAATTCCCAACCCAGAGTTGATAGCCCTAACATATAGCTTTTTAGAGAAGAATAGCCTATCAATGATGCTATGTCAATACCTTGGCCTGTTTTTTAAACTATGAACTACGCTGCATCCATCTGGTGACAGTTTGCCTTGTTCCTTCCATTGCTGCTGCATGACCTCTGCACTGAAGATTTGGGCATGTGTGTTTAATTTTGTGTTTAGAGATTTGCATAAAATGCAGAAATATCACTGATGAAGATTTTCAGACTAAAATGCATTTGATTTTATCATGTCGGTACGGTTCATTTTTAGTACATGTTATAAACCATGCATTAAACCAGAGGCGTAGCAAGGGGGGAAAGTGCCTGGTGCACCAGTGCATCCTCCGCCCTGCCCCGCCCCAGAATGCCCCCACCATATTCCCACAGGGCTGTGTGCCCAGTGCATCACGCCCCCCCGTCCCCTTGGAGCTACGCCTCTGCATTAAATCTCTAGTAAAGAGGCAGGCCATTTTTTCTCCAGTCCTGTTTTCTTCAGTCCTTAAATGCATCCTTGCATTCCAGATATTCCTTCCAAGGACTGGATTCCAATACTCTTTCAAGGAGTTAATCAGAAGGTGAATGTGCCAAACAATGAACAGCTTTGGTATGGAAAGGGAGAAGGATACTTATGTTCTAATTAAAGCTAAAAATAGATTTATATGCATATTTTAAATGCTAGGGATCACCCTTCTCGACGTGCTCAGCTGTGTTTCTTCGGATTCATTCAATTCAGCTCATTTATCTAAGTCCACGTGTTATTTCTGGTGACTGGCTCCTTCTGCTGACTGTAGCCAGCCTTGCAACTTTGCGGTGGGGCTCCAGTGGCTATGCTGAAGGGAAGCCCCATCAGAGACACGGCCTCACCAGGGAAACACAGCCATGCAGTAGTTTCCTCGAACATCAGTGAGACTCATTCAAGTGAATCCCAGTGCGCTGTTCTGAAACATCACCTTTGCTTAATCAGGACTAATCTGTTGTGTCTGTGCACAGATGGTAGTTAACATCCTGATACCTTTGGGAGGGGATTTGTGACAGCTGAGTACAAATTGCTTACCGGAGGAAAGAGTAAGATGCCGTGGAATTTCTCTGCAAACGTTGCACAATGGATTGTGCCATTGCAGAAATCAGTTTGTATCAGAAACAGATGCTTAATACACAATTTGTAGCAAAGTTGCACCATTCTAAGAATGGACTTAGAAGGGTTAACTCCACTGTTTACTCCTTATGCAGTTTTGTTTTGTTTTGTTGCTGTTACATTCTATCTGACTTATATAGAACCCTGGTCAGGTTTTCAAGGCAAGAAATGTTCAGAGTTGATTTGCCATTGCCTGCCTCCATATTAAGACCCCGGTATTCTTTGGAGGTCTCTCCTCCAAACACTTGTCAGGGTTGACCTTCTTAGCTAGCCTGGGCTATCCAGGTCAGGGATAGCAGCATTACTTTATTGCAGTGGGTTGGCTCATGCAGCTAGTGTACCCAGCACTCCTGAGGATGCCAGTGGGTAGAGTGGCATGGATGCAACACATCCATGCGTGGGGCAACATGGTAGAGTGGCATGGATGCAACACACTGGTGTCTCCATGCAGGGGGCAGCTGCAGGCTGCTGTCATTCACTCCATTGTGGCAGCTCAAAAAAGGGCCACCATGACTGCATACATAATGGTAGCTGCTTGCTTAGATCTCACACAGTGGGGGCAGTTCTTATGGTGCCTCCAGATGATTGATCCACACTGACGGCTCCACTGCTCTCTCCCTCAGCTGAGAGGTGGGGGATGGACTGAAAGTCTGACCAAGAGGTCTTCTGGAAGAAGGATTTTAAAGCTGATCCAGACAGAATCCAGCCTAGCCAAAGTGACTCTGGGGCACAGGGATGTATGTGAAGCAGTTCTTTTGGTGGAGGGCCACTTTCACAAGAGTGGGGGTAGCATTTTTATTCATTTATTTCATTTAAAAACCGCCTTTCACCCCAATAGGGGCCCAAGGTGGCATACATCATTCTCCGCTTCACAGTTTTACCTCACAACCAACCTGTGAGGCAGGTTAATCTGAGAGAGTGTGACTTACCTAAGGTCACTCAGCAAGTTTTCATGGCATGTATGTGGATTCAAATCTGGGTCTGCCAGGTACTAGTCTGACCTCTTAACCACTACACCAGATTCATGCAAATCATCTCCATAGATTCACTGCTATTTGTTATTTGATTCCTGTGGTGGCATCGTTGAGGATTTGAGAGGCGCTCCAAATGAAGCGATCGAGTATCTCTGACCCAGCCTTAACCTGTACAACACATATACCATAGAGTACTGGCCCTTGCAGGATACATCTACTGGCCTCTGTCAACCATAATAATCCCAGTTAGCATGCATTTTGGGCTGAATAGACCATTATACATCCATAATTGTATGTTTCCTCCTGTTCTTATGACGGCAGGGTGACTGTGTGAGATAACTTACCTGCTGTGCTGGGGCTCAAAAACACATGAAAAATGGGACAGGTTGTCCCTTAGGAGGGGCCGAAGTCCATGACTACTGACTTGAACACCCCCAGTTAGAGACAGCTTTGAGGTTGGGAGCAGGATTTGAAAGCAGAGGGTATGATCGGGAATGGAGACAGAAATACTAGAGCAGCAGTGCTGAGTGGCTTGAGAGCTGCATGGGGCCCTTAGACATGTCACTAATGTGGCATCTGTCCCATTTTCAGCCAATGAGGAAAGAGGGCCTTGTCTAATGAGATCTGTGGTTCTCAAGTGATTCCTGCCTTGCTGCTGCAGAAGAATGGTTAAGGTGCGAGTCTTCCTTGCTTCATAGCCAAGCAATCAGCATCCATACAACAAACCCCACAGAGGACCAATTGTCAGTCTTATGCTATTGGGAATGCATAGAGGCAGAGGAAGTCACAGAAAGCACATGAAGTTTTAAAGGTGATATCCCTGAGAGAGATGTCAGCTTACTTTACACAGCTCCGGGGCATCCAGGAATAGAAAGGAGGCATCAATACTGCATTTTGTCCAATTCAGTGACCTCAGTTCCACAAGCAGTTCTCTTCCAAAGCTCTCAAAGCTGTCTATTGTTTTGGTCTATACTGTTTACTTCAGGTTTGCTTTTCCAAAATACATCCTGCTGTTCCCCCAGATATCCAGCCGATGGCACTAGCAATTTCAAAAGAGTTCGATGGCTGCTTTTTGCAGGATTTTTTTTTTAAGGGATATTCTGGGAATTTGGGGCAGCGCATCAAGAAGACAGAGTTTGGGGAAGAGAGGAAGGTCAGCCGGGTTGTGATGTCACTCTAGGACTTACGTTTCTCTTAGTTTCTATAGTATACCATGAAGTGCATCCTCTGAAGCTGCTGTTCACTGAAATCTATAGTCTGGGTATCATCTGTAATTACAGGAGAACTCCGTGCTCCACTTGGAAATTGACCACTCTAGAAATGAGTGGGAAGAATATCTATACCATGAGCAGAACTGAGATTTATTTATTTGTTGCCTTTCTGTTCAAACACCTGAGGGGCTCACAATGAAAATAACAAATGCTAAAAGTACTGCAATATATAAAAATAACAAAAGATCAACAATATCGATAAAACAATAGTCCACATCAAAATATCACCCATGTTTCACCTCTCAGAGGTATATGCTCTCTCTCTATACACACACACAACTGTGAGTATATTTATGCACTTTTTAAAGGGAACAGTGAAGTTTCAAAGACAGTGGTTAGCTTAAGTATAAGTAGTAGAAGAAAAAAGATAACCATCAGAGAGTGGATCTAGCACAGTGATGGCAAACCTTTTTGAGACCGAGTGCCCAAATTGCAACCCAAATCCCACTTATTTATCACAAAGTGCCAACCCAGCAATTTAACCTGAATGATGAGGTTTTAGTTTAGAAAAACCGGTTGGCTCCCTCTTCCTCCACCCCACCCGCTCGAGCAGGGGCCAGCCTGCTGTACCCTCCAGCAAGTCCTGCGCGCACCGCTCTGTGCCTCTCTAGCATCTCTGCCTCCTCTGCTGCCGCCGCCCCCCCCCCCCCCGTTGGGCAGCAGCTACCCGGAGCACAGGCACCAGGCTCGCCAGCCAAGTCCTCCCTGCTCACTGCGGTGCGCACACACAGGCCCAGGCCAGCCTAGGTGTGTGTGTGTGTGGGGGGGGGGACCCATGCCATAGGTTTGCCATCACTGATCTAGCAGAAATGCTCATGGAGGAAGTTGGTGAATCAGATCTGCTCCACCTTTACTAACCACTCATCTCCCTCCCCCCCTTTGTACCCCCTTCAAACAAGATGAAGGGTACAGCTTCAAAAGCTAAATATGCCATAGGACATGGGGTGGATGTATGAAATTATATCCCATACCTTCATCTACTGGTTATAAACTTGCTTTACCACCAGTGGAAGTGGGAGGGGGATTTTGCCCAATTTCCCATTTTCTCTGTTGTGTTTGTCTGTGTTTCCCAGTCCTAGGGATTTTTGGAGCTGATGAGAATGGAGAAAAGAAGGAAAAGGAAGATCTTCTTCCACTTGATTCAATTCTATGGAAGTGTGCCTGTATTCAACCACTTTATTTTAAAAACATGAATTAATTAAAGTTCAGAGGAGGTTGGTTTTTTTTTTTTGAAGTAGAAACTTCTATAGAGAATGTGAACACCACCTTTGCCAGCCACCCCTGCTGGGTGAGCCACCTTGGCTCATAGGAGCTCAGCCACCATTTTGGAATGAACAGGACATGACTCCGGCTTCAGTTCACAAGCTCTTTACTTGTACAAGTAGTTAATAGCACTCCTGCGAGTTTGAGCCCGACCACACCAACCAATTCCCTCTTGCCCTGCCTCCCTTTTATCCCTCTCAGGAGGTACCCTGCTGGGAGTTTGCCACTTCACATTTCCCTCTCTTCTGCAAAAGACAATCCTTGCTTGCCACACAGGACTGGAAGAATGAATAACTTTGTCACCACTGTTCATCTCTTGCCCTTCTTTTCCCTGAATATGAATTCCCTCGACATAATACTTAGCACAACTGAAAAGGAAAATCTGGAGAACCAAGCTGGCAAACAGTGCTGGCAGGGTGTTAATGACAGATTGGCTAATGGAAAGTGTTTTCATTTGATAATTTGTGCCCATGAGGAGAATGAAAGCCAAAAAATTTTTTTAAAAAAAGACTGCTGGAAAAAGAGGACTGAGCTGAAAAACCCAAATAGCACCCAATACCCAGCAGAAAGTAGGAAAATGAATTTTGTCATATATCTAACAGCCAAGTATGGCTCTTTTTTTTAGTGTATGTGTGTGAAGTGCCATCAAGTTACAGCTGTCTTATGGTGACCCTGAAGCATTCAGAGATGGTTTACTATTGCCTGCCGCAGTGTCATGTCCCCAGTATTTCTTGGAGGGCGCTCATCCAAATATTAGCCAGAGGTCGATTCCCCACGGGGAAATTCTATCTAGATCAAACCAAGTTTGCAAAGAAACTGCACCTTTTAATCCAGGTTTCAACCTCCCCACCGCAGCGAAGACATGTAGGCCTATCTTGGATCCCAGAAATGTAGCAATCCCCACTACCACGCAATCTCCTTTGCGGGTCTCTCCTGATTGGCTGGTGTGCCGTGTTGGGGCGGGACCTTTTTGGGGAGGGAAATTTTTCCCTGCGACTTGCTAACCTGAGGTTTGCTCGTTTGCAAGGATGAACGTTTAAGCGTTTAGGCGCTAAGCAGGTTTTCGCTCGTTTGGCAGGATGAACGGTTAATTGTTTAAGTGGTTTTTTGTCATGCTAACCCCAAGACCAATGGCGAAATCGAAACCCGGAAGAGTCTGCTGATCTTCAGATGAATGGTACTTGGAGACAACCATTTTTGATGGGCATTGGCCACTGATTACTTTTCATCCAACTAGGTGTCTATTTGAAAACCAAACTTTCACTGTGCTAAGGGAAGTTGGCATACCACAGATTAAAAATAATTTCATATTGACTTCCTGGGAACATGACCATTTGACTGGTATGAACTTTCAGAAGCTCCCCGCAAACCTTTACTGAAAGGGGTATTTTCTAGCATTATGGCAGACTGCAGACTGCGACTGACTACAGCCTCTTCAGAAGTTCTGGAGACTTTCAATCTGACAGGTGAATTAGATAGGGCTTCCTCAGACCCACTAGTTTCAAAATACCTAGAATCAGTAAGTGTGAGTGGCCTTTGGCTTCAGAATCTGCCCTCAAATTTTTCCTTTGTTTTTTTCTTTACCCTCTTTCACAGTTTTGCTTTTTTCCTATACTATTATTTTTGTTTTCTGATATTTCTTTTCTTTTGTTGTTACGACATTTTACGAAAAAATAATAAATTTTGCTTTAAAATCATTTCATTAAAAAAAAGAACTTATGATAAAGGGCTCACTCACTGGGCTCACTCAGGCTCATTCCGCACATGCAGAATAATGCACTTTCAAACTGCTTTCAGTGCTCTTTGAAGCTGTGCAGAATGGCAAAATCCACTTGCAAACAGTTGTGAAAGTGGTTTGAAAATGCATTATTTTGCGTGTGCGGAAGGGGTTTCAGTTAAAGAAACTAGCTGAGGCCAGTTCCCTAAAAAACAGACCAGAAAGAGAGAGACAAAACAGAGGATAATGGACCAGGGGCTGCAAGAAACATTTATTTTTAGAATCACAAAAGCAAGGCAGGCTGGGTCTAAGTAAGAAGAGGCATAGCTGAGCTCCATGCAGTTGCCAACATCTGTTAACAAGAAGAGGATGATTGTATGGGGCCGGGGAAAAAAGTGACTGATCAGTGGGAAAGAGTGGAGCAAGGCAAAAGCCAATTTACTCTAAAAAGGAGTCTGGTTTCCCATTGAGATGCTGAATGGCTCAAGAAGCTACACCCAGGAAAGCTGTAGCTGTTGGCCCCAAAACATATGCATTCCTGTACAGAAGAAGTGTCTGTATTACCTGAATTCCGTCCATTCTTCTCTGACCAGTCTTGTATATTTATGGTCATAGCTCCTACTCCCACTTTTGCTGGGCTGATTATACTCACTGATTATAAAGGGTGAATTTCTAGAAGGCAAGACAGTCGCTCTTTACAGCCCAGGATGAAGCACTGGTTAGGGTGTCAAATTAAGTTCAAATTCCTATTTAAATTGGAAGTTGATTGGGTGACCTTGAGGCACTGATTATCTTTCAGCCTACCCTTGACAGCTGGCATGGTGTAGTGCAGGGCTCTTCAAACTATGGCCCTCCAGATGTTCATGAACTACAATTCCCACCAGCCCTTGCCAGCATGGCCAAGTAGGGCTCATGGGAATTGTAGTCTATGAACATCTGGAGGGCCATAGTTTGAAGACCCCTGGTGTAGTGGTTACAGAACTACACTATTGAAAGACCCAGGTTCAAACCCTACTCTGCCACTAGGCTCACTGGATACTGTTGGGCTGGTCACTCTTCTCAGCCACATAGAGGTTTTCTGAGGATGTTATCGAGGACAAGAGAATGGTGTACACTGCTCTGACCTCCCTAGAGGAAAGGGGAGATAAAAACGTACTAAATAATAAACAACTAAGCCGACCCTACCATGTTGTTGGGAGAATAAAATGGTGGAGTGGAGGATTAACAACAAAAGTTATGTACTTTTTTCAACTAAAACAGTTTATTCAGAACATCTGTTATTGTAGAAAAATGTACTGAAATGAGCTACCATGAGGACTTTCTCATCTGCTGGGATTAAGGTTGCCAACATTGGGGTTGGACATTCCTGGAGAATCGGGGGTGGAGCCTGGGTATGGCAAGATTTGGGGAGGGACCTCAGCTGGATATAATGCCATAGAGTTCACCTACCAAAGCTGCCATTTCCTTTGGGGAGGGGGTGATCTCTGTAGTCTGGAGATCAGCTTTAATTCTGGGAGATCTCCAGGCCTCCCCTGGAAGTTGGCAACCCTAGCTAGGATTATGCCTATTATGATACACATTTGGCCTTCACCAAAAATTCACTTTGAGCTGGTTACTTGTGACTGGTTACGTAAGTCCATTTGGCAAGACTGTGTAAAGGGTAAGTATGAGAAGCTCCTAGAATCATTAAGGAATTAAAAATACATCCCCATTTCCTAAAGATAATAAGAGTTTTTCATGAAGTGAGGGCCCTGCCAAATGGGCTTGATTTCAGCAAGACTTCTCCCATGAGACAGGCGAGCACAAACTAGCCCTTTTATTTACGTCAATAATATTTTTAGGCTTCGATAGAACGACAATCAATACACATCAAAGTGATAATATATTTGAGCAATTTTCACGGTAATAGTTCCCGTATACTGGTACATGAATAAAGACGGTCTTTAATGGACTGATGGCATTATTTCCACCATTTGGACAAACCTATAGATAAATGGGAAACCATAAATATTGAAATACATTTAAAGGTATTTAGAGAGGCATTATCAAACAACATACACCTTAAGGAAGATTAAAAGGAAAGTACAATGTTAAGGTCCTGTGGGAATTCATCCCACAGACTTTTTTTAAAAAAAGACCACAGTTCCTACAGGGAACTGCTTGATCATCTAACCCTCAGAATGCCTTTGATGAACTGCAGGGAAATGTGTGTTTTTAAAGTGCAGTTTGGTCAAAGTGTAATACTCACAGTTTGACCTCACAGTATATATACTCCACTTGCTTTCCATTCCTACTATCAGATCCTCTGAAGATGCCAGCCACAGATGCAGGAGAACGTAAGGAGAGAATGCTGCTAGAACACGGCCATGCAGCCTGGAAACCACACAGCACCCCAAAGTGTAATACTGTTTGCCTTCACAGTGAGGCACAAAAAGACCTACGAGGAGCCACCTGATTAGCTGCGGTCACCTGCACTCTGCTTGGGCAAGTTACTGAATGCAGAGAGGGAGGAGGTTAAACTCCTTGTCAGTACATTCTGTGAGGGCTTTTGATCCAAAACATTGCTGATGTTAAGTGCTGCCTGCCTTAACTTTGTGATAAAATAAACTTTGAAAGGCGCAGATCAGCCAAAAAGAGTGACTGATTCTATCAGTCTGAGTGCTGTGTGAAAGCAATCATACACAGACCATGTATATTGGTGGGGTTGGATTTATTGAAGAGCCAAATTGGCCACATAAACCAGGACAAGAACTGCTTCTAAAGAGAGGAGAGTTCTAGTGTACCAGTGGGTCTGGGGTATAAAGATTTGCTTTAAGTTTACCTCAGTAAAAAAATTATAAGGAGTTATAAAGAGAAGGATTATCCAACCTTACAATGGCTGATACAAATGTGACTCAAGCATTGGCCAATGTAAGGTAGCCATTTTGAATTCCAACAGTTGTAGCAGACCAAAAGACAGCAACACAAAAGACCAGCAACTCAAATATTCTCCTGTATATGCCTTACTGAAAATATCACAAAACAAAGATATGACTTGGTTTTAATTTTAAACTGAACTCTCTTAGCAGCATCTCCCCCAGCTCACTTTTTTGCTTATTAATTGTTAACACTTATGCTAGGCCCTCCTCCTGCAAAGCAAGGCTCAGGGAGGTTCACAAAATAAGTATAATGCAAAGTAATTTAAAATTGTTAAAAACCAGAACTATAAATATTTCTGCTGTGAACATTCATGGATCCATCTAATGCACAGGTGTCAAACTTGCGGCCCTCCAGATGTTATGGACTACAGTTTCCATCATCCCCTGCCAGCATGATGCTGGCAGGGGATAATGGGAACTGTAGTCCATAACATTTGGAGGGCTGCGAGTTTGACACCTATGAATGGATGAATATTTCTTCATCTATCTGATGAAGTGAGCGCTGACTGATGATGGCTTATGCTGGAATACATTTTGTGAGTCTTTAAGATGTCCCTGAACTCCTGGTAGATTTTTTTTCGGCCATAGATTGATGCAGCAACCTATCGAGACCTCAAAGGAATGAGACTTGTTTGGTTTGTATGAGTGTGTGTGTTTTCATGTGTGTGTGTGTGTGTGTGAGGGGGGAGTACTATCAGGATTTTCCTCCTCAGACAGCAAAATGTGTTGGGCTGGCCCTGTTTTTGCCACATATATATTTAATGCTGCTGAGTAGTTATGGAAATGCTTGATCATCTTTTAGGAACCTAATTAAACACATGGTGGAAAATCATCAGGAATGATGAGCTGAAGGACAGCTTTATCATTTCCTTTCCTGTAGCTCTCTGCTGGTGGAGAGTTTTTAGAAATGCTCCTGCTGTATCAGCATGTTCTGAACGCTATAGTCTTTCTAAAAGCATCCTATCATGCAGTGCTACTGCAGGAAAAACAATTATAACATTCACTTAAGGGCCTACAGAAGCAAGAAGGGCTGCCTTTGGGCTCTCAGGTAGGGTTGCAAATCCCCAGGTGAGGCCTGGAGACCTCATGGAATTACAGGGCGTTTCCCCACTCTCCATGATCCCCCCTTATGCTGTGCGCCCGGTGTCCCCACGACCCCACGCTCTGCACGGGGTCATCAAAAGGCGCCATTTACAAGAGCACCAGGGATGCTGCGCAATGAGGGGGCGCGACGGCGGCAGCATCGGGGCGGCGTGGGGAGTGCTGGGGGACCCCGCGCTACTTGAGGAGAGTAGCGCGGGGCTTAAGGTAAGTGGGGAAAGGCCCACAACTGATGTCCAGACAACCAAGATCAATTCCCCTGGATAAAATGGTTGCCTTGGAGGGTGTACTCTATGCCATTATAACCTGCTGCGCTCCCTCCCCACAAATCCTGTCCTCCTTAGGATCCACTTCCCAAAGCACCAAAGAATTTCCCAAGCCAGACTTGGCAATCTTGCTCTCAGGTTTCCAAGGCTCAACTATATATTACAAGGTTTTTTTCTTTTGCATATTTAGCTGAAAAGATTGCTTTATCAAGAAGAACAGTGGCATGGGAGGAAAGGAACTTTTAAACTCTTTCACACACACCCCACCTTGAAGCTGCTCCCCCCCCCCGAGAGAAAAATATGGATAACTATAAGTTTCTCAAACCACCTTTGATCCCATTTGCACGTACAAGGAGAAAAAATGAAGAATGCACAGAAGGACAACAAATGAAAAACTAGATTGTGAGGAAACTCAAAGAAAACCACTGGTAGCCAGCACCCAAACCAGGGCAAAACTTCCATGCGGAAATATCCTCAGACTATTAGCAGTTCTCCAGAGCCTCAGTGAAAAGATCCTGTAGAGCAGACAGTTCTGAGCTAGATGAACCAATTGTGCTATTAGCTATAAAAATGTCTCCAAATGTTCATCACTTCTCTTCTCTGTCACATTTTCATTTCATCCTTTCAAGAAACTCAGGGTCATGTATGTGATTCTTACCTGTTCCTCCTCCCAATCCCCCCCCCCACACACACATTTTGTCCTCACAACAACCATGTGATATAGATTTAACTGAGGTCAATTCCCCATGGTCAATTAATCGAATGATGCTCGCGCAAAATATCCATGTTTCAGCAAGAACTTCCCACTGCTTGAGCGACGAACAGGGATTTATCCCGTTTCTGGCTCTCATTCTCCCTCTTATCCTGCGTCCTGGCAGAACCTGCTTGCACGTACAACTTTTTCCCTTAACACGCTTTTGGTCCAGTTTCGTGGGGAGGAACAGGGTCCAATCTGTGTTTGAAATTCCCACAGTGGAGCATGATACAAGTCTAGCAACCAATCAGCTCTCGGCAGGCACTAAGCGATGCGTGCGCAGCCTCTTCTGGGTTTTGATTTTGCCGTTGGTCTCCGTTAGCATAACGCTAATGTTAGCATAACGAAAAACCGCTTAAACGATTAACCGTTCACCCTTCCATACGAGCGAAAATCCGCTTAGTGCCTAAACGTTCATCCATGCAAGCAAGCAAACCTCGGGTTAGCAAGTTGCACGGAAAAATTTCCCACCCCAAGAAGGTCTCGCCCCAACATGGCACATCAGTCAATCAGGAGAGACCCCACAAAGGAGATTGTGTGGTAGTGGGGATTGCTACATTTCTGGGATCCAAGATAGGCCTACATAACTTCTCTGCGGTGGGGAGGTTGAAACCTCGATTAAAAGGTATGGTTTCTTTACAAACTTGGTTTGATCTAGATAGAAATTCCCCGTGGGGAATTGACCTGAGAGAGCGTGAGTGAGAAGGTGTAAGTTTATTCTGGTATTTGGCAACAATTCTATTGTACAAATTAGAAAAATCTGGTTGGAGCTACCTGCAGTATTTATTCATGTGGGGGGTGAGGAAGTGGGGGGTGAGGTTAATTTTGTGATGTTTTATGGTCATGATTTATTGTACTTTTTATTTTTATTAGTATGTTTTATTATTTTAACTTTATTGTGAGACCTGCCTAGAGACCTCTGTATAAGGCGGGATAAAATGTTTCACAAATAAATAGTGCCAGTGAGCTTCATGGCATTGAGATGATTGAACCTGGGTCTCCCAGATCCAAGTTTGACACTCTAACCACTACCTTACACCAGGGGTTACAGGACTAAGCACTGCACCTCAGCCTCACAGTCTCATGGAATACTAAAGCCAAGTTAGAGTTATTGCAGACATGCATCTACCACATAACACAACAGCCACACAGCTCATCCCGTTCCTCTAATTTGGGGCAGACTGGGAGGGAAAAATAGACAAGGAAAATGCCCTCTCAAAGTAGGGAGGGAGAGACAGCCTGCCCCCCCCCCCCCAGAGGTTATCCACTGCTCTTCTGCCACTGGAATGGTCTGACCCAAGTGGGTCATTGGCCCAAAAGGAAAATCCCAGTGGCCATGACAGCCCTGCTCTCCTCATAATATACTGTAGAAATCACATTGGGTTTGGGACACTGACCCCCACCTTCCAATCCATACTGTGGAGTTTGTAAAGGGAGAGTGTTGAAGTATTGCAGCCAAGATATTTTTGAAGTACAATCAATACTTGTACTGGAAATATTGAAGTATTGCAGTACAATCCTACTAAATTGTACTGAGAAAATGAGGGAAATAGATGTACCACAGTCATGTTAACATTTGCATTAACATTTACTATGATGAATGAAGGCAACTGCTTACTCCAGGACTTGATCTTACAGAAAATGAATAGCAGAAATTAAATGCAAAGGACAAAACTATACTTTTAATAGGAAGGAAGCTGAGCAGGGCAATTAGATGTCATGTGAGTGAGGGTAAGTTATACCCACTGAAATTCCCTCTTCTACAAATTATGTTTGTCCTCCTTGGAGTCTGGACATCCTACCTAGTAGAATTCTGGGTGACCATCCCTTTTCATAATGGAATTGAAGTCTAATAATGAGCAGCTCAAGCCCCAAATCACTTCCTAGCTCTGGCTATAGCAAAATAAATGAAAATAAAACATTATTGCCCATAGACAAATGATATCAGAAAAGAAAAACAGTCTACAAACTGACCCTCCAATTTTTGTTAACTTGCATCCCTTACAGTCGAGAATTTTCTCGAAGATCAGCACTAACCTCCTTAAGAAGAAAATTTTTATACCAACCCCAAGCACAAAAAAGAATAAAACAATCTAAACTAATATATATTTCTATTTTTAACATCCTGTGAAAATGAGCTAAAAGATTTATATAACCTTCCTCCAGTCTGTGGTCCCAACCAATTTTTCTTTGACAACTTTTCTTTAGCCAGTGTTTTATCCCCTAGAGTGATTGCTGTGACCTTTAAAGTTAATAGCAACTTTGTAAGAGGGAAAACATTGAGAGGAAACCTCTTCTATTAAGAAGTAACTTGTGAAAGGTCAAAGCTGTATCAGTGATAGCCTTCTGAAACATGCTGGTATAAACAAACACACACAAACACATCAGGCAGATGGGCTCTCCTTTTTTGTTATACATGTTCAGTGACTTGCCAAGGGTGACACACTGATCTCCAAGGTTGTGCCTGAGGGTTTTGTGGTTCTTCCCAATGTGTTTCTTGGTACCCAGGCAGCAATAATTTAAACCCACAATAAATGTATTAAAATCAGATCAAACATTTTCATCAGAAATCAAGGGCAAATCTTCATTCTACAAAGATCTTGTGCTTCTTGGGAGACAACGTTGCATTGGGCACGCAAAAGAATTATGTGCCTCCCAGATGAAGCCCCCCCTCACCCAGTGAAGGTTTCTTCATCTTCAAACTGCCCACTGGAGCTACTTTGTTGTTATAGAAATGGCCTCCCAAATAGTTGCACCTTGTGCAGCCTTCAGAACAATTTTGGTGCTGCTATCTTAATAATTGCACCCCTGACAGCAGGCACCCCCTAAATTTCCCCTAATTGGGGGGACTGGATACAACACCATAAAATATTTTCATAGCAGTAATAAAACATCTTGAAAGCATTTTGAAAATGTTTTCAAAAAACATTTCTGCTGTGTGGCATGGCGCATTGCTGTGTTCAGATTTGTGAGTTGGGGCATGTTCTATAATGTGATGGTGACTTTGAAACGACCTGGTGGAAAAAATCATTGTTTGGTCACGGTGGGGGAGGGTGGCCGCCTATGGGGGGGGGGCATCAAACACAGGTTTTGCCCAGAGCTCCAGTTTGCCTAGGTATGCCACTGCCACGTAGTATCGACAGTCCTATCTGTGACAAAGAGAACTCAAAACCATTTGTGGCATCAGGCCAATTTCTGATAAGACAGTCAACCTTTAAACTGGATTCATTAGCAAAATGGGTAATAAATAATAAAAGGTTCCTTGTCCATCCTCCCCTCCCCGCAATCCAGTCATTAAAGTGTGGTTTTAATGTTGGAAATGACTGCTAAAATAGCATTACAGCCCTGGAGTTTCATCACCACAACTTAATGAGCATTTCCAAGTCCCTCAGACATTTTCCAAATATAGAAATGCTAAGGGCAATTCTGTATTACTCTTGGGTCTTTTATATCTGACTGTTATTTTTGACAAAGCCAAATGCCCACAAAAACTGTGCATAGCAGACTGGATTCAGACCTATAGTGCAATCCCGTGATTTTCTCCAGTTTAAACTGATTTAACTCTGTGAACTTAGATTGGAATAGTTCTGCATAAGAATGCACTGGTAGGACTTGGAAATTTCAGCTTAGTTTATGTTGGGTGTTTGGGGAGAGGTCATCTCATATTCCTGGTTTCATCCTGATCCTGGCTGAGACATCTTTTATCCTGGCTGCTCCCATACATAAGCATGGTTTTGACTTTGTCTTGCCTGCTGTTTCAGCCTGAAAATTCCCATTTTGCTGTTCTCCTTTGTGAAAGTCAAACCCAGGTTTCCCCTTCCCCAAAATGGGTTTCTTTTTTCTCAATCCAAATTTATTTTCCATCACATGTACACAATTTTTTCAACTGCATCTGACCAAGGAAGCTTTGACTCTCAAAAGCTTATACGCCAAAAAACTTGTTGGCCCCTAAAAGTTCTACGGGACTCCAATCCAGCTCTTCTCCTGCAGACCAACATGGCTACCCTCTGAAACATTTTGAACATGACTCTTTGCATCAACAGATCAGCACTACACAAATCTGTTTAAATGACAAATGACAAGCTTTGTATGAATGCTACGCAAATACACATGCAAATGAACAATAGACATGCACAATACAAATGAATCTATGAGCCAACTATGAAAATCTTTCACAAAAACAACACTGAATGTAAAAAGAAACAAAACAGGGAACACTTGGTTCATTCTTATTCAAATGTTCTTCTGATTTTTTAAAATCCTCCTTTAGCATTTTGTCCCTCTCCTGACACCCATACTCCTTTCATGTCCCATCTTAAAATAAGCCAGTGTGGTGTAGTAGGTTCAAATCCCCACTCATGCTGTGGAAGCTTGCTGGGTGACCTTGGGTGACTCTCAGCCCTGACCTTGGCTAATATTTGGATGGAAGACCTCCAAGGAATACCAGGGGTGTGAGGTGAAGGGAGGCAACGGCACCCCCCTCCCCATGTCTCTTGCCTTGAAAACCCTACAGGGTTGCCAGCTGTAACTTGATTGCAAAAAAAACCCCCTCCCTGTGGTCCAAACATTTACTCTGAGTGTCCAAGTCTGACTAATGGTAGAGTGAAAAAGAGTCCACCTATTGCAATGGCCACCACTGTGACAGTCCCCATTAGGAAGCTACTGCCCACTGTCAACAGTTGATTCATAATGCCTTGGAAAGTCCCTATAAAAGTAGAGGCCATGGCAACAGATAGAATGGCTCCCAATCTCTTGTGAGAAACCACTGGAAGCCTGAGAGGTCACTAATGATGTCTGCCCAGAAGATGAACTAGAAGAAGGCAACGCTGGCGCAGTGACTCATGCAGAGATACAGCTGGCAACCTTTTCTGTTGGTAGAAACTGTGAGCTCGTTGGAGCCCTCCTATATTTAATTCATATCTGTCCCTCAACACTTTAGCAATTTACTTGAAGCAATTTACTTGAAAAATAATCATTTTTTTTAAATGGGAAAGAGTGTGGGGAGACACAGGAATACAGGTCCGAGAAGTGTACGGTTTGGAGTTTGCATAATAAACCAGTAAGAGAAAGGTGTTAATGATGGTGCAAAAGGCCATGATTGCAATCTCATATGGTGTATTGATGCTAGTCATTGCAGACAGAAACTGCATGCAGTTCTTCTCCGTACAGATGACAAAATATTGCCCTTCCATCACACAATGGATGGAACATTTGACAGGACTATTCTTCCATGGGCTTACAATTTACAGAAAGTGACACCGAGAGGATATTTACTGCATCATTAAGACAGCATATATAAGCACCCTCTTCAAATTTAAATCCTCATTACTTTGGCAAGTTTGTAACCTGAAATGGAAAAGAAAATTAAGCATCCTGTGGTCCATGATATGATCCTGTTTGTTTCCCTTCTCCTCTTCTTTTTCTCCTTCTTTCCTTTACCCATGTTTTGTCTGTCCTACTTCAACCGAATTAGGTCACAGAAAATGCTTTAAAAACACAATTAAAAAGCAGTTTTGAAAAGTGTTTCATTTACCATTTCCATTGTTGTTGACGAATATGAAGCAGTAGCCGTGTAAATCTATTACAGCAAAATACAATAAAACTGCAGTGGCAACTTAAAAACTAACACCATTTATTTCAACATGAGCTTTTGTGAGTCATGGTTCACTTCCTCAGGTATTGTTGATATCACTATTGCGACCATTCACTGGCTTGTTTAGCACTTAAAATAAAATCACTATTCCTCTCAAATCAATGCATTCCCACGTTTTTTCCATTCTCTTCCCATTTTTTTTAACAGATGCTGGTTTGTAGTGCTGTCATAAGCCTCCAACACAATCAGGATTGTCTGAAGTTGCGGGTGTCGTCCCAGTGGCAATAACGATGGCAACATGATGGAACACAGGAGTCACAGGAGGATTCCTGCTGTGTTCATAACTCTCCTTCCTGAAGTAGTGGTATTTGTGGCCAGGGCACAAGATCAGCTGTGAGATGTTGAGTGCCTCTTGGCAACAGACCATCAGTAGTTCCTTAATCATCCCACGTATAAATGCCTGCCAAATTTTTTATCTGCTGAATTTATTTAATCCTATTACACCCTACACAGTGCAAGACAGAAAGAAGGGAAAATAATGCGATGACTCTGAAAACAGAAAGTACTTCTTCACATAAGACCTAATTTATGGAATTCAAAAACTCAACACAGGATGATAGCCTCTGCATGAACTGGATTTAAAGAGGGATTAGACCAGTGGCTCTAACCTTTCCAATGCCGTGACCCTTTAATACAGTTCCTCATGTTGTGGTGATCCCCAACCCTAACATTTATCCATTTTACAGAAGGAGAACACTGATGTAGAGAGTCTTAGGTGACCCCTGTGAAAGGGTCGTTCGACCCCCAAAGGGGTTGCGACCCACAGGTTGAGAACCACTGGATTAGACGAGTACATGTTTGACAACTCTATCAAAAGCTACGAGCAATGATGGGTAAACAAAACCTCTGTGTTAACAGGCATGCAGGTGAAAACAGTGGACATGGTTTCTTGCTCCTGCTTAAAAGCTTCTTGAAAGTATCTGAACCAGCATGATGTAATGGTTAGAACACTGGAACACCAGAACTTGGAAGATCCTGGTTTAAGTCATAACTTTGCTAATCATAACTTTGCTATGAAGCTCACACGTGACCTTGGCCCAGTTAATAACCTTTCAACCTAACCTGCCTCACAGGTTTGTTGCAATGAAAAAAATGAAGAGGTACCATCCATATTGCCCTGAGGTCACTGGAAGAAGAGACGCATTAGAATTGTGCAGGGATGGTTAGAATAAGGATAGATCTGGCTGTCCAGGAATCCTTGGGATGATCCAGTGATGGTCTTCTTAGGAAGCTTCAGATCCTACAGAGCCACCAATGAGCCCTGTGTAGTTTCTCAGGATTCTTCAGGATTCCAGCAACTGCTCCCCTTTTCTACTTTCTGCAGCCTTGCATACCAGGAGAGACAGTGAAACCAGGTTTATCTCCTAAACCATGTGCTTCTCAAACAAAGCAAAGGGGGAGAAACATATTTTTATTTCCTGCAGCAGTTTTAGAATTAATTTCAGCTACAGCTTGTAACAAAAGGCCATTGACTGTAATGCAGACAGACGTATCCCTTTTAAGTTTTTGCTCTAAGAAAATCGCAATAATCAGGCATTCAAATGGCAGGATCTTATTATAACGTACAAGCCATCACAGTCAGCCATTCTCTTAATGGCTCTGCAATTTATTTATTGCTGTTGAAGACTTCGAAGGAATTATCTGAGCAATAATACAGCACATACTTAGAGCAAAACACAGCATGGGGCGGGGGAAAGTTCTGGGAAATGGTAAATTGAGCAAGGTTCTTATGCTCCGTGGCTGCTCTGTAATGACAGATGTCAGGATGACTCCCACTGTATATTTCATTTATACAAGAGAGAGGTCTTTGCAGGAAATCTTAACTATTTAAAGAAATTCAGGGACTGATGCTCCCTTTATGGCTTGGGTTGAGTCTGCAGTTAATATTGTTTCAAATCTATGGAGATGCATCCTTGTTCATGTGTCTGCAAAAGTGGATCTCCATGGTTGAATAGACGCTTGAATAGGTGAAAAAGAGAGGACACAGGATACTTCACAATGATGGGGAGAGGAATGAACATGAGATACCCTTATAATATAGCACATACCATATGCACACATATTCATGCACAGAGACATGCAGATATACTTGATTGCAGCAATACTGAAAAATAGCTAGTGTGTGTGAATGAGCTACTGCAGACAGACCATTCATACCCCCCAGTATTACCTGCGCCTCCCAAGTCGGCAGAGATTCCAGAGGCACCTCGACAAAGTAGTTTCAATGTGGGTGAGAGAGCCCTGGAGATTTGTGGTAGTTCTACTGAGCTGTTTACAAATGTATGCAATGAGTGAAGACGAGAAAAAGGACAGAGATCCTATAAGTAGCATTATTCCCGCTCCAAAGCTGAAGCAAGATTTGTTAGAGATGTCCCAGTTAATGGTTCCATTCCTATCATAGCACAAAGGGGACTTTCCACAGAAGTAGCATAAAGCAGCCAATTGAAGAATGTCATAGAAGAACATTAGAATAGCCCTGATGGATCAGACCAGTGGCCTATCAGTCAAACACCCTGTTCCTGGAAAACCAACAAACAGGACACTGAAGTTAAGGTCTTTCATTTCCAATGGCTTTCTTGTTTGCTTCTAACTAAGGGAAAGGAGAGAACAGGGAGTAGCAACGAGTCTAAATGACCCTGAAGTATACTTAGGGCAAGAAAACCACCTATGCCTCCCTTTCCCCAGTGATAGGAACTGCAAGTGAGTAAATACAAGTTCACAAGCTGTCCAGGAGCTTTTACAGATTGTGGCACACCCGAGCGAAATCATCAGGGCACCTGAAACACATTCATTATCATAGAGTCAATCGCATCTATTTGCTGTGGGATCAATCAGCATAATCGCTCAGCATTCCTATTACAGGCCATTATAGTACCATGAAATAAATCAGCCGAGTTACAATAGCAATATCTTGGCTTGTAGCCATTAATCGTTACAGTAATGTGCAAGATGCCAATCACAAACAAATCCATACCCACATGGAGAGTATTGTGTGCTTATCTTTATATGCAGTGAACGGAGTCCTTCCCTGTGTACACTGAGCATGCATGTGTATGTGCTCCCTTTTCAGGGACAGAAGCATCAGAACTGAGAATAGTACATTATTATAATTATACTTCGTATGAGTTTTAAAACAGGACGTTCATGACAGATAGGATGAAATCATGCAGGATGAAATCGGAGTGATATACAGTGCTACATCTTTTATTCCATTCTTTCTTTGGTGCAATAATTCCTGCACCATGTGCCAAGGCACACCAGTGAGCCATAACAAAATTATTAGAGTAAGATTAACTAAAAACTAAAAAAGGTTGACTAAAATTAACTAAAAACTAAATTAACTAAAAACTAAAAAAGTTAACTAAAAAAGCAACTCCTAAGTGTCCACCCATTGTGTCTCTCTGTGGTAATGTCACAAGTGATAACAGTAACATTTAGAGGTTGCTAACTTGGTTTGTAAGCCAACTGCACACATTGTCCAGCTTATTATATCTGGTAACATGCTAGCGGTGGTGTGCATAATCGGCATGAGAGTAGGTCATGTACACAATAGGGCACATTTCACCACTGTCATTTCCATGACAGGAATCACGTTGAAAACGCTTTCTGCTATCCTGAGTGGGTTAGCAGATATGACATCTGAGGGCCAAAGTACACATGAAGCTACCTTCTACTGTCAGACCCTATCAAGTTTGGTATCGTCTGCTCTGACTGGTAGCAGCTCTCCAGGATCTCAAGCAGAGGTTTTCATCACCTGACCCATTTAACTGGAGATGCCAAGGCTTGAACCTTGGACCTTCTGCGTGCAAAGCAGATGCTCCAGCACTGAGCCAAAGCTGTTCCTTTAAGTAGACATGACAATAATAAATGTGTTAATCCAATTTCATGCAAAAGGGAGTGATATAAAAAGAACAACATGGGTGGATGGGATGAAAGACCTGAATTCTCCCCCATGGTTGGTTTTCTCCCACAGACTGTAGTGCCCCCATTGGTCCATTTCTAGGTAGGGCTCCAAAAGATAAGCCCAGTAGGAGAAACAAGGGAGACTTCAGCAATATCAGCATGAAAAGTGTGGACTAGGGAGGGCTCAGTTCCAAGCTCCTCCTTGCTCACGGCAGGCTCCCCCCCCCCAGCTTTACATAGATTCAGTAGGGCTGGAGTTGGAGCTGCTGCCATCCCATCTGCTCTGACCCTGAAGCTGCCCTAAAAAATGACGGCGCGCTCCACATGGCCGCTTACATCGACTTCTTTCCCCTTCAGCTTGTGAAGGGAGAACATTTGACATCGTGTATAATGCATATTAAGGGTGATCAATAATTTAGATCTCCTGTTTTCTTTGTTGTCTCCCTCAAAGTGAGTCACCCCAGGAGCTGTGCATTGTGAGCATTCCTGTTCCATTAGTGACCTTGAAACGGGGGAAGCGAGCAGAGAGGGAAAGTCACAGAGATTTGCAAAAAATAAGTTTGTTAGCTGCTCCCAGGCAATAATAATGCTGCAACTGAAAAGGGAATCATTTGGTAGCCTGAAAATGACCATGATAGTAAAAGCTAAGAGCAAAATAAAAAGAGGGTAGATTACAGAGGATTATTACTGGGCAGGACAGAGGAGTTCTGAACCCCAACCCTGACCACTTTCTTCTATAAATAACCCCTTCCCAAATTCCCTTCCCCGCCCCCCTTGGTTTTAGAGTCTAGCTGGGAGAAATGGCTATTAAGATAATGTGCATTTGAAGGGAAAAATCATCTTGTGGAAAAGGTTTAAGCAACCCTTTCCTGCCCATGGATCTCCATTCACCTCCAAACAGTAAAGGATCTCCAAACAGTAACCAATGAACAATCTCTGGAAATGTCTCCTGTAACTTCTGGGACCTGCACACCACCTGCTTGTTTGTTACCACTGAACAGAATGAAACTATCGAGAGAGCAGATAATCTTGACAGGCATTTTCCAACCAAAGAGTTAGCAAATGTTTCTGCTGAAAAGGTGCACAACATTTTCCTTTTTTTCTCCCATGCCAGTCATGACATGGGCTCAGTGGCTTTGGCAGAGCTTTCACACTCTGTATGAGCAGAAGACATTCCTGGCATCATGCCTGCTTGCCAGAACTCACTGAATGCAAGTAACTACAAACCAGGGAAAAGATAAAAAACAGAGGTAGAAACCAGAATAGAATTGGGGGCTTGGGAAGTAATCTTTGGGATAAAGTTTTGAAGTCATTTAAAACATTTATACAGTGTTCTGCATTCCTGTTCAAAGTAGTTGGCAACGTAACACACAAGAACAGTTAAATCCTGAATCCACTGTAAAATTCAGTCTTCAATAAGTCAATAATAGCAGCACAGCAATAAAACCAGAAAAAGCAATAAGAAACCAACAATTTGGTGGGGCGGGGGGCAGGGAATCATAGATGGGATATGTCCATAATTTAAAAACTTGCTGTAGTTACACCCCCAAAAATCTTCATTTGGCGCTGGCTAGACAGTGGCCAACAATAAATCAATCTGATGAGAGAAAGGAAGTGAATTCCATTACTGGAGTTCCACCACTGAAAAGGTCCTGTTCTTTGTGCAGAAGTTAGGCTGGGGTAGAAGAAGAAGAAGAAGAAGAAGAAGAAGAAGAAGAAGAAGAAGAAGAAGAAGAAGAAGAAGAAGAAGAAGAAGAAGAAGAAGAAGAAGAAGAAGGAGGAGGAGGAGGAGGAGGAGGAGGAGGAGGAGGAGGAGGAGGAGGAGGGAGAGGAGGAGGGGGAAGGAGGAGGATTTATATCCATGCTTTCTCTCCTGTAAAGAGGCTCAAAGGGGCTTACAAGCTCCGTTCCCTTCCTCCCTCACAACAAACACCCTGTGAGATGGGTGGGGCTGAGAGAGCTCAGAAGAACGGTGACTAGCCCAAGGTCACCCAGTTGGTGTGTGTGGGAGTGCACAAACTAATCTGAATTCCCCAGATAAGCCTCCACAGCTCAAGCGGCAGAGCAGGGAATCAAACCTGGTTCTCCAGATTAGAGTACCCCTGCTCTTAACCACTACACCAGGGCCTGTGCAAATTGGCACCTAAAGGAGCAGACAGTCCATCAGATATCCTGTGTCAAACTGTACAGAGCTTTAAAGACTAAAATCAGCATTATTTATTTATTTATTTACTTACTGGATTTGATATACCGCCCCATCCCCTAAGGGCTGGATCCAATTATGAATTGGATATGATAAACAAAGGAGATTATAAACTCATCCCAGGAAGACATATAGATTTGGTAGTTAACGTTTCAAGGGGCTATCACATCCTTCTGTGAGACTTCTGTGAGACTTGGGAGTTTTGGGAGGGTAGCCATGTTGGACTGCAGTAGAGCAGCTAGTTCTGAGAAGCACCTTAGAGGTGAACAAGATTTTCAGGGTTGAGAGTCAACTCTTAAATGCTTCTAACCTGAAAATCTTGTTGGTCTCTAAGGTGCTACTGGACTCAGATCTAGCTCTGAAGTTTTGAAACCATTTCCTTATCCTATTGGGATCTCTGGTGTGGTATACACTGATGGTTGTCCTTTCTGCTGGTGAACCCAGTGCCAAAGAGGGAAGGGGAAGAGACAGGTGAATAGACAACAAACATATTGTTGGGGCTGAAATGGCCATAACATTATTGGCTACAGCCGACACAGCCTGGGCACAGCACAGAGAAGAGGATTCAGGCATTGGCTGACCGGCTGGCCAATGGCACATCATATATGAGCATGATCTCTCCTGCCACTTGAGAGTGACGGTAACCTGACAGCTCGCAAGTTAGACTTGTCCCATGCAAGCCATCACCCCCAAATCCCTTAAAGGTGAAGGAAACAGGCCATGTAATTTGTGCCCCTCCCCAAATAGATCTTTCCCATCATAATACAGTTGACAATGCAAACAAAAAAGGAGAAAGTCAACACAATGTTGCACTATGGAAAAACAACCCGTTTCCAGAATTAACCAGCAAACCCCACAGACAGAGAGAGGAGTGAGTCGGGAAAAGCCGGAGGCTGACTGCAACCAGTAGTGCATAATGGCCTCTTTTACTTCATCCAGGCAGGCCAGTGGTAGGAGTAACTTTCTCTGGTCTGCTTGCCGATGCCCTGCCCTGCCCTGCCCTCAGCTCAGCGAAGCCAGCGCCTAAAAGACTGGCCAGCAAGCAAGGCTTTTAGGGTTAGTATGTTTCACAGAGACCCTCAGGAAGGCCCAAGCCACTCCACAGGCAGCAGAGGCTGCACACCAAGTCTTGCCTGCCCAGCACCACCCTGTGGGCCTGCAAATGGGGTCCTAGCTACATCTGAGGCCTGTACTTATCGTGCATCATAACTTCAGTTGGGCCAGAGCTGGACCAGTTCATCTTGAAAGATCTGATAACGACCTTGTCATTCGCACAAAACATGCTATTCCATCCTCTCCCAGAAATCTACAAACTGAACTTATTACAAAAAGCTGAAAGTGAACTAGAACTTCTTTTATTATAGCTGCGGCATCAGTACCTATTAATTCTGCATCACAGGAAGAACAAAATATAACCCTCCCAATACAGTGTGGATTTTGCTGTTAAAAACAATATTATAAGAAGTAGAAGGTATTTCACTACACGGAGTGCAAATAGTGAACCTGGTAAATAATCCTCAGTAATGGAGTCCATTTGCTTAATTGTGTATGAAGGCATTAATAGAAAATTAAAGACTGTGATGAATAATATCCTTACGGTTTCACTTCCAAGTTGCTGAATAGAGACTGGTTATCTTCAGCGGGGAAAGGGCACACACAATGCCTGCCCGGCTGAATTACAATACAAACATACTTGGATTTTCATAGGCTAGATACAGTACAATTAAGCCCATCCCAATGCAAGGTTCATTGACATGTCCAACTTTTCTCTTGCACAGGGATTAAGGAAACACAGATGCAAAAGAAGATCTTGAACAATGCATTAATTGGTGATGAAAGCTGCAATAAGAACACGTTCCTGGCAATAAGCCCCGCTGAGTAAAATGAGACTTACTTCTAAGTACTGTGTTTTCCCCAAAATAAAACAGGGTCTTATATTAATTTTTGCTCCAAAAGATGCATTAGGGCTTATTTTCAAGGGATGTCTTATTTTTTTCTATGATTTTGCACCCCCCACGTGACCAGATCAGCTGCGCGGGGGAATCTGCTAGGGCTTATTTTCAGGGTAGGTCTTATTTTTGGGGAAACGGTATAAATGCTGAGGATTCACATTCTCCCTGCTTTGTTTTGTTGTACCTTTTTCCGTGTTCTCAAAGCTATCGTTAAATCAGGACACTGCGGCTTTCAATCTTCCCAGATCCAGGACTCTCTGTTAAGCTTTCCTAGGACACAGGTACTCAATATTATTACGTTATTTTAAGTGTACTATTTGTCAAGAGCATTTTATCTTATCCTTCAACCAAAAAGTTTCGTAGAGAAGATCAACCAAGATCTCCCAGGTCCTTGTCTCCATTCTAACCACTATATCGTACTGGCCCAATAGTCTAGTATTCAGTTTCACATCTCTTGCTTCCTTTTCTCCCATTCTGTCTCTCAGTGTTTCCTTTCCTTGTTGAAAATGCTGGTATGACCCACTTTTGATAAGTCTGCAACTGTGATGCAACTCTTAGTACCAGGTGAAAGACCAACAACTAGACATTACAATGTTTTGTTGCTAAACAATTCATGGTGTACGTGTATGTACACAATGCATGTGTGCATCTGTACATATGTACTTCTAGATTACATATAAGTTACCTTTCAGACCTACATTTCCTGGAGTTGACCTTGTGTTATTAAAAGGTAAGACAATTATAGCCTGATAATTACAGTCATGTTCATCTTAGAGCAAGTGATAATTGTAAAGTTCTGTGATATTCTAGCACAGGTATCACAGGCGAAGGCAACATTTTGATCCCTTCATTATGTCCCATGGAGATGTGATAAGTCTAAAATATAGGACGCTTTAGATTACTGAGAACTTTTCTAGTACAATGTCGCATCTAAGAGCTTGATCACAGTAACCAGAACAATGATACAGCATATAGATGGAGAAAGTGGATCCTATGGGCTTACCAATGCTCTACATCTTCTAGGTCTTTATACAAAGCAGTAACAATTATACAGACCGTCTGTGGGCCACTCCAAGCCTGCACCGGTGGCCAGTTTATAAGGAACATAATGCTAAATTAAGCAGCAAGGGAGGAAGCTGAGGCTTCTCTCTCCTCCTGCTTGAGACATCTGCTCTTCTTTCATCATCTACATTTCTGCCTAATGGTTGTCCCGTTTGCCAACATATTTCTCATTATTTTTAACTAATGCCGTGAGCATGAGTGCTTTGCCTGAGGAAACACAATGCAAACCGTTCACCCATAGTTCAACTCCCCTGAACGTTTTGATGACTATTTATATTATCTAGCACAACAAGCACTTGCAGCGGTTGGGCTTATTCATATCAGAGGCCCTTCTGAATTCAGTGGAGTGTGAGTAGGTTTTAAGGGAGAGCTAAGAACCTGCTACAGAGAGCGTCCACTTCCTTAGCTTGCAAGCCCAGTGTTAAAGGGGAGGACAAAGGTCGAAGAGGGAGGGAAGCAACCAACCGGATAATGTACCCTTATGGGTTTCCCATGTTTTAGTCTGATGCCTTAACCACTATACCAGGGGTCCCCAAACTTTTAAAACAGGGGGACAGTTCACTGTCCCTCAGACTGTTGGAGGGCCGGACTAAAAAAAACTATGAACAAATTCCTATGCACAAATGATTGTAAAATGTTTGATTTCACCTTTCAGCCTTTCTGTCATGGTCTATTTTTAGAACAGTGACCAAAGTATGTCAAGTACAGGCTGGGCTCAGGGGCGAACCTAGGCAAACTGGAGCCCGGGGACAAAACCTGAGTTTGCCCCCCCGCCCTGGCGAATGGGCAGCCACCCTCCCCCACCATGAACAAACAATTATTTTTTGCACCAGCTCACAAAACACCTCCCACTCCCAGCAAAACATACATGGCTCTCTCCCCACCAACTCTTTTCCTAATTTCCTAATCACAACAACCCTATGAGGTAGGTTAGCCTGAGAAACAACTCCAAGCCAGTGCAAGCGGGTATTACATGTAAAATCTCTCTACAAACCACACCCAGCAAAACACATTTACCAAACAAAATGTCAGCATCATCTCACAAAACACCTCCAGTGGAACTATCTCCAAACAGCATCACTACTGGTAAAGCTGAATCCAGGAGCCTTCAGATTCTTCTTTAAATCCACCTTAAAGGAAGAATCTGGGGTCTCCTCGTTAAACAAAATTCGAAAGCGATGCTGAAACAACATCACTTTTGAGGGCTGGAGATTTAGATGAAACAAATACCAGATTCAGCCGAATCTGGGCAAATTTATTGTTTGTTATGCTCAGTTGGAGCAGATAGAGCCAACAGGGAGGGCTGTGGCAGTGGTCTTGCTCTGGGTGGGGTGGGCACTAAAGTTTGCCTGGGATGTAGCCTAATGCTGTGGGCATCAGGGTTCACCTTCAACCTTGGTGCCCACAGCATTTTAGCAAATTTGGTTGGTTCCTTTCAGGAGACTCACACCAGCCCCTGCATGGAAATGCCCCCCACCCAGAGCAAGCACTCCCCTTAACACAGTGCCTCCCATTGAACCCTCTACCACAGAGCCATCTGGGCATAACAGAAGTCTCTATTGAAGTCTATGGTGGTAAAAAGGAATTTTTCCCACCACAGAACTTACCTTGCTGAAGAGCCTGGTAGATTCTGGGGTTTCTGAGTGTAAAGATGGCTGCACATTTTGAAGATAGAGGCACCAGACTTTCAAGGTGGCTCCAAGAGGTCTGTCTTGGGTAATACATCCAAGCTGGTGAGCTTTGCTTCTGGAGTGGGGAGGGGGAAACGAGAGAGTTCTGAGAGAACTCAGCCCACAGGGTTTTCATGTGCAGGAGCTGAAACAAAATAAGCCTTTGGGGGGTCCATAAATTGAACCCTCAGAAGCAAAGGTCTCTATGCCTGAATGCTATTACCAGGAGGGCCCCTCCTGAGCCACCTTGAAAGTCTGGTGCTCTATCTTCAAAAAATGTGCAGTCCGCCTACACACTCAAAAATTCCCCATTGGCTACAATAAAGCAAAATCACTGCAAAACAAAGAATCTTGGGCAATCTCTTTTTGGTGTTTCAGGTATTTTAGTTAGTGATATTCAAAATTTCAGGGTATCATCTGGTAACTATTCATATGATGTCACCCAAGTTTGGTGAAGTTAGGTTCAGACTGCTATGGTCCCTCAAAGGGTAGCCCCAATTCTCCTGTTAGTCTCCCATTGAAACAACAATGGGGATGGGGGGCACCCCTTTGGGGTCCATAACTTTGTTTCTGAACCAAACATCACCAAACTTGATGGTATCATCAGACAAAGTCTCTGAATGGTACCCCTGAAAATTTGGTGTTGCTAGCCTTTAAAAAATGCGCCCCTGCAGGCCAAAACGTAAAAAACACTAAAAAATTAAAATCACACAACGCACTGAATGGTGGCTTCCACGTGACCAAATGGGGGCGCCCGGGGACATAGGGTACCCCCTGTCCCTAGGCAGGAACGCCACTGGCTGGGCTCCAAATATTGTTGGGGAGGCTGTGGAATACCTTCCCCTGTAAAAAAAAAAAGCAGAACTTTCCCAATGAAGCATTCCATCTAACCCAGGATCAGGTATCTTCCTGGGTTCTTTCCTCCCTAGCAGCCAGCGAGCGATTCGCCAGCCTGGCTGATGCCAATGGGAGTGAGGCGGGACAGAAAGCCTGAGAGCAACACATGGAGTAGCTGAGAGGGAAGGGCGGAGCAGGCGTTGCTACATGTAAGGTTTCCAACTCTGGGTCAGAAAATTCATGGAGATTTGGGGGTGCCATCATGTAATTGCAATCAACAGCCGTTGGGGCCGGTTCCTCCTCTCCCTCGAACCCCCACTGCACATGAATGGAGCCATCGCCGCCATGCCTGGCGGGCCGAATAAATGCCTTCAGGGGGCCACATTTGGCCCCCGGGCCGTAGTTTGGGGACCCCTGCACTATACCATACTGGCTACACCCCATCCTAGGTGCCTGCATTGTCTGCTTTATCATATTCTTGGCTAGAATAGCCTTCTAACTCAAAGCCCTTTCTGTTACAAAGCAGTGATGGCGAAACTTTCGAGACTGAGTGCCCAAATTGCGACCCAAAACCCCACTTATTTATCGCAAAGTGCCAACACGGCAATTTAACCTGAATACTGAGGTTTTAGTTTAGAAAAGCAACCGTGCTTCGAATGGGTGAATCACAACCCTAGGAGGGTTTACTCAGAAGAAAGCCCGATTGCCAGCAACCGAGCTTACTCCCAGGTAAAGGATTGTGCCCAGGCCAGCCTAGATGTGTATGTGTGGGGGGTGATTTTCCACCCCGCCCACATGATGAACTCTGGGCACGCGTGCGCACAGAGAGGGCTCTGAGTGCCACCTCTGGCACCCGTGCCACAGGTTCGCCACCACTGTTACAAAGGATCAACTTAAAAATCACAGCTCCCATGTAGAGGCCACCAAAAAGCATTTTCTTCTAGTACTAGATACATGAGACCTATCACATTTTACCTTACCCTTTTCTTTGATAACCTCAAGGAAATTCTCCTCTACTTTTCCCTCACAATAACTTTGTGCTGTGAGGACTTTTTCCTCACAGTAACTTTGTGCTGTGAGAAACTAATAGCACAGTTCTGTGCTGTCACTCCTGTCAGCACAGTCAATTGATTTCAGTGGGTTCCAACTGGGAAAAAATCTGCACAGGATTCCACTGCTGAGATGCAAGAAGAAAGCTCTTTCTGTTGCACAACCTCCCAGAATTCCTCTGGATCAGGATGTCAGGTAACACTAGAGCACCAATACGATGGCTGATAGCAGGGGCGGAGCGCCCATGGGAATATGTGGGGTCACGTGTCCCCGGGTGCATGCCATCTTGTCACGTGGCCCCCCTCCCCCACGACGACTTGTCTCTGGGTCAGAGGGGTGTGCCATGTAGGGGGCAATTTTGCACTCCACTCAGCGCGGGGCAGGAGGGGATGGTGCTCACGGGAGAGGGGTGCAAAATTGTCCCCTCCGCCTTCCTCCCTTGGCCAACCCCAGCCCTGCCAGGCTGCTCCTTCAGTCAGTGGAGGCTGAAGGAGTGGCCCAGAGGGGCTGCCACAGGGCGTCCCTTGGCCCAGATCTGCCAGGATCGGTGGGGGCCTCAGCCAAGCACCCCTCAGCCCCACCGTGCCAGGCTGCCCTGCCAGCTGAGGTAAGTGGGGCGTGGGGGGGCATAATGATCACGGGGGGCGGGGGACACCATTTCTCCCTGCTATGCTTCTGACTGATAGAAAACCTCCACTGCCTTCTCTTCATCTGGAAAGCTTTTTGAGGTTTCTCTTCCTTCCAGACTACTAATTTCTTGAGCATGTGGCCACAAGAATGACTCTAGTAGTGTTTGGTGTGGTTACAAAGAATCTGTGATCTATTTAATTGCCTTTTCAGCTTGTGCACCTCACTGGGTGATCTGGAGCCAGCCACATTCTCTCTCTCTCTCCCTCTCTCTGTGTCACGCTGGCCTAACTTGCAGTTTAAGATAAAACAGAAAGAAGAGAACTGTGTGTGCCACCCGTGCTTGTTGGAGGTGGGGCAGGATAAATATGTCATAGATCAATCAAGAACATTTCTCTGTCACTTGTTCATGCTGAGTTGTGGAGGCAGAACCAGAGCGGAGGTGCTGTTCCTTTTCTATGACAAGGAAGTCTAGGTCATCCTTTCTGAAAATTAATCTTTAAGCTCCCAAAGATAATATTTTCTTCCCCTGTTCTTAAGCAACTGTACTCTGTGGTTGGCTTCTATTAAAAGCCCATTTTAAAAAGGAGCGAGAAACTAGGAGGTATATAGTGTTGCCTCTACCTAAATTTGGTTTGTACCAATGAATGGAAGCTACAAATTGGCTCCTGCCTAGAATGTCTTTCTGGTTTTGTGATGTGATATACTGGAAGCAGAAAGAGGAAAGCCTGGACTCAGAAGGAGCATTCAGTTTTCTCATGGGAAAACAGTCTTCACTTCTGTTCTTTTCTTCAAGAGGAAGTAGGTTAAAAGAAATTTAAGGTTAGCAAGTTAAGCATTCTCCAAAGCAATGTGCTAGAATGTACTGGAAAAACTACAGTGTGTACTGTCCGGTGGAGTTGCAATTACCAAATAGTCTTGTTCTCTACCTCATACCTTGTCTTCTTACTTCTGCATGGGACTTTCAATCCCCATTATTCTTTTCATTCAAAAGTACACATACGCAAGGACAGCTCCATGCTTTTCTAACTGCCATGTCAGAACCAGTGTGGAGTAATGGTTAGCATGTCAGATTAGGATCCGGGAGATTAACCATTCTGCAGTGCTTGGTCACCTCACTCTAAGTCTAACCGACCTCACACGGTTATTGTTATGAGGATAAAACAGAGGAGGGAGAATTGTGTTGTTAGCTGCTTTAAATCTCCACTAGGAAAAAAAACTGGGTATAATGTACCTTGCACACTACCTTGTAAATTGGTGTACCTTGCACACTACCATGAAGACTGAGTTGCCAACTTTTTCCTTTGGCTCCTATTTCTATGCTTTAATAAGCAGCTTCACCTGTAGAAATCAGCAGGTGAAGCTTTTTGGCGAGAACTAGTATCCCTTGCTCATGTTTGCAAATCAAGGCAATGACCCACAGAGTTTAGCAGATCTTATTGTGTCTGTCTGTCTGAAAAAAGTCTCATGATTTCTGCAGGCTGCTATTGTTAAAAGCACAAAACCAGGCTGTTTCCTTTTCTTTTTGATTGGTTGGCAATTCTGTATGTAGAAATGACAAGGAGTCTTCTCTGCTTCTTCATTCCTAGATCACAACCTAAGATCTTTTTTGTCCCTGTTACTGCTCTGCAAAAGGGAATACAAAAGAGAATTGTTGGGAAAACTGGCATACTTTCTACCCATCCCCATCTCTCTTGACATCCATCTCACTTGCTATATTTAGCAAGACTCTGCTCTGCAGCAGGCAGGAGACCACTGACAGGATTAGGGCATTCTCTTGTGAAGTCCTTAAAAAGTCAAGTAGCATGGTGTGCCAGCATTGAGAGCCAGCATGGTAAAGCAGTTAAGAGCAAGTCTAATCTGGTGACCCAGGTTTGTTTCCCCATTCCTCCACAAATAGCCTGCTGGATGACCCTGGGCTAGTCACAGTTCTCTCAGAACTCTCTTAGTCGCACCTACCTCACAAAGTGTCTGTTTTGGGGAGAGGAAAGGAAGGAGTTTGTAAACTGCTCTCTTTATGGCTGCTTCTGCATAGCCCAAAAACAGCGCCCTAGGGACAGTAAAAACACCATCCCTGGGGTGCTGTTCGCACAGCTGCCGCTACTGCAGCGCAGCAGCGCCGTGCTCACCCCCCCCAAAGGCGCAAAAATGCTGCTTTCGAAACATGCTTCATGAGCGTGGTTTTTGGAAAGCAGTGTCTTCCTGCTGGCGCTGTGCGAAGCGAACTGGCGTGAGGGTGCAGCTTTCAGTTCACCTTGTCTTCCCTCCAAGGCTCCAGAGGGAGAAGGGACATGCCCATGCTGCCCTCCAACCCCTGTGAGTCAGACGGCAGCGTGGGTGTGTCACTTCCTCCCTCTGGAACCTTGGAGGAACAACAAGGCAAACAAAAAATGCAGACTGGATGCAGTTTGCAGCAGCTTTGGTGCCACCCACAGGAGACCGTGCGAAGGGTCCCGTGGCTCCAACGGCATTAATTATGCCAATGGACAGTTGCTGCTGCCGCCGTGCAGAAATGGCCCCAGATTGAGAAATGCAGGGTATAAATCCACGCATTTCTTCTTTTTCTTCTTCTGGGCTGTTCTTCGATTTCCTGCTTAGCCTGACATCTACTCCAAGGGCAAAGGCAGACATGCTAATATCAAGAGGAAATATTCAGCGTTTGCTGAGCGGGACACATGTAAAGTTGCCAAGTCAACTCCAAGACCCCTTCCGCACAACACAGGCAGAGCAGGTTGCAGCCGGGATAAAGTAACCCGCTCTCTGGTTTTTGCGTTCACATGCCTCCATGCAGGCAGCAAACGGAGCCCATGGGAACAATGTGGGTTGCTGTTGCGCCTTCGCATGAAGGTGCATCTTTTTTTTTACTTCCCTCCCTCCACTGCACAGCTACACGGGCAGGCAGGCATGGACCCCCATAGCTATGCTGATGTCTCGCGATGCTGCAAGACATCCCTGTGTGGCTACACAGCTGTGAGGTAGGACCTTTAAAAACAGAGGGAAGTGCGGCCAATTAAAGTATTTCTCAGCCAACTGTTCACTTGCAAGCAGCTGCAACCCAGGTTTTACAAAAAGAATTGTGGATAGCATGATTGTCAAAAAACCCCCCCCATTTTTGGGGGGATAACATGGAACAGCCTTGCTTTAGGGGCGGGAGCAGTGCGAAGTTCCCTCCCAAAACGGGTGTTTTCCCTGTCCCCAGCCCGGGTTTATTGGCCCGTGCGGAAGAAGCCCAAGAATGTCACATATGCCTGCCTTGCAGGGGCGTAGCTAGGGAAAATGTAGCCCGGGACGAAATCTGAGTTTTGCGCCCCCCCCCCCCATATGGGCAGCTGCCCTCCACCATTACTACTCAGAGCAGCCGAGGGGAGGAAGAGAGTCGCCCAAGCCCTCCCAAGCAGCGGATCGCCCCCCCCCCAGATCAAGACCTGGCTGGGACTGACCTCGGTTGCTCTGGGGGTGTTTTGGGCGTGCTCGGTGGGCGGCAGAGCCTTCTGCAGGGATTTTTCTCCTGTAAAAGAGCTGGAGACTTTCTTGCAGGCTCTTTTACAGGAGGAAAATCCCTGCAGAAGGCCCTGCCGGCCACGGAGCGCGCCAAACACCCCCAGAGCAGCCGAGAGGAAGAGAGTCGCCCAGGTCACCTCCCTGCCCTCCCAAGCAGCGGATCGCCGCACCCCCCCCCCCGAGGGCTGGGGCTGCCCTCGGCTGCTCTGGGGGTGTTTGGCAGGGCCTTCTGCAAGGATTTTTTCTCCTGTAAGAGAGCTGGAGACGTTCTTGCAGGCTCCTTTACAGGAGAAAAATCGTTGCAGAAGGCCCTGCCGGCCATGGAGCGTGCCAAACACCCCCAGAGCAGCCAGAGGGGAGGAAGAGAGTCGCCCAGGCCATCCCCTGCCCTCCCAAGCAGAGGGTCGCCGCCGCCTCCGCCCGCCCGGATCAATCAAAGGCCAGGCTGCCTGGCTGCCTGGCCAGTGCCTGCTGCTTACCTGACCTGTTGTTTGTCTTCAGGCTCCGGCAGACAGGCGCTCCAGGACTGCTGGTGGCTAACGGAACTGGAAAGGGCTCCCTTTACGGCAGCCTTTCCGTTGCTCCTCTTCAAGCCGTTTGCTAGCCACCAGGTCACATGTGGTGCCTGTTCAAGCTGTGGGCCCGCCCCCTCGAACTCCCCGCCCCTCAGGCAGCCTCAGCACGCCCACAAGGAGGCCTGCTTGGGCTGCACGTCCGCCCCAGCAAGGCCAGGCATGCCCAGCAGCCCAGCCACAATCGGCAGCCAGCAGCTGCCGCCGCCGCCCCCCATGTGACCTGGCAGGGGCCCGCCCGGGGCGGACCACCCCAGATGTCCCCATTGGCGCTATGCTAGTGCTGCCTTGTAACCATCAGGCCTCCAACGCTAGCATCCTGACAATGTCATCCTAAGCACAGTTACATCTTTCTAAACCCATGGACTCCAATGTAATTACAAGGGTGTAGCTCTTCTTAGGATGATACTTTCAGTCACTCAAAAGTCTCTTGTTCTTCAAAAACGACTTGAGCTATTTTCCTTGGCTGTCCCTTATGTCTAGAATTTCCATGCAGAAAACAGAGGTGGAATTTCTCTTTCTTTTTTCCCCATACAAAACCTTTCTCAAAATCTCACATGAAAGCATGGAGCTTCCTTATAGTATCCCTGTACACAAGTTACATTGAACACATGTTCATCCTGCCTCTACTTGTGTACATCATAAGAAAGAGCCACTCCATGTGCACTTTACAAATGTAAGAGAGGACTAGGGTTGGCCAATACCTTAAATATTCGGTAAAATTCAGATTCAGGCTTATTCGGGAATAAAAGTATCTGTATGCCCAAATAAGAGCGACTATCATATTCATTATGCCTAAATATATTCGGATCTGAATATATTTGGGTCTGTCTGTTTTTTGGATTTTTTTGGTGTTTTCCATGTTTTACCTTTCAGGGGTGCATTTTTCAAGCTAGCGACATTAAAATTTCAGGGTAGACTGTCTTGATGATGCCACCCAAGTTTAGTCAAGTTTGGTTAAAGGGGGCCAAAGTTATGGACCCCCAAAATGAGCGTCCCATCCCCCATTGTTTCCAATAGTTTTAAAAAAAACTTTTACAAGCCGCGTTCATTCACTTGTGGGAGTTCGCAGGGATTTTCTTTCCTTGTGCCACTCTGAATAAGCTGTGAATAAGAGAACGAGCTGAAACCCGAATAAGAGAACGAGTTGATCTGAATGCTTTGCATTTGGTTTGGCTTGTATTCGGCCAGGACATATTCGGGCCGATTTTGGCCCAAATATGCCTGAATGCACCTAGATTCGGGCCGAATCCAGGATTCAATGCACCCGAATCTCCAAGCCTAGCGAGGACCAGAACCTGGATAGATGTGGTGTTAAAACTCATATTCACTTGTTGAGGCATTGAATGTGTGTGTAACATGAGAATTACTCATGTATAAAGAAAAATCAAGTCTATTCCATACATATCTTGTCCATTTGCTCACTGTAACTTGTGAACAGGTCTCTGAACTACTGACTTATCAAGATCAGCAGTGTCTAATTTAATTGGCAATGCTTCTTCAGGGTATCTGGTAAAGGTCTTTCACATTACTGACCACGACATCTTTTAACTGGGGATTGGACCCGACATCTTGCCTTTGCAAAGCAGATGCTGCATGACTGAGCTATGTTACCCTAAGTCCTCATTCCAAACAGAATGGTAGTCAAACACATGTAACTATCCCTTTGAATTCCATCACTGAATAGTCTTCAACTGCATTTCTTTCCCTTTCTGTCTTACATTTCTTTGCCTTTCTGCCTTTCCACACACAGTCTAAATTTATGTCGTCTGCATATATTACTCTGTACTGAACAATCTCTGTACACAGATGGACTGCTATCAATGATGCATTCTTTAAAGGCCAAGGGTGCTCTTAAAAATGATCGGGTTAGTAGTCACAGTTCAGAACAGTGGGGGATTATTTATTTCGTGCAAACCTATTTTCTTTTTTAAAGTTAGTAAATAGAACACAGTGACCACAGTGGTCAAATAAAGACGATAGTGGTGGTCACATATAGGACAAACAAATGTGTGGGAGTTGTAGAAAAGGACAGCGAAAGACACTGTGATGTATCAGAAGGTAGGGATGAGGTAAGAGGAGAGGATATGGTTTCATGTCTGCGAGGGAGTGCAGAAAGACAAAGGTCTAATTCCCCCTTGAAATTTGCACACAGATCCAAACCTGTTTTTTTTTAAACCATGTCCTCTTCATCGGAGTTTGTCCCTCCCCACTGCAGCGAGCACACAGCAGACACACCTGGTTGCAAAACTCTTAGCAATCCCCACTACCAGGTGAGTTTGCTTCGGCGGTCTCCCCTGATTGGCTGGCGTGCCTTGATGGGGTGGGACCTTTTCCCACTGCGGAAATGTACATTGTAGGGGCGTTAAAAAAACCCCAGCGTGTAAAAGTTTAACGTTTAACTGTTTGACTGTGCAAACAGTTAATCATTACCTGTGCAAACCATTAACAATTCAAAGTTACAGGTTTGACTATTTAACGTTTACGTCCCCTTCTGCTGGCCAATCGCAAAAGCAAAAACGAAACCAAGGAAAGGCTGTGCGCGCATCGCAGCGCTGATTGGTTGCCCAAATTCCACGTCACACTCCAGGGGGGAAACAAGCCAGCGTTTCAACCCTCATCCCTCCCCTCGGATCAGCTCTGAACCGTGTTAATGGGGTCTATGCCACTTGCAAACAGGTCCTGCCGGAACATGGATTAACGGGGAGAACGAGCACCAGAAACGGAATCTGCCACGCAAGCAATGGGGATGTCATCCCTCAAACCTGGTTAGTTTGTGTTCTGAAACCTGGCTAAGACGGTAGTGGGGATTCGACCAAAGTGAACAGGAAGAGGGGGGAGAGAAATACATGAAGAAGGAGAGTCCACCTGTAGTGGATTCTCATTCAGATAATTCATGCATCTTGCCTCTTGCCTCATTTCATTTCTATACACACAGTGATCTGCTAGATGCTCCCATTCAATACATCCCAAGAAGAAATTTGAAAGAAGCCTGACGCACAATGAGGAAAAATGTTACTACTACGTAACAACTTCCTGCTAGAGACCCAACTAATTTGGGTGCTTATCCTCTCATTTCTATAGCCAAATATTTAATCCTACCATATTCTATAAGTCCTAAAAAGGAAAACACAGGTTTAGGAATCCATTACCACCTCCTTGAGTCATCCAATGTGTTCATGTTTTCCCTTTTTCTTTACAGCAGGAAGTTATTAATTAATTCTATTTTTGCTGTTTATTTGCAATGAAATTGCTGAGATCTTTTAAGCTAAATGATATTTTCTTGTCCCAAGCAAAAAAAAAAAGTGATTGTCTAAGCAAATATTTCCATAGTCTGACTCTCATATCGGAGTATATTTTGTTTCACACAGAGGAACTTGTGAATTCAGTCCTAAGTTAATAACAGCGGTGACAAGATTCATGGCACATCGTTGCTCAGAGATAGATCTCAGGCACAAAAAGCAGCACTGCTGCCAGGGGTGAGGGAGGGGGGAGAATTTTCTAGTTTATGACTGAAGCTCCATACAGAGGCAACGGTACCACAGCAAGTGGATTCTATAAGATTTCCCTCAGAATATTGTTTAAAGACTGCTTGGTTCGTGGCAGCCTGCAGAAATACTGAAGGGAGCTGGTAGCAACTCACCTATCGTGGCAAGCTGGATGCCTTTCTGTCACTTGTCTTATTAAATTTGCACGCACCGATGCACATGCTCCTGTGGGGAACAGTTTCTGTTAGTGCCACTCTGAATACATATGTAAAAATGAAGACACACTGAAGCATCCCCCAATTGAAAATAGGAAGTTGTTGGGGGCATCAAACTGAACGGAACAGAGAACAGTCAACTAACTCAGGAGACCTGTGTTCAAGATCACTCCCACTTGTTAAAAGGATCACAGAAGCCACAATGGGTAGAAGCCACATGACAGCCAGCATGGGATAGTGGTTAAGAGTGGTACATTCTAATCTGGAGAACCATTCCTTTTATTACTTAGAAAATATGAATTGGCTCCGAGATTCTTTTAGTGACAGCACACACATGCATCGGTAAGCTTCGCTGTGTTTTGCCTCAGTGTACTTTGCTGTAATGCAAAGGTATCTCTTATCAGAGAAAATTACCAACGCCTCACAATAGGAAGAGAAAGGAGTGTGTAAGTCACCTTGAGACTCCTTAAAGGAGAGAAAGGCAAGGTATAATTGCAAACTCTTCTTCCCTTCTCCTTCTACATACAAGCAGGGACCCAGCAACTCCAGTCATGCAAGAACTGACCTCTGTGTCTTGTTTCAGTCCTGGCTGACTGAAGCTGGGTCATGCTTTCACACATACAAACAGAAGAATCATCTGGTTGTTGTGGTTTTTCCGGGCTGTGTGGATGTGATCTGGTAGATCTTGTTCCTAATGTTTCGCCTGCATCTATGATTGGCATCTTCAGAGGTGTATCACAGAGAGAAGTCTGTTACACACTGTGTCTAGTGAGAAGAAAGTGTTTAGTGAGGTATATATTGTCCATGACCCATTGTCCAGCGCAAGATAACCCAGAGAAAATGGGGATTCAAATCCAGGGCTCCCAGATCATCATCTAAGCCTCTAACTGCTACACTATACAGTCTATTCTGCACTCACTGCTTTAGGCATGGCTATTTTGCTTCACAATGGAGGTTTCACAGTTTTCTGTTTCAAAGGGAAGTTCCTTGCTGCGAAGTGTCCCCAGTTTCCAGAGGTGTAGCTGGGCCAGAGTGCGTCTGGTGCCTTAGTTCAGCCTGGAAAAGCGGCCTGTTCTCTTCAGGGTGAAAATGGCCTGCTGGGAACTACACTTCCCATAAGACCCTGGGGCTCGCAATGTCTCTTGGGAAGTGTAGTTCCCACCAGGCCGTTTTCAGCCTGAAGAGAACAGTCCGCTTCTCCAGCCTGCACTGTTTCACTAAGGCAAGTGGGGAGCGCCGTGGGCAATTTTCGGCCTCCCCAGGCACATGCCCAGTGCAATGCGCACCCCCATCCCCTGGTAGCTCCGCCTCTGCCAGTTTCTCCAATCTGATCTACCATTTTAACCAGCTGCTGCTTCCTTTTCATTCCCAGGCAATCAGTGGCGTAACTAGGCAAATTGGAGCCCTGGGCAAAACCTGAGTTTGATGCCCCCCTCAGGCGCGTGCCCAATGCAACGCACACACACCCTTGTAGCTACGCCCAGTGGCGTATCTAGGCAAACTGGAGTTTGGCGCCACCCAGGGCACCCCCCAAGAGCAGCCACCCTCCCCCACTGTGACCAAGCAATGATTTTTTATACCAGGTTGTTTCAAAGTCACCATCACATTATAGAACATGCCCCAACTCACAAATCTGAACATAGCAATAAGCCATGCCACACAGCAGAAATATTTTTTTGAAAACATTTTCAAAATGCTTTCAAAATGTTTTATTACTGCTATGAAAACATTTTATGGTGTTGTATCCAGTCCCCCCAATTGGAGGAAACAGCATTTTTATTTATTTATTTATTTATTTCTCAGTCTTATAGACCGCCCAACCCCCGAAGGGCTCTGGGCGGTGAACAACATAAAATAACAGTTACATAATAGACTGTAAATAATTTAAGTTAAAATGCAGCAATTCAGAACGACTAATAACAGCAATGCCCGCAACAATCCCTGTTAAACTCCCCCAGAAGGGGAGAAAAAGAGTGGGCCCATAGATGGTAATGGGCCCAAAATGTAGGAGGAGGTGGGGGCACTTATATCAGCGGCTGGACACTCCAAAGGCCCGGTGGAACAACTCCGTCTTGCAGGCCCTGCGGAACTCACCAAGATCCCGCAGGGCCCGGACAGCTGGAGGAAGAGTGTTCCACCAGGCAGGGGCCAGGGCTGTAAAAGTCCTGGCCCACGTGGAGGCCAGCCGCATCATTGAGGGGCCAGGGACTACCAGCAAATTGGCCTCCGCTGAACGTAGAGGCCTAGTAGGGACATATGGGGTAATGCGGTCCCGAAGGTATGAGGGAAACATTGAGCATCACTTTCAATGTTTCAAAGGAGCATCTGGGCTCCCTAGTTTAAACAAGTGATGCTGGAATCCACCCCCAAACAGCATCATTTTCAATGGTGTTTAAACTAGGGAGCCCAGATTCTCCTTTTAAATCCACCTTAAAGGGAGAATCTGGGGTTCCCAGTTTAAACAACATTGAAAGTGATGCTATTTTGGGGTTGATTCTCCCCCACCCTGAAACAGCATCACTTTCAATGTTTAAACTGGGGACCTCAGATTTTCTCTTTAAATCCATGTCAAAGGTGGGGGGATTTAAAAGGAAAATCTTGGGAAATTTGGGAGGTGCCTGCTGTCAGGGGTGCAATTGTTAAGCTAGCAGCACCAAACTTTCAGGGTATCTTTAGGAGACTCTCCTAATGATACCACCCAGGTTTGGTGAAGTTTGGTTCAGGGGGTCCAAAGTTATGGACCCTCAAAGGTGTAGCCCCCATCTTCTGTTAGCTCCCATTGGAAACAATGGATGATGCGGCACCCCCTTTGGGAGTCCATAGCTTTGGACCCCCTGGACCAAACTTCATAAAACCTGGGTGGTATCAGTAAAAGATTCTCCTGATGATGGCTCCCAGGTTTGGTGAAGTTTGGCTCAGGGGGTCCAAACTTATCCACCCTCAAAGGTGTAGCCTCATCTCCTATTAGCTCCCATTGGAAACAATGGGGGATGGGGCACCCCCTTTGGGAGCCCATAACTTTGGATTCCCAGAACCAAACCTCACCAAACCTGGGTGATAGCATCAAGAGAGTCTCCTGAAACATCCCTGAAATTTTGGTGCTGCTAGCCTAAAAACTGCGCCCTCTGCAGGCCAAAAATGGAAAAACACTGAAAATACAAACAATCCCAAACCTGCAGTTTTTGCGCCCCCCCACAGGGCTGCGCCCAGGGCAACTGCCCACTTTGCCCTATGGGAGGAACGCCTCTGCAGGCAATCTCCTTGCCACCTTTTTTACATGCTGCCGGCTGGGGTCAATCGGTGGAGCAAAAGACCACGTCAATTACATGGCTCTATTGCTCCAGTGCTAGAGCTGCAGCATGAAATTAAAAAGAAAAAAGAAACATCCTGGCATATCTTGCCCAGGAGGGCCATTGTGTAGGTGGAGAAGACAGGGAAGAGCTGGAAAACCTGAATGAAGAGTAAAGCTTCCTGATTCACTTCACCTTTCCTTCAAAGGGAAGGAAAAGTTGCCTTTTCCCTGGTTTTGGGAGCCACAGAGTCTTTCTGATCTGAGAGCATGGTGGCTTCTGAAGAGGGCAAAATAAGTGCATCATCAAGATCAAACCTGACGGGGATGTGCGTTCCATGCAAGGAAGACCACAAGTGCACAAAAGGCCTCCGTGTCAACTGCATACTCTTGAAAAGTATGTTCATTCCTCTTACCTACACCAATATGTCGCACAGCAAAACATTTTCTGGCTTGTCCTGCTTCAAACTGCATGTGAGAGACCACAAACTGAATGCTATCTAGATCTCAAGTCAGAACCACAGTTCCAGTCTAGCCACCCTTGAGACATACTAAATTCTCACTGCCAGTATTAAGGTTTGCAGGAAGCACCCAGTCTGTTTCTATAAACTGTAGTCCAGATAAAGTGGAAAAATTAACATCAAAAGGAATGAGTTAGCTAAAATTAGCAGCACTGCTGTAGCTTCCATTGTACTGCCTACATTATGAATGGTCCAGTATTGTATCATAGTCTCCTTGACGAAGATGGATGACAGCTTCTCCCAGGCCCCCATTCACTGGCAGAGGAAAGGCCCAGACTCCGGAGCTATCAGCCTCTTGCTGAAAATGCTGTTTTGAAAGAGATCAAAGGCAGACAACTTGGCTAGAGGAAAGTGTTGAGTCCTTGAAAGTAACAGAAGGAGGGGGGGTGGGAGGGAAAGAGGAGAAAGTGGTCTGGTCTCAGACACACTGTAGACAACACTGAGGTCGAATGCTTCTTGCCTTCCTAATAACTAGCACAGTGACCATTATGCTTAAACAAACATCAACATCGAAGAATTAATGTTTGTCCCGGGAGCAAAACAACAGGAATTCCAGGTTTCCAAAAAGTAAATGCAGCGAACGTGCATGTATGTTTTTTGATTTGCCTAAATCTGAACATGCTTGGCTAGGAGGGATGGTCATAGAACAGAGGGATACTAAAAGCTTCCCGCCCAGACCAAAGACTGCTTTGCTCAGCTCCTTTGAAGCTTCTGAAATTTCACTAAGGATGGTCCACATATTTTGAAGTTCATCTTTTTAGTAATGATGGTTAGAAACCTTCTTTTTTAAAAACTCCTGAATTCTGAGCCCAATGCCTAATTCCATTCTAGATTATGAAAGGCAGTCCCGCTATCAGTTCATTTGTTCAAATTGTCTTATCTTATCTGTGCATGTCTGAAACATGAAGGTCCCATTATTTCCTATTTCTTTATTGGGTTTGAGCAGTTGCTCATATTCAGATTTTTATGTGACCAGGTCACAACCACATCCCCTAAATCCTGAAAATGTAACACAAGTTCCCTTATGCAATCGTGTCCTGGGTCATCAGTTACCCCCACCCCCAAAAAAGATTCCAACTATGCTGGCTGCTAACTACAGAGGCTTTCTTTGATATGGGGGCCCACAAAGAAGGACAGGGAATGTGGCTAATGAGGAATCATATACAAAACAGCATTCTAATTTCTAATTTTACTGTTGTCTATTGTTACACTAAAAATGATAGAACTGGCAAGCTTACTCTCTTGAGTGTCTGGTTGCTGACAGGGGAGCTTGACTAAGGCCAAAGTCCACCCCCAAAAGAGCACTGCTCAGGGATGGGCATCAGACTGTGAAAAATATCTTAACTCTCAGCAATGGACTGGATCCAGTGGAAGATTACCATAGATGCACATGACTTTCCCTCCTCCTCCTCCTTGCTGCACCCCAAAATACACCCTCAGATGCTGTAGTAAGAACATCATGGGGGTTAGCAAAGGGGATAGGCAAAGAAAGATGGCATTCTCCATCTGTCCATCCTTGCCCGACTCATCATGTCTGAAAAGATGCAGTGTGATGCAGTGATTCGAGGGCCAGACCAGGATGTGGGAGTTCTAATCCCAACTTTGCCATGAGAGCCTGCTGGGTGACCTTGGGCCAGTCACACAGAGGATTGCTGAAAAGATAAAATGGAGGAAAGGAGAACTGTGAAAGACTTTAGGTTCCCACTGGGGAAAAAAGGAAGGGAACATATTACATCAATCAATAAAAAGTATTTCAAAAGTATCACACTATAATTCTGTTTAGGTGTTTTCTGTGTATTTCTGGGTATTACCTTATTCATAAAACAAAAAACCCTCTGAAGTTGGCTTAAGACGCTTCCTAATTGCACACTGATACAACTCAAGGGATTTGCCTATTTTAAGGGGTCAGGGCACAACTAATTACTGCGGTTACTCTAGCCTTGTACATTGTGGTCTCATATTTGGCCAGAAGCCAAGACTGCCCTTGTAAGGAATGGCTTTCCAAGCAAAGTCTATTCCAACAATCATATCCTTTATTTTTTTTAAAAAAAAACAATGCATCTGGTAATTGTTGATAGTTAATAGCATTGTAATTATGAATCACCTTTTCACCCTACTGTTGTAATGACTGGCCTTTGAGGATAACTACTGTTACCTCAGAAAGCTTCTGTCTGAGGCTGAAGAACCTACCAGGATCATCTTATGCACCATTGAAACGTCCTCACTTCCAGGTACAGCAGTATTATGAAACAGCTGAACTGAACACCTTGACTTAATTGAACCTTCTGGGGAAATTTCAGGAGTCAGAATGTAATTACCTGTGTTGGAATTGATATTTGTGTAATCCTATTCTTTCATAAAGTGTCACAGAATCTTCCACGGCCAAAAGAATGATTGATTGTTCTCTCAGTAGCCTGTAACAAATGCACCCGCAGCACCTGTGCGGCTGGGCTTGGGGGAGGAGGGAGGTAATGAGGATTATGGGCACGCTCCAGCCAAAAGTAAGCCCTTGTGAAGAGCAAGTATTCCAGAAGACAAATAAGTCTGTATTCCAGGAGGCTGGCAACTTTAGAGGGGAGAAAGCTGTGTCCTCCCCTCTGAAGGAAGAAGAATTGGCTTTTATAATCCACTTTTTTCAACCTTTAAGGAGTCTCAAAGTGGCTTACAACAATCACTTTTCCTTCCCCTCCCCACATCAGACACCTTGTGAGGTTAGGTGTGCTGAGACAATTCTGAGAGAACTGTGACTAGCACAAAGCCCAGGAGGCTTCATTTGTAGGAGAGGGGAAACAAGCCTGGTTTACCAGGTTAGGGTTTCCCACTCATTTGGAGGAATGGGGAATCAAACTCAGTTCTCCAGACTAGAGCCTGCCGCTCCTAACCACTACACTACATTGTAGGGATAAGCAAGAGGAGAAGAAAGCCGAGAGGTGTAGCAATTAGGATGCTGGGCTAGGACTTGGGAGACCTGGGTTCTGCGTCACTCACACTCACTGAGAGCCATCGTGGTGTAGTGGTTAAGAGCAGGTGGATTCTAATCTGGAGAACTGGGTTTGATTCCCCACTCTTCAACTTGAATGGTGGAGGCTTATTTGATGAACCAGATGCGTTTCCACACTCCTACATTCCTGCAGGGTGACCTTGGGCTAGTCACAGTTCTTCAAAACTCTCTCAGCCCCACCCGCCTCACAAGGTGTCTGTTGTGGGGAGAGGAAGGGAAAGGAGTTTGTAAGCCACCTTGAGTTTCCCTACAGGAGAGAAAGGTGGGGTATAAATCCAAACTCTTTTTCTTCGTACTGGCTGAGACATCCTCAGTCCAAGAGAGAGCTAAGTGTGCTCATGCCCACTGATTTCAATAGGTTGAAGGAGCCCACTGATGGTTTTCACACTTTTTGCCACTTGTCGAGGAACTATTTTAGTACCTGCCCCATATGTTGAGGGGCACCTGAATGTCTGCTACCACACTCTAGCACACTGTAGACATTTCTGGAAAATACCGTCAATAAGGATGACTCCTGATCACATCACAACAACCTGTTATGTACCCCTTCCACCCCACATCTTAAAACACGCATCCAAGCCGGGATATTTATAAATACAAGGTATATGTGAGATATATTTCTGAGTTATATTAAGGCTAACAGATATATATGGTGTGGTGCAGGATAAAATGGGCTAACAGCAAGCCTAAAGAATAGCAAACAGTCAGTAGGAAATAAAACTACTCATTTGCTCCTTGGTGTCCACACCCAAGCCAGAGCTACGGTCAATCGAATTGTAAATGTGAACTATCCCTTGAATTGAGATGCTGCAACTTCCCTTCCCTTCAGCTGTTCCTAAAAGTTCTGAAGTGCTCCCACCCCTGATGTAATCTCGCTGCCTCAGCTAAATTACAATAGCCAGAAACTCGCTCTTCCGACCACCCATTCAAGGTGTTGCTAATGTAATCAAGGAAACAATTGGCTACCAACCCCTGGGTTTAGGACGATAGAGCTGCTGATTAGCTCAGCCCCTGCAACCCAGCACAGCTGTAAGAAACGAAACCTAATGCAAAGGGTCTCTTTTCCTGCCAAACTAGCGATCCACCCTATAAAACCCCTGCTCACCTTAAGCTCATTGCTCATTTCTAACCTGAACCTCCCTTGGTCAAGTTGGTGTGAGACATGATATCGTCATTCTCTGGGATCTCTGTGCTGGCATAGAGTCCCTGCCTACTACTTCGTCTGCTGAATTGGAACCATTAAGTAACGTATCACCCTGCTGCTTCCCAATCCCCCCTCTATCATCCAAACCTATTTTTTTCACCTTTTTATATCTCTAGGAACTTGTGTGTATATGCCTCCATATCTTCCTGTATGTATGCTTGAAACCAAATTTATATGAACATTTTAAACTTGATTTGGACTCCTTGTGTTACTCTGCGGAACACTCCATGCTATATTTCCCCGTATATGTAGTCTAAAAGATCCCCTCCCAGTATGCCTCTCTCATCGCTAAGTGAGCAATTTCCCCAAAGCATTGCCAAGCCGAGTTATTTTCCCCATCGCCATTTTTAAAGATATTCGTGTGCTGTTACACTCTTAGCAGCTGGTGGAGATTTCTTAAAAATACGTTCATAACCTGGGTAACAAACCCTATGAAGTGGCATAAGATGAGAGAGTGACTGGTCCAATAAATTTACCCAATAAACTTAATAAAAGTTTAACTACAACAGAACCTCAGGTCTTCCCAAGAATGACTCAGGCTAACCCGATCTCATCAAATCTCAGAAACGAAGCAGGGTCAGCCCTGGTTAGAATTTGAATAAGAGGCCAACAAGGAAGTCCAAGGTCACTATGCAAAGGCAGGCAACCGCCAACCACCTCTGAATATATTTTGCCTTGAAAACCCTATGTGATCATCCTAAGTTAGCTGTGCCTAGGTGGCAAACCCCACTCCTCGATAAACAGATGTTATGTATTTTTATATCCATTTCTATTTTAGTTATTGTTTTCTGTAATTTTTCATTACTCATTTTGTAGATTTTTATGTGCTATTTATATCATGTTTATGTTGATAGTGGATGCTGCTTAAACATATCATAAATATTTAATGTATAAAGCTGGTTTGCTGATATGAAAATACCTCAGGGAAAAGTATAAATTCTCAGGGAAATAGTCAATGGAAGCAAATGGAGACAGGTACAAAAATAGCAAAACCACAGATTCTGTCTGTCACACTTTTGTCCTGCCCCTTCTGCAAGGCACTCAGAGTGGCTTATGAAGTTCTCCCCTCTTTCATTTTAGCATCACAATAATCCTGTGAGGTAGGATAAGCTGAGACAGAGTGTTTGGCCTGAGGTTACCCCATAAACTTAATAAGGGTCTAACTACAACAGAACCTCGGGGCTTCTTCAGATCAGCATGATCTGCACCATTAGGTCCGTGCTGGGATCTCAAATTCCAGATGTGGGGACCACAGCACACAAGGAGAAGGAACTAATGCCTTCTCCCTGTGCCATTTTCTTGACCACAGCGGGACTCTACTTGCCTAGTTTTGGGAATATGGTACTGATGGGGTACACCTAGTTTCTGCTAGCAGATTCTAAGCCCGTGGTGGCGAACCTTTGGCACTCCAGATGTTGTGGACTACAATTCCCATCAGCACCTGCCAGCATGGCCAATTGGCCATGCTGGCAGGGGCTGATGGGAATTGTAGTCCATAACATCTGGAGTGCCAAAGGTTCGCCACCACTGTCCTAAGCCATTTTATCTTAGGGAATGACATGGGGGAAAGCATCACTCCCTCTCACCATGAACTGGAGTCCGAATCCAAATTGGACTTCGTATACCTGGGAACCGAGTTTCCAGCACAGGACTCACAACATGTTTGACCATCTGGCCCAAGCAGGGTGCATGGGGAAATCTAAAACACTGTTAAAACACTGAGCAGAAATCTGAACTCGGGTTCTGCAAATACTAGTACAACGATCTAATCACTAATTCACACTAGCTCAACTGGCAAAAGGGAGAAGCAGAACCAAAAGGTGGATTTTCAGACAAACTGCAGGGAAGAGAAACTTGAAATCACCCGTAGTTCTAAAGTCAAATTTAGTTTATGAGGTATACACTATGGCTAGTCCCAACTATGGCTAGTTGCCCTCACCTGAACAGAAAGTATCTACCATACCCTATGGCTTGTGTCGCAGTTTCTCACAGCTGGGCAAGGTCAGTAGTGATAAACACCCATTCTGATTGAGGAATCCCTACTAAGCTCCTGAGAAACCCGAGCATTCCAAGAACACAGTTTACAAACCACTGGTCTATTAAACAATGGCTGGCCTGGAAATGTTTACCTTTTACTGCTGTGTGCAGTGTGGCTTCCCAGCCTAAGTTCATCATGCACTACTTGTTCTCATCAGTGCACCTCAAGGATGTAGGTAAGGGGTTTTTCACAGGTTCAAACCCCCTCATTACATGTCTGGCTTGCTTAAGCGCCCCCTGCAGGGTGGGGATCTGCCCCCGCCAGGAGACAGGGCTCTGCCCCCCGCTGAGTGGCAGTCCCTTCTGCCCTCCCCTCCAGGGAGACCACAAGAGACTGCCGTCCCTGGCCTCAGAGAGCTGCTTTTATAAGCACTGAGGCCAGGGGTGGGGCTCAGGGGGTGGGGCCACACCCCCATCCAGTCCTGGGGTGTGGCCATGCCTCCCCAAGCCCCACCCCTGGCCTCAGTGCTTATAAAAGCAGCTCTCCGAGGCCAGGGACTGCAGTCTCTTCTGGCTTCCCCAGAGGGGAGGGCAGAAGGGACTGCTGACTACTGGCTGGGGGAAGGGGGCACAGCAGAAGAGACTGCTGTCCTCAGCCTCGGAGAGCTGCTTTTATAAGCATTGAGGCAGGGGCGGGGGTTGGGGAGTCGTGGCCACCTGCTCCCTGTTGGAGATATACTGATGTTGAGCTCACACTGGCCAATCTACAAGCTGCATGGCCGTGACTGAGCCACCAGTCAGTCGGGCCATCTTTTCCTTCAAATCATCCGGCTTAGATCTTTGAATATTCTAAGCAGACACCAAATCAAAATAACAAAGCTAGGGCCCTGGGAGGAAGGGGAAAATAACAAAACAATATGACACTTTTCCACGACTGCTCAGAAGTAACAATCATTTGCACAATATACCATGTGGCACATCCCCTATTAGACAAGGTGAGTACTAAGTTAATAGAATTACTGGGAACTTTAATGGTTCATGCCAGATTAAGATTTTAATGCAAATGAATGTCTCATTCATTACTCCAGCTCTCAGATGTGTACCTAAAGAGCTGTTAATCCAGTTAACCTCATGTTTAAGCTTTGATCCTCTGAAATGGCTCCCTGGGCTGGACAAGTTAATGAAACTGAGGCCAGAAGTTAGGGACTCCCTTGGAATTTGGGGGAAGCAATGTTGGAGCAGGGAGGAATGGAGCAGCTGCTACACCGCCTGGATAAAGGCAGCTGATCTTGTTTCATCAGCAATTGGCAGCTGGGCCTTCCCTGCCCCCTGCACGTTCCAGTGGAGATCGTTATGGGTCCTGGCCAAGTGACCTAAGTAGTGATTGGCACTGAGATGCTGATCCTTTTAGATTTAACAGAGGGTGATATTGAAGGAGCCTCAAACTCGTATCTTAGCTGCTCTCCATGCAAGCACAGCATTAGAGCTTTTAGCTGTTACTTGGGGAGTTTGATAATCATTTGAAGAGAGGACAGGCCCAAGAAAGTTCATCAGTACAAGAGCCTGTTCCATACAACTGCATCCTCAGGGTTGCTCCTACCGCCAGCTTCATAGTTGTAACCTAAGAGGTTGTGTGAGGTGTCAGTATTTTCAGAGATGACAATGACAAGAGAGCTCTTGGATCAATGCCCTACACCAGGATCACTTACACCACTGCATTCCGTGAGAAGAGTCTTGTGTTAGACTATGTTCTCTCTCCTACAGACTGTGATAATAACCACACAACCTTGTCACCAAATCAATTATCACTAACTACAAATTTGTTGAGTGGACAGGGTTTATCTTGGATGTCTTTGAGGTTTACAACATTTCACAGGATGAGGGCAACAGAAGTTGCAGGGTACATATATTTGAAGGACTACCTCTCCGATAATATTCCCAAACAGCAAACTGTTCCTCAGACCAATACTGAGCAGTTGCTCCCTCCTGTAGGGCTTGTTAAAGTCAGTCACTACTCACTCACAAGCATTATGATTGCTTACCAGAAATAGAGGGGGCAGAAAAAGTGAGGGATAGAACAAGGCAGCCAGGCACGTATTGAAATTTCAAGAAATTAGCTTATGGAGAGAGGACATCAGATGTTTGAGAGGGTTCAACCGAAGGATTTACCAAGTCCAATTGATTGAGAATGAAAGAATTGAACTCTAGGTTATACATTTAAGTGAAAAAGATAAGTAAATTTCAAACCAAATCTAGAGAAATCAATTGAAACTTCTCTAAGGATTAGAGAATCTAGGTCATGACCTTATTTGGGTAAGTTAATCTTGCAAAACTCACTAATGTCGTGATTTTGGATAAAGCTCAGGCCCCTTCCATACATACAGAATCATGCACTTTCAATCCACTTTCAATGCACTTTGGATGTTATTGTGCGAAATAGCAAAATCCACTTTCAAACAATTGTGAAGGTGGATTGTGAAGTAATATCAGCTGAGCTAAGATTAGAGTATTCACAACGGCAGCTCCAGGTCTGCGGATCTCTCTTCCTACAGAAGACTGTCATTGCTTACCCTTGCAGTTTCTGCTTATGTGAGATTTTTATCTTCTACAGGAGTTAAAGAAGTGACGGCATGGATATGATAAATTGTGTAGTTTTATTATATATACCCTCCCCGCAATTGACAACTGTCATTCCTCAGGCTGGGAGAAATTAGGAAAAAACTGTGTAGCTCTCCATCAACCTGGATCCAGGTATATCAGTGTACACAGTCTAAGCAATAAACTATATACTATATGGGGAGTTTGCTGTCATCACATGACATATATCCTCTTTTACAAGGGTTATCAAGTGCCTTTGGCATGTTGAATGGGTAGGTTGCCATCTTAGGAATCTATCTCAAGAATTCTGTGATGATGTCACATGGCTCATGGAAGTTAGAACGTTTGCATTATGCTCCCACCAAAGAGTCTTTAAGTATCTATTGGCCATAAAAATCAGGGTCCTCCAACATATAACACTGGTCACTGAGAGTTCTTTCTCCCAGTTAGCAAGGTCCAATCCTGCGACCAGAAGGAGAAGAGAAAGCAGTTGACCAATGTGTCACTTGAGAGAATTCTCAGCACGGGAAATGACAAGAGCCATTTTAAAACCGTATCATTATGGCAGACAACACAGAATTCACACTTGAACTATAGACCTGGGAAATGCAAAAGTCAATTTAAATAGTGCTTATAAAAATTATTGGTTTGTGACAGTGGAATGAAACTGCCCTGGGAAGGTATAGAATTCCATGCTGGTTTTAAAGAGGACACTGCCAGATGATCATCCATGAACATCCATTTCAGTTTCAAAACAGGCAATCCTGACCCTGTAAGGATTTGGATTAAATGATTAGCATGCTTCCAGTTCCATGCTTCTGAGCTCTACTCCCCAGCAGTATACATTTGCCCAGTTGGCAGGCACCAAACCGTTCATGCAGAGCAAACTTCTCATTCCAGGCGAGTCAACCTCAGGATGTTTAGTCAACAGTGAAAATGAATATTGGAAAACTAGAAGATGGGAACCTTCCAAGCAAACCACGACTAACAAACAGCTGAGAGCTGCCCAAGGAGACGAGAAAATGACAAGCACGCATAACTCTTGAGAAGACATTGCTGTTTTCAAATAGGCAGCAGTGGGAGCTCAGGGAAAGCTACACTAGGCCTTATAATCTGGTTGTCAGGGGTGCCCTTCTTAAGAAAAACCAATGACAAGCATTGAACCGTTCAAAGCATGCCGTGAGCTCTTGTTTCAGATCCCATCAGTAAAATTCTGTACAATAAAATTCAGGCCATAAGGATGAAACCAGTCTTGGTTCCAGAAGACTGAAGTGCTCCCTGGACACAATTCAACATTCCAGCAAGGCACGATCGAGGCCGCTGCTGATGTCTTTTTGACACACAGCAGAGTGTGAGAGAACTAATGGCTTGGCAGGTGGGGTACCAGAGCCCATATTCATATGATAGTGATAATGACTGAGCAAGATATAAAGGGAGAACTTTGTACCATAGATTTTTAATCCCATTCCAGTCAAGAGGGCTGTTTCACTTCTTGCTGTAGGCCTTTTGGGATCCAGCTCAAGACTGTCTCAGCAGAATATTTGCTCATTACTGGCTTCCTTTGTTATACAACAGAGAGAATTTAGCCAAGCATAACTTTATTTATTTACTTGTTCCTTACATAATTTAAAATCCATTTTCTTGGCCTATACAGGCCCTCAGGCATACAATACTGTAAAGCAATTATAGTTTATTGTGACCAGTGTGGGTGCCACGGTGAAAGTGTCAGACTGGACTAAGACCTGTGAGATTCAGGTTTAAACCCCCCAGGTGACCCTGGGCCAATCGCTCTATCTGACCTATTTTACTGAGAACCTATTTTACTGAGGAGAAAAAAATGTAAGAGAGGAGATCTGCACACAACATTCTGAGCTCCCTGGAGAAACAGCCAGATTTTTAATAATAGCAATAGTCCCTGCCTCTACTATATCTATTCCTTCCTTCCATGATAATTTTTTTTATCTGCCATCTAGGACTAGGATATATTTTTTTCAGTAATCCTGGAGTAATCTCCAAGTTTGCAGAAAAATATGAGTTTCTTACAAAATGACTGGGGATGCAGATTAGGTGAGAGAATGCAACTCCCAGTGAGTTACATGGATGAGTGGATATTTGAACACAGCTTTTCCCAGTCCTAGTCCGATACGCTGAACACCACAAGATAAAAGTCCAAAAAATTACACTACACCGGTCATGTAACAGAGATAGGTGTGTGTGTAAAATGGCATCAAGTTACAAATGACATCCGGTGACCCTAGCAAAGGGTTTTCAAGGTAATGGTTTGTTTGCTTCCTGTGTAGAGTCTTCCTTGGTAGTCTCCTATCTAAGTACTAACCTTGCTTAACTTCTGAGATCTGACAGGATCAGGCTATAGCATGCTGCCCTTTCTTCCATGTAATATAGACAGGCCACCAATGGCATGAAAATGACTTCCAAAATTCTAAAGATGGCAATCATTGGAACCTTTGACGGCTTGACAGACCCAGATCCTCAGCTGATGAAACTTCATGGACACCATTTGATCACACCATTCAATCAGCAAAGCACACCATGTTATCATGATCTTCTCATTTTGTTCTGAAAAACCCATTTCATTACACAGGAAGCAACAGAAACATCTGTTGCAAAAGACAGCACAATACATATTTCAGAAGCAATTCTAACAGATCTTTGTAGCAAGCTTGTTCTATACACACAGACTTTTTTTTTAAAAAAAGCAAGAATCTTTTTAATTCAATCTGTCAGGCCGTTTCCGCACGGGCAAAATATGACGTCGTCGCAACGGAAAAAGAAGCGTCAGAGCTTGAGAGCGGCGTTCGCACGCGGCGCAGCGACAGTCGCGCCAGTCAGCTACTGCCGCGGAAATCAGCTAAACCGGCCTTGGCGGTGTATTCAGCAAACGCTTAAAACCTCTCTTTTTCCCCATGTGGCGCGCTCGAAGCGCCGCGACTTTTCGATGCGTAACAGTCATACCGAACTATGCGTCTAAATGGCGTCGAGGCCTTTCGCAAACTTACGCCAAAGTCGCGCATGAAGCGCGTCGCTTGAGACGCCCGCTTCATAGCGCTTCCGTCGCGTAACCGTCACATTTTCTATGAAGCGGGAGACTCGCGGGGCATGCAGCTCCGCCTGTCTCGTAACGCTTTTTTTGGGATACGCGTCGCCGGTTGCGGCGATCATCAGCGTCGCTGCTGGCCGTCTTGAAGCGACCTCGAATTTATCGCTGGAGGATATGAGTCATTTGGACCCCAGTGGCCAATCATAATGAAACCTCCCAAGCAACCTTTGGTGACCAAAGGAAAGGAGAAGCTGTACATTCATTTACTAAAATAATACTTAATGTTGATGGAAGCTGGCCATTTATGAAGCTATTCAGGCTCCCAAGGAAAGGCAAAGCTAAAGCCAACGTCCAGTCAGTAGCAATGATCACAGTAAACTTTGCTTTGAGAACTTTCTCTGCAGCTTATCCTAGTTGCTGTGGGAAAGAGTTGCTGTGGGAAAGAGTACTCCTAGTTGCTGTGGGAAAGAGTACTTCAACTTGGACTGACTAATCAAGAGCAGAGATTCCAGAATGGTTTTTACCTCATGACATTCACTTTTCACACATTCACTTTTTGAAATACGCCTCAAAGATACCTCATTGGAAAAAAAGGAAAAATTACATTTGTACATAATCAGCAGGCACAACTAACTTTATTCACGTACTTTAAACACTGAAATGGCGGGTGGCTGTGATGCAAACAGAGGAAACATCTGTGCGAAGCTTCAGAAAATGGCGGGTGGCACAGAGACTCACACAGCAGAAAATGGCGGGCAGCATGGAAAGGCAGAAAAAATAATGTTCATTTGAAACGCTTTAATGTACAGAGCTGTGTGGTCAAAAAAAGTCTAAACGGTTTTTTTAAAAACATCTGCCAGAAGTTTGAAAAGGTCTGTGTGGAAAAAAGCCAAGGTCACCTTGATCAAAGATCCACCCTCCACGTCTTCGGTGTTAGACTCACTAGCTGTATGTACATCCAGTGACACAGCCAACGTTGGACAGAAGCAAATGTTCCCCCTTGATAAAAGACTGTGGCGTATGCGCCAACAATATTCTTTGGGCATCAACCAACGATTCTGAAGCACCTATTCAGGCTCCTTTCAGTTTGTGCTACTAACTACTCTAATTAGTCCCCTGTGAAACAAACTATTAGAAAAGCCATTGTTAATTTGTTCCAAAGCAAATGATTATCTAAAACTTACACAGAAGGGAAGTTCTTAATTAGATTGTTGTCAGCTGGGACTCTAAGTGCCCCTGGCAGCAGGAATCTAATTAATTACTCATGTTGCCATATTGTGGAATTTTGGTCTAGCTGCACACTTCTTTATCTAGCTTTTCCCACAAAGACAATTGGTTGGCTCCTGGGGTTGTCAGTCAACCGGCCTCTTTGTCACTATGCAACCCTTGAAGGTGAGAATCACAGGATCCTTTTGTCCAGGCACATCACAGCAGCTTTATTGCGGGGACATTACTTTAACTGCTTCCCACTCCTCTGAGCAGTGTGAAATCCTGAGGCAGCAGTACAGGGTTTTACTTCCTTTTATCATACATCTCCTGATCACCATTCAAATAAGTCTGGGGATTCCCTAGCAACAGGTTCCCTAACACTTGTTTTTATAGAGAAAGTCAAAACTCATAAGAATAATTGTTTGTATCCTGCTTTTCTCCTCACTGAGGACCCAAAGCTGCTTTCATTAGCTGATTACCCACGGTCGGTTCTGCCCTGCCCTTGCCTTGGAGCAAAAGTCAAGTCAGAAATGCTCTCGCTTTCCATGGGGCAGAGCAAGAGGAAGTGCATTGGAGCAAGATTTCTGGTCCCAATGCGCTTCCTTTCTCAGTGTACTGCAGGGAGGAAGAATGTCGGGACAAGATTTTCTGCCCTGACATGCTTCTGCTCCTAGTGCGCCAAGCAAGGATGTAGGTAAGGGGTTTTTTTCCTCAGGTTCAAACCCACCCCCCCATTTCATGTCTGAAGCCCCCCCCCCACCAGTCCCCGCCTGGAGATGGGGCTCCTAAGCAGTGCTATATTATAGCAACCCTAAGCAGTGCTATATTGACTTTAATGGACTTAGAATGATATAATTCTGTTTAGGATTACACTGTTCAGTTTTGCAACAGTATTTAATGAGCAGTTCTCTCATACCACATTATTGTGCTTCAGCACACATTGTGAAAATTAGTACACCCGCCCCCCAATGGTGGTTTGTGTTTTGCCCCTTGGAGCTCAGTATTCTCACCTGATAGCTTCTACTGACAAAGGAGGAGGGAAGTGCAAGAAATGGCTTCAAAAGCATTTCTTCCATCCTTCCATCCCTTCGGTAACAGATGGTAATATAAGAATTGTTTTGGTAGTTACATTTTGCAAACGTAAGATTGGCTGGAAAGTGAACGTGCAGACCTGGAGTTCCTGGGTTTGGATCAATGGCCAAAAGGCTGAAATGTTGGAAGGCTGCGAAGTGCCTCCCAGAAGAAAGGAACCATGAAATCAACACTACTCGTGGTTATAGAAAGGAGCGGTGGTGAGAGCGTCAGTCTTCTATTGTTTTTCACTCTTTAATGCAGGAGAACAAAGACAATCTGGTAATTTTTCATCATCAGCAATTATACAGATGCTGAGCTACCTGCCTGCCACGTGAGGTCCCCGTCTGCCATATCAAACAATATTTCTTCTTAATTTTTTTGTTATTTTCTTGCATTGCAAGTGCTCTGCTTAAACTATGAATTTGAAAGGTTTTTTTTCAAGTCTTTGTACAGCATCTAACACAACTGTCAACTTGAAGCTGAGCTCCTAAGCTGCACTAATGTAATTAAATCACTCTGGAACAATTAAGTCAAAAGGCTCCAAGGTGCTGATGAGGCATCTATGGGCTCCTGTAGTAGATAAGAGTGTCGGGCTAGGATCTGAAAGACCCAGGAACAAGTCCCCACTCTGCCATGGAAGTTCGCTGTCAGCAAGATATACTGCCCTGAGATCTGTGGAGGAAAGGTGGGATTAAAATGTAGTAAACATAGAGCTTTTTGTGTGGCATCACCAGTAATAAGAGACAGCGTGGTGTAGTGATTAATAGCGGTGGATTTTAATCTGGAGCACTGGGTTTGATTCCCCACTCATGCACCTGAACAGTGAACTGTGTGCAGTGTAAGCTGCTTGGAAACTCCTTAGGGTTGAGAAAAGCGGAGTATGAATGCAAACCTCTCCTCTTTTTCTGGCAGTTGTTCAAGCTTGCTAATAATTTTGGTTGCTTTTCTGCACCTTAGCTTTAGAAAGGCATCATGCACCTTTCAACCACACTCTGGGTCCTCACCAGGTTGGGGCATGTACAGGTACTGACCAGATCCATACCTGTGTAGCTTTAGCAAGGTTGTGCTATCTTGTGCCAGAGGCTGTTATATCATGCTTCAGAATTTTTCACAGCATGAAGACCTGCACATTGGCTCTTACAGTTATGAAAAGCACAGGACTCCTGCCCCTTTTAATAATTGTACAACACAGGGAATTTCACTTAAGTAGGGTCAATTTTCCTTATCTTGCATGAAATGTGACACAGGAATCTCTGCATATGGATACCCTGCAGAAATTATTGACAAAAAATTCCTGCAATGCCTCACTGAACAATGTGTTTGCTGCATGGTGGGGGTGAACGTTCGTCACAGCAAGATTTCTTGTACAGATGTATTTCTTCAAGCCCCACTTCCACTTTCCATTCTCTCCACGGCAAGCAAGATCACTTCTTGAATGATTTTAATTTTGCTTCACTGCCAGAGCATGCTGATTTGCCAGTGAGAACAGCTTTGCCCTGGACGTGTTCTCTCCACCCACAGTCAGCCTTTCCACTCCCTCCCACTGCCATCGATGCTTTCCCCCGTCACCCCTCCTTCCATGTTGCCAGCTCCTTCAAGTGAAAGTAAATAAGCTCACTCACTCACTGCATTGATATATCAAGGTATCAACCAAATAATAATAGCGAGTGCTTGGATATTAACAAGACTCTCTGTCCATTGACAGCAGCAGCAACAGCAAGGAGTGGGTGCGGGGAGAGAATGTGGGTCAAAAGCGTGGTCTCCTTCTTTGGCTGCATATGGCTAGGGAATTGCTTTGCTCTTTCATTTGGAGGGTGTTATTGGAGGCATTATTTTTGGGAACAGTAATATCGATAAAAGTACAGTTTAAAAAGCCAGAAATCCTGACTACTGAGTGTAATGAGATCTGTGCCTTTAAGAATAAGCTGATGTGCAGAGTTAAGAGGACCAGGTCTGAAGAGTCTCATCAGAAAAGCTCCGTGGCAAGGAGTGCCTCCTCGCGTGTAAACAGAAAAATGCAAAGAAAGTCCACTGCAAACCCACTGCACATAGAAGAGTCCCAATATAAGTATTCCATGTTTAATTGGTCCTTTATTATATTTGTGTTTATGTAATAAAATAACAGGACCAAATATGTTTAGGACAAATTTGTAGGTATTAGCTTACCTAACTGAAAGAGAGCTGCTTGTCAGCTCTGCCTAGGGAGCTTGGCATTTATTAAAACTTCCCACAGGGTGAGCTTTTAATGGCTCAGGATAAGTAAGCTTTTAACATAAACTCCACCTTTGGGACTATATTCATCTTTTTGTTTACGCTAGAAACTCCTACTGTGATTTCTCAAGTTAGGCCCCTTCCACACATGCAGAATAATGCACTTTCAATCCATTTTCACAATTGTTTAAAAGGGGATTTTGCTATTCCGCACAGTAAAATCCAGCTTCAAAGTACATTGAAAATGGATTGAAAGTGTGAAGTGAAGTGAAAAAGTGAAGGCTTTTTAAAGCCTTCCAGGTGGGCCCCTCCTGATGACGTCACGGCCGCATCTTGCGTTAGCAGATGCAGCCGCAAGATTTCCTTCAAGTCCCGGACTGCATGCAAGCTCTGGGCTGGGACGAAAACAGGAGGGGGGGTGGAGCTCCTCCTCCCAGAGAGCAATGGCGGCCTGCAGTAAGTTGTGGCTGCTTTTTATTCTGCATGTGTGGAAGGGGCCTTAGTCTTTCTTTTATAGTGCTTTATTTAATGTTTTCCTTCATTTGGGAGGGTCATTTCAGTAACTTTTCAAAGGCTTCAGGATCAGACAGCTTAGGACCTCCCATTTTCTCAGTTTACTTGTTGCTCTCAATAGTTTACTTGTTGCTCTCAATAAAGAAATGCAATTATAATCTGAAAGATGTCTGTGCTAAGCATCATTTTTAAGAACTATCTGGAAGATACAGGCCAGAGCTTAAGCTAATACAATGACACAATAAAACACAATTTCAGTTTGTCTTTGGGCCTACCTCATGGCTGAGATAATAGTTACCAGTGGACTACTGCCTGAAAAGAGATTGTAAATTACAGAATCACAATGTTAGCAGTACTGATGAAATAACACAATAAGGTGAAGCACATAAAACCAGAAAGGAGAAGCAATTATCTGTTGACTCCATAGTGGCCAATAACTTAAATCCACCATACTTCAGCCCCACACTGTCAACCTTTGGCTCTGTTGAAGGAAGCAGCATATTTTCAACAAGATGCATAGTGATATTTGGGGGGAAATATTAAACCAAAATTAGAAAATGTTCTCAGTTTATTTGTTACTGTTTTTACCCCAGTGGACAAGTCCTTCCACGACCTCATTCCTTGTTCAAGGATGAAGAAGAATATTTGTGTTTCTCAAGTCTGAAGTCACTGTGGCCCAATACCCTTTTCAGGGGAACAAATCAGATGTAAAAAAAACAGAACTGAAGACTCTGGAGGTCACCTGAGGAAGACCCCATCACTGGCCACAATGATACCAATCTGTGTCGATAGGCTCAGCATCAGTTATGGCTATGTAGCAGCTTTCCGCTACACAGCTTATTTCCCCACACACCCTTGCCTGCATGCCTGAGGTCAGGCAGGGCGAGTGCCAAGCTCAGGGGGCACAGACAGGGGTGGGTGTCCAAAAAAAGACCTCCCTGCAAATGGAGATGTTTATTGTCCTGGATACAGCATGGGAGAATAGCATGTGGGGGATGGTGGCGGGCGGATCCCCATTTAATAGGTGCAAGACAATGGCCCCTTTCCCCCACTTTCCTTATCTCGCGCTACTCTCCTCGGTGAAGTAGCTGCCAATTCAGCTGCCCTCCCCACTTCAGGGGCGGCGAGAATGCAGCCGCCCCGACGCTGCTCCTCTCGCGCCCCCTTGACGCGCGGAATTTCTGGCGCCTTTTCAAATGACGCCTTTTGACGACCCCGCGGGGTTGTGGGGAAGCCGGGGCGCGCGCCAGGAATTGCGCGCGCCGGGAATTGCCCGCAGCAACCCTCGGGCAAAGGTGAGTGGGGAAAGGGCCAATGGGCCACGTCTCATTGTGGCAGCTAAATCATCCCTCCTCAAGGCAGAGGTGTATGGGGGCCATATGGTGCCTGGAGGCAAAAAAACCCCTCCAGGCCTCCCCCCGTGTGGAGCCCTGCTTATTTGTGAGTAAGCGCTTACTCGCAAGTAAGCCCTGCTTCCCGGCCCAGCAGCCGCGGCACTACTTTCTCTTGTGCCCCGGCTGCTGGGCTGGGAAGAGGGGCTGGAACCCAACTCGCAAGTAAGAGCCGGGGCCAGCCCCTCTTCCCAGTCCAGCAGTTGGGACGCGAGAGAAACTCGTGCCGTGGCTGCTGGGGCAAGAAGAGTGGCTGGAGCCCGCCTCAAGAGTAAGCGGGGTTTACTTGCACGAGTATGCGCTTACAGAGCCGGGGCCAGCCCCTCTTCCAGGCCCAGCTCCCGGTCCAGCAGCCATAGCATGGCTTTCTTTCGTGACCTGGCTGTTGGGCTGGGAAGAGGAGCCATGGCCAGTTAGCCCTTTCCCAGCCCAGATGGCTGGCGTGACTGTCTCTTGTGTGGTGGCTGCTGGGCCGGGAAGAGCAGCTGGAGCCCAACTTACTTTTAAAGGTGCTTACTCGCGAGTAAGAGCTCGGCCAGCCCCTCTTCCCAGCTCAGCAGCCACAGCGCAAGAGAAATTCGTGCAGGAACAGCAGCTGCTAGGCCGGAAGGCATCTGGTCACGTGGGGGGGGATTTTGTTTCCCATGTGACTAGTCGAGTTAGGCTCCCGTATCACGGGCAAACTTACGTCCCCTCGGGGAAATACGCTACTGCTTCATTTATCTGAACTAATCTGAATCAAACTGTTTTGTGCAACACCTTTAATTTTTCTTCTGAATTAATACAATGACTTTCAAGGAATTACTAGTCTCTCTTCCAAAAACATTTTAAATTTCAGTGGTTTAGAGATCAATCAGAAACATTTGCTGGATTTTTTTGCTGTGGAGTGTTATCTTTCAACAAGTCCCGCTTTTCTTTCAATGTTTTAAGTCTCCCCCCTACCCACAAACACACCTATTCAAGAAAACATCTCAATTTCTCAACAGCATCTTGATTTTTTCATGCAATGTTTCAACTTTTCTCCTATGGGAAATCCATTTCAATTTTTATCTGCCTGACATTTTTTGTACAGGTACGTATTTGCATGTGCACTTCAGTCTAATATTTATGGCTATACAATATGTTTTAAAACAGCAATAAGCCACACTGCCAGCTATTATAAACAGGGACAGCATTAAGAGACTTCAGCCTTGCCTTGTACACCAGCTAAAGAACTAATCCATTAAAGCCATAAATATTTTAGCCTGTTCTAAAAAGTTGCACAACAAAAGCAGTCTTTCCCTTTCTTGCATATTACCTAGAATACCAGTCCAGATTTAGTGAAAGAAGTTTGTTAAAGACATTATTAGGAAGATGCTGGAAAATAGGTCATGCGCATGCTACATGTTTTTTTCTCATATTTAAAGGAGTTTGGATCAGTGCATTTAGTTTGCAGCCAGGTAGTTTTTTTTCTCTGATTGTTTGCTCCAAATATTCCTTGGACATTTATCAAGGGGGTATCTGATGAGACTGGTAATTGCAGACTAGGCAGACAGGAGGTAGGGCTGCCAGCTCTGGGTTGGGAAATACCTGGAAATTTGGGGATACGTGCAGCTGATGAAGGAATGAATGGGGGAAGCCCTCAGGTATTGAAGCTCCCCACTGATATCAGTGCATGAGCCGGGCTCTGAACTAGAACAAATAAATGACCTTGACTTTTTAAGCTTAATTTTCACAGAAGAGATGTTTGTGGATAAACTTGTGCAGTTATCCCATGTTCAATTCAGAAATATTCAAAAATTAAGCATTGGACTGATGCATAATGTTAAAATATCAAAAAATATTGCATTTCAGCAGAATATTTTTTAATTAGGAACATGAGGGCACAACATTGCAATTAACAAAATCACTGGGCAAATGAAAAAGGTTTACATAGGGTGACATGAATTGCACAGTGAATCAAACCTAATCATATAACGCATCTGTTTTCTTCCTCTTTTGTTATTCCCTATATATACTTGTTCTACAAAAGGTTTGTTCATGCTTCATTTTCCTCCTCTTTCTTCTACAATTTGTTCTTATACTGTTAATATGCAGCTTTTCTTTTTCCTTTCATTTAAATTGTGTTTGTGTTTTTCAGTTATAATTCATGTAACTATATAGTAGTTATTATTTAAATGCTTAAACCCCAAGCTCTCAGTACTTGCAAAAGTGCATGATATTTATATATTAAGCATATATTTTAAAGATGTGTAAATATTATGGGAACAATACAAAGTTAAGCACTTTTAGTGCAATCCTATGTAGTTACTCCAGTCTAAGCTCATAAAATGAATGGGCTTAGACTGGATTAACACTCTTTAGATTTGCACTGTAATACATTTCAATGATATCGGGGTGGCATACATGGCCCTGATTTCCTTATTTTATCCTCACAACAAACAGCCCTGTGAAATACATTAGGGTGAAACCTTGCCCAAGGTCACCCAGCAAGTTTCCATGGCAGAATAGGGAACTGAACTTCTGTCTCCCAGATCCTAGTCCAGTATTCCAATCACTATATCACACTAGTTCAGTTTAGTCCTGCTGACAGCCAATCATTCAGGTCTCAGATGGAGAAAGGCCTTTCCCACCACCTGCCTTGTGAGAGTCATAAACTGGGGATGCCAGGATTTGAACCTGGAGTCTTCTGAACATGACAAAAACATGGGCTCTACATTAGGAGTTCTACAAGTGAGCTCCCAAGAGTATCAGACCTTGCACTGAATAGAGAACTGAGATGCAAGAGGTAGAGTTTTGCTAGCAGGCTGCTTCCCCAACCTCAAATGGTTTTGTGGAGAGCCTCTTTTGCCCTGAGTAAGACCTATATAAGTGCCTGTATTAGGTCTGCCAACCTCCAACAGAATTTCAGATTACTTCCAGACTATAGGGATAGTTTCCTAAACCCTGATTCAGGAATCAGGAATCATCAGGAATTTCCTGACCTGGAGCCTGTAGGTTTAGTGGGACAAGTAATAGCTCCATGGAAGCCATTTCAAATTGGGAAATGGTACAAACCTTGCACTTATTATTATTTTTAAACTCAGACATTTATAGATTTCTCCATGGGTTTTTTGGCCCTTTGCCAACATAATAGTAAAAGTACTTTGTGCTGAAGAACCTTGTGGGGGACAGGCAAAACTCAAGAGGTACTTTTAGTGTTTCCGCAAAAAAGATGTTATGGACTACAGTTCCCACCATCCCCTGCCAGCATCATGCTGGCAGGGGATGATGGGAACTGTAGTCCATAACATCTGGAGGGGCGCGAGTTTGATCACGCTGGCAGGGGATGATGGGAACTGTAGTCCATAACATATCGAGGGGCGCGAGTTTGATCATGCTGGCAGGGGATATGGGAACTGTAGTCCATAACATCTGGAGGGATGCAAGTTTGACACCTGTGATCTAATACATATGAAGTCTCCTTACACTGAGTCAGACCATTGGTCCATCGAGGGCAGTACAGTTCATCAACCAAGCAGCAGATCTCCAGAGTCTCCAGCGGAGGTCTTTCACATCCCCAACTACCTGATCCTTTCTTAACTGGAGCTGCCAGGGGATAATATTCTGAAACACTGCCTAGAAAACATCAATTTTCAGAATAGTGTACGTGCAGGGACAGTTCCCGGAGCCACAGAACTCTGCGTGCCGATCACCTTTCTTTGTTTTTTTGATAATGTCATGTAAGCAGTCAGTAAGGAAAGGAAAAATTCTTGATTGGGACAATTAGCCCTGTATATAAAATTCCACATAAAGCGGTATCTGCCTGTTTTGCAAAAAGAACTCCAGGAACTGCATGGCCTCCTGAGGCCAAAAGTAAGAGGAGATCTATTTTTAAAAAGGTTTTGTGATGCTCCAGCTTATCAAGAAGGCACGCAGCAAACCCCTTTGGAGGCAGTGGAACGCTGAATTTGACACTCTGTCCCTAGCTGCTGCAGAGCTTTCCCGCCCCATCTGGACTGGTCTGTAAGGCAGGTAAGAATAATAAACCAGTATAAAATAACCGTAGCATTTCTCAGCAAAGCTGAGAGCAATACCGTTAGGAAATTGGACTCTAGAAGCTAAAATGACCAAACGGAGGCTACCGTACTTTGGTCACATTATGCAACAAGACTCTCTGGAAAAGTTGAAGGCAGCAGGAAAACAAAAAGACCCAATATATGGGTTGACTCAATCAAGGAAGCCACAGTTCTCAGTTTGCAAGACCTGAGCATTAGGCTGTTAACAACAGAACGTTTTGGAGATCATTACTTCTTAGGGTTAGAAGCGATCTGGTGCCACCTAATACATGCACACAAAAACAACAAAAATGAAACGACTATAAATTCAAGGCACCCAACAGAGCAAAAATCTTAGAAGAGCCAATGGCTCTTTTCAAGGGCTTTGTTTTACAAGTTTCTAATCCATATGAGAAGCACAGATCTTCTAATTTCTTTCAGAAGGCTATTCTGTGACATTGGTGAAGTCACAGAAAAAATTGTGAGTGGGCAGAAGTGGAACAGACCCTCACAGGGGTTAGAATGGCAAAAGGCTTTGTTGTGCTGAATTAAGTTGCCACATAGGCTTATACTGGGAGAGACAATCCTTCAGGTATATAGACTCCCAGGTCTATCCTGATATACATAGGTTGTTGAACACAGTTCCCTGCTCTAGCTCTCTGTTTCCAGTTAATTCCCCCAGCTAAAGTGGAGACTGCCTACTTAGGGTAATGGCAACTATGAAGAAAAAGTGTGATGTACCACAAGAAATGGCTCTTAGCTGAAATTCAAAAGCTGACGCAGCCTGCTGAAGTTGTGACTGTTTGAAAAGCCTAATGATGGAGTTAGAATCCCCTAATTACAAACCAGGACTTTATCGAACATGACTTCATAACACAAAATAATCACAGAGCATGAAAATCTCCCTCTGCACTCAGGTAACTCTATTAACAACTAAAAATTAAATCTAAGACGAGTCCCTACTGGCAGAAATGACCTTTTTGATTCACAGTACAAATCTGTTAACATAAAAAGGCCCAGAACAGAACACATTTAAGAGAGATTATATTATTGTGTGGTTACTTTCTAGATTTTGAAATTGGTATGACAAAGACTATCACCTCTTTTCCTGCTAGGTGAAATGTACAATCAAGTCCAGAATTTAGGCATGCTTACTTAGATGTAAGCCTTACTGACATCAGGGAAATGCACTCACAGCTAACTGTGAACAAGGTAGCAGAATGAGAATTATTGCCAGAAGAGCACGACTGAGTAATGGTGCGAGCTGTTGAAACCTGGCATTAGGCTGGCTTCTACAAGCTTCCAGGACACAACCACCTCTTTTGAACATGGTACCATAATGGGCTTTTAAAAATGTCCACTGCAAATCGCCCCCTCCCCCAAGACTAAAGTCTACCATTTAAGGCTACAAATCTAGACAATGTTCTTAAGACTAACAATGCAATCCTAAACCAATTGATTTAGGAGGGTGTAATTCTCTTCAAGATTACACTGACCCATCCTGCAAGCCATTGCTACTACCTACCCTGACTTACTGTGCTGGCTGGGGTTGGTGCGGCCGGTCTGTCCTGTCCCGGCAGGGTGTTGGTGTGGCTTCTCAATCTTAATGGGTTGCTATTGCTGTAGGGAATGTGTGTTCCAATGAATTCCACCACACTTGTGATGCTACCTTTGGTCTTTACCCTAAATGACCAGCAAGAGATTGCCCGAATCTTTCATTGGGGGGAACGTGTTTACATTGTTCTGTGGGTGTGTGAAAGCATTTGAGCAAAACTAAACCACATGTGCTGAGCAGATATCGTTTCTCCATTGAACTCTTGCCAAGCAGTGAACAAAATCCTGTGAAACGCAACAGCAACGAGCCAGTGGAATTCCACTGCAAACAATGTGGTTCTCAAAGGCGTTTGTTGCCTACGCAAAATGCAATTTAACTATAACCTATTTTTGCAAACATTCCCTTGGGATTATTATTTTGCAAGACTTTGTAAAAGGGTATCAGATCTCACCCCAGTCGTCTGCAATGTATCATTTTTGACAAAGGTGTGTAAAGTGAAGATAATATGAGTGCTGTGAAAGTCATATGTTTTGAAATTCACATTAATGTTTTCCTACACTTTTGCAAGCAAGAAAATAATATCTGTTGGGGGAAGGGGGGCATGTTGTGACAACAAGGCAATGAGACGTTCTTCTAACCCCTGCCATTCTAGGCTAAATGCCCTTTGCTCTTGAAGCATAACCTTGAATTCAAGGTTATTTAGGACGGAATGTGAAAGAAGGCATCTTTTCCCATGGAGGCAGGTTGTTGGCAGGGTAGAAAAGATTCCTTAGCTGCAACATATCATTTACCAAGGCCATCCTAGCACAAGCTGCTGGAGCGTGAATGAATGACCAGACCATTGGGAAGTGATCCTGAGAAAGGGCTTGGCAGGAGGCTCCTGCAAGTGGCTGTAGCAGCTGCCTGTAATAGCTACTACAGTCACACCAACACTTCTGATCAAGTAGATGGTCTTATGAGTTCCTCTGGTTAAGCCATGCCAGTGTTGATCTACATATGTCAAAAGCATGCTGGAATATTTGAAAGACCAGGCACCATTAAAAAAAAACAATACGAGGTGGTATCTCTGCGGACCCCAAGTTTTCTTTTTTAAGTTTGGTATGTCTGATGCACTGCAGTGTATTTTTAGTTCTATTCATTTTAGAATGCTATTTGTTTCTATTTCTATCCCTGGGTAATCATTTTTGATTATTTATGGGTTTTCCATATACACTCCCTCCTCTCCACTGTGCAGTTTAGACTGATGCCAATCCCTGGACTTCTAACACACCCAAACCTGGAAAGAGAAGTGGTGGATGACTACCCAGAATATATCTCCTCTGCTGCCTCAGATGCCCTTTCTGATGTATCCAAGACCCCACATCATGGTGCACCATGGGACATGTAGTCCTATGGTTACTGACAATGAAACTACATTTCCTAGGGTGCACCAAATTGTTGAGCCTTGAATGAATCGAGAAGAATGCCCAAGATGTTGAGGGGAGGGAACAGATTCTCTGACCTGCACTAACACTGGCTTGGCCTGGCACAGCAGCCTTAGATGGCACGGTGAAATGAGGGGAGATTCTTTGCCAACCTGCACCAACCCCTGACTGGATTGGGCTAAGATCATAGCAGCATAGTAAGGGAGTAAGAGGAAAACAAACCTGCTTGCCAATTGTTATTATTCCCTCTTAGTCTCACCCTTCCCCTGATATCCAGGAGTTTTCTAACAGACAGCCAACCATCAAAACAAAGAAATGATCCAAACATGAAAATATTATTTTTCTTTTTCTTAAATCTAGAAAATACATTAACATTGATTTTCATTCATTTTCTTCTTTTCTTTTCATACAACATCTGAATCCACACACTCAGTGGTTCTTTTTCAACCACTTTTTACTTGCCACATCAAGGGATTGCCACATCGAATTTAAAACAAGGAGGGGAAGGACATGAATCTTTTTTTCTTGCTTCAGAGAGTTTTATAGCACTGCTGGCATTTGAGATAAGGGGCTCCCCATTGTGTTCATGGTGGCTGGGATATTCTGGAATATACAGTTTTACTTAAAGACAAGGCAACCACAACTTCAGCTTCCTACCTCTCAGTTTCTCAGTGATCTGCCGTGGAAGAGACATTTGTGAAAATTTAAGCAAGCAAATCTCAGGCACAATGTGGGGGTGGGGAAAGCAAACAAGCTGAAACATATGCTTCCCCATATGGCCACCACAGCTAAATAATCCTGTATTCCACATATATCACTTTGGCTAACATCTACAACTTCACAATAAACCCAACCTCTCTTCACGGTTGTTGCAATTTTCACCTCCATCATGGCAGAAGTATAAAGGACAATTCCATAAATGAGAGGTATAAAGACCACAGCAAGTCTCACATTAGAAGCACAGTTCCTGTTACCCATGTTTCTCCGAAAATAAGACAGTGTCTTATATTAATTTTTGCTCCCAAAGATGTGCTATGTCTTATTTTCAGGGGATGTCTTATTTTTCTGCTCCACAGCTGCATGCTCTGGTGTTCTGTTCGACAGGCATGCTTCCAAACAAAAGCTTTGCTACGTCTTACTTTCAGGGGATGTTTTATATTTAGCACTTCAGCAAAACCTCTACTATGTCTTATTCTCAGGGGATGTCTTATTTTCGGAGAAACAGGGTAAGAAAGAAAGCCATCAGAAGAGCCCACCTTTCCGCAGGGGAAGCTGATTATGTGAAGTAGCTTCTAGCACACAGACAGCAAACTGTGGCTTCAGAGGCCAATGTGGCTCAGCACAGAACCAAACATGACTCTTTAGAACACTAAATATTGTCACAACCCCAGACTTGATCAATAAAGAAATCTATGGCTCATTCCGCACATGCAGAATAATGCACTTTTAAACTGCTTTCAGTGCTCTTTGAAGCTGTGCGGAATGGCAAAATCCACTTGCAAACAGTTGTTAAAGTGGTTTGAAAACGCATTATTTTCCGTGTGCGGAAGGGGCCAATATTTCGAAAGTAGAATTCTCATTTATTGATGGCAACCATTGAACAGTTGGTGACTTATATTGTCACAACTCAGTACATTAAAACAGGCAAAGCATTATATCCCCCAGCATAGATCCATCAGGCCCACAACCCTCCCTTCCCTCCCCTGAAGCAAGAAGGTACTGTTTCACACTCACATGCACACACACTGCTCAACAGGTGAGCACTGGGATGAAAACACCACAGCTTCCACTACCCCTTCTGCAGCTGCAGAGATAAGAGCAGATGGGTACAGGGAAACATTCCCAGGCCTGCTTAAGCAGTAAGAATTCAGTATCTAGTTGTATTGGAGAAGGGAATGAGAATGTGGAGTCAATGTCAAGCAAAGATTTATTTATGGCATTAAAGGACTTTGTGGAGAATCTTCAGCAGTTTAAAAAATATCACTACAGAGTACTGGTTTAAATTTTCATAAGCCACATATAAGATACTGGACATATATCAACATGTCTAATTGTCAATATGGTCACATCTGAGGATACTTAAATCTGGAGACTGGGGCCACAGACAGACAGGACTGATCTTTCCAAAAACCTGAGAAAAGCCTTAGGTTTGCAGAAAAATCCTTTTTAAAAGCCCTTCAAAAAGACAGGTTCAGCACTTTAATTAACTTAAGCAACACTTAGTGGCTGTTGTCAGGCAACCACAACAGTATTGTCAACCTTTCTACCACAGAATTTTCAGAACTCAACCAGGTCAGCTGCTTCATACTGTTCAACACCAGCCATCTACAAAAAACGGTGTGATTTAGTGATTAGAATTCCAGACTAGGATATGAAACAAACACTTTGCCATGGAAGCTCTAATCCTCACTTTGTCATCAAGCTTCCTGGGATACCTTGGGCCAATCACACACCCTCAGTCTAACATACTTCACAATGTTGTTGCACATTCCTCCACTTGAGTGTGGGCTCTTCCTTTTGTTCCTGGAAACGATGTTTTCCTCTTCAGCACTGCTTTCCCTGGATGTCCCTTCAAGACACAATTATCACTCATGCCTGAAACCTTATCCTACTTCCTGACCTTACCTCTTAGCTCTTGTACGCTTTATGTACATATACTCATTGCTTAAAATATATTTTGTGTTTTACTAGTTTTATTCTTTGATAAAACCTATTTTAATTACACAATTGCCTGCTCATCTGAGAGTTTTCACCCATGACTGTCCTGATATAAACAGGTTATCAATCCCAGTTACCCCTCTCGCTCTCCAGGTAATTCCTCCAATTAAAGTGGAAACTGCCTACTTAGGGTAACATTGTGGATGCTTGTTAAAACAGTTTTCCTTGTACATATACATGGGAAACAGCCTTGGAAGCATATTGTTTTCCACAGATGCCCTTCATACACTCACATTTGTAAGAATACAATACACTATTACGAATTATGAATTTGGCTAGCCGCTAGCCCATCCTTTGCCAGCTAGAAATGTAAAACTACCTTAACTTGTTAGGCCATTACACTGTAATTCTTGACAGTAATAGAATTCTAATCTGTCAAGTTCTGACCCATCTATTCTGACTGGCAGCAGCTCTCCAGAATGTGGAGGCGTTTCACATCATGTACAACCTAATCCTTTAAACTGGATATGTCAAGCTTTGAACTAGGGCAGGAGTGTCCAACTCTGGCACTTCAGATGTTCACAGACTACAATTCCCATCAGCCCCTGCTGGGAATTGTAGTCCATGAACATCTGAAGAACCAGAGTTGGACACCTCTGAACTAGGGTCTTGGAAAGCAGATGCTTTACCACTGGACCACATCTTCCCCAACCCAAACTCTCATTCACATATGTGCCCACACTTGATATTCTTTTATGAACACAATACTTTATCGCACACAAAACTGTGATACCACGCACATTCTTTTCACACACTAACTTGAGGGTAGGTGGATACACAGGCCTAACGTTAATGTGGAACTGGGCACGTCTTTAAAATTAAACTCATGCAGCATGCCACAGAGCGCAGAATTTCTCGTGACCCCAACTCTCATGGCCCACCAGTGAAAGACGAAAAAATATTAACGTTTCCATCATCACAATGGCCTTGTAATGCACATGTGTTTCCTGGTGCCCATTTCCTGGAGGCAATGTGGTGGAACCAGTGGTGGCGAACCTTTGGCACTCCAGATGTTATGGACTACAATTCCCATCAGCCCCTGCCAGCATGGCCAATTGGCCATGCTGGCAGGGGCTGATGGGAATTGTAGTCCATAACATCTGGAGTGCCAAAGGTTCGCCACCATGGCACTACAGTGTCAGGCTAAGACTTTGCAGACTTAGGTTCAAATACTCATACTGCTATGGGTTAACTCTGGGTGACCATGGGCCAGTTGCCAGTGGCGTACTGGGCATAAATGGCGCCTGGGGGCATGACCCCCTCTCTGTGCCCTTGCAGCTCCCTGTGCCTTTCCCCCACCCCACTTACAGGATCCAGCAGAGAGACCAGGGAGGGCAGAGCTCAGGATGTGTGTGTGGCTTGGATGGACGTTGCGGCAGCAGCCCGGCTCCTGGGCCGGCCTGCATTGCAGCGCCCACCTGGGCCGTCTGCCACAGCGCTCTGCCCCCTGACTCCCTGCAGGGCCTGGGGAAGGCAGAAGCTGGCCTGCAAAGGAGGGCATGGGTGTGTGTGCACACCATTTTGTTACATGTGACAACACTGTGTGCTCCCAGGGACATGGGATACCCCATGTCCCCATTAGTGGCACGCCACTGCCAGTCGCACACCTACATCACAGGCTGTCATTGTGAGATTAATGGAGGAGGGAAGAACAACATTGCAAGCCCGATGGGGAAGAAAAGAAGAATATTTAAATACATAAATACTTCCATACATGCATCTCCATCTTCATATTCCCCTCTTTTTTCTCTTCAGTAAAATTCCCACTGCCTTCTTTTCTGCTCTCTATTGTTCACCTTTTCCATCCTCTCTTCTCCTTTCCTTTCTGTTCTGACTTTTTCTGATCTTTATGTGAAAACCACATCACTAGTTCCATTTTGCTTAGAGTATGCAGACAACAAAAGAAGGATGGGAAAATTGTGCTATAGGCAGCAGGACCAGTCCCAAAGCAAGCCATGCTAAAGTTGTCTCAGTGCCTGATTCTCCATCTTCACTGGTAATTTTTGGGGATGGGGGGGGGGGGCTACTCTCATTACAAGAAGTGAATACAAGTAGAGTCAGATAAGAAGAAGGGCAAAGGAGAATGGCAGATTCACACCCTATCCTTCAGGCAGGCAAACCCACACTACCCTTCTAATAGAGCCAGTGTGTTATAATGGTTAAGAACAGGTGGGTTCTAATCTGGAGAAACGGGTTTGATTCCCCACTCCTCCTGAGTGGCAGAGGCTTATCTGGTGAACCAGATGTGTTTTCACACTCCTACATTCCTGCTGGGTGACCTTGGGCCAGTCACAGTTCTCTGTGAACCCTCTCAGCCCCACCTGCCTCACCAGGTGTCTGTTGTGGGGAAAGAAAGGGAAAGGACCTTGTAAGCCACCTTGAGTCTCCTTACAGGAGAGAAAGGTGGGATATAAATCCAAACTACTCCTTCTTATAGCTGCTGCAGTAAGAATTATCTTTACACACAACTCAAATAAAATTTACTGTATACAGTACTGGCCTCATTTGGTTCCCCATGTCAGATTCCCCATCCTGCACAGACTTGTGAATCGAAATTTTGGCCACTCACCATAATTTATTTCAGTTGATCTTGGACCTATGAAAAATAAAATACTCATTTGTTCCTGCACATTTCACTTCATTTAAAAATTATGTTTAATGTATATATTGATCACGGAAGGATAGGAACAAGGCCCCTCCATGGCAGCTGTTTTGTGAAGGTGTGAAACACACTTTCTTCAAATGCCAAAAAGTTCAGGATCAACAAGTTGGGGGCCCTACATAAAGGATAAAACCTGTCAATGTCCATTAAGCTACAACAGGTGTAATATTTATTGGAATATTTCAATAAATCGAATATTTTCATTTATTTATCTACTGACTTACTTTATTCCCTGCCTTCTTGCACAAATGTGGTCCTGGGGATCTTTTTAGCAGCCTTTCCCCCCCAAAAGGAACCCAAAGCAGTTTACACTATTTTCTCCTCCATTTTCTCCTTACAAGAACTTTGTGAGGTAGGTTAGGCTGGAGGGGGGCGGGGGCGGAGTGATTTGTGAAACTGGCAAGGGAGAGGAAAGCACTGAGGATCGCAACCAAATTCCCACCAACCAGACACCAGAGCCAATTTCCAGGGGGTTGGCTCGTCCAGTGAGTAAAAACTGTCACCTGCAAAGGCGTCTGGACTTAGGAAGGATCTTTCCAAAGCTCATCCTTGCAAAGAGTCTCTCTCCCTCCCGCTCATTCCCTTTGCAATTCCACCCTCCCTGCATGCTTTCCTAAGAGCCATTTAAACTAAATCGCCACAGGCAGCTCCAGCAAGGTCACAATTGCGAGCCGGAGCGCGCCAGGCGGTAGAGGGCAACAAAAACTGCGTAGATGCCCCAGAAACGGGGCTGGCTCGGGACGCCGAAGTGCGAAGACTGGCGCCGCTTTTTAGGAAATGGGCGGCGAGTTGCTCAGACAGCCCGGAGGGAACTGCGCCCGGCCGCCGGAGGTCACGCAGCACGCAACGGGCGAGTGGTTGGGGAAAGCCCTTCTGGCGGGCGCGGCGCACGTTTTCCAAGCACCCGTCTGTGCAGATTCAGACGCGCGCTAAACCGCACACCCACAATACACTATTACTACGATACACTATCATTTCTAGTTTGCAGATTCGTACCTATTTCCTTGCGAAATTGTTGGTTTCCACCCTGATCTTTTCCCCGAAGACTGCAGGCGATCCTCCGCTGTTTCATATCTACTGCTGCAAGTCCGGATGCAATTCCCTTTAGCAATTCTCACGGGGGTGGTCCTTCCCAAGTTGTCCCACCCATCGTGTGCACATGCACGTTTACTTGGGAGCAAGCGACCCTCCCTGATTTTCTGAGAACTTCCTTTAGCAAATGTGCATGGAGTTAGTGGCGTCAATCCTAGGAGTTCAAACAGATGTCCTCCTTAGTTTAGGACTGCGGTTTTCATGCACGGATCCTGAATTTTCTTTGCTACTTAAGCCCACCCCCTTTTTCCGTCCCGGTGCCGCGTAACTCGGTAACCTCCTCGCTCGCTTGACGCTGAGCAGGTGGTGCTGGTTGATCTTTTGGCACGCAAGAGGCTCTGGCTCTTAATGCATCGCCCCGCTTGGAGGGTGCTGGCCCGGGATCCAAAGCAGGGAGGCCCACGGGACTTGCACGTGTAAGGTTGCAAGGGAAAGGCAGCTCCGTTTTGCACTCAAAGCAGCGCGGCAGCAGGCGGAGAAGGCGAGCCTGCCTGGCAGACGCTGCGGAGGGATGCCGGAGCACGGGCAACAAGGCGCGCTCCATTGAGCCGGGCGAAATCGCTGCACGGTGTAGGAAGATGAACTAAAGACGCCCCCTGCAAAATTTTCCCTGGGTGTGGAGTTTGCTTTCCCGCCATCTCGCTTTAACGATCCTTCTCAGAAACCACAGCAAGCATCCTCTCTCTCTCTCTCCCCGCTTTATTGCTTAGTGGGACCAAAAGATCCAATGACCCAACCAGTTGGCAAGCCATGAGACCCGACGACATCAACCCTCGCACCGGACTCGTGGTGGCTCTGGTCAGCGTCTTCCTCGTGTTTGGTTTCATGTTCACGGTGTCCGGGATCAAGGGCGAGACACTGGGCGACATCCCTCTGCTGGCCATCGGGCCCGCCATCTGCTTGCCCGGCATCGCAGCCATTGCCCTGGCCAGGAAAACCGACGGCTGCACCAAGTGGCCCGACTCCAAGTGGTGCCCCCCGGGCCGCGGCTGCCGCAAGAAGCCCAAAGACAAGGACGCCCTGGAGCTGCTCAGGACCCCCTCCGACCTGGAATCGGGCAAGGGCAGCTGCGATGAACTGGCCAAGCAAGCCTACACTACCCTAGGCAGGAAAGCCATCCCCGACGGAGCAAGGGAGGATGCCATCCCCGTGGCCCAGGAGGGCAAGACCTTGCTTCTCAAAGTGGACCAGGAGGAGATGCTCAGGTACTTGGAAAACTGCTACCCGGAGATGCCCGGGAACGTCTTCGTGGCCGAGGGCGGCCCTTGCAGTGCCTTGCACCAGCCGGACTCCCCGGTCTTGCAAGGGGCCGCCGCCGGGCCAGCCACGGAGGACAACCTATTCGTGGCTCCTAAAGACAGCATCATCGTCTGCTCCTACAAGGAGAACAGCCCTTACGACAACTACTGCTGCTACATCAACCCCAGCGAGGAAATCTGTTCAGATCACGAGACGGGCGTTTAAAAGCACCACCGGCCACTTTTCCTCTCATGAGACTGTTGTTTGGCCAGGTGCGCCTGACAGTAGCAGACTTTCTCAACTTCTGGCTCTGAAAAAAACAAATCTATCTATATACATATAAGTATTGGCTCCTTTTGCACTGCATGGGACAATCCTCAGCTCTTAACTTTCAAGCCTGGTACGTGACTGAAACGCAAACCTTTTGTGCCTGAAATACTTTGTTCCATTCTCCCTTTAAGTAATAATTAGCATGTTTAAGGAGGATCGGTCCTTTTTTATTATTAATAACGATTAGGATGGTTTGTAGGGCCGTCTTCGGTTGGAAAATGTTGCAGGGATTGGGGATGAAAATTTCATGACAGTTCATGTCAGGGCAGACTTCAGTATTTAGGGCCAGACTGTTGGGATTCCAGGACTGGGAGGCTGTGGGAGCGTGGCTGGGGCAGCAACATAAATCACCTTTGTTTCTCCCATCCATTTCTGTATTCCACTCAGAAGCCCAGACAGGCATGGGAATCAGGAGGCAGCACAGAATTGAACAGATTCAGGGTGTAATTAAAAACAACCCCTTCTTTATCTGCACCAAATTACAGTCATCACTAATTTAGCTTGCTGCTAGAACTCCCTATTTTGTTTTGCTTTGTTCTGGTGCATCTAGTCTACTGTAAATGGCCTCTGCTTAACCCAAAGCAGCCTAATATACTGGCCTGAATCAAGAAACCAACACCGCATTTCCTCTTTCTCAAGCTATGTGGTCTGGACCCACACTGCCCCTACCTCCCCTGTGACTGATTGCGCTGCCAAATAACTATTCTGAGGTTCCAACCATGGAACTCCACTCCATTCTTCATGGGAAAAAGAGAGTGTCCTGTATTCTCCCTCTCCCTTGACTTTTGCAAGCAATAATAGGAGGTTGGTCACCATTCAGAAAACTAGATATTTTTATCTGTGCTTAAGGCTTGTTGCTGGTGGGGGTGGGGTATGTATTTTTCATCCTCTTGAAGATCAAATGGGCAAGTTGAGGCAGGTCAACCTACATTGCCTGCAGTGTGTCCAGAACCTGAGAAAAACTCAGAGCAAACAATTGACCATACATAGTTCCATGAAAAGGGCAAATATTATCCTCCCCTGCTGTTAAGGAATCTGCTCCTTGAAAAGCATGTCATGAATTTGGAATCATGAGTGTTTTTGATGGTGTTTATATATTACATCCTCCTTCTATGATAATTCTGGAGGAGGATCCACATTAGCCAATTGCAGCAATATCACATTCAAGTCCAAGGGAAGCTTAAAAGTTAACAGAATTTATTTCCACATAAGTTTTCATGAGGTGCATTTGAGTATACTACTGGACTTTTGCTTGATCATCCCTCTGTGCTGTGGCATTAATCTGAAATCTAATGTAACGTTACATATCCAATTTTAAACTTCGATCATAGGGTTGGCTTTATAAAATGGAAGAGAACATGGTTTGTAGAAATTTGAACAGGCAGATTGTCTCTTCTTTTGACAGATGAACTGCACAGCGGAGGACATTTATGAGGATATTTTAAAAGTTCTTCATTTTGGAATTTTATGTAGGAAAACTGAATCTATTGAAAACAAAAGTCTTCTGGCAGTAAAATAAAACAGGAGTCTATTGGCACATTTATTGTGACATAGGATTCCTAACTTCCTAATTCTCTACAGCCAAAAATCTGTTTGGCTGCCTCAGAGTAACATAAATCCATTTATGATATTGTATGGTGAGAACCCTATTACAGCATTCACAATGACTACTTTGAATGTATGGCATGGACTGATTAAAAGATGGCACATGCCATAGTCAAGCATCATCTAAGGACTGACCAGACTTGCAGTGAAGGATCTTGGTATGGGGTCTTATGTGGCTTTTTAATATTAAATGCTAATTCGCTTTCCCAGGCAGCTGTTTTAAGAATTCAGGAGGGAGAAGAGAGAGTGTTTATTTAATCCTTTGATCTCCGGTGTCTTCTGTGATTTAAACACTTCTGTAAAAATGTAATTGGCTATTGTGGGGAAATACATGAGTTCATGTGCCACAGTCTGTAATGTCCTGCAAGTGCCAATTTCAGCCTTGGGGAGATATTTTTAAATCATAAAAGAGTCATAGAAGCAAATAGGTAAATATTTTCTTTCGCACCTCACTGAGCAACTGAGGTTGCTAACAGACTTGGAGAAAAATGTCCTTTCCCTTTAATAAAGGCTTAATGTGCAGAAATGGGCAGTTGAAACTTTTCATGGCATGGAGAAAAATAGCATCACCATTAAGCCATTATTAAAGGAGCAAGAGTTTTTTTTCTTCAGGCAGTTGGCAGCCTTAACCATCAGACTTTCTCCACTCTTCAAAAGCAGGCTACCTTGGATTGCAACTTACCTTTTGAAAAAACAAGGAATAGCCCAAACTTGATCTTGCATACCATGTGTCCCCCTGCCCTTCTAAATTCCCACTGAATATAAAATACAGTGTTGTTCAGGGGCGCCCATAGACATACATGTGTATCAGGAAATTGTGATTTCCCCCCCATGTAATTCAACATCTAGTATCATCTCCCAAGAGATTTGGCAGACATGTTGGCCAGTGAATGAAATGATGATTTGGTATCTTTCTCCTTCCTGATAGTTCTATTTGCCTTTCTTAAGAAGCACTATATATAGTGTTATTAATAAAAGTCAATTTGTCTTTTCCCATTAACAAACACACACACACTGCAGAATTCTTAAAAAGACTGAAACACGGGTTCAGAAGAAGCTTGAGGCATGGGTGGTAACATCCCTAGTTTCTGGCCAGTCAGAGCTAAGTACAGTTTGTTTTTACTATTAACTCACAGAATCAGTTTCCTTTAAACTTTATTCAGGAGAGAAATGTGTGTGGGTACACAAATTGTAGAGCACTTTCTTCCACAGTATTGCTCAAATTGTACGTGTATCTCCACAGAGTGTGGAATTTACTACCACAGGATGTGATGGCTGTCAGCAATTTTTTTAGAAGTATTTGCAAAATTGCCCTGATCAGGATAGCCCAGGATAGCCTGATCACATTAGATCTCAGAAACCAAGCAGGGTCAATCCTGGCAAGTATTTCAGAGGGAGACCTCCACGGAATGTCAGGGTTGTGAAGCAGAGGCAATTAATGGCAAACCACCTATGAACATCTCTTGCTTTGAAAACCCCCACCACAGGTTGCTTTAAGTCATATGCGATTTGATGACAACCCAACCCCCCTAACCCCCCAATTAGAGAAATTGTGAAGGTTGCTTCTGACTTCCCAGGGCAATTGGGTAGAAATAGAATGCTAGATCAGATGGATTTTAGTTGATCGTGCAAGATAGTTATGTCCTTTCAAAGAAAAGTTTGCTGTCGCAATACTTTGGCAAAAAACAATTCTCACTGTTGACTTCCATTGAAAGTGAATTGGGTCTTTCTAAGAAATCATCACATATTACATAACTTTCATCAGTGTGGTGACGCTAAATGGAGATAATTCAGATCTGAAATTAGGACCATATGGGCTATAATAAAACCATTGGCATAATCCAGCCAAAGCGAAGCAGTTTTTTGGAGTCCTATGGTTTTCAGTTCCTCTGTTGAATACATGCTTAAATATCTCCAGTTGAAAACAATGGAATTTCAAAATGTTTAATTTTTAGCTGGGCCATTTGTCCAGATATTTTTAAAAATAAAATGCAAAGAGCCTGGAGGTTGGCATTTTGGCATATTTATACGTGATGCATCATTGTTTACCCCTCACGATCACCATGATGGAAAGAAGGATTTGTCATCTCAGCACAAAAACGGATTGCGTCAGCAGGCCTTGCAGAGGCTACAGGGAATGAATTTGCAAATTCAATGCATATTATGTTTCTGTATCATATGGGCAATATATCTGTAATATCATATTTGAGATTTTATATATGTTATATATTTAATCTATGCAGAAAGTCTTCCAAGGGTTAAAACAAAGAACAACATATTCAATAAATTCAGAGTAATTTGTATTTTATCAGCCTCTGTAAAGTCTGTCCAACCTTGGGTTTCTGTAACTGACCATGGAACTCCGAAGAGCTACCTGATTTTAGAAATGTTAATACTGGCTCAAGCTTCCTCAAATATCATTTGTTCTAGATGGGTTATTTTTATTTATTTTATTTATTATTTTATTTTTAGGTCGCCCTTCCTGCAAAGGGCTCAGTGTAGCTTCCCACAGTAAATCAACAAGTAAACAATAAATACAAACAGTAAAGTTAAATTATCCCTCAATCATCCCAACCTAAGGGAAGACTTCAGATTTTTTTCAACCATGGTGTAGTGGTAAAGGGTAGCAGATTCTAATCTGGATAACCGGGTTGGATTTCCTATTCTTCCACATGAATGGTAGACTCTTATCTGGTGAACTGGATTTGTTTCCTCGCTCCTCCACATGAAGCCCGCTGGGTGACCTTGTGCACATGATGCCATTTAGCTGATGCACAAGGGATCTTGGGCTCTTTTGGGGCTCTCTGTTTTTAAAAAAATGTTATAGACAGTGCCTTCAGGGGAGATTATCAAAGGGAGAGATGGTGATATTTGCCATGGCTATGATTTTTCCTTCATGTTAACCATAAAATATGTCTTGCCATTTAGAAAGAAAGGCAAGCCACACAGTACTTGCATGCTTACAGAGGATGTTCCAGAGAAAAATAAGTTAGGTCTCATGTAATGGTGCTGGGGGAACTTAGAATCATTGGGGCAAACCCATGCCTTAAAGTAGCTGGATCTTCTATATTGTCAACCCCCCAACACATATCAGGTAATGGTGTGCCTCCAAGAAAGAATCGGAACAGACAGGCCTTGTCTTATTGTGACTATATCCATATGAAGTTGCACTGTAACCATTGGTCCATGTAGCTCAATATTGTCCACTTGGACTTGTGGTGAGTTTCCAGGTTCTTTCTAAGTACTTCCTACCTGAGAAAGAGCCCTTGTTTTAACATCTGGAAACACATCCAGTGTGAAGACTGCTTTGACTCTGGGAATACCGGTATATGGCAGAGGTGGTCATATATATGGAGAGATGATCGTTTATACCATGCAGACTTTGTTCCCAGGTGTACTCACCAGAGTGCAAAACAGGTGTGTGTGTGGGGGGGTTTTTTTTTCCCTTGGGTAGTCAAGGGCTACAGCAACATAACCCCCATCATCTTTGCACTGAATTAGAACACAGTCCCACTGGAGGCTCAACTCTCCTATCCGGTCGGCATATATCATGAGAAAAAGAATAATTCTAATTGAACTACAAAGCAAAGAGAGACACCCCAAAGGCCAACTGTTTTAGAGACAGACAAAATACGTCAGTAAAAACATTTAAAACCTCTTAATAGAAGAGTGACTCAAAACACTGGAATCATTTCAGTTAGCAAAGTGGTATCTGGGAAACAGAATGTATTACTTCCTTTAGTAATCTGAAATGCCTTTTCCTGTTTAATTGCTATCCTTGTAATTCTTCCCTGTTCATTTTTGCGGTTTTGTAACAAACTGGGCATTTTGAAGAACTTGTGTGTGTGGTGGTGGTGGGGGAGGTACAAGTTAGGGGAAATGCAAATACCAAACTATGTTTTTGATATTCCGGGGAAGCTCTGGCATTCTTGTGATAGTATAATTCAGAAGTTCCAAAGGTGATCAAGTGCATTTGTATGCCAACTAGGGATGCAAATTCAAAATCTTATCTAAATCTGACTCAAGTATACTGAGGTCATTTACCTTGGAAGAGTAACAAATCAAAGTGAAATTACCTGCTACATTCAGAAACAGTCAGGGAAGGTTTGAAATCCTGTGTTCACAGGACTTGCTTGCTAATGCTGATTCTGTTCAACCACGGTGGGTAGCACTGAACCACATAGGGGCCCTTTCCCCACTTACTGTTTGCGGCGCGCTACTCTCAGCGCGTGTGATTTCTGCCGCGGGGTCGTGTTCCCCACTTGCGAGGCAGTCAGAAGGTGCCGTTTCTTCAGCGCCAGAAATGACGCGCGCTGAGGGGACGTGAGAGCGGCAGAGTTGGGGTGGCTGCGTTGTCGCCGCCCGGACTCGTGGGGAGCGCTGCTGGACCCCGCACTATTTGGGGACAGTAGCGCGCAGCAAATGGTAAATGGGGAAAGGGCCAGGGACAGAATAGGTACACAGTAGGCCTGCCTTGCTCCAACAAGAAAATTTATCCAGCCGTTGTTGTTGTACACGTTTTTCAGTAGTTGGTGTTTTCACAAGATCGTTGGGGATCCTGATTATGTATGAGTGCTGCCCATTCACATGTAAAGTGGGTTTGGACTCAGGTGAATTTTTGTTTTAACAAAACCAAGCAAGCAGGTGAAGAAGAGGAATGCCTGCATGGCTAATTTCACTGTTCTGTTTTTTGAAGCATTTAATTTTCTGCAAGGAAGCTTACCAGCTGCTTAATGGATACTGGGAAGTTAAGTTCAACAGGAGCTTGGGAAAAATGCTGAAATTAATCAATTTAATATAGGAGCTATGTGAGTGCAGGGTTTATTACCACTCACCATTTCTGCTTAAGAACATAGGGGCTCTCACATTTCACACCCTCTGCTATTAAGATTAGGGCGGGGGAAAGATATTTTCTTCTGCCATGTTCAAACTGAACCCAAGAGTCAAACTTGTTGAATCCCATGAACTTTTGCCTGTGGATAAACTGATAGGATCCATTGCTCCATGTTCTTCAGCCTGAATTTTTTCTATTAAATGTACACAGTTTTTCATGTTCTGTTTGTATTAATTGCACAGGAGTGGGTTTAACATAACAATGGCATAAAGGCAACTAACAAATCAGGAACACCAGCAACAAGAAATGGATGAAGTGGAAATCACTCACAAGGAACAAAAAATGTACCTATAAATCTGTTTAAAATATATCCCCCCCCCAGTGGTGGGATTCAAATAATTTAACAGCTGATTGTTTACAAGCACCATTTTAACAACTGGTTCTGCCGAAGTGGTGCAAACCTGCTGAATCCCACCACTGCACCCCCCCTCACCCACCATGAGACTCTGGGTGGCAGGAAGGGGAAGATGAAAAAACTGATAACCACATAGCCATTTGCCTCACTGCCTATTCTGCAAGGGGAAATTTTCATGGCCTGTGAAACACTGACTCTTTTTCTCCTTCTGGTCCACAATTTAGCAGGAAATCCCAGTGAATTTCATCTCAATAGGTTGGGGTGGAGAATTAGAAGTAAATTGTATTTTTCACTGCCTATATAATAGATATCTTCTTCCATTCGTCTGAAATTTAGCAGAGAGGATCTCCCATATGAAGGATGTGATGCTTTGGAAAATAATTTTAGTTGGGTAATGGAAATGACTGATGGAAACATGTTTCCCATTGAAACCACCGAGAATGGTTTCCCAAATCAATTTAATGTGAAGGTGAGACATGATGCTATTAAACAATTCAAACAAAATAACGAGCAAAGAGAATGAACTGAATCCGAACAAAACAAAACCATACGTTCCTAGTGGTGATTGCTGGGATATCATATGTGAAGTGCAGTGAAGGAGCATATCCAATATTTTTTTAAAATCTACGGGGGGGAATCAGGCTACTAAACAGTCACTGCCTTGGTCAGAAGTAAGAATTGTATTCAGGGGATAAGGCAGGCATGTTTTTGCATGGAATGGAAGAGTTGTTCTTTTTTTGTTTGCTTACTACTGGCAATGTGTCACAAATGATTTGTGAAGCTGAGTTGTAGCTGTAGTGACTGAAATATTTGAATCTTGCTTCTGGCAGGATGGTCTTAGACAAGTCGCACACACACAGAGTCCCCTCAGTTTCTCTTTCCCCACCAATCCAAGATGTACTGCTACTGTGCAACTCAGAAGGGAAATGGGGAGAAAACTTTTAAAGGGCATAAATGGCATAGAGAATGGCATACATCAGCCAGCTACCTTGTGCCGTATTGACAGTGGTGCTTAGCTCCACCTGGTCTCCATAGCGACCCTCTGCCTGCCGCCGCCCCCCCCCCCCCCATTACCTTTTGAACATAATCAAAGGAGGTTTGTTTTTCATCTGGTTTAAAAGAGAAAGCCCCAGGAATGCCAAAAGTCACATTCGTGAGAATATCTTTGGATGTAATGCAGGGACTCTTGCATTGTTCACCCCTAGTTTTGAAAACAAAATGGGGATGGCAAGAGAATGTATGTGCTGCTCAAAGTTCTGAAGGGGAAGGGTTGAAACTCACCTCATACTTCTCTTGCTTTGTTTCAGGCATCAGGTTAAAACATTTCTTTTTCCTTAGAGTTTGACCTTCCTTACAATTTGCTGCTAGCATGGTAATTGTTATGAGGACCATTTATGTTGGTAAATATTTTTTGTTTTTGCATGTTGTTTTCACGCTCTTGGGGTTTTACTGGCTGGGATTTTCATAGCTGAGAATTTGGTTATGTTTCAATTATTTTATCTTGTTTTCTTTTGTGATCCATCTTGAGCAGCTCTTTGAAGTGGCAACATATGTTTTGAGCAAATAAAAGGGCATGATAAAAACGATATTTCTAAAGAATAAACTCAGCATGGATCATCTTTTGCTTCACTAAGAAGGTTCCTAACATACCAGAAAGTTGACAGCTTGGAATTTTCTTCATGTCCTCTGAAATACCATGCCACATCTTCTGCAACTCTGATGGTGAGTTCACGGGGTATTTTCTCCCAACTTTCAACAATCAGGGATTGCAGTATGAAGCGAAATGAAGCTTTATAGATATAAACTGTTTTATATCTAATTTGTGCTCCATCAGGCAAATTCACTAGTCCTGATTCACTAGTGATTTTATCTGCAGACAGAGAAAAGTGTCTTCTGAATACCACATGCTGTCTTTATGCTCTGCTTGTGGGTTTCCCAGAAACATCTGGCTGGGCGCTGGGGGAATCAGAAATGCTGGACTAGATGGTGTTCCATCTGATCTGGCAGGGTTCTTTTAATTAACTTGAAAGCAAAATGCCATTGATGGGAGCTTGAATAAAGATCTCAGTGCAATGATGAACACATCCGCTTTTGGGTGACATACAGTTTTGTAACATGAGAAATTATCCATCATCACAATAGCTTATGAATGAAAATGAAAAGCAGTTACCATCTATGAAGAGAGTTTGTGAGAAGCAGCAGCCACACAGCCAGATGCCCTAGAAACAGGAGATTAGTGGCAGCAAAAGGTGTAGAAACTACTGTAAAAGCTTGAGATTACTTCCTGTTGAAGAACTGGCTTATAGTGGAATCATGTACTCCACTTGCTTTTCTACCATCAGATTCAGTGTTCTGAATTCCAGGATGACTCAGAGTGCTTCTGAGGTTCTCCATGAAAGCAGAATTATGCTATTTGCGTAGCAAAAAGGATGTGTCACTGAGGTGCATCAAGTAGGCAGTGCAAAGAACACTTATAGGCATACAAACCCATGGACATTAAAAAAAAATTCTTCCATTTCTTTTGCTCTGCATCTTCATATTTTATGTAGTTCTTTCCTACATTACATAATTCTACCAGAGATAGTATTTTGAATGCTGGTTTCAAATTGGGAAACGTTCAGGACTTTCAATATTCTCAGCACAATATTCTCAGAGCTAAAGAAACAGTCCACCTTTGATTCCACTATAAGCCAGTTCTTCAACAAGAAGTAATCTCAAGCTTTAACAGTAGTTTCTACACCCTTTGCTGCCACTAATCTCCTGTTTCTAGGGCATCTAAAGGACTGCCAGTTCCCATATGAGCCCATCCTAGTTTCAGTCACAGGCTAAATCTCCACCGGGAAATTCAATCTAGATCAAACCAAGTTTGAAAATAAACTGCACCTTTTCATCGAGGTCTCGGCCTCCCCACTGCAGCATGTTTCCAGTGAAGACATCTAGGCCTATCTCGGATTCAAGAAATGTAATAATCCCCAATACCATGCAATTGGCTTGATGGGTCTCTCCTGATTGGTTGTTCTGCCATGTTGGGGCGGGATCTTTTTTTTCTCCCGTAAAAACATGCTCATGTTATGACATCAGCACGTCTCGCCCGCCCAAGTTTCTGGTTGGTTATCGTTCTCTCGCGAGAACAGCACCGTGCGCACTGATTGGTTGTAAGGCATTTGCGTCACACTCCATGGCAGGAATCGTGTTTTTTAAAAAAAGTAGTACTTTCAAGCGGATTTGGCAAAGACGTGGGATAAGGGGGAGAATGAGCGCCAGAACCAGGATGAATCCTGGTTCGTCGATCAGGCAGTGGGGAGTTCTTCCTGAATCCTTGATATTTTGTGTGAGTATCACCAATTAATTGACCATGGGGAATCGGCCACAGTCTGAGGGCCTTAGGGGGGTGGGGGAGTGGCCATTAAAGATCAGCTTTTTTCATCAGAGATGTCTTATGAATGAAGTGCCCTCTGCTTGGTCCAAATTTGTTAATTTTCCAGTTCTGGGATAAAAGTATTTTTATTTGCCCAATATTTTTAAATTGTTGATTTAATATATCCTTTAATTTACTGGACTGGACTGAAAACTTGATCGTTTTCATTACATGGTTTGAATACCTTTTTGGACTGATTGTCTCTAATTATTTGCTTGGTGCAGCTTTTTATGTTTCATTTAATCTCCTTCATATTTTTATGCTGCTTTCTATCGTTGGACATTTTAATGTTGTTTTATTGCTACTTATTGTTTTATGTCCTTTTGTTTTGAACATATGTGGAAAGAACAGCAGAAAAACAAATACGTTTGAGGGTTCATAATTCATTAATTTAATTTTCTCTTGCACTTATCTACCAAGCTGCCAACTGTGGGTTAGTTTAGACATAATAATTTTGGTTTAATTATCAGTAATGTAGTTATCAGTAATTCCCAACAACAAACAGGTTGCCATGTTTTGCACTAACTGGAGTTTCCAAATTTTATTTAATTAAAACTTTTGTATGCCATTTTCCACCTGTCCCCAAAGCAGCAGACAATTAAAACTCAGCATTTAATACAAGCATATATAAAATATTTAAAACAAATAAATAAAATATATTTACCCATAAACACAGGCTCACTAACAGGGAAGAGAGACAAAGGTTGATTCCACACGGTCCAAATATCCTGAGTTGAGCAAGGGAAATATCTTGGTTTGGCCAAGAAGTTCGCATGGTTCCCGATCCTAAAGCTGATTTGTCCCACAATATTTCTCTCATCCTGCGTTTTTCAACAACTGCTAAAATGGTGATCTTTTCCCAAAATTCCACATTAAATCTGCTTCCATGCTTGGTTTTCCTATGGTCTCTGTAGATCTGCCAATCAGAAGCGTTGCCTTTGGGGGGGGGGGGAGCCAATCAGAATGCAGCACACCGGGGATGTTTGATTTTTTTTGGTAAAAACAAAAAAATCAGGCTCGTGTGAAAGAAATTTTCTCTTGGTCTTAAATTGATTCCTTCATGGAAACAGGCATCCATGCACAGCGAGAAACCAGGATAAAATAGATCCGAATTTTTAAATATTGAATGTAACCCGGTATTATTATGTTTTGCGGAATTGACCAAAGAGAGTTAATGAGGAATGCCAAATGAAACAACAAAAGTCTTCACCTGCTGGTAAAGGGAGACAGATGAATCTGCTGATAAAGGGAGACAGATGAATCTGCTGATAAAGGGAGACAGATGAATCTGCTTGGGGAGGGAGTTCAAGAGTTTTTGCACCACCACTGTGAAGGCTATTATTGCTATTGTCAGATTGCAAGAGCATCCAAAGCAGAGCCTCTGGAGATTATCATAATAGTCTGGTAGGTTTATATGGGAATGGGTAGTCCTTCATGCATGCTAGCCCCAACCCATATAGGGCTTTAAAGGTCAATACCAGCACTTTGAATCGGCCCCAGTGGGGCAGCTGATTTGGGGGGTGGGCGTTGAGAAACCCTAGTTTGGGCCATGAACACACAAAGTCAGTCTTTCTACAAACCTGAGCAAAGCATCGGGTTAGCAGAAAAAAATCTGAACTCTAAAAATATACATTGGGGTTTTATTTTTAGAGACAAATACCCTAGACAATGCCCAACGTAGGGTTGCTAAGTAATCATAACAATATTGCCAGCCTTCAGCCCTCAGTTTCTGTTAATAAAAGGCAGGGGGAGGACCATTTCCAGATTTCTTTTCACCTATGAGTGGAGGCTGATCGGGGGCAGGGGCAGCAGCAGTCACTGGCAAGCCCAGCTCTTTCATTGCAAGTCTGTTCTACACAACTCCAGGGATCAGATGGAAACCATTTTGGTTAGAAGACCGAGAAGCTGTAGAAGGACTCAGAGCTTTCTTTTGAATGGCACCCGTCTTCTTCCCTTCCAGCCAGTAGGTGATCATGTCACCTTTCCCCTAGAAAGACAAACAGAATTTACATCAATAGTGACAACAATGCTTTCCTCTTGAGAACATTTTCTCTGTATATTAACATCACTGGAATCAGGACTGCAGGCTTGGCTTGGCAGATTAATCAACCAAAATGCTATTTGGGTCTGCAAATTAAGGACAAAAGGATATCCCAATGATACATTAGTTCTGGTGTGTCGCTATGATAGGAAATGTAAACATCAACAGGAATGGAAGCTGTCATTTGTTCCTTGCACTTCCTTTGTTTCAAAAGAACTTTGAATAATAAATGAAATTACAGTCGGATCAGCTAAAAGGCAACTGGGTAATCAACTAAACTTCCTCAATCGGTTGACAGCTGTGGCTGGAACAAAATTTATTTGGTGCATTTTTATCTCTCCCATCCTCCAGGGGGTTCAAGATGGTGCACATAGTTCTGCGCGGTTTCATTTTGTCCTCACAACAACCCTGTAAGTTAGGTTGCAATCGGAAAGAATGATTAACAAAGGTTACCTATTAAGTTTCATGGCAGGCTGAAATTACTTATTCATTTAGAGGATTTATATTCTGCCAGTTCAGAAACCTACTCAAGGCAGCTCACAAAGTAAAAACAATACAACCAAACCATAAAGCATGAGAATTATCCACAGCAAAACAAGCCAGGGGCTTAGAACTACATTCAGCAGTCAGGCCAGAAGAACACCTGAAAAACATCTAAATGAGGATGGAAACCTTTTGACAGAACACCCTTTCTAAGCCAAGAGGGTTTTAATAGGGACTTTTATAATTACCAGATACCATTCGTATCTAAAATGCTCTTTCCCGGTGTGTGTGAGTGTTTCAGTTCTGCATGTATTTTGCTCCTCTGATGTTTGATTCAATGTCATACGTTAAATAAAGCGTCTCTCCCTGCCGTTTAAATCAACAGCTTTTTGCACTTGATAAAATGCAAAAGGTGCTGTATCAAATTGCCGACATGTGCAGAACTGGGGGAAAAAACCTCTTGAAGAAACAGTAAGTTAGATGCAAGGAAACTGAGAATGCATAAAGAAATGTTTTGGCCTCAAACTTGGCACTTAAAGGTCTGTGAAGTAGGCACCAGATGTGTCTCAAGGGGAGGTATTCCACAAGTGAGTTGCCCCCACTGAAAAACCCGCCTTGCCTCACCTCTGCTGACATGGGCACAGACATCAGGCCTTGAGAAGAGATTACTGACTGATGAGCTGCACTGCATGACAGGAAACAGTCTGAAGGCCCTGGCTCCAAGCTGTTTAAGACCTTAAAAAGTTAGAACTAGCACATTGGATTGTGCCTAGAAACTAGGGTTGCCAGCCTCCAGGCGTGGCTAGAGATCTCCAAATCTCTTAACAGATCTCTTAACGATATCCTCTTCCCAAGCCCTGATGTCTGTGCCCATGTCTACAGAAGTGAGGCAGGTAGTGGCCATAGACAGGGTGTTTTTTTCCCCAAAGGTGGCAACTCACCTGTGGAATACCTCCCCTGGAGGGACATCTGGTGCCTACAATACATTTTCTGCAGGAGAACTGATCTCTGTAGTGTGGAAATGAACTGTAATTCTGGGGGATTCCCAAGTCCTTCCATAGAGGCTGTACTCATTTTTGATCCAAAGCAAGGCAAAAATCTTTGGTCCAGAGCAAAACTCAAAATCTTTAGGTCTGAATCCTATGTAGTATTACAGGTGGGTCTGATTGGATGCAGTAGTGCTGGGTGGAAATGGTATCCATTTAAATTTGCATGGCATCCTAACTAAGGTTATAAACGAACAGTGGCCTTCGGATCTCAGTATTAAACATTCCCCACAGACACACTTAAAAAGAAATCCATCTGGCTTGTTGAAAAGTTGCCGAGTACTCAGAGCTTGTGTGGCATGTTGTACAATTTCTGTTGCTCTTAACACTGGGTATTGCATGGGTTTATTTTTAACAAAGCCATTAACCAAGTTCTGGTTGCTGCATAAATGTTACTTAAGGAGCAATCCCACCAAGTACTATTTATGTTTCAGGTAAATGTTGGCATTTCAGGGGTTAAAACAGAAGCCTTCCAGCCAATCATTCCCTTACTGTCTTTCAGGGAAGCCTGAACACAAACACTCTGTATTTACCTTGACTTGCAAATTCCCTCGGCACACCAATATGTACTCTCCAATCTGTTCCAGCAGCTGGTATGTAGTTGAACTGCACTGTATTTTGAGAGCTGAAGAGAAAAATTGAGAGATACTAAACTGCCCATCTCAGAAATCTGTTATTGATTAAAAAGCAACTAACCATAGATAGTGACCACTTAGCTCACAGACAGTGTTACAGTACAGAGGACCCCCTATCTTCTTTCATTTGTTTACCGGTACAGCCATGCTCATTGGGGCTCTCGCAGAGGGTCCCTAAAGATTTCGTCAGTATCTTTTTGAGACATTCCATGGCATGCATACACAGCTGTCAACAAAGGCTCCAAAGCACATCCCTCTATTTCCCAGCTCCTTATAGATGATGACATTAACCCTTCTGTCTACCAGTGAAGGTTCCTTCATGAAGTTCCACTTAAAGTTGCCAACTTTTGTGCCAGTCCTCCTCCTCTTCCTTTAGCAGCAGCTTAGCATGGAGGTAACTGATGAATAGAGGGTTACATATTCCATGTCTGGGTTTCAGGCTGCCATTTAAGTTCAAGTAAAAAAAAAGGCAAATCTAGTTTCAATGGCCACAATCCACCAAGAAGTTTTCCTCTGTATCCCACTGAAATAAATGGGAGATGTGCAAGATGATGGTACTTTCAGTGAGACTTGGACAGAGCCCAATATTTGAACATTCTCCTCTAAAGTCCTTCTGCTTCTGTGGAAATAGATTGATGTATGGCAAGAGTCGCCAAATGCCCACCCACAAGCCCACTCCGGTCTCGATCCCTGAGCTGCTTATGATCTGCAAGTTTCTACCTCTCACTTGGGAGCAGAAATTCAGAATGACTTTCATTTTCTGTTGGGAGCCATCTGAAGAAATTTCGGAATCTCCCATTTCCTACTGGAATGAGCACCTTGAAATCATGTGAAAAGCAGTATCTGGTGTTATACTGTAGAGACTCTGGGGCGGAGCCAATGGTGCATTTCTGAGACTGCAAGGACTTCCACTCATAGAGTGTGACTTTTACGGCTCCCCCCTTCCATGACAATGCAAAATGGCAAAGGATAATGGTGTTTAGTCCGCCCAATTCCATTCCCCTTCCTTCTTCTTTAACCCTCAAGGATGCAGTTATGGGGGGGGGGGGGGAACTGATGATTTCTGGATTTGCCTTAAGTTTGCTCTAGAGCAACTGTTTGTTCTAGAGCAGCTGCAATATAAGAAGTTTTAATTTTTGTTTACATTAAAGTCGTTTTAAGCTATTCCTTTTTCAGTTATTCTTGATCTGAATACAGGGGTCAGCTGGCCATTATAGCCACCAGGGAATTTCCTAGTGGACCAAAGGTCTGCCCTCCACTTGGGGCAATTCAGTCCAGGACAGAAGGGCCATGCACGGCTGGAGGAAGGCAGCTGCCAGTCCATGTAAGTGATGCCTGACCAAGCAAAGGTGACTTGCAGTTTGCACAAGCCATGCCCAGTCATCCCAAGCCAGGCACTGCAGGCCATGCCCATACCAGGTAGAGCTGGATGAGGAACCCAGCCAAGTCCCGTGAGGCTGGCTGGCTCTTTCTCCCTGCCTCCTTTGTGGGGGCAGGGCCCTTGTCCAAAAGTGCAGAATGGGGAATATATTTGATAGAACTGTAAATCATTTCTTTGTTACCAACCAAGGAAGCAATATGAGACACATTCAAACAAAGCGAGACATCCTGTGTAATACTGCTGAATAGAAAGAAGCTTGGATGGGTATGTTACAATTATGTTACCCTCAAGGATGCAGTTATGAGGGGAAGCTTGCACCTGGGCAACTACAGGGAACGTAAGTGCCCCCAACAGAGCGAAAGACATGTAGATTCTTACTCTATCCTTCTGGAACTGCCTCTGTTGGAAAAAAGAAGGCAAGACAGCAAATACATAATTCCCAGCAGTGCTTGAGGCCTCCAGGAAGCCTAACTGGGAAGCAATCTGCTTCTCTCCACACCCTGAAAAAGATAGTCGTCCCTTCTTCTCTAATGATTTAAAAAATATGTCCACAACATTTCTGAGATGTGGTTTTATAACTGAATGAGAATTGGCATTGATGTCTTCTTGACATTACAGTACATATCTAAATGGTGGCGATCTATTCTGCACTGCTGTTACCTTCACTGGTAGACTCCATCCGAGAGGCAGTGTTGACAGTATCCCCAAATAAACAGTACCGTGGCATTTTTGTTCCCACCACACCAGCCACAACTGCTCCTGGGGACAACAAAACAATTCAAAGATTCCTTAACTCAATGGCTATTTGTTGCAGTTCATCACAACGTTAGATAAAACAACAGCTGTAGCATGTGGGATACCATATCATGAGGGTTCATTGCATTAAAAAAGAGATAATATTTATTTATTTACTTGCTTAATTTATATCCCACCTTTCTTCTCTGATGGGGACCCAAACTGGCTTACATTATTCTCCTCCCTTCCCTTTCATCCTGACAATAACCCTGTGAGGTAGGTTAGGGTGAGAGTATGTGATTGACCCAAGGTCACCCAGGAAGCTTCCATGGCAGAATGCGGATTTGAACTTGGGTCTTTCACATCCTAGTCCAACCCTTGGAACCGCTAAGAAAGAACAGAAAGGGCAGGACAAAGAGTGAGGCCAAAGGAAGGCAACATTCTACATATGAGGAGTACATGTATAGTGGAAGACACCCCCTCTCTTTAAGAAGAACAATTGTCTGGACCCTCCTCTATGGACAAGGTCACCTCAACACTGACAGTCTCCATGTCTGAACCAGTTACATATTTTTCTTTCCCGGGCAGGAATGTTGGTCAAGAGAAATGCAATCCCTGTACCAGGAGTAATCTCTATACTTTGAGATTGCCCTGAGCTCCATTTACCGGGCTACTGCAGATGGATCTGCATTGATTGTCCTGTTTGCAGACATACAGTCCATCAAAATCTTTCTGTTCCCCTCTCCTGCAAGCATGAACCAACACCTGGCTGAAGAATGGAGTGATGGAACTATCTTCACAACCAGTGGAAATATTTACCAGCTCAGCTCTGAGAGGCACTATTTTGCTACCCCCACCCTCCCCAAATCCCACTCACTTAAGCTTCAAAAGCTTCCAAACCATGGAAGTGTCCTATTTGCAGATGGAATCATTGTACTTTGTAAGCCAATTTTTGAAAACGTCCTTCTGTCTTTTGAGATGTGAAATGTTAACATATTAACTTCTGTCATCAAACCCACGTGGTTTCTAAAATGATAACGTGCATTTCACTGTTTTAAAATCCTAAATGTGAAAAAATGATACTGACCACAGAGCACCAAGAAGGAAGTGGGGGCTCCAGCAAACTGCAACTCCCACATACCCTCAGTAGGAACCTGCCTTCAGTGTAACTAAACATGGCTATGATTCAGTGGTGGGATTCAAAAATTTTAGTAACAGGTTCCAATGGTGGTGGGATTCAAACAGTGGCATAGCGCCAGTGGGGCTGGGAGGGACACAACGGGGGCGTGACCAGCAGAGGTGTAGCTAGGGAAAATTGAGCCCGGGGCAAAATCTGGATTTGCGCCCCCCCCCAGGCAGCCCCCCTCCCCCATGACCAAAGACCACCCTCCCCCACTACAGCCAAAGAATGATTTTTTGCACCAAGTCAACTCAAAGCCACCATCACATTATAGAACATTTCCCAACTCACAAATCTGAACACAGCAATGGGCCATGGCACACAGCAGAGATTAACAAAATTTGACAACATTTTCAAAACGTTTAACAACTGTTATAACACTTAAAAGTATTTTTAAGTGCCATACGACTTAAAATGCTTTCAAAATGTTTTGTTTCAATAATGTTTTATTACCCTCCACCTAACATTCCCTTTTGCATTTCTCCCAAGCATTGCCAAAAATAATAGCCAATTTGGATTAATATTAAACCTGACCAAGTAAGACACAGTACAAGTCTGAATTTCCATCTCTTTCTCTGAATGCCTATTTCCAGACTTCATATATAGTATCTACAAGAATTCCAAACACTGCAGATTTGTCCTTTAATTGCTAAGGAGTGCAATAGCCTAAAAGTAACCCTGGATGACCAAAAGGTTCTTCCCAGAGAGAGAGAGAGAGGGGCTTATGTATTCTTTTTTTGAATTCTATATGGTGAGCATTCATCCGCCCTGGGTAGCAGCCAAGGCCCAGAAGCTGCTGTGGGCTGCTTGGCAAGTACAAACCTCACAATCTGCTTTCCTCTTTGACTTGCTCTTTGAAAAAATCTGTCTTACGAGTGCTGAAACTGTGCAAAACTTCCACATTCAGGAGGCATTAAACTCTACTGAATATCAAGTGCCAGAGAGGCAACATCAGATCTTTGGCCTCTATGCACCTTTTGTTGAACCCTCAGAGAGTTTACTGTGGGGAGTTTACTCCAAGCATTCCAACACATCACTCTCTACAATCCCAGATGCATCAGCTATGTGTTTTGTGTCCCCTGTCTCCTTTCCTTCTAGGCTCCTTTGTTTTACAATTTCTAGGACATCACAAACACACTTTGAAGATATAGCTATTATTAAAGAAACAGCATGCAACATTGTGCAGAACTAGGGTTGTCTGCTCCAGATTGGGAAATACACTGGAGATTTTCAAGATGAAACCTGAGGAAGGGGGGGTTCAAGAGAGAGGGACGAAGATTTCAGTGGAGTGCAATGCAGAATCCTTACCACATACAAAGTTGCCATTTTCTCCTGGTGAACTGATCTCTCTGTACCTGGAAATCATTTGCCTTAATTCCAGGAGATCTATAGCCACTCACCTGGAGGGCTGGAACCCTTAGCTAACTATTCATTCCACTATCTGTAAGTGAAAAAAGAACCACATTTTGTAAAGTTACTTTGAGAGAGACACGCAGTATTATAAAATTATATGCTTAAAAAAGCCTTATACCAAAAACAAGAAAATAGCCACAGGCAGCCAGCTAAAATAGCAAAGGGGGAGACTGGAAGGTTTAAAGATAAGATCTCTTTTTTTTTTTCAAGTGGAATCAAGTATGCCACCAAATTATGCTGCATTATTATTGTGCTGTTTTGTATAATGTGTCGAGTTTTATAGTGCCTAAACCATTACCTATGAAGGGATTATTTTTCATATTCAATTGCACTAAAAGATCTCATACAAATTACGCAATTTTACAGATATAATATCTGTGCTTAATGCTGGAAGAAAGTGGGTAAAGCCACAAACTAAGCTTTGTTGTTTTTATTATGCCCCCTAAGTAGAAGCCCCCTGTAAAACTGGGAAAAGAAGAACTAAAAGGAACACCTTTCATTTTTTCTTTTTAAAAGAGCTTACCAGTATTAAGCAAGCTTTCAAGAAGGGGTATGCATTGATCTCTTCTCTCCACTCTCCTGGCTCGTCTGGCTCTTATCCCAGCCTTTTTTCACTCCCTCTCCTTTCTTCCCCTCCCCTCCCTCCCACCTCCTCATGAGAGAGGCAAAATCATCAAAACTGAGAGAAGTGTGAATGAGAGTGAGGGAGGAAGGCAACCCAGCGATCAAGACAAGCAGCCAAGGAGGGGAGGGCGAGCTAAACAACAGGGCAAGGAGGAGAAACTGGCAGCTGGGAAGGAAAGCGACAACAACAGGCAAGGAGAAGGGGAGAACGGCTGGGAGGAAGCGACAACAACAGGCAAGGAGAAGGGGAGAACGGCTGGGAGGAAGCGACAACAACAGGCAAGGAGAAGGGGAGAACGGCTGGAGATCAGGCAGAGGAGGGGAGGCGCTGGGATGGTTTTGCGCCCCCCACGTGACTCCCACGGGGTGCGCCCGGGTCAAGTGTCCCCGGATGTCCCCGTGGGAGCTTCGCCACTGGTGACCAGGCATACCAGGGGCGGGGCATTCCTGGGCGGGGCTGTGGCAAGGATGCAGGGCGCGCATGCCCCAGGTGCAGTTCCCCTTCGCCCCGCCTCTAGATTCAAATAATGACTGTTTAACATATTAAAAAAGCAATATACGGAAAGGTAGTGTATTATTACTTTTTTATGTAACACCAACCTTCCTCCTGACAGGAAGTTCTTTAGTGAGGTACTACTTCCTGCTGTACTTCCCTACCCGCCTCCATCACCACTGCTAATCAGGATGATGTCTGGACTTCAGGATACCATTCCTGAATTTTATGACTTCAGGAATCCATTCCACTCTGATTCTTGATGAGCTTACCTCATTAGGAATCAAGATCTAAAATCTAGGCAAATGCCCAGGCTGATATTCTGGATTACCATCCCATCTTTACAAAATCAACATTTCATTACAGTCACTAGCAGACGAAGTACCTCTACACCCACTGACTTTCATACCTGAGTGTATTCCTGCTCGGATTTTTAGCTGGGTATTGGGCTTGTGTGGAATTTTAAACGTCTTGCACAGTGACACGAGGTCTAGAGCCATACTTGCAATTTCACTTGCATGACAAATTCCATTCTCCTTGGGCACTCCCGAAACAACCATATCTAAAAAAAAATTAAGGGAATAAATCAGCTTGATTATTACAGCTACTACTCATACACCAGCTTTATTTGTAACTGGAAAGCCAACTGCAATAATTAACTTGTAGATGACTGCAATGGAGCAGCTAGCTGTGGAGTAGTATATTTTAATGTCCAAAAGTAGTCTTATGGACAGACAACCCTGAAAGGGAGAAAATACAGGCATCTGTGTTGTATCTGTTCTTAGAGCCCTTCCATCAGAAGAAATTTCCATATAATGGGATTCAACCCATGAATAAGCCTTGAATAAGAATAAGACGGGTCTACCAAATACCATTATACAGCTGTGTGCCAGGCTAAAACACGGTGGCTTGCCTTAGATTAACTAGTAAGTTTGTGACTAGTAAGTGAACTGAGAATTTCCCAGGTCACATATGAAGATTACATTTAGCCAGCAAGGTTATTTCTTTTTCTTTCTACAGTGTTTTAGTGTCAAATGAATCAAGCAGAGCTTGAAGTTCTTTTACTGGTTTGAATGCACAGTTTAGGGTTCTTTTGTCTCTCAGTCTGAGTTTTACAAACAAAACCTTAGTTCAGGGGTGGGTGGGGGGTGGGTAGGAAGGGATTTTTTAAAAACACTCACAAGCATCTCCTATAGTTTCCACCTTGTAGACATCATAGTTATCTATGATTTCATCAAAGGCAGTGTACAGTTTGTTTAGGAGGTTGACCACTTGGTATGGTGTACTAGTGCTGGAAAGCTGAGTGAAGCCAACAATGTCACTGGTAAGAAAAAAACACACAAAACTTAATATTTCTGAACATTTTTTTTAAAAGCACACATTTTCTTTTAATGACACATTTGAAAAACTATGTGTTGTGTAATTCCCCCCTTAAAAAAATCCTTGAACAATTCCCTATGGTGACTGTTTTACTTTTTTAAACCATTCAAATGGTAGATTACAACATTGTAGGCATGTGACCTTGAACATGTAGCAGGCAGTAGTGTTTCAACTAGACGAGTGTTAATGCCAAGGCATCTGCATGGCTAGGATTGTGCTGTGGAGGGTGAAATTTGTTTTGCAGCATGATGTGCAGCACATTACATAGAAGACTGGGAATATCAGCTTTAATTTAAATAGTGCACAGTTGTGTGGAAACTGTGCAGTTACTGCTTGTAAATGTAGTTGTAAACTTTAATAAGCTTAAATGGTATTTTGCTCATTGCGCAATTATCTGCAGAGTTACTCTAGTAGTCTAAACCTATTGAAAGCAATGATCTTCAACTGAAGTAACTCAGCATATGACTGCACTGTTACTCGACAAAAGCCTTACTTGATTAATTGGGGGCCAAAGAGCCAAATTTAATGAATGAACCAAAGTTAATGATCCAGGGTTTTCTTTTTTTAAAAGGTTAATTTAGTTCTACTGTGTCCCTGCAACAATGAACAAAATTGTAGTTTGTGGTTTCCTTTCAAAAAATGGACGATAGTTTTGGTTAATTAAATTGTAAGTACTCAATGTCCCCCCCAGGCTTTACCCCTGACGTACCAGATTTTGCCCTGGCTCCAGCACTTGCCTAGTGGCAAGCACACCAGACTTTGGTAGCTGCGACAGCTCCAACAGGCACTCAGACCTCCTTTGCCAAGAAAGACTTTCCCATTCATTTCAATGGCAGATGTAGATCCGAAGGTATGGGATATGAATTAAAGGATGCCTCATTCCTTGAAGTGAGGAGGAAACCATTTATGGCCTCTCTGTTGGAGCATCTGTCCAAGGATCTTAATGATTTTTTAAAATATTGTACTTGATACATATTTGTTTACAGAACAACAAGAGCTGTCTGGTGCCAAGAAGAGCGCTGAATCAATTAAACTTCGTTTATAAGGGGAGTTCATAACCTCTTATCTATATGTTAAAGTTACATCTGTTGGACATATAAATCTCTCAGTGTTGTCCACCCTGTCTTGGTAACCATCTGTAGGCAAGCAGATGTAAGCATAAATCAGTAGACATTAATCTGCAGAATTTTAATGAGCTTGTTTGCTGGATATGGAAATGTGCAGTTCAGACCAATTCTAAATTATCGTCCCTCAAACAGGAAGAAGGATCAATTTTTTTAAATGTAAAGCTGTTAACAGGCACTTATTTCTCTAGACTAATGAAAACAATTCCTCCCTTACTGCTAATGTGCTGTAAGCTTCCATCCAGCCTCCGTAAGTTTATAACTGTACAAAGGCAGAAAGTCTTGCTACAAATGAAAAAAGAAAACCATTTCCTTCCAGTTCCTAATTGCAGCCAGGCCAAGAAAATGGGGAAACTGACTAGATTGCATGGGGTCCAGTCAATTTTACTCCCAACAAAACGTGTATAGTTCCCATTCCCAGAACAGAGAGGTCAAATGTGGACATATTCTTTCATGTAGTGAACAAACGAACAGTAAAGAAACATTTTCTTAAGTGCACCAGAAACTGCAGAAAGTGGGAAAGTGCATTACTCATCACATATACTCATGAGAGTCACTCCAAAATCTGTTGCAGCCCTGCTGCATGTCAGACCTCTACAGACAAGTTTCAGATTTTCCAGGAGAGGCTGGGTAGTACAATGTATCTGCAAAACCAGGTCTAGAATTAAGATGTATACCTGGAGTCCCCAATGCAGTGCAATTCACATCATTGTGCCTGCCAAGAGTTTTTAGAAAATGATCAAGACAAGGTGGGTTTTTTACACATCAGAGCTTCTGAGTGGTCACTGGAGATCTGTTTGGTTGTGGAAATTTTTTAAAAAGTTGTTTCAACACTGGCACCACAACACAAGGATCTTCATTGTGCAATAGTATGGGTACATGCAAGGAAATATTTGTAAACAATATGCTCATTTAAAAAAGTATCTTGTTAAACAGAAGTTGAGTCACAATTAGAGTTATTATGGATAACCTCACTCCCTGACATTTTGTGGTGTATTCCACCTCATGTGGCAGCCCTTCTGACCCAATGTCAGAATTCCAAAGGTACCTTCAGACGCAGAAAAGTTGGAAACACCTGATATATACCATAGGCCTCGGTCTCGTAGCTCTACAGAAAATGTCCAGATCTGAAACAACTCTTATCTGTACACAGCCTAAGTAGAGTGAATTGCTGGTTTATTCCCACTTACCTAAAAAAGACGGTAGCATTTATGTAACTCTGAGCTTGCGATGGCTTCCCCTGCCTTAAGTCGTCTGCCACCTGTTTTGGCAACATGCCTATTTTGTATAATAAACAAAGTTATTATCATCATCACAAATCCAAGTTACATACATATGCTTACAGAGGGCCAGATTAGAAATGGCGCTGCCATTTTAAAATCCTCAAGGGCAGCACAGTAGACTGAGGCACACTTGTCCCATCCCGCCCCCACCCCCCGAACTGCCCCCACACCTCTTGCACCATTTGTGGGGAGATCCAGAACACCATGCTGCTGACCCTTGCAGCATTTTAAAATGGCTTCCAAGCAGCCACAAAGGTTCTGTCATGTCTAGTTTGGTCCACAGTGAACACATGAAGCTGTTTTATATTGAGTTAGACTACTGCTGCCGTCTACTGACTCAGACCATTGATCTATCAATGCTACTGTCTATTCTGACTGGCAACAACTCTCCAGGGTCTTAGGAAGAAGTCTTTCAGAGCACCTGATTATTTAGCTGAAGATGACAAGGACTGAACGTGGAACTTCCTGCATTCATAGCAAATGTTTTACACCATCCTTTAAAAGAAACACATGCAGCCCAAAACTGCAGATAATTGCAACAATTAAAAAACAACAACACTTGACCAGATATCAAAGCAGCCAATGCAAATTTACATCAGGGTCCTTGAACGGGCAGTCAGTGTTTACTGTTGTTTGACTGATCAGGATTCTTTCATGTAATACAAATACTTACTCAGGCTCCCAGCTGACTTATATACAAACATACCAAAGTGAGTGTGAGAGTTCTTACTTCAGACATTCATACTATATAATATCCTGTAATATCTCATTCTATAACAGCTCACAATGTCTTCCCTCTTAAGCTTTCCCTCCAAATCTTTACCATCTCCTACTGGGAGATGACCTATACTCGATGGCTCTTTGGAGTAAGTTTCTTTGATGTTTCTACTAAATTCTGAAGAGGCAGTATATTTTGAGCTTTATGTTTGCAGCTAGCATTTGCAGCAGAGCAACAAGCCAACATAGGCCTATTTGCGCAGAATGCTTACTTTGGGGCTCTTTGCTGTACAGTAGGGTTGCAGTGGGGTCTCCTCACACTTGTCTGTTTATTCGTGAGAAGGTATCCCACTGCCTGCAGTGCAGCTGGCTGCTGAACTCACCCAGGTCTCTGATTTTCCTGGTTCTCTTAACTCTGCCCATCAACTCGCCCTTAAAGGCACAGACCTTATCACAACTGGTAGTCTCAAGATTGCTGGCATTACTATTATATTAATACTGCTGTTATTGTAATTATATTTATATTGTAGCCCCTTTCCAAAAATAACCCTGGACCACACTCTGCTGAAGAAGGGAATCATGTGATATTCTCTCTCTCCCTCCTCCACACTCCATGCACAGACATAGTTTTTCCTGATGCTGCTGTCACAGGAGGCAAGAGAGGCTTATTATTTCAATATTATTTCAATATTCCTTGGTATTTTGATATTCCTGTATTAGATATATCATTATTTTGATAGATGTAATATAGTACAAATGCTTGAAGTTGAAATAAAGTTTTACAAAGATCTCCCTATCACCAGGGAGGGCAGAAGTAGAGTGGGGGTGGGGTGGGAGCCAAAAAGCCCAAAGCAAAGACTAATACAGGACCATTTCTTTCATCTTCCCAGTGAAGCAGGGGAAAAGGTTGATCTTTGTCCATTCTCACAAACAGCAGAGATTATGGGATCTGCTGTGTATTGAGTGTGAGAAGGGGGAAAAGTCATCTGTAACAAAAGCTCTGTCTCAGAGAATTTCCCTTCAGTGCGGGGCAGAGCACCAGTGTACAATTAGCACTGAATGCTTCAAAACAAAAACCTCTGAACTGCTCCCTCCTGCATGCCCAGACATATTTATTTATTAAAAGTATATACTATGTTTCTGACTAATTGGTATGCACAGCAATTTACAATAATAATAGCAGAATGACAACAATTACTACTATAAGTTGGCTAGTCCCAACAGAATCTGGAGAATATGTTAAACCCCCCCCCACTCCCAGCTAAGCAGTGGTGGCAGTTGCATGTGTGTGTGAGGAAGCAGCTGTTTCAAGGGCAATGAAATTCCTAGTAGAATTTGGTAGCATAAGTGTCAGGGTATAGAACATTAGTTCCCTAGCACCACTTTCATGAATCAGCCTACATTTTAACTAATGCACTGTTCTGAATTCCAGTTTTTCAAGGTGACCTAAAAGGACACCATATTTGATAGCCAGGAATGCTGCTGAAAGATCTAATAGCCTCTACCATAGAGTTTTTGCCCAAATACCAGAGAATTTCCCTCAATGCCATGATGACATCACTTCCAGAAGTTGCCCCCCAAATCTGCCAGTAGTTGCCAGGAGGACATGGCAACTCTGATAGCTGGGGAAATAATTAGGGTTCAGGAAGAAATTCTTTAGAAGTGGTCTCACAACTGCCTCTTTCAAGGCAGATGGAACTATTTCCTCTCTCCACAAGGAATTCACTATCTCCTGAGGCCACCTGGCCAGTCGCTCCAAGTTACGTTTTAGTAACATGCAAATAGTAAGCTGCAGTGTATCTGAAAACAATTCAAGCTGAAAGCGGTTCGAATGAAAATGACAAGAATGTGCTAAAAGAACATGCTGTACAGCGTTTTGTTACATGGGGTCAAAAGCACCACAGGCAGTAGCTGAGATTTAATTTGGATCCTTTCAAGTATCATGCCACAATAGCGATTGTGGAGAAAATAATCTTCAAAGAACAAAATCAATATGGAAGCCCTCAGCAGGATAAAAATTTAAGACCCACTGATGTATACCAAAATCTCTCTTTAGCCAAACCTCATAGCGTGGCTTCCACTGACAATACGGTACCCAGCATTCCCATTTATATCAATCACTTACTGTACAACAAACGGTCCGTCTTCTGTTTTTCATGCACTAAGTCCTGTGTCCTTTCTGATACCAACACTTCCAAATGCTTGCTGTACTTCTCCATCTAGGGAGTCAAATAAATATCTTTGACTGAGGATGTTCTGGGAGAAATAATCAACTGTGAAGCCTGTGAAGTCTGTCAGACTTCTGTGAAGTCTATCAGACTTCTGAAGAAAAGCTTGCACAACATTTTTACACAACTTTTACTTTATCAGTACAACAGAAATTAATTCTAGTCATCACAAAACCGCACCATTTTGAGCATTTGCATCAAGATAAATAGATGAGCCATCATACCAAGCAAGTTTCATGGTGTTGGGAGTGAAGGACTTTGCACTGTCTCCTGCCTCAATGACAGAAGGGGACCTATCAGTTAGTCAAATAGCTAGAAAGGGTCAAGACACTGGACAACTTTTCTTCACTGCTCTGACACTATCCCTTTGATGTGTAGATTGCTACTGTCAGAGAACTTCCTTCCTTCCTGCTTTTCCTCCACATACCTCCATTCTTGCACACACTCCTCCATCTTGCAACATGAGTGCAGAGAAATGCAGACAGCATCCAGATATTTAGAGTGGAATAGAAAACCTATCCCTCCATATTTCTATCCAGAATGGAGTTCACTAATTAAGACTCCTCTTATTAGTTAGAAACCATGAATTGGTCCCAAGCTTCTTTTGTTTTCAGCACACACATATGCCTGGGTAAGGCCTACTGTGTTTTGCCTCTCTGAACTCTGCTGTAATGAAAAGGTATATCTTACCAGAGAAAATTGCGAACACATGGCACACTGGGGGCTTGAACCTAGGTGTCCTAGATCCTAATCCAACACTAACTATTACAGCACACTGGATCTCAACACACTACAAAATGCAATACAAGTCTATAAGGAATCACAGGAAGGGGAGAACAATTTAGAAACTTCTCCCAAATTTCCCCCTCTAGACTTCTCTAAGCTCTCAGGGGTCTGAATGAGCAAATTCCCGCTCCCTTTCTTTTAACTGATCCTCCACGTTCTGTGCCTCTTGGCACATGTTTACTTCTAAAGGTATTATTTTTCCTTTTGTTTAATTGAAGTCATATTTTTTCTGAATATATATAGGAAGCTACCTCATGCTGAATCAGACTTGGTTTATCACAGTCAATATTGTCCATTCTGACTGGCAGCAACTCTCCAGAGTTTCAGGCGGCGTTCTTGCACCTCAGGTACTAACAAAGATCCTTTCAACTGGCGATGCTGGGGACTGAACCTGTGGTCTTCTTCATGCAAAGAAAATGTCTTACTACTGAACCCTCATGTGTTCCTGGGGAGTCCCATGAAAAAAATGGCTACTCGCTGGCTGAGGGTGTTTTTTTGTGATTGGCATGAGGTCCAGCTGCTTCACTATTCTCATTAAAGCATGACCTATGTACTTTCGTTACAGTCCTGGCCATTTCCCCACTCGCCTTTTGTTGTGCGCTACTCGCTCCAAGTAACGCGGGGTCCAGCGGCACTCCCCGCTACCGGAGCGGCGACAACGCAGCCGCCCCGATTCTGCCGCCCTCGTGACCCCTCAGCGCGCGTCATTTCTGCCCCTGTTCAGAATGGTGCCTTTTGCAAAACCCCGCACAGAGCACGGGCAGTGGGGAGCATGACTGCGCGCTCAAAAACACCTGCGGTTAACGAAGCCCGGTAAGCCTCGCTTTTCTTTTCAAAGTGGGGAAACTGCCCGTTATCTCAATTTTTCAACAAATTGTTTGCTGCCTCTTTCAAGCCTTCCCAAAGCCACAAACCACCCCATGATTCTTACCAAGGTCATCATCATGTCCACTGGGCTCACTTTGTTTGGATTCATCTTATACAGCAACTTCTTGACTTGCTCAAAAGTCAGCCTTTGCACCGGGTTGATTTTTTTACATCTCCTGATCAGCTGAAAGAACAAAAACAGCACAGGACGGCAAGTGATCTTTCCAGTTCAACGTAATGAGGGGTTGCCTCTTACCACCAGTTGCCAAAGGAGACCAAAGACTTCATCAAATGTGTGGTTTTCACCTGAACCCACTTCTCCGACACAGCTTAAAGCCAGTCCAAGATATTACCTAAGCAATTCAACATCATTCATATAATGACGGAAGCTGTTCAGCAGCCTTAGGTTTCCTATGTAGTTAGTACTATGCTAAGAACAGCATGGCCGTGTGGTCATCAGTTGATTCAGAACTCTGGCACACGTTGCTTTGTATTTTTTCACATGCATACACAGACAGCAAGAGAAGGACTGAAAAGCACGTTAAGCAGCATGTGTGAATTCAAACACATGATTAATACTTGCTTCTGACCATACCATTGCTGCCTGAGGAGGGGAGGAGGAGATCGAGGGTGTGGAACAGAAAGACTCAGACAACCAATTGCGTGAAATAAAATTTTGGCCATAGCCTGTTTATTGGTATGTTGGCTAAAGGAAGCAGAGGCGCAGCATAGGGGATGGATCCGGCACTGGGCAGCACGCCTGCTGTCCCCCAGTAATAACTCCCCCCCGGCCTGATGCATGGGGGAAAAACCAACACCTGGAGCAGAAAGATAGTGAGAGACATGTGGGCGTCTGGATGAACCCCCCTTGTTGCTGGGGGGCACAAGTCACCCACAGCCCCCACTTTGGCATGTGGTACATACGCTCGCTCCCCCCCCCAGCCTCTTATGGAGGCCCCCACAAAAAGGGCAGGTCTGGCATGAAGGCTCCTCCTCCCCTGAACAGATCAGTCTCCATGAGCAACCCGCCAAAGAGCTACAGGGGGATGGGATTGTTTAAATGCTGTCCATGATTTTTTAAAAAACAAACCCCTAACTGCATATACAAAATTAGCAAGCCATAGATAGGAGGCCTCAAGCAAACCTAAGCCTACATTTATATAATTCAGCATCTTTAAATATCTGTACACAGTGTGTAACAGACTTCCCTCTGTGATACATCTCTGAAGATGCCAGCCACAGATGCAGGTGAAATGTTAGGAACAAGATCCACCAGACCACGGCCACACAGCCCGGAAAACCCACCACAACCAGTTTAAATATCTGGTTTTTGTGATAACTACACATGACATTTGTCAATGACAGTCTGCAGGTCAGGTGGAGAGGTTTGTTCTGAAGGTTCACACTTAGGGCTGCAGGAAGCCTGCTTTGCCCGCAAGAGGGAGAAAAAACAATGTTGGCTGCGCTGCTAAGTTACTTCCAGGGAAAACTCTACCATAGGGTTTCCAGTGAACCTTAGAGCTACCCAATGTCATTTCCAGGTTTCCCTAGAAGAGACATAGCTGACATCACACTACCCCCACTTCCCTGCTCTGAACCCTCCTGGCCTGATAACCTACTACACTTCCTAGGCATGCACAGGCCTGTTTTGGATCGGGACTGTATGAGACAGACAGACAGACAGCTTAAAACTTACCCTCTTACTGTTTTCCCAACCTGAAATGGTTCCAGAAGGTGCTATTTGACCCTTTGTGGAAAATTATTATGTAGTAGCTCATGCAGCACCCCCTCCCCTGATGCAAATAATCGTCCCCTCCTTAGACCTTCAGTTCATTGTTGGTTTTCTTATCTGTCACTTAGTTCATTTTAGAAGTGATAAACTATACAGAATAATCAAAACATTGGCAAATGTTCTTTATATTTTTATATATTTATTATTACTCTAATCAAAAAGTAGGCTAACAGCAGATAAACGACCTGCTTGTATTTAAAGTTATCTTTGGCCGTTTCCGCACAGCACAATTACACTGAGGTAGAACCAGGATTGTAAGTACTGCAATTTTATTCCAGTTTCTGTCTCTGTACAACTCCCCGTTTCTTTCCAGGAGCCAAGACAGGACCCGGAGGTAATATTTCATTTTGATCCGCATGAGGAGAGGACCTCGTGCCCAGTGGCCTTCGGTATGGCTACTCCCAAGATGGCCCTGGTCCCCCTTGTGTCGAGAGGAGAGGCTTTACCATCTTTCTCCTTCACGGCCCCCCCCCCGGGCTGCTGCCCAGTCACGCTGCACCTTTCTTGGGGCAGCCTGGAGGGAGGGTGCTGCAGGTGCGGAGGCTCCCTGTCCCCGGGCTATGGGAGTGATCAAAGCGGGGGCCATGAACCTTTCGAGCGAGGGGAGAGCTGGGTTCGAGCCTCCCCTGCCATGATATTGTCTTATAGAGGTGTACGGGGTGTATAGATTGCTGACTGGTGAAGGGGAGACAGAGGGAGTGGGAGGAAGTGGCGAGGCAAGAAAAATATACTAGGTCTGATCCCGTGGTGTTTGCATGGCAGTGGGGTCACCCCGGGACTTTTTAAAAGAACCACCAAACTGGTGATTTTTGAATATCCTGGGGTAAGGGAAATGCCATGGGGCAACACCGGGGTAAGCTCCCATTAGCACCGGGAGCCGTGCAGAATTCATGGATGCACTAGGATACTTTTCTCGCTCACTCTGGGATATTTTGTCTTCACACATATCATTCTTATTTTGGATTAAAAATAATTATTTAATTAAGTTTAAACTAGTAAAAAGGATGTGGGATGGTACGGTACAGTTCAATTTCATCAGACCTTGGAAGCTAAGCAGGGTTGGTACTGTGATCACCACGGAAGACTCAACAGAAGAAGGAAATGGCAAACCACCTCTGCTTCTCACTTGCCCTGAAAATCTTAGTGGTTCACCAGAAATAGTTTGAGTTTTGACAGCACTTTGCACACAAAAATTGGTAAGGAGTTAACCAACAGTTAAGTTGATAGAAGACTTTTTGGAGGCAGATGTAGAGGTGCCACATAAAACATGAACTGTTTGATTCATTTTATTTCCCAAAAAGAAATTTGGGCATAACATAGTTTATACATTTGCAACCAGTTAGTAAATTAAACTGAACTTTCAAAATAGTTATATCTCTAGAAACCTAAGGGCTATTCACACATGTGGAATGAAATGGAAATAAGGCAGTAGGGTGGATTTCATTGAATGTGGTGGATTACAGCTTTGAATGTTCTACCGCATAAAAACTCCACACAAATAGGAAATTATCAATGCAGGGGGGAAATGTTCTGCCCCATCAATTTGGCCCTTCCTGCACATGCAGAATAATGCACTTTTAATCCACTTTCACAATTGTTTGCAAGTGGATTTTGCTATTCTGCACAGCTGCAAAGTGCATTGAAAGTGGACTAAATTATTCTGAATGTGGAATGCATTATTCTGCATGTGTGGAAAGGGCCTATGCTTGCTATATTGGCTTTCTATTTGCAGGAGTTTTAATATAGAAAAGTGTTCCAAAATGTGATTTTCTCACCTGCAGTGCGAAATGGTGCAGCCCATTCTATCAGCTCAGGGCTCTATCACCCCATTCTCTTGCAGGCTAGGGTAAGACTGGACACATCTGCCATAGATCTGTTCTTTGACAGGCTGCCAAACCAGTAACTATTAGCCCTGAATTATTTTTTGGGGAAAAAATGCAGAATCTCTCCCAGACATATATTTTGACTCCTGACAGTTACTTTTCAAATGCAAAAGCTGAAGAGTCACAGATATTAAATATGATCACAGAACTGACAGTTTATAACCATAGAAAGTCATAAACCTCCAGTGACTGCATATTAAAAACATAATTTACTGCAGTTCCTTTTATGCGAGACAAGCTGAAATTTCAGTTTGTCAAAATGATTTTTTAAAAGGTTATTAAAGCTATACACTGTTTTGTGGTGCCCTAGATATGAATTGCTTTCTCTCTTTAAAGCCAGCAGAGGAACCAAATTAACAGCATGGCCAACTGTTTTACTAGCTCCTGCTCCTGCTCTGTTGAGAACAGCTTGTTGTCAGAGATTATCAAATAATAACACCCATTCCGGTGGTAAAAAGAGCTCTCACTCTACAGACATAAAAAAGTTCTCATTCTGCAGACATGAAAAGTTTCTGAGTTTTTTCAGAAAAATCAGAAAAGGCTGGACAACCAAAAAGAAATTGTACAACCAGGATCATGAGATGTGATACCCACATTTTCTGTTCTTCTTGGGACAGGAATGAGTCTACCAGAATCTCCTGGAAAATTGCTAACCTTGCAGTTTAAAGAAAAGGTAGTGTTTGGATGAAAAGATAAAAATGGAAGCAATTCTATTCTCATAGGGAGGAATCTGTCTGGCCACTGCAGCCTTAGCTGGAGCAGACAAAAAAGTTTATAGCAGCCACCCCATGAACATGAATGAAGAAGAAAAAGAATCTATAATAAGGGTCAGACCTTCTCTTATTTAACTTAAGGATAAAGGACGGAATGGTATGTTTATTTCTTCCTTTGCTTGGTTGCTGTCAATAAGAACCTTCTCAATTGTTCTCCTCTCTTATGTGCCGAGTACAAATGTATACATTTTAAAACCAATTAATTGACTTTGTGGTCTTATTTTTCCCCTCCTAGTAAATTCCCATCAGATTCCATGCTTCCAGATTAAAAGAGTAAAGAATGACCCTCTTTGAATCCATGATATTTATTTATTTAGAAGATATATAACCTGATTCTGAACCTTAGGGTTTTAAGGGACAATTACTTGGAATCCCAGCAATATTACTAGGAACTGGATTTCTACAGAGCATCAAAGGAGAGAGAAAGCAAAAGGAAACATCAAAAGAAGTCACTGGAAAGAAAGATTGAAAAGGATTAACCACTGGTCAAAGTCTGACTTCTACTGGAAGAAGTAAAGGGAAGCAATTTGATCTTTGACTTTTCTATTTGTGAACAAGAGGACAGGAGGAGGGTAGTTTTACTCATTAAGATGTAGTGGCTTGGGGCCTTACTGAAACTTCCCGGGGGGGGGGGGGGTCCAATGAATGCTCAATTGTACAACAATCTGAAAATTTTATAACACTTCACTTGCTGATTTTTGCACAGAAATTAGCTGTTACAAGCACAAGAGCAGTCCAAGTTATATTTATTTTTCTGGTCAGTTTACAACTCTAACGAGTATGTGCTTCGATCTTTTATTTCAGGAAATGTATTCACTCATAAAGGAGGGGATGGAAAATACGTCAACATTAGATTTACCTCAACATATTCTGTAGGGCAAGGACAGGCATTCTCAGACTTTTCAGATATTAATTCTGCCAAAGTGGGACACTGGGAATATTCAGCTGAAGGTCCTTCATCCTTCTGGAAAACACAGATTTTTAAAAATGGAGCTTAGACACAATTGAACAATAAATAACATTTGCATGCTGTCAATAAACCACATGCTGGGGAAAATATATATTTAAGAATTCACCCTTTCTCTCATCAACAACTAACTTTGAAATTTACAATCCATATCTTCCAGTTTTTCATAGGAGATAGGAAGAATCAGTATTATCTTGTCTGATAAAGCAATAATTGACTTTTTGTGCCAAGAGAACTTTGTTTTTATAAAGAAACACAATTGTTTGAGAACAATCTAAGCAGTCTCAAGCACTCTGGACTTCTCAAGATCATGAATGCAATATAATAATTCAATTTCTTAACTATGTAAACAGGCACCAAGCATAGCCATTTATTCTGGTTTTAAAAACCAGCCCACGATAGAGTCATGACACTATAGCCCCTGAGTTACTGGCTGCTAAATTGAAGAAGACCTTACTAAGCACATTTTAACTCTCAAATTTAAACATATTCTGTATTCAGTGTTTACTGGCACACCATCTCAGCCTAACTTTACAGGGTTATTGTGAAGATAAAAAGAGGAGAGGCGAATGATGTAAACTGCCTTGGGTACCTGCTGGTGAGAAAGGCTAGTATATTGGGACTGGAGCAGGCACTGGAGTACCCATAAAAATCAGGGTCAGGTTGGAGTAACCAGGGTGGCCTACTAGAGCATCTCTACAACATGGCCTGCTGTATGGGAAAACTAACTGTATTATGGCCAGCACGTGATGAAGCCATCTGCCAGATCCAACTGGAAGGATCCATTACAATGGCTGGGGATGTTTCTGGGGTTCTAGGAAGTCTGAACTATAATGGCACCAGATCTCACCAGGGCATTTTCAGAACAGGCAAAAATTGCCACAATAAAGCCAAGTACCTTTATAGCTCTGATGAAACTCACCCTTAAGCAGCCTTTTATTTGTTTCATCCATGCTCCCAACATCTTAAAGGGTATATAAATTATACATTATTAGACTTGGGGTCTTCAAATTACTAATTGGTCACCATTTTATGTATTTTATATTTAGTTTTTTAGGGAATAATTTATATTTTATCAATTTAATTTTAAAAAATTCTTACGTAAGCCGCCCTGAGCCCAGCTTCAGACAGGAAGGGAAGGGTATGAATAAAATAAAATAAATTAATAAATCTACCTTCATAATACCACTGGAGATCAATTTACATTATGGGTGCAGCCTTGAAGAATGAGGACCTTCCATTATCAATTCTTGTTATCTGAACATTCCTCACATTAATGTAAGACTCAGATCTCTTCCTAGGCTGCTTTTTTCTTCAGCATGCAGAAGAAACCCCTGACCCCTCCCTTTACTGCCACATGGTGTCTTCTCCTCATACTTAAATAGCTCACATGTAGACAGCAGAAAACCACTTTCAGCGAAGGAGAAAGGAGCTTAACGATTGCGTGAATCAGCCAGATGACCCAGCAAGACACACTAAGATCAAAATTAGCTGAGGGTCAGTCTCCATAACTCTTACCAGTGTTGGATCAGTTCTTGTTGCGATTTCAAATAAAATGATGGCATAACTGCAAAGATAAGTACCAAGTTCAAAGACCTTTATTAGGCATTAAAACATAGCAGAACTAAGTAATCCAAATACAGTTTTACCAAATAAAACCAAGAATTGCTCCTGTTGTTTCAAAATGCATACTATCAGGAGTGGAAAGAGGAGACCAAGAGAAATAACATGCTTTCGTAATAGTGAGGCTCATTTGGCCACTATGTCCAGTTGCTTGGGATTCTCTGTATTCAGAAGATAGTTCAATTTAAGATTAAAAAGGCTTGGATGGACCAGTAAGGGATCCCCTAAAAACAGGTTTGGTCTAAAATCGTTAAATTTTGGACAAACTAATAAAATGTGCTCCAATGACTCCTCAGAGGTTTGACAGTATTCACAGGTACGCTTTTGCTGTGAAGGTACCGTGAATCTCTCTGGGGAAAAGGTTAGTGGAAATGTGTTGGTTCTCGCTCTGGTCAGAAAGTAGCCACCCTCAGCTTAGAGGTCAGACAAGATGTTTTAAATATGCAGCTGTCTCTTGCATTTCTCGAGGGCATGATGTTAAATGGAGTGGAGGGAGAACAAGCTCCTTGCTTTACTAACTAGATGTTTGGTGTGTTCCTGATCGTAATAGCCGTTACCTTGATACAACGTTGTATCTAAGCTAGGAGAAAGCATAAGGAGCTGGTCCCAAAGAAAGAAAGACCCAGGGAGGAAATGCTTTGATTTGATATGGAGCCCACCAGGTAGAAGATTGAAGTTCGTGGAAGGTGCAATAAATGAGGACCTTGTTAGGGTTGTTAAGGAAACATAACCGAATCCAAAATTTAAAGCAGTGGCCCACCATGCTTTTGTTTCCTAAGAGGTGTAATCACTGCCTCGAAAGGCAGAGTGGCTAAGTAGGGGTGCGCAATGGGGGACCCCAAAAAAGCTATATATAAAGAATTTAGATTGTATTCGCTCCAAGGATATATGCTGAGCTTCTTCGATCCATAGGGAAACCCCATAGAGAAGTTGTTGGGACACCTTGGCATTAAATACCCTTAGAGTTGCAGCCGGAAATAAATCTCTGCCACCACCTTTAGTAAAAAGAAAAAAAAACCTTTTCAAATGGCAGCAGAGGTGATTTGACAGCTCTTGACAACAGTTTCCCCTATGTTTGACCCAACTAGATTTGTGGGATGGAAATTGGATTCCCAAATATTTGAAGAACTTAACACTGTTCCAATAGAGTCATTATCTAAGTGCCAGTTAGAAATCTTGAAGGTACTTGAAAAGACCATGATCTTAGATTTGAGAGGGTTAATTGACAGCAGGTTGTTATTGCAATATTCACTGCATTTATGTAGGAGGCGAGATAGGCCAACCTTGGAGCGAGATAGTAAGAGCGCATCATCAGCATAAAGCAGAATTGGCAGTGGTAAAAGTGTTCCCTAACAAGGGACAGTGTGAATCAATTGTTCTCAAAGTAGGGGCAAGGTCATTTAAAAACAGATTGAACAGGAAGGGGGCCATAACGCAACCTTGTTTGACTCCTTTGGTTACTCTAATTTTAGGGGTCAATAGGCCAAGAGGCGGGCATTTCACTTGACAAGTGTTGTTGGTATGCAGGGCTTTTATAAGCGTTAAAAGTTTGGGATCGATTTCCAGTGCCTCCAGTTTTTGCCAGAGGAGCTCTCTTACGACTGAATCAAAAGCCCCTTTTAGATCGATAAAGGCAGTATAGAGGTTAACTTTACCTCTCTTGGTGTATTTAGAGATGACCAAAGATAAGTAATTGTTGAAGAAATATATTGCAGATATATCCATTAAGAAAAAAAGAGATAACAAATTTGCTTACAGTCGGACTTAATCACAATTAACGTGACTGGAGCTAGTCTACTTAACCTCATGGCCGGCTTGAATAAAGGTCAGTGATTTATAACAGTGAATCATGATTGTATCTATTTCACTAGCATCCAATTGACTGAATCCATCCTTGTGTTTCATCTATTATAACTATTTTAACCCTGAATTTTCCAGACTAGCCCATGGTTGCCAGAGCTTAGATACTAAGCACAGTCACTACAATCAGTGTTTAGACGAGAGACCTCCAAGGAAGATCAATGAGGAGGGGGACAATGGTAAACTGCCTCTGCTTCTCTCCTTGAAAATTCCATGAAGTGGAATTTCAGGGGGTCACCAGAAGCTGGTTGCAATTTGACAGAACTTACAGCCCAATCCAAAGGGGGTAATTGTGGTAGAATGGCAGCCAAGGATAGCAATGCCGGCTGCCTCCAAAGAGGCAATTGACAGGGCAGGCACCGGGGGAGAAAGAGAAACTCCTTTCTTCCCCGGGAAAGCCCACAGTAGAAAATGCCTTATCCCACCTTTCTTGGTGGCACAAGTCTGAGTTGCTGAAGGGGGACATTCCCAGGCTGAAAGTTCCTGGAACACCCCCCACCCCCCACTCTGCACACATACTGGTGAGAGCATTTGTGGTGTCAGCCACCACAGGTGCCAGCTTCTGGGTTTGGGCACTGCAGCTACCGACCACAGAGGTAAGTCACTTGGCACTGGCATCCATGCCAGTTTGCATGGTGCTGGTGGCACAGATGCCAGTGCAAGCCTTCCACCACTTTCAATGCATCCTCAGCCCCCTTTGGATTGCACAGATAATTATTATTATATATTCGTATCTGGAAATTTTGCTAAGTGGGAGGAAGGAACCAAGATCGAAAAGCTTGACCCATCAACACTGCCCATTTTTACACAGCCCAGGTGACATTTCAGACAAACACTAGAGACTATATGCATCTATTTATCATTTATTTATAAAAAGTGTATAGACCCCTTTGTCACCAGAGACCACTGAATAGAGGTTCTTATTTAAGTTTCAGTATGTCGTGTGTTTATTCTCTCTTAATTATCCTCTCTTAATTACTGTTAGAGAATTGCCTGCCTGGTTACAGTAACTCTGGTTACAGTAACTCTGCCTGGTTATCTGTAATTCATTAGATTGTCACTGCTGAAGTAACTGCTGAAATTGTGGTGAGCTGCCTTGAGTCTTCAGAGATATGATGCGATACAAATGTAAACAATAAATAAACAAGTAAATAAGTAAGTAAATAAATAAATAAATTGCAGTACAAGACAGGACTTTGGGAGACAGTGGTTATATCACCTGTAGACGTCCGCAGCTGGAGTTGGTTCAAAATTTTGTGCTGAGTGAGCCTCGGGAGCTAGATACATCTGTGCAAAGCGCTGGTGAGAAGAGCTGGAATCTGCTGATAAATCCCATTTTCTGTATAACTGTAACCCATAATCTGCCAGAAAGAAGAGGAAATTAAGCAAAGGCTCAGACATTATCTTTGCATCATTTTAAGGTAGTGCCAGCACGGGTGCAAAGCAGCACATTCTCAATAAACTTTTAACACTCCAGCCTGATTTTTTAAAACATATTTCTTAGTTTTTAATTGTACATTTTTTTTAAATTATCAGTGTGCCTCATCTTGAGTCTGGTCTTTAAGAAAGGCAAGGTTAAATGCTCTAAATAATTAAACAATAGTGTTGAAATGAATTTGATGCTGAAGTTAAAGTGACCTCAACATTTCTTAAAGTGACCGAAATATTTCAGAGAGAGAGAAAGAGGAAGTGAACTGGAGTAAAGGAAACTTTCCATTGACTAGTTTTAGTATTTTGCCTTAATCTATTCTGTATATCTGCTCTATTTTGTGTATTTATGCCATTAAAGGTTTTGTTATTGGTTGTTGGAAACTTTTAAGAGATCTGACAATAAAAAGCACAGCCCTAGTATGACAAAAACAAGACAGAACACTTTACCTATTGATTCTGTTACCAAAGCAAGCATATTATCCCCCCCCCATCCAAAAACATACACAGTTGTTCTTATTATAAACATGATATTTGGTCATCATCAAACATGATATTTGGTCATCATCTACATCATCACGTAGAAGTCATTTTCAGTTGATGTGGACAAGACAATCCAGCTACGAATTATTGTTACAGTGCAATTCTAAGTAGTCTGATCACTTTTCCCACTAAGGGATGCCATGAAGGTATTGGGGTGTGTGTCAAAGACTGGCATTAGAGCAAGACATTGTTCCCCACAAAATGGGCGCCTCTCAGAGATTTTTTGGATCCATCTCGTGTGTCAAGCTTGAGCAGGAAGGCTCAATGCTAGTCATGTTTCTCTACAGTGCTGCTTCCCTGGATGTCCCTTCAAGATCCACTCCTGAAACCCCATCCAATTTCCTCTCTTTTCTATCAGTCAGCTCTTGTATGCTTTCTGGGTGAATGTTCATTGCTTAAAAAATATTTCTTGTTTTAGTATGCTGGGATCAGCTGTAGTACCCAACCAGTCATCTACAGCATGGCCTTATGGAGCAGAGTAAGGGTAAGATGGGTGCCAGCCTTGATTCGGGTACTGGCAGGAGTTTGATATCAAGAGGGTCTGCCTAACACATGACATCATTCCTCCCCCTCTATGACGAGGCATGCCAAGCTTCAGACAATGTCCCTTGTAAGCAGTGGTGGGATCCAAAAATTTTAGTAACAGGTTCCCGTGGTGGTGGGATTCAAACTGTGGCGTAGTGCCAATGGGGCTGGGCGGGGCACGACAGGGGTGTGGCCGGGCATTCCGGGGGCGGGAAACGAATGCATGCAGGCGCAGGCTGCCACGCACGCCGGTGCACTTCCTGCTAGACTGCTTCAAGTTCTGCGCGCTACTGCTGAGAGGAGGGGCGTAACTAAGGCAAAAATCACATGGCAAAATCACTAATTAGTAACCCCCTCTCAGCACACACAAATAATTAGTAACCTACTCTCGGGAACCTGTGAGAACCTGCTGGATCCCACCTCTGCTCTTAAGTGCACAGCCATTCAAATCTGATTAACAACGTCGTAGTCTCAAGAAAGCACACCTGGCTCCAGGCCTACGCTGAACTTGCATAGGTCTGCACCTTAAACTCATCAGCCAAATTCCTGCACCACTCTGCACCCTCTTTCCACCAGAATGAAGAACATTAACTTTATCCTGGAAACCTCCTGTCCAACTATTAAGGGTCATCAATCTTCCCAAGTTTCTTTGTTTTAATCTCATCATCACAGGACAAAACTTATCAAGTCGTGGGCTCTCCCAAGTTTAATCTCATCAAATCATTTCTAATGGCATTGTCTGTGCCTGAGAATAGAATCATCCCACTTATCATTGCCCGAGGGTCTGTTTTTTTCTATAACTAGAACCCCAAAATCCATCGTCCTTTGTACTTGAATTTCCTCCTTGCACTCAACGTTGCTTTCTGTGAGAAACTCTTGCTTTGGGAACAGTAATTATCACCCTCCCAATATCCTAACCTATTCCCGCTATTGCTCATGCCTTTATTTCTTAGTCCTTGTAGTCCTTTCTCTCTGTGTGTATTATTTTTATTATTTTGACTCCTTAATAAAATTGTAACCTCTTTTGCTGAAGTCTTGGAGTAATTTTTTTTTGCAGAACTGATCTCTGTATTTACAGGTGATAAATCTCCTGCCTGCCTCTAACACTGCTGGTCTGCCTCTAGTTATTTCCCCCACTTTCCCAAGAGGCAAACCTGACTGATTCAGATAACAACACGGTGGGTCATAAGGAGAAGAACAGCAATATACAATTAAATCTGTTCTTATTTTTCCAACTGTGTTGTATTCTTTGTTCCTTACCTGAAATCTTACAAACCCAACGGTCATCAATGACACAGTTACTGGACTTCAACCGCCCATGAAAAATCCTGTGCTGGTGAAGATACGCCATTCCCTGGGCAACATCACTAGCAAAAGAAAACCTGAGGAGAAATTGCATTAAGGCTAACTCCCAACTGAGGTGCTGAAATAACATTTCAAACATAAATAACAATGACTTTGGTGATGTTTGGCCATTGCTCAACTGTACGATTCAAACCACTGCAGGGTGCTGACTAGACCACTGAACTATGATTGAGGGGATCCAGTTTTAAATTTCACTCACTGGGTGATCTAAGTCAGTCACACGTTCCCAACCTGGACACTGTCAACAAGATATGGGGAAGAAGCAAGTTATACAGCAATAGCTACAAGCTGGTAGACTTTTTTTGGGTCTTGGGTTTCTGACAATTCTATGTGTACTTACCTGGAAGAAAGCTCCACTGATTACTGTGGGATTTACATCTGAGTGAATTAGCACAGGATTTTTAAAAAAGTAATTTTAAAACATATGTCACACAGAGGCTACGCCCATATTCTTCCCATTTGATTATATCAATACTATTCACAAAATATGGTCTGCATTACAGCACTCTTATGCACCTTATTACATTTCACGGTAATTAAAATCCCATATTCATTGAAAATGCCATCTGGTGAAATGACATATAGAACTTTCCATCTGAAAGTCAACACGGTTTTTCTGCAATGAAAAACTAAGGGAAATGTTTTGCCCTTCATCCTCCCTCTAAAGTTTTGGAATTTAAAATAATCTTGTAAACTGCCCCAAACACATCTATTTGCTTGTCATTATTAGCAGTGTATTGGATTTATTTCAAACAAACGTACTAGATGATATAATATCTCTGCAAAATCAATAGCTTCTCTTTTTTATATGATATAAATACTACATATTGATCTGATTGTTAAAGAAAATAGCAGCCCTTGGAGGTGAAACATAAATTATTACTTTAAGAAATCTTTCTGACCATTCTTTTTTCCAAAAACGAACAACCACTTCTGATTCCTGTCTCTTAGTCTGTACTAGCCGATGCCTCTTAATGTCACATCTGATCTTACATAATTCAGCAGCAAATAGTGTAAAGCCAGGGTAGTAAAATGTATTAGGTAAGAATGATGCATCATCTACTTTCCTAGCTAAATTTTATAATAAAAAGAGGGGGAAATAGACTGCAGCCCTTTTAGGTAGCCAATAATAATCTGCTGCAATATCCAGTTTGAGCTCCTTTACATGGCCTTCTTTATCACAGAGGGAAAGGCAAACTGTACAATATTCTTCCATTATTATCTTTGCCTCACCTGAAGCCCCAATTTAAAGGGATGTCATCATTGAGCAGCACATCACTCAAGCTTCCTTTGGGGCAGTATTCAGTTATTATGGCAAGATTAAGTACCTCAATACAGCCCCCAATGAATTTACAGAGGTTGGGGTGGTCCAGTTCTCTGTCAGAAAAAAATAAAACAAAACATAAATTATAGTCAGATATCTGTTCTAAGAGTTTATCTAGACAAATAGAATGGTCCAACCACATGATGTTTTCTAGCAACACAATATTGTACTCTGAACAATGGGAACTTGCTGCAACTGAAGTATTTCCTCAGGGGCTAGCATCCAGAATAATCCCGACAATAAATCAGCAGCTGCCGAACATCAGAAAGTCACCCCTCTTGTGCAAAAACCACAAAGATTCTACAACTGGATAAAGATATATTGTATGCCCTCACAGAACCATTATTAGGGCTGAAAACAGAACATTTGATTAATAAAGACCAGGAAGATCCTCTGAAGATGCCAGCCACAGATGCAGGCGAAACGCAAAACTTCAGACCCTCTGAAGATGACAGCCACAGATGCAGGCAAAACGTCAGGAGAGAATGTTGCTAGAACACGGCCATACAGCCCGGAAACCACGCAGCACCCAAAAGAAGAGATACAATTTAGTAGGGAGGGCAGTATGTGGAAGTCAAGTATTTGGGACAAGGCTGGAAGGAGGATGCTTTCAGGGAAAAGGCAGCCTTACTTCTGTATATTTATAAGAATATAATCTTATTTTGAAGTATGATTCTAAGATGTGTCAGCCTTGCTAATATGTGTGTGCGTGAGGCCTATTTTTTCCTGCATAGTAGCTCCTGGTCTGGAAGCCCTTGCTCCTCTAGATGGAGCTGATTTCTAGACAGAGGTTTGGTGGGTGGTTTGCCTGGCAACAGGATGAAGGAGAAAGGAACTCAAAGAGAAAGGGGGAAAATGCTGAGGCGTTTTCTCCTAAGGGAATGGGAAATATCTATGGCAGAAGATGTTCCATAGAAGATAGCCTGTGGAGAGTGAGAAAGGCAGTTGGCAGAATAGTGGCCATCTTCTGGTGTGGGCCTTTTATCCAAAGTGATTATGGAATTCTTGTTGCTGCTCTGAGGGAAAGTTTTTTTCTCAGAGTTTGTGGAGAAAAAAAGACTTAGAGCCCAGAAGCCAAAAGGGTCCTGCCCCTTTAATGTTACTTTTCCTTTTACCTTGACTTTGAGACTTCTCACAACATTTTATTATTAACCCTAGCAATAAAGCCCGTTGTATGAAAAAAATACTTATTGCTCCTGACTTCAAAAAACTCTTTTTGATTGAAAAATTATAGGATGCTGCCATGACAGAATTTGGCATTATTGACACACTGCATTATATCTTTTGAGTAGGCGCTGGCTTTATATGGAAGACCTGGGTGAGAATTTCATACAACTTTCCTAATAATTTACCTCAGTCACTTAAATTTTTTACTTATATTTGTAGTTGAGTAGTGAATACACTGTATTATCACTTTTGACCACTGAGCAGTGAAGAAGCTGCAATGCGGCGGGGGGGGGACACGCCCTGGGCGCATGGCCTTGGCATTACATGGAGGCGAGAAAAGCACCCAGCAAACCCCCCTCCCAGGGGCGGGGCAGGGGGTGGGTGGACCAGGGCAGGGCATGGGGTGCTCATGGGCAGGTTGAGTCCAGGTGTCCGGACACACCTCCCAGGTGTCCGGACACACCTCCCAGGTGTCCGGACACACCTCCCAGGTGTCCGGACACACCTCCCAGGTGGCCGGACACACCTCC